>NC_136071.1:143725615-144925615 GCF_964261635.1 Lissotriton helveticus
GCAGGGTATGCTCAGAGGTGAGTCCCTTGTTCACTTTGCCACTGGATTCAAGCAAGCCTGGCTGAAGACGGCTGGAATGCCAGAAACCGGTCCTTGGAAGCTTGTTTCCGGTCCAGGGAAGGCATGGCTTGGCAGTTCGGGCTGGACTGTTCCCATGAGGCACAGGGTCAGACTGATTTATATATGCCCATGTTTGAACTGGGGTGGCAGAGTGGGCTAAAGAACGGTGATGGATTAAACCCAGATCTGTTGACTGGGTGTGAGTGTTTGATTGGTTCAGATGCTCTGTCCATCACCACCCCCTTTTGTACCGCTTTGTCGCCATAAGTTGGCAGGGTATGCTCAGAGGTGAGTCCCTTGTTCACTTTGCCACTGGATTCAAGCAAGCCTGGCTGAAGACGGCTGGAATGCCAGAAACCGGTCCTTGGAAGCTTGTTTCCGGTCCAGGGAAGGCATGGCTTGGCAGTTCGGGCTGGACTGTTCCCATGAGGCACAGGGTCAGACTGATTTATATATGGCCATGTTTGAACTGGGGTGGCAGAGTGGGCTAAAGAACGGTGATGGATTAAACCCAGATCAGTTGCCTGGGTGTGAGTGTTTGATTGGTTCAGATGCTCCGTCCATCACCACCCCCTTTTGTACCGCTTTGTCGCCATAAATTGGCAGGGTATGCTCAGAGGTGAGTCCCTTGCTCACTTTGCCACTGGATTCAAGCAAGCCTGGCTGAAGACGGCTGGAATGCCAGAAACCGGTCCTAGGAAGCTTGTTTCCGGTCCAGGGAAGGCATGGCTTGGCAGTTCGGGCTGGACTGTTCCCATGAGGCACAGGGTCAGACTGATTTGTATATGGCCATGTCTGAACTGGGGTGGCAGAGTGGGCTAAAGAACGGTGATGGATTAAACCCAGATCTGTTGACTGGGTGTGAGTGTTTGATTGGTTCAGATGCTCCGTCCATCACCACCCCCTTTTGAACCAAAATATTTTTGACACAACATTTTTGTGTCACAATAATTTTCTAGTTGATATTTCAGCATAGAACTTTTGTTGCACTTAGGATAATCAGCCCTCACTGGATCTGACACTACAAAGAGAATTACATTTATTTGGTCACAGAAGAGTGCCAACCACAGGTGTATTTACACTGCCAATAAACTGGAATGACTTCCATTTTTTGGACATGCACTTGTATGATGCTTGGCCACAAAAGAGTGATTGAATCACGGTTGCCACTGCTCCTGCTTGTTTAGGATACAACCATCATCCCTCATGTATGTTGAAGAGCCTTGCCACCTGTGGAGCATGTTCTCTTAAAGCAAGTCTTTTACTTTCTGTTTTTATTTAGTATTTATTTAACAAACTCTACTGGAAATGCCATTGAAGGCAACCGATAGAGTCTTCTTAAAAAGATGAACATTTTTGGGGCAGAAATATTCAAAGGACAGCATGAATAAATGGTGATTTGTTTGTGAAAACAGCAAAAAGGTAATACACATATTGAGCATGTTACATGTCATGTATTTCATTTCAGCGCCATTTAACCCCACGGTCGACATGCAATTAATACGTTGCTATAACATAACATAACATACCATATATGTTTACATGGGACTGGGATAGTGATTGTGAAGAGAAATGCATGGAGAGAGAAGGGCTAAGGTGCAGAAGGCAATGTTTGTCAGCTTAGCTTGGTCTGAAGCTGGAGAAGGTGGATTTTGAGAAAGAATTTGAATTTGAGAAAGAGGCGGCTGCTTGGAGGTTAGCCGGAACTGCTCTCCATGGAATTGGGGTCCCAGAAGGCTTCTAGTGAGACATCTGGAAGGGTGTGAAAAAATGTTGTCATGAGTAAGAAGGGGTAACTGACAAAGTGCAAATTTCATACGGGAGATGCCTCGGAGAATAAGGTGGGAGTGGTATACTTGAGCAATGCAATGCATAACCTTAAAAATGATCATTAGTAGTTTGTTTTGGGTTTGACGTTTTCTAGCTTGAGGTCTGTTAACCCTTTCCGCGCTGATGACGGAACCGCTCCGTCATCAGCCGTGGTGGCGCTGTGCTGATGACGGAGCGGTTCCGTCATGGCCCGCCCGACGCGCCTGTGCGGCGCGTTCTATTAAGCGGGCGGGCCCATGACGGAACCGCTCCGTCTTGAACACAGCTCAACCACGGCTGGTGACAGAGCGGTTCGGTCACCAGCATGGGCCCGCCGCGCGCCCCCCCGCCCCCTTAGCGCTGCGGCAAAATAGCCGCCGCAGCAATGAGGTTAAGTTAGGTGGTTCTCATCTCAGGTGATGAGGCTGAGCAACATCCCCTTGCTCTCCATTCATTGTATCTCTTTGATGATACACAAGCTCTGATGGGCTGAAATATTCTGCTTTCGTAATAGTTGTGTACTTGTTAATGCGCTCACACACATTTGAATTTGCGCTGTGAATACTATAAATCATCAAATCTGATCAATACCTTAAATCGTACATGGATCCTGAATATCGACTAGGGAATATAATTACCCCTTCATATTGATGCAAAAATATCGAGGAAAATTATCGACTTTTAGGTATGCAAAGATTTTCTATACCTCACTCCACTTATGTGAACTGCAACGATACATATATCTTCAAAGTATGTAGATGTGGAGTTAAGAATAGTGAATCTACACTTCCCTTTGTGAACTTACCTTTCAATATTTTTGCCCTTAATATTTTTTGCCTATGATGATATGGTCTAATGATTTTCCCTGTTAGACATAGCAGACTACAATCCTAAATAGCTAAGTTTTCCCAAAACCGTGGCTCCTTGTGAATCATGGACAAGCTCATGAAGATATAGAAAACAGGTGAAAAAACATGTCCGCCACAACTTTTCACTGGTGGGCAGGGGGGTGAACTCTCTTTGTTTGACCCTGTATTACTGGTCAAAACTTGTCAAAATGATTTTATGAATGTCTACACCTAGCATGACAATGCACTGAAAATAATAGAGAAACACGGTTTATAAATGGGCCTAGCTTGTGTTGTCTGAGATGAGCCTGAAATCGATGGCTGCGATTGATGACATCATCAATTCTATGGAAAGCTTGATGGCTCGAAATGAGATCGTGTGATTAATCGCCGGGGCAGTCATAAATATCCCCTCCTGTCCTTAGTGTTTCAATTAAATCATAAAGCTGCCTGGGAGATCAGTCATTAACTGCCAGCAAATGAGGAATGAGCAGAGACACCCGCAAGGGAAAATATTGTCAGTTAGAAACCAGTGAAGCCGGTTAAAAATAGTAAGGCGCAGTCACTGCGGTCCCCAAAGAGCAGCTGTAGCCCTCAGTTACTGCTCAGATCATTAAAAAACATTTCTGCTCTGAAGCGGAGCCATGGAAGGTTAATTCTTGCTGCTGTCTCTTTGATAGCTGAACTGCAGTCCCAGACAGACATAAACCTTCAATCCGATCATGGCAAGGACAGAAGGTGTGGAGTCGAATCAAGGTAACATAAGGGCGCAGAGGCCATTTTAAAAGTAACATTTCTGATGAACAAATGGTCGGCCGAAAATCAAAATCATGCCCTGTGTCGATTGAAATTCTTACCCTGTATATTCTCATTTTTTGGTCATTACCACTATCCTACTGATGTCCTAGCGAGGTCCTGTCCCACAATTTGTTATTCTTCTATGGTTGTATTTATATTTTATTTTCAATTATTCCTGTGTCTTTATCTGTTTCTCGCTCCTCTCCCCTGTAAAGCGGGAGAGGATGTGGCCTAACAACTAGGGAGGTAGACTTCAAATCTGTGGAACCGGGTTCGAGTCTCGGCAACAATGCTCAACATTGTGTGATTCTGGGCAAATCACTTAGGGCCTTATTCTGCGGTCCGACCTCTGCATTACGATGCGGCGGGCAGAGGCATCTGGTGGAGGGACTGTCCTCTGCGCTTCCGACGGGATCAAGGAGCCTGTCGGTGCGTCAGAGGGTCAGTAATCCGTACAATGAGGGCGGTGCCTGCTCATGCACCGCAGTAGTTATGACAATGTCCCTTTCTGCCTGCCCTTTCATGGCGGTTCACCTGCCACGAAAAGGCAGGCCGAAAGGTATTTTGGGGGACCCTAGCAGGGCCCCCTTCCCCCTGGCCCTCAGCTATGGGGCCTGGGCGGCACCTAGGGTGCCCCCTAAATATCCCTGCAGCCTGTGGCAGGCACCGCATGGTGCCTGCCACATGGTGCAGGGATGCTTTTAAAGTGTTTATTTTACACTGGGGCATGTGCTGCAGCCCGCAGCACACGCCGCAATAGAAAACATACACAGCGTGACTGCCGTGAAGGCGGTTGCATCCTAATCAGGGCAGCGGGACCAACGTCTTCTAGTTGGGCGTTCCTCCTTCTGCTAAGGTGCTGGTCAGATGAGAGTCCGACCTGCATCATAATCAGGCCCTTAATCTCCCCATGCCTAACAAAAAAAGGAATGTGTCCTTCTGTAACGCAACTGGTGCTCATGTAAAGCGTTCTGATAACTTCGGGTCAAGTTTGCGCTATATAAAACTCCGGGGGGAAAAAGTGCTCAGATACCCTCACAGGTCATGTTCACGCTATATAAAACTTTATAACAAAATAAATAAAAAATATCTGCATCAAATTTTGTTGCATTAACATGTGTAAGTGGCTTCATGTGGGCCAACTCTTGTCTGTCGCTAGTGTCTGCACTTAGCAGTTCTGGTGCCTCATGGGCCAGGACAAAAACCTAGATTCAGGGTCTAGACCTTCCAACATGCTCCCAGCAGATCTACAACCAATGTGTGATTTAGACAATTTGTGCATCACGGAACTAGGTGTATAGGCAGGCAGCAGAGGTGGCGACCATCTGAAAGCTCAAGCCAGACGCCTGGCTGTGGCTCAGCTCGAGGTCCTCTTAGACCCTTGAACCTAAAGCGACCCAATCCTTTGTGTGCCTTGCCACCCACGCCCTAACCCCATGCATCAAGAATTTAAGACAGCATTAACCCGTGATGTTATACAGAGAAGAGAAAGATACACCCATCTATTGGCTGAATGCACTGTATGAAACCAGAAAACCTGAAATCAATCACAGCTTCCGCTCGATCAAATTGCATTATCCTTGGCAAATGTTTCTGTTGTGTTTGATCTAATAGGCTATAATGTTGCTCCGTGTTTAATAGGAACCCAGGCCCATGTAGCGTGAAAATGACAACTGACTTGCCTCTTCGTTAATTAATGGCATTATCGTCAAGGGTAGGAGGAAACAATGTTTAGAAGGCATGTTTTAAAGCAATCACTTTTAATAAATGCCTCTCAATGCAGTGATGTATTCGATGTACTAAGGATGCAACGTTTCTTCATGTTATAGAATCACACTTCTTTTAAATTTGAAAAGAGACTGTCATAGTTGTAAATGAAAATTGTCACACTAATTAAATGCAAAACATTTTTTAGGGCTCTGCTCATGCACCGTCTCTTAGAGCCAAGCCTGACCCTTAGCTCGGCTCTCTCTGTTATTTTTTTTGCTTGTCCACCTTTAATTGGCAGCCTATGCAATTCTGCCCTGTGGGTCAGGGAGTGCCAGGGCTTATCCCATTGTACACTCTTAAGGGTTTCTTTCTTATAGCCTGATGTCCCAGCTCCCTACAAACTGAACTGAAGAGGGAAAGAAGGGGGTTTAGAACCAGTAGGTCCCTATCTCTACCATCATCCCATCTCTGGGCTCAACAAGTAAATATAACCATATACGCGAGGGGGTGGCAAGGTCTTCCACCCGCTGCAATCTTACTGGCCAGAGTTTCAGGAACACACCCACACTTGGACCAGAGACAAGTCAAGCACGTCAAACATCCACTTGTCACAAAGACCAAAGCTATCCTTTGCTCAACTGATCTCGCGTCATCTGTAGACAGTACAGCTATCCTTTGGTATACCAGACAGTAGAGGTACCTCTTGCTCTTCTGGTTGACTGGGCACCCTGTGCAGACGACAGGGCTGTCGGAAGCACCTTACCTGTCGCGTTGAACCCTCACTCAGTGAGGCAGCAAAGCTATCTATCACCTGTCTCTTTCACACTTCTTGAGGAATACAACTTCTGATCAATGATAGGGTAACTATCACCTTTCGTCAATCTATAAATCAATCAATCAGGATTTGTATAGCACGGCTAATCACCCAAGAGGGCATCCAGGTGCTGAGAGCACTACTGCAGGGGGCTCAGTTGAACATCCAGGTCTTCAGTCCTTTTCTGACTACAGCAATTTGTAGCACTTTTAATAAACGTATATGTCGCTGCAATGAAATTGATTTTGTCACCCCTGTTTTAAATGTTTTTAAAGAAACAGAGAGATGCATTAGGTCAACAGTGGGCACAATCAAGCTTTACTCTACATTTAAGACAGTTCACTGTATGCCACAGACACAGCAGAGCTATCCCACACTTACCATGGGCATCATGGTTGACCTTCCCTTGGAGAAGCAGCATACCCATCCCTTGCTCGTGTGATTTGTCCATTACTCATTGCAGACATCTCCACCTCTCCATTGGCTCAGATACCGGAGCATCCCTCACTTGCTACACACATCATGTGTCACTCAGCTGATTGATCTCTTGCTCACTGCAGACCTTAGAGCTTTCTTGCACTTACAGAAGAAAGCAGAGCTATCCCCCACTTGTTGTAGATAGTAGACTATCCCTTCCTCAGCTGACTTGTTCCTTGCTCAGTCCATACATCAGAACTTTCTTGAAATTGTCACAGCCAGCAGGCCTGTCTTTTATTCAGATAATCATCAGGGGTGCAGACACCAGAGCTAGCCCCTTGCAGTGGAGCTCTTCACTGCTCAGCTGATTGATGACCAGCCAGTGCAGCCACTGACTGATTCCTTACTTGTAAGAGACAGCAGATCTCTCACTTGCCATACACAGTTGAGCAATCACTCGTTTGCAAGCTGTCCTTGCGCCGCTGATTTATCATTCACACATTATCTCACCAGAGCTACCCAGGAAGAAGAGTCTTGCTTTGTTCCACTCACTGTCTCCATCCTCAGTACTGGCAGCAGAGCTCTTCCTGATTTGTCACAAAGAGCTGATCAACTCATTAATCTGCAGCTTACTCTGCTGATTCATCTCTTGCTAGGCACAAAATAACAGGGGCAATGGACTTTAAAACAACAGAAACTGGAGAAGAAAAAGGCAAATAGAGACTGCAAAATAAAAAGTGAGGGGGACATCAGATCTATTAGAACATCACTCAGGAACAATACACCACAGGAAAAATGCAAGGGTGTCACCAACACCGATGTACAAATACTCTGACATGCACCTCCTTACTGGTGTAGTGTTAGGTGGATGGGTGGAAGACCCAACTCCCACCCACGGAACAGTCTATGAAATAATTCCCACTCATTCAGGTTGTATTGGGTGGTTGTAAAATCTACTCCAGCAAGTGAGCAAATGAGTGCGAGATTTGGCATCCCTTAGAGTGATTTTAGGTTGCTATGAAGCCTTCTGCCGTGATTTTCTAAGGCTCGGGGTCAAGGTCAGAGGGCTGCAAAAATCGAATGCCCATGTGCACTTGCACTCAGTGTGTTGTCATTCACTTTGATGTTTCAGTGCAGAATGTGCTTCGGTGCTAAATCATATCCTGAGCACGCATTGTGCATTTCTTATGCCCATCTGTGTAACTCCGCGGAATCTCGTGGAGTTTTTATTTAACTCTGCGGAATTCCGCAGAGTGAAATTCCGCGAGTTCTGCCCACACCTAACCAGGATATATAAAACTTGAAAGTACATGTCCAACATTTTCACACAATGCACCCTGCCATATAGGCTACCTAGGGCCTACCTTAGGGTGATATATATGCAATAAAAAGGGAGTTTAAGGCTTGGCAAGGGGGTTATATTACCAAGTTGAAATGTACAGTTTATAACTGCATTCAGGCTGCAATGGCAGGCCTGAGGCATGTTTTAAGGATCTAATTAACTACCCTAACCTCCTGGGAGTTATGATCACTAAGGCAGAAGAACCTAGTCAGACCATCAGCATTGGAGTGGCAAGCCCCCGGATGGTGAACCACAGAGAAGTCCATTCCCAATAGGGAGATGAACCACCTCAACAGTTAGGATTCTCACCCCTCAGCTGCATGACCCATCAGAGGGGCCTGTGGTCTGTCTGAACCCGAAAGTGAGCCCCAAACAGGTATGGTCTCAACTTCCTCAGAGCCCTCCCACAGCAAAGGCTTCCCTTTTAATAGCACTTCACCTCTGTTCTGTGAGAAGCAACTTTCTACAGATGAAATCTACAGGTTAGTCTAGACCCTCATTTAGTTTGGATGAAACTACCCCTTGTCATGCTGTGAGGCATCAGTTTGGACAATACATTCCTGGAAAATGCCAGGGGCCTTGAGTGCAGGACTGTACACATTGCCTATTTGGGGGTGTCAAGGGCTTTCTGACAGTCCTCTCTCCAGATCACATTCTTGGGCTGCTTCTTGGAAGACAGCTCAGTTAAGGGGCAACAATGGTGCTGTACCTCATCGCGAAACCCCTGTAGAATCCAGTGAGACCCAGGAAAAACCTCCCTTCTGTTTGGGCTTTGTGGGCTCCCAGGCCAAGATAGTCTCTGTTTTGGTCTGGATGGACTGCACCTTGCCCTCGCCCGCAAAGTGTCCTAAGTACACCACAGAACCCTGCCCTATCTGGCACTAACTGTCCTTGATAGTCAAGTCTGCCTTTTGCAGGGCCTAAAGCACTTCCTGGAGGTTAAAAAGTTGGCCTTCCCAGCTGCTACTGTAGCCAGCTATGTCATCCAAGTAAGCAGCACCGCAGGCCTCCATCCTAGCCAAGACCTGGTTCACCAACCTCTGGAAGGTGGCTGAGGCATTCTTCAATCCATAAGGCATTACTTTAAATTAAAAGTGGCCCTCTCTGCTAGAGAATGCTGACCACTTGTATGCCCCCTCAATTAGGACTATCTGCCAAACCCAGGTGTAATGTCAAAAGTACACAGGAACCTAGAAGCTCCTTTTCTCTCAATGAGCTCATCAGCTCTGGGGAAGGGATGAGCATCAGTCTTTGTGATTGAGTTGAGCCCCCTGTAGTCCACATATAACCTTAGTTCTGGGGGGGGGGGATGCCCAGTGGGGCAGGTTTAGGTACAAGCACCACTGGGCTGGACCAGGGACTAATGGAGTGCTCAGTCACTCCCAATTCCAACATCTTAGAGACTTAACTCTTGATGCTGGCCCTCACTTTGCCTGATAGCCTGTATATTTTGTTTTTGACAGGCAGGCTGTCCCCAGTGCCTATATTGTGTGCAGGCCCAGGCGTGAGGGAGAACAGTGAGGGGAACTGTCCCAACAATTGTTGACAGTCCCTCTGCTGTTCTGGGGTCAGAGTAGGAGAGAGGTTGGCACTTTCCACTGACCCATTTTTCTCTTTGGATGCCAGGAGGTCAGGAAGAGGTTCACCTTTCGCTTTCTCACCATCATCTATCATCAACAGAGACTTCTCATAGGGGGTTTTGAGGCAATTGATATGGAGTTCCCATAAGGGGTTTCTGGGAGTTTCGAGGTCCACCAAGTAAGTGGTCTCCCCTTTCTTCTCATTCAACTAATAGGGCACTGCCCAATAATCATGGAGGGCCCTGGGCTCCGCTGTCTCCATTACCCACACCTTCTGGCCAGGTTGAAACTCCACCAGAGTGGCCTTCTGGTCATGCCAGAGTTTCATGACTTCCTGGCTAGACATCAAGTTCTCAGAAGCCTTCTTCCAGAACTTGACCATATGGTTTCAGAGGGCTAGCGTGTAGCTAACAACATCCTGGATGGGGGGCTTCTGGGAAGCTTGCTCCCACACCTCCTTTACCAGACTGAGAGGTCCACTAACAGGCTGTCCATAAAGAAGTTTGAATGGGCTGAACCCAAAACCCTTCTGCGGTATTCCTGTAGGCAAAGAGCACGCACTGTAAGAGGACATCCCGCTTCTGCCTCATGGTCTCAGGCAGGCCCATAATCATGCCTTTCAGGGTCTTTGTTGAACTTTTCAACAAGCACATTGGTTTGGGGATGGTAGGGTGTGCAGAACTTGTAGGTTACACCAACACTCTTCCCACATGGACTTCATGTATTCTGACATGAAGTTTGTGCCCTTGTCAGACACCACTTCTTTGGGGAACCCTACCAGTTAAAATATTCATCAGGGCCGTAACCACTGCAGGTGCAGTTACAGTCCTCAGAGGGATGCCTTCTGGATATCTGGTAGCATAGTCTACCAAAACCAGGATAAAACTGTTACCTAAGGCAGTTTTGGGGTTCAAGGGTCCTACAATGTCGATGCTTACCATTTCAAAAGGGTTGCCAACGACAGGTAAGGGTTTCATGAGAGCCTTTAGCTTTTCCCTATTTTCCCACTGCTCCTGGCAGATGCGACAGGTCCTGCAGAAAGTATCTGAGGCTATCCTCATCTTGGGCCAATAAAAATGGGAGAGAAGCCTTGCAAGGGTCTTATCTTGCCCAAGATGTCCCTCCAGGGAAATTGCCATGCAGCATTGGGGGGCCACCAACACATGTGTTGCCCCATGCCCAGGAGCCTTATGGACACAATACAGAAGTTCTTTCTCCCAATATGTGAAGGGATCTCCAGAGATGTCACCAGCTGCCTGGGCTTCAGCCTGCCGCCTCATGCCCTCCAGGGTTGGTCACTCCTTCTGTGCCTTACAGGACTCCTCCCTGGTTTGCCCACGCTCTACTTGCCATCCAGCAAGGTCAGTCAAGTCCCCAAAAGAGGCAATGTCCTTCCTGGTAGGCTCCAAGGTGGCCTCCTCTGTTGCCCCATTAACCTGTACAGTGGGAGTGTCAGGGGCTAGTTTCCAATGGCCCCTGCCCTTCCCTTTCTTGGCAGCTGCCTGGGCCATTCTGCCAGGCTCCATGCTTCTTTGACGCCCGTCCTGGGCAGACATGAAGCTGGTGGTCACACATACCCACTCAGGTAAGCACAACATTTCCAGGTGTGACCTGATCTCTACTTCCTTCTAGGCAGTGTGCTCTAGGTCATTTCCAAGCAAACAGTCCAAAGACATGGCAGGGCTCACATCTACACTCAGAATACCTCAAACCCCACTCTGTTCAAAGGGAACCAGAGCCACAGGGTAGTAACTCTCACAGCTGTCTGCTACTATAGCCTGGTGGAATGTATTGGGTATCACCTGCTCCGAGGACACCAGATGACACCTGAAAGTAGTCATGCCTGCTCCTCTATCTCTTAGAGCCGCCATCCCCTTTGTATTTATGGTGCTCCACTGCATGTATTTTGAAGTATTTGAAGGCATGAGGGCTTTGGGCTCCATCTCCTTGTCCCCAAGGGACACTAGGGTAACCTCAGCTGTCTGTCCCACACTAACTGGGGTCATCTCCTCCCCAAGAGCTAAACTTTCCAACCACTGTTGTGGCTGCCTGCCTGTGGAGGGTGGTGTCCTTTTGGAAATTTGGGATCACCCTTTGAGTTCCCAAACCTGTAGCTTGTGTAGTCTCTGGGAACAAACTAGCAATTATCCTTATCCCCATATCCAAATTTCTTGTAGCCAGTTTGGGATTGGGACCCTTTTCCTTGAGAATGATCTTGGGGGCCTTGAGAGAACTCCCTCCTAGTTTGATCTCCCCCCTCCTTCTTCTAGTTTAACCTGACCACCCTTTTGGGAGCTCCCCTACCCCAGATACATTCTTGTGGATCCTGGTGCTGATCCAGTAGACCACCTCCTTAGTAACCTCCCTGGGGTCAGAGAGTCTACTATTCACAAGGTGTTGGCGCAGCTCTGTAAAACAAATACTCAACATGTGCTCTCTAGCAATCAGATTGTATAGCTCCTTATAATATTCACTTCACTGCCCTTTACCCAACCATCCAGTGCCCTGCAAAAATGATCCTCGTAATCCACCTAGGTCTGCTGGGTAGCTTCTGGATGTCCCTTAACTTCTACCTATAGCTCTCTGGAGTGAGCCCATATTTCCGGGTTAGGGCCTCCTCCATGAGGGGATACTTCATCCTGTCCCCTTTCCCTATGGTTAAACAGGGCACTCCTCCCTTCATTGGGAATGTGCCTCCAGAGGCTGGCTCCCCAATACTCCTTAGGGGCCATGTGTCCCATATTTTGGATTTTATGCTATGTGGGCACGTTTAACTCCACCGCCAATGGTCTAGGACTGGAGGGCACCACTTGGGGGGCAGGGAGGGGGGTGAGGGCTTACAAAGGCTGTGTTCAGGAGCTCCAAGGGCTGGAGCCTTTTCTGTCCCCAA
The DNA here is from genome assembly GCF_964261635.1 of Lissotriton helveticus. NCBI lineage: Eukaryota > Metazoa > Chordata > Amphibia > Caudata > Salamandridae > Lissotriton > Lissotriton helveticus. Next base: position 143,737,884 of record NC_136071.1, read on the forward strand.
TGATCTCATCAGGAGGCCAGACAACTAGCCCTTGGAGTCACTCTGGTAGTCCTGAATTCAAGAGGTGGAGCAGGGCAGGGCTCCGAGGGTTCAAGTCAGCAGGCTTCAGGCAGTACTTCCAGGTACAGAAAAACAGTCTTCTGAAGTACACAGCAGGCAACGGAAGGAGGCAGTCCTCTGAGAGTCCTTCCGCAGGTCCAGAGAGTGAACTGAAGAGTGAGTCATAGGGTCCTATTTTTATACATGGTGCCTTCTTGAAGCAGGAGAACTTTCTGGAGAATTCCATTTGCGGTGCTTTAAGTTTCCCTCCCCTGGCTCCAAGCTGGCTGCATGAAGACTACCGTGGTGACAAGTCCATTGTGTAAATGCAGGGCACAGTCTATTCAGTTCCAAGTGGGGCTGTGCCCAGCTCCCCGCCATCCTGCCAGTGATGGCCCATCCAGGCACGTATAATCCCTCTATTGTATGGCTGTCTGGGAGGAATAAACAAAGTCCAACTGCCAACTACACCCAGTCATGTGACCCAAGAACAGGTACCAAATAATTAGGGCAGGAAAATGCCAACTTTCTAAAAGTGGCATTTTCCAAACTATAACTTAAAATTCGATTTTTCTATTAAAAATGATTTTGCATTATAATTTCTTAGACACCAAACATGAAATGTTACCTGTTCCAAATCAAAGGTGAGCACTTATTAAAAGTAATAAGGCAACACAATGTTATCCTTTGGGAGCGGTGGGCCTCATAGTAGTGAAAAATGAATTAAGAAGTTTTTCACTACAGGACATGTAAAACTTAAAAGTACATGTCGAACCCTTGAAATTCAATGCACCCTGCCATATGGGCTACCTAGGGCCTACTTTCGGGGTGACGTATGCGCAATAAAAGTCGATTTTAAGACTTGGCAAGGGCACTGTATTGCTAAGTTGGCCTGGCAGTTTAAAACTGCATTTAGGCTTCAATGGCATGCCTGGGCCTTGATTTTCGGAGCTACCTAAGTGGGTGGCACAATAAATGCTGCAGGCCCACTAGTAGGAGTTCATATACAGACCATGGGTATATGGTATACTACTTTACCAGGGGTTTAAAAGTAAATTAAATATCCCAATCAGGTGTCACCCAACTTTACCATGTTTTAGGGAGAGACCACAAACTGTTTAGCACTGGTTAGCAGTGGAATAGTACACTAAAGCCATCAAAAATTTATTCCGCAAAATAGGAGTTTGAAGATAAAAGGTTTGGAGAGAAGACCACCCTAAGGTCTAACACTATAACATTAAAATCAGATTGCAACACTGACCTTAGCTGTAGAATTTTTTTAATGGCCTGCCACGGAGGAAGAATTGCGGTATGGTGGTCATAGTTGACTTCTCATCTCCAGTTGAGCTTGCCCACAGCCTGCCACACATTTGTTCCAGACAAGGTAGTATCACAGTGGATTTCTTGAGTCCTGCAGCAGTGGCGATGGGATCGGCATATTACCCCTTCCCTGGGAAGGACAGTGGAATGCCTGGTCTGGTGACTCAGTGGACAAATGCAATCATTCTAGGAATCTGTGTTTGTCCTAATGATCACATGTGCGAATCTGGCAGGTTCGCCCAACCTTTCATCCAAGGTTGAATAAATGAGTACCTTTGAGTTCAGTAACAATAAACATCTGCTATTTGAGTACCAAGAGATACAAGGGTGAATTTGTACTTTACAAATGCACATGTTATGTTAATCCATGGGATCATCGTACCAGGGTGCGCACCTAAGAATAGGTAATCCTGAGTCGCTGAAAGGTCCACCCCTCACCGAGCATAGTTAGGCCACTAAATATGTCCCAAAGTGGGCATGCATAAACATTTTATTGCGTCAGCCTTATTATTACCCAGTCACGCCCATGAAAATGCATCCATTCTCATAACACCAGATAGTGAGTATACGTCTGAGGCATAAAAATACACTAACATACATTGTATTATGCATATGCATGGCTTACTGAATCAAAAAGCGTTTGCTGCATATTTACTAATCTTTCACAGGAAACAACCTTTACAACGCAATCATTACATCGCACTACCTTTACATAACAGTCATTACATCGCAACTTCCTTTACATCACATGTCATTACAACACAGCCATTACATTGCATGTCACTACAACGCATGTCACTACAGCGCAGGCATTGCATCGCAAGTCATTACAATGCATACCATTACAAAGCATAGTACCCTTACACTATCCGACACTTTCCCTTCTGTTGCGCTCCCTGGAGTTAGAATAGTAGTTATTACCCCTATACTATCCAACACTTACCCTACTGTTGCACTCACTGGAGTTAGAATAGTAGTTATTACACCTATACTATTCAACACTTACCCTACTGTTACACTCACTGGAGTTAGAATAGTCATGTTTACCCCTACACTACCCAACACTTATCCTACTGTTGCACTCACTGGAGTTAGAATAGTAATTATTACCCCTATACTATCCAACACTTACCCTACTGTTGCACTCACTGGAGTTAGAATAGTAGTTATTACCCCTACACTACGCAACACTTACCCTACTGTTGCACTTACAGGAGTTAGAATAGTAATTTTCACCCCTACACTATCCAACACTTATCCTACTGTTGCATTCACTGGAGTTAGAATAGTAATTATTACCCCTATACTATCCAACACTTACCTTAAATGCAATGTAATGGCATGCATTGTAATGGTATGCGTTGTAAAGGAATAATGTGATGTAATGGAATGCGTTGTAAAGGTAGTTTATGAAAATGCGATGTAATGGCATGCTATGTAAAAGAATGCGTTGTAAAGGATGTTGCAATGTAAAAACCGCGTTGTAAAGGCATGCAATGTAAATGTATGCGTTATAATGTCATACATTCGTGACACACAACGCAAGGCAGCAAGCAAAGTTGCTGCACTGTGTATCATGAAAGGGAGAGAGACGAAAACCCAGGTTACTTATCGGTAATCTTCATTACTCTGAGTTCGGGTCTTCCCCAATACAGTCCTGTCTGCCCACCATCCTCCCAGAGGTTGGTATTGGTTATAGTGAGTTTAGTGTTTCTTGTTGACTGCTTGGTAAATAACAAGAAGTGTTGTTAGCGTTCCTACCCTTTTCTACTAGCTGCAGTGTAGTGACGGCCATGTTGGAGGAATCTTTTTCTGGTCAATTAGCGAATAGATTCTGCAGGGTAGAGGTGTATTCTCCCAGGTAAGTACTGGGGAGCAGACTTACAAGAAACTAACGTCTCTGTACAGGTGCGTCAGTTTCCTTGCTCCTCAATGCGAAACCCTTGCGCCAGCATGGAAGCGCCATATTTACAATACAGCGCACCATGGAGCAAGGATTGACAGATGAGTCCGAAATTCTGACGCATCTGTTGGCACAGAAGCCACGCATTGCTGGAGTCATGTCACAAGCATAAGGCAACGCCAGCAATGCACGGTGAGGCCTATTCCCAATGCACTGTGTAACTCCTTCCGCCTGCTCTAAGCAGGCATAGGGTTTTGACGCAGTGGCGTCCTAGAAGTGGCGCAATGAAATCTTCTCAATTTTACTGCGTCACTTCTACAAGGTTTTCCTGCATGGGAACGCTCACCCTGCATACATTATACCTGACGAGGTATAATGTGACGCAGGGCTTTATAGGGTGATGCATCTCCCTAGATGGTTCACGTTGTAAATTGGCCGCATTGCTTACTTCACCACTGCATCACAAAAGTGACTCAACGGCAGCGCAAAAGTGTTGCAAGGGTCTTGTAAATCTGCCCCCGGATTGGGGAAGACGAGGAGGAGGTAATGCTTCATATTTACAAAGATATGGAGCATGTCTTCTCTCTCCTTGTGCTGGCGCACTGTGTGCATCATAGTGCAAGAGTGCCTGCGTTATGGGCAGGATAATGTTTGAGCAGGAAGGGGCACCTTGCTGCACAAAAACAATCCTCAGAGGCATTTTCCTAAGTAACAAGAAGAAATAAAGATATATTTCCTCCTTATCCTTCTCTTGGGAAGGTGTTCAGTTTGCCACATTCTCAGGTTTACTAGCTTTGGTAAATCTGTGAAACGCGTCAAAATCCGTTGGTGGATGCAAGGGATTGCCCATACTCCACCCATTGAACGCCTCCCAGCTTGAAATGTAACTTAACGCAGCACAACCTGCGCTGTTGCGTTACTCTTTGCAAAGCCACTCAACGCAACACAAAGTGCCCCTTCCGTAGCTTTGTAAATATTACTGAAACGTTTACGTTATGCAAGGATAACACAAAGGCTTGAGAAAAATGGGTCTATGTTCAGTGGTACCCTGCCATTGAATGGACCACCAGCCCAGTATGAGTGGTCCAAGCGGCTATAGAACATCATACTGATGGGGAAACAACCTTTACAACACAACTTTTACAACGCACTACCATTACAATGAAACTTTTACAACGCAACATCCATTACAACGCATGCCATTACAACGCAACCATTACAACGCATGCCACTACAACGCACACCACAACGCATGTCTTTACAACGCAGTCATTACAACGCATACCATTACAACGCATAACATTAGCATCCAATACTTACCCTACTGTTGCACCCCCTGGAGTTAGAAAAGTAATTTTTACCCCTACACTATCCAACAAAAAATGCGTAGTAAAGGTATGCGTTGTAAAAGTGTGCGTTGTAGTGACATACATCCTACTGATGAGCCGTTAATACGTAACATAAATATTCCCCAGGGTTAGAGCAATTACTAACAAAAGTTGGTTAATTAGCATCAAATGGAATGAATTCTACACGAACGTTCTAACTCTTGCACACAATGAAGAATAGAACAGCTGTTCAATGCTAGGCAAACTTCACCTATTGCGGCACTTATGTGCAACAAAAGCCCCTTTAAAAGCCAGGAAAGTGATTTGTTTAAGCTCTTTTCAACGCCGAGAAAGGCACGAGGCGTTCCCGGTGAAGGCCTCGAGCTCTCGCACATTCACGCTTCTACCCACAAAGCAGACACTTAACCACATTTCTCCGCGGTGACAGATGTGCATCCGCGAGAGATGAAAGGTTTACTTCCGCTGAGGCACTAATTAATTTCTACAGATAAAAAGAAATATAAATATAGATCGTCTTATTTGTTTTAGACCTGCGTAGCATAAGATTGAGTTCTCAGTAATAGGGTAAAGCGAGGCAGATGCCAGAGCGCGAAGATGCGCGCGGCTGGTGACGTATTTAGAAACGATCCCACATTTCCGCTTTTCGGGAGTTCGCCCTCGAAGGAAGGGGGGGTGGGTGGGCGGTGCTGACTGGGACCTTGCACTTGCTTACATAAGAATTGTGAGGCAGAGGAGAGGTTGCAGACAACAGCTTCGTGTTTCACTTCCTAGGTGGCACTTCCTGGCCTTTGATTGAAAAGAGTGTGCGTCATCTGCAGTACAACCATGCTACTTATTCATCACTTGATGCAGGAGCGGCCCATGCAGTTAAGAGGGGTGGGGGGAGTCAATAGAGGTCAAATAAATAAAAAAATAAAAATAAAAACACTTACCTTGCGCTCGCCGCAGCAAGATAAGTGTTTAAAAAAAAAAGTATTTTACTTCGCGTCGTCTGTTGACAATCCCCCCACCACTCTTACCTGCATGGTCGGCTCCTGACATGATGGCGGAGACCATGTGAACATAAGATTCCAATAACAGAACTGGTAGTTGCACTCAATTATGAGATCCTGGTGCACCTTTGATATTACTGAAGCGACTACTATCAGGCCCCTTTTGGGGGCCAATGGGGCTTGGAGGGGCTACGGCCTCAGCCAGGGGGGCTGGGGTTGTTTGCTTCTGATGTCCCAGGGTCTGTCCTACCTTGAATTTGTAAACTAGGCCAAGCCAAACCCCAAGAACTAAAAAATTTGAGAAGGGTCAAAGGAGATATATTTAAAGACCTATCATCCCATCTCCAACAACAGTCACTTATATACCAAAGGGGATGAAAAGGTCTAAAAAGTGTGGTAACACAAGGAAACTACAAAGAAGTGGATACTAGAGTGGCAGTTGGCCGAGATATTCCCATCAAACCACCCTAACTTGGCGGAGTTTCATCATATGGGATATTTGTAGGAGCACCCGACTCTACCGCCCAAACCATCAGCTGATGGTGCGGGAGTGGATGAAGATCTTACACTCGTGCCAAACTTACACTCATAGAGTGGTGATGAAAGTGTATGTGCAGTGCTGTGGTGAAAAAATGTTAAAATTAGCGACTCAGACAAGAGTACATTTAATAAAGAAAGTCCGAGTGTTAAAGTTAAAAACACGCCAGGTAGTTGGAGCTAATGACTACACTATGGCGCTGTGCAGGTGGTCAACATGTTTCAGCCCAATAGACGTGTCGTCAGGCTTTCGTCAGGACCAAAGATTTAAAGCTACTGCCACAAAAAGTGAGTTATAACAAAGTGAAGTGAGAACATAAATAAAATGCAATCAGCTACCATGAACTTGGAGCCCCAATGTCCATATGTAGAAGGTATTTTCCTTTCACAATCCTGAAAATATAAACAAGATTATGTGCATTACTAATATATACCACAGATTCATAGCAAAACATGTGTATACCACACCACAAACGGGATCAAAAGATGTCCCGTCCAACAGTAGAGTCTACTTACTCATTCACAGAACACGCCTCTTATGTCTGTAAATACTCACCAAGCTTTGCAAGGAAGTGGACCTCACCTCACCCGGCAACCGCTCGGGAATATGAGGCCCCGCTCTAAAAGTGCATCAGAAAGCAAAATATCCATAAGAATTATAAGCTTTCCACCACTAGTTGCAACAATTGTTATCCACCACCCATAAACTGTGAACTTTGCTTAAAAAAGACCATAACGCAACCATAACGCAACTTAAAGGAGAGGCGAGGTGATGAATGTGGATGATGATGTGCTGTGGCCAAAAAGAATTAGACTCAGGCCAAGACAGCTAAAACAACTGAAAAAATTAGATAGAGACTAACAAAGGTAAGCAAAGCGCTACCACATGACAGCAGAGAGTAGCAGCGTGGGCATACAGTCTACATCAATGCAGCACACTATCAGCATGTACAGCTAAGAGTCTCACTTTACCTGTCCGTCATCCGCGGGCCTTGCGGGACAATCTCCCTGTGGGACAGTTCCTCAGGGTTCGCAGGAACTGCTCATCTAGAGCAGCATTTGACAAACATGCTCGGATTTTATCCAGGAATTTAGAGCACAGGCAGTATCCACGCCATTTGGTACGTAGAGCTTGGAAGCGGGCGTCTAATAACAACAGGGACGCCCTACTGGAAACCAAAACTACCAAAGAACCTTTGGATAGACTAACATTTGTGAGCACCTTCTCTGTCTTGTCCAACCGAATACAGAAAACTGTGCAGAAACATTGGGCCATTCTCAACACCGCTGATACCACTATCACTCCACCACTGTTCTCTTTTAAAAGAGCTCGTAGTATAAGAGACAGTTTGGTGCATACTAGACCAGTTATGAAGAAAGTTGAACATCATAATACACTCTGGAACACCCAGCCAGTGCGTGGGCATTTTCCGTGTGGTTCTTGTAGTGCCTGTCCACAGACCTATAAAACAGACCAGGTCGACATAGGCACAGGGACACCCTGGATACTCCGCAAACACACGAACTGTAATACAGAAGGTGTTATATATCGGATCACTTGTCCTTGCTCCCTACAGTACATAGGACACACTACTAGGAAAATGAAAGTACGAATAAGTGAGCATAAGAGCACTATTCGCTGCCATAAGCAATCAACTGGCCTCACCAACCACTTTCTTGAAAAGAAACACAGAGTAGAAGATCTAAAGTGGGTGATTTTAGAACATCCTTACATTCCACCGCACATCAATGATAAATCCAAATTCCTGTTTGTGAAAGAGCAGAAGTGGGTGTTTAGGCTCCGCAGTGACAGCAGAGGGTTGAATGATCCCATTCCGTGGATTTCTATGTGATGAGGGATCTAAACATTAGTTATTCCACCATTAACTAGAATTTTCAAGTAGTTATGTATTTTGTACAGGAACATTTGTAGTCTGGTAGGGTGATCCAGTCTGTCACACACTGACCAGCTCCAGGTGGTGAGACAGTCATTAATATAGTTGCTCTAGCATGCCTCTCTATGCGTCTGTCGCACATACACTCATTGGTTGCAGGAAGGATGGTTAGTTTTCACCCTGTCCAATTCCTTTTCCTGACCTCTCATAAATCGAGGGGTTTGGTAATTGGTAATTTCTTCAGGGCCATCCGGCAATTGATTCGTCTATCTATATGATTTATTTTAATTTATCAGATCTGTAGATGGCGGTTACCTAGTTTTTCTAGGTGTATGTACATTATGCATGGGCACAGCGCGCCGGTAATTACCTGCCTTCGCTGCTGTGTTTACCCGGGTTTGTAGCCATGCGTCTGAACAGTTCAGCGCAGGCTCAAAAGAGCAGTTCCTGTTGTAGAGCACATGCGCGCATGGACAGCGGGCTCTCTGTGAGCGCATGCGCGCATGGGTAGCGAGCTTTCTTAGGTTGACAACACGGCGCATGCTCTCCCGCACTACTGTAGCGGATGTTCTGTGCGCATGCGCATTGCGAACAAAGACGCGTTTTTTGGCAATCAATTAGCGCGAATTAACAAGTAAACTACCAATTAACGGTAGTATTTAAAGCGGGCTTCCTGATCCGGTCGGTACCTCCACTTCCTCTCGGACGCCTGAGAGAGGTACCGACGGACAGGTAAAGTGAGACTCTTAGCTGTACATGCTGATAGTGTGCTGCATTGATGTAGACTGTATGCCCACGCTGCTACTCTCTGCTGTCATGTGGTAGCGCTTTGCTTACCTTTGTTAGTCTCTATCTAATTTTTTCAGTTGTTTTAGCTGTCTTGGCCTGAGTCTAATTCTTTTTGGCCACAGCACATCATCATCCACATTCATCACCTCGCCTCTCCTTTAAGTTGCGTTATGGTCTTTTTTAAGCAAAGTTCACAGTTTATGGGTGGTGGATAACAATTGTTGCAACTAGTGGTGGAAAGCTTATAATTCTTATGGATATTTTGCTTTCTGATGCACTTTTAGAGCGGGGCCTCATATTCCCGAGCGGTTGCCGGGTGAGGTGAGGTCCACTTCCTTGCAAAGCTTGGTGAGTATTTACAGACATAAGAGGTGTGTTCTGTGAATGAGTAAGTAGACTCTACTGTTGGACGGGACATCTTTTGATCCCGTTTGTGGTGTGGTATACACATGTTTTGCTATGAATTTGTGGTATATATTAGTAATGCACATAATCTTGTTTATATTTTCAGGATTGTGAAAGGAAAATACCTTCTACATATGGACATTGGGGCTCCAAGTTCATGGTAGCTGATTGCATTTTATTTATGTTCTCACTTCACTTTGTTATAACTCACTTTTTGTGGCAGTAGCTTTAAATCTTTGGTCCTGACGAAAGCCTGACGACACGTCTATTGGGCTGAAACATGTTGACCACCTGCACAGCGCCATAGTGTAGTCATTAGCTCCAACTACCTGGCGTGTTTTTAACTTTAACACTCGGACTTTCTTTATTAAATGTACTCTTGTCTGAGTCGCTAATTTTAACATTTTTTCACCACAGCACTGCACATACACTTTCATCACCACTCTATGAGTGTAAGTTTGGCACGAGTGTAAGATCTTCATCCACTCCCGCACCATCAGCTGATGGTTTGGGCGGTAGAGTCGGGTGCTCCTACAAATATCCCATATGATGAAACTCCGCCAAGTTAGGGTGGTTTGATGGGAATATCTCGGCCAACTGCCACTCTAGTATCCACTTCTTTGTAGTTTCCTTGTGTTACCACACTTTTTAGACCTTTTCATCCCCTTTGGTATACAAGCCAAACCCCTTCAGCACTTGACTCACAGGATAAAAAGGGTCACAGGCTTCTCAGGGAGGTAGTGTGGGGTGGCTTCAAGCTCAGGACTCAACAATTACCCATCAGCAGAATTAACAGATTGTCCAGCCCAGTGGTCATCTTTGGTTAAAAGAAAATACTTTAATACATATAAAAAACTCAGGGGAATATTTACAAGCCCCTATCGCCACAGGATTATGTGGGTTAACGCTGCCTTGTAAACAAGGCACCCTTTCAGCATAGCGTGAAAGGGGTGGGCAGTGGGTGTTGGGGTGGGCGTTCCACCGCAACACCCATTGATTTTGACACTGCCCCCTATTTACAAGAGCAGCGTAAATAGGAGGCAGCGCCAAAATTAGGACCAGGAAATGCTTTTTTCTCCTCGTTTTTTCTTTTTCCATGTGTGCTGCCTTGTGCAGCAGACATGGAAAAAACTAAAAGCCTTGGATTGTTTATATACACGGAGGTCCCTCTTCCTGCACATAAACAATCTTTAAAACAATTACATTTTGTGACTTCCATGTGTGGTGCATTAGGCAGCACACATAGAAGTGACAAAATGGCATTTAAAGATTATTTATGTAGAGGAAGGGGGACCTTCCTGCACATAAACAATCTTTCCCCTGCACGCAGACACCCTTGCGATATGGTGCAAGGGTGCCTGCGTGGACGCTACACTGCTAAGAGTAGTCACTGTGCAGGGGGAAACACAAGGCTGCAACATATCCTTGTAAATATGGTGCAGCATGGCGTTTCTCAAGTGACGGCTAACTTCTCACTCCACCACTTCCGTTGTAAATATCCGCCTCCGTGCTACACACTACAGGTCACTGACACAGATGATTTACTGGTGGAGGGTCACTGTACAGCGGAGTTGGTACCTCGCCCCCCTCTTGCTCCTCCCCACCCTCTCGGATTAGAGTTCTGGATTTAGGCCCGTATTTTGGGAATAGACTGCACTCTAGTCCCAGGAGCAAGCAGATCGCTCTACATGTCTTCCTGCTGGTTTGGCGCTCTCCTTCTATCATTCAACAGGCAGGTTGGCTTCCAGGTGTTTCAGGCTAGGGGAAAGCTTCTTTTTTTCTGGTTGGACTCTATATGATGTCCCCTCACCTCATAGAAGATGGTTATCAGGCATACACCAGCTATGGTTGCACAGCAGACCTCTGAGTACTCTGCGGAGTACTCCCTCCTTTGGTTGGCGAGAGATTGGAACTTGAAAAAGAAGTGGGTGAGTGGTTCCCACTTTTATGTAGTCAAAGCAGGAATGTGCTTTGATTCTCTGTCTGTCAGAACTGGTATGGGTCGATTCTTCTTTCATTTGGCCTCTCCAGCCTGTTCTCCAGAATCAGGCTTTCTGCAGAGTAATGCTCCTCAAAACAGAGTATTCTCCAACATGGAGTACCCACAACAAAAGCACAAAGAGGTGTAAGCTTTTTGCGCTTGGCTCTACATCAACCACACTGAACAGTGATCAGGAGAGGCTGCCCCCCCTTAAAGGGACTGCAGTTTCACCCTTCAGCCCTACCATCTCCCAAATGGTGGTGCTTCAGAAAGACTAATCTGCAGCCCTTCTCTGGAAAACCACCTAATTGAAGTTCTAAAGGGAATCCTGTCTGCTCTTTCCCCACTTCACAATCTATGTCACCTTCCTCTAGCTTATGGAAGTCAGTACAGGCGAGGGACTTTGAAAATGTAACCCACATCCTCCATTAATCTAGTTCACTCATGCACACAATGCACGTACCAAACCACCCATGCACATTTACATACTAAACCGTTTTAGTGCTGATGACGGAATGGTTCCATCATCGGCCGTGACACTCCTGTGCCGATGACAGAACTGTTTCGTCATGGCACCCACCAACAGGGATCGCACAAGGGCCCCCCCGTGGCCCGCCCATTTATGGGCCTCTACTGGGGATGGCAGCGGAAGCCTTTCCTCTGCCACCTCTGACCCCCCCCCCAGCGATCTGGTGGCTTTGGTGCGCGCAGAGCATACCAATGTCATCAGAGAAGGCCGGGGAAGCACTGTAAGCCATTGCTTCCACAGATTAGGAGTAAAAAGAAAGTTTTTTCTCCTGGGGCAAAACAGGGACGGCAAAGAGGCAAGGGGGGAGGAAGGAGTTTTTCCTTTCCCCCGGTGTCTCCTTCCAGAGCTTTCCTGCTATGGAGGTTAGAACACGATCGGGCAGCAGGAATGGATTTACAAGGCAACCAGGGATTTTATCCGCACATTTTTTTTAGGGGAATGGTCCCTTGGGCAAGGGTATCTTCCCAATAATTTGGGCACTGTTTTGGCCGTGTTCTGCCCTCCTGGGGAGAGATTGGCATTATTTCTAGGGCCATCGGCCCTTAAGGGGGTGGAGTCAGAATGTTACTAGACACCAGGGATTCAACTTATTTATATGCTGGGAGCTGATTGGCCTTATTTTCAGGTCCATCTGCCCCCAAGGGGAGCAGAAAGCCATTGACACTACAGATTTTCTTTATTTATATGTCGTGGAAAGGTCCCCTTGACAAGGGTCGCTCCCCATAATGAGCGAAATATTGTGGCTGTTTTCTACCCCCCTTGGGGCAGATTAGCCATATTTTTATAGCAATCTTCCCCCAAGGGAGACAGAAAAACACTAGACACCAGGGAAAGACTATATGTGTGTGAAGTGGAGTTATGCTGACGGTCTGCATGTACTGCTGTTTGGCTGGCAGTGTGTGGAGAATGGCACTTGGCTGGTGGTGTGTGTGGACTAGTGCTTGGCTGGAGGTGCATGTGGACTGGCGCTTGACTGGCGGTGTGTGTGGTCTGGCACTTGGCTGGTGATGCATGTGGACTAGCATTTAGCTGGCAGTGCATGTGGACTAGCGCTTGGCTGGCAGTGTGTGTGGGCTGGCATCTGACTGGCGGTGTGTGTAGACTAGCGCTTTGCTGGCGGTGTGTGTAGGCTGCGCTTGCTTAGCAGCCGGTGTGTGTAGGCTGGCGCTTGGCTGGCTGTGTGCATGGACTGACGGTGTGTTGGTGGCTAGAAGCCAGAATGTGTATTTACTTGCTTGAGGTATGTTAATCAGTTGTCTGATGTTTGGGTGCTTGGTGGTGAGATTGGGTTGTCAGCTCTGTTGGCTTATGAGAGTGATGGGCCCTTGAATAGCCCTGTTTGTAAATGTAAGTGTTGTATTGTGTTGGGCCTGCAGCTGGCAGTGTGAGTGGTTTTCTGTGTCTGATGCATGAAAGGTGTGTAGATGGACTGTAAAGCGGTTGGGGCCTTATCATGGCTTTACAGCTCACAAACTGTAAGTTAGTGGTTCTTAGATCTAATGTTGAAATAATTAACAATGACTTTTCTGGATTATATTTCGTAAAGTAATTGGTGAATAAAGTTTTTGTGCATGAACCATTTATTTACCCTCATGCCAAATTTGGAGGCAGGCGACCCCGGTGGCAGAGGGTTCGCGCCTGCAGTCAGGAACGAGACTGTGCTTTGCTTTGCTGAAAACTACGCCCTGCTGAATGAGAGTTGCGGCGTTGGACCTCATAATTGTTTTTATTATCTCCGAGTCAACAGGAGACTAACTTTTAACCTCACCTCTTCAGGGCTTGGTGGAGTGTGGGCGCCATCTTCCTTTGGGCTGGTCAGACGACCCAGCTCGGCGCCACACCCCCGCGCTCCGCCCCTATTTAGGAGTGGCCTTTTTCATCACTCGCTATTGGAGGCAGGCGACCCCGGTGGCAGAGGGTTCGCGCCTGCAGTCAGGAACGAGACTGTGCTTTGCTTTGCTGAAAGCTACGCCCTGCTGAATGAGAGTTGTGGCGTTGGACCTCATAATTGTTTTTATTATCTCCGAGTCAACAGGAGACTAACTTTTAACCTCACCTCTTCAGGGCTCGGTGGAGTGTGGGCGCCATCTTCCTTTGGGCTGGTCAGGCGACCCAGCTCGGCGCCACACCCCCGCGCTCCGCCCCTATTTAGGAGTGGCCTTTTTCATCACTCGCTATTGGAGGCAGGTGACCCCGGTGGCAGAGGGTTCGTGCCTGCAGTCAGGAACGAGACTGTGCTTTGCTTTGCTGAAAGCTATGCCCTGCTGAATGAGAGTTGCGGCGTTGGACCTCATAATTGTTTTTATTATCTCCGAGTCAACAGGAGACTAACTTTTAACCTCACCTCTTCAGGGCTCGGTGGAGTGTGGGCGCCATCTTCCTTTGGGCTGGTCAGGCGACCCAGCTCGGCGCCACACCCCCGCGCTCCGCCCCTATTTAGGAGTGGCCTTTTTCATCACTCGCTATTGGAGGCAGGCGACCCCGGTGGCAGAGGGTTCGCGCCTGCAGTCAGGAACGAGACTGTGCTTTGCTTTGCTGAAAGCTACGCCCTGCTGAATGAGAGTTGCGGCGTTGGACCTCATAATTGTTTTTATTATCTCCGAGTCAACAGGAGACTAACTTTTAACCTCACCTCTTCAGGGCTCGGTGGAGTGTGGGCGCCATCTTCCTTTGGGCTGGTCAGGCGACCCAGCTCGGCGCCACACCCCCGCGCTCCGCCCCTATTTAAACGTACCCAATGAGGAAGCGCAGCGGACGAGCGCAGCGGGCGCAACGAAGGCGCGCCAAAGTGGCGCCTAAGTCAAGCCCGTCTGCGCCCGTCCGCGGCCGAACGGGGCTAGGGGCGCGTTCTAATGTCCTTTCTTATTCATCTGAGGACTTACGTACTATTCAGGGTCATTGGCCCCTGTCGGTGCCTATTATTAGGCACATTTCTGCTCTTGGCCTTGATCCTACCTCCCATCACATTATCCCTACCCACACGATCCCTTCGCTGCCCTACGCTCCCGATCCTGGCTTTTTATCCCTCTCCCCTCCCTTGTCCATTATTTTACTCAACACTAGGTCGGCAGTAAGGCATCACCAGGAGTTATTTGTGCTGCTTGATACCCACCAGCCTGACATGTTATTTTTAACAGAAACTTGGTTTTGTGAGTCCTCCCTGCCCTCTCTTTTGGCTGCCCTTCCCTCGTCTTATGTGGCCCTCCGCGCTGATCGATCAGCGGGTAAGGCAGGGGGTGGCGTGGCTCTTATTGCCCGATCTGAGCACAATTTTCAACTCCTTCCCTCCTCTCCTATTAACTCCACCGAGCACCTTGCGGCTCGCTCTCTTGCCTTCTCTCCCCCGCTCACCTGTTTATTAATGTATCGCCCTCCCCAGCCTTCCCACTTGTTTTTGCCAGCATTTCAGGACCTATTAGCCACCTTAGCGATTAATCACGCCTCAGTCCTAGTATTGGGGGATTTTAATTATTGGCCCTTAGACCCTCATGAATGTACCGCCTCTAAGCAATTCTCTGATTCACTTGTATCCCTGAATTTTGTCCCTCACTTGCAGATTCCTACACATATTCACGGTCATGTACTAGACCAGGTCTGGTCTCTTAATATCTTGGTCTCTTCCATGTCCGTGTCCCCATGCCCCTGGTCAGATCATGCCTTGATCTCCTTCTCCCTCCGCCTTAAGTCAGCAGCAAAGATTCCGCTTGCCAAAAACACCTGGGCGCGGAACTGGAACGGGGTAGACCTTCCTGCATTGTCATCCTCCCTTTTGAACTCTGTACCTAACCTAGAGGGTTTATCTTCCATCTCTCAAGCCGTTGCCATCGATACTTGGCTTGCGGGAGGCTGCGATACGGTAGCCCCTTTACGTCGGATTTCAACCCGAAGATCTAAGGAGTCAAATCGGTGGTTCGGCGATGACCTGAAGATAAAAAAGCTGACCCTCAGGCGGGCCGAGAGGCAATGGAGAAAGGATTACTGCCCTCTATTAAAAACTCATTACATGACTTTGCTGAGCGACTATAAAAGGGCTATATTAGGCGCTAAAACTGCACACTTTTCAGCTAAAATTCTGGAGGCGGAGAATAAATCTAGGGAGATTTTCTCCGTCGTTCATGACTTGGCCTATTCCGACAGGGCCACACTTAAGCCTCCCCCCACTCAGTCCCTCTGTGACTCTCTGAACTCTTATTTTCTGGAAAAAATTAGCAACATCAAAGCCAATATCCCACTTCCTTCCCCCACTTTTGCTGAGCCCCTTCCCCCGGCTGTTCACTGTTGTCTCTCTTCTATCCCTCCGCTTACCGAAGAAGTGTTCCTTGCAATACTTCCCAAAGTAAAGTCTGGTTCCCCGGCGGACATTTGTCCAGCCCATATTTTGCAACAGATTTATTCTGCTTGCCCCAAACCGCCAATCTCCCTTCTCAATAGCTCGCTGGCCCAGGGGGTGGTAATCCCAGCACTTAAATCTGCCACCATAGTGCCTGAGGTATCGGGTTCTGTCAGGCCTACATACTCTGCAAAAACACTCAGACACCATAGACGGAAATTGGCACGGAAACTGAAAATGCAAAGAGACAAGTTTATTAGGACCCCATGGGGTGGTGGTACATTCCTACAGCACCCTTCGGTAATGCAAGAAGTATCACACCGAACATCGGTGCGCGACCTCTTTTATACAATTTAATAGCAATAAAAAGGTAGGCGTTACACTTTTACGCAACTTTTAGGTACATATAAGGTCATTTTTGGAACACAGCCAACATGTGGGAGGAGTTAAGTAGCACTGGTCAGTTTGGGAGGACATTCCTAAGAGATGACCAGTCGGTGCGTAATGCGCATGCGTGCTTGACCAGCACTAAAAATAGCCTGTTGCTGGGCAAGGCAAACGGTCATTGGTATCGAGAAAGGACAAAAGGGCATGCTGACCACGAGGCAGCATGTTCATACAAAATGGAAGCCAAAGGATTCAAAATGGCTCCCGTATGTTTTGGTCAAGTTAATAGAAAAGATCGTGTAGCTGAGCTAAACGCTAACTCAGGTGCTGCCAAATTACGACAGACGGCCCTTTTAGCGTTTAGCTGAAGCTACCTCATAATGGAAATAATCCGGATGTTCATCCTCGACATCTATCATCATGATCCGCCTCACTTCAATATTACTCATTTGTACATTTTTAGCAATAGCTCGTTTGGATGGGATACAGGCCGTAATACATACAGAACATAGAGCAGGTCCACATTGAATACATAGACAGCAAAAGAAGAATATCCCAATAATCACACATAGAACCGTTAACAGTTTCCAACCCCATGTACTGAGCAAAGTCCAAAACCAACCTGAAAAAGTCCAGGTACCATTATCAGTGTGAATTTCAGAGGCAATTTTGTGCATTTTAGAAATAGCATCATACACAGAAGGCGAATTATCAGGCACATACACGCAGCAACTACTACCGATGATGCGGCATGCACCCCCACGGTCGGCTAACACTACGTCCAGAACCATCCGGTTCTGAAGCGTCACAATTCTAGTAATCTGGAGCTCTTCAGTTATATTCCCTAAAGCAGAAATAGTTTCATTAGCAACTGCCTCCACAACACGTGTTAACCGCCTAATTTTCCTGCTATTTAAAGCAGCGTCCACAAAAGAAAATAACCCTAAATTAAAATCCACATATTGTTGTAGGGAGGTGTCTGTTTGATCAACCCCATCAATGTCCAATGTCCTCTTAACTCTATTCAAAATAAAATCATGATATAATACAAAATCATTATGATACATAGGTGGGCAATAAACACAGGGGGTAATACAAAGGATATGTAACATGTGCCTAACCATCCAAGAGGAAGACGATGATAACCTTTATTACCACAGATAAAATAAGTGTTTCGTGAGGCCACAAATGAAATACCGTTGGGAGTATCAAAAGCAAGAGTAATATTGCATTCACTTCTCCCCACCGGAATGGTTCCCTTATTCCTAATACAGAGATCTGCTTTCGTGTCAATGACGGTAATAACATGTAAACTGGACATATTTGTAAGTCTCTGATTAGTAAAGAAGCGAGGTGCAGATACATTGTCCGGTCGATATTCTTCCCACTCGAACTTAGTTCCTTCTGCTTGTGGATAGCCATCTCGATCATTATAGCAGACTTTGTTTAGTCGGAAGAGTAGTCCACCTTTTGTTGGCCATCGTAAAGTGAAAAGAAGAGTGTACCAAGCATTACAGGAACCATTATGGGAAAACGGGAGAGGAATAAGTGGGGTTCCTCCTTTCTTCTGATGCCTGGGTAACATCCCACATACCCAACAGTTGGACGTGTTGGTCATATTGTGCGTGTGATGCAATATCTGAATGAAACTATTATTCAAATAGGTTTGCCTATGTCTTTCTTCGTGATAGGGCAGAGTAAAATGAAAATGTTCAGATGGAATTGGAGTGGTAGGCAGTAAATAGTCCCGTGCAGGAAATAATCTTTCCGTAGTCCAAGCTATTACTGCTATCACCACTGTTGTCGCAACGAAAAGAACCGCACCCAAAAGTCTTCTATTTCTCAGTGTCATAGGTGCCATGGTACAGTGAACAGAAGTCTCAAGAAAGCAAACTAAAAAATAAAAATATGGTGCTGAGAACCGAGGCTGCCGTTGAGTTTTTCTCCGAGATTCAAGACGGTGTCGCTACACTGGCCAGAACTGATCCCCCCCCTTGATATTCCCGGCTTCCGTTTCACAAACCTCAGCACGGTAACCAACCAGTCATTAAAAATACACCGCAGATTGTACTTCACTCCACCAGAAACAGTGTGGTCCGGGAAGGCTCCCTCCGACTCGTGAGGCGTAACAGCTGGGCTCTTCTCCGCGTCCAAGATGTCTCTGTAGTCGGACAGTACAGTAGTATTCACCAGATCAGGAGAGACACGTCGGCAGTGCGTTGAATGTATCCACCTTTTCTTGTTCGTGACCCTCACAGCTGTCCGCGTTGCCAGCAGCACTTGCTCAGGGCCACGCCACCTCGGCTCCAAGCTGCTGGATCTCTCAAACACCTTGATCATCACAAAATCGCCAGGATGAAGATTGTGAGCCTCTCCAATGGAATGGTCGGGGAGCGCTTCTCGAACCTGTTGATGAATAGAAGATAAATCATTTGTTAATCGTGCCAAATAATCGTTCATCATTATACAAGGCACATCATGTATCAAGCGAGGCTTTGGAACTCCCCAAATATTCATCGGCCTTCCAAACACCACCTCATAGGGTGTGAGTCCAGTTCGAGAGTGTGGCACTGATCTAATAGACAACAATGCCAATGGCAACGCATCCGGCCATTTCAAAGACGTGGATGCCACGATATTTGCTAGCTTCAGCTTCAGAGTCGCATTATACCTTTCTACTAGACCTGCTGACTGCGGGTGAAATACAGCATGGAACTTTTGTCGTATTCCCAATCCTTTCAGGACGTGCTCCACTATTTTCCCAACGAAATGAGGACCATTATCATTCCACAAAAATTTACAAACACCATAACGTGGGAAGTACTCCTTAGCTGTTGTTAGTGCTGTATTATCCTTCGTGGGGTAGGCTTCAACCCATTTACTGAAAGCACACACCACCACTAGGACATACTTGAGGTTATTACAGCGCTCCAGCTGGATGTAATCAATTTGCAGTACTTCGAATGGTGCAGTAGATGGAACAAAACCTCCTTTAGGAGTAGAGGTCCCTTTAGCAGGATTGTACTGTAAGCATATCAAACAGGTCTGCACTACTCTCCTAGCAGTGCTGGTAATCTCAGGATGCTCCCAAACTCGCGTAAGCAATTTAGTAATTGCAAGAGCTCCAGTATGTGCCAGCCCATGTGCCATCTGAACCATTGCTTGCAAATAAGCAGCAGGTAATTTCCATCTCTTCATGTCTTTGCTTCTCCAGCAACCCTCATCATCCATCACTCCCTCTATTGCCCATGCTGCAAGCTCCGCTTCAGACGCTGATTTCTGTATGTCTAAAACTTCCTCTCTAGCATCATGCCATCGCTCGGCTTGCGATCTCACCACATACATAGGGGAGTAATTTTGCAACATGGCAGTTTCTCTCGCTATGCGGTCTGCAAAAGCGTTTCCTTGCCCTATTTTGTCTGTCACCTTTTTATGTGCACTACATTTTATTATCGCCACCTTCTTTGGGCATAATAGTGCATTCAGGAGATCACATACCAACTCTCCGTACATAATGTGTGTTCCATGTGAAGTCATAAACCCTTGTTCCCTCCAGAGTAGGCCAAAATCATGCACTACTCCAAAGGCATAACGACTAGCGGTATAGATATTCACACATAATCCAGCACTTAGCTCACATGCTTTCTTTAAGGCTATTAATTCAGCTGCTTGAGCCAATCTCTGCGGTATCCGTGCTGTTTCTACCACCGTCTTAAGTGTCGTGATCGCATAGGCCGCGGAAGCTGTACCATCTGGCAATCTCACACACGATCCATCAACCCACAGTTCCCCGTCTACATCTGGAAGTGGCGTATCCTGTAAATCGACACGACCCTTTGTTTGTTCATCAGTCAGAAAAACACAATCATGTTGTTCTTCTTCCTGGGTCTCAGTAACAGGATATGGCAATAAAGTGGCGGGGTTCAGAGTGGCGCACCTCTTCAATGTAATGTGTGGCGCCAGCAGCGTTAACTCGTATCCCGTTAAACCGGCACTGGTTAAATGCTGCGTTTTTGTTTGGTTCAATAGCGCATCTACTGCATGGGGAACTAACACCAACAACTTGTGCGATAAAACTATTCCTTCACTCTGCCGTATAGCCACTGCTGTTGCTGCAACTGCTCGAAGGCATCCAGGCAGTCCTCGAGCCACAGGGTCGAGTACCGCTGAAAAATATGCACAGGGTCTCTGTTTGTCTCCGTGTAACTGTACTAAGACTGACAATGCACATCCATCCTTCTCATGCACGTACAGTGTAAAGAGCTTTGTATAATCTGGTGTACCTAACACTGGTGCTGAGCAAAGAGCTTGTCTCAATTGTTCAAAAGCATTCTGGCACTCATCCGTCCATTCAAGGGGGGTTGGTGCAGTGTTGGACAGCAATGCTAACAAAGGTTTTACAATGTATGAAAATCCTAGTATCCATTGCCTGCAAAAGGACGTCAAACCTATGAAAGCACGAACATCCTTCTGTGTGCAAGGGACTGGTGTATCTAAAATTGCTTGAATTCGGTCCGATGTTAATGCACGTCCCTCCTTAGACAAAAGATGACCAATATATGTCACCTTTGGTCTACAGTATTGCAGCTTTTTCCGTGAAACCTTGTGATTATGGTCAGCAAGAAAAGAAAGCAGGGAGAGCGTACTCTCCTCGCATTGTTCCTGTGTATCTGCTGCAAGCAAGATGTCATCAACATATTGGATAAGCGCCACCCCAGACTGCAAATCAAAAGAATCAAGCTGTCTTTTCAAAGCCTGACTGTAAATGCTAGGACTTTCTGTGTAACCTTGAGGAACTCGACAAAATCTATAGGATTTATTATTTAATGTAAAACCGAACAAATATCGGCTATCAGGATGAATAGGAATCGAAAAGAAAGCATTTTTAAAATCGATCACTGTAAATGTAGTAGATGTGGGTGGAACCAGAGTAAGTAGCGTGGTGATATCTGACACTACTGGGTACTGGGGTACAACTATCTTATTAATTTCTCTCAAATCAATAATGAAACGATAAACCTTGGAGTCTGTATCTTTCTTTAGAATCGGCAAAATTGGACTGTTGCAAACATTGTAGGGAACTTCCTCCACCACCCCTGCCGTTATCAAATCATTCACAATATGTGTCAAAGCCAGTTCGCCTTCTCTAGAGATCTTGTACTGGGGAACACAAGGTAACTTCGCTCCCTCCTTCACAGTAATGTGCACAGGTGGAATGGTCATTTTACCCACATCAGTATCAGAAATGGCCCATAACGTGCTTGGAAGCGAAGCTAATGCATCGGACTCTTGCATGGGGCACAATCTCTCAATTTCTGGGTAGTTTTCATTCAAAATAACCCGCACCCCTTCGGGGGCACAGCGTATTGTTGCACGGAAATGCTTTAGCATATCAAGTCCCATAATATTATCTGGTGTATTTGGGGATAATAGAAAAGGACATGGGGCAGTGAATTTGACAACATGAAAGGTAAGAGGTTGAGACAGTGGGCTTAGAGAAGGTGTTCCGTCGAACCCTATTGCTGTAATTATTTCGCCAGACAGGGGAGCCCTTGGAACCAAGTGTTTGGACAGAGCGCTACGAGTAGCTCCTGTGTCAACCAGAAACTGATCAGTAGAACCCAAAACATGCGCTGAAATATATGGACCACTGCGCCTCTGGCCTGGTCGCCCCCCTGCTCCTCTCCGCGCCTGCCACTGCAGCCCTGCTTACCTGCTGAGAGTTCTTCGCCGACGCCGCCAGCAGCGCCCCAGCCGTCGCTGGGCCGGCCGCTCTGCCGGTCCCGTTCCCGCGCCTCCTGCCTGCGGCCCCGCCCCCCCGCCACACGATTGGTTAACCCCTTCCCGCCTCCCAGCGGACCCGCCCTCACTGCTCCCCTCTTAAGGGGACCTCGCCTGCCTCTAGGGAGCGACCACTGCGCCTCTGGCCTGGTCACCCCCCTGCTCCTCTCCGCGCCTGCCACTGCAGCCCTGCTTACCTGCTGAGAGTTCTTCGCCGACGCCGCCAGCAGCGCCCCAGCCGCCGCTGGGCCGGCCGCTCTGCCGGTCCCGTTCCCGCGCCTCCTGCCTGCGGCCCCGCCCCCCCTCCACACGATTGGTTAACCCCTTCCCGCCTCCCAGCGGACCCGCCCTCACTGCTCCCCTCTTAAGGGGACCTCGCCTGCCTCTAGGGAGCGACCACTGCGCCTCTGGCCTGGTCGCCCCCCTGCTCCTCTCCGCGCCTGCCACTGCAGCCCTGCTTACCTGCTGAGAGTTCTTCGCCGACGCCGCCAGCAGCGCCCCAGCTGCCGCTGGGCCGGCCGCTCTGCCGGTCCCGTTCCCGCGCCTCCTGCCTGCGGCCCCGCCCCCCCGCCACACGATTGGTTAACCCCTTCCCGCCTCCCAGTGGACCCGCCCTCACTGCTCCCCTCTTAAGGGGACCTCGCCTGCCTCTAGGGAGCGACCACTGCGCCTCTGGCCTGGTCGCCCCCCTGCTCCTCTCCGCGCCTGCCACTGCAGCCCTGCTTACCTGCTGAGAGTTCTTCGCCGACGCCGCCAGCAGCGCCCCAGCCGCCGCTGGGCCGGCCGCTCTGCCGGTCCCGTTCCCGCGCCTCCTGCCTGCGGCCCCGCCCCCCCGCCACACGATTGGTTAACCCCTTCCCGCCTCCCAGCCGACCCGCCCTCACTGCTCCCCTCTTAAGGGGACCTCGCCTGCCTCTAGGGAGCGACCACTGCGCCTCTGGCCTGGTCGCCCCCCTGTTCCTCTCCGCGCCTGCCACTGCAGCCCTGCTTACCTGCTGAGAGTTCTTCGCCGACGCCGCCAGCAGCGCCCCAGCTGCCGCTGGGCGGCCGCTCTGCCGGTCCCGTTCCCGCGCCTCCTGCCTGCGGCCCCGCCCCCCCGCCACACGATTGGTTAACCCCTTCCCGCCTCCCAGCGGACCCGCCCTCACTGCTCCCCTCTTATGATGCCCCCAGAGCGACCGCGCAGCGGACGCGCGCAGCGGGAGCACCGAATGAGCGCCGAAGGTGCGCCAAAGGTAAGCCCATCTGCGCCCGTCCGCGCCTGGACCGCGCCCAGTGCCAGGACCCCTGGCCCCCGCAGACCCCAGCCCACCCGCCAGACATACGACGCCGCCACCCTCAACGCACTCAACGCCGGCCGAACCCCTGGATGCTACCGAGCCACCCCGAGACGCACCCACGGACCCTTCATCTGCCAGGCCTGCAAGTTCTCCTGCACCCGGACCTGCACTGCACCAGCACCCACCAAGCCGAACTCCAGCAGCAGCCACCTGAAGTGCATCCTGCTCAACACCCGCTCCGTCCACAGACACGCCGTCGAGCTCTGGAACCTGCTCGACACCACAGCCCCAGACGTCGCCTTCCTCACGGTAACCTGGATGAACGCCTCCTCAGCACCCGACATCGCCATCACCATCCCGGACAGCTACAAGATCATCCGGAGAGACCGCGTCAACCAGACAGGAGGAGGTATCGCCATCATTCACAGGACCACCATCCGCATCACGACCAACACCGACGACACCATCGCACCCGCCGAACACCTGCACTTCCAGGTCCACGTCAACCCCAAGACCACCCTCAGAGGCACCCTCATCTACAGACCCCCGGGACCACGCACACAATTCAGCGAGGACATCGCCGACTTCATCAGCCCGCTCGCCCTCCCCTCAGCCGACTACATCCCCCTCGGGGACCTCAACTTCCACCTGGAGAACAACGACGACCGCAACACCACCACCGTGCTGGAAAACCTCGCAAACCTGGGACTCAAGCAACTGGTGACCACCCCCACCCACCTCGCCGGACACACACTCGACGCCGTCTTCTCATCAAGCAAAGACATCGCCTTCAGCCACGCCACAGGACTCCACTGGACGGACCACAGCTGCGTCCACTTCACCTTCAGAAGAACGACGACCCACCACCACCAGCAACAGGTTGCCCGAAGAAGCTGGAACAAGATCACAGCCGACCAGCTCGCCGCCTCCCTGAGGCAGCACCCTCCCGCCAGCTCAGCGAACCCCAGCCAGGCCGCCGACAACCTCACGAAGTGGATCAGCAACTGCGCGGACGATCTCGCCCCTCTGAGGACCCCGCCCAGCAGACCCGGCAGCAAGAAAGCCCCATGGTTCACCGACGAACTCAAGAGCTCCAAGAAGAACTGCCGAGCCCTCGAGAAAGTCTGGAGAAGGAAACCAACACCGGACAACATGACCACCCTCAAGCTTGCCACCCGGAAGCACCACCAACTGATCCGCGCCACCAAGAAAACTGCATTCAAGGACAGACTGGACAACAACGCACACAACTGCAAGGAACTCTTCAACATCGTGAAAGAGCTCTCCAACCCCAACGCAGGAAACAACGACATCACCCCATCGCAAGACCTCTGCAACTCCCTCGCCTCCTACTTCCACAACAAGATTGCGGACATACACAACAGCTTCAGCAGTCAACCATCGCACACAACGACCGCAGCAACGCCACCCACCACCACCCTCCGCGCCTGGACTCCGATCAGCACCGATGACACCGTCCGCATGATGAACTCCATCCACTCCGGATCGCCGACCGACCCCTGCCCTCACCACGTCTTCAACAAGGCCGACACTGTCATCGCACCCCACCTGCGGGACATCATCAACACCTCCTTCGACACCGCCACCTTCCCGGAGAGCTGGAAGCACGCCGAACTCAGCGCTCTACTAAAGAAACCAACAGCGGACCCCACCGAACTCAAGAACTACCGCCCCATCTCGCTCCTCCCGTTTCCAGCCAAAGTCATCGAGAAGACCGTCAACAAACAGCTGGCCGCCTTCCTCGAGACGAATGGATCCCTCGACCCGTCACAGTCTGGCTTCCGAGCCAACCACAGCACCGAGACCGCCCTCATCGCTGCCACCGATGACATCCGAGCCCTGATGGACAACGGAGAAACAGCGGCCCTCATCCTCCTAGACCTCTCCGCCGCATTCGACACTGTCTGCCACCGCACCCTAGTGCAACGCCTCAGCAACGTCGGAATTCAAGAGAAGGCACTGGAATGGATCGTCTCCTTCCTCGACGGAAGAACACAGAGAGTCCGTCTACCACCGTACAAGTCAGAGGCCACCGAAGTCAAGGATCCTCGCTGAGCCCCACCCTCTTCAACGTCTACATGAGCCCCCTCGCGCCCATCGCACGCCAACACAACCTGAACATCATCTCCTATGCCGATGACACCCAGCTGATCCTCTCACTGACCAACGACCCCGCCGCTTCCAGAGCCAACCTTCACGAAGGGATGAAAGCCGTAGCCGAATGGATGACGACCAGCCGCTTGAAACTCAACTCAGACAAGACGGAAGTCCTCATCCTGGGCTCCTCGCCCTCCGCCTGGGACGACTCCTGGTGGCCCCCCGCCCTGGGCTCCGCACCCACACCGACAGACCACGCACGCAACCTGGGCTTCATCCTGGACTCCTCCCTCTCCATGACCAGACAAGTCAACGCCGTCTCCTCGTCATGCTTCAACATCCTGCGCATGCTACGAAAGATCTTCCGGTGGATCCCCACCGAGACCAGGAAGACGGTCACCCAGGCCCTCGTCACCAGCCGACTGGACTACGGCAACGCCCTCTATGCCGGAACCACCGCCAAGCTCCAGAAGAGACTCCAGCGGATCCAGAACGCCTCAGCCAGACTCATCCTCGACATCCCCCGACGCAGCCACATCTCCGGACATCTGAGAGACCTGCACTGGCTCCCCATCAACAAGAGAATCACCTTCCGTCTCCTCACCCACGCACACAAAGCCCTACACGACCAAGGCCCGAGCTACCTCAACAACCGCATCAACTTCTACGCTCCCAAACGCCACCTCCGATCAGCCAGTCACGCCCTTGCCGCCGTCCCCCGCATCCGAAGATCGACAACAGGAGGAAGGTCCTTCTCCCACCTGGCCGCCAAGACCTGGAACTCCCTCCCGACCGACCTGCGCCTGACCCAAGACCACCTTTCCTTCAGGAAGAAGCTCAAGACCTGGCTTTTCGAGCAGTAGCAGCACCCCCCCCCCCAAGCGCCTTGAGACCCTCCGGGTAAGTAGTGCGCTATATAAATGTCCATGATTGATTGATTGATTGATTGACCCCTCTGATCCACTGGTACCTCAACCGATTCCACACCCCATCCTTCGCAATCCTAGGCATATCTATTATCCTGTGACTCAATATGCTCTCCTTCAGCTACCTTATATTGATTCCGTCGATCAAAAGTATTATGTACAACCTGACCACGACCCCTCTCTTCAAACCTTCCACGATCATTCGCTCCACCTCTTGGTCCTGAATAACTATTCCGTGACCTTCCACTTCCTCGACCCCTCTGACTACGCTGTTCACGAAGTACCGGACAATCTGCGAGCCAATGTCCAAACTGCTTACAGTACGCACACTGATCCTCAGATATGTCGGAACGAGGGGGAGACGTAACGTACGATCCTCGTCTACCCCTATCGCTCCCTCTCGATTGCGTAGCACAAACCTGTGCCAACATCACTTTCGTCTTTAAGTCCTTCACTTTCTTATCACTACTTTCTTTAGCCTCTAGTTCCTGACGTTCATAATACTGAGCCATAGTTAATAAGGAGGCAGGCGTTGCCGTGGTCCATGAACTTTCACTAGCCTTTAATCGCTTTGCAATTTCCGGTAGGAGATTAGCCACATACTTGTCTACAAATAAGTGCCTGCCTGTGTCTTCTGCTAATGATTGTCCACTGTAATCATGGAATGCTTCCTCAAAACGTGAGAAGAAATCAGAAACCGATTCGTCTGACTTCTGCTTACAAGACGCTAACACTGTCCAATCTATTTTCTTAGGGGGTACAAGCGTTTTTAATTTTGCCAGGATAGCCGTCGGTAAGTCTAAAATTAACTGGCACGGCTTACATGCAGGTTCCCTATCTAGGTCAGCTCTCACTATCTCCTTCCAATCTGCACCTAATATCGCACGATCGTCAAACTTACGAATCGCTCTCCACATATCAGGAGGCAATATCAACCCAAAGAAAAGATCAATATCCACTAATGTCATAATACATGAAGAAATAGCGCCCTCCACTCCTTCATAGAAAGCTGCTGGATTTTTACGGGGATCAGGCAGAGCATTCTTAAGTGCCATAACATCTGCTCTATTCCATGGCGTATAAACCCAATTGTACACAAAATAGCCCCTTGAATCTTTAGACGTTTTATCATCATCAGTACGTCCCCTTTGGGAGGGACATACAAAGGCGCGGCTTCCGGCATAGGCATAACATTAATCGCAACACTCTTATCTGATCCATAGATAGGGCACACTCGAGAAGTTCCCGTCGATCCGGACGCTGATTGCTCCGATGCCTTTTTCGCCGTTCGCAATCGTGTCGCCTCATCTCGTAACTGAATCAACCGCCGGAAGAATTCGTCCGCATCTGCAAGAGCAAAAATACTTTTACGAAAATTCTCACGACCAACTGATATATCTTTAGGTTCCAACTCTGGAGAGTGTTTTCTAAACCGCTCAACAACTTCATCTGCAAAATGATCTAAAAAATACAATCGTTCCTTGTCAGACCACTGACTCATAAAATCATCAACCTCTGGAACAGTTATAGTATTACTGTTAAGTTTACGAGCAATCGAACGCAATTCCGTCATACGCTCGGTCGGTAACCTGGTACGCTGTTTATCCTGATTATCCTCGTCCGATTTCTCATCCGGAGCCGTAGGCTGAACATACGGAGGCGGGCAGCGATCTATCAATGAAAAATCATCTAATTCATTAGTAAGGACAGGATAGAGAGAACGTCTAATAGGGAACTGACCATTAACTTGTAAATTGCGTTCTCGACTCTCTTTCTCTTTCTGTTCCTGCAATTCCTTCTCCTGTAGCTGTAAAGCTTTATCCCGAGCAGCCTTGCGCTGCTCTTTCTCCGCCAAGGCTTCTTCACGCTTCATTCGTTCACGCACCGCTTTCTCCCACATACGTACACAATCAAACATGTCCTGTCTAGACCTGCGCTGGAACAAACATTGTTCTACATACTGGACTTTTCGCAAGTCAAATGACCCATGTAGTGGCCATTGCAATTCACGATCAGATTTCGTATATTTATGCCATAACGTGCTATACATTATGGGAGGAAGGCCAAATTTAATGTACATTTCACGGTTAGGAGTCCTCTCTGGGGGAGCCGGCTGCGATCATTTAATCGATAACTGGTACCATTTCCAAAACAGCACATTCCTCGGAGTGTGCTGAAAACAGGCATGTTCAAAAATATCACAGAAACGTGATATGACAACAAATGGCACTTAAGAGGTACTTACTCACGATGTGCCGTTCAAACAAATTCAAAATCAGAGAAATATCCCTACATGCCTGCCTATGTGAGGTGCACTCCACATATAATTCAAATCATAGGTACAAACGTTAGCTAACTCATACAAATTCAAATTCAAATTCAAATTCAAATTCAAAAAGCCACAGTAAGTGTCAGTAGACTACCTTACCAAACATAAGCTTACCACATATCTTCAAAAGTGTCCAGATTTCCAACTGCCAAGTTCCGTAGCCGAATCAGCCAAAACGGGCACTACACGACAACCCAACCGATCAGGATCTCAGTCCAAGACCGGCGCCACCTGGAAGGTCAGATCAGAAGGAAGGGAAAAACACCGTGGGTGCCGAGACTCGGGTCACTCAGTGGCAGCGTACGCGTCCATGGCGAGTTTCCAATCCTTCGTCGTGACCTCTCCTTCGGGCATCCGAGTCGCAGATGAGTCCCTTCGTGGTCGCCAATTGAGGTATCGGGTTCTGTCAGGCCTACATACTCTGCAAAAACACTCAGACACCATAGACGGAAATTGGCACGGAAACTGAAAATGCAAAGAGACAAGTTTATTAGGACCCCATGGGGTGGTGGTACATTCCTACAGCACCCTTCGGTAATGCAAGAAGTATCACACCGAACATCGGTGCGCGACCTCTTTTATACAATTTGATAGCAATAAAAAGGTAGGCGTTACACTTTTACGCAACTTTTAGGTACATATAAGGTCATTTTTGGAACACAGCCAACATGTGGGAGGAGTTAAGTAGCACTGGTCAGTTAGGGAGGACATTCCTAAGAGATGACCAGTCGGTGCGTAATGCGCATGCATGCTTGACCAGCACTAAAAATAGCCTGTTGCTGGGCAAGGCAAACGGTCATTGGTATCGAGAAAGGACAAAAGGGCATGCTGACCACGAGGCAGCATGTTCATACAAAACGGAAGCCAAAGGATTCAAAATGGCTCCCGTATGTTTTGGTCAAGTTAATAGAAAAGATCGTGTAGCTGAGCTAAACGCTAACTCAGGTGCTGCCAAATTACGACAGTGCCCATCCTGAAGAAGCCTGGCGCGGATCCTTCTGCTCCAGCTAATTATCGCCCCATCTCCCTTCTGCCCTATCTGGGCAAGGTGCTGGAGCGACATGTAACATCGGTCCTCAGTGCCCACGTAGAAGCCAATGGGGGTCTAGCGTCCCGCCAGGCAGGCTTCCGGCCTAGGCACTCCACCGAGTCCGTCGTGGTGTCGGTCCTGAATAACCTCAGGGAGGGCATGGACCAAAACAACCACCAGGCTCTGGTGCTCCTCGATCTCTCCGCCGCCTTCAACACGGTGGATCATTCCATCTTACTTTCCCGTGTCGGAGCGGCGGGAGTCGAGGGCTCAGCCCTGGTTTGGCTATCGTCCTTCCTGAGGGACCGCACCCAGGCGGTCCGGTTGGGGGATTTCTCGGCCACCCAACTCAAGGTCACATGTGGTGTTCCCCAGGGTTCTTCTCTTTCCCCTCTTCTGTTTAATCTTTACATCTATCCTTTGATCTTTGCACTTCAGCAACTGGAGGTCACCGTTTATAATTATGCGGATGACCTCCAGCTTATCTTTAATCTTTCTTCTTCTTCTCATTCTATCTCTAATTTTCAGACTACTATGATTTTCATCAGGGACTGGATGAACCACAACCATCTGAAGCTGAACCCCGATAAAACAGAACTGGTTCTGACGGGTGGTTCCTCCAGTCCCTGGAACTCTTCATTCTGGCCTTCTTCTTTTGGTCCCCCTCCCACGTCTTCTTCCTCAGTTAAGACCCTGGGCATTAAAATTAATAACCATCTTAATCTTCATTCACAAATAAGTTCTGTTGTTTCTTCTTGTTTTCTTGTCCTTCGAACTATCCGCTCTGTCTCTCGCTTTTTTTCTCCCCTTGCACTTAAACTAATCATGTCCGCTCTGGTGATTTCCCGGCTGGACTACGCTAACGCCCTATACAACGGCATTCCAGCGTATAGTCTGCGGAAGCTCCAGCTGGTTCAAAACCAGGCGGCCAGATTGGTGTATGGCCTCCCCGGTTCCCATCATTCCACCCCCTTACTGAAGGCATTACACTGGCTACCTGTCAGGGAGCGATCCCTTTTCAAAACTGGCTGCATGGTTTTTCAGGCGCGCCAGGGTACAGCTCCTGCCTTCATTTCTTCCCTGCTAAAAGAGTATACCCCTGCTCGTGAGCTCCGTTCATCTACCCAATCTCTTCTCCAGGTACCCCGTTACAGACGTAAGAAATGGGGCGGAGCCAATTTTTCATTCTTGGCACCATCCTTTTGGAATTCCCTCCCCGATCACTTACGTCTGGCCAGACACTATTCCCTCTTCCGAAAAGATCTTAAGACCTTTTTGTTCACCCAGGCTTTTCCTAATATAAACTGATTTTACTTTCTGCCCCCCTCATTTGTATTTTCGTTCCTACTGCTAAATTAGTCTCCACAGCGCCAAGAAACCGTATGGTGAATGTAGCGCTATATAAATATTTTAAATTCAAATTCAAATTCAAATCCAACCAGAATTCCTATGATTGACTAGTGGATGGGTGTGCAATAATGTTTTGTCTGGATTCCACAAGGTTTGCTTACACAGAAGCCCTTGTACATTTAATTAATTGACAAAAACATATTGGGGCATATTTCCAACGTTAAGCGATATTTATCGCTAACGATGCTTAGCAACGAATTTTTTAACGCTAAGCATCGTCAGAAATTATCGCAGATAAACCTTGCTATTATCAAGGTTTATCGCAAATGCGATAAAAAACGGCCGCAATGCATGAATATCACTGAAAAGTCAGCGATATTCATGCATTACCGAGCTAATGCTCTTAGCCATGTTATCCACCTCCCATTGGATAACATGGCTAAGAACTTCTCAGGGCAGGTGTTAGTTTTTGGAGATATTCACGCTTAGCGCGAATATCTCCAAAAGTTGGTAATAGGAGATGGCGATGTTAGCGACTGTTTCCAGTCGCTAACATCTTGGCACGCCCACTTTGCATGTAATTAGTGATAAATATCACTGACATGCAAAGTGGGGCCCAAGATGGTCGCTATCTCCTACTAGCTGTCGCTAACTGGTGTTAGAGACAGCTAGGTAATAGGGAGATAATTTTATCTCCGCTTTCTTGGCTTTTAAAGCCAAAAAAGCGGAGATAAACCCCCTTGATAATATGCCCCATTGTTTCCTAACATTTCTGTTAGGGAAAGTTGTGGGATCACTGGGTCGGCACACATTTCCTACCACTCAGGTCTCCTGGTAAAAATACACACCACTTATGTGGGTAAGCCTAGTGCCTGCGACAGGAAATGGCTCAAAACATATTGTGGAGACATCAAAATGATCTATCACAAAATAACCTGGTTTTACAGGGGGGCACCTACATTTTTGGTCCCGGGCTTGGCAGCCATTTAGGGAAACCCACCAAAGCCAGACATTTCTGAGAACTAGACATCCGGGGGAGTTCAGGGAGGCGTGGCTTGCCTGGATCCCCCCAATGTTTTTTTATCCAGAATCGCATACAAACCTCAAATTTAGCTAAAAAGAAACTCTGGTTTTCTTCATAGTTCTGTGTGGGAATGTTGTGGGATCATCGGGCTGGCACAAATGTTCTACCATTCAGTGTTTCCCCAGGTCTCTCAATAAAAATGCTACCTTACTTGTGTGGGTGAACCAAGTGCCCACACCAGGGAAGGGCCCAAAACAGATTGTAGGGGCATCAAAATTATCGATCACAAAACAACCTGGTTTTGCGAAGGGGGTCACCCGCGTTTTTGGTCCCAGGCTCGGTGGCCATCTAGGGAAACCTAGACATTTTCAGAGAATTAGACACCGAGGAGTCCAGAGAGGTGTGTCTTGTATGGATCCCCTAAACTTTTCTTACCCAGAATCCCCTAAAAAGCTCAAATTTAGCTACAAATTCATGTTTTCCAGAAATGTCTGGGTTTGGTAGTTTTCCCTAGATGACCACCGAGCCCGGGACCAAAAATGCAGGTGACCCTGTTGCATACCCAGGTTGTTTTGAGATAGACAATGTTGATGTCTCCAAAATACATTTGAGCCATTTCCTGTCATGGACATTTGGCCTACCCACACAAGTGAGATACCATTTCTATTGGTAGTCTTGGGGGAATGTCGGATGAATGGAAATATGTGGCTCCCCACAGATTCCAGAACTTTCCTTCACAAAAATGTGAGGAAAGGGTATTTTTTTAAGATACATTTTGAGGTTTGCAAGGGATTCTGGGTACAAAAATATGGCAAGAGCCATGCAAGTCAGCCTAGGGCTCAAAATCCACAGCTAGGCACATTGCAAAAAAGGGTGAGTTTTCAGTGGAAAAATCTGATTTGTCCATATTGTGTTTTTGTCCGTTTCCTGTCGCAGGCACTAGGCCTACCCACACAGTTGAGGTCCCATTTGTTTATTGGGAGACCTGGGGAAATGCTGGGTGGAAGAATGTTTATGAGTCCCCTCATATTCCAAAACGTTCCATCACAGAACTGTAAGACAAATGTGATTTTTAGACACATTTTGAGGTTTGCTTGGGATGCTAGGTAACAGAACCTGGTAAGAGCCACACAAGTCACGAAATCATCGATTCCTCTCAGTGTCTAGTTTAAAAAAATGTATGGTTTGCTAGGTTTCCCTAGATGCCAGCTGAGCAAGAGCCCAAAACCCACAGCTAAGCACATTGCAAAAAAAAAAGGGTCCGTCTAACGTGGAAAAATGTGATGTGTCCACGCTGTGTTTTGGACCCTTTCCTGTAGTGGGCACTAGGCTGACTCACACAAGTGAGGCACCGTTTTTATCAGAAGCCTTAGAAAAATGCTGAGTGTGAGGAAATGTATGGCTCCTCACAGATTTCAGAAGTGTCCATCACAAAAATGTGAGGAAAGGTGCTTTTCTAGACAAATTTGGAAGTCTGGGTAAAAGAAAATGTGGCAAGAGCCGCGCCAATCAGCCCATACTAGATTCCACTAGGTGTCTAGTTTTAAAAAATGTACAGGTTTGCTAGGTTTCCCTAGATGAGCTAGGGCCCAAAATCCGCAGCTAGGCACATTACAAAAAAGGGTCGGTTTCAGTGGAAAAATGTGATGTGTCCAAGTTGCTTTTTAGGCAGTTTCCTGTCGTGGGCACTAGGCCTACCCACACACGTGAGGTACCATTTTTATTGGGCGACTTGGAGGAACACAGAAATGAACAACAAGTGCTATTACCAATTGTCTTTCTCTGAACTTGTGCCTTTCAAATGTCATACTGTGTGTAAAGAAGAAGTCCTTTTGTAAAATGTCCTCTAATTCACATGCTAGTATGGGTACCCACAAATTTAAAGATGTGCAAATAACCACTGCTTATAAACTCTATCCTTTGTTCCCATTTCGAAAATATATAGGTTTTCTTGATACATATTTTTCGGTCTTTATATTTTACCAAATGAATTGCTGTATACCCAGTACAAAATGAAAAAACACTTTAAGGTGCAGCTCAGTTATTAGCTCTGGGTACCTTGAGTTCTCTGTGAACCTAGCAAGCCCTATATATCTTCGCAACCAGAAGGATCCAGTGGAAGTAACAGTATATTGCTTTTAAAAATCTGCCATCGTTAGAAGAAATTACAGATGAAAACGTAGACACAAATGGCTGCTTTTTTCAACTCAATTCCAATATTTTTAATATCAACTGTAACTTTCTATAGAAAAACCTTGAAGGATCTACACACACTACCCCTTGCTGAATTCAGCATTTTGTCTACTTTGCAAAAATGTATAGCTTTTTGGGATCCACCATTTCTAACACTAACCAGAAGGAGGTTGAAAGCACAAAAATAGGAAAATTGAGCTATGACCCAATAATATACCAAAACTGCTTTGAAAACGTTGTGTTTCTGACAAAAGTCTGCCTGTTCCTGAAACCTGGTAAAATGGTGATTTAAGCACCACAAACCCTTCATTTATATCATTTGCAGGGGAAAAAAGATATTTTCTTTTGCACCACTTTTTTTCCACTTTTCAAAAAAAACAACAACATTCCTGTATTTTGGCTAATTTATCGGTCCTCTCCAGGGGAATCCACAAACCCTGGGTACCTGTAGAATTCCCAGGATGCTGGGAAAAAAAGGATGCAAATTTGGTATGGATACCTTATGTGGATAAAACGTTTTGGGGGTCTAAGCACAAACAACTTCAAATAGCCAAAAAATGCATGGCATGGAGGCCGAGCAGCGAAGGGGTTAACAGGATGAAAGTAACGTCACACTGAGAATTTTACGCACTGACCCATCACCCGTTACGCAATTCCAGTAGCCAAGTTCCAGAGATGGATGTGGTCTATAATATCACAGCTTTTGACTGAAAATCATTGAACTTGGAATTATGCCCATTCCTTAATACCAGTATGCTTTCTTCGAGTTCTGGCTTCGCCCAATGATTTTAACGTTCTTATCCATCCATCCTTAATTACACTTGTTGCTGCTTTCATGTCATGTATTTGTCTTCTAACGCACCAGGTTGCGCTGACATTTATGATTACTTGTACATGTTTGTAAGATATTTTAACACATTGTTTTATTTTTTATACTGCATTTTATGTAACAATGCTTTTATGACATGCATTGTCGAAATAAAGCTTATTGAATTGTTAGTGCTAACAGGGGAACTTTACATGAGCGGGCCAGTAGTCTTTGGATCTAGTGGCACACATAAAAATTCTGGTCACAGCTACTGATTCACAAAACATGGTATGCTGCCACCACTGATCGTCATGCTGTATCCAAGAAAGGAACTGCAATGAAATGAAACTGTAGTCAACTGTCAGATAAATGAGGACACATCTATGAGATTGGCCTGCTTTACCTTTGGGACACCCTGGATGGGGCTAAGTTAGTTCCCCGCTCCTTTAAAGACCGTTTAAAGGACATCTGTGGCTGGGAGAACAGAAGCGTGTAGAGGCGATGGACCCGATTCACAGAACTAACTTAAGACAAAATCCTAAACTTTTGGTATTCACAGACGTTAGGATTTTGTCTTAAGTTTGTCTTAAAACAGACTTAAGACAGACTTAAGTTAGGATTTTGTCTTAAGTCTGTCTTAAGTCTGTCTTAAGACAAACTTAAGACAAACTTAAGACAAAATCCTAACTTCTGTGAATACCAAAAGTAGTAAGTTTAGGATTTTGTCTTAAGTTAGTTCTGTGAATCGGCCCCTGTGAGTCTGACAGACCTGTTTTCAGATCTCAAGATCATACCTGCATATGAACTGTTTGACACCCTACCAAGATGTACCCCATAGCAACTTTATTTATGATGGAGGTATGGGGTCTTGCCTGTGAATTGTTTTCATGTTAAATTGGTGAGAAATATTGCAGCTCTAGCAAGGGCCCTTCATGTAACTTAGCTGATGAAACTTTACATATTTTTTTCTTTTTTTGCCCTGCTTATGCCCGTCCACGTAAAAAATGGTTCAAACCTGTGTGTAACCTCCTGGGTTTTCACCAGTATGAGCCTGCACTATGTATTCTACGTAAAGACATGAGAGATGCAATTGTCAAAGTAATAACAAACGTTTTGCATTATACTTGGCTTACCTTCAATTGCATTGTTCTTTGCTGAATGGTAATATGTTTTTGATAGTATATCTCTATCGACATGAGCTTTTATTAAACTGTTACTGCATTTGCATGATAGCTGTTCTCAGGTGATCATTGTCATTTCTTCATTGTCTCTCTTTTTATCATTTTTATGGTTATTCAGCATCCTCTATGATGATTTCTTGCCAGTATGCGTAAAAAAACATTTATAGATCATTTTATTATTATGGGTTGTTTATGCTATTGTTACTATGGCTCTATCTCTATGTACTTTGGCACTGGAACTTTGTATGTGATTGATGTCACTTTACTTTTAAATATTGCAACAAGTTTTTAAATATTTAAATCCAGTGTAATTCGATGGACTGTGTTTTATGGACTGTTGTATCCGAAATAAACTATTTGATGATGATGAGGTCATGCTTGATGCACCTTTCCAGGTCACATAAAAGATCCAGGACCTCATTCATATCAAAGGACAGACCTGGGCACACACTGGATCAGTGTGAGGCTGGGGACTGGATTAAAAAACAGGGTGCCAGATACCTGTAGTCGGGCTATCAAAACAGCGGTAAACATCTGTATACCATGTAGGCGACATTCCTATCCCGACAGACGCCTTCTGTGATGTTCATTGCAAAGGTGTGAAGTTAGCACCTGCAATGCTAAGTGGTTGTTTGCTCATTCGCCTGGGTGTGTAAACATTGTGAATGGTGGAAGCCCTAACTATGCACAGTTCACTTCTCACTGCTAAATCAAGTTGCCATATCCCAGGTTAAGCAACAAAGATGGCAGCATCCTCACATACACAGTTCCCCGGTATGTAGCAGAACTGTAACAAGTCTAAGTGATCTGAAACCTCAGGATAATATCTATCCAGCTGTGTTGTGATTACACTGGCTGCTAGTGATGTCACTGTTAAGTTTAACCCCTTCTGTGCGGAGGACATAATGGTTACATCATCGCCTGCGGTGGTGCTGTGCCAGGGACATAACCATTACGTCCTCGGAACAGCAGTAAAAAACCCTCTGCTGTGAACAGCAGAGGGATTTCTTTTTTTTCTTTGTGCCCCGGGAGCTGAGGAAGCTTCCCTAGCTGCCTGAGGCTTTTTGTTTCAGTGTAGTGACGATTGGCTCGCATGGCGTGCCTACGTCATTACACTGAAACCGAAACTGAAATGAGCTGATCAGCTCATTTCAGTTTCATTACCTACATGCTCAGGGGGCTATCTCAACCCCGAGCACATAGGCAGATGGGAGAGATATCATTGGAAAGGGGAGAATCTCCCCATTCCAATGGAACCCTTCCCTAGTGGATCCCTGCTTGGGAGGGTGATCACCAAGTAAGGATCCACCCACTAGACACCAGAGAGGGGGAGTGGCCCCTTGGGCAAGGGCATTTGCTCCCCCCATTACATTTTGGAAAATATCAGTCTTTCTGTCCCCCTGGGGGGCTGATGGGGGTAGTAGCTCCCAATCTGCCCACCCAATGTGGCAGAAAGCACACTAGACGGTAAACAACGTTTATGACAAAACTTTTTTCCTGCATGGAATCCTAACGCGGTCGTTACAACAACCACATTGTGATTCCGCATGCCATTACTTCGCAAGTCGGAACAACGACTTGCGGAGGAGGGGGGAGGTGTTAGATTTAAAATCCAACACCTTCCCTAGTGTCTGCACAAACTGGAGTTGGAATAGTAAATTATACTATTCCAACATCCAGCGCAAGTCGTTGTTCCGACTTGTGGAGTAATAGTATGCGGAATCACAACGCGGTCGTTGTAACGACTGCGTTGTGAATCCCTGGGGGGGGGGAAGACTGCAGTACAAAGACATATATTCACACTAGACACTAGGGAATTTTTGTATGTGCTCATTTAGGGGTGGGGGCTGCCCTAAATGGGCATTATAAGCCCCACTCCTCTAAAATATTGGTTCAGTCTTTTTGCCCTCTGGGGCACAGATGGGACAATAGCCCCTAATCTGCCACTCTGGGGAGCAGAAAGCACACTAGGCATCAGGGATTCATTTTTTTTGCAGACTTAGGGGTGGGGATTGCCCTAAATGAGCATTATAATGCCCCCACCCCTCTGAAAAATTGGCACAGTCTTCCTGCCACCTGGGGCGCAGATAGTGTCAATAGCCCCAATCGGCCTCCCCGGGGGGCAGAAAGCACACTAGACAACAGTGATTTTTTGTGTGCAAACTTAGGAGTGGGGGCTGCTCTAAATGGGCATTATAATGCACCCACCCCTCCCAAATATTTGCACAGTCTTTTTGCCATCCCGGAGTGCATATAGGGACAATATCCCCTGATATGCCCCCTGCTGGGGCCTAAAGCACACTAGACTCCTGGGATTATTTTTTGTACTAACCTAAGGGTGGGGGCTGCTCTAAATTGGCATTATAATGCCTCCACCCCTTCCAAATATTGGTACAGTCTTTATGCAACCCTGGGGGGGCAGTTAGCACACTAGGTACCATGGATTGTTTCTTTTTTAATATTAGGGAGGTGTGGGCTGCCCATAATGGGCGATGCTAATGCCCCCTAGCCCCAGAAAAAGCCCCCTGGGGAGGAGATGAGGGCAATAGCCCCAATCTGCCTCCGGGGGGTCAGAAAGTCCACTAGGCACCAGAAATATGTGTATGGGCATGTCAGGGAGTGGCCCCTTAGGGAAGCTTTGCTTTCCCATTTGTGTGAACACATTTTAGCTGCTTCTGCCTTCCCTTAGGGGCAGAACAACATTATTTCTAGGCACATATTGCCCCCAAGGAGGCAGAAAACCACTAGACACTAGCAAACGTTTCTGTGTGTGTGTGTGTGTGAACTGGAGTTCGGCTAATTGCGTGTACTGGCGTTTGGCTGGCTGTGTGTGAACCTGCATTTTCCTGGTGGTGTGTGTGGACTTGCACTTAGCTGGCAGTGTGGGGACTGGCGCTTGGCTGGCACTGTGTGTGGATTGTCCCCTGGCTAGAGGTGTGTGTGCACTGTCGCTTGGCTGGTGGTGGGTGTGGACTTTTGCTTGGCTGGTGGTGTGCATAGTCTGTCGCTTGTCTGGCAGTGTACATGGATGGCACTTGGTTGGTGGTGTGAATGCATGGCGCTTGGCTGGCTGTGTGGCTTGCGTCGATCCTTCAGCGTTTGATTACCCAGAATCCCCTGCAAACCTTACATTTAAAAGTCACACATTCCTCACATTTCTGTGTGGAAAAGTTGTGGTATCACTGCGCTGGCACAAATTTCCCACCACCCAGTGTTCCCCCCAGTCTCCTGATTGAAATGATACCTCACATTTGTGGGTGTCCAAAGCAGAGAACATAAAAACGTATAAAAGGAAAAAATTAGAGGGAACCAAAGTGGGTCAAACTGGTTTTTTTCCCATAAGAGTTTAGGCTGACTCTGCTTTGGGCACCTACACAAGTGAGGCATTATTTTGCCCTAGAAAACCAACATTTAGCTGTATTGTGCCTAATTTCTCAATCCCCACTAGAGGAATCCATAAACCATGGGTACCATTGGAATCTGCAAGATGTTGGAAGAAAATTAAGCAAATTTGCCATGGATGCCTTATGTGGACAAAAAAGTTATGGGGGTCTAGGCGTGAACTACCCCAAATAGTCAAAAAAGGACGTGGCACCAGGGGGGAGAGGTCTGGCAGAGAAGGGGTTAAAGCTCTCACAATGGCTCACAGTGCTATCCATAGCAAACATTCACGATGTCTATTTGAGAGCAAAACTCTGCACAATTTCACACACCAGCGTAGGTGATCTAGATCAAACATATGTAGTTCTATTTCATCCAAAATAACGTGGTTCAGGGAAGTTGTGGTGCTGTCCTGGATCACAAGCCCCTTTTTTGTTGGGTGCAGATTTGCAAGTTGTCCGCTTGTATGTGGAGATGTACCTGGCAGTAATCTAGGAGCTGAGCGAGAAGAACAAATAAATATTGTGGAAAACACAGGGTAAGGGGGAGCCCTTAAGAACGCTGGACAATACCATTCGGGAAGAAGATTCAAAACTCTTAGTTTTAAATGTTGACTGCAGTTAGCAAGCAGGGATCTCACCAAATCCAAGAATCCAATTTGACAGAATCATTGTCAGAAAAGTTAATGTGAGCCTCTGTACCCCTTAAGTAGCAAATGAGTTTTCAAGGATAATTTCTGGGTCTTCAAATGTCTTAAGGTCTAGGGCAAGTGCATTCCAGAGATTGGCAGGGTATGGCCATGTCTCAAATGGGGTGGTGGAGTGAGCTAAAGAATGATGATGGATTAAACCCAGATCAGTTGACTGGGGGTGAGTGTTTGATTTGCTCAACCGCTCCGTCCATCATCTCCTTTGGTATCACTTCCAGAGATTGGCAGCACTAACTGAAAAGGCTCAAATATCCCTCCTTGAATTACTGGCCTTTTGGATTTGGAGAATGCCTTGAGTGATGTTGGATAAAGACAGGGCCTTTTCCAAGTAAGACTCTCTGCCAGTCCTTTCTTGCCGCGCTGGCATCCTGATTTTAATCCTGGCGCAATCGATTGTAGATT
This sequence comes from Lissotriton helveticus, assembly GCF_964261635.1. NCBI lineage: Eukaryota > Metazoa > Chordata > Amphibia > Caudata > Salamandridae > Lissotriton > Lissotriton helveticus. The sequence continues at coordinate 143,778,852 of NC_136071.1, forward strand.
GTGTGCGAAGCGGCGCTGATCCCGGCGGCGCTTTCCCGGACCCTCGGCCTGCCCGGCAGCCGAAGATATTTGCCTCCTAGCTCACGGCCCCGGGCCCCGCTTCCGTGGGCTCCTCCTGCCGTGCCCCTGAGACCTGCTGCCGGCCGGAGAGCTCCGTTGGCGCTGGCTGCTGAGACACCGACGAGACCCTTGCGAGGCGCTGCCCGAGCCCAGCCACCTATTCAGACGCGAGGCGGACGGAGAGAGGGCGGCGCGCACGGAGCTGCAGATCCCCATCGGAACGGAGCCTTTGTTCGAGGCGGAGGGTACGGGGAGAGGACTGTCCGGCCATTTTGGGTCGCATGTAGCTTATTGACCCCACGCCTCGCTGCCCGGGATTGCCGAGGGGCGCTTGAACTGCACGGAATGTCTCTTGGGCGCGGCGCAGGATGCTCCGCCGGCGGCTAAAAGGGGGTGCGCTGGTTCTCTCCTTGGCCCGGTGAACGTCGTGGAGATTGGTCACAATGGCTCGGTACGCCGCCATGTTTTGTGAGGTGATGCGCCCGTCCACGCCAGCGACCAGTGTTGCCCTGTCTACAGGAGAGCCCGACACTCGAGAGATTCCCCGGGGACATGAGGTCCAGGGACTACAGCCTAAGATTACCCTTGGCACTGTCCTGGCAGCCCTGTGCATCCTCCGTGCAAATGTGCGCCATTGCTACCGGGACTTGGGGGACAAGCTGGACGACATGGCGTCTACGCAGAGGTGGGGCGCTAATGATCCGGGTTTGCAAAGCTGCCGCCTGCCACCACCTTCCATGGATGGGGCGACATCGCTTTCTCCTGCCTGCTATACATCTGAGCTCGCTGTCGATTTTGCTGCCGCCCAAGATCACCAGCTTGACAACTCCGCCCGAGATACTTTGTTTCCCCTTTCAGTGAAGAGTGCAACATTGTGGCCGGACTCTTTATCGTGTGTGCCTCGAGAACTGTCTGTGGTGCTGCAGCTGCCTTCTCCTCCTGCACTGTGCCTCTTGCCTACACTGCCTACAACGTCGTGTGCTCCTGGTGTTATTATGGACCATTCTGCTATACTTGACGGACTCCCTGGTGATTCACCGTGGCCATTTTGTGCTCCCATATTGTTGTCGTCTTTTCTCTCGCCATTTTGCTCCTTTGTTCTGCGGTGGGCGGGCCTCTCTTGGGAGGCGCATCTGGGGGTATATCCACGTTCGGGTCAGGGCTAGGGTGCTTCTCCTGTTGTTGGCTGCTGGGCTGATGGACCGGGGTTTGGGATTGTTTCTTGCGTCCAGATTATTTGACCGCTGTTGATTAATGCTTCACTTCTGTATTTGCCTTACTGTTTGCTGCTTGTCCTGAACCAGGGGTGGAAGGTGTATTGATGACTGGTGGGAACCGGGTTGCCTGGAATTGATCCTCCTCCTGTTTTCACGCTGCAGTGTTTTCTACATCCTGTTTTTTGCATTATTGTTGCGGGGGGGGGGTGGTGTTTTATGTCTCGTTCGCTGGCTCCTCTCCTCTCTTTCTCTCTTTCTTCTCCCTTCTTTCTTGTTCCCTCTCTTTCCTTGTTATTATTCCCTTTCTTCTTTCTATATTTCGGGTGACTCTGGGCGACAGGCACGCTGTTTAGTGGGGTAGACCGTAGCCATTACAGTGATGTAGGGTGGGGGGGGTGTTTGTTGTTTTAGTTTGTTTTATTCTATGGTCCCTTTTTGCCCTTTTTCAGGGGGTGGGCTGTGTCCCTTGGTGTTTATTCCTTTGTTTCGTAAGCGTCTGCACTTTCTCCCTTTTCGGGGTGGGTGGGCTGTACGTATGGCGTCCACTTTATTCGTTTGTTGGTATTCTTTGTCTATTTCGCGCCTGTTCTGGGCGTGTGAGGTCTTTGGGCTCTGCTCTACTGTGGTCGTCTGCCTGCGTGGGGGGTTGTTCCCTCCCGCCCCCCCCCATTTTTCTTCTTGGTATATGTTGCATGACGCGCTGGTAGATATGGTTGCTGCCTCCTTTATTAATGTAAAATGTAAAATGAAACCTCTTTATCCTGTCGCGGGCGATGTCATGGCTTTTTTGCTTCCATCCTGTATTTATCCTGTCGTATACATTGCTTTATTTTTTTCGACTCTCCTGACTTTGCGGCCGGCCCCTGTGGTTGTGGGCCAGCGCTTGTACTTATACCTGTCTTTCAATAAAGGTTTAAAAAAAAAAAAAAAAAAGACTCTCTGGACTAGATATAGAGATTTGAATTGAATACTCTTCCAAACCAAAAGCCAATGCAGTTCATCATACCGGCTGATAGATAACCTTGTTGATGAAGACTGCAGAGTAGATGGGCTGCAGTGTCTTGTAGCATTTGTAGATTTCATCTTAGGTACCTGTCAATTTCTGTGTATGCAATATTTGAGAAGTCAAGTTGAGAGGTTAGCAGAGCAAGAATGACTTGAATCTTTTATGGAAAAGAAAGGAAATCAGTGTCTACTGGTTACTGTTACCTGTTAACGCAACCACAGGGGCCAGTTACTTAATCCCCATGCACTGGTTGAAGAGGAGCCATTCAAATATGTCTAGCCCTATGAGTGAAAGAATACCCTGATCCAGGCATCACACAAGGAGCTAGGGGTGGGTCAAGAGCAATCCTCGCTGACCTTAGGGAATGAACAGTACATAGTCAAACTTAGGGATTAAACACTAGGTCCTCAAGAGACGCAAGAACCAGGCACCATGGAAGAATGAGGCACTTGGGGATGCCTTGTGAGAGGATCACAAACAAGACCAATGGCGGAGACTGTGGATAATGGCAAATGAACACCATGGGTGGGAGCAAATGGGTCACTGAACGCCAGCAACTTCCACTGCTCTGCACAATTTTCGAAAAAAGAAAGTCTAGAATGAGAACAAAAGTTTAATTTCTGATTGTATATGATAGAGCTAACAATAACCTAAACAAATTTAAAATAACAAAATCAACTGTGTATCTTTATACCAAATACCCGCCTTATTGTCCATGCAGAGTGATTGCAGAATCTCTTTAGTAAATTAAGGTACATGATGGAATCAGCTACTTCTTTTCCTAAGGTTCACTTATTGTAATTCAAAATGTCAATAGTTTTCCTCCAGTGCCATCAAAAAACACCTGACCTAAATATGAGTAGACTACATTACTTTCTTTAAAACATTCATTTAGTCAAACTTCTAATAACTTTCCTAATTTGGAGATCATACAATTTCCTCTTATTTATTTACCCCCTTTGTTCTTTTAGGTAGACTATTGCATTTGTTTTGGTAGTCATGATAATTGAAGGTTTTACAGTCCTTTTTGCACAACTGCCGAACATATCATCAAGCGGCCCATGACAGATATGGAAGCAATTACCTAGTAGCAGAGTTTTAATGCATGAGGTTTAGAATAGTGAGAGGCATACAAAGTAGGTGAGACCTGAACAATGGGGAAATGTTCCAGAAAAGAGAATCAGGCAGGACCAGGTTGTTCAATCTCTTTGAACCTTGAGGGAGTGCTTGTTCTTTGGGTTCAACAAGGAGGCAAACAGTGGCAGAACCACATGGAATGTTATGGGTATGTCATTAGACCAGTTATTTGACGCATGGGAGCTGGTGTACTTTTGTGCTGTGCCCTGATCTGGTAGAAAGCAACCCTGCACAATGTCAGTGAAGAGCAGTGTGCGATGATGCGGGTGGTTTAATTTAAGTCTGGGAGGAGAAAATAATAATGTACTCATAGAGTGAGAATGCCTAAGAAGGGAGCTCCAAGAACATGTTTCTGCAAATGTCCATTGTATTAATTATCAGTGTACTGAGCAGAGACAGCCCTTTGTAAGGTGAGGTGTTAAATAAGCGTTTCCAGTATTTGGTAGCTGGAACCTAGTGGTGGTGGTGGTGGATGTGATAACGGATTATAGCTGTATCGGCGGTGTAAATTGCACACCTAGGTTCCTGACTGTGTGAGAGGGTGTTGTTAAGATGTCTGCAGATCAGAAGATGGGGAAGAGGTGAGAAGCAGGAGTTACTGAGTAGTGTAAACACAACTGTTGAGATGGGAATGTCCAATACATTGGATTCAGATATGCACCCCTGCTCTGAGTGGCACAACTGCTTGTGAAACAGGTTTGCTGTCTTTTTGCGAGCCCAGTTATCGCACTAATCTAGTAATTTTGCTGTGACCTAGGCTTGTCCATGTGTACCAAATTTTGCCAATTAATAGTCCTCCACAGACCTTTATTCTTTTTCAGGGAGTGTGGCATACTGGTCTTACTCAGGTTTTAGATGACATCAATAGGTCATCGATATACTGAACCAGAACCGAGTTGCGTGGCACCTGCAAGGTTTCCAGATTCTTCTTCAGGATCTGATTAAAGATGAAGGGGCTCTCTGTGTATCCCTCTGGGACTCAGCAACATGCCAACATATTATCTTGAAATCAAAAAGCAAAAATTGATTGACTATCATTTTGCAGAGGAATGGAAAAGAACGCTTGACACAAGTTAATGACTGTGTACCATGCCATGTCACAGAGTATTTGGGAAAGTATGATGGCAGAATTCGATACCACAGGACAACACGGGATGAAAATCTGATTCCTCTTTTATAAATCTTGAAATATCCAGAGTGGGATAGTTATGTATGTGTACATTCTAAAAGTAGGGTAGGTAGCTCCAATATCAATCATAAATGATACACGGTGGTCATTCACCTCTCCATCTACATGTAGCTCACTCTGGTCAACATCAAGAACTGCACCAAGCACACAACCCTCCTCCCTTCTCAGGCGCCATCATTGTGAGTGATCTGAATCTATTCCACTGGCATTGTCAGACAAGGAATGGTTGGAGATTTTTAGTATTCATCAATGGCTTCTGCTAAGCCTTTGGGTTAGGATTCAAATTAAACCTTGGGTTGCTCGTGCTTTATTGCATCACTGGGGCTTGGGTCATGTTGTCATTACATAGTCTCTGAACCTGCATATTTTAGATTCGCATTTGAGCATCATTTTGCTTTAAATTTGCACATAGTCTACACTCATGTTTCTAGTGCCCCACTGTGGTATTGTGTAAATCCAGAGGTGGTATATTCCAATCTCTACTTCTTATTGGTCTCTATGATTTGCTCTATAGAATCTGGAATGTGGGGGGTAGAATGTATATCTTTGAATACTAAAAGATAGATTTCAGAGAGAGAGAGAGAGACAAACTGCTGGGGTTTGATGCTGTGGCTGGAGTTTCTCTTACATTAATTAAACTTCTAAATCACATGGTTACCCAAAGGTGTCCTGGCGCTGAGCGCTGTCTGACAGGTTGTTGAAGCGTTGGGTGACTGTAAGTTGAATAACCACGTTTTCAGCACCTTCCTGAATGCAAGGAGCTTAGGTAAGATACCATGAGGATAAAATTGCAAGGACCATTTAATTGCTGGGCTCTTATTTCACTGTTTGATCTAAATACTTGTGTCAATCCCAACCTAGCTTGCCATGTAATGTGCAAGAGTGCCCTCAGGATAGTGTTCCTCACACTCATGGACAAGTATTCTTATATCATCTCTCAATACATTTCCTAATTTCTTGAAGAATCCATCTTGACTCTGCACAATTGCCAAACAGAAATCAGTACCTGCAATTTAAATATCCGGCAGGTCCCAGTGAATCACAACTCAACGCTCAGTAACATAAGCATCAATTCCCAGCATGACACCCCTGCACCAATCACTTACAGTGCAGAAATCAATTACATAACAACCAATCCCAGTGTGTCACACACACCAACCAACCAATCTCACACACTGCACAGCTGGCTCTCACTCCACACCAATCAGCTTTGCAAAAGCAAAGTATCAAAAATCAAAAATGAAACAATAACACTTGTCTGTTCCACTAAAGAAAATCAAAATTGATAATCACTGATTGAGAAATGGGAATCGTACCCTCCTGGATCTATCTAACACACACAATTAATAATAGCAGGAAATCACTCTGACTAGCGTGGTCTACACCTCTTGGCAAAGGGATTAACCAAATACCAATCTCATTAAGTGCAATCTCACAATAGAAGTTTAATAAGTCCCTGTCATGGTGTGGTTAACTGCGCACCATGGTCCAACATCTAAACCTTAACAGTCAAGTCAAACCTTAATATAGCTCTATATCTATCCCAGAAACCTGGATTACAACAAGTCCGATAACCAAACTTCAAAACTTTGCAAAAAGAGCATTAACTTCATAAGCACAAGCAATACAGACACAAAAGCACTTCAATTCTGAGCTTCACCATGGAGCCCTATTGGATCCAAGTTGGACACCACAACTTAAATCACACCAACACATAAAAACTGAAAACTCTCAACAACACACAATCAAAAATGCATTCGCTTACTTATACGCACACTGCTGGAACAATGCAACTGCTTCAGGAACACTGGTACACTGGCTGTAGTCCGAATGGGCCATGGAAGCTCTAGGATGTAGACTGGGTTGGGCGGATTTGAACTAACTCTGGGAAAACGTAGACCTCTTAAGTCTCACTGAAAACTATCTTCTGCTGCCAATTCTTCAGGGCACTTTGTGCTGTGCAAATTCTGGTACAAATTCTAGTTCAAAAAGTGCTCTCCATTTAATCTTTAGTTCAGACTGAGGCTGGTATCAAATGCAATACATTTCAAAAATATTTAGCCCCACAAGGAAGAAAATACATATTTAAGTTCAAAAGCATAAAGGTTTACCAAAACATTTGAAACATTACAAACTCAGATCATCAGGATTCTTGTAATTCAATAGCCAACACATGAATGATATAGTCAACATTTTCAAAGCAATTCAAAATCATAAGAACAATGACAAACTATTTTAAAGTTGTCTTAAGTAGAATGGATCAAATCCGTTCTCCTATAAAGGGGAACTCCCTACCCTGCTAACCTATTGGAAAGTCAAAGAAATCTGAAGAGAAGTCAAGATAGTGACATTTTCTGCCTGGAGGCCTCTGAAAGACTGTAGCAAGCATTTGCTCTAAATGAGTGAAAATGGAATCAGAATCTAAAGCATGTGGATCTAAATGCAAGAGAAAAGGCATCTGAACCTTAAGCGTGAAAGCTAGAGTCTCTTAAAGTAATTGAAGGTATTCTACATGCTGCAACACATTCTTCTCCAACAGCCGGCCGAATCAGCGAAGACAGAAAAGATACAGGGGCATATTACCAAGGTCCTTAACGCCGCTTTAGCAGGAATTTTTCCCGCTAAAGCGGCGATAATTTTATCGCCCTATTACCTAGCTGTCGCTAACACCAGTTAGCGACAGCTAGTAGGAGATAGCGATCATCTTGGGGCCCACTTTGCATGTCAGCGATATTTATCGCTAATGACATGCAAATTGGGAGTGCCAAGATGTTAGCGACTGGAAACAGTCGCTAACATCGCTATCTCCTATTACCTACTTTTGGAAATAATCACGCTAAGCGCGATTATCTCCAAAAGCTAACGCCTGCCCAGAGCAGTCCTTAGCCATGTTATCCAATGGTAGGTGGATAACATGGCTAAGAGCATTTGCTCGGTAATGCATGAATATCGCGGACTTTACAGCGATATTCATGCATTTCGGCCGATTTTTATCGCTTAGGAGATAAACCTTGATAATTGCAAGGTTTCTAAGCGATTAAAATAGGCGAAGCATTGGCGATAAAATTATTGCCTCTAACCAAGCTAAGCGATAATTATCACTTATTCTTGGTAATATGCCCCACAGTTCCAGCCTCAGTAAAATATACAAAACGTTCTCACAAGCTGGCTTTGACTGCAGCCTTTAAAGCAGAGAAGATATATGGGCTGCTTGCAGGTGCAGCTAAAAGGCCTCCATTCAATTAACAAATTCCAACACAGTCTAAAAGTACAAAACATTCTCCAGGAGAAAGGAGAAAAAAATAAGCATTAGACATATTTCATATTTCTTCAGCTTTTCGAATTGAAAATACGTGCCAATGTTTCACAAAGCAAAATGGCAACTGAAATGAGCCATTTGAAATGCAGGCCTACATTAACTACTATCAATCTAAGCAGGGAAAAATACAATGTCAATAAATTTGTGTATTGCACATTATTGTCGGTATATGTGTAAAGCATTTAATTATAAAAATATCTTTACAAAATCCATCTCACGACTCTTTAATCCACTACCAGACACCAACTGCTTTGCTCTTGCTGGTTCTTGCTTTTTCCCTTTGTGACAGTTTTTCTCTTCCTCCACCTGGACACTAAGGGCCATATGTAAAAGCCCCTATCACCACCACAATGTCAATATTACTGACTTAACATGGCTTAACTCTGCCTTGTAAATAAGGCCCCCTTTCATGCTATGTTAGGGTGAAAGGGATGGGCATTGGCTGTTGTGGTGGGCATTCCACTGCAAAACTCATTCATTTTGACACTGCCCCGTATGTACAGGGGTGGCGTACATAGGAGGCAGCGCCAAAATTAAGACCAGGTAAATCCTGGTCTTAAGTTGTCGAAACGAGGAGAAATGCATTATTTCTCCTCGTTTTTGCTTTTTCCATGTGTGCTGCCTTGTGCAGCATACATGGAAAAAGCAAAATGCCATGGTTTGTTTTTGCACAGGAAGATGTTCCTTCCTGTACATAAACAAACCTTTAAAAAAATGCAATTTTGTCACTTTTGTGTGTGCAGCATGAAGCAGCACACAAGAAAGTGACAGAATGGCATTTTAGGATTGTTTATGTGCAGGAAGCGACACCTTCCTACACATAAACAATCCTCCCCTGCACGCAGACATCTTTGCACTATGGTGCAAGGGTGCCTGTGCTGGCGCTAGGTTGCCAAACTTAGCGCCATCGCAGGGAGAAACGCAAGGCTGCACCACATTCTAGTAAATATGGTGCAGCCTTGCATTTCAGAAGTGGCGGAGGGCGGCGTTACCCAAAGGAGGCTAACACTGCGCTCTGCTACTTCCTTGTACATATCCCCTTAAGGGTCTGATTATGACTTTGGTGGTGCAGTGCCACCCCACTGCTGCACCGCCAAAGCTTTGGTAAGACCGCCCGCCAGATTAGGAGTTTCTTTGTCTCGTGGCCTGGTTTTTGGCATTCCGACTGCAGTGCCTCAGAAAATGGGCACCGCAATGGAAAATCCCAAAACAGTTCCTGCATGGTATGGACTGTAAAATCCATGGCGTGCAGGAACTAGTGTGCATACAGATAGGTGGACACATGCTGTGCCCCTCTGTGCATCCATAAGCGGAGAGGCAGTGGGGACCCTGCAGGGCCCCCTTCCGTTGTTTCCTCTCTGCCACAGCGTTCATGGAGTAGGAACTTCCAAGACACCGCCGGCGGAGAGAAAACTCGTAATATGCTTGGTGGGACAAAGGCGGTCCCACCAAGTATATTGCGGCCTCCTGATCCCCACAACACCACAAGGAACGGCGGTACCCTGGCAACTGCGGCAGGGCAATGGAGTTCTGACCTCCTTAGTCGTAATAGGGTGCGCGGGAGACTGCTGCGCCCCCACAAGTCTGGTGGGTCCGTGGACCGCCAGACTTGTAATCGGCCCCTTTGTGTATTTTCCCTCTCATGCTCTCGGTAAATATCTGATGAGAAAAATAATCCCTGGTCACCAAAAAATGAGTGCTTAAGGCCCCCACCAGCAACCACCGCCTCAAATTAAGCACTGCATTAAAAAAGATCTGTGGAATTTTAACATGTACAATTTATAACACACATGCTCCATCAAGTGGATGAGCGTTGGGATGTTTTGTCCAATCGGATCGAGCAATAGATTTACCATTCAAAGGACTCCTGTTCCATGATTATTAACTATGGAATATAATGACCAAGCATATTGTGGAGGCAGCGCTGAATTATTGCTAAAAATAGCTCGGGTCATCCATTATATTTGGAAACAATACAGAAATGGGAAACAGCGGTATCCAGTTCCCTGCACATTTATCACTTTGAGGTCAGGGAGCCATTGTGCCATCCATCATTCCTGGTGACGCCGGACGTGAGGCCTGGGAGCTTGGGAATTCTTAGCGCAGTTGTAGGAGACAGATTGTCAGATTTAGGGACAGTCCCGGCAGGGGCGTAGGAAGGGGGGTGCGGGCCGCCCCGGGTGTCATAACTGAGGGGGGCGACAAAATGGCAAAAATATGTGTTTTAAACACATGTTTTTTGCCATTTTGTCACCTCCTTCAGTGATGACAATTGTCACCCCTGACTTGACAAAATGGCAAGAATATGTGTTATAAACACATATCATTGCCATTTTGTTAAGCCGGGGGGGGGGGGGGGGGGAGGATGACTAGAAAATTTCCACACTGGGTACCACCTGACCTTGCTACGCCACTGAGTCCCGGAGTAGTGTTCGATGCATGAATGAGGGCGTAACCATGGGCCTCATTTATGAGGCTGTGCGTCACTTTTATGCCGCCGGTGCGTCACTTTTTGTGACGCACCAGTGGCGTAAAAAATGCGCCTTGTTGGGCCACATTTACAAATTGACGCATCTAGGTAGATGCGTCACTTTGTAAACCCCTGCGCCACATTATACCTGTGCCAGGTATAATGTATGCAAGGATGGCGTTTTGACGCAAGAAAGGGTCATAGAAGTGACGCAGTGAAATCTATAAGATTTCACTGCGCCACTTCTAGGACACAAATGCGTCAATTTCTTACACCTGCCTCACAGCAGGCGTAATTCTGACGCAGGCCCTTTCACATGGGGCTTGCCCTATGTGAAAGGACACATTGCTGGAGTTGCGTCACTTTTGTGACACACTCCAGCAATGCGTCACTTTTGGGCCATACAGATACATCAGAAATACTGACGTATCTGTAACTCCTTGCGCCATGATGCGTCATACTGTAAATATGACGCATCATTGGTCTCGCAAGGAGGGCGCAGTGAAAAGTGACGCATCGCTGTTTTCACGCAGCGATGCCTCACTTTTCATAAATGAGGCCCCATGAATATTGTGACACGAATTTTACCTGGAGTATAATATAAACTCTATCATACTCGGGTTAGTATTTAGTGTACATTTACTCTGATTTTTTGCAATGACTTCTGCAATGCGGCCTTTCGACACATGGGGAAAGAAAGTTAGAGATACACATGGCTTGATTTACTAAAAAAAATATAGGGGCAGATTTACAAGCCCCTTGCGCCATTTTTGCGTCATTTTTCCCATATTAAAAGTGACGCAAAAGTGGCACAAGTGGCTTGTAAATCTGCCCCATAGATTTCAGAGCTTGGGGCACACCTGCAAAACATCCATCGTGCGAGCATCCACCTATTACTTTTGCGTAATTACGCACAATTCCACAGAAATTACGCTAAATGCGAATCTGACATTTAGCGCCATATTTTAGTGAGAAATGGGTCAGCACATCCATTTTTGATGCAGGAATGCATTTTGTGTTAAAAAAATGCAAAAAAAAGTGCTGTGAACAACAGTCACTTCCTTTTGTGGTTGTTCGCGTCGCTCCTGTGATAAACTATACCACGTCACCTGGCATAATAGCAAAAGTTTAGACATTTGCGTAACAATGCAAAATTATGTGAGATTGTGCCAGCATAATAGTAAATTCCACCGGGCCTACTTCACTTCCTCCAGTGCAGAAGGCCGGAGTCGACCAGTAGGGCTCTGTTACTCTGAGCCAATGCTGCAAAAGGTCTTCTCTGGAACCGTGATATTTTCAGTCCCTGCTAATGTTTAGCATGCATCAGAATGTCAGATTTAGCCCCACATGTACACAAATGCACGCTTAGGGACTGATTTAGAGGTTGATGGGCAAAGTTATGGCGACGGAGTACACTGTCCACCAAACTCTTAATCGGGCCCAAAATGATTGGGGGGGAGCTAGCAGGTTCTTAGACCCTTCAGGAGCAGACAGTGGCCATGTCTCGTTTCCTCATATGTTACGAACTTCACTTTAACACCTATAATTTGAAATGAAATGAATGTACGCAAAGTAGTCCCATGATAACTGGGTCTGGTGGCTCTGTGGACTAATGTGTCCACAGTAGTGGCCTGTGTTTGACCTCACAGTCACAGATTCAAATCCCAGTGGGTCCACTCAGCCATTCATCCATCTGAGGTCGATAAAATGAGTACCATTGAGTTGAGAAACAATAAACATATGTTACTTAGTGTCACTTAGTGTCACTTAGTGTCACTTAGTAGTCACTTAGTGACTACGGATGAACTTGCACTATATGAATAGATATGTTATTTTGTGAGAGGAGAAAATCAAATCGAAATACATCCTTTTAAGGATGCTCTGTCATTGGCTCTCCAACAACTCATAAATTGCTTTAAAATAGAAACTGAGGGGCTTATTTACAAGCCCCTTGCGCCACTGGTACGCCATTTTTTCCCATAATAAAAGTGACGCATGTACGGCTTGTAAATTGTAAAATTGATACTTGTATAGCGCACTACTCACCTGCAGGGGTCTCAAGGTGCTTGTACGAATACCGCTGTGGAACCCATCCCGGCTTTCCCTGTGAGGTGTCCACTCCTGGGCACCCCCAAGGTGGAGGCCAGGCATCCTTAGTGTTGTGGAGATTAAGCAAGCTATTGCCCAGAGTTGCAGAGTGGGACTCCATGATTGGAATAGGCACCGAGGCGAGAATTATCAAGTCCGTGGAATTTTTGAGCTCAAGACCCACCGAGGCGGGGAATTGAACCCTGGTCCCGGGCTAGATCTCTGCATCAGGGTCTGCCGCTCCTATCATTGAGCCACACTTCTCCACTTATAAATGAGCCGCTGAATTTCTGTGCCATCCAGCTGCACAGTTAGATCGAAATGAGGACATTTTACTGCATATGGGCATTTTGACATTTTGCACCCATGATAGCTTTATAGTACTACTTATTTTGGTAATCTGACTGTTCATAACATCGCTGTGACTTCATACGCACGGACAGAACCCAAAAATAGGCACATCAACCTTCTCGACTGCGGAAATCTGGAGCTATGGTAATTGCAAGTACTCCTACCAAAGATCTAGACTGCCAAATCATTAGCATATGTAGTCTATGGAATGGACCACCTTACTGTGGACAGAAAATTAATTTATAACTGCTAGCTAGAGATATTAAAGTCAAGGGAAATATAATGAAAATATCTACTTACCAAAGTGCGGAGGCAGAAGGGCCACCATTCGAGATGGTTTGAGAGCCATAATTCAAAACCATGTAGCGCTTTGCCAGGGTGAATTTGTAATGTAGGACACCACCGACCTTCAGGAATCTGCTGATGGCTGCCCTGGTTTGATCATTGCACTGAATTGGTTCTATGAAAAATTGGCTTAAGAGAACATTGCCATACTCTAAAGCATGAACATTGTAAACTATGTGAAATGGAAGCAAGGGAATGTGGGGTGTGTAGAGCGTGTTGACTTATGGGTGGACTGGTTGTTGTTTTCAAAGCGTGGGGCGTTTGGGTTGTACGATAGTACTGGGAGCGGGGTCAGGGCCGGCTTCAGTGCTGGTGATGCCCGGTGTAACAATCATTTTTTGCTCTCCCAAACTCCATGACCACTTCTTCGGATTCTCTCACTACCACCGGGCAAAAATTAGCCTCATCTCTCCAATCATAAGTTATTGCTAAACAAAGCACCCCCACCCTCGCCCCCCCAGGGGCGGCTCTAGGCTCATGGCGGCCCTGGGCAGGGAGCGTAGGTAGGGGCCCCGGAAGAGGGGGTCCGGGCAGGGCGGAGCACGGAGGCCAGTGAAGAGGGGGGCGGCGGGGGGGGGGGGGGGGGGGGGTCAGGGTGTTTGGAAGTGGAACAGAGCCGGAGGCCGCCAAATCCCTGCCAGGGGCGGCCACGCAAATATGTATCTATCCAAGAGGATTATTATATTAAGGATATATATTGGCGTCGTGGCCCCTGGGGTTTGGTGGCCCTGTGCAGGTGCACAGCTTGCACATGCCTAAGGCCGCCCCTGCCCTCCTCACCCCCTGAAGTCAGCACCCCTTCCACAGGTCAGCACCCAGTGCGGCCGCACCGGTCGCACTGCCCTCAAGCCAGCCTTGAGCGGGGTGTGCTTAACGTGGATTGAGCTCAGTACGGGTGATGCTTGGCGTTCGCCAAGCTAGATGCAGGCATGCTGACGAAAGAGGTATTCTCAATGTGGTGCATGTTGGGTATGGGCTGGTTGGGTGTTCTGGTCTAGTTGTGGGGTGTGTTGGGTGCTGAGTGTGCCAAGAGTGTAGAGTGGTGAGTATGAATTGGACTGTCTCTGCAGAGTGTTGGGTTTTTTTGGGGTGGGTTATGCTAGTTAGTTGCCCTATGTGTGTGGGTTGTACTAAGCGTGAGGAGCACTGGTGTGCCCTGGACTCAATCTAATGTGCATAGTTTAACATTCCACATATTTATTGACAACTACAACAGTGAACATTTTATTTGGCATTTTCCTTCTTGTGAGTTCTGTAGTGACTGACGCAAGGGCACTTCATGCTTGCGACCTGGGGAACGAGACATACCCTCAGGATTAAAGAATCCAGAATTATTCAAAATAAAAAAAAGATGAAATGCTTTGTATTTGTCATTTATTAGGCAGAGCAGAACTGCCGTCACGAAATTCTCTTTTCCACGGGCTTCACATTGACTGTTCATTAACATAATTAACAAAAACACTTATGTTGCTTACACTGCTAAATGCACTGGGGCCAAACCACTGAGTCAGTTGAAACTCGAGCAGTGACAAGTGCCAGCTGCCGCCCCCAGTGAATAATATACAACAGCTGAGCGTTTGCCTCGCCAGTGCTTATTTAATGATTCCCTTTGCTTAAAGTTGGCGCAAGCGAAAGCAGCTCATGGGGTTGTGTAAAGGCAGAGCAGCACTGTGAGACATAGATGTGTTCCTGTTAAAAAAAACACCATAATCCTCTTCCCCTACCTGTCCATATGTTCACACACAGCCTTTGCTTACCAACTTAGGGGTCATTATAATGAGATATGTTCTCCTGCCATGTGCCTTGAAGTGATGAGCTGAAGTTGAAGGCGCCTAACAACAGTAAAGGAAGCCCCTGGCATGACAATCCCTGCTGCACCAGCTGGTAATTATATCAAAACACTCTTGTGGGTATGGAAGTGGCTGCCATTGCAAGCCCCAAAATGATCTTCCGCGTGTCACCTTTCTACCCCTGCTGTTTGAGCTCACTGAATGATGGTTTGCGCCCCAGACGCGTACGGTGGCGGGTCAGTGCCCCTCCCAGCTCCAGCCGTTATTGTGTGACAGCGGCCGAACCCCCAGGCTAGAAAGTAGGAAGATGGCTCTGCCCTTACTGGGAACATAGTTGAAGAACGTGGTTAGGTCCATAAAAATTAGGAAGGGTTGGAACCCATGATCATCAATATTTACGCAGAGGTACCTCCCTAAAATTGTTTGACCAAAGCAATCAAAAAAACAATGCATCAATCAGTCGTTCAGTTCATTCTATAAAATAGTCATTTTTTTCTCCAAGGTCAAACGCCTACCATTAAAATTATTCAATCAAAGAAAATGTATCATCTCAATTATATCATACACTGTGCTTGAAATTGAAAAATAGAAGTGCAGGTACCCTGCATCAGAGTACTTCCTTGTTTCTGAGAAGTGCTGGTACTCTCCAATTAGAAGTATTACGTCTCCCTTGAGAAGTGCAGGTACTCTCCCTCTCAAAATAAAAAAGTGCCGGGACTCAGTACCGGACAGTACCGGCCCATTTAAAGCACTGATCATATGTAAAAGAAGGGAGAAGACTGTCACAGTCTGTATTAGCACCTCTCTTCCTGGGAGCCACTAAGGGTATACATCAGCCCTACCTGCAGCCACAATGCCTTTCTCCCTTCTCCTCTGTGACTGCTGTTACTGTGTGGTAGTTGGACTAGAGGTGGTGGTTGTTGGCTGCTGCTCCAGAAGTTATTTAATGATAGCAGCTACAGAGGAGAGAGCAGGAAGCCAACTCACCATCTACTGGGAGCTGCAAGGGATTTAAAGAATACCTGCAAACATGGTGCATCCCCAATCCCTCTACCAGCTATTCCTGTCACTCAATGGAATATGAATAAAAAACTGGTCTCATGCAGCTCCTCCTTGGAAGGTCAGTCAGTTATAGAAGGGGCCAAAGGAGGCGTAGGGGATATGTAAAGACATTGAATCCTCCGCAGCTCGTGCCATGGCGCTGGCGAGCGCAGTCCTTATCATCAGTGAGTGCCCACATTCTAAGGATTTCATTGGTTGGAGAGAATTCAACATTCTTCAGCACGTTCTATTATGGGATGGAGTTTGAATGGGATCAGAGCTGTTGATCATCATGATCTAGAAAGCAGTGAAAACTCCAATTTGAGGGTGAGAAAATGTATCAAGGCATCGCTTAATGTCTCAATCACAACTTGTAATCGGATAGCAGAGCTGGATTTGGGCCTACTGATTGTGATGGACCTGGTAATTCTATCTCCACTTTTATTTTGGGTACACCTGAGAATAGTGTATGAGTTACCTTGGACAAGCTGAATACTGTCTAGCTGCTGATCTTGAATTATGTAGTTAGTATTTGCTGGCTATAGCATGTTAAAATAAGTAGGGCAAACTTGTTTAAAGGTTCTCTTATCCTTTGACAAGAAATAGGTAATTGTAGATTTTCATTAAGGATGCTCCTTTGATGAGATGTTTTACCACCAGTATAGACTCAACCACAAAGTTTTTCCTGGTAAAAACTTTAACAATAAAAAGTATTTAGTTACTGAATCATATCTCACACAGCCACAATAACATTTACATTGTCGGCCATTCAGCAAGGTGTAGGTGGGTCACAATACTGTGGTTGAAATACCGACCTGCAACAATATTATGTATATGATATGGACTACCACTATATCATCAAGATAAGTAGATGTGGAGTAAATAAAAAGTGGATCTGTGCTCCCTATACATTCACACTGATGATTTAGGCTGTCATTACAAGTGGCCCAGAAAATGATCCAAATTTCCCACTCTTGGTTCCTTTCATGAGAAACTGTCATGTTTATTAGAGAGTTAAAGTATCCCAACCCATTGAAGTATACATTTTGTGACCAAAAACATTGTTTAAAGCTTGGATGAAAGATTCTGAAGTTTGAGTTTTAAACCTGGTATCAAATGTCTAAAAACATTCCTCATCACATGATTGGTCAAAATACTGTGAATAAAATACACATTTTCCGAGGCCTAGCAAGAAGAATTTGGTGGACCGCAAGGGCACACTATTCTCATGACTGAATTCATCACTTGTCATTGCCAGATTTTGTTTCTAAAACATTAATACATATCTTAAGAAATTGGTATTTGGAAGGGACACCCTTAACACACCTCTTCCATATAGCCAATTTACCAATTTAATGATTCAGAAAAACATTTCTGAATCATTAATTGGTTTTACAACATTACAAAAAGTGTTTTAACTGCCTTAAACCCTCAGATTTGACTTAATCTGAGGATTTGCAACTGTTAAACCCATTGTACATAAGGCCCTTATATATTTCATGTGAATTTGATACTTTAGATTTTACAGTGTTTTAGCTGTGACTCCTATTCTATTTAGTAAATGCAATCACATGCCTCAAAATGACTTATTTTTAGTAGGAGAGTAACGTTTATATGTGTATTTTATATATTTCATATTTTGAAATGCCTCATTTACACAATTTTTTGTAACAATTTTAATTATTTAAATGCTAAATTCTCTCTCTCACTTCAAATGTCTTTTATGAAATCATGGACAACATGTATCAATATTAGGAATAGCGATTACCTATTTGCTATTTTCCGATAATCGCAGTTAGATAATAGCTATTCCTAATGTATGAGCGATTCCTAGAGGGTTGTAAATCAACATACCTCATTAATATCAATGAGGTTGGTCGCAATTTGCACCCAGGCGCGGTTCGTCCATTGGGGCGTGGGGGCGTAGCCCTCCCTGCCCGACGCCGCCCGCAGCTCCCTCATGACAATCATGTCAATGAATCAACATGACGTCAGACCGCCGGGCGGGCGTCATGTTGATTCATTGACATGATTGTACGGACGGCAACACAAGTACGCATGCGTGGGGACGGAGGGTGAATTTTTACCCGTGCCCACGCATGCGCACTTGTATTTTGGCGGCTTTGCGCATGCCCATCAGGAGCCCTAATGGGCGTGCTGCGGGCGAGAGGGTACCTGTGCCCCTGGCGCCAGGATTGGCCAGGGGCGCTGTGAGCCTGTGACGTGTGCGGGACCGGCAGCAAGGTAAGAGTGTGTGCTTTTCGGTGTTCCAGTAAACTAGCTTGCACAAATGACTTGAGATAGTTCAGTGTGTTAATGATGTATGGATGCAGGATGGGTGGGTGGATGGATGGGTGGATGGATGGGTGGATGCATGAATGATGTATGGGTGGATGCATGAATGATGTATGAATGGATGCATGCATGCATGATGGGTGGATGCATGATGGATGGATGGGTGGATGCATGAATGAATGATGTATGGATGCAGGGTGGGTGGGTGGATGGATGGGTGGATGCATGAATGATGTATTGATGGATGCATGCATGATGGGTGGATGCATGATGGGTGGATGCATGATGGATGGATGGATGGGTGGATGGATGGATGGATGGGTGGGTGAATGAATGAATGATGTATGGATGCAGGGTGGGTGGATGTATGATTGATGTATGGGTGCATGCATGCATGATGGGTGGATGCATGATGGATGGATGGGTGGATGCATGAATGAATGATGTATGGAT
This sequence comes from Lissotriton helveticus, assembly GCF_964261635.1. NCBI lineage: Eukaryota > Metazoa > Chordata > Amphibia > Caudata > Salamandridae > Lissotriton > Lissotriton helveticus. The sequence goes on from NC_136071.1 coordinate 143,797,613, forward strand.
GCAGGATGGGTGGATGGATGGATGCATGAATGATGGATGGGTGGATGCATGAATGATGTATGGATGTATGGATGGATGTATGGATGGATGCATGGATGCATGCATGATGGGTGGATGCATGATGGATGGATGGGTGGATGGATGGATGGATGGATGGATGCATGAATGATGTATGGATGGATGCATGCATGGATGCATGCATGATGGGTGGATGCATGATGGATGGATGGGTGGATGGGTGGGTGCATGAATGAATGATGTATGGATGCAGGATGGTTGGGTGGATGGATGGGTGGATGCATGAATGACGTATGGATGGATGCATGCATGATGGGTGGATGCAAGATGGATGGATGGGTGGATGAATGAATGAATGATGTATGGATGCAGGGTGGGTGGGTAGATGGATGGGTGGATGCATGAATGATGTATGGATGTATGGATGGATGCATGGATGGATGCATGGATGCATGCATGATGGGTGGATGCATGATGGATGGATGGGTGGATGTATGGATGGATGCATGAATGATGTATGGATGGATGCATGCATGGATGCATGCATGATGGGTGGATGCATGATGGATGGATGGGTGGATGGATGGATGGGTGGGTGCATGAATGAATGATGTATGGATGCAGGATGGTTGGGTGGATGGATGGATGGGTGGGTGCATGAATGAATGATGTATGGATGCAGGATGGTTGGGTGGATGGATGGGTGGATGCATGAATGACGTATGGATGGATGCATGCATGATGGATGGATGGGTGGGTGCATGAATGAATGATGTATGGATGCAGGATGGTTGGGTGGAAGGATGGGTGGATGCATGAATGATGTATGGATGGATGCATGCATGATGGGTGGATGCATGATGGATGGATGGGTGGATGAATGAATGAATGATGTATGGATGCAGGGTGGGTGGGTAGATGGATGGGTGGATGCATGAATGATGTATGGATGTATGGATGGATGCATGGATGGATGCATGGATGCATGCATGATGGGTGGATGCATGATGGATGGATGGGTGGATGGATGGATGGATGCATGAATGATGTATGGATGGATGCATGCATGGATGCATGCATGATGGGTGGATGCATGATGGATGGATGGGTGGATGGATGGATGGGTGGGTGCATGAATGAATGATGTATGGATGCAGGATGGTTGGGTGGATGGATGGATGGGTGGGTGCATGAATGAATGATGTATGGATGCAGGATGGTTGGGTGGATGGATGGGTGGATGCATGAATGATGTATGGATGGATGCATGCATGATGGGTGGATGCATGATGGATGGATGGGTGGATGCATGAATGAATGATGTATGGATGCAGGATGGGTGGGTGGATGTATGGGTGGATGTATGAATGATGTATGGAGGCATGCATGATGGGTGGATGCATGATGGATGGATGGGTGGATGCATGAATGATGTATGGATGTATGGATGGATGCATGGATGGATGCATGGATGCATGCATGATGGGTGGATGCATGATGGATGGATGGGTGGATGGATGGATGGATGCATGAATGATGTATGGATGGATGCATGCATGGATGCATGCATGATGGGTGGATGCATGATGGATGGATGGGTGGATGGATGGATGGGTGGGTGCATGAATGAATGATGTATGGATGCAGGATGGTTGGGTGGATGGATGGATGGGTGGGTGCATGAATGAATGATGTATGGATGCAGGATGGTTGGGTGGATGGATGGGTGGATGCATGAATGATGTATGGATGGATGCATGCATGATGGGTGGATGCATGATGGATGGATGGGTGGATGCATGAATGAATGATGTATGGATGCAGGATGGTTGGGTGGATGGATGGGTGGATGCATGAATGATGTATGGATGGATGCATGCATGATGAGTGGATGCATGATGGATGGATGGGTGGATGCATGAATGAATGATGTATGGATGCAGGGTGGGTGAGTGGATAGATGGGTGGATGCATGAATGATGTATGGATGGATGCAAGGTGGTTCGGGCTCGCTTGCTGCGCTCGATCGCTGCGGTGCAATATGCAAATTAGTTTACGCCCCTCCACTTTCAAATGTCACCAGCCGCCCCTGTTTGCACCCCATTAGGTCTTGCTAAAATCACGGGGATGGTGGCCTGGTCAAAGAACTACCATGTCCGTGATTGCTTTAAAATAAAGCAATATTATTTTTAATGCAGCCCATTTTTCTTAAAGGAAAACGGGTTGCGTTTAAAAGAAAAAAATGGAATGGTTTCTTTTAGTAGGCAGTGGTCAGTGGGACAATTGCCTGCTCTGAAAAAAACGTTTTTGTCACCATTGCCAAAGGGGAAGGGGATTGAATCTGATGGTAAACTGCGAATGTTATGCGACCAGTATTTGGTTGCAAAACATTCATACATACTGCCGCGATTCCGTAGTAGGAAGAGCATCCCTAACCCTAAACACAACCCTTCTTTAGTACTGACTTGCACACCCATTTTGCGATTTGGTAACAGGTTACCGAATCGCAAAACAGAGGTTGGTACATTGAAAAAGCCTTTTACCATTCACACGCAAATGCAAAATAGCTTCATACATGTGGCCCCTTGTCACTTTCCCACAAAACAGTTCAGGAAAACCCTGTTGTGGAGGTTATCCCTAATGGCAAGATCCCAGGGCCACTGTATGATGCTTCTTTATTCCTCCCTGAGACTATCCAATTGAAATGCTAACCTTCCCACCTCCCCAAGCAAGGCACCCACTCATGGCACTCAGAAGACCATAGGAGATGACTGGAAGAAGCCTGATTATGGGAAATACATGCTTGAAAGTTGAGCTCAAAACAGATCCCTGTTTGGAATACAAAAACTGCAGGGGTTTCTGCCTCTCTTCATAACTCATATGTGCTCTCCCCTCACACTTCTAAATAACTTGGGGTGGATCCCCCTGTAAATAATCTCACATTCCTTCCTGCCAGAGATCTAGCAGCAGCCAACTGTGCCCAAAGTCCCTTTATTCTTGCCTGGGAGTCACTTCACAGTTTTCACCAGTTATAGAAATCTAGTAACTGTTATGAGCCTGGCAGAACAGGGTTCAGGAATATATTAATAACATTTATTCAAATCATCTTGTTGACATTATTTAACATAATTTGGTTTCACCAATGAATTTTGTTATTGATGGATATTAATAGTGCTCAAGGCTGATTCCTCCAGTGCTTAATTTGAGCCAGTGGTTTCCAGTGCTCGGCGCTAGCACTTAACTGTCAGCACCGGGGCCTGTGACAGTCTGCCACAGGTTGGCACTGTTTGCCAGATTTAGAGAAGACCACAACAACAGTTCATTATTAACTCAATATGCATTAAAAATGAATGTTAGCTTCACTTTTCACAAAATCCTGACCGAGGGCTGAGCGAACCTTCAACGTTTCTGGAAAGACTCACCCTCATCTACGTTGAGCCCAGCTGCCTGTTTGCTCCCCCTTGCTGAGTCCTCCCGCCGCCGCATCGCTACCATCTGCGGCCGCAGTTGGGAGGGACTCGGTATCCCAGGGGCCTTTGCACCGGCGCTCCTGAAAGCGCGTCACCATCTTGCGCCCGGAGGCGCTACAAAGGCGGGGCTCGCCCGACCAGGAGTGCATCACTTTTCACAAAATCCTGACCGAGGGCTGAGCGAACCTTCAACGTTTCTGGAAAGACTCACCTTCATCTACGTTGAGCCCAGCTGCCTGTTTGCTCCCCCTTGCTGAGTCCTCCCGCCGCCGCATCGCTACCATCTGCGGCCGCAGTTGGGAGGGACTCGGTATCCCAGGGGCCTTTGCACCGGCACTCCTGAAAGCGTGTCACCATTTTGCGCCCGGAGGCGCTACAAAGGCGGGGCTCGCCCGCAACGCAGGACGCGAGCGGGACGCCCGGACGAAGCCCGGACCAAGGGCGGGCCCGTCTAAGCCCGTCCAAGACCACCCAGGACCGGACCAGCCCACCCCTCTAACAACTGCTTCGAAAATAGTAAGGACCCTGAACTTTAAGTCTGTAACTCACGTTGTACTTTAACTACACCGTTAAATATCGTGCCTTTGTGAGATTTATTTCCGGCCAGGGGTCAACACCTGATTCGTTTGAACTATCCAATCCCTGTTGCAGCAAGAGAACACTCAAAGACTAAGTACGGCATAAACGTCTATTGTCCTTTGTCATGTCTGCTAAGGCTTCTCCCAATTTCTTAACTCCGCAGGGGAGGGCAACTGTCAAAGGACCATTAGACGCCTATATAACGAAGAGGGTGGCTGCTATAGATCAGGAGATTGCCCTGGTAGAGAGACGTTTGTCCTTTGGCCCACAGCCAATCACACCTTCTCTTCCAGAGGATAGTACAAGGTTTTCACCTTCACACACACAGATAGGTAAATCACCAGAACTAGATGTCCCGCTCATTTTTCAGGAGCACCCGCCTCCATACATTTCAATCACCAGCCCTCACTTTAGTGAAGCACCTTTGGAATTGTCCTCAGACCTTTCCTCAATTGAACCTTCACTACTATTACTACCTGCACCAACCCCCAAGAGGTCACCTGAAAAGCAACAACTTGCTAAACAACCTGTAAAGGAAAATTTGAAAAGAAAAAGGGGCCCGTCCCTGAAGGGGAGAATAGCGAAAGTCCCTAGAATTTCGAAAAAATCTATCACAGGGAAACTTAAAGTTCAACAACATCTCGAGAACATAAATGCTCAACATGCACCGGTACAGCTGGATGGGACATTTCCGTGCACTTTGGAAAATATAGAGCATTTAATGAAAACATTAGTTCTCCCACTGGTAGAAAGGGTTAAAAGATTGGGTTCTGACCTGGCTAATCTATCTGTGGTATCTACTGAAAACACCAAGCTACTGAGTGAAAACACCAAACTTTTGAGTGAAAATACTACTCTTTTGAAAGAACTAACACTCAAAATGAAAGCTGATTGCTTAAAGGATCCCCTACTTAAAGAAGGCGAGCGACCTGACAAAACGACTCCTGCAACTAACGCAACTAGGGTAAATCCCGCATTACACCATAAGGCGAAGGAACATTTAACTAACGAGAAGGCCAAAGACCCTGTCCCACCAAAGCAACCGAGGCCAGACCAGTTAAAACCAGCTAAAGATCCCACATCCGTCAATCATCCAGAGGCTACGGGTCTTAAACCTTCCGGAAATCAGGTTGAGGGCCCACCTAACTCTGTTCATAAGATTACACCATCTTATAGAGCTAAAACAACTAGAGAACCAATTAGAGAACGACCCCCCCAGAGAAACATCAACACCCGCGATCATATAGACTTACCTCCCGATTCTGCCCCTTTCGTAATTCTACTTACAGGTGTACCTGAGCTCACAGATGGCACACGGGAAGGATATTATGATTTAAAAAATAAGGTCATGCACTGGCTTAGAAATAACAGACCATTACCCCCCCACCTGGATGGGGTGATAGTGAACGTGAGGCGCTTGTGGTGGGTAGGACAAAGGCCAAAGGACATCCCAGGCGATGTGATTGCCATCAACTTTAAAGATTTTAGGGTGGTAACTCACATCACCGATTGGTTTGACATGCGTGGAGCTAATGGTATCTCCTCAAGGGACCTGAGTTATTTCTACCCCCAGCACTTAGTAGCACCCCAGCACGATGGATACTCTTTTGACAACTCCTCTCGGCCCCCCTTTGTTCCGTCCTTACTAGATATAAACATCGAACCGAGGAGACCCCATTGGCACATCCCGAGGCCAAGACCACACAGAAGAAATCCTAGTGCCTGGGGGGGCACGGTAACTTTGTCTCGCGGCCTGCATATGTGCCCCATTGGCATATTCCGCTGGCTAATAGATATGATGCTTTGTCAGGTCTTGAAGTTCTGGACTGACAAGCAACGCTCCCTGAGCATGATGAGAATTTCTTTCTAAATAAAACATCAATATCCATCCACAACCAGCCAGAAGAAGAGCCAACATCCAATGACATAGTGAGCTCAAGGGCATCTGAAATAGCCTTAAACACCTGGGGAGGGTTTTTTGCCATCTCCACAAACAGGAGAACTCCTAGCATCAAAACACCCTGAAAGGAGTCACCAACAATTATCCCTAAAAGCACATAATCAACTTTCACCCGTGATCATGGACATATTGCATACTGACTCCCCGCATATCCTAGACCTAACTGGGAACCCTGGATTTAACCGTCAGGGACCTAGTAACAGCCCTCATACCTTACTTTCATGGAATGTAGCTGGCTTAGGAAATAAAATCACCTATAAACCCTGGCTAGAGACTATACAAAATCATGCCATACTATGCTTTCAAGAGACCTGGCTCTTGGAGGAAATTCATATACTAGGCTATCAGACCTAAGCATGAGCGCAAAATCCGCTCCGATCGCGGATTTTGCGGATTTTCGGTAAATCCGCGATCCGCGAACTCTCGCGAATTTACCGAGAATCCGCAATCCGCGATCGGAGCGGATTTTGCGGTCAAAAGTTCAAGCCTAACATAATTTACGATGGCGCCGGCAAGCTACCAACGCCATCCTCAAATGGTTACTTAATTAGCTTCGACAGGAAGCTCTAACAGATAAGATAAAGCAGGGGATCGAGCGCCTGCTTTATTTTATCAGTTGGAGCTTCCTGTTGAAGCTAATTAAGTAACTTTTGCAGGATGGCGCTGGCAGCTTGCCGGCGCCATCGTAAATTATTTAACCGGTGGTGTCTTCATCTTGAATAAATATGAAGGGCAGGGTTCATTCGGGCACGACGGTCCTGGCACAAAAAATAAACCTCAACAGGAAACACTTGCAGATATCAATAAAGCATGTGCCCTAGTTGAAGCTTAAATTCAGTGACTCATTTGCATCTTTGACTTTCACGAGCACAAACCCCTTTTATACACACAAGAGGCGTGTGCGCTCGCATGGAAGCCCCGTCCGTTTGGCCCCGCCCACACACTCGAGGTGTGCACCGTCTTCCCGCCATTTACCCACTATGATGGACATTTCACTCAAGGGACCCCTGCGCACTTCGGCGCGATTGCATAGTAACACACACTTGGTCGCTGGAACTAGTTGAAGCGCAAATGCAGTGACTCATTCATCAGCCCAAAAAAAATCGTGAGCGTTGAGAGGCTGGGCAGATGTGCCTTCTTCCCAAATATACCATCGAAAATCCGCAGTGATGCTGGCCAGAGGCATTTGCATCTTTGACTTTGACGAGCGGAATCCCCGTGCTGTTCCTGTGACCAGGGGCTTCTGTCTCTTAATCTGCTGCTCTGATCGGTCTCTGACCTTTTATACACACAAGCGGCATCTTTGACTTTCACGAGCGCAAACCCCTTTTATACACACAAGCGGCATGTGCGCTCGCATGGAAGCCCCGTCCGTTTGGCCCCGCCCACACACTCGAGGAAGCCCCGCCCCCAAATCCGCCGATCCGCATAATCCGCGGATTTTGCGGATCCACGATCCGTGAATCCGCAAATTCGTGAATCGTGGATCCGCAAAATCCGCCCATGCTTAATCAGACCTTTCATTCACCTGCCTTTCCTTCAACTCAGGGCCGCAGCAGGGGGGGTCTCTGTATCTATGTCTCGACTACGGGGGATGTGAAAGTCCGCAATTTTCATTCCAGTCAGTTTTTCCAAATACTTTCTTTTAAGTGGGGCACTTCACACAGTATTGTTTTGGTGAACTTTTATAATAATATGCTAACCAACGAAATGGAACCTACTATGGCAGAAATTTTGAGCTGTATTAATTCACTGGGAGAAGAAGCTACAGGGGAAAATTTGATCGTATGGGTGGGGGACTTCAATTGCACTGTTTGCCAGTCAAATGAACTAGGTTTGTGCGGCCTGTCAGATTACGGGTAGGAGGGTCCCATACATTTCGCCCACACCAAGATGGGGTCTCTTTTCAACGACATTGTATTTCATTTTGATTTTTCATTTGTTAATCTTGTATGCTCACCACCAGTTCCCTTTGCGCCGACTTTTAATGGCAGGGGTTGCAACTCGACGATAGATTTTGCCCTAATCACACCAACTACACCTGGGTTTATAACCCATTGGGAAAAAGGGAAGGAGCCACTGAGTGACCACTATCCATTGATTTTCGGTGTAAATTTGATAGGGCATAGGCCAAGGAGGGCAGGCATATGCACCTATCCTCACGAGGTTACTTTAACCAAAGCCAATGGATATGTTGTTAAATGGGAAAAGATTATACCAGCAATCTTTTTTTTAAATCTTTTTTCTTCGTGCACCTCCGATATCTCGGCATGCCTAGATGAAAATAATGATCCCATTACCATAATGGCTGCCTTTTCAAATATACAGCATTCCATTAAAAATGCGCTGGTTAGAATACCTAAAGGGAACATTAAAAAACTACATGGGTGGTTCGATAACAAATGTACCACTGCGCTCAAAGAACTAAAAAGAGCTTTACGCTCAAGCCCAAAAAACTTAGAATTAATACGCCAGACTAGGAGACTATATAAACTTAATATCAAAGAAAGGAAACAGATTTTGAAAAGGGAGGCTTGGGAGTCGCTGTTGGAGGCTTCAAGCCAAAGGAATAGCTCTGCTTTCTGGAGGGTGGTAAGACCTTTGTACCAGTCAGGGGATTACGATAACACCTTGGATGTAGCCATTACTGGCGAACTGTGGGCATGTTATTTTAGTAAACTGTACAATCATCTTACCCCTGGGGAAACCCTACCATCAGACGGGGTGGGCCTCCCGACAGAAAATTCAGCCCAAATTAGATCTACAGATAGACCTTTAGAGCATGCGTCTGTCAACCTATATCCTATTGACCTGTCCTTCACCGTCCAGGAAGTCCACGACGCGATCAGGGAAAGTGCTCCAGGTAAAGCTCCTGGACCGGACTGCACTCCGGTGGACGTCTATAAAGCAGAGCCAGACTTCTGGGCCCCCCTACTCACAAATGTACTTAACATGGGAAATCAATGCGGGTTTATTGCCACCTGGTCGGATGCCATTGTGGTTCCTATTTTTAAAAAAGGTAACCGAGATGACCCCACCTGCTATAGGCCAATATCTCTTTTGGATGGTCTTATGAAGGTGGCAGGAAGAATAATTTTAAAAAGAATCCAAATCTGGGAGGAAGAGCATAATGTAATCTCCAAATTTCAGTACGGGTTTAGAAAGAGTTTAGGGACCATAGAACAATGCTTAAACCTGTCCCTACTTATTTCTAAGTACTCACATGCCAAACGCGGAGGCCTTTCTGCGTTTGATTGTGTTGACCACGCTTTTCTGTGGTCAACGCTAGGCGAAATAGGGATCGATGATTGTATTATTATGTTTATCAGGGAGCTTTATAAAGATGCAGGGGCCAGAGTTAGATATGGTAAACAAGGGGAATGCTCGGAGAAATTTGACATTAGAAGAGGGGTGAGAAAAGGCTGTATTTTAGCACCGTTGCTTTTTACTTTTTATATTAATTCTATTGGCCAGACTCTCTCAACCCTGCCTTTTGACTATCCCACTGTTAAAGGCTCTCCGGTGCCCATCTTATTATATGCCGACGATGCGGCTATCATGTCTAGGACTAAAATTGGTCTACAGCGCGCAGTTAACAGGTTCACAAGTTACATGAGGGAAAGAAACTTAAGAGTAAACATCTCTAAAACGTTCACAATGTCCTGTACCCAGAAGACTATTAGAGCCCCCTGTACCATATTCCTAGATAATCACAAAATAGCTATAACAGATAAATTCTGTTATCTTGGAATCCTGTTTAATAGATGGGGCCGGTGGAAGGCGGCTATAGCTGCCAGGAAGCTGGCCTACAGTCGAACCATAGGTGCGCTGCGCGCCTTTGCCAGTAAAATTGGTGGTAAACCGATTAAAGAATTAATCCAGATCTACCGAGCAAAGTGCGTAGCTACGGCTACCTATGGTGCAGGCATCTGGGGCATCGAGAAAGTTCACTCCCTACAAAGTTGTGAAAATCAATTTATCTGTTACCTACTGGGCGTGGCAAAAAACTCCTCCACATTTATGTCACACATTGAGGTAGGAGTTAATTATCTTAGCGATACCATCAAGATGTCCCCCATCCTGCTTTGGCACAATGTTTTGGTCTACACAGGAATGTGTTTTTAATAGAGATCTCATTAAAGACTGTTTGGCTTTAGACGGTGTAACCAATATTAAGTGGTTATCTCATGTGAGATCTATGTTTTCCGAACTAGGACATCCAGAATTTTTTGATAATCCAACAACTCTAGAAGGGATAACTAGGCTAGCACTGAAAAAAATGATAACCATCCACTTAGAAACTGTTAGATGGAATATTGAAAAAGCTAAAAACACAGTGCTAAGCTACCAGACAATAACACCAACTGAGGGATTACAATCTTACCTCGTCCTGGTACAAAATCCCTATCCTCGAATGCTGTTGACTCGGTTACGTCTTGGCACCTTCTTCCGCCTGGTCACTTTGCCTAACCTTAACGATTGGTCTTCCCCGAAACTAATATGTCCCTGTGACAGTACTTCGTCACAGTCCAATATTCACATTATGTTTTTCTGCAAGCTATATACGTGTCCCAGGAAACAATTCCTGCTGCCCTTCCTCAAACGTTGGGGGGTTAGAAAATGTAGATCATCATACACGAAAATGTTAGAGCTAGAAGAAAATCATGTTGTTTATGCTGTCTCTTGCTTTCTAAAATCCGTTATAACATTTAGAAAATCAATGTATTAACTGTCCCTCTTGCTGCAGTCCACTCAGGCCCTTAAATGAAATGCTTGTTTTTTAATTATTGTTCTTATGAATTTTTTATGAAAAATGTTTTTAAGGGTCTAGTAAGCTTTTCTCACTTGCATTGACTATGTACATGTCATTTTTATTATTGTATGTATAAATGTCATATGAATGCTTTTATGATTTTAATTCAAAATCAAATAAAGCTTACTTTGATTACTTTAATTTGAATGTTAGCTTCCACTCAAGCCACTCCTACAGCTTTGGGGGCCTGAAATAGTCCGTACTGTCACACTTGTGAGTGTGAATGTTAGTACTTGTGTTGTTACTATCAGTGGCGGCTGGGACAGAGGCAATGCGTGGTATAGGTGCAGTGGCCTCCTGATAAGAGCACTAGCAATTATTTTTTTGCAAATTAAGCACTAGATTCCTCTTGCTCTTTCCTAATCCAGAGTGTGAAGAAGTCACTTTAATCTTGAGAAAGTCTTGGTAAAATGTGGAGCTCGCAGTTCTTAATTAGTGAAAGAAAGAGTGCCCAGTAAGCTCTGCTCAGAATCCAGTGGCCAGTGCAATTAAACAGCGGTGCGCCGAATACCGAAGCTGGTGTTCTTTAATCAACTACCAGACACTCTTTGTCCATTTTCTCGCTCTTACAGATTCCTGCTTTCCCGTTTTGACAGTTTTACCATATTTCTCTTACTCCATCTTTCCGAACTGTCCACCTTTTTTTACAAGAAAAGACTAATCGCTCCGATAACGTATCGATGTATCAAAACTACACGCATCTGTGGCAAATATCCTTGTGATGCCATGGATGTGCCTTTATTTGCTCCATGGTGCAAGAACCCAACGAGTGTCAAAAATACTGACACATATGTGGGAAGGATGCAGCAAAGCATGAGTCCAAAAAGTGGCACATTGCTGTAGTTGGTCACAGGACTGACGCAACTACAGCAGTGCGTCAAAAACAGAGGCAATGCATTTGTATTGACTGATGTAAGTAGCCTACTGTATGGGGACAAATGTAATACGTTGTGAAAAGGTGAAAAACTCACCTCAACTCTATTACATTGGTCGTGTATGTCTCACACACAAGTGGGAAAAGTGTGCTTCTGTGTACCACTATGCCTAGGTATGTGTGACATATTGTGGGGGACTACCATGTGTGTGGATACAAGTCATTAATGTTGTGTAAAATTACATTTACTCTATTACCTGCCTTATGTGTGCACTTACCTGTTGAAGGGATGTGATTTCCTTGCAGATTACGACGTTGGAAGTGACTTCAGCTGGTCAGGTTCCTCTGACACAGCCAATGAGTAATTCCTACGCCTGGGTTTTAGAGGCGTGGGAATTTTGACACATTGAAAGTGCAGGGGCCTGCTTTCTGATGATGTGTCACATTTTCAAAAAGTCATAAATACCACTGCATCAGTTTTACGTGGGATTTTACGTGCGAACGCCTACCTTGCATATCGCGATGCAGCCGAATCCGACAAAGTTAAGAACAGATCTAGGTCGACCAACAGTGATGCTTCTGCCTAGATGCATGCCTTTGTACATATGGAGCAGAGAAACCGCCGCGTCAAAAATTACCGAATGGCGGCGCAAGCTCCTTGTAAAGAAGCCCATGTGTTTTTCCCTCTCTTGCACTTGGTAAATATCTGAAGCAGGAAATAGGTGACGGTCCCCAAAAATAAGTGTCGGTGAACCCCATCGTCAACCACAAGCTCTGGAAAGGAGTTTTATGCAATAACACTTTTGAATCATATTACTAAATAGATATGCCAAATGTTGTTTGTTACAGCTCAGTTTTATCAATTTAGCACCCAGGTCTTCTGGGCTCCAAGGCAGTACTTTTTGGGTGAATTATCTAATGCTAAATGTAAGCTTATAAACATGTCTAAAACAGTTTACTTTGACCTGTAATAGTTACAGCTTTAGCTTCCAGCAGATCAGTGTAGCCTCAATGCCATAATTGTAAGGTCACTTACGTAGATGGTGCAAAGCCAAATAGCAGCTGCCACTGAGCTTCATGCAATTGGTGCACTTTCTGCCTTATGTTACTGGGATCTCAAAAAAAGTTAGTTACATCAATTGCAATTAACCATTTTTTACCTACACTGAGGGGCTGAGCAAATGCACTGGGTTGTGTTTAAAGCCTCCAGTTTCGAAATATGTCAGCAAAAGTCCCATGAAAGCAAAAAATCTGGAGACCATGCAAAACTGTGAATTTCCCTGCACTAGAAAAGCATGTTCGAGAGTGCATTCCTTGTGATTCTTGCATTCCAGCTTAGACAGGGATGCATTACTAGCAGGGGATGTGCAACCAAACACTTTCAAATTACAGGTATTTGGGCATAATATCGAGTTATAAATGTCGAGTTAAAACAATTATTGAGTTTTTAATATAGGGACACATTAATATTGTGATACAGAAATATCGTGGACATAAATATCGATATTTAGGTAAGTAATATTGTTTGTAAGAATATCTGTTATTAATATAATTTGCAAATAATGTAAAAAATATCATTTTTTTAATTAATTGTGTCTATATGGTTCATATTTTAATTGTATATGTTATATATTGTTTGTATCATTGTTGTTAATAATTTTAAATGATATTGATATTTTTCATTTAATTGTTAATAGTAATTTATAGTGTTGTAGTGGGTTGTGAGCTTTGCAGGGGTACAGAGTGGGAAGTTAATTATGTATAATCAATTAATAACTATTTTTTAATTAATATTAATAATTTAATTGTTATGTTATGTTATGTTATACGTTGTTTTATATAGCGCACGGCTACTCAAAAAGAGTGTCCCGGCGCTTTTATTGAGAACCTAAGGCAGAGTGAACACAACACAGTAATATAAAAACAGAGAAAAAAGCAGAGAAAACAGGGTAGATAGGCTAAAGGGCAAAAAGCCAGGTTTTAAGGTCCTTCCTGAAAGTAAACAAACTAGTGGCGCCTCGCAACGCCAGCGGCAGAGTATTCCAAAGCTGTGGCGCCAACAGGCTGAAGGAGCGGCCTCCAATACGAGCCTTTTTTATCCGCGGAACCACCGCAAGAAGCAGAGATTCAGATGTTAGAGATCGAGCCGGGCGGTAGAAGACAAGTCTCCTCTGGAGATACTTTGCTCCCACAGCATGAAGAGCCTTGTAGGCCAAGGTCAAGGCCTTGAATGCTATCTGCTTCCGGATGGGCAGCCAATGGAGCGACTGCAGAAGACCAGCAGCCCTGACTCGCCTATTTAGGCCATAAATGGCCCTCGCAGCCGAGTTCTGGACGACTTGCAGCCGCTGCAATAGATATTCCGGCAGGCCCAAATAAAGGACGTTGGAGTAGTCCAGTCTTGAGCCAATCATGGCCTGCACTGTCAGCTCCCTGTGCTCCTCCGAAAGTAGAGGCAAGAACTTCCGGAGCATCTTGAGAAGGCCAAAACATGTTCCCGTTAAACCAAGGATCTGAGATCTTAACGTAAGGCCCTTGTCCATCCTGATCCCCAAGTTTTTAACCATCTGGGACGAACAAGACGGAGGGAACATATTAGCAGGCCACCATGCTTGCCTGTCCGGATCCGATAGACAACCGAAGAAGAGTACCTCAGATTTGTCTGAGTTGCACTTGAGGCTGTTCAGCTGGAACCATTTAAAAACAGCCCCAAGGCACTTCCGGATACTCTCTCCATCAAAATCCCCTCCTTTCTTACATGAAAAGAGGAGTTGGGTGTCATCGGCGTAGGATACGATCTGGGCCCCAAAAGACTCCGCCAATGCCGCCAAAGGGGTCATAAAGATGTTAAAAAGAGTCGGGCTCAACACAGAACCCTGCGGAACTCCGACTCCCAAAGACGGCATCACGGCCGAGCTGGATGGGGCCCAGACCGTTTGTCGACGGCCAGCCAAAAATGATCTAAACCAGCTGAGCACCGTCCCCCTCAGACCGATCTCATGAAGTCTGGCGAGAAGACCCTCATTGACCATTAGCGCACCACATACAGCGCTTCTATTCGAACTTGCCTGCTGCTCTTTTGAGCTTTTAAAATACCCGTTTTTTGTATTTTGGTATATTTGAGTTTAAATTGTTTTCCCTGCTTTTAATTTACTTGGCCCACGCCTACTTGTAATTGCATCATCTTACTTGCACTGTAATCGGTGGAACCACCGCTCTTTGCGGGTCCCTCGCCCTTGTTTGTTGGTTGGCGGCCATCTTTGGTTGGGGAAGAGGGTGCACGCGCTAGTCCTCTCTCTAGGAGGCGACTAGTGCTTAAAATCAGCCATGTCCACGCGCAGCGGAGACGCGCAGCGGGGATGCCGGAATATCGCCGGAGTTTCGCCAGAGTCAAGCCCGTCTGTGCCCGTCCGGGCCCAGACGGGCTCAGGGCATGCCACTCTGCTCAATCCACCCAGACTTCTGGCCCCCCCCCAAAGGTATTCACGGGAGTCACTGCTCTCGCTTCGCGCGCCTAAACTGCCTAGTTGCCGTTACTACTGGGTTGAGGGTACTGCTTTTAAGCATTGTCATGGATGTCGTTTATCTAAGAGCTGTGTGATTTCAAATTCACTCACTATGGCTTTGCTTAATTGCAGATCACTGCCTTGTCACGCGTTGGAAATACACTCCCTCCTTTTGGACCACTGTCTGGATGTGTTATTCCTGACGGAAACGTGGTTGACCGCGTGTTCTGGTCCCGACATTGTCAATGCTCTCCCGCCGGGATACCTCATTTTCCATCTTGATAGGCCGGATGGGAGAGGGGGTGGAGTGGCTATCGTGTATAGAGACACACTTGTGTGCAAAGCTGTAGATTGCGGTATCACCAACGCTGAAAGCTGTCATTTTTCCCTCGGCATATCTTCTTCCGTTTCCATCTCTGGCCTCCTTTTGTATCGGCCTCCTGCTACGCTGGGGAATTTTGTGGACTCTCTTATTGAGGCCATCATTCCATTAGCTGCTGCCTCGTGCAACTTTGTACTTCTTGGGGATTTTAATCTTCACTTCGATGACCCCAATGATGTAGTAGCAAGAGATTTATTGAGCTCACTTGGTGCTCTTGATCTTCATCTCGCTCATATGGGAGCTACTCACAACAGAGGTCATCAGCTTGATGCTGTCTTTGCTAATACTGCCAACTTGCAAGCCCTCCAGATGTTGGCCCTTCCCTGGACGGATCACCATCTTATTGCTTTCAGTTGGTTGTTGAAGAACCGGGGAGATCCCGTGCCTAGACAACATACTGTGGAACGACTCTGGTCGAAGCTGCCGGTTGACAGTTGGGTTGAAGAGCTAGCTATAACTCGCCCTGACCCTGTAGATGACCCCAATATTGCTGATCAACACCTGGCTAATTGGCTCACTAACTCTCTTGACCTACTGATCCCTAAAAAAAGGAGGCTTATCAGGGAGAGAAGAATCGCCTCTGCCCCCTGGTACACTCCGGAACTTAGGAGTTGTAGAACTTCTTGCAAAAGGCTTGAACGTGCCTGGAGGAGAGAGCAGACGGAAGAAAGCCGGGCTAATTATAAAAGAGAGATGAGGAAATACAAAAGTGCACTGAAGGATGTCAAAAAGAATTTCTTTAGTGATAGGATTGAGAGGGCAAGTAATTCTCCAAGAGAATCGTTTAAAATTTTTAAAGAACTTTTGAAAGCCCCGGTCCCGCCAGTCGTGCATGCCAATCCTAAAGACAAATGTGAAGAGCTGGCTAGTTTCTTCCATTCAAAAATAGATACAATCCTATCCTCTCTGCCCGTTATGCCTCAAATCTCTGAACCGGCTGTTGGTCCAATAAGCTGTTTGACGTCTCCTTTGGCCCCTTCTCGGAAGAGGAGGTTACAAAGGTCTTGTTGGAGATGAAGAGTGGATCTCCGAGTGATCCAGTCCCTATGAAACATCTTAAACTTGTGGCTAACACTCTGTCAGCTCCGCTGACCGACCTTATTAATCTTTCTCTCTCTCATGGCATAGTCCCTCAGAGATGGAAAAGGGCAGTAGTAAAAGCCCTACTGAAAAAACCAGGCTTGGATCCCTCCAATTTGACCAACTTCAGGCCAATCTCGCTTCTGCCGGGGTTCTCTAAAATCGCCGAGAAGCTGGTTAACCGTCAGCTTTCCTACCATCTTGAGTCCAACCACCTGTTGGGAGACTCCCAGACTGGTTTCCGTCCCGGCCAGGGAACGGACACGGCCCTGCTGGCGGTAGTGGAGGAAGCAAGGAGCACTCTTGATGCTGGAGGATCAGTGGCAGTGATCCTCCTGGACTTGAGTGCTGCCTTTGACACCGTGAGTCATCAGGTGCTCCTCCAACGCCTGTCAGAGGTAGGTGTCTCAGGGACGGCCCTGAAATGGTTGGGATCCTTCCTCTCCAACCGTTTCTACCAAGTCTGGGAAGGGGCAGAGCAGTCTTCCCTATTCCCTCTTCAATGTGGAGTCCCGCAGGGCTCATCGTTGAGCCCTACTTTGTTCAATGCATACATGACTCCACTTGAAAGAGTGGTAGCCCCCTCGGGGTTGAAGATCATCAGCTATGCTGATGATACTCAGCTGGTGGTGGGCCTCACTCAGCTGGTGGAACAACCCAATGTGTTACATGACTGCCTGGCCAATGTCTACCATTGGATGTCCAACTCGGCTCTAAAGCTCAATGGAGGAAAGACTGAGCTGATGCTCTTGGGCAACTCCAGTCCCTCCATTATTGCCAGCTGTTGGCCCCGGTCTCTTGGCGATCCACCATCCCCCAAGAAGGAGATCAAGTCCTTGGGAGTATGGTTGGAGGAAGATCTTTCCTTTAGGACTCACGCCAGGAAGACCGCGGGGGTTTGCTTCGGTCTACTGAAGTCAGCCCGAAAGGTGCTACCACTGCTTCCGGATCCAGCTAAGAAGCTTTTGATGCGTGGTTTAATCCTGTCGAGGCTCGACTATGGAAATGCCCTGTTTCTTGGCGCCCCCGAAGCGACCTTTAAAACCCTCCAACAGGTGCAAAACGCAGCCACCAGAGTCTTGATGGAGATCCCTAGAAGGCAGTCTGCTGCCCCGGCCCTCAAAGCGCTTCACTGGCTCCCTGTTAAGGAGCGGGTGAAATTCAAGGCGCTGTGTACGGCCCATAAAATTCTACATGGCAAAGGCCCCCCCATCCTTTTTAATATGGCCCGTCCTTATAAACCTCCACGCCTTCTGCGCTCGGACCAGCAACATCTTTTGCAATCTGCGAGAGTTAAGAGAGCTCGGACTGGGGGCAGGCGTTTTTCGGTACAGGTGGCATCTCTGTGGAACTCTCTGCCCCTTAAGATTCGCTCAGAGCCCAAGATCCTGCTATTCAGGAAACTCCTTAAAACCTATTTGTTTCCTCAGTAGTGAGTAATCGAGTCTCTCCTTCTTGGTCTGTCGCGCCGGGATGCCCCCGGGTAAGCTGAGCGCGTTACAAGTTTCATATAATAATAATAATAATAACGGTGTCAAAGGCCGCCGACAGGTCCAACATGACAAGCATGGCTTTGCCCCCTGAATCAAGAACCTCTTTTATGGCTTCCGATACCTCCAAGAGCGCCGTCTCGGTACTTAGGTTAGGGCGGAAGCCAGATTGAGTAGGGTGTAGTACATTATGGGATTCTAAATAATTAGAAAGCTCCATGTGTACATGCTTCTCCAGAATCTTTGTGAGCGCAGGGAGGAGAGAAATAGGCCTGTAGTTGGCCAAGACTTCCGGGTCGAGCCCAGGCTTCTTAAGCAAAGGAATGACCATTGCCTGCTTCCAGGCCTGCGGGACCACTCCCTGACTCAACGAAAGGTTCAAAAGTGGGTTCGCCAGCGGATTTATGACTTCTGCCATTTTTGCCAAGAATTTGGCTGGGCATGGGTCAAGGGGCGACCCAGATTTGAGATTTCCCATAAATGCCAATGAAGCAGGAACTGAGATAGATGGAAAGACGGCCATAACTGAACCCAAAGGGGCCGGTGAAACTGATCCATCTACGGGGCTGGATGGAATTGCAGGCACCCGCAGAGGAAAGGAGTCTTGGATCAGCTTGATCTTATTGGTAAAGAAGTTAGCCAAATCGGAAGCCAAATAATTGATGATGAAGTATGTAAATTGTGTACCTAATATATTATTTTTTAAGTGATATTTTAGGAGTGGGTTGTTTTGTTTGTAAGGGTAAAAGGTGTGCAGTTAAGTAATAATTGACTATTAAAAACTGTTTATTATTAGTTAATTGATAATTAATTAAGTCAATTTTGCAATTGTTTTATTTGTTAAGGGATATTTTAGCTACGGGTTGTTTTGTTTGTAGGGGTATAGGGTGGGAAGCTAAGTAATAATTGATTAATTAATTGTTTATTAATAATTCATTAATTGATAGGTAATTAGGTAAATTGTGTAAATATGTTATTTTTAGGTGCAAATTGTTGGGTTTGTAGGGGTATAGGGTGGGAAGTTAATTGATTAATAATCAATGATCAATTAATTTTTAATTACATATTTAATCTATTAATCATTATGTACATTGTTTTAAAATTATATTTTCTGTTGTATTTGTAGGGGGATAAGGTGGGAAGTTATTAAATAATCAATCATTTATTAATAGTCAGTTTACATATTACTCAAAATGGCTTTTTCTAGGGTGCTTTCCCTCAGCTCTTTGCTCTTCCCCTTCCTGGTTTTTCCACTGATCTAGGTGCTAGCCTTAGGACTTTGCGCATGTTTGACACTGCCATTCAGTGCTAAAGTTCTGTGCTTGTCATATACATACTGGTGATTGGTGTAGACATGATTGGCTGATTCGAGTTAGCTGTAAGTCCCTAGTCAAGGGGTAAGACATATACCCAGAGCATGTACCTCGAATGCTCCTCAGTGGGCCTGCAGCACTGTTTGTGAAATTCATGGAGGTAGCTCATTGACTGTGACACAGGTTTGTCCTGGTGTAGCCTAAGTGCACAGGTTACTGCTACTCAGCATGGCATTTAAAAAGCTATGTGGCAAGGTATTGCATGTCTCTTGCTATATCATTAGATTAGCATGAAGGAATGTACGGAAATGCTATTGAGCGATATTTCCTACGTGCAGAATAGTAGCAGTCTAGTGTTTTATATCGATGACTTGGTAATGGCAAATCCTCTCCAGTAGTGCGAGTGGATCCAACATTATCTATGTGGAAATGTCACTTTGGGAAAGTGGGCATTTCGATGCTTGTGGCTCTCCTGTTGGCCTGCCTCCAAGTCACATCTGGTTGCTGGGGGGACAGCTACATCTGTACCTTCCTGATCAAAGACCATAAACTAGGAGCTTAAGGGAAACTGCAGACCTCTGACTCTGAGGGGCCTTTCTTGGACAGTTATATGGGGGTGAAATTGGACAGGGTCTTGACCCCACTAAAGATAGTGATCAAACCTCCCCAGGTAGGATGGCAGACAGGACAACATTTAGAGAGGGCCTTTTTCATTTCAATGGTGACCTTTTGAACTGATCACATCTTCAAAGGCCATTGTGGGTATAACTAATGGGACACTGGCCTCAGACGTTAGAGACGCTTTTGGATTTGGAACCATACTATGCTGGTTTGATTCTGGGACATCGACAAGAGGAATCCTTAGGGCAGGAGGGACTGCAACTGGAATATCTGCAGACTTGGTGTTGGGCTGGAGTTTGTCGTGCTCCAGGAAGAGGACTATCACTTGGAGGATTTTGCCTGGACATTACCGGCCTGCAGTTAAGTGCCAACTGTCATAGAGTGGGTCTATAAGCTGGTTGGCTGGCCTCCTGCCCATGAGATCCCAGGGACACAAAGGATTTCCCCATTTCCACAAAATCATTAGGACCATGCAGATTGCGGCTGAAATGGATGGAAGTGTCGGTAGTGGTCCACCCGACATAGTAATTTGGCCTATAATTACTTTCCAACCAACAAATCTTTCTGTGTAAGCAACTGCCATCTTTTTTTCATACCTCTGTTTCTCTCTTCTCTCCTATTCAAAAAAGAGAAGCACCATTTTTCTGTTCACAGCAGGTGTTGTTCACGAACTGTTCCTGGGAGAGAAGATTCTTTCATAGAAAAGCTTTTCTGAACAACCCTTATTAAAATCTACTTTGCAAGAGGCGTGAAAGACCCCTAGGAAGAGGTTTCTCTTCCGCTGACAGGAAGGTGTGCGTTGCTCCCTGTATAATGCTTGGGATGAGTGTTAATGAGTGATGTCAGTGGAATGAATTTCTATTTGGAAGCAGTCTGCTCTAAGACAGCAGATATCGCCAGCATCTTAATTGTTAAAAAAAATAATAGTTAGTCTTGCCTGATGAGCTTGAGTTTGACAGACTTTTTGAGTGTACCATAATCTCTCGCCTTAAGTATCTCCTTTATTGAGCTACCTCCGTCCTTTTGTTTTATCAATGCCTTGCATTTCTGGTGCTCCTGCTGCAATAAATGTTCCTTGTAATGCACTCCGATGCTCCTTGGAGCTATGACATTGCTAACTCAGATAGCAAAATAAATGTAGTGCTTTCATAAAGTACTTTATTAAGTGATCTTATGTCATGTTCTCTTGGCAATCTTTCAACAAATTAGAGCAGGATTGCATGCCAAGTGGCTTCACTCCACCATAGCACTGTGTCAAAAACCAGGGGTTTCACTCTCTCTACAATGCCATTGAGACCTGGATTTACAAACCTTTCATGCAGCGCAGTCAAGCAAGTGAAGTGTGGTATATTTTTCTTAAATGGTGCAGTTCTGCTCTCTCCGTGCACTTGCGCACTTTAGGATACCTAGCATCAAACGCAGGCACCCTTGTACCATAGTGCATGATTGCCTTCGTTATTATCAGGGCAGTTTTTGTGCAGGAAGGGGTGCCTTCTAGCACAAACAATATCTTTTCTCTGCAAAGAGTAAAAAACAAGGAGAAATAAAGATATTTTCCTCCGTTATGCCAGCCTCAGGCAGGAGCACCATTCTGGTGCAAACCCATGTCTCCAATTTTTTTGTTAATATGGGTTTGCATCAGATTCTTTGCGTGAATGCACTGGAACGCACATACATCACCCATGGGACTCTTGCCTGATGCAAAGTATTGCAAGGCAGTAGAATGCGCTGTGTTGTGGTATTATTATTTTTTTTTTTTTTACCAATCAACACAAATCAATATTTCTAAATATCAAAACAGACTTTGCACTGAGTCTGCAAAAAAACCGTGACTTAGACCCGACACAAAATCTTTGCATATCAGGCCCTCAGTATCTAAGCTCTGCTATGCCACTAGGCACGTATTACAAGTCAAGTGCAGTAAGATTACATTTAGAATTCTGCACTGCCTGATCATGATGGGTCTCACGTTACCGCATTTGATTTGGACGGGTACAGAAACACTGGACCTAATTTTACCTGTCTATAATTCCATCTGGTAAAATCACCATGAGTCTTTGCCCACTTCATCAACTAAGCCTCGTCACCTGATTCCATAGCTTAGTCCCGATGCGAGATTTTCTTTTTTGAAAAGAAAATGCACCCTATGCTATGGAAGTAGCATGGGGTAGCATTTAGGAGTTTACACTGCCCCTAGCTGTCAGGGATTTCCTGGCAGTGACGGGCAGTGAAAACTGACCTCTAATTCCGCCCATCTCAATTAGTTAAGCAGAATTAGAAGTCTGCCCCCGACTGCTCCTACTCCAGAGGCCATTGTTTGGGTTTAATTATGGCGGATTAAATCTAAGGTCCGCTCACTTTTAAATTTGGCTGGCAGACCTTTATCCTGATGGTATGTATACTCCATCGCAATGGCGGCAGACTATACATACCGCCAAGATGCAAATCGCGGCCTCGTGTCTTGTTTAGAGTTGCCCAGCTGCGGGTCATCTACCAAAGAGTGATGGAAGCCCCGTCCTCCATGTTAGGAGTGCAGCAATGTGAATGGTACTTTAAATACGGAAAACAGGACACCAGTCACTTTTTGGGCAAATTTTAAATAAAGTCTTAAGTGAGTAAAAATATGTAAAGCAGGAGGAAACTGAATGTGTGTGAGAAATGTCTGAGTGTTATAAGCTTGCAGAATGAAGTGATCTAGTTTGAATGTACAACGACACAAGAAAACAACAATCTATACTACTATTATAAAGAGAGAACACAAACCTTTTGGCAAGGTAAACTCGGGAACCACAGCGCCAATCCACACACCCAATACATTGTTGTAATCCTCAGGGTGTGCAGATGGTCATGGGCTTGGAAAATAAAAAAAAACATACATTTAAAAATATAACTTTAAAAAAAAAGTAGTGCCCTGAAAGTTGCGCCGGCCGCGACGCTGACGGCCACGACGTAGCGCTGGCCGCAACGTACGTGATGACGAGGAGGAGCGGCGGTGAAGTGAGGAGCTCGTGGAGGAGCGGGGACACAGGACGGGAGGGAGCCGTGCGGGAGGTTGGCCCGGAACAACTGCGGTAAGGCTCAGGGTCGGGGGGCAGCATTTCAGGCTTGCGAGGAGGAGCGGCAGTGAAGTGAGGAGCTCGGGGAGGAGCGGCGGCTCAGGTAAGGCTCTGGGACATGGGACGGGAGGGAGCAGGTGCGGGAGGTTGGCCCGGAACAACTGCAGTAAGGCTCAGGGTCTAGGGGCAGCATTTCAGGCTTGCGTGCACTCCCACCCCGGCCCCCGCCCGCCACAACATTGTCCGTGACACAGACAATGTCGTGGAGGGCGGGGGCCGGGGCGGGAGTGCAAGCAAGCCTGAAATGCTGCCCCCAGCCCCCTTCTGCCCCAGGAAACGCTGGGGCGGGCTGCCAGTACATAATAAAGAGGTAATACAACTAAGATTAAAAAAAGGAAGTGGAGCCAAACAAAAGTGCAAAAAGAGGGCAACCAGTGTAACTGATGCTAGTAAGGAGACATATGTGAAGAATATGGAAGAAAAGATAACTGTTGCACTCATTCAGTTCGAATAACTTCAAAAGGCAGAATGACAAAGCCTGAAACTCAAATGTAAGCAGTTCAGAATTGTTAAGGGAGGATTATGAAAAGCCGACGAAAATGAAAAGTACATTGTTAGAAGAAATGGGAAGAATAAAATCTTAGTTTGTATGCAGTTGATTTATTAAAAATATCCTGTGCATTCACGCGTCAACGAATGACAAATAAAAATCATGAAGACAAGGAAAAAACAAAAGAAAATGAGAAGTGAGAAGGAAAAAACAATCAAAAAGAGAAGTGTGAATCATCAGCATAGTGTGTCTCATTGCTGAATGTTAAACTAAGAGAAGATACAGCAATAGTATCTATATACACACACATATATATATATATATATATATATATATGAGCAACTATGTGCCTGATTTAGAGTTTGGTGATGAATTACTCCAACATGAATGTGACAGATAGTCTGTCCGGCTTATTACAAGTGACATAGAGTATCATACACTTACAATGAGGCGGGTGGGATATCCATTGCATTTGTGATAGAGTAACCAATTTGCCAAACTCTAAATCAGGTCCTAAGAAACAAAACTTAAGGAACATCATTGTGATAGGGATGAGGCACAGGATAGGAAACTTTCCAGGGGACAAAAAACACTGTGCAAGAAGAGATAATTTCTGAACTATTTTATACAAGGGAAGAAATTACTGAAAATGATACTAAAGTAAAAAAGTGTAGGCTGCTCTACTGTGTCAAGCACTTTGGAGAGGTAAATATGCAGAAACAGGAAAGAACAAAACGTGTGAGCTGAGGTTGGTGAAGGTAATTTATGTCACAGAGTAAGAGAGTAAAGCAAATTCCTCAGAGTGGCTTTGCCGGAAGCTGATCAAAAATGAAAAGGAAATCATGCATATTGAAAAGTGATGAATGCTGGGAATTTACAATGTTTGTGAATTTTAAATAATTCATTGAGATGAAAGGAGTCAAAGGAAAATTAGATAGGCAGAATATCTGGGCTGATTTCTATAAATGAGACAAAGAAAGAGATGGTTTGTAAAAGGATGATAACCCTAGAAGAAAGACAGTAATTAAAGGGAATAGCTAAGCAAGAAAAGAAAGGATAGATTACCTGATTTAACCGTGCGGGCATTAGGCATGTCTGTTCTGGCAGGCGTGGGAGTGGCACGAGAAACTAAATAGGAAAAATTGATCTCAGTAAGAGGGCGAAAGCAATCAGACACAGGTAATTAAGAATAAGACATGGTAGAAGTAGGAGGGGGTGCACGGACAGGCAATGGAGGAAAGGAGGCACATGTTAAATCAATATTAGATGTGAAATAATGATTAAAATCATCAGCAATCAATAAGACCTAAGACATGGATCAGACAGAGAGGAACAAGCAAACGATTTAAAGAGGAGGACAAACTAGGAGGATTATTGGACGTGTAGAAATGAGCGATTGATAGAATGCTTCATTAGCAGCCGGAGTTTTAAGGAGAACAGGCTATTGATAGCAAGAAAACAAGAATAATAGAAAGATGTCATGTGTGCACCTTGACCATTCGGAATGATGAAGTGAAGAGTGTAATTGTGGCTGCTCAGCAGGCAGCCTAGGTTGAGAAGGTTTAGATAAAGCCTTAAACAATTTTATTGGGGAAAGAGAATCCAGGATGGGAGAAAATTGTGTTGAGCAGGAGCACAGAAGCCTGATTAACAGAGACATCTGAAACTTGATCAATATAAGTCTGATTAACAGAGACATCTGAAACTCGATCAATATTAGAGACAGCAGTGGTAGCCAAGGTTTGTGGATAAGCAGCAGATAGGTATGCCCCAAATTAGGCATCGCATGACAGAGGTGTGCATATTATAAACTGAGGAAAAAATGGAAAAAAGTAAAAAGTGATCAGTTGTTGAAAATGGGCCGTAAATGGGTAGAAAAACGTTCTAACCATGCTTTACTGTAATACATACATTCCCTACACCAAAAAAAATTGATGTTGTCGAAATTAAACTACAAATGTGTTTTTGTATTTTTACAATTAATATACTTGTTTTATTTTAAATTACTCCAATACAATGACATCTACGGTTTTAGGTTGCTTTGTTACAATACAGATTAGACAAGTCAAAAATTCGATAATTTAATAAAAACACATTTGATCCAATCGTTCGCTTAAATAATTTATACTTGAAAATGCTCCAAAAAGCTTGTAACTTGTGACAGAACTACATATACCAACCCCCGCAAAAGAGGGCCACTGTAGCCTTAAAGTAGCCTGATGAATGATGTCAGAATACATATTGAAAAAAAAGCAGAAGTAATTGAAAAAAGCAACATCCTAGAACACTTATTACTGGTTAAGGACTGGGTGAAAATGATTATTCTTTTCTCTCAGGAGGCCTCTTTAATATTGTTCACAAAGGCTTTCCATCTTGATGTAATCTAAAAATGTTACCTCTAACAGAGTCTCACATAGTGCTTTTATAAATTTTTTGGATTTCAATTTGGTTGAAGGTTATGCAAGTTTGCAAAGATTTACATCTGAAAATACTGTGAAGTTTTTTCAATACAATGTATGGCCAGTAAAATTAAGAACGTTTTTCAAAGTTTAAAAATAAATAGGGAAATATTTCTGAGAAAGAATGTGTGTGGGGAAAATAGTAGGCAAGAATCTACTTTTAACAGAAGAATTTTCTCTCAAAAATACTTTTTCAGGAAAATAATGTAATCAAAGTCTATTGCTGGAATTTTCTCCTGCATGGCAATTTTTACAAGGTTAGCAAATTTCACAACTTTGCGATGTTTGACTCCTTTCTTTATCATTATTAATACAATTACAATTTTACACTTTTTGAGCAAATATTTTCACATGAGCCAATAAAACCTCTAGGAGCCTCTCAGGGATTCGAATTTTACACATTGGTCATCAGTTAGACAATATCTAACAACATGTACTTATGAGTTATATTGAGTATTTCAATTACATTACTGATGGCATAAATAGATGTTATGCTTGTTAAGACTGCTCCTCATCTTGAAGCACATCTGTGGAAATACGTAAAACATTGGGCATGGGGGAGTCTGATGATTGTCTACAAGGACCGAACGGGTTATCTCGACATAATTTGAACACTATTTTTACGATAAAAGTCCTTAGTGCTGTTGCTGATAACATTTTTAAATGCAGACGATAGAAATTAGAAAACAGATGGTAAACGGAACCTAAGTGTTGTTCTTGGGGGATTGTAAGAGTTGATAGTGAAGGCGGCCATAAACACAATTGGTGATAGAAATTATAAGACATATTGATGATGAAAATATTAAGTACTTTTAGTGATACAAATAAGTGTTACTAGTGATGCAAATTACAGGTGGTACTAGCTATAAATATTATAGTTGCTGCTGCTCTAAATAGAAATTGAAAATGCTGTTATTGACAAGAACTGTATGTACTCTTGGTGAAAAAATACAAAAACAATATTGTAATCAAAAGTATGGAAGATGGTACATGTTTATGGTAGCAAGTTTAAGTGCTGTTGGCTTGTGGAACTGTAAGTGCAAGTGCTCACTGTGTCAGATGTGCTAATCATCAACAAGCTGTTAAAACCGATAGTGATACATAAGGTTAGCGCTGTTTTAAAAGCATTTGTAAGTGCTCTTTATAAAAGATATCTCAGATCTTAAAAGTGATAGAAGCAATGTGTGCTTTTGGTGAGAGAAACTGTTAAGTGCTATTGGTGATAGGCTTTGGAAAAGCTACTAGTGATGAAACTGCATTGGCACTGATGTGACAGATATCATGTGTGCTACTGGTGATAATAGTAAGAAAAGTGTGTTATAGAGTTGGGAGTGCTACTTCTGATAGAAATCACAAGTGCAGATGATGATAACAATTGTGACTTACTTTTGCTGATATAAATTGAAAGTGCTGCTAGTGAGAGAATTTAGAAGTGATATTGACTAGGACTGAAATCTTAAATAATGATAGAGACAGGAGTTGTACTTAATATTGGTAATGGGAATCACTGCTGCTGTCGGAAACTGAACTCTTAAGTGTTGGTATTTGAGGAGATTGTTAGAAAGAATTGGGAAGTGCTCGGGATTTCACGCTGATTGTTACAGTTATTCCCTGTGCACCTGAGATCAACTATACCAACCATTTACCACTAACTTACAAAAGAAAGTCCCTGTGCATAAGATTTTGTTGACGACGTCTCATGACAAATACCACAACACAGCAGACAGCTTTATGCAGTGTTTTCTTCACTGAGACCACAAGTAGGTGTATATCTCTCTCCCGGGATCTTAGGCCACAAACAGACCCAATACCAACTTTAACTTCAACAACTTTTGCATTAAGCGCCACACCCACACCTTTTTAACTTTGCATAACATCACACAGCCATTTTAAAATACTGCAATCTAAACCAATGCTCTATTAACACTCACACTCCTTTGCTGCTATAAGTTGTCACGACTCTGTCAGTACTCCATCAATCCTTCATCTGAACCATGGGATTTTGGGACTTTTGGCTGGACAAAGGAATTCTATCTTGGGCACCCTAAATTCTTCACGTCACTGGACACAACCATCTGACGTGTGACCAAGTTCTGTTCCTGCGGAAATTTCATTCTGGGCTCATGTCTCCTCCAACGTATTCACTTCAGTCAGATGCTATACTTCATCCACAGAGGCATTGGTCCTATGATGGACCTTGCTTGTCGTAGTGAGGGGTGAGAAATCAGTGTGTCGATTCAAACTGTTGGCCATCCAATGAGGACCCACAATTGGTAGCCAACTCACAAATTAGTGATCTAATTTAAGTATTCTACTCTCAGAACCATGTTATAGATGTAGAGTATTGTCGTGCAGTGAGAAACAACTGACCATTCCGTCCACATTGGTTAATTGACAAAGAGCCTATTTACTTTGTTGCCTTCATCTACTGAGTTTAGATTAACCCTGGGTGGTGAACTCTGCTCCGCTCACAGAGTTTGCAGAGTTTTCTGCAATCTGCATTCTGCGGAGCTTGTGGAGTTTGCGGAGCTGAGTTTTTTTCCTCGTTTGGGCTCCTCAACGTTAAGTTGGCGAGCGCGAGCAAGGAAAATACACCTCCTGTTGACATTTTTCCTCGCTAGGGCTCATCAGCGTCCGCATATGCTTGCGACCGCTCGCTTTGAGAAACCTGCTGTTCGCATTGAGAAAGCTGACGCTCAAGTAGAATATCTACCCGAGCTGCAAAAAGCAAGTAGAACCATCTTGCGCCATGCATGGTGCCGTTCGTCATGATTTTCCAGCGCAGAACAAACCCCCATCACTGAAAATCCCAGTCAACGGCATGACCTTAACACACTCCGCCGCTTGCAGATCTCCACGTAGCACAGCAGAGTTTTTTTGTCACTTCGCGGACTCCGCATAAGCTTAGTTTAGAGTTCGAGTTCTCATGATTTAATTCACAAAGAAGTACGAAGTATGTATCTGTTCTCTTAGGAATGTTGTGTAAAAGTACCAATAAAGCAACATTGTGAAAAACGTAACAAGAGTCCACCACACCAAACTATGAAATAATGCAGGCCTAGGGAAAAAAGACAATTTAATGCATTTAAAGTTAGCATTTCTTATTATAACCTTATAGCCCGCCGTAGAGGGCTATACCGGCTATTAAAGGCCCTCTCCTCGGCTCGGGCCTTTAACAAGGGAGAGGTACTTTAATAGCCGGTATAGCACAGCTACGAAGGGCTATAGGGCTATTAGAACATTCTGCCACTAGAGGGCAGAATGTTCTAACAAAAAAGAACAAAGCCTTATGGGAGCGTGAGGGGATTGGAATCCCCTCAGGCTCCTTGAAGCCTTTGTTCACAGCCAGAGCTGTGAACATAGAAACATTGGAATGTTGGAGCTCCGGGCTTATACCAGCCATTATAAGCCCGGAGCACTCCATTGTTTTCAGTGGAGCTTCCAACATTCCAATGTTCTAATTAGTAAAAGAAACTCCTAATTTTGTTGAAGTATAATGAAATAAATCAAGCATATCAAATAAGGAAAAAATTGTAATGTCAATGATTATTGCATAGAAATGTTTAACTCTAAATATGGCCTATTACCACAATTTTAAAAGTACGTATGTGCAAACTATTTTAAGAAATCATTAGAATAAAATTGTTTTAGGAAATCTAAGACTGCAATAATATAAAGAATTGATGCTGAAAGTGTCATTCATGTAGTGTAGTACATGTGTATGTTGCACCAAATATTTGTCTGCTAGGGTGAATTACACAGAAAGCAATAGAGATGCTAAGTTTCATCTTTAGAATTTGCACAATCGCTTGTAAGACTCATTTTTACATGGATAGACTGCTTCGTATTAATAATCAGTTAATAAGCATGTTAAACACATTATTCTCATAATTCTTCTATTTCTACTTCTATTACAAATCTTTCTGTTTCAGTGTTATTTTTCTAAACGTGTGCAAAGTGTACATTAGAGTTTCGTTGTCAAAATCGGTTTCTGTGTCATGCAAAGAATGATCAATTTTGTGAATCAGTAACCCATTACCAACTCGCTAAATAGGGTTTGCGAGTTGCTATTAGGAAGGGGCATGTTAAGGACGTCCCTTCCTAATAGCAAGTCGCACTGGTATGTGTGAATGTTTTGCGAATGGGAAAGTGGTCACCAAACATTTGCAGATCATCACCAATTTCAAATTGGTAGTGAGCCATTCTCAAATGCCCCTTTGTGAATGGGGGCACCAACATTTTTTCAGTTTTGAAATGCATCCCTTTTTCCTTTACGGAAAATGGACTGCATTTTTTTTTTTAAGCACCTTCTTTATTTAAAATGCAGTCACAGATATGGTGGTCTGCTGACCCCACACACCACCATACCTGTGAGTGCTGGCCATTCCCCATGGGCCGCAAATTGCGACCTGCCTCATGAATATTAACGAGGCAGGTCCCTTGTGACCCATTTAGGAATTTAAAACAGAGTCTGAGACACTGTTGTACATCAGGTTTTGCAACTTGCAAACTGCGAGTCGCTAAAAATCCCAATTTGTGAGTCACAAAACCTGACGGCCGTGCATGTGGCCCTGTAAGTGCTATTCGCGATGGTGAGGGCAAATGTTGTGGATGACGGCAATTGCATGTGCTTTTGAAGACAGAATTTGCAATTGTTGTGCACAACAGACATTGGTAGTGGTAGAAATGGTGATAGAATCATCTTTGTTAAAGAAGTTGTGAGAAGAACTGGAGGAAATTTCCTGGTGAATTTCCAATAAGGCGTAATAATTGATTCAATGCAATTAACACTATGGTTATTACAGTGCCTGGGCCTTGTACAGTACTGGGCTTCACAAGTTAATCCTCGTATTCCACGCTGCAGTGAAAAAGAAATGCTTGTACAGGAGACAGTTACATTTTTTTGCCATCCGGTACAGGCACATGCGCAGTCATCTGTACCGGCGGAACTGCCCGAGGTACGTGTCTTCTTACTGAGGATTTCCCAAAAATTGCCCACCACTTGTTGCGAGTGCCTTTTTTGGGAGGGGTAAGGTGACCAGAAGTCCCGGATTTTCCCGGACAGTCCCGATTTTCAGAGGACTGTCCCGGCGTCCTGACCCTTTTGTTAATTTTAGATACATGTCCCGGTTTTTGGGACAAAGGTCAGGTCATTCTGTGAAGCAGAATTGAAGGGTATCTCCCCCTTGAAAGACTCCTCTGAAGTCTAAAATAATGTATTGTCTCCTTCCAGGCAGCACAGGAGGAGGCTGCGGTCTACTACCAACAGAGAGTCAGAGTGGGGTAGGAAGGGGCATGGGGGCACAGGGTGGAGGTCCTGCCATTTGCTAGAGGTTTGTAGCCATATAAATATGTGTGTGTGTTTATATACACATTTACAAGCTGTGTGTACACACACACACATATTTACAAGGCTACGCAAATAACAGGACAGGCCAGATCTGGAAGTTAAACTATGCCAGGATGGAGGCCGGAGCGGACGTCTCGACCTGAGCTCCGGCCTCTACCCAGTGAAATCCGTCACCATCAGGCGCGCAACACCCATTGGACTCACTGGGCTTCAGCCCCCCCCGTCGCGTGTGGCAGCCCGGGATGAGACAGAACCCGGGCACACACAGAGCCGCACCCGAACGTTTCACTGGTCTTTAAAAGACCATTTGAATGTTAATTAGGCCTTGCAGTTGTTTCACCCCTTCTGCCTCCTGATTCACGGTTCAGCCCCCCCCGAAATTTTTTCTTAGCCCCCCCCCGAAATGTGGCTCTAGTTGCGCCTCTGGTCACCATCATATGCTCCCGCAGCCATCCCAAAGATTTCCTCTGCATTCCTGGATGCTATTGGGCTACCTATATTCTGCTGTCTGGCGTGGGAATCCTGCTCGCGGTGTGGAGGGGCAGCAGCCAGGCTGAAGCTGTGGTGTGTTTCCTAGCCATGGCAGCACACGCAGAAGTCCCGGAAGGAGCAGGCGAGTGCCGACGTCCGTGCGGGCGCCGGATTGCCTGCCCGCGATGTGCGGGGCTTCCTGGCACGATCACCCTGGGACATGAGAGCGAGGGATGTTTAGTGGGGCCTTCATTAGTGAGCACAGCCCATTCATCCTTTGCAGCCTACGTGGCGTGGGTTGACACCCACCCGTCAACCCTGCAGTGAAGCTCCCAGCTGCAGAGGCTCCCGTGGAGGACCCTTGTGGAAGAGTGCCTGTGGCTATGCAAGCCCAGATTGCCTGCTGTCAGGATGTTTGACGGAGCAAGCCTGCCAGGCCTGGCCGGCTGCCCTGAGGCCTGACTGCAGTGGCATGCTGGACCTGCCGACGCCTCACTGTGGGTGCTTGAGCCTGGCGGGAGACCTGACTGCTTGCCCTGAGCGTCCTCCCCATTCCCACAGCTTGAGCCCAGCAGGAGCTCAAGGTCAACCCGGAGATCCAGCATGCTGCCTCCGCCCACCACCACACGTCCTTCTACTACTACGGCCATCATCAGCTCGGGGATCCCTCCAGGCCCAAGATCACCGCCAGTGAGTGCAAAAGCGCCCTTAAGGTCTGGCTGAATGACGGGAAGAAGGTCATGCTCTGTAAATATGTAATATATTATATATATGTAATATATAAATGTCCAAACCTAATTGCTTCTTAAAATGTAATCTTGAGTGAATTTGTAACTTGTATATATTTAACTCTAACAACTGGTATCTGTAGTAGATTTTTGTACTTACTACCATTCTTATGTGAGTTTAGAGTTTATCTGTTTGTATCTTTTATGTTATTCATGTACTCTGAAATCCTTATGTAATGTAACTGGTTCTTTTGTAAAGCACTCTGACACTTTCGGGTAAAGTTCACGCTATATCAAATTGTATCAATAAATAAAGGCTTTAGTCCCACTTTTATGTCTGACCTGTCTCTGTTTTTGAGTCTCAAAATCCGAACACCCTGGGGGGAGGGGGGTTTGGGGGGGCAGATGGGGAGTTTTATATTTTTATTTATTTTATTTTATTTGTAAAGTTTTATATAGCGCTAGCTTGACCCGTGGGTATCAAAGTGCTTTACATACACAATGGCAAAAAAAATTTGCATTGCATCGCAGGATAAGAGGGAGCATAAAGATAGAAGCAAAAACATAATACTTATGAATACAGTGAAGGGGAGAAAAACGCCGGTGGTTGGAACAGTCAGATAACCACCCATCCTTGAAGGTCAAGTGAGAGGGGAGTCCACTAGGTTATTGATGCCTAGGTTAGTTGACTTGGACAGTAAAGTAATTGGTGAGGAGAGGGTCCCTTTTGAAGCAGGAGAAGGAGGGTTTGCATCTGAGGTCTATAGACACATCCTGGGTACGTTCCCAGAAAAGGCTCTGCACTGGGTCGTTTTCCTTTTCAATTTCAGAGGGATGAGAAGAAGTGAGTTGGTGCTTCTCAGAGTTCTGGATTTTCTAGCACAAAGTCAACCAGAAGGTATCAGAGTACTTTACATGAGCACCAGTTGTGTTACAGGTGGATACAGTCATTTTGTTAGGCAAGGGGGATTTGCCCAGAACCACAGGATATTGAACGTCACTGCCAAGGATGATACTCGGATCCCAAGCGTCGAGGTCGACTGCTCTAGCCGTTAGGCCACAAAGGGTGAGCGCTTTTTATTTTTTATTTAAAGGAAGCGATGCACAAAACGTCATACATTGGTTTTTTAAACGCCCAGTAATAGTTTAGTCTTTCCTGTTTGGGTTTTCAAGTTAACAAATATTTTAGACATTTAATGTAAAAGGCTGGCTTTATGCATGCTGGGGCTGTCACATCATCACCAAAGAGTTCTCTGATCGACAGCGGTTTAGCATCAAAACCACTTTTGTTTATCCTCTGGAACAGCAACAGCACTTACCGATTTTTCCGTGGGGAGCCCGTCAAGAGCAATTTTGGCATTTTACCACATTGAGACTGAATGTTGACACAAGATGGTGACCTCTGACACCAAAAGGCTCATTTGAAATGCATGAGTGTTTGCAAGTCTGCTCATCACGCATGGAGGCCCTTAACGAGCCAGCTACCCAGCCTCATTATGTTTGTCAATGAACGCTCCTTGGTACATCCAGAGGCAGCGACTGACCCCACACAGCGGTTAAGTGTGCACATCTGGGAGCGGGTGTGTATGAATGTAGTTAATGATGGGTGCGTGAGCAGGGAGGCAGGCTTGTCAGAAGCTTTAGTGGTGTTGGCGTAACAAAACGTAAGAGCCCCCCCCCCCTGCAAGATGTGCTGAAGGGGCCTCTCACACTCACATCAGATGGGGCTGAGGGGGCTCCCTCGAGTATGGGAGGGTGACTAGACGTCCTGGATTTGCCCATACAGTCCTGGTTTTTCAGGGACTGTCCCGGTGTCCTGACACTTTCGGCCAAAACATTGGAATTCACGCACTGGACACATTTAAGCTGCCACCACTGGATCCTACCATACTGGGGAATCCAGACACACACACTACACTCAGGGAATAACCACCCTCCTGAGTAAGCAATTTCTCCTCCACACTCCCTCTCTTCCATCTACCCACACAGGGACAGGAACAGGAATTAGACACTGGACCCAGCAAGGGATTCCTAATCTATGGGAACCTCCCCTCTCTACTGGCGTCCCGCCCTGTCATTTTCTCTCCCCTGCCACTAAACATAAAGCGCAGGAACACCATCTGAAAATGACACTCTTGAGGAAAAACAAAATCAAAAACAATAATCCCAAATATGTGACTATCTGAAAAACGCAGAGTTTTTGTAATGTAGCCAGTTGTTGCTATGGCACTGTGCAAATACAAGTCCAAATCCGCACCGCTGACCCACCAATGTTAGAACCGGCTATTTCGGGTAGGCTAAGGCTGACGCCAAAGCCAGGCCGAAACCACCATTCCAGTCAGGGCAAGGAAGTCACACGCCAAGATAACCCCTGCTCACCCTCTAGGTAGCTTGGCACGAGCAGTCTAGGCTAAACTCGGAGGCGATGTGTAAAGCATTTGCGTCAGCGCACAACAGCAACAACATATTAGGTACACCACAAAAGAGACTCCACACAAGGTTATATTAAAATAACATTTGTATTGTCAAAATATATCAGATAGAAATCACACATGTACATTGTGCCAACTGGCACGGCAATATTCACAAGGGATTATTTACAAGACAGGGCCACATGGGCCACTGTCAGAATCAACACTTTGCAGATATAGAAATACTTGTCAGAAATTAGAATAAAAGTATATAAACTTCACTGTAACACAAAGTAACAGTTATAGATCACATCCAGTAACTACTGGGAACAGGTAAGTACCACCTACGCAACCCTAAACCCCTTAGGAGACTGTCACGCAGGGGACCAGGACCTCACTAGGACCACCTGTACTAGAAAGAACAACCACCTAAGTATCACACAGCATTTAGGGGTCTAAGAAAGAACACATTACCCATGATGCATAAATATACATTCAGAGGAGTAGTAAAGAGAAACACATAATGTGTAAACCTACACATTCAGCGGTGTTGAGAATAAAGCACATGATGCAATAAAATTACATTCAGAGGTACCAGAATAATACAGTAGCGCAAACGTCACATGATGTCTAAAAACATTCAGAGGTGCAGGAATAAGACATGATGCAAGAAATCACATTCAGAAGTGCAAATAACCATACAATTGCGCAAGACCTACATAAGCCACCATCTGTGGCAGTCCCTAGGCCTACTGGCCTTGTTGGGGCTAGAACGCCCTGAGTCTCAATGTCAGGGGCCTAAACGATGCAGGGGCCCACTACTTGCTGGGCCCCTGGGAACACTCACAAGGGCCTAAACGCTGCAGCTGGCACTAAGTGCTGCGCAGCTGGGAAGGCCTGGCACCACTGTGCCCTCGCTGTCCCACACAGGGACTTTCTCCTGAAATTGCGCCTAAACGGTGCAGCTGCCCACTAACTGCTGGGCAGCTGGAGAATCATCAAAACTGCGCCAGGGCCCTCAAGAGCCCCTCGCGGGCTCTGTGACCCCGGTGGGGCGACCCACTGCCATTCGGGGCCGCCCTTACTCGGTACCTCGACCGGCACCGCACGGAGCTTCCTCCCCCACAGCCCTTCACTCACCGGCTCTTCTGTGCGGCGGGGGCGGGCTTCGGCGGCATCTGCGGAGCTCCTGCTCCTCGCAGACTCTCCTCGCCTTCCCCGGTCCCCCGTCTCGGGACCGGGACCCAGGGTGGAGCCAGCAAGGCTCCCGGAGTCAGTCTCCTCTCGCGGGGGGCGAAGGCGGGGCTCTCCCGGTCACATGGGAGCCTCGCTGCTCCCGCGCCGGACTTCTCTCTCTCGGCAGGGCTCCCTCGGCACACGGGAGCCCTGTCAGCCGGCCGCCCCGTTTCTTCCTCGCCGCCTCTTCTCCTCGGGGCTCCCTCAACCAAAAGGAGCCCCGCGAACGGCCGCCATCTCTCGGGGGTCTTTCACTCCACCTTCTCCAGCGTCCAGGAGCCAGCCACTCACAGCGCGGCTCCTGGACCAGGCCCCCCTCGAAGGACCAATCAGAGCACGGCTCTCTTCGGGTCTCGACCACACCGGTCGCGGACCCTTTGTGGTTGCTTTTCTTCCGCGGGAAAATCGAGGTGGGCACTGGTAATTACTAAAACAAATACGGGCATGAAACCTCAGCGCGTCCAGCGCTACCAGCGGGCATAAACGCTCCTCAGCGCTAGAAAACTCAAGAGAAAGCGCTCTCAAGCGCTTGGGGGAAATGAAGCGCTCCCAAGCGCTAGACAACAGGCAGAGCGCTCCCAGGCGCTCAGGAGGAAGCTCAGCGCCTCCAGGCGCTAGAAATACGGTTCCAGCGCTATCCACAGGAAAATGCAGCTCCTCCATGCTGCCAAAGCCCCAGAGCTTCCCAGGGGGGCAAGGCCAGGTCCCCCCATCGGCCCAGGCAGGCAGAGGGGTCCCCCAGGAGTCCAGGAAAGTCCATCAGGAGTCCAGGGGCTGGGCAGGACTCAGGGATTCCCTGAGCCCATGCAGCAGCACGCCCCTGGCAGATTCAAGTCAGAAAACAAGAACAAATTGGAAGGGAACACAGCCCCTTCTTATACACAGAAAAGGCTTTGAAGTCTTTTGAAGTCTTTGTGTAAGCGAGCCCTAAGCCCTGGGTGTATCTGGTTTCCTTCTCCTGTCAGCCTCCGGTCAGAGGTGACAGTGGGCCATCAGAAGGGAGAGCCATCAGGGGTGGGCCGACAGGCACAGCCTGGTTCCACCAGACGCTCTTTCCTCCCCTCCCTAACAGCAGATGGGGGCCTTTCATCTACGGCTGACTCAGACCCCCCTCCTCCGGACTCAGACCCCCTCCTCCGGGGCCCTGCAGACCCTGTCCTACTCAAAACAGACAGTCCATCCACCAGCAGGCCCAGGCATGCCTGGGCCAGGCCCATCAGCCAATCACGTGCCAGCAGACTCACTACACAATTATGCCAACTTCTAAAAGTGGCGCTTCCAGACTAGACACAGCCATGCCGCATATACCATTCTGCAGCATTCATTCTCACGAGTTCACACATATCAAACTCGACCCTGCACTCCCCATGCATCAGGAATCTACCATGGGCATACATATTCCCCATTCATTCCTATGGGAGGGCAGGTCACTCACCATCCATTCACAGAGAGCACACGCACTTTACACTGTACCACAGTGAAAAAGTGCGCAGAGGCCTAAAATCACCAATCCAGGTTCCAAAAACAGGCTAGGAAAAAGCAAAAAAGTCACGGGGTGAACCTGCCCAAAGGACCGGGTCCAACACCACTCCACACAGAACAGGTTAACAAACCTTTTGTTTATTGCATCTGTACTTTAAAGTCCGGTATTTGAATCCCCAACGCGTTTCGAAGCAACATGCTACTTCCTCATGGGGTGGGCAGCAGTTGACAAATTTCACAGCCCTGTGAAAACTATTAATAAAAGGCACAAATTAATTACAAGCTTTATGAGGAACTCTACCTGAAGTGAAGAATTGCACGACTACAGCGCCCAGTATGCATCACTGGAGACAGCATACTTGAAAGGGGAAATGACGCTGTGGCCGAATTTGTCAACTGCTGCCCACCCCATGAGGAAGAAGCATGTTGCTTCGAAACGCGTTGGGGATTCAAATACCGGACTTTAAAGTACAGATGCAATAAACAAAAGGTTTGTTAACCTGTTCTGTGTGGAGTGGCGTTTCTGTGTTCAGAGGCACTTTGGTTGGATTTGTGACGCGGCGGCCTCAGCCGCGGGGAACGCACCGCCCAGCTACCATGGAATGGGTCTGCCTCGCTGTGAATTTTCAGCTTGGTTTCAGCGCACAAGAACTTTTTTAATTGACACCTGCACTTGTGAGTCTGGGGCCCACTGGAGGGCTGTGAAAACTATTAATAAAAGGCACAAATTAATTACAAGCTTTATGAGGAACTCTACCTGAAGTGAAGAATTGCACGACTACAGCGCCCAGTATGCATCACTGGAGACAGCATACTTGAAAGGGGAAATGACGCTGTGGCCGAATTTGTCAACTGCTGCCCACCCCATGAGGAAGAAGCATGTTGCTTCTAAACGCGTTGGGGATTCAAATACCGGACTTTAAAGTACAGATGCAATAACAAGCCTGTTCTGTGTGGAGTGGCGTTTCTGTGGTCAGAGGCACTTTGGTTGGATATATATATATATATATATATATATATATATATGAGTCAGCAATGCGCCAAGCGCTTCAGGAGGGCTGCCCACGGCGCACCAAACCATCCAGCTTTTTGTGCCCCAATCGATCACACAGCCTCCCTCCAGACTTTAAGACAGAAGTCCGACGCGTTTCGGGGCAGACACGCCCCTTCTTCATGGACATGAAATGATTGCACGAAACACTCACCACTGCGCTTCAAATGCAGTTTATTTGAGGCGGGGCCGCCCTGAGTGGGCGTGGCTCATCACGCTGTGCTTCACAGGAAACCTGGTAGCTGTAGTCTTTAGCGGTGAGTGTACAGTTATCCCTTGAGTAGGTTGTGCAAAGGTTTCTCAATTCGTCATCTGGTTTGTATTTCCTCATTTGTTCGAGGTGGGGGGTGGGCTCTGAGATGATGTTTTTCAATGATGCGTCGCGCTGTATAAGCAAAGATTTGTATCTTTGCTCCAGTCCTTGTCATCTGTTTTGCTCCAGACGACTGGCGAGGTGGAGCCCCTCCCACGGTCATGGCAGACCGGAGAAAATGTGAGTCAGCAATGCGCCAAGCGCTTCAGGAGGGCTGCCCACGGCGCACCAAACCATCCAGCTTTTTGTGCCCCAATCGATCACACAGCCTCCCTCCAGACTTTAAGACAGAAGTCCGACGCGTTTCGGGGCAGACACGCCCCTTCTTCATGGACATGAAATGATTGCACGAAACACTCACCACTGCGCTTCAAATGCAGTTTATTTGAGGCGGGGCCGCCCTGAGTGGGCGTGGCTCATCACGCTGTGCTTCACAGGAAACCTGGTAGCTGTAGTCTTTAGCGGTGAGTGTACAGTTATCCCTTGAGTAGGTTGTGCAAAGGTTTCTCAATTCGTCATCTGGTTTGTATTTCCTCATTTGTTCGAGGTGGGGGGTGGGCTCTGAGATGATGTTTTTCAATGATGCGTCGCGCTGTATAAGCAAAGATTTGTATCTTTGCTCCAGTCCTTGTCATCTGTTTTGCTCCAGACGACTGGCGAGGTGGAGCCCCTCCCACGGTCATGGCAGACCGGAGAAAATGTGAGTCAGCAATGCGCCAAGCGCTTCAGGAGGGCTGCCCACGGCGCACCAAACCATCCAGCTTTTTGTGCCCCAATCGATCACACAGCCTCCCTCCAGACTTTAAGACAGAAGTCCGACGCGTTTCGGGGCAGACACGCCCCTTCTTCATGGACATGAAATGATTGCACGAAACACTCACCACTGCGCTTCAAATGCAGTTTATTTGAGGCGGGGCCGCCCTGAGTGGGCGTGGCTCATCACGCTGTGCTTCACAGGAAACCTGGTAGCTGTAGTCTTTAGCGGTGAGTGTACAGTTATCCCTTGAGTAGGTTGTGCAAAGGTTTCTCAATTCGTCATCTGGTTTGTATTTCCTCATTTGTTCGAGGTGGGGGGTGGGCTCTGAGATGATGTTTTTCAATGATGCGTCGCGCTGTATAAGCAAAGATTTGTATCTTTGCTCCAGTCCTTGTCATCTGTTTTGCTCCAGACGACTGGCGAGGTGGAGCCCCTCCCACGGTCATGGCAGACCGGAGAAAATGTGAGTCAGCAATGCGCCAAGCGCTTCAGGAGGGCTGCCCACGGCGCACCAAACCATCCAGCTTTTTGTGCCCCAATCGATCACACAGCCTCCCTCCAGACTTTAAGACAGAAGTCCGACGCGTTTCGGGGCAGACACGCCCCTTCTTCATGGACATGAAATGATTGCACGAAACACTCACCACTGCGCTTCAAATGCAGTTTATTTGAGGCGGGGCCGCCCTGAGTGGGCGTGGCTCATCACGCTGTGCTTCACAGGAAACCTGGTAGCTGTAGTCTTTAGCGGTGAGTGTACAGTTATCCCTTGAGTAGGTTGTGCAAAGGTTTCTCAATTCGTCATCTGGTTTGTATTTCCTCATTTGTTCGAGGTGGGGGGTGGGCTCTGAGATGATGTTTTTCAATGATGCGTCGCGCTGTATAAGCAAAGATTTGTATCTTTGCTCCAGTCCTTGTCATCTGTTTTGCTCCAGACGACTGGCGAGGTGGAGCCCCTCCCACGGTCATGGCAGACCGGAGAAAATGTGAGTCAGCAATGCGCCAAGCGCTTCAGGAGGGCTGCCCACGGCGCACCAAACCATCCAGCTTTTTGTGCCCCAATCGATCACACAGCCTCCCTCCAGACTTTAAGACAGAAGTCCGACGCGTTTCGGGGCAGACACGCCCCTTCTTCATGGACATGAAATGATTGCACGAAACACTCACCACTGCGCTTCAAATGCAGTTTATTTGAGGCGGGGCCGCCCTGAGTGGGCGTGGCTCATCACGCTGTGCTTCACAGGAAACCTGGTAGCTGTAGTCTTTAGCGGTGAGTGTACAGTTATCCCTTGAGTAGGTTGTGCAAAGGTTTCTCAATTCGTCATCTGGTTTGTATTTCCTCATTTGTTCGAGGTGGGGGGTGGGCTCTGAGATGATGTTTTTCAATGATGCGTCGCGCTGTATAAGCAAAGATTTGTATCTTTGCTCCAGTCCTTGTCATCTGTTTTGCTCCAGACGACTGGCGAGGTGGAGCCCCTCCCACGGTCATGGCAGACCGGAGAAAATGTGAGTCAGCAATGCGCCAAGCGCTTCAGGAGGGCTGCCCACGGCGCACCAAACCATCCAGCTTTTTGTGCCCCAATCGATCACACAGCCTCCCTCCAGACTTTAAGACAGAAGTCCGACGCGTTTCGGGGCAGACACGCCCCTTCTTCATGGACATGAAATGATTGCACGAAACACTCACCACTGCGCTTCAAATGCAGTTTATTTGAGGCGGGGCCGCCCTGAGTGGGCGTGGCTCATCACGCTGTGCTTCACAGGAAACCTGGTAGCTGTAGTCTTTAGCGGTGAGTGTACAGTTATCCCTTGAGTAGGTTGTGCAAAGGTTTCTCAATTCGTCATCTGGTTTGTATTTCCTCATTTGTTCGAGGTGGGGGGTGGGCTCTGAGATGATGTTTTTCAATGATGCGTCGCGCTGTATAAGCAAAGATTTGTATCTTTGCTCCAGTCCTTGTCATCTGTTTTGCTCCAGACGACTGGCGAGGTGGAGCCCCTCCCACGGTCATGGCAGACCGGAGAAAATGTGAGTCAGCAATGCGCCAAGCGCTTCAGGAGGGCTGCCCACGGCGCACCAAACCATCCAGCTTTTTGTGCCCCAATCGATCACACAGCCTCCCTCCAGACTTTAAGACAGAAGTCCGACGCGTTTCGGGGCAGACACGCCCCTTCTTCATGGACATGAAATGATTGCACGAAACACTCACCACTGCGCTTCAAATGCAGTTTATTTGAGGCGGGGCCGCCCTGAGTGGGCGTGGCTCATCACGCTGTGCTTCACAGGAAACCTGGTAGCTGTAGTCTTTAGCGGTGAGTGTACAGTTATCCCTTGAGTAGGTTGTGCAAAGGTTTCTCAATTCGTCATCTGGTTTGTATTTCCTCATTTGTTCGAGGTGGGGGGTGGGCTCTGAGATGATGTTTTTCAATGATGCGTCGCGCTGTATAAGCAAAGATTTGTATCTTTGCTCCAGTCCTTGTCATCTGTTTTGCTCCAGACGACTGGCGAGGTGGAGCCCCTCCCACGGTCATGGCAGACCGGAGAAAATGTGAGTCAGCAATGCGCCAAGCGCTTCAGGAGGGCTGCCCACGGCGCACCAAACCATCCAGCTTTTTGTGCCCCAATCGATCACACAGCCTCCCTCCAGACTTTAAGACAGAAGTCCGACGCGTTTCGGGGCAGACACGCCCCTTCTTCATGGACATGAAATGATTGCACGAAACACTCACCACTGCGCTTCAAATGCAGTTTATTTGAGGCGGGGCCGCCCTGAGTGGGCGTGGCTCATCACGCTGTGCTTCACAGGAAACCTGGTAGCTGTAGTCTTTAGCGGTGAGTGTACAGTTATCCCTTGAGTAGGTTGTGCAAAGGTTTCTCAATTCGTCATCTGGTTTGTATTTCCTCATTTGTTCGAGGTGGGGGGTGGGCTCTGAGATGATGTTTTTCAATGATGCGTCGCGCTGTATAAGCAAAGATTTGTATCTTTGCTCCAGTCCTTGTCATCTGTTTTGCTCCAGACGACTGGCGAGGTGGAGCCCCTCCCACGGTCATGGCAGACCGGAGAAAATGTGAGTCAGCAATGCGCCAAGCGCTTCAGGAGGGCTGCCCACGGCGCACCAAACCATCCAGCTTTTTGTGCCCCAATCGATCACACAGCCTCCCTCCAGACTTTAAGACAGAAGTCCGACGCGTTTCGGGGCAGACACGCCCCTTCTTCATGGACATGAAATGATTGCACGAAACACTCACCACTGCGCTTCAAATGCAGTTTATTTGAGGCGGGGCCGCCCTGAGTGGGCGTGGCTCATCACGCTGTGCTTCACAGGAAACCTGGTAGCTGTAGTCTTTAGCGGTGAGTGTACAGTTATCCCTTGAGTAGGTTGTGCAAAGGTTTCTCAATTCGTCATCTGGTTTGTATTTCCTCATTT
Source organism: Lissotriton helveticus (assembly GCF_964261635.1). Lineage (NCBI taxonomy): Eukaryota > Metazoa > Chordata > Amphibia > Caudata > Salamandridae > Lissotriton > Lissotriton helveticus. Next base: position 143,841,006 of record NC_136071.1, read on the forward strand.
GTTCGAGGTGGGGGGTGGGCTCTGAGATGATGTTTTTCAATGATGCGTCGCGCTGTATAAGCAAAGATTTGTATCTTTGCTCCAGTCCTTGTCATCTGTTTTGCTCCAGACGACTGGCGAGGTGGAGCCCCTCCCACGGTCATGGCAGACCGGAGAAAATGTGAGTCAGCAATGCGCCAAGCGCTTCAGGAGGGCTGCCCACGGCGCACCAAACCATCCAGCTTTTTGTGCCCCAATCGATCACACAGCCTCCCTCCAGACTTTAAGACAGAAGTCCGACGCGTTTCGGGGCAGACACGCCCCTTCTTCATGGACATGAAATGATTGCACGAAACACTCACCACTGCGCTTCAAATGCAGTTTATTTGAGGCGGGGCCGCCCTGAGTGGGCGTGGCTCATCACGCTGTGCTTCACAGGAAACCTGGTAGCTGTAGTCTTTAGCGGTGAGTGTACAGTTATCCCTTGAGTAGGTTGTGCAAAGGTTGTACCGGACTTTAAAGTACAGATGCAATAAACAAAAGGTTTGTTAACCTGTTCTGTGTGGAGTGGCGTTTCTGTGTTCAGAGGCACTTTGGTTGGATTTGTGACGCGGCGGCCTCAGCCGCGGGGAACGCACCGCCCAGCTACCATGGAATGGGTCTGCCTCGCTGTGAATTTTCAGCTTGGTTTCAGCGCACAAGAACTTTTTTAATTGACACCTGCACTTGTGAGTCTGGGGCCCACTGGAGGGCTGTGAAAACTATTAATAAAAGGCACAAATTAATTACAAGCTTTATGAGGAACTCTACCTGAAGTGAAGAATTGCACGACTACAGCGCCCAGTATGCATCACTGGAGACAGCATACTTGAAAGGGGAAATGACGCTGTGGCCGAATTTGTCAACTGCTGCCCACCCCATGAGGAAGAAGCATGTTGCTTCTAAACGCGTTGGGGATTCAAATACCGGACTTTAAAGTACAGATGCAATAACAAGCCTGTTCTGTGTGGAGTGGCGTTTCTGTGGTCAGAGGCACTTTGGTTGGATATATATATATATATATATATATATATATATATATATATATATATGTATATATATATATATATATATATATATATATATATATATATGCCACAAACCTCACACCTTGCACAGTTACTTGAACCGCGAAAAGACGAGCGTAGACCCATGTTTGGTGCTAATTTGTTATTCGGAAACACCACCAGCCGCCATCTTTTTTTTTTTTGGGTGCTAATTTTTAATTCGGAAACACCACCAGCCGCCATCACAACGCGTTTCGGCAGATCCCTGCCTTGATCACATGACAACATTTATGTGTACCAACTCCATTTTTAAAGTGACTGCATTCATGGATATAGAAAACATACTATAATTATATATAGTAAGGGCTCAAATGCTTTTTTTCCCTTTTCTCGTGATGGCACGCCCGGGTGTAGGGAGGATAAAGTGGTTATCTTTTATAAGGGGGCAGGCGTCTAGGATCGGCATGGAGAATCTCTGGTCCAACCCGGAGGACACATGTAAATCCATCTCGAAGAGAACTCTGGCTGAGTCTATAAAACATTTTAATTTAGAAGAGGTTCTTCGAACAGCCAGACCTTCTAGTCTCACCAACAGCTTTTTGGATTTTAAGAATGTCTATAGTTTTGAGAAAGAATTAGACATTATAGAACCTGTCTTAGCAAAAAAACTGTTTTTACAGTTCAGATATGGTACACTACCCCTCCATTCTTACACTGACAAATGGAAATTGGGTTTAGCTCGTCCTTGCCCAGGTTGCAATGATCCAAATGAAACCCTAATCCATGTGATCTTGTTTTGTCCTGTCTATTCTGTTATCAGAAAAAAATGGATCATACAGTTATGTGTGAACCTAGGAGTCAGGAATTATATAGATTATTTTAGAATTTTAAAAACTGATACCAATGCACTGATAGTCACTGCTATTTCCAAATTTTTGTTTTCAATGTGGTTAATTAGACGAAGACTGATTCGTTTGTAGTATCCTACTATTGTAAGTAGACTGCTCTGTTTCAGCAACAATTAGTTTTCTTAATGTGTTTTAAACTTGCTATTTTCTTGGATTTTATTGTCTTAGTGCTTTTATCGTCATATTATAAACCGCACGACAACTGATTTATTGTAAATACCTAAATTGTGATGTAACTGTGCATTGGTTGAACTGATAATGTTTTTTGTATTCTCGATGTACTTTTATGGTTCATTAACAAACCGAAATAAAGTTAAATGAATGGAAAAAAAAATAAAAAAAAAATATATATATATATATATATATATGCCACAAACCTCACACCTTGCACAGTTACTTGAACCGCGAAAAGACGAGCGTAGACCCATGTTTGGTGCTAATTTGTTATTCGGAAACACCACCAGCCGCCATCTTTTTTTTTTTTGGGTGCTAATTTTTTATTCGGAAACACCACCAGCCGCCATCACAACGCGTTTCGGCAGATCCCTGCCTTGATCACATGACAACATTTATGTGTACCAACTCCATTTTTAAAGTGACTGCATTCATGGATATAGAAAACATACTATAATTATATATAGTAAGGGCTCAAATGCTTTTTTTCCCTTTTCTCGTTTTGCACCACAGAGTTCTAATATTATGTATAAATACATTATTTTAAGGAAGAAAACGTTTTTTCTAACTTAATATTTTATGGCCTTATATATTTCCACACAATGTATTTGTTGTAAATCAATTGATTTTAACAACTTCTTGCTCAAATGCATAGTAACTCTTAGATTCCCCTTATTGTTCGCATCCATGCTAATGTAAACAATTTGAAAGTGATAATATGGAACCCATATAATTCACAAATGGAAAAATACTAAAGTGCAAAATGTGTTCGAAGTACAGCTACCTCGCTTTGCTTCTGAATGTTTTTTTTTTTTATATATATTCCAAAAGAAAACACGTACTCACCTGGACCACAATAACCGTAATGCCCCTACTGCCGTATATTTCCCCACTTGATCATTCAGTGTTGATTTTGTGATGGAAGGGCCTGATTGAAAAGCCCGCCTCGACTGGGAAAGTGAACGTTCGAAGAGCCAGGGTTTTTCTAAAGGGATTCCTTGTGCACTTTGCACTGTGCACACTGAACATTTGCATATGATTAAGACTTGCAAGAGTTGAAAAGCGTAATGCTTTTTCTAAATATATATATCCACCACGCTTACCAATATCCAGTAAGCACGAACCACACCGATCCAAGTTAAATTTAATTCAATGTATTTTCCGGGCAAAAACTATATATATATATACCCTATAGTCCTTCTCTGACCATACATAATCCGGCCCTTCCCTAGGTATATAGAAATAACTCTAATCACTAGTATATGCAGTAGACCTTTCTACTCTCTACCATTCCTATGTGACTCTTAGAGTATATCCATTCGTACCTCTTCCCTGAGTGACTTTACTATTTGTACATTTGCAATTTTTCTTTCGGTGTGTATCTCTTCTTTGTGTGACTTTACATCTCGTACATTTGCAATTTGTTCTGTTTGTATCTTTTATGTAACGCATGTAATCCTTAGTCCTTATGTTTTGCAACAGTTTCTTATGTAAAGCATTCTGACACCTTCGGGTAAAGTTCGCGCTATATAAAATCGCATTAAATAAATAAATACATTTAAAAAATTGCTATAGCTGTGTCCCGGTCTTCGGGTTTGTCATTCCACCTCACAATTACAACAGAATGTTCGTTTGGAATGGAAATACAGAGGATTTGGCGTCATCTAGCGGCGGGGCTGTGTTAGCTCGCTGCATTATAGAAAGCACAGATTGTGTATTAATTAACAGCCCTGCGGGCCCGCAAAGCGTGGCTGGTCATTTTGTTAAATTGACGTCCATAAATTGTAGGCCGGAATGTAACCCTGTACACGTGCTGTCACTGCGAGATCTCTGTGAGATAATTATAGGCGCGTGAGATGGCGTCCCTTTGGTTCTCTGCCAAGAGCTGGTCATATTTTTGTACTTCTCATATTTCACGTCTGCTCTTCTAACAGCGGGGCGAAGGACTATGCTGGACCGACGCGAGCTCAGGGCGCATTCTATTCCATTAAAGCGGAACCACAGCCTCAGGGACTGACCAGCCCCCGGTAACTAGGCAGCGAGCCTCCCTCCAGCCACGCTCTCCGCCTCCCCTGTTATTTATTGCCTGGCACTGGAACGGTTTGCTGTCCAGAATATTTATTTTGCGTGTTCCTTGTTTTGAGGCCTCCGATGGTTAATCAATGAAAATATCCGAATCTGGGGGGGGGGGGGGGGGGCTGAGCTGCATCCTCCGGCTGCCCTCAGAAGTCTCTCAGACCTTTGTTTGCCCATTCTGGGAGCCTTCAATCGCCTCCTCTTGTTAGCCCGGCCTCGGGTGCCTCTGCCCGCTCGCTTGAAATGCAGCCCTCTTCTTCTTTTCTCATTTTTCTTTTTTTTGTTTCAGCTTTTTCAAATAAATTATCCTTTTTTTTGCTTCTTGGATCGGCTCCTTCTTGGTCCCCTTAACAATTTCTCGGGTTCCCGCTTTAACGCTCTAATTCGTCTCTTCCTCCTGCTCTTTGTGTCTTTTGTAATTCCTAATTGTAATTTTTCCACCCAGTTTTCATCCTTCTATCTCCTCTTCCTCCTCTCTACATTTTCCATTGTCCTCCATTGAACCCCTGCCAACTTGCCTCTCCTTTCTCTATGGTGTGTGGGCCTCCATGGGTGACTAGGACTCACTGGCCAGAATAGGAAAAACACAGCACACTTGCATACAGACATTACCTCCAAGAGAATGAGCTAAAATAATGGTTTCCAGTACTTCATTTGCAAAAGAAAAAAAAAACAAGAAAAAAACATGGCGGGCTTAAGTTTTTCTTAGGAGGCCACTGCTGGGGCTGTTGCATGCGAGGCCACTTAGATTTGATTTACCCTCATCTCTTTTCCTTGCACTACTCACACTTCCTGTTTCTTTATCTCATGCTTATGGGTTCTTTTTCCACCCAGCTTCATCCCATTACCCATGTTTTCCTGTCTTTCGAATCACATTCTTTGCACTTTTCTGCCTTTTTCTACTACCATGAGTCAAGGTCTGATAATCAAAATTAAGTCCCAAAAAATGAGTGTCAATGGAAACCCCCTGCAGTCCCCAGCACAAATTAAGCACTGCCTCTGCTTTATGAGAACTTGTACACCCGCAATTGCGGTATGCTCCACATCACATCACTCCCCTTCCAACTTGAACTGGTAACACAAATTCCGGTATTTTCAGGCTAAAGAAGCCCTAATTTTAAGTGGGTTGCAAAAAGGTATTTACCCATCTCCAGAATTACTACTACTGTAGTGCTGGTAATTCCTGTGGCATTAAAAATCCAGCCAATTACGAGTTTTGCCATGAGTGTCTACTAAAAAGGAGGCGTTACCAAGGGAATTGGTAATTAAGGGACCAATTGTCTAGGAAGTACTCACTTTGCCTAGATTTTCTCCTGGAGATTCCAACAGTTAATAGCACCGAAAATGTCTGGATGGAAGAAAACAGATCAACAGTGTTCCAGTGCATATCATAATTCCAATGGGACTGGCAACCGCTGTTACTAGTGCCATCAGAATTAAGTTGTCATTTATGAAGATGGACAAAAACTTGGGGCCAAGAGCTTCCAAGATCTTAGCAATTGTTACTCAACAGATGAATCATGATCAAAGATACAACAGTCTTCTCACTCCCTTAACAGCTGGGGGCCATTCCCTAAGAAGATTTCACCCCCTTCTCCCTATATACTGCAGGCAGAGTGACTGTGCCAGTGACTCCCACTAAAATATTTACGATTATAAGTGTCCAGCAGGCCATGTCTCAAAACAAAATGGTGTCATTATCTTAATCTTGAGAAAAGTTTGTTGCAGAGTGGATAAAAGTGATATAGACTGCTTACAAGTTCAGTAGTCAAATGGACTGCCAAACCCGTGGTGGAGGTGTGGTCGTGGTAGGGGACAGTTGCACCAGCGGTCTGACTACCGTATTACAATTACGGCAGCCGAACCTCCAGAGAACCGGCGCAACTGCCAGGGATCTATGATCCCTGGCAGTGGCATGGCGGTCTAGAGAAGCAATATGCTTGGCACTGTAGCACCACTAAGCATATTATGATTTTTGCCACCACAAGCTTTTTCATGGCGGTGAGCCTTCAATGGAAATTATGGCAGTGGGGAAACAGAGGGGGCCAGCAGGGCCCCATATTGACCCCGTGCATGGGGATGCCTGCAGGGCGGCATGCCATTTTAGTTTTCCCTATTGTGTACTTCTACCTCCAAAGGTGGGTATAACACAATATTAGTTACTGATGATCACCACACAAATATGGCACATTTTGTGTTCCCGAAAGGACTACCCAAGCCCCTGGATTGTTAGGCACCATTTTTTAAGTCTACTGTGCGTCTTTATGTCATTCTTACGGCTTTCCGTGCCACTGCAGTCTAGCTATCCTGGCTTATGAGAAGTGTAACCCCTAAACCGGTCCTAGGATGAGATTGTTCTGCATTCTGTCCGTCAATTGTTCTTTTTGCATTTGTCACCCAAGTGGAACAGGTATTCCCAGACATGGGTCTCGTGCTCTCCATGCAACTGGAGTCAAGCTATTCTGGCTGATGAGGTATGAAACCACGAAACTGGTCCTAGGATGCTGGTTTCCAGTACAGAGAGGACCTGGCCTGGCAGTTCGGGCTGGACTGTTCCCATTGGGCGCAGGGTCAAGACTGATTTGCCTATGGCTGGATCCAAACTGGAATGGCATGTTGAGCAAAAAACGATGGATTTAGGCCCAGATCTCTGTGCTGGGGTAAATGTATGACATTGTTCTGCATTCTGTCCATCAAATGTTCTTTTTGCATTTGTCTTCCCGAGTGGGACGGGTATGCCCAGACGTGGGTCCCGTGCTCTCCATGCCACTGGAGTCAAGCTATCCTGGCTGATGAGGGGTGAAACCCCGAATCCGGTCCTAGGATGCTTCTTTCCAGTCCACGGAGGACCTGTCCTTGTAGTTCGGACTGGACTGTTCCCATTGGGCGCAGGGTCAAGAATGATTTGCATATGGCTGAGTCCAAACTGGAATAGCATGGTGAACAAAAAAATGATGGATTTAGGCCCAGATCTCTGCACTGGGGTGAATGTAAGAGATTGTTCAGCATTCTGTCCATCAATTGTTCTTTTTGCATTTGTCACCCGAGTGGAACAGGTAAGCCCAGACATGGGTCCCGTGCTCTCCATGCAACTGGAGTCAAGCTACTCTGGCTGATGAGGTATAAAACCACGAAACCGGTCCTAGGATGCTGGTTTCCAGTCCAGGTAGGACTTGGTCTGGCTGTTCAGGCTGGACTGTTTCCTTTGGGCGCCGGATCAAGACTGATTTGCATATGGCTGAGTCCAAACTGGAATGGCATGGTGAGCAAAAACACGATGGATTTAGGCCCAGATCTCTGTACTGGGGTGAATATATAACATTGTACTGCATTCTGACCATCAGTTGTTCTTTTTGCATTTGTCAGCCCGAGTGGGACGGGTATGCCCAGACGTGAGTCCAGTGCTCTCCATACCAATGGAGTCAAGCTATCCTGGTTGATGAGGGGTGAAACCCCGAATCCTGTCCTAGGATGCTTCTTTCCAGTCCACGGAGGACCTGTCCTTGTAGTTCGGACTGGACTGTTCCCATTGGGCGCAGGGTCAAGAATGATTTGCATATGGCTGAGTCCAAACTGGAATAGCATGGTGAACAAAAAAATGATGGATTTAGGCCCAGATCTCTGCACTGGGGTGAATGTAAGAGATTGTTCAGCATTCTGTCCATCAATTTTTCTTTTTGCATTTGTCACCCGAGTGGAACAGGTAAGCCCAGACATGGGTCCCGTGCTCTCCATGCAACTGGAGTCAAGCTACTCTGGCTGATGAGGTATAAAACCACGAAACCGGTCCTAGGATGCTGGTTTCCAGTCCAGGTAGGACTTGGCCTGGCTGTTCAGGCTGGACTGTTTACATTGGGCGCCGGATCAAGACTGATTTGCATATGGCTGAGTCCAAACTGGAATGGCATGGTGAGCAAAAACACGATGGATTTAGGCCCAGATCTCTGTACTGGGGTGAATATATAACATTGTACTGCATTCTGACCATCAGTTGTTCTTTTTGCATTTGTCAGCCCGAGTGGGATGGGTTTGCCCAGACGTGAGTCCAGTGCTCTCCATACCAATGGAGTCAAGCTATCCTGGCTGATAAGGGGTGAAACCCTGAAACCGGTCCTATGATGCTTGTTTCCAGTCCAGGGAGGACCTGGCCTGGCAGTTTGGGCTGGACTGTTACCATTGGGTGTCGGATCAAGACTTATTTGCATATGGCTGGGTCCAAACTGGAATGGCATGGTGAGCAAAAACACAATGGATTTAGGCCACGATCTCTGTACTGGGGTCAATGTATGACATTGTTCTGCATTCTATCCATCAATTGTTCTTTTTGCATTTGTCACCCCGAGTGGGACGGGTATGCCCAGATGTGGGTTCCCTGCTCTCCATACCACTGGAGTCAAACTATCCTGGCTGATGAGGGGTGCAACCCCGAAACCGGTCCTAGGATGCTTGTTTCCAGGCTGATGAGGGGAGAAAGCCCGAAACCGGTCCTAGGATGCTTGTTTCCAGTCCAGGGAGGACCTGGCCTGGCAGTTCAGGCTGGACTGTTCCCATCGGGCGCAGGGTAAAGACTGAATTGCATATGCTGGGTTCAAAGTGGAATAGCATGGTGAGCAAAAAAATGATGGATTTAGTCCCAGATCTATGTACTGGGGTGAATGAATGACATTTTTCTGCATTCTGTCCATCAATTGTTCTTTTTGCATTCTTTTGTATCGAGTAACCCAGTTAATTTCACATTTCTTGTGAGCTCTGTGCATCCTCCTTGGCAATGATGCCCATCTCTTGTTTGATAAGGTTTAATAACAAAATCATACCAGCTGTATTACAACTACCATGAGCACAACAGAGCAGTCTAATTGGCAGGCCAAGCAAACCTAGAAGACATCACTATAACAAATGCATAGTCAACCATAGTACCTTCTGAGGTCCAAAAACAAACATATGTTCGGTAGCACCAAGTTTCATACGAGGTACACTTACCCGCATAAGATTGCCAAAATAATCAGCCCTCTAGCAGTGACACTCCTTTAAAACAGGTTTTTATGTGCTGTTACACAAAGTGGTTCATGAAGGCTCTTACTTGAGTTCATCCTAGCCCCAGTAGTTACGCCTGGACAGTCTGAGTTCAAGGTGCCAAGCATGATTGAAGCTAAAATGGTGAGAGGCAGAATCTTCCCACCCAATTCCTGAACAGATCGCGGAGTACGTAGAGCGATGTACTGTTGTACCGCATAACAGTACTGCTAAAACTGCAGCCCTGTAACCTTGAAGTGCTTTTGTATCCAAACACACTGTCCATTCTAGAGAGGTTTAGGAAGAGTGGAACTGAGCGAACACCACAAACTCTGAAACAGTTCAAAGTCTTGTGAGAGTAGTGGCCTTTGTGGCACAGCCTTATGTGCAATGCTGGACCACACAACCTCTCTGGTCTTCTTACATTTGTCCAGACTTTGTACAGCAGAATGCTGGTTCCATGTTTGAGACATCATTGTTCAGTCCCAGGACTTTTCTTCCATCTAAAAACAACACAGCAAAAAACAAGAGAGTTTTATACACTATCAATACATATCACATCCTTTGTTACAATACTTATCATCTACTTGCCTGATATGTGAATGATTGAACTAATCTAAAGTTTCACTGTGCTTGTTTCTCTGTTGCAAACAGCAACACACATAAAACGTTCTTGCTTGCATGAAGGAATGAGAACAGAACTTACCAAAAAACAGATTAACTAATTGCTGAATAAGGGACAGTCTTTTAGTCAGTTGTTAAGTTGAATACTTGAGCATAATAGGAAGTACTGGGCAATCTCTTTGGCTGCTGCTGGATTATGAGGGCCTGGTAGTTTCTTCATAACGCTGAACACTCTAGGGGACATATTATGCATAGTAGCCCCATGCAAGTGAGGGAATCACTGCTTCTCTGCCCATACAGTTTTATGGGCATGAGCGCAGAGGCAAACAGGTCTATTGGAGATGCACTGTCAGTGCACCACCTACAGCTATCCCCCTGGAGGGGAGAAAGTGAGCCTCATGGACCCCCAGACATCCCCCTGAAGGCAGTTGCAGTCACTCACTGCATTTGCCAGCTAGGAGATCTCTCTCCCCTCTTTAAAGAGCAGTCGGCATGCTGCCTGCCCTGTGAAACATGGTGCAGCTTGCAAACACCTGCTCCGTAGTTCACTGAATACTCTTCCCCCTGTGCAGACATGATTTCGCGGTGGCCCTATGGGTAGCGCATTAATTGTAATAGGGCACACTGCCCCAGTTTCAGCCCGGCACACCTATTTAAAGGTGTACCATGGTGCTAACAGGAACATTGCATCCTATCTTTAATTGTGGACCAGGTTGTCTTTCATGCATCTGCATTATGGCTATGCCTGACATGATTTGGCATAGGTTTGTTCCTTTCCCTTATCTTGTTTCTGTATATTTTATGGGTCCAAACGGCTCCTGACCACATAGTGGGAAAACAAGGACCACCCCAAGAATACTGGTAACAGCGAGTCCTCTCTTTATAGTTTCTCTTATGGCCCTATCCACTCTTTGGAAATACCAACCACCATCTTAGTCCTAAGCGGCTGTAGACAGAATAGGGTGGGTTCATGCTGATCCGCATTAAGGGCAATCATCATCATCATCACTCCTGCATAGTAGATAGAGGACATCCCCCTGCAGACATCCCTGTGGTCGTCCACCTTAGAGTGATACAAGTCTATTGGGATTCAACTTAAGGGAGTTTCTATCAAAGGAGATAGCCAATGCTATACAGCATGAACCCTTACAGTTTTTGACATCTAGTGGCACAGCTGCTTCAAAATCAGGTGACCTTACTGAGTCTACACCTTTGAACTGCTCAGAGTTCACAGACTTCAATTTTGTGGTTTGTATATAACAGAAAATTATTCCGGCTTTACCTTATCAGGACTCAGGTGCTGTAGCATATACAGTAATGCAGCAAATACAGGGGGCAATGTTTACTTTACTTTAACGTGTACTTTGCAGGTGGGTCCCCTCAAGTTTAGTTATGCCACTGACAAAAATGCAATTCACAAACTCCCAGCCGGAGTTCTTTTCCTCTCTTATATTGTCTCTAAGGAGATCTCCAGCCCGGAGGCAGAGATAGCCGCACACATAACTAAAGGTTTTAATATTAAACATGAAAGGGACAAGGAGGAGTGGTGTCAAAATGAGAAATAACTACTACAAAATTAGTAGGGTTTTGGGAAGTTAAGGAAGGGTTTAGGAAGGAGCAATGCAAAACATAAATACATCCACAAATAAGGGGCCGATTCTGATTAGAGTCGGAAGGGCTCCGAACCATGTTAGGAGCCCTTCCGACCGAATCGGTACGTGTCGGATGGATTCCTTTCTGACCAAGCCATTCCGATGGGCTCGGTCGGAAAGGAATCCAACTCGGATTTCCGGATTGCCTACGACAGGCTCTGAGAGCCCGTCTGCCATCCGGAAATCCTCCTGTACTCCCCCGGTCGCCTCTTTACGACCGAGAGAGTACGATGGCAGTTTTTCACTGCCTTTTCGTGCCGGTGTGTACGGCATGAAAAGGCAGTCGGAAACTGTCTCTGGGGGCCCCCGGCAGGGCCCCCATGGGTGTGAGGCCGCCGAATGGGGGCCTGGGGACACCTATGGTGCCCCTCCGTTGATCCCTGCACCCAGTGGCAGGCACCTTGGGGTGCCGGCCACAGGATGCAGGGATGAACTGTACCCCTGCATTTCACATTGCAAGCATGCTTTCCGGTCGGAATGCACGCTTGCATTGTGAACCATACGAATGCGACAGATCGTACTAGTAGGGCCGTAACCGACCACAGCAGGTCGGTCGGTTATTGCTCCTGACTGATGTCGGACGGACCTGAGTCCGTCCGACATCGGAATCGGCCCCTAAGTAAGCCAATTCCCATTCACAAAATACACACCTACATTTATTTCTGTAGTACTGCTAACAAAACAAGGCTTAAATGTACGCCATCCACGCCTTGGAAGTAAGCCAATTACCACAAAATCACCAGCCACTAGTACTGCAACACACTGCAATAGAAATCATAAGAGTCCTGCAGCACCACTAATATGAAAGAGAAAATATAAAAATAAAATACATTAAATGAAACTTCAAATTGCGCATTATCTAAACTAACTCATTTTAATAATATAGCATTTTTTGATAATATGAAAAATGTATATGTTTATTTCCTAATATGTATTGTAACATATACAAACATTTTGTAAATGAGAATTTTCCCCCCCAGATAAGATAATACATCATTTGCACCCAAGACAGTCACAAATTCATCACAAATGATACTGTAAAGGGTGAAAAGGGAAGATGAGCCTTTAATTTAATAAAAACAAATAATTGAAATAAAAATTAAAAATGTAACTCAAGTTAAAATGTAATAATAAGTCTAGTGCAGTAGTGTTGTTTCTTGATATTAAGTTCTAACTGAGTAATAGGTGGTGAAACGTGATTTCATATGTGTAAATAAAATATATACAAATATTTTTTTTTACTTAAGCTACCAGAGGTAACTTAATGGCCGAAATGTTGGCTGCTGTAGTCTCCACACCCTCATTTCAGGGGGTGAAGACTCATAAGTCAACACATCGCACTTAGCACAACATGGTGAATTCTAACCAAGAGCAGATATGCACTTAGCGGCGGTTTCTATACGTGAGTGGAGCTCGCATACAAACCTGCCTTTGTGAATACGAATCTCGGTCTATGTAATAGATGCGGCGTAAGGCTCTGTAAACTTGCATTAAAACTTGCATTAATTTTAATATGAAGGCAATTTTTGCCATGGTTTCCCATTTTTTTTTGTGCCTTTACAGCAGGTCACCAGCAGGTCGTACATGGAATGTTGTCGGTTGTTCTTTGTGGATTTGCACGGTCGCACCATTTCTTTACACGTGCTGAGATTTTCCTTCCACGGCGCGTGCATGATTCCCCTGTAAAATATGTCGCTTTCGAGTCTCCTTCCTAGACAGCTGATTGGGCGAGGAGCTGGTATTCCTCCGCGCCGCGCACGTGCGAGGGGCTGCTGAAGAACTCCTCCGCCTTCCGCCCCAGAGAGGGCTGTTCTTCAACAATTGTGCATCAGCTCCATCGCGCAATTTCCTGTTGTGATTTTAAGATCTCGTGTTGGGACGTGCATGAGAAATGGAGCGTTCACTATTACATATTGATGCGCATTAAGAGTAAGACCACTGTGACTGGTAATGCACGGACCACCGCACACGTGGCTGGTTGGAGAGATAGCTCTGCTGGCGAAGACACCAGCTGTTGTGCCATCTGTGCAGGTCCAAACTCTGGCAGCATCTCAATTGGTATTCCAAGATAAAAACCACATAGTCTCTTTTCAGATTGCTAACAATTTCAGAGACCATAATGTAGTTTATCATCCTACTATACAAAATCCAATAATATTAGCAATTTGCTTCAAATTGCGCACACCACAAACTGAATTGCTGCTTGGTGCTTCAATGGTAAGTGTCAAAAGAATCTATTTCTATGATAAAAAATAATATAAAAAATTAATGTGTCCTTGTGTAATGTAACTGGTGCTCATGTAAAGTGTTTCAATACCTTTGGGTCAGGTGCGCGCTATATAAAACTGCTGAAAAAAATTAAAAATGAATGATTTAATCCCGGAAGACCTATCCACTCGTTCCAGGTTTTTCTCTCATGTAGTTTGTAAAACGGTGGCCTTCAACCGATCAAGCACAAGCAAATTACCTACTCATCCACAAGATCTAAGCAACACACATTGGGCAGATAACGAGAGCATGTCAGAATCTTGGTGAAAGTTTGTATATTCTTTTTTGTGCGCTCTCAGGGCACCTCTTATTACTTGAGGGCCGAAAACACCGTGGGCTGTATCATGATGGACTTTGCTGGCGCAAAGCCGAGCACCTGTTTGATGCGACTGCAGCACATAAAGTGAATTCATTTAACCCAATATTTCTCTGAGTTAGAGTTTCATTTTCAGACAGCAGAGCTCAGTAAAAGAAAGAGGCAAACCGTGCTCACTGTTTCACAGCTGTACGGTTAAAAAACGATTGTGTCTTAAAATATTGTTTACAAAAATATCACCCCGTAGGCATTAATAATCTACGCTCTACAGCCAAATGATCGATATTTTTTTACAAAATATTTAGGGCGCACTATTTGGGTCAAAAGATTTTTTGTCTTGGATATTCTGACATAAAATCTTCCAGGCATGGATTAGAACAGGGAGAGGTGTGGCACAGTGGCCATAGCGGCTGACTCCGCAGCATGGGGCTCACGGTTCGATCGCCGGCGGCAGTTTAGCTCAGCACCCTGTGACTCTGTGTAATAGCTCACTTAATCTCCCCGACGGCCCCCAGCGCCTTGAAACCTTAAGGGGTGATATGTTCACGCTTTACAAATATGGATTATAGGGTAGCCTGAGAGGTAAACTAACAAGCGCTAGTCGCACCGGGAGGCTTGAGAGGGTCTTCCTAGGAGGAAACCTGATCTCCCAACTAGTTTAAGGATCAGAGTAGACCTAAACCCATATGTACGTGACAAATTGGCTCCCTGAATAAAGCCATGAGTGGGCAGGCATGCAGGGTCCCCATGAAGTGCTGCCAACCTGTGGGTGTGCCTGAGCCTGGGCCTTCACCCAAAGTCCTGGGTGAGCGCTACCCCACCAAGGTGTGGGCCAGCTGTCAGTGTAGTCTGCTCAGTGACTGTGGGGCTTGGATCCTGTTTTTTTAATCCTTGCCTTTCAGTCTGCTCAATGTTCCCTCGGGAGGGAATGGATTGGTCACAAATTTACTCTAGACTCATTGTTCCTGTGTTGCTCACCTCCGATAATGCCTTTCATTCCCCTAGACCAGGGACGGGCCTCAGCTTAGGGAAAGCACATGGAAGAGGAGGGCACAGACCCAAACACCATGAACAAGAACCTAGGTAATCCTGAAGCTTTAACAATTCCTCAACAATATCCCTTGAGTGTATGTTTTATTGTCAGTAGAGTCACCATGGATACAAAGTCCTTAGAATTTAAGCTATTGTCATTTACAATGCTAATAGCTCAAACGCTAGTAAATGTGAGGGCTATTGAATTGCAAATGCTTGGTGTCTTGGTTACAGATAGCTTTTGTAGATAGTTGTAGACTTATTTTTAACAATACACAGAGTAAGCTTTGAGTTAGCCCCTTGCTTATGAGAGCTTTGCTGTCTATCTCACTTCCCTGCTCCTGATTGAATGGTTTTTCCCCGTATTATTGTGTTTGTCTTGCACAAGAACTGTCCCATGGTGTTGAGCTTGGTTAATGTTCCCTTCTACTTCTGAGTTTTGACCTTTCTTTGCAGTGCATTTGAGAGACTCTTTTGCCTCCCTATCTGTCTCCTTGCTCCCCCACTCACCCAACCCATCTTTATCCACCTTTTCGTATGCCCAACCCCACCTACGCTTGCCCTCTAGCCTCCTGGCTCATTGTGTGCTTTCTGCCATGCTACTGGTGGGCACTCATTTTAAAAAGGTTTGTGGAACATTCAGAAAAGGCTGCTCGTGCGGTGCTTGCGTGCACAGCGGCCTCTTGTAATGAGATTGTGTTGTATTTGAACATATCCCATAAAAGATGGCCATCTAGATGTAATAGCATCCAAGATTGCCATCTTTTGAAAAGGTTTTCATTAATTATAACATAATGTATTCAAAGATTGTCGCTGTGGGTGCACAAGCATTCAGAGTGGACATCCAGAAGGGAGACAACGATTGGCAAAGCCAATAGGTTTCAAGGGCGATACCTAATATTTTTGCCAATGCTTGGTTTTTTAAAAAACGTCCCTACTTATTCTTCACAGCTATGAGCCGTACTCTGAATACAGCGAACACTGGGAATCACCTAAGGGTACCCATTTCCCATTTTTATATATATTTAAAATTACTTGCAGGAATATGCATTTCTATCAGTAGAAATCAGTATCCTTTTCAATCCAAATAACAGACTAACCCGTCCCCTGCTCAAATTAATTTAATATTTTCCTAGACTAATTTATCACTAATCCTTACTGGGCTCCCGAGTAGCGTGTTACTTGCCGAAAAGCGCTTCAACACCTCATCAGGGGTAGCAAGCGCTATATAAATGTAAACCCTTCCTTCTTCTATCCCTCCACTCTCCTTTTTAATCCAAATAACAGACTAACATATCCACCGCTCAAATTAACTTCACTATACTAATTCACCACTAATTGTTTTTGGGTTCCGGAGTAGCGTGCTACTCGCGTTAGAAGTGCTTGGTGCCTCGTCAGTAAGCATTATATTAATGCAATTACAATACAATACAATACAATAACCAGTCACACAGTGTACAACTCTGCGTTCTGCCAGCCTGGGACTCATTAAGGTGTCACCTTCCATAACAACAGCACACAAACATTCATTTGACTTTACAAACGTGAACATTTCGGTTCCATATGTCTGTACACATTCGCTACTGCATTTGGGAAACACAAACCTAAGTGCCGTCAGTAAAATAACTTATTTTTTTACAGCGCATACTGGCAGTCCTATCGGAGTGTTGTGTCTGTGTGGTTTTGCGCCACAGCAAATAACAGGCATTGTCTACCTTAATGTAGGGGGACCAGACGTCCTGGACTTGCCCGGACAGTCCCGTTTTTTCACCAGCTGTCCCGGCAGATTTCGGTAATTTTGGCTCATGTCCCGGTTTTTAGAAGGGGTCGACTGGAAACATTGAGAGGCACTTTTTGGGGTGTTATTAAGCTGTGCAGCTGTTATAAATAAGCAGTTTAATTAATATGTATGATGTTGGTTGTAGAAATTACATTTTATTTATTTTCCTAATGCCTTTTCTGTAATCTAATGGTGATGAGAACTGTCATTCTGCACCATTCTTTTGATGAAAAATTGTAGTCCTTCTTCTTTTTTCCTACAATGTCCTGGTTTTTGGTTCTCAAGATCTGGTCACCCTACCTTAATGTGAAAAATTTGATCGGCCTCAGATAAATTAAAGGCTGATTCGGCCCTTCCAACAGCCAGGCCCGTCACTACGGAATATACAAGGCTCTCTGTAGAATTTATTTTCAACAAATGGACTGTGTTGTACAGCAGCAGGGAACCATCTTTGATTTGTATGCATTTATGGCCTGCTCAGGGAGACTAATTCTCTACTCGTTTATGAATGCCTGAGACGCTCTAGCCTGCCTGCCCTCCACCTGCCCCCATGCAGAGCTTTTCATGAATGGCTTAAGCGTTCAATGCCTCCTTGTAGCTGTCTGTCAAGGACTCGAGCTGCGGGCACGCGCACGGCTCTGCAGCAGGGCGGCTGCACTTCCAGGGCCTGGGGATCTGAATCTAACACTTAGCCGAGGAGAGCTGAGCTGATATATGGAATGCACAGGGGAGGAAGGTACTCTATGAAAATGCATTTCAGTCACGGCGGCCTGACAGCGCCTCTCTGCAGATCTCAGACATGCAGGCTCAGCAGGCAGAGCGCGTGGAGCTGGAGCACAGATTACAGGCTCCGAGTCCCCTTTGCTGGCTGCATATCGCCCCGCGCCAGGCGGCGCGTGCTGCTGCGGCCCACTCCAGCACAGCCAATGGCTGCGCACGGAAGGCAGTGACGTAACAAAACCGTAGCTGTCTGTAAAAGTGCAGGGAATGAACCCTCCTCACCTACGTGCAATCTCTGTCCCTCACCTATCACCCTTACAAGGACTACCAGAACCCCACAACATACAGAAGTGCTTAATTTGTAAAAAAAAAAGAAACATAAGTGCAGGGGCCCTCGTCAGGAGGCTATCACAGTTTGCACCACACATTACCACTGTATTTGCACAACTACTAACATCACATTGCAACACGTGTGACACCTCAGACTGTTCAGGGCCGCCAAAAGGCTTGGATGACAGGAATTAGTTGTTTATAATGTATATTGAATTAACAAACAGCTGTTTCTCTGCTCATGTGGCAGCTGTCAAAAGTGCAATGTTCAGTAATTTAGGGGCATATTACCAAGGAATAGCGATATTTATCGCTAAATGCACTTAGCGTATTTTTTTTATCGCTGCCTATCGCTGGATATGTTAGTGGAGAAAACCTGCTATTAGCAAAGTTTTTCTCCATTGTGCTAAAATATCCAGCGATAGCGGCGAAATGCGTGAATATCGCTGAGAATACAGCGATATTCACGCATTAGCGAAGAAATGTTCTTTGCCATGTTATCCACCTCCCATTGGATAACATGGCTAAGAACTGGTCTGAGCAGGCGTTAGTTTTTGGAGATATTCGCGCTTAGCGCGAATATTTCCAACGCTATGCCTGCCTTGTTAATAGGCGATAGCGACGTTATCGACTGCTTGCAGTCGCTAATGGGTTGGGAACGCCCACTTTGCATGTCATTAGCGATAAACATCGCTGATAAGCAAAGCGGGCCCCAAACCGCTCGCTATCGCCTAAAAGCTGTCGCTAACATAAGTTAGCGACAGCTTGCTAATAGGGCGATAGAATTATCGCCGCTTAGCGGCCGAAAACGGCCGCTAAATCGGTGATAATTGTCTATCGCCCCCCCCTTGGTAATATGCCCCTAAATTAGGGCTCAAATTAAGCACTGACATACAGACTCTTGCAGCAGAGCTACTCCCAGATTACACAAATCTTCAGTCTCTGGATTGAGACTATGATGTCCCTCAAGTGAAAAAAGGCATAGAGGCTGCACACACTAAATTACATCAACCAGACTGGATGGTAAACTGGGTAGTAGGTCTGTCTCTGATACAAGAAAGAGGGGCATCCTGGACAGATTACTATTCTCCTTAGTGTATGCAATGCTTGTGCTGGTGGAGAGGAAATCACACGATTTAAAAAGAACTGTTATGCAAGCGAGGAAACGGCATAGTCAAAACGTGAACAACTTTAGACAAGAATGAAAATCAGTCAATCGGGAGGTTTATGTAGTATGAAAAGCCAACATAAAGACAGCTAAGCACTGAGCACTTACAGGCTCAATACTTTGTTTAAGGATTTGGGAACATGGTAGGGAAAAATGGAGGATTTTTTATTAAGCCGTAAACACGTTTGAAGATGTTGGTGCCTCTGCCTGAGCCAGTCAGTTCATCTGATAGGAATAAGTCTAAACCCTAGTTTAGTTTGTCCATTCGTCACCAATAGCAGATGTGCAGAATGGCAGAAAGATGGTGGAGAAGAGAGAATTTGAAGAAGACAAGGCTTGCTGCAGGAAGCACCTGCTGCTCCATTAGGAACTGGAAAAGGCAACAAAGATGTATTATGCTACTACACTAATGGAAGCCATAACATCAAGCTGCTCGGGGGGGTCAGTTAGCTTACTCCTCCATCAGGCCTGTTCCTGATGGTATTGCCTTCAGTCGCGGCTGTTGCAGGACTGCGCGGTAGGGCAGGGGGATGGGGAAGTTGATAGTTGACGAAATGGTATTTATTTATTTATATTATTTTCCCTATTCTGTCGAATTCCTCCCCCTCTCGCCCCATCCCACCGCGCTTACTTGCACTGGACGACGCTGTTTGGTTTCACAGAGTTTGGTGGTCAACTGGGTCTCTTGCCTTTCAACACAAAACCATAACTCAGCACAAAATATGAATGTTTTATTTTTTTTATTTTACAGAGTTTTATATAGTGTGAACTAGACCCGAATCGGGTATCAGAGCGCTTTACAAGTTCAAGTTTATAAGGCTTTATTTCGATAAAACATATATCTTTAAAAGCATGACAGAATGCATCAGTTGCAATCCACAATTAATACAAAACTGGTTTTACTCGCCATTTATAAAAATACAGCATAAATAGTATTAAAATAGCTTAAAAAGAATGCATAAGACACTAATTAAACAATATCATTAAGCCTTTTAGTTCTGATGGACCAAGCCCATCTTAAAATTGTTGCCAATCCACAAACATATAAAGGCCGAGTGTCAGACATCAACATACGTAGTGCTACAATATGACGTCTGGTACCTAATACTCAACATATTGGTTTTAACCAATTATTTCTCGGAAAATTGTATGCCGGGCATTCAAATAAAACATGGGCAACCGACTCAACTCTGGACGTACAAGTAGAGCAAAAGGGAGAAGTTTGAGAGGGGACTTTCCAGCGTGCTGTCAGTTCACCTACTGGGAGGGTTCCTACCCTGAATTTGAAGTACAGAGCCCGATCACTTGGCTTCAGAATAATATCAAGGTACGGTTCCCGAACTGCCACATCTTTTATTCTGATGAACTCGGCAGTTAATCTGCCCTGGTTTGAGTCAGAACTAAGTTTGCTGGCTACCCAACTACAATAAATGTTCTTTAGAACGGCTTTTGGGGGAGCAGATCTAGATAGCCAAAATTCCCCTAGCCCCAACTCTCCTAGCAGGAATTTAACATCATTTAGTCATCTAATTTTGAACCAACCAGACATTGAGAGTATTTCAGACAACCCGTCCGCATAACTAGCAAGCTCTGGAACTCGCCACAGACGGGCCCATAATAATAACGGTCGGAGTCTGGCCTGGTCCTTGATTAAACGGCACCCCATGTCTAGGAGCAGGGGTAGCGTGGGGGTGCTCTGTGGGAGGGCCATCAAGTTCTTCAGGAATTTATTCTCTGATCTAGATAGCTGGTCTAAATTACTTGCACCCCACAATTCTGCCCCATAAAGGGCCACGCTGACTCCTTGCGCCTTGTAGATATCTATAACAGGCACAATTGGATTTGTAGAGGAGGAGCGCTGTTCCATAAGAAGGGCCCCCACAACCTTTTTGTGGCCAAGTAACAACTTCTGGAGGTGCGAGTTCCACTGCATAGTGTCCGATAAGCGGATACCTAGGTAATCAAATTCCGCTACCCTTTCCAGGGGCACACAGTTCAGGGCTGGCGGTCGGCCAATTTTTTGGGGTGGATTCAGCACCAGGTATTTGGTCTTATCAGTATTGATTATGAGCCCTCTACAAGTACAGAAGGACTGAAAACTATCCAGAAGACTCTGTAAACCCACTGGGGTCTTGGAAATGAGAAGAGTGTCATCAGCGAATCGGAGTGTTGGTACTCGCTTGCCCGCCAGGGAAGGTTCGTCAGATGGATTTTTCAGTAAATGCCCCACCACACCGTTCACATACAATGAGAACAGTGTGGGGGCAAGGACACAACCCTGGCGGACGCCCCTATTCACTGTGATTTTTTCAGTCTTCTGTCCTTGCGTGCCCCACCTCACCTGTGCAAAATTTCCGGTATGGAGCTTTATCAGTAATGACAGAAGATACTCTGGCATCCCCATATCGGACAAAACCCCCCACAAACAGTCCTGGGGCACAAGGTCAAAGGCAGTCTTTAAATCGATAAACGCAAGATAAAGACTGCCTTTGCCTATTATGACCACCTTCCAGTATAAGAGCAATAACCTGAAGGCCTGATCGATGGTCCCTGTGCCAGACCTGAAGCCTGCCTGATAATCCGAAAGGATCTTATTATCCTCAACACACTGAAGCACTCTTCCCAAAATCACCTTCCCAACGAGCTTCTGTGTGGAATCAATTAAACTTATTGGGCGGTAATTGGCAGGCTCGTCCCGACACCCCTTCTTAAAAATTGGGACGACCTCTGCCCCCTTCCAAGAGTCAGGGATTCCCGCACCAATAGTGATGGCGTTAAGTAGAAGTGAGATAAGCCTACCCCATTCAGTATAATTAAGGCGGAGCAGGTCCCCCGGTATCCCATCAGGGCCTGCTGCTTTGAGAGGTACTAAAGTTTTGATCACGTTTCCCACTTCCTTGGGTGTAAAGGAAGTAGCTTCGCATTTCCCTAAAGGGTCCATTAAAGTTGGTATAGTCGGACCTTGCCAAACTTCTAAGTTGGACATATAGAGGGACGCAAAGTGATCAATCCACAATTGGCCAGTAATATTACATGTAATAAGAGTATTACCAGGCCTGTTCCTGGCCCTCACAAGGTTCCAGAACCCCCTTGAGTCCCTCCCCTCGCTAGCTACCTTTAAGTCATACCACAACTGCTCCTCCCAGTCTTTCTTCGCTTCACTAACAGACTGTTTATATGCTTTCCTAGCCAAACGAATCTGTTCGGGGGAATTGCCTTTAACTGCTTTGATGAGTGCAGATTTCATCTGCCGACATTTTTTAGAATACCAACCCGGGTTGCCCCTAGGTCTCTGACGCCCCTTCTGGGAAGAATCCCTACCTTGTGCTAGGAATAAATTACCCAGTTCGTCGATGACGCCGCAAAAGAGTGCAGAGACTTCGGTGGGATCCAGAGTGCTAATATCCAACCTAGTCACAGCCTCTGCCAAAATGGCACCTATTTTCTGGACTTTCCCCTCTTATAGAACAACTTTGCACCATTTGAGGCGCCTCCCACAGTTTGATGGACAAACTTCTGCTGTTGTCAATATTTTGGCTGGGGAGGTTGTACCGTTTAAACGCAACCACAAATGGTTCAAGGTCAGGGCGAGTGGATTGTGGTCACTATCCAGAGTAGGCAGAACTTCCATGTCGTGCATAAAGTGCCAAAGCTTGTAATCGAGAAGGATGTAATCTATCCTTGAGGAGTGGTCTACCCTTTTGGACGTATGGGCTCCTAGGGACTCCGAGATGGATCTGTTATTAACTGCTCTAAGTTCAAATTCCAAAGAAAGAGTATTCAGTTGGATAGCCTGTTGGGACCACCTCTTTATGGGTTGGATTGTTAGGGGGTATCCCCCTCCTCGCATCATCATCGGAGATATCCAGAATGTCCTCGGCCGCGAGGGGCTCAAATGTACAATTGAAGTCCCCCGCGACCAGGACGTGCATGCTATCAGGACACTCCCTGAGTATGTCCTCTAGGATAGTGACAGTGGGGGATGGAGACCCACCTTTGGTACCCCTGGCATAGATGTTATATATTTCCAAAGTACATCCTCTCCGCGGCCCCCTAACCGAGATTCTTTGTAAGTCTGGGGAGTTGGTATCTTTTTGCACAATTAGGCAACCCAGAGATACACTTACCCAGATAAGGAGTCCCCCCGAAGGGCGACCTCGAACTGCAGGAA
Organism: Lissotriton helveticus; assembly: GCF_964261635.1. Classification (NCBI taxonomy): domain Eukaryota; kingdom Metazoa; phylum Chordata; class Amphibia; order Caudata; family Salamandridae; genus Lissotriton; species Lissotriton helveticus. Next base: position 143,864,263 of record NC_136071.1, read on the forward strand.
TAAAAAAAGTGGAATAGCCTACCTTATAACAAGGCTCGACACTCCAAGTCTCCTGAAAAATGCATATCGCGTAAGAGTCAATCAGAGTGTTCCATTCGGGGAGATCTAATTTCCTAGAGATACCAGCTAAATTCCAACTGAGAATGAAGAAGGTATTAACAAGCTTTAAAAAGAGTTTAGCTTCAACTGTCATTGATCCACAGCTTTTCGTTTCAGTGTTGAAGCTCTCCCGCTCATCTCTGCATCCTCAATTGTCCTCCTGCTCACCACTACCCCACATTTTGCTCCTTGCTTAACCCTCAGCATCTACTCTCTTACTCTTCCAGATTTCCTACAGTCTTTCAGTTCCAAATGGTCCTTTTTACTTCCTACTTCAGTATGTTGCCTCTTTGCCTTTTAAGTGCCACTTTTTTACTCCCCTAAAATATTTAGCTCGGGTCAGGGCTGCTTCATTACCAGGCATTTTCAGATCAGCATTTTAATTTGCAGAGTGTCACTACAGTCTTGTGGTTTTTTCTGCCTTCTCCACCAAGTCCATGGCTGGTCAACTCTACTGCTGATTAACATTTCACTACAGAACCTTACGTAGTGGCAAGCTTGAAGATGCAATCTTTAGATGTGGAAATTAGACTGCCATCATTGATGTAGGAAAATATTAGGAATACATTTTATAAACACATACACGCAAATATAAAATCCCAGACCACAATACACACATTTCAGGTAAGGGATAGTTTCAAACCTATGTCAGTAGTGAACCGGCCTAGGCATAGATGGACGTGCTGAAAAAGATAACTGGGGGCTCTGCAGAAAGACATGTCACAGTGCTCATTAATTTTTGGAAACACACATAAAAGTTGCATAGACAGCTGCACTGAAAAACATACCTAGATTATATTTCTTTGCAGGTTCACATTTGACTGGACATCAATAATTTCTATCTGTTAAACAATGAGAGGCCGGCAGTAGAAACAGTTTATGCACTGTCATTGAGCATTGAGAACAGGGTGTAAACAATTGTGGATTCTGCCTTAGCGCAAACCTGTTGAGAATATGCTAAAGTCAGATAGGCTGAGTTGGGCCCATTGACATCAAACAAGAGATAATCACTTGTTGTATAGAAGAACAAAAATGTGTTTCTATGTTATCTCACCCTTATTCTAGGAACTAAAAGAACAACCCACAAGAGGGGCCTTCTGCTAAAGATAGGGACACACAATCCTTGGAAATACTTATGTGTTTAGTTAGTATCTGATCTGCCCAACTTGCCTTTTGCATCATGTAGGAACTTGTAACCAGTGTTATTTGTGTGGCTTTTGCAGTATATATACAACTGCCTGTAATCCAGAACTTTTTGAGACTGGCTGCATTTCCCAATTGATTGATTGTTCAAAACAATATTATTGTTTAAAATTGTTCTGTCTCACTTTATTAATTGATGTTCCCTCCAACAGCATCCTTAGACTTGATGCTGCCTCTTCTAGTAAATCAGGAGGTGTGCACCATCTTAGAGTGCCGGTTGTTGTGTTCTACCCCCTCATGTCTGAGAGTAGAGAGAGCAAATAACAGCTTCATGTGGGGATGAGAGTAAGTAATCCACATTTCAGTGGCAATAGAAATCAAATATCACAAAATGGAGTGGCTATTTCATCTTCACCTCTGTTTTCTTGGCCAGATTCCTTACGGCAGCATCATGAACCAGCTCTATTGTAAAGAACCTGAAAGTCTATATAGACCATCAACTCTCTTTAGTTCTCCAAATTAGGATGGACATGAACGTTTTATTCCAGACTGGCCAGCAATATCCTTCCATTCTTGGGCTCAACAAAAAGGACTGCATTTATGAAGGTGATCATTATATTTTGTATGAACCATGGTAATGTCCTTCATGTCAAGATAACTGCGGGACTGATTTACATGTTCCAGGTGGCTCAAGACCAAGCTGGGTGAACGATTTACAAAGTGCAGAAACCACATTATCTTGTGCTTCATAGAATTGAAGGTACTATGCTGGCCCATAGAGTTAAGTATTACAAAGGCTATTTGGGCCTTAAAAAGTCATTAGACTATACTGCCCCAGAAGACATTAGAGATATTCAGCTCCATTGAGACTTATCTCTTTGAGATGCTGTGAAAGTCATTCCAGTGAAGCCTTCTTTGCCATCTACCTGGTTTCGCTTTGGGTATCTAGGCAACTGGGAAGCTACTAAAAGCCAGGCATTTCAGGAAAATGTATAGCTAGGAATAAGTTACTGTTCTTTTTACAGTGGCCGCATCTCTACTACATACACATACACTCTCCAAAATATAACACCAGAATGCTAATCTATATTTGGAATAGAGCTTTCTTATATTACTCCTTTGTGTTGCACTTCTCATCATGTTTCCCATCCCCATAGCTATTGAACCTATCTGTTTCTTCTCCTAATAGGATTCCGCCTCACGTGGCCCTCTCTTTTTACCCTCTCCTTCACATCTTCCTGTCCTATGGTTCTCCTCTCCCTGTCTCTGTCTCCTTTCTCATACCTCCCCTCTGCCATCTCTTCCATGGTTTCTTTTCTCGTCATCTCTCCTCCACTGGGTTTCCTGTCTGTTCCCCCTTCCATATTATTCGTCTCTGTGTCACCTGTTTTCCTCTCTCAGCTCTCTCTCTTTCTCTTGTCTCTTTATCATCACCACTCCCTTTCTCTATCAGAAATACATATATGTCTCTTGCTCAGCTATCTCTCACCACATAATTATCTCTTTATTACCTCTTTGCCTGACCTGGCTCTTAATATCATGTCTGTCTCTTTATCACCTTGCTATCTCTCCCCACCCCTCTGCTCTCTTTCTAACCTGTTGTTGTATCACCATGCTCTCTCCTATCTCCCCGCTCTCTCTGCCTCTCTCTCAGCTCTTTCTCATCTCTATCTGTCTCTTGATTTACCTCACTCTCTCTCCACCACTGCTTCTTTGTCACGTGTCTTTTTATTATGTCCATCACTTCTCCCCTTTCTCCCTCTCTGCTGTCCCACTCTTACCTGTCTGTTGCTTGATCACCTATTTTAGCTTGTCCCTTTCTCACCTCTCTCTCTCTAACATGTATGTGTCTTTCTCACCCCTCTCCTTTGTGTCTACTTATGCTCTCTTTACCAACCCCCATCTTACTCACTCTCTGTCTCTCTTTCTCTCTCTCAGCTGGTGTGCAGTCATAATATCGAGTCTTTTATTTCGACTGGACAGAATATCGAGTAAAAAATATAGAATGGACATAATATCGACTAGACATAATATAGACAACAAAAATATCGACTAGAGAAAATTAATATCGAATAGAATGGACATAATATCGAATCAAAAATATAGAATGGACATAATATCGACTAGACATAATATAGACAACAAAAATATCGAATTTAAGGTAAGTTAATAATAATAATTATTTTTTGTGTAATATAAGTCTGTAGCGGGTTGTGGGTTTATAGGGGAATAGGGTGGGAAGTAATTTCATTCTAATTAATTAAATATGTTAATTTATTTATTGATATTTATTTAGAATTAATTGTTAATTAATTATTAATTGGTAATTAATTAAAATATAATTGGTAATTAATTATAATTGATTAATTGATAAATAGTTTAATTTTAGTAATTTATTTTCTGTAGCGGGTTGTGGGTTTATAGGGGAATAGGGTGGGAAGTAATTTAATTATAATTAATTAAATATGTTAATTTATTTATTGATATTTATTTAGAATTAATTGTTAATTAATTATTAATTGGTAATTAATTAAAATATATTTGGTAATTAATTATAATTGATTAATTAATAAATATTTTAATTTTAGTAATTTATTTTCTGTAGCGGGTTGTGGGTTTATAGGGGAATAGGGTGGGAAGTAATTTAATTATAATTAATTAAATATGTTAATTTATTTATTGATATTTATTTAGAATTAATTGTTAATTAATTATTAATTGGTAATTAATTAAAATATAATTGGTAATTAATTATAATTGATTAATTGATAAATATTTTAATTTTAGTAATTTATTTTCTGTAGCGGGTTGTGGGTTTATAGGGGAATAGGGTGGGAAGTAATTTAATTATAATTAATTAAATATGTTAATTTATTTATTCTTATTTATTTGGAATACATTGCTAATTAAATAATAATTGGTAATTAATAAAAATATGATTGGTAAATAATTTTAATTGATTAATTGATAAATATATTAATTTCATTCATTTAATTTCTGTAGCGGGTTGTGGGTTTATAGGGGAATAGGGTGGGAAATAATTTAATTCTCATTAATTAAATATGTCATTTAAATTATTGGTATGTATTTTGAATTAATTGTTAATTAATTTTTAATAGGTAATTAATTAAAATATAATTGGTAATTAAAATTAATTTATTAATTTTTAAATTGTAAATTAATTTATTGTTAATAGGTAATTAATTAGTATGAGTAGGCAATTTGTATAATTAAATAATTGTATTTTGTATTTATAAATAAATATTTAATATTTTTTATACACTTTTTAAATATTTTAATTATTTGTAAATGGTATTAGTATTTATGTTATTTATATCTATTTGTGAAGTATTTACTTTCCCTACTATTGCACTCTCTGAAGTTGGAATAGTAATTTTAACCCCTACGCTATCCAACACTTTCCCTACTGTTGCACCCACTGGAGTGGGTATTCTATTCTATTCTATTCTATAGTTTTGGTAGAGCGCGAACAGCTGCCCCAGCAATGAGGCGTCCCGGCGCTAAGAACCAAGAACCTGGCCTAAGCGGAAGAAGGAAGACAAGGGACATTACGGGAGAGGGAATAGATAGGTTTTTACTGCTTTCCGGAACGCCGGTAGGCTTTCTATGGAGCGGATGTATTGAGACAGATCATTCCAAAGTTTGGCTCCAAGAAACCTGAAGGAGCGGCCGCCCATGCGGCAAAGTTTTATGCGTGGGACGCATAGAAGGTTTTGATTAGAACATCTTAGGTTCCGTGACGGCGCATAGAGGGTAAGAAGTGGTCGAAGCAGAGGGGGGGTGTCGTATCCTACGACAATTATACACGGACACAGGCTTGTGTATACGTAGCTCTTTATTCATGCGTCTATCTCTTTCCCCGTCCCTACTCTAACTGTCGTGGTTCCTGTCTCTGGCTCCTCCCGTTCCTGCTCCTCCCTCTTAACTCCACCCCAACCACTAGACCACATCATACAATCCGACATCTCCCCCCTTCTTAACAAACTGAACTTAATTTCCACAGTGTTCGCAATTCTTCAATCCACCACACGGGTTGGCGGACGGCTTGTTCTTCAAGCATCAGTAGTGTCGAATCCGTGGTGGTCCTGACATTGACCAATCTTTTCGGTGCCTTAACCAAGACATCCTTGACTACGGGAGTGCACTTTTGAGAATGCAACCCATTATGTGTGGGCTGTTTATTATCCGGTTCCTCAGTTATCATGGTTCTTTCATGTTGTGTGACTGCTGCTGGCTCAGCTCGGCAGTGGCAGTCTGCTTTCCTTGGTGACTCTTGTTCTGTTGACGGCATATTACTCATGTCTTGAAATGGCGATGACTGATGAGACATGGTGTCCTTTGGTTCTGTTGTGCGGTCGGGTGACTGATGCCATGGACGTGGTCGGGACCATGATTTTGTTGACCTGAACGATTGGACAGACATACTTTCCGACTCGGAGGAGTCGTTCGTGGATTTCTTTTGAGAACGTTCCTTTGAGGGCATCGTGACTGATAAGTTTATTGAGTCGGTGGTTTGGGATGACATGCTCCTGAAGTCGGAGCTATCTATGGAGCATTCCTTTGGGTACGTCTCTTTATGTGTCTTTTGTGTTGTTGTGATGGAGAGATTGTTTGTTAACCACACATTTACTTCTCTAGTTTGATCTCGGCGCATTTGGTCTTTACCCTTTACACGGGACATCACTTGTCCCTTCTCCGTTTTCTCATTGACACAACTGTCTTGAGTGCACGTGCCCCTCCCTTTTCGGTGTCTGAGTGACTTACCACTCCTCATGTGGTTGGTTTCTTCTTCTCGTTCGTTAGACGTGCTGACGTCCGTTCCATTGGGGTGATATGGCTCGCTGATTGATGCTTCCTCGGACTCATCTATAGACTTTGGTGCATAGCGGGAGGATGCCCGGGGATGTTCGTGTGCCGATTTCCGGCGTTGACGGGACTGGTCCTGTCTTCTGTAGTTTGTCTTGCTTGCCCTCCTGTTGAGCAATCTGCCATATTGTCCATGGGTGTGATCTGACCAGCTTGACACTTCATCTGCTTCATAACCATTTTCATCATCGGTTGACTGACTCTTTGAGGTTGAGTAACTCCGTGAGGTTGTATCGGTATAGTCATCCGTTGACTGACTCCTTGAGGTTGAATAACTCTGCGAGGTTGTATCAGTGTCGCTTTCGCAATCCTGATTCATCCTGGTCTGTTGTGATGGTGACTTGGGGTGTTCCATGACGCTGTGTCTCTTGTTTCGTCTTGGCTCTGATTCACCCGCCTTCTTTTCAGTTTTGTTTGTTTCCTGGGCCTTGCCCCCAGACATGAGGGATGTCTCTCTCCAGACATCCATGTGTCTTGCATTCGAGTGCATGTCTTTGGATAAGTCTTTTGCTTTCATCCGCACTCCAACCTCGGCCCCTCTGATGATTCTCTTTAGCGACCACTGTTCCTGAAGAATCTTGCGCTTTGTGTCTGCGCTTGAGCAGCCTTCGATTATCCGGAGCCAAACTGCTTCTTCATTTGTAAATGTATTGAAATAGCAGTGGGTTGCCAGACTTAGCAACCGGGTGATGAATTTCGGCAATGGTTCTCCTGGTTCCTGCCGTGCTGTATTGAAAGCGATGCGAGCATGATCCACTTCCACCGGTGCATGGAAATGGGCACGTAACTTCACTTGGAGTCTTTCATAGCTCTCTGTGTCCCTTTTGGGAAATGTTCTGATTAAGCGTCGGCCCTCATGACCGACCAGTTGAAGGAGTAGCATCAGACATTTCCTGTCTCTTCGCTCACCAATTGCCTCAAGAAAATCGTCCAGTGATTCCAGCCACCGGTTCCATTCTGGCCCCAGGTTCTGGTTGCTAGTCTGTGTCACCGGCGGTGGCACTCCAATGCAGGGGCTCGAAGTATGAGTTTCTTCTCTCCCCGACATGATGGTGGACTGCGCTGGCTTGACAATATCGCAGGACCGTTCCCTTCCTCTTCTTCTTGTCTTCTTTTGCTGACCCTCCCGGTCTCTAGTCTCTGTTTGGTTATCTTCTTTGGAATCAGGTAGGTTGATCATTTATCGTTGCGTGGCGCCGGAGGTATGCTTCGGTATTCGCCTTTGCTCGTGTTTGCTTACGTGCAGGATCCGTGTTTGCTTGTGTCAGTTTCGTTCAAGATTTGCGTGATCCTGAGCTTGTTAGCGTCGAGGCTTGCAGTTGCTTGGGCTTGTTTATATACGAAACGTGTTTGTTTGTGTTTGTTGTCAGTGTTCTTGCGTTTCGTTCCAAGCTAATGCAGATTATCCAGTCACTCAGTTGATGAGAGACGACTTCTTTTATACTTGTCTGCTCCCGCTTCTGGATCATTTGTTTTCTTAACTTCTCCCCCTTCTGCAACTCTTTGTCTTCCCGTGGTGCTGAGGTTTATTTTGGTACTTGTCTTTGCTCGGGTTTATTGGTGTCCACGTGTTGCTTCCATCTATCTCTTGCATGAGTCTATGCTTGCTTCTTACCTCTGCCGGTGTTAGTTTGTCTCTTTGGGGCAGTCTGGCCTGTCTTCCTTGTGTTCGTGTCCTCAGTCAGGCACTTTCCATTTGCCGCTGCTTGTTGTTTAGATCTCTTCTCATTCAATTTGCACTTGCCAGTGCTTATTGATCTCTTTTGGGGCTCGTGTGTCGCAACTGCGAATCTCCTCGCACGACGCCCAGGGACTGGACACTCCTCGTTGGGGTCCGGGGAGAGCCGACAGCTCATGCATGTCCTTGTGCTTGTCTATGTGTTTTGCTTCTTGCTTCAGCCTGTGCTTGTTTGCCTTTACACTTGCCAAAGGTTGTTTGCTGTTTTTAGTGTATTTCCCAATGCTTCATTGAGGTTTCAGGCTCTCTGCCTGACTTCAAAATGGCCGCCGATGAACCCTCGCAGGGGATTGGCCAATGCTGCCTGACTTCAAGATGGCCGCCGGGAATCTCGTTTTCAACGAGATTTTGGTTGTTTCTGCTCGTTCCTTCGACCGGAGCCACACATTCACTCGGGGCTGCAGTTTCCCACTCACCACTCGCCGTTTTCAGCCGCGATCCACCGCCAGAGTCACTGCTGCAGGTGAGATTTCTTTCTTTCGTCTCTTGCCGCCGGAGTGGGCTCCCGGTTGGCTTTTGGTTGTCTCTTGTCCACTCCTCACACGTGGGGTGCTCTTCGCTGCTACTGCCGCCGGGTGGGCTCCGGTGGGCACGCTCAAGCCTCCAGCCACGGGGCGAGCTCCGCTCTGTTCGCCGCCGAGGTGGGCACTCGGTGGGCGCTTCCACTTGCGCTTCTGCCGCCGAGGTGGGCACTCGGTAGGCGCTTTCAGCTCCACGCTCCAGCCCCACACGCAGGGCGAGCTTCAGGCTAGTTGCCGCCGGGGTAAGCTCCCGGTGGGCACTTCTGTTCTTGTGCTCCAGCCCCACACACGGGCGAGCTCCGACCCTCCTACGCGCGACGGCGCTCCCACGCTCATTTACCGCTCCACGCGGTCATGGAGGTTCAGGGTCGGCTTTTCACTCACGCTGCCGGGGACAGGGTCACAGTCTCGGGCAGCGTCACAGGATCAGCACATGTCACGCTGTGTGCTCGATCCCACCCTCGTCGCCAGTTGTCGTATCCTACGACAATTATACACGGACACAGGCTTGTGTATACGTAGCTCTTTATTCATGCGTCTATCTCTTTCCCCGTCCCTACTCTAACTGTCGTGGTTCCTGTCTCTGGCTCCTCCCGTTCCTGCTCCTCCCTCTTAACTCCACCCCAACCACTAGACCACATCATACAATCCGACAGGGGGTATCGAGTTTAAGGATTTTGAAGGTCATGATGAGGGTCTTGAATTTGATTCTGGAATCAACGGGTAGCCAGTGTAGTTTTTTGATGGTCGCTCTGGCCGAGCACCTGCGGGGGAGGCCGACCAGAGTTCTGGCCGCAGAGTTTTGCACACGTTGGAGTCGTGCAACCTCACTTTTGTTGGCACCAAGGAGGAGTACATTGGCGTAGTCAAGACGCGAGAGGATGGTGGCTTGAATGATAAGTTGGCGAGTTTTGGCGTCGAAAAAGCCAAGTATGTGGCTAAGGCTCCTCAGCAAGCCAATACAGGTGCCAGCCACTTTTTTGGTGTGGGCCTGAAAGTTGAGTGAGGCATCCATCCAGACGCCTAGATTTTTTACTAGGGATTTGGGAGAGGGGATGGTGCCTAGGGAGGACGGCCACCAGTGCTCATTCCAGAGGCTGGTGTTTTTGCCAAGGAGTAGCACCTCTGTTTTACCAGCATTGAGTTGTAGACAGTTCATTGTCATCCACTGGGCAACCGCGGAGAGGCCGTTTTTGAAGCTAGAGGAAGAGTTGGAAGGACCTTCTGAAAGAGCGATGGCCAGCTGTGTGTCGTCGGCGTACGACACTAGTGTCAGGCCCCACTCTTTGGCCACTGCCGCCAGAGGCTGAACATAGAGATTAAAAAGGGATGGGCTCAACGCAGAGCCCTGCGGAACTCCCTGTGCAATGGGATGGGGTTTGGATAGGAAGGGAGGGGCAGAGACTCGGAAGGATCTATTTTCGAGAAATGATCGGAACCAATCCAAAGCATGGCCACATACTCCAAATGTCTCCAAACGATTGAGAAGAAGGTCATGGGATACCGTGTCAAAGGCCGCGCAACGTTTACAACACAACTTTTACTATGCACTACCATTACAACAAAACTTTTAAAACGCAAAAACTTTTACAATGCATACATTTACAAAGCATGTTTTTACAACGCAGATACCTTTACAACGCATACCATTACAATGTAAGTATTGGTAAGTATATAATTATTATTAAAAGGTTATATGTTTGGGATTTTGGGTAAAGGGGTATTTTTAGGGTTCAGGGTCAGTTTTCAGTTTTTGGGTAAAGGGGTATTTTTAGGGTTCAGGGTCAGTTTTCAGTTTCTGGGGTAAAGGGGTATTTTTAGGGTTGAGGGTCAGTTTTCAGTTTTTGGGTAAAGGGGTATTTTTAGGGTTCAGGGTCAGTTTTCAGTTTTTGGGTAAAGGGGTATTTTTAGGGTTCAGGGTCAGTTTTCAGTTTCTGGGGTAAAGGGGTATTTTTAGGGTTGAGGGTCAGTTTTCAGTTTTTGGGTAAAGGGGTATTTTTAGGGTTCAGGGTCAGTTTTCAGTTTTTGGGTGAAGGGGTATTTTTAGGGTTCAGGGTCAGTTTTTAGCTTTTGGGGAAAGGGGTATTTTTAGGGATCAGGGTCAGTTTTCAGTTTTTGGGGTAAATGGGTATTTTTAGGGTTCAGGGTCAGTTTTCAGTTTTTGGGTAAAGGGGTATTTTTAGGGTTCAGGGTCAGTTTTCAGTTTTTGGGTAAAGGGGTATTTTTAGGGTTCAGTGTCAGTTTTCAGTTTTTTGGGGTAAAGGGGTATTTTTAGGGTTCAGGGTCAGTTTTCAGTTTTTGGGTAAAGGGGTATTTTTAGGGTTCAGGGTCAGTTTTCAGTTTTTGGGTAAAGGGGTATTTTTAGGGTTCAGGGGCAGTTTTCAGTTTTTGGGGTAAAGGGGTATTTGTAGGGATCAGAGTCAGTTTTCAGTTTTTGGGGTAAAGGGGTATTTTTAGGGTTCAGGGTCAGTTTTCAGTTTTTGGGGTAAAGGGGTATTTTTAGGGTTCAGGGTCAGTTTTCAGTTTTTGGGTAAAGGGGTATTTTTAGGGTTCAGGGTCAGTTTTCAGTTTTTGGGGTAAAGGGGTATTTTTAGGGTTCAGGGTCAGTTTTCGGGTATAGGGGTATTTTTAGGGTTCAGGGTCAGTTTTCAGTTTTTGGGTAAAGGGGTATTTTTAGGGTTCAGGGTCAGTTTTGGGTTTTTGGGGTACAGGGGTACTTTGTAAAAAGAAAGTACAATTAAATTTAAATTAAATTTATTTAACAAAATTAAATAAAATTAAATTATATTATAATATTTTTTATTAATTTATATTCAAAAAATTATTATATACTTACCAATACTTCCGTTGTAATGGTATGCGTTGTAAAGGTATATGCGTTGTAAAATCTTGCGTTGTAAATGTATGCGTTGTAAAAGTTTTTGCGTTGTAAAAGTTTTGTTGTAATGGTAGGCGTTGTAAAAGTATGCGTTGTAACGTCATACATCCCTGGAGTGGGAATAGTAATTTTAACCCCTACGCTATCCAGCGCTTTCCCTACTGTTGCACCCACTGGAGTGGGAATAGTAAATTTTACCTCTACGCTATCCAACACTTTTGCTAATGTTGAACTCACTATAGTTGTAACAATAAATTTTAACCATTTTCTATGCTACGCTAAAAATGTTATATATGTTTATTTAATAATATGTTTTTATATATATATATATATATATATATATATATATATATGTGTAATTTTTGGTGATATAATTTTTTTCATTATATAAATTATTTATTAAAATTACATTTTTTATTAATTATTTCTAAGTTTATATTAAATATATTTATTACTATATTAGTTTTAACTTAATTTTAAGACATTTAAAAAAATCGATATTTTGACAATCTATATTTTTGTAAGTCGATATTTTGGAGTCGATATTTTGGTACTTACCTGTTCGAAGATAGGGAGTCGATATTTTGTCAATCGATATTTTTGACTCGATATTTGTGTATCTCGATATTTGTGACGTCGATATTATGTCAGTGATCCCTCTCAGCTATTTTCTTTTCTCCCCGCAGTCTCTTTTGTACCTCTTTCACTGGCCTCCCCTTCTATCTCTCTCTCTGGTGTTTCACCTGTCTATCACTCACACACCTGTCTCTTCTCTGTCTCTTTACCCTGCTTCTTTCTCACATGACGCCTTCTTTATAACCTCTCTACTCACAGTCGTTGGCAGCTATTTCTTGCCTATTTCTGTCTCACACCTGTCTCCTCTCTCAACTGCTTTTTTCTCACCTCTTCTACATGCCTCCACCTCTCTCTGTAACCTGTTGTTTATCACCTCACACTAATTCTCACACCTCTCTCTGTCTCTTTCTCCCTCTCATCTGTGTCTTTTAAGTGTCCGCTATCTCTCGTTTATCTTTCTCCTTCCTTGTGTTGTCTTTCCCCTCTCTCACCCTGGGCTCTACTGCAGTTTCCTTCTTCACTGACATCAAGCAACTTGGATGCGCCGTTCCCCGGGGGCCTTCTCTGCGAATTGCAAGATATAGTTTGTAAGTTTGTTATGAGTGTTTCACAGTGCAGGTAGACCCCATCCCGTACAGCAAGCTTCAGTCAGGCAGCAGCTGTTGTTTTTTGTCCTGCAGCCTTTGCTAGAAGGCTTTGGAAGTTGATGGGGTCCCAGGCCCCCTCCAGAGTACCGGTACCTGGAGGCACCCCACCCCACGGGGAACGTCCATGACAACGTGGTCAAAACACCGCGCTGCCATTACCACGCGTCTTTTACAACACAAGTCGTTACCACGACTTGCGCTGGGGGGCGCTCTAGACTAAGGAATAGTAGATTTACTATTCCAACACCTTCCCTACTGTACGTAGGCTGGAGTTGGAATAGTAAATCTTACTATTCCTAAGTCCAGCACCCTACAGCGCAAGTCGTGGTAATGACATGCACTGTAAAAGATGCGTTGTGATGTACCGCGATCTAAAAGATCGCGTTGTAACATCATACAACCCACCCCAAGGGGGCCTGTATGATGCCATTGATGGAAAGGACAGGCAAAAGCCAAATAAGAAAATAAGCACAGTTTACGTGAATTGTATCACTTTGAGGGCCTCATTTATGAGGTTTTGGTGTATGGCAGTGCAGCAAGTCACCCTACTTCAAAGCGAAGGGGCAGGAATGCACAGTATTTATCCCATACGATGTATTCCTGTCCTTTCTCCCTGTGCTGGCCGTTTCGGCAGCCTAGCGCCAATGCAAAATGCAGCACACATTGAATGAGGAAAAACGAGGGTTGATCCTCCCCTTGGGAGGCATAAGGTTTTGGCACATCCCCAGGTTTATATAGTTTTGTAAATCTGGAGAAGGGACAAAATCCATGCGTGTTGAGTGGGAACAATCACTGCAAAGCCCATAAAAGTAAGGCGACATAGAGAATTGGGATGCCTTGGCTTATTCGATATTTATGAGGCCACTCAAAGCCACGAAGAGTGGCTTTGCGTGACGTATAAATACGATTTTGTAGTTTGCGTCCCCAAAACGTCACAAAAGGTGATGCTCCAGTGGCAGAATGCGCTCATAAATATGTTCCAGCATGTCTAAATATTAGTGTAGGTCTTAGTTTGTAAAACCAATACATAATATTAATACTAAATCCAAGTACCCACAGTTTTTTTTAGGTACCTGTCACAAGTGCCAGAGTTGCCAAACACCAGTAGTAGCCAAAGCACGAAATCTAGGGATACTGGTGAAAACGAGCCATCCCTAGCCCAAACCCCTCCACAGCCCCCTCCCTCCCGTCCAGCTGGTAGAGTAGGGTAGTGCAATAAAGCCATAATGGGAGTTCAGGTTGCCCGATTGTCCTGGGCCCTGATGTTACTGCACTGCTGCGCTATTTATAGCTAAGCCAAGGACATCTAGGCCCTGATCACAAGTTCAGGGCTATATTCCGATCCCTGTGCAAACACATGTTTGAACAGAGATGAGATTTACAGGTCATGTGATAATGATCACACCTTCACAGTTTTCCTTGCTAGACAGGGTTTGGAGGGAAGGCCCATAAAAAGGCGAGCATGCAGAATTTGGTGTGTTAAATACCGGTTCCACATTTTATGCCTCACTTACAAGTTAAAAACGGGAAATAGAAGGTATTTACCATCCATGGTAAATTCCTCACCCCGGGACAATGATATTTATCATGTGAGGTAAAAAACTCACCCCTATTCCAGATGTATGTCATTACTACGCATGCTTTTACAATGCATGCCTTTACCACGCAAGTTTTACAACGCAAGTCGTTACAACGACTTGCGTTGGGGGGCGCTGGATAGTGAATAGTTTAATTTACTATTCCAACTCCAGTCCCCGTGGATAGTAGGGAAAGAGTTGGATAGTAAATTAAACTATTCCCTATCCTACAGCGCCCCCCAGCGCAAGTCGTTGTAACGCTTGTGTTGTAAAAGTTGCGTGGTAAAGGTACTGCGTGGTAAAAGTTGCGTTGTAAACGCTGTTCCCCCCCTATTCCACCTAGCTAGTAATGAGGTTCAGAGTATTCATTCCACTTAGTGCCTCTTTTATCCACTTTTCTACACTTCCTCTCTCTTTATCTCACTCTTCCAGGTTCTTCAATGTTTGAACAGAATGAATTATTTAAAGAAGAAGATACTGGATTACACCCAATGAGTACTCTAGGATTAGGTTCACGATAATTTATGTAAACTGTGATTGGTTTGTATTGCCCCACAATTACTTTATCACTGCCTCAGGATGTATTGTATCAACAAAGGTTTCTCATTAATGCCGCTGTGGAAGCACATGCATTCGCAGCGGTCATACAGATGGGAAAAAACACATTGGTAAAGCCAATAGGGTTCATGGGTGATCCCGAATAGCTTTGCCAAAGCTTGCCTTTAAACTTCCTTACTTATCATTCTTCACAGCTATTGGCCACACACTCAACACAGAGAACAATGGAAATCACCTAAAAGTACCCAAATACAAGCAGAATTGCTTTTCTATCTGTATTTATCAGGGAGAAGATGTGACTTAACGGCCAGAGTTGTCGACTGTGATACAGGGGAACCAGCTTACAGCCTCGGTGTCAGCTCACCATCCTGTGATTCTGAGCAAATCACTCAATCTCCCCGTGCCATAGGGCTGTTTTGCTCCACAATACCTCTTTGACTTCTTCAGGATGTGGTTGCATCACTCCACTATTACTCCATAATACCATGGTGGTATTACTCCAAGATGTTCCCTTGACTACTACTTGAGGACTGGGTTTTATTTCTTCCCAATGAGTCCTTGACTGCTTAAGTATTGCAATACATTACTCCACTGTGACTCAGGATTTGGTTGTATTACTTCATGATGACTTCATCACTGCTTCAGGATGGGCTATTTTACTCCACAGTGTCTCTGTAACTATTTCAGAATGTGGTTGCATCCATTCACGATATCTCCATGAAAAAGTAAGGATGTGGTTGCATTCATTAATCCACAAAGTGTCTTTGACTACTTCATGATCAGTTCGTATTACTCCATGATGATTTTTGGACCACTTAGGGATTGGGCTGTGCTACTCTACAATGACTCTCTGACCACTTCGGGTTATACCTGTATTACTCCATAATGACTGCTTAACTGCTTCAGGATTGGCTTGTATCAATCAATCAGTACATGTTAAGCGCGGCTACTCACCCATGAGGTTCTCCACAATGACTTTGGTACTACTACAGGATGTGAATCTATTACTTCAAGATCAGTCTTTGACTCATTCAGTGTGGTTGTATTTTTGAAAGATGACTCTGGGGTGACTTCAGAATGGAGATGCACTATCCAGTGATGACTCTGTGATTTATTCAGAATGTGGTTGTATTACTCAATGATGACTCTGCAATAACTTGAGGAGAGTTGGTCCTATTGGCTACCTACAATGACTTGGATCCTTCCAAATTTCTTAATATTGATTTTGGATACGCCTCGCAAAACCATATCCTTGACCAACAGGTAAGGTTGAATTGGCTATTGATTCAGTGAAGAGTTGCCCTTAAAGCACTTGTAGGTGGTGTTATGATAGGCGGTTGTATGACGGAACCCCACATGCATTTACCCTGCATGCCTTTACAATGCAGTCACTACCCCTATTGCTACGTTGCCATGCGTTACTTTACCGCGTAAGCCGTTACAGTGGCTTGCTTTAGGGGGCACTGGACTTTGGAATAGTATAAATTACTAGTCCAACTCCAATCTACGCAACAGTAGGGAAGGTGTTGGACTTAAAATACAACAACAGTCCAACAACGCGCCCCCTAAAGCAAGTTGTTGTATTGACTTGCGGGATAAAAGAACGTGTGGTAACTTCACAGTACAGGTAGTGATTGCGTTGTAAAGGCAAGTCGTTGTTCTGACTGCAGGGTAAAGAATATTTCCTCGAATAGGCATTTCAAGTCAAGGTAGTTGATTTCCAGTCTCCAATCTTCTTCCTTATTAATGAACATGAAAACTTAGGTTGATATCTTCGGGTAGTCTATTTATGTCCATGGATTCAGGATCAAATGAAGGGATCACTGAAACAATATCGAGGTCAAGAATATCGAGTTACAAAAATATCGAGGTAAAAATATAGAATACCAAAATATCGACCTCCTATCTCCAAACAGGTAAGTACAAAAATATTGAATCAAAAATATCGATGTAAAAAATATAGTTAGTCAAAATATCGAATTTTTAAAAATGCTTTAAATTAATTAAAAAATTAATGAAATAATAAATATAATTAACTTAAACATACTTAAAATACATAAATAACCTTAAAATCAATAAATCATTAATGTAAGTAAAAAAATAATAATACAAATTGATTTGTTAATACATATATATATATAAACGTAATAGTAATAACAAATTTACAATATTTTTACCGTAGGATAGCGGAAAGGGTAACATTTACTATTACCACTCCAGTGAGTGCAAGAGTAGGAAAAGCGTTTGATAGCGTAGGGGTAAAAATTACTATTCCCACTCCAGACAGTGCAACAGTAGGGAAAGCGTTGGATAGCGGGAGAGTTAAAATTACTATTCCCACTCCAAAGAGTGCAACAGTAGGGAAAGCATTGGATAGTGTAGGGGTAAAAATTACTATTCCCACTCCTGAAAGTGCAACAGTAGGGAAAGCGTTGGATAGCGGGAGGGTTAAAATTACTATTCCCACTCCAGAAAGTGCAATAGTAGGGAAAGTGTTGGATAGCGTAGGAGTAACAATTACTATTCCCACTCCAGTGAGTGCAACAGTAGAGAAAGCGTTGGATAGCGGGAGGGTAAAAATTACAATTCCCACTCTAGAGAGTGCAACAGTAGGGAAAGCGTTGGATAGCGGGAGAATTTAAATTACTATTCCCACTCCAGAGAGTGCAACAGTAGGTAAAGTGTTGGATAGCATAGGAGTAAAAATTACTATTCCCATTCCAGTGAGTGCAACAGTAGAGAAAGCGTTGGATAGCGTAGGGGTAAAAATTACTATTCCCACTCCAGAGAGTGCAACAGTAGGGAAAGTAAATACTTCATATATGAATAAAAATAAATTAAATATTAATCCCAAATACACATTAATTAAAAGTAATTAACAATTTTATATAATATTTATTTATTTTATTTATTATTTATTTAATATATTTATAGAGCGCAGAACCTGTCACCCAAAGGGCATCCTGGCGCTTTGATCAAGGAGCCGTATACTGTAACCGCTCAAGCCGTTTTTGGAAATAGGTGAGTTTTTAGCGCTTTCCTAAACGGAAGATAGTCCTTGTGACTCCTCAAAGAGAGTGGCAGGGAGTTCCAAAATTTGGCCGCTGCCACGCTAAAAGAGTGGCCACCCATCCTCACTCTATGAAACCTCGGAACCACAAGAAGATGAGCCGAGGAAGAGCGGAGGGGCCGTGGAGCAGAGTACCACGTAAACATGTTTTGCAGAGGAATGGGGCCCTGACGGTGTACAGCTTTAAACACCAAACATGCAGCTTTGAACTGTATCCGCAAACCCACCGGGAGCCAGTGTAGGTCTCGTAGAGCAAGAGTGGAAGAGCTGGACCTAGGGCGGGAGAGAGCCAGCTTGGCGGCCATGTTCTGCACCCGCTGTAACTTCCCCGTCAGATTTTTTGGAGCCTCCAGAAGAAGCCCGTTGCAGTAGTCAAGACAACTTAGTATGGTCCCACGGACTACTTCCGGCCTGGCTTGAGCAGGGAGAAGGGGCAGAACTTTGCGTAGCATGCGTAGCAGCATCATACACGTAGCAGTGGTTTTGTTGACGTGTATGTCAAGTTGTAGGTTAGGGCTAAAAATCACCCCCAGGTTGCGGGCTGATTCCGCTGCCAACACTGGCTCAAGGAAGGTACTGGGCCAAAAGTTCTCTGGGAGTGCCCGCGGAATCCGGTCAATGAAACAATGGAGCACCTCCGTCTTAGAGCTATTAAATTGAAGGGAGTTAGCTCGTAACCAGTCCGCTGTAGCTGCCATGCAGCGATGGAAAGTATCCAGCGAGACCGCATTGCTCCCTTCCAGAGAAAAGACCAGCTGGGTGTCGTCGGCATAATTAAATACCGAGACACCGAAAGATTTTATTAGCTGGACTAAAGGGCGAAGGTACAGGTTGAACAATATAGGGCTGATGGCCGAGCCCTGTGGAACCCCCTGTCCTACACTCCTTGGCTCAGAGCTAAATGGCGGAAGTGAGACCAACTGTTTCCTGCCACCAAGATAGGATATCAGCCAGTCTCTAGCCCCCTCAGTGACCCCACACTCCTCCAGTCTCCTGACCAGGGTCCGATGGCAGACCGTGTCGAACGCGGCCGACATGTCGAGCAGCACTAAAAAGGCTGCCCGACCACTGTCGACACGCGAACGAAGATTGTCCAACACGGTCACCAGCGCAGACTCCGTCCCGTGTCCGGGGCGGAAGCCAAACTGGGCCTCATCGAACCACCCGATGTTCTCCAGGAAGCCTGAGAGTGAGCGGGTCACCCATTTTTCCAGGATCTTAATCGGGAAAGGGAGCAAGGAGATCGGCCTATAATTGGAGAGACAGGCCGGGTCCAGAGTTGTTTTTTTTAGCAGAGGTGACACTACTGCTAACTTCCAGCACTCTGGCACCGATGCCGACTCCAGGGATTGGAGACAGATCGAGAACAAAGGCAAGAAGAGTTCTGCATGGAAGGCCTTACAGAATTTGGGGGGCAGCGGATCAAGCGGAGACCCTGAGGACACCGAATGTGCCACCTTACAAAATTCCTCAAAGGAGGGAGAAGGGAAAAACCTCAGCTGGGGTCGAACGGAGGGGATATCCGAGACTCCCAAACAGAGGTCAAGGGCATTTAGCTGGGGTCGACTGGGTGAGCTGCCCGGAGCTCCCAGACTAAGGGCGACAGTACCCGTCTGGGGTCGACTGAGCAGTTCCGCCGGAGCTCCCGCACCGATCGGCTGGGGTCGACTGGGTGAGCTGCCCGGAGCTCCCAGACCAAGGGCGACAATACCCGTCTGGGGTCGACTGGGCAGTTCCACCGGAGCTCCCGCACCGGTCGGCTGGGGTCGACTGGGTGAGCTGCCCGGAGCTCCCAGACCGAGGTCAGCTGCACTTGTCTGGGGTCGACTGGGCAGGTCAACCGGAGCTCCCATGCCACGTGTTCCTAAAAAAAGGGCAGGAACAGTCGACCGAGGTCGACTGGATAACTTGGTAGGAGCTCCCAACTCAGTGCTAAGAGCAGTTGGCTGGGGACGACTGAGCGAGCCAACCGGAGCTCCCGGGCCAGAAGCAGCAAGTAAGGGGTGCGTTAAACCCTCAAGGATCTTAGCAGTCTTCTCCTCGAAAGCATGTGCCAGCGAGTCACAGAGAGCCCGCGATGCACGAACCGAGTTAGCCGCACAAGCAGGATGTGACAGGTCCTTGACAATTTTGAACAGGGCTTGGGATTTATTAGGCGCCTGAGTCAAGGAAGCTTCTAAGAAAGCCGCCTTGGCCCGCTTGATCTGTACCTTGTAGCCTCTCAGTGCGAGCCTAAACGAGGCTTTAGCCGAGGTGGAGTATTCCCTCCTCCACACTCTCTCCGCCCGTTTACAGCTCAACTTCAGTTGTCGTAACTCCTCCGTGTACCAGGGAAAAGCCCGGTTCACTCTCCCTCTAGATCTACGGAGGGGCACCATCTTGTCAAGCGTGTCAGTAATAGACCGGCACAAAGAGGAATAGCTTTCTTCCACTGAATTACTCAAGCAGAAGTTAGCAGGTATTAAGGAGGGCATAGGAGATGAGCTGAGTAGTCGGGACCAAGGTCTGCCCAATTTCGAAAGTCCCGCCCCGGCGGCTTCAGAGGAGTGGTCCCCTAAACATAGGGAGAAAGCCACAAGCGCATGATCGGTCCAGCATTGGGCTAAGATGTCATTAATCACTGCCGAATGAGCGCCAGCGAAGATCAAGTCCAAAACATGACCGCCCCTATGAGTCGCCGAGCAGACTAGTTGCTGCAGTTGGATGTCAGCAAGAGCTTGGCAGAGTGATGTAAACGCTCCGTCTGAAGGACCCCCCTGCCATAAGTTGAAGTCACCCAGGACTAACAACTTCGAATGGGTATTTGATAGGTCGTACACTAAATCAAGGAACTCTGAAAGAGAGGAAGCCGAGCCCGGCGGCCGATAACACAGCACCCCCGAGATCAGTGTTCTCTCCAGGTTTCTGAGGGAGAATCCCATCAACTCGAAGCCCGATACCTCGCTGATTTTGAGCTGGGAAAAACCCAGCTTTTCACGATAAATGATACCGATGCCGCCCCTGCGATTCTTCGGCCGAGGGGTGTGGATGATTTTAAAACCTGGAGGACAGGCCAAACCCAGTTCAACTAGGCAGTCCTCCCGAGTCCACGTTTCGGTTAGAAACAGCACGTCCAACCCAGAAGAGTCGATCAGGAAAGCAATCTCAGTGTGGTGTTTGCAAAGCGACCGAACATTGAGCAGCCCACATGACAGAGATTGGAGCGGAGATGGATCAAGGGCCCTCTGTGTCACGGGAGCCTGGGATGGTCTTAATTCCAGCAGATCCGTCCGGGAGTAGACCAAGCGAGGACAGTGCGAATGGCCAGAGGTAGCGGCCCTATGCGCGCCCGTTGCGCGAACGGGCGCAAACGGGCTTACCTCTGGCGCACCTCCGGCGCGCCTACGTCGCGCCCGCTGGGCGTGACCGCTGCGCGCTTGGTCTGCCATCCTTATGAGGTATTCAACCGAGCGGAAGTCCGCCTCCGGCGTCCCTTGCCATCAGCAAGATGGCGCCCGGAGTGCTCCTCGCCTTCACCCCAACCCAAGATGGCGGTCGGACCCGCTAGCCTAGCTGTATCCCGCCAAGTGCGGGTGAAAATACCTTTTAAATGCGGGTAAGCCTGAGCTGATTCCCCGGCCTAAGATTGCGCCCCTAAAACGATATAAATTAGCAGCAGAGTTAGTAGAGCCCTTTAGTGGCTCAGTAGCATGATGCCAGCAGCGCTAGTAATATTAAAAAGGCAACACAGTAAAAACGACAGCAGGTACAAGCGCGCTGGTGCAAGATCTAACCTGCGCAGTGGTCAGGCAGCCTTTAAAAAGCTTACCAAGTGCGGAAGTCCGCCTCCGGCGTCCCTTGCCTTCAGCAAGATGGCGCCCGGAGTGCTCCTCGCCTTCACCCCAACCCAAGATGGCGGTCGGACCCGCTAGCCTAGCTGTATCCCGCCAAGTGCGGGTGAAAATACCTTTTAAATGCGGGTAAGCCTGAGCTGATTCCCCGGCCTAAGATTGAGCCCCTAAAACGATAGAACTTAGCAGCAGAGTTAGTAGAGCCCTTTAGTGGCTCATTAGCGTGATGCCAGCAGCGCTAGTAATATTAAAAAAGCAACACAGTAAAAACGACAGCAGTTACAAGCGCGCTGGTGCAAGATCTAACCTGCGCAGTGGTCAGGCAGCCTTTAAAAAGCTTACCAAGTGCGGAAGTCCGCCTCCGGCGTCCCTTGCCTTCAGCAAGATGGTGCCCAGAGTGCTCCTCGCCTTCACCCCAACCCAAGATGGCGGTCGGACCCGCTAGCCTAGCTGTATCCCGCCAAGTGCGGGTGAAAATACCTTTTAAATGCGGGTAAGCCTGAGCTGATTCCCCGGCCTAAGATTGCGGCCCTAAAACGATAGAACTTAGCAGCAGAGTTAGTAGAGCCCTTTAGTGGCTCAGTAGCGTGATGCCAGCAGCGCTAGTAATATTAAAAAAGCAACACAGTAAAAACGACAGCAGTTACAAGCGCGCTGGTGCAAGATCTAACCTGCGCAGTGGTCAGGCAGCCTTTAAAAAGCTTACCAAGTGCGGAAGTCCGCCTCCGGCGTCCCTTGCCTTCAGCAAGATGGCGCCCGGAGTGCTCCTCGCCTTCACCCCAACCCAAGATGGCGGTCGGACCCGCTAGCCTAGCTGTATCCCGCCAAATGCGTGTGAAAATACCTTTTAAATGCGGGTAAGCCTGAGCTGATTCCCCGGCCTAAGATTGCGCCCCTAAAACGATAGAACTTAGCAGCAGAGTTAGTAGAGCCCTTTAGTGGCTCAGTAGCGTGATGCCAGCAGCGCTAGTAATATTAAAAAAGCAACACAGTAAAAACGACAGCAGTTACAAGCGCGCTGGTGCAAGATCTAACCTGCGCAGTGGTCAGGCAGCCTTTAAAAAGCTTACCAAGTGCGGAAGTCCGCCTCCGGCGTCCCTTGCCTTCAGCAAGATGGCGCCCGGAGTGCTCCTCGCATTCACCCCAACCCAAGATGGCGGTCGGACCCGCTAGCCTAGCTGTATCCCGCCAAGTGCGGGTGAAAATACCTTTTAAATGCGGGTAAGCCTGAGCTGATTCCCCGGCCTAAGATTGCGCCCCTAAAACGATAGAACTTAGCAGCAGAGTTAGTAGAGCCCTTTAGTGGCTCAGTAGCGTGATGCCAGCAGCGCTAGTAATATTAAAAAAGCAACTCAGTAAAAACGACAGCAATATAATAATTAATCAATCAAAAATACAACAACAAAAAAATTATTACAAATAATTACCAATTAATACACATTATTTACCAATTAACAATTAATTAATTAACAATTAAAAAAATATTAAAAATTACAACAAAAGAAAACCAATAAATAAATAACAATATTTAATTATTTACAATTACTTCCCACCCTATTCCCCTATAAACCCACAACCCGCTACAGAAAATAAATTAATACATTTAACATAATCATCAATTTAACTATTAATTAAAATGAATTACCAATTATATTTTAATTAATGACCAATGAAAAAATGTAACTATCAATTAATTCCAAAAAAATACCAATAAATAAATTTAAAAATGTAATTAATTATATTTAAATTACTTCCCACCCTATTCCCCTATAAACCCACAACCCGCTACAGAAAATACATTAATAGAATTTGCATAATTATCAATTAATCAATTAATTACAATTAATTACCAATTATATTTTAATTAATTACCAATTACAAATTTAAAGATCAATTAATTCAAAATAAATACCAATAAATACATTTAAAAATATAAATAATTATATTTAAATTACTTCCCACCCTATTCCCCTATAAACCCACAACCCGCTACAGAAAATACATTAATACAATTAACATAATTATCAATTAATCAATTAGTTAAAATAATTACCAATTATATGTTAATTAATTACCAATTAATTATTAATTAACAATTAATTCAAAATAAATACCAATAAATACATTAACATATTTAATTAATTATAATTAAATTACTTCCTACCCTATTCCCCTATAAACCCACAACCCGCTACAGAATTATATTACGCAAAAAATAAATACCATATAATTAATTAATTAAAATAAATTATAAAATAAATATACACTTTTCACACATATACTAACATAATAAATATTCTAAAAAATTAATATTAACTTACCTCAAATTCGATATTTTTGTTGTCTATATTATGTCATTCTATATTTTCGTTGTCTATATTCTGTCATTTTATATTTTTGTTGTCTATATTCTGTCCATTCGATATTTTGTCCATTCTATATTTTAGATTCAATATTAATGCTATTCTGTTCGATATTTTTGTAGTCTATATTCTGTCCATTCGATATTGGGTCCATTCTATATTTTTAACTCGATATTAATGTAACTCGATATTAAAAACTCGATATTTTGAGTGTATACCCAAATGAAGGACTTTTCCCAATTAGACCCAAAAATATAGGGACCATGTGCCATTCCCATGCTATCCTATATTTTCTTCTGAAGATAATCTGTAGGAATAAGAAGAGTATGCATGTGTATTTACACACAGACATTTGTTCTTTTTTTCTCCACCTGAAATATGTTTCTAGAATGAGAAGCTCATTCCATTAGACACACACTCAAATGTGCATGCGTTTGATTGTTTTTACCCACTTTCCTCCAACTTATTAGGCCCAATTTGTTGGAGTTCAATTATGTTATGAGAATCCACTGGAAAGTTTGTAACCCCAGGAAACGTTCCATCTTTGTGGGTTTTCACTACAATACCATTATCCACCTTGTTACTCCTTTCCAACGAACTTCCACCCCTATCACGTAAAGTGTAGTTACAGAAAATACATCATACTTGTACATTTTCCACTCACAAATTCCATCTGAAGGCACACATCTCTGCAGTTCCTGATTGTGTGGACAAGGATGAGGCATTGACACTGAAAGATGTGCATCTAAACTGAACCTAGGTGTGCAAAAATCTTTGCATGTGCCTTCCTACAGGCATCAGTCTTTCTACCTGCATGTGTTGTTCATTCTTTGACTTACATATCTGGGACCACAATGAAATCTAGGGACAACCACCCTGTCTTAAATAGAGTGTCTGCGGTTGGGCAACCAGGTGAAGGGACTCAGTCTGCGGGGTCAACCGTGGCTCCATTGTTGGAGGAACTGTAAGATTGGAGGGTGATGAACAACTAGTTTATGGTGGTAGACCCACACTGCCCAACTTAAATTGCCAACCCCTATACACTTGTTTCTGTTTATCTGATAGCAAAAAGCAGTGCCAAGAAGGGGACAATATACAATTGTCTAAGCTTTTTTAAAATCATAAATTATGTCAATTCTGAAGACAGATGATCTTACTCGGGCTGCTTGGTGTTAGCCAAGTACGTTCATTCAGGAGCTGCATACTATATATTGCAGAATCTTGCACCTCCGCCTAGGACAACACCTGGTGGCCCTCCACCCACGCACGTAACCTTGGCATCATCCTTGACTCCTCCCTCTCCATAAACCACCAGATCAATGCCGTCTCTTCCACTAGTTTCAACTGCCTGCGCATCCTCCGTAAGACCTTCAAATGGATCCCTTTCGACTGCAGAAGGACGTCACCCACACGCTCATAACCAGCAGACTGGACTACGGCAGCACCCTATATCCCGGAATCAACAGAACTCTTATACACAGACTCCAAACCATCCTGAACTCCGCAGCCAGACTCGTCCACGGAACACCGCATCGTGAACACATGACCCAACACTTGCGAGACCTCCACTGGCTCCCCGTCAAGAAGAGGGTCACCTTCAAACTCCTCACCCTCGCCTACAAAGCCCTCCACAACATCGGACCCAAATATCTCAACGAGAGAGTATCCTTCCACCTAACCAGGAGGAACCTCCACTCTGCAGACCTCACCCTGGCGGAGGTCCCTCGCATCCCCAGAAACAGAACAGGAGGGAGAGCTTTCTCCTACATCGCTGCCAGGACCTGGAACGAGCTCCCTGTGAACATCAGATGCTTTCTGACCCTACACACATTCAGAAAGGACCTCAAGACCTGGCTTTTCGACTGATCCGGAGCTGCAACCCCCACCCCCCCAGCGCCTTGAGACCCTCACGGGTGAGTAGCGCGCTTTATAAACCCCCTGATTGATTGATTGATTCATTGCTGATCTTTGAACTGGTAGCTCCTCACTTTCACTGTCAGTAAATCTTTTTCTACTTGCTCTGGTTCTGCTCTAATTGTTTCAGGTCCTTGGACTTTCCTAAACACTCTTTTTTTTCCTCTCACAAGTTCAGATTATTTATCTCCTTGATTGATATTTTCATCTTCAGATCCACTGATGACCACTGCTGCATCTTCAGCTTCACTTGCCACTTGTTCATGTTTCTTTCTGGTGCAGCTTGCTTCTCTCCTCCCAATGCAAACTGTAGTCCTCTGTGAGTTTTTGAAATTTCAATTTTCATTTTCACCCCTTGATTTTGAGTTAATTGATTTTCTCTGTGTTTTTTTTTCTTAATCCAGAAATTAATCTGTCTTGATTTTAACCACCCCCCTCTGGATCCAAGCAGCGAGTTTGAGTTTGACACTGTGAGTCAGTAGTTGCTGTCACCACTTCTTCATTTGCGGTCGTTACTCTGTTCATGTGAGATGCATGGATCCACTGTAGCAAGCCTGCAAAGTTCACCACAGTAGTAGTCACAAGGATCACGTGGTGTGGACCTTTCCACTTTGGCTCCAGACAGGATTTGCAAATTGGCTTCTTTACCATCATCCACTCACCAGGATGAAGTCCATGGCATAATTCTTCTTTTTTGAGGATGTTGAAAACTTACTTGATGAGAGATAGAGCATACCACATCAGCTAGGCCTTTGTAGTAGTCAAATACAGTGTATTAGTGATAGGCACATGCTCAGCTGAAGGGATTTCAGGAATTCTCATTGCTCTCCCCATTAACACATCATAACGAGAGAGTTCTGTCTTATTATCTGGAGTATTCCTGAGACTTATCAGCACAAGTGGAAGTACATCTTCCTACTTCAGTGATGTTAAATCACACACCTTTGCTAGCTTGAACTTCAGTGTACCATGGAATCTTTATCAACTTCTGATGCTTCTGATCTGTAAGTACAATGGAACTTCTGCTCAATTTGTAAGACTATATACAGTAATTTCATTATTTCACTTTTAAAGGGATTACCTTTAACTGATTCTATAGAAGTTGCATACCAAATCTAGTGAATAACTCTCGCAACAGTTGGTTGGCTACTATTATGCTGTTGCGTTTCCTTGTTGGGTAGGTCTCAACCCACCTAGAGCAAAGCTAAAAGGCATACAATCACTAACATATCTTAAATGTGTGTGAACAGGCATTGCTACAATGTCTAACAATGAAGAGCACAGCAACTAGTTTTCCTTGTTGACTTCAATATACACTGGAACAATTCCAATGAGTAAAAAAGGTTTTTCCCTTGGCGGACAGACTAAAGTTTCATAAGCTTGCTAGTTGTTTAGGTCACCCAAACATGGACAGTGGGTCCTACACGATGTGATACACCAACACAACGATAATATGGCTCACTATTTATTTTTTGTTAAAAAAATATTTTTTATCATGGATATTACACTTCTTAAAAACAACACATTGCGCACTTGCATTAAAACACATTACAATTTCATTGACAACATTTTTGTACACATAATGCTTGAAAACACATTAACTAACAATCATTTCTAATCGTCATAAATTGGCTATACAAAGAAATAACAGAGGGGGAGAGACATACAAAGACACTCCTTATTAGTCATCAAATTTGCACATCTGAGAACCTAACATTCGAAACATCTAAATTCCAGTGAACCTGTCGTGAACAGTTTCAATTCCTTCCTTCAGAACCTCAACCTTATTCAAGACTGCAACACCCTGACCCATAACAAAGGAGCCACCCTAGACTTAATCATTGCAAATGAGAACACCATGCAAATTGAATCTAGTTTTCCTTGCAATTGTACTGACCATCACTGCATCACCATGTTCATAAACACCCTTCCCCCAAACAACTAAAAAGAATCCTGTGTAAAAGATCCAATCCCTGGTTCAACTGTAACCTTAATAAAGAACGCCAACACCTCAGACTCTCAGAAAGAGCATGGAGACATACCCCCTCCCTGTCCAATCTCAAACTTCTACGACAGAGACGCTCTGCCTAAAATAGGCACATTGGGAATTCCAAAGTAGCTTTCTTCCAAAATCTACTAGACACCAACTAATTTACCTAAAAATCAGTTTGAAATTATCAAAAACGAATCGACCCACAAAGAGCGAACCCACTGCCACAGAAAACAATACTTTACCTAACTGCCAAAACATTGCCTCCTTTTTTGCTGAGAAAACCATGCTAATCACTAACAATATCCAGAACTCTATTAAACTTCCTCCACCTGAACCGTCCCACACACATACCCACTTCATCATGAAGTATGCCTGAGAACTTCCCCACCTTACCCCTAAAATAATACCACCTGATCTAACTTTAAAACCCCCAGTGAACATGGCATCCTAAATCTATTGACCCCCCTGAAATACTCCAACACTTCAACGCTCCCCTCCCTCCAAACTCCTTAATGAGTCCATTCTCCTTCTACTCCCACTATGGACAATGATAATCAACGCCTCACTCAAGGCTCCATACACGACTGCCTCTAAAGTAGCCAGATTGCCTCTATCCTAAAAAAAACCCAACTCTGACCAATTCGACCCCAACAATTACCGCCATATCTCCAACATCCCTACTTTGGCCAAACTCTTAGAAAAATGTGTGCACCTGGAGTGGATATCCCACAGGGTGATTAGCACACTATACAAATCCTGATTGCTTGTTTGATTGATTGCTCTATAGGTTCACAATCACTTCAAGCAAGTTCAACGCCTTGACCATTGTCAATCTGATTTCTGATCGGGTCATAGCACCGAAACTACCATGGTCCACATTGTTTACGATGCCCTACGCTCACTAAGCCAGATTAAATCATGCCTCCTAATCCTACTGGACCTGTCTGCAGCCTTTGACATAATTAAATATGCTATCTTTTAAAACCTTCTAGACACAGGATGGGCCTCTCCGGCACCATGCTGAAATGGTGCCCCTCTTTTCTACACAACAGATATCAGGGCATCCTAATCAATCATACTCTCTCCGATCAGTCTCCACTGTTGCTGAGCATACCACAATGCTCTATTCTCTCCCCGACATTGTTTAACCTATATATAGAAATCATATATATATAGAAATTGAAATCCTCAAGCTCTCCCACATCTTCTACCACATGCATGCTTATGACACCCACATCTGCATGAAAATCACCATCCCTGAGGACATCTATATCCTCAACAAAATCTTGACTAAAATGCAACATTGGCTGACTCATAACCGCCTCAAACTCAATGCCCTCAAAACTGAATTATTACTGATCGCACCACTTTCCACCACCCCTAACATCTGACTCCCTCTTCTCATTGCCTTGAATTGTACTCCACTCCTCATTAACTCTGCTCAAATCTCTCGGTATAGCCTTGGACAAAGACCTCTCCATGCAATAACACATCAGTGCCATCACAGTAGGAGCTAATAATCATTTGCATAGTCTTAGTTTACTGAAACATTTCCTCCCTGCAGCAGACCTCACAACTGCGGTACATGCACTTGTGTTATCGAAATAAACTATGGTGGTACTACCCTAGTTGGCCTCCCGAAAACTTCACTTGCACCACTGAACGCAAAATTGAATGCAGCCGCTAGGCTCATCACTGGATAAAAAAAAGTGATCATATCATGGCTGACCTTCAATCACTGAAATGGCTTTCCTTCAGGGCCAGGACTCATTTCAAAATAGCCTGCATGACACACATAGCGATGCACCACAATACCCCCTCCTTCTTGACCCAGAAACTGATTTTATCGTGTGGAAACAGGTCCTCCAGAAGCACTAGCTTCTTACTCCTTAAACCACAAAATGTATTAAAAAAAGAAAAGCTACACCTGATCCTTCTCTGGAATTGCCCCAAAATGTAGAACTCTCTCTCTACTGAAATCAGATGCAACCCATCCACATCCATCTCCAGGACAGGAGTAAAAATCTTACTATTCAAAAAACTCCTCTCACACTGAGAACTTGCCTCTATCTCCCCTTGGTCGATTCCATCCGCAAATTTGTACACTGCCTCTTGTCACCCCGAACTATGTTTCAGGCCTAGACTTATGCTATACTGTGTGCATCTATTTCTCTGTTCACCATTAGTGCATGCACATATATTTGTGTAGTATTTTTATATAGTGTTATATATTTCTTCCTGTTTTTGTACACTATCTGTAAAGCGATTTGTCACCTGAAAGAGTCTTGTTCACACTATACAGAACTCCAAATAAATGTATAGGAGCATTTATTAAATTGGAGATTGGTGATACCATTGCATTGGGAAAACATACTGTAAGGTAATACCTCTTTTTGCATGATTTTCCACAAAGTTTTGGGCTGATGCAACTGGTTTTTCGACTCTGAGATTGCGCTGAGGCCTGCTAACCACACCTGAGTGCCAGTGCCCTGACCCTTAAAAGTGTATGTTTGATTGGCTTATACCCAATTTGTATAGGTTAAATTATTTATACACAGGGGTACACAGGGCCTGTAACTTAAGTTGTCTCTGATGGCTGCAGCACTTATTGTGCCAATCTGAGTGTGACAAAGTAAAATGTGTCCTCAGCCTGCCAAAGCAGACTGGTACAGCAGTTTAAAGCTGGTAAATCGACGTTGGCATTTAAACTAATGACAAAGCCCAAACCTCCATTGTTAATATATATAGGTCATCCCTAAGGTAGGCCTATATTTTCCTAAGGCTGGGTGCTGTATATTAAAATGTAGGACATATAGATTTATGAGTCCTAACAGTACAAATGCCAAATTGTTGTTTTACTGTTGGAAGGTTAGTAGCCCCATTGGCAAGCAGAGGGTTACACGCTGTGAACTACTAAATGGGAATATTAAAGTAGGCACTTCAAAGAATAAAAAGAATCATCAACAGAACATATATCCAGCGGGATACCTAAGTAGTATTTTTTACCTGGCCATCTACTTGTGTGTTGATGTTTGGTTATGGAGGGCATGACCAGGTAGCTTTCCTCTCTCTCTGTCCACTGGTGTATTCACCTGAAAAGAATCTTTACATTAAACATGAATTGACGCCCAAGTCAAATCTAATGTAACTTTTGACTGAAAGGCAACTTTAGAAAGTTGCCACTCTGTTACCCAAGTTTTCCAGTGGCCATTGGCAAATGCTGGCCACAAGACAGCCACCTGTCTTCCAAGGGAGAAGTGAGAAGAACTCCCAGGAAAGGTTACAATGGAGGCCTGCCGGTGGAAGAAGTGTTACCTCTCCCTGCCAGGAAGCCACACAGTGTGTAAGCCCAAAAGTCGAGCTTCAAAGGGCAGGCCACATTTGCAGGGCAAATGTTGGACACACACAAGAGGGGCTGCTCTTTTGTTTTGGTAGGCAGGTTGGTGTTGTGGACAGAGAGGGGAAAACAGTTACCAAGCCAGTTTTCTCATGGGCATGTAGCACTCAACTAGCCACACTTCTATGGTGACTACCAAGCTCCACACACAGAGAGATAGGTGTCCTGCCATCTTGGGAGTGGGAGTAATTTTGCATGCTGGGATAGCTAGACGCCACACATTGCAAGAAGTCATCGACAGGTAGGAGGGGAACTGGTAGCCCACTGATTAGGAGTCACCACATCCCCTGAGGACAAGTTGTGATCATAAAAGTGGCACCCAAACCTCACAACACGTCTGCACTGGAGGGAGGACTGAAGATGGACTGCCCTACTGTTCCGTGGACCTAGCAAAGAGAGGCTGCACCAAACGGTGGACTGTACCTGCTTTTCCTGAGCTAGCAAAGAGAGGCCTAGCTCAAGGAAAAGTAATCCGAAAGCCCAAGGTGGTGAACTCAGAGAGACAGTTGGCTTACTTCCTGTTCCAGCACCAGTGCCACAAAAGCTGTAAAAGCCGCCTTGGGAGAGTTGTTGGTCACAGTTGCTTGTTCACCTCTACCTAGCGAAGCACAACTCAGAAGACTGGATCCTGATGCTCAAACGTTACACCTGAGACTCCTGGACCTGGGAGAGTCATTGAAGTGCAGCTTGGCGACCCAAGATCAACGCTAGCCATAGCAAAAGGGAAGGTGCTGGTTGCCCTGTGACCGGAGACAAGTAGATCAGCCACAGTTTTCTTTTGCCTGGACAGCTCCTGGACTTCAAGGGACATCAAACTCTGTGGCCAAATTCACCCTACCATGCTCCTGGACTAAGGGTTGACCCCAGGATAACACTGTAAATAGGACCCGCATCCTCAGCATCTTCAGCATTCTGTAACCCTTGCATCAGGACCACTCCATTAAAGTCTAAGTGAATTGGGCCATAGAGCTTTGTATCAGACTGGAGACTGGTTTGACTGCAAAGTAACTGTCCTGCTAAGCCTTACTGGCCCCCTTGACTGGCTCTCTACAGGAGTTGTTTATTCCAAAGTGGGCCTTCACTCTCGAAAAAATGTTCAAAAGTTTCTATATCTCCCCCTAGCCATAGTAGTTGGCAATGCCTGTTTACATTTTGCATGAAAAGCAGTGATTTACAAATTGTTTAAAAATCTTTATCTCTCTAACCCTCTGGTGTGTAAAAAGTCATGAACATAGGATCTATTCTTGTAAATTTGCATCAGATTTCTTTTGTGTTGTATTTGTTTCTTATTCAGTTGTTTTGGTACTTCTAAATGCTTTACGCTTCTTCCTTTTAGTAAAGCCGGGCTGCTCAAAGCTACAGCTACCCATGGTTATGTCCAGTATTTGTAAAGAGTGAACAATTACCCGAAGGTGTCAAGGCACTGGGGGCACTTGGGAAGATTAAGCAAGCTAATGCCCAGAGTCACATGGTGCTGGGCTAATCTGCCGCCAGCACCGGGGATCGAACTATGAGCCCCCGGGTTTCAGCGTCAGTTGGCCTGGCCGCTGCGCCACACCTCTTCCACGTTAAGCTAAGGTTGCACAAGCACACCATATCATAATCCACATTTCCGAATTCTGTTTTTTTTAAAAAATCTTTTTTATTGAAAATGATAAACAAACAAGGCAAAAAAATACAGTACAGTAGGATATCAGTCCTAACGAGGAAGGAGAAGCAAAAGAACCATACAGTACATTATATAAATCATGTCAGGGAAGGGAAGCAGGGGAGAGACAAAGTACAGAACAGTTACATACGTTACATTACAGGGAATGGGAGGTCAGGGGGAAAGTGGAACTTCAGGGACATCCAAAAGGGGAGGGTTGCAAATGTCTCCACGGTAGGTGTTCCATTGACCCCAAACCTTACCCCACTTTCTGGGTCTCCCCTGTGCCACATAGACCGTCTTCTCCCTGAACATGCACCAATCCATGTTCTCCATCCAAGCCTCGATCGTGGGTGGCCTCAGGGAACCCCACAGTTGTGCAATGTCTCTCTTAGCCACCATATTTCCCAAGGTTGCCCACTGGGTCTGTGCAACATTATAGTCAGTTGGTTCCCAAACATTCAGGAGACAATGTCTCTAATTATGTTTTTTAACTGATATCCAAACCACATTAGTATATTTTGTACAACCTACTCTTTCCTATTTCCCTTTTCTGCATCTGGGGCCTCGTTTTAGAGTTTAGCTCACTCAGTTCACCCAATATCTGTACTGGAATTGAGTAGAAACAACGTACATTGTCATTTTCATTTTCAACTCTACATTGTTCTTGTGAGTTAGATGAGCACAGTACTTTGCAACCTCATCAACATACCTATTGTCTAAAGTGACCATGTCATCCCACTTTTGTGAGCAGCACTCTTAACTACTGAAATCTCTTTAGGTAACTGTAATACTTCCAACAGGTTCAAAATGTGTGTAGCATTTCTAATAGGAGTACCAGAAGACGTTACGAAACCCCTTTGTAGCCACTGTTATCCAAAATTATGGACCGCACCAGAACCATACTAGCTGTCAGTGTAAATTGTAACATTCAGTTCATTGGCTAAGAAGCATGCCCGTGTTAAAGTTATCAGTTTTGTTGCTTGTACTGAGGTTACATTAAACAGGTGTGACAATATGTGATATGGTGTAAACTGCATATTCCGCTCTCAATCTTTCATGATGGTGTCTCAGACAAGAACTAACCACTGTTCGACCTGGCATCCTTGGCACTGTTTCCTCCGACTTTTTGCCTTCTGACCTCATTTTTGCTGAATTAATGTTTGCTGGCTTTAAGATTCTGGGCACTTGACCACTGCTAACCAGAGCTAAAATGCATGTGCTCTGTACTCTAAACACTGTAACAGTGGCTTATCAACAATTGGCATAATTAATGTACTTATAAATCCTTAGTACAGTGCACTCCATGTACTCATAGTACGGCCCGCGGGCGAGTGGCGGCCCGGCAAGCCTTCCGCTGCGGCCCGCGGACCATGCAGACCATGCAGACATCTGTAACCCACTGTGTGTGGGACCCCTGGCCACCCTGCCGTGTGCACGATTATTACTTTGCAGTGAGTGTTACAGAAGCGAGCGAGACGCACATTAAATGATTTGCGTCGCCCTCCAAAAGCTGTGTTTGTTTTTCTCGGAGCCTTGGCTGGCAGCAGCCCCGTGAGGCGCTGAGGGCCTCTCTATGGTGCCTTTGAAAGCGCCCGGTGCCAGGGCCTCTTTCTGCCGAGCTGTGCCCTCGTGCTGGGCGGGGATTGATGGACCCTTTCACCGTGTGTTTTTTTTAAATGTAAAGAGTGTCCACAAACACTGCGGTTGCAGCAGCGCTCTATGGGGGCCGGGCTATTCCAGTGAAGGTCAGAGTGGAGATTCAGGGGCGCTAAAAAGAGGCAAAATACAACAAAGCCTCATTAACAAGTAAGTTGTCTATTAAAGACCTGTGAAGTACTCGGGTGCAGCCGGCAAGCTGCCTCAGCCCTGGCTGACACACACGCACGCTAGCTGAGGTGACAGAGGGAGGGAGAGGGAGGGAGGGGGGGTGGGGAGAGGGAGGGTGGGAGAGAGAGGCAGAGGGAGGGAGACAGAGTTACTAGTGAATGTGGGTCAGCAAAACTCTGCTCAGCATCACATTCTTACTGTTTAATAATTTTAAACTGTACCTTACTCCGTGCTACAACACTAGGGGCTAGATGTAGGTAATAGGATTGTGTGGTAAAATACCGAATTCTGAAGGCCTCCTACATCTTGGATTTACCGAATCGGTAAAATTACCGATTCGGTATTTTACAGATTCGGTAAATTTACCGATTCGGTAAATTTACTGAATCTGTAAAATGATGCCCCTACATCACAAATACCCATTTACCGGTCGGTAACGGCCGAAATCGGCCGTTACCGGTCGGTAAATGGCTTCCTACATCTGGCCCATAGTCTTTCTAGATTCCAGTTGCTTCTAACCTATGTGTGCCAATGATTTCAGCAAGGAATTCATTTGAAAATGAGCATTTAGAGCCAACGCGATGCATGCCACCAGCATTACTATTGTGACATGTAGTAAAGGAGAAACAACCATAGTCGCTCGGTTTAAGTTTAAACCTTTTCCATAGTTACATTGAGAGTTGCATCCAGAAAATTCGGTATTTGCTAGGAATGCAGATGTGACTTTTTGACCGTGGTATTAAATCCAAGATTGAGTAGCAAAGTTTTTGAGCCAGTTATGGCATTTTTGAGCTGTGCTCTCTTACACCAGCCATCTAATTATGGACTTACGATATACATGGGCACTTTCACAATGTAAATGTGCCGCAACCACTACCAAACAATTTGTAAACACCCATGTTGTTGACATTATTCCGCAACGCAAGACTAAATTGGGGATATGTTCACTTGCCACAAAAAGAAGATAAAACTGAGAAATGAATGCACTGCAATGTGAAAATATGCATCATTTAAATCAGTGGTGGTCGTAAAGTCCCTCTCCCATCACTTTCAATACTGGATCACTTCCTGAACGGCTATCATTTAGAAGTGTACTGTCTTTACATAAAGGTTTACTAGCCAGAAGTCTGTAAATGGAAACAGAGAGGGAGGGGGAGGGGGAGACAGAGAGGGAGGGAGACAGTGAGGGGGGGGAGACAGAGAGAGAGTGAGGGAGACAAAGAGAGGGAGACAGAGAGAGAGGGAGACAGAGAGAGGGAGACAGAGAGAGGGAGACAGAGGGAGGGAGACAGAAGGAGGGACACAGACAGAGGGAGGGAGACAGAGGGAGGGAGACAGACAGAGGGAGGGAGACAGAGGGAGGGAGGGAGACAGAGGGAGGGAGGGAGACAGAGGGAGGGAGACAGACTGAGACGAGGGAGAGGTAGACAGAGGGTGGGAGACAGAGGGTGGGAGACAGAAGGAGAGAGACAGAGGGAGAGAGACAGAGCGAGGTTAAAGAGGGTACCAGAGGGAGGGAGACAGAGGAAAGCAGACAGAGGGAAGGAGAGTGTGACAGAGGGAGTGAGGGAGAGTGAGACAGAGGGAGTGAGACAGAGGGAGGGAGACAGAGGGAGGGAGAGGGAGGGAGAGGGAGAGGGAGACAGAGGGTGGGAGACAGAGGGTGACAGACAGAGGGAGGGAGACAGAGGGAGAGAGACAGAGCGAGGTTAAAGAGGGTGACAGAGGGAGGGAGACAGAGGGAAGCAGACAGAGGGAAGGAGAGGGAGACAGCGGGAGTGAGGGAGAGTGAGACAGAGGGAGTGAGACCGAGGGAGTGAGAGAGAGGGATAGGGAGACGGAGGGAGAGAGACAGAGGGAGGGAGACAGAGGGAGGGAAGGAGACAGAGAGAGGGAAGGAGACAGAGGGAGGGAGACAGAGAGAGGGAAGGGGACAGAGAGAGGGAGACAGGGAGAGAGACAGAGGTAGGTTGAAAGAGGGTGACAGACAGAGGGAGACAGAGACAGAGGGAGGGAGGGAGACAGACGGAGACAGACAGAGGGAGGGCGGGAGAGAGAGAGACAGAGTGAGGGTAGCAGAGGGTGAGAGAGAGAGAGGGAGTTAGACAGAGAGAGAGAGAGAGAGAGAGACAGTCAGAGTGAGGGTGACAGAGGGTAAGAGAGAGAGAGAGAGAGAGAGAGAGAGAGAGAGAGAGAGAAATGTGTGTGTGCCGGGTCTGGTGGCTCAGTGGTCGAAGGCGTCTGCTGCAGAGGCCTGTGTTCAACCTCATGGTCACAGTTTTTATTTTGCTCTAGACCCGCCCCCTCCCCCACTGACCCCGCCCCCACCAGTGCGGCCCTCGGCCACAAACCACACTGTAAATTTGGCCCCGAGTGAAATTTTGTGAGTACCTATGTGCTAAGGGCTTGTACATTAAGAGTCATATGTATGAAAACCGGATTTTGTGATTCTCAAAATACGATTTTTTGCAAATTGCAAATTGAGAAATGCAAAATGCGACGTAAATAAAAAATCGCGAAATTTTAGCGAATACCAAAAATTAGCAGAATACGTTTGCGAACTCGGTATTAGCGATTCCTTATTTGCGAATTCGCAATTAAGGAATTGCTAATTTGGCGAATCTGCAATTCAGTTGCAGCTTGATGACATCACACCCAGAAAGTGTGACTGCCCATGCTGTTCCTGGTTGCCTGAGGCTGTGTGAGAGGTTGGGAAGAAAACAAAACCACTTTGGACTGCAACACCCCCAAAACCAAATGGACCCCCAGGAGAAAGAGAAGGCTAAGGAGGAGGCTGGGAGGAAAAGGATGCAGAAGTTCAGTGAGAAGGAGCAGGAGGTCCACACTGAAGAAATGGCCCTTATCCATGAGTTGCCCTGCATGTGCCAGAATACCAAAAAAGAAAAATATGGCTGGACATCGGTGTGACCTAGCGCTCCGTTGCTGACCTCCGCAAGCGCTGGTATGATATGCGCTCCAGGTCCAAGGACAAGGTGGCAACCAGGCTTGCAGAGGCAAAGAAGACTGGCGGTGGTACATCCAGTGAGACAGAATCTATGCCCCTTGAGGAGATGGTGGAGTCCACCCTACAGCCTGAGAGTATCAGTGGTGTGGCTGACATTGACAGGTTTGACCCTCCCAACACCGGACAAGGTAAGATGCATGCCAAATCAGCCTTGACACATTACCATCTCAATCACACACTCAGGAATGCACCAACTACAAAGTAACAATGCAACTCCATTCCACTTTTTCCAACACACCCAGCAATGCATCATGGGAGTTATAGTCACATACATTATACAGCGGAGCAATGAGACACAGCAATGCAGAATCAGTAGAAGTAAATTAGTAAAGGTAAAAAATGCTAGACAGTACTAAGATAACCCCAAATCAGAAACCTTTATTCAGTGAACAATGTGAAGCAGAACACACAATTAAAATGTGCCCTTTCATTTACAGTTCAAACTGAAACACAGGATGACAGTTCAGGAGCTGATGAGGCAGCACACAGAGGACCAGGCAGAGCAAGAGAACACAGAGCAGACGGCACTACCAACACCTGTCACATGGAGACATCGTCAAATTGTGCCTCCACTTACACTTTTAGAGGGAGAACCAGAGTCCATAGGGGATGAGGCCCAGCCAGACCAGGAACAGATGTGCAACAGGTCCACGGTCAGCCCCCTGTGCAGCATAGGGAAGAAACATGCAGGAGACGCAGGCCAAGGGCAACGACCAGCGCAGCTGCTGTAGAGGATCCAACGGTGTTTGCCAAACTGGAAGGTACCATGGTAAAGGTACAGCGCCTGCAAACATAATCAATGAGGTCAATACACAGGCAGCTGGTGTCTGTCAACCATAACCTGAGTGACATGAAAGAGGGCATCAAAGAAATGACAGGCACAATTACAGAACTGTGTGCCACCATGAATAGAGACCAGACAGCCAGACGCAGGGGGAGACAGCGTCTCTACAGCCGTCTGGACACATATAGCAAGGCATTCAACTGCCTGTGTAATGCCACTTACCTGCTGTCACACCGCTCAGTTAGCATTCAGGTTGAATTGGCACACTGCAGCCAGGATGTGGACAAAGGGTTGGTGCAGGTGAAAAACGCACTAGTACAGCTACAGACAGCTACCATAGGTGGCACAGAACTCCTGGGCTCAGGGGATAGTGAGGAGCTCTCAAGTAGAAGCAGCATCACCCCACCAATTGCCGAACACAGACGGCGCAGTGTGCTGCAGGGAGCAACACCGGATGCCTCAAGGGAGAGCATCCAGCACCCTGAGCGTGCGACAGCAGGACGTGCACATAACAAAATAGACTTTCACCACAGCAGAATGCCAATGGGTGATGTAACCCATTGCAAGTGGACCTTTGTTTGGCCGTCATCCATGCACTGTGGACATAACATGTGCAACAGATTGTGACGCACATGAAGTGTGTGTTTAGGCTGTGTGACTGGTATTTAACTGCAGGTAAAGGAGAAATAAAACACAGTCATGCACAAATCCTCTTTTGCTTTGCATTGTGTCATCATTACTCACCTAGAAATAGTTTTGTGTTATTTCATCATGTCTCTGTCGGCCCGCAGCTGCCCCTACACCACATGCTGGTCTGCAACATGGACTTAGGCCCTCATCCTCTGGTGATTCTGTATCAGTAAGTTCAACTGGAATGCCTTTTTTCTGAGCTGTGTTGTGGAGCATGGCACAAGTGACTACAATCTTGCAGCAGGTCTCTGGGCTGTATTGTAGTGTTCCTCCACTTTTGAGCAGGCAGCGGAACCGTCTCTTTAGTATCCCAAATGTCCGTTCAATTAAATATCTTGGCTCCCTTGGATTGGCTGGATTGAGGTACGGTGTTAGGATAAAATCTCGAACAGCTTATGCGCTGTCTCCTACAGGATGAAAGACATAAGGTTAATCACTGTCCTCTAATGTCAGACCTTAACTGTATGTTAGAGTGTTAGATGTGCATTTACGTAACAGGTAGCCCTCAAAATTGCAACCAGTGAGACGTGTGTATATCCCAATGTGTTTAAATAGAAAGGAGTCGTGTGTACTGCCAGGGTATTTTGCAACAACATCGGTGTTGATATATTTAGCTTTGCAGATGACCTGTATGTTGAGGAAATGATAAGATTTGCGGTTCCTGAATACATACTCATTGTTTGATGGATGTGAGAGGGCTACATGGGTTCAATCTATACAGCCAATGACATGGGGAAATTTGGCAAACTGGTAGTAGTCCTATTTTGGTTGCTGTAATGCCTGTTGTGTGGTGGGGAATTGGATGTGATAATGTAGCCTCTGTACCATTGCATCCAAGAATGCATGGAAGAAGCGCAACAGGCAACTCTTGGAGACCCCTCTTGGTGCTGCTATCACCCCCTGGAAACTCCCTGATGCCAGTAAGTGCAGTGAACAAAGGACCTGCACATGGGTTGAAATGGTTTGGGTCCTGCGTGTTGGGTGCTCAAGCAAGGGTTTTAGCTTACAATCAAGTCCATTATGGTAGCTGAGTCCAGTCTATACTTCTCATGGATCTCCTCCTCAGTGTGCTGGAACAGAGTGATGCACACTCTGAAGATCCGTTCCTGTCACCTCCTTCTCTGTGCTGCAGCTCGAATTCGCATCGTCCTGGCTATCACATACAGCGCTGCCATTGTGGAAGTCCCTGTTGCCATTGTGGGCTTGTTTAAATAGGTTGCACCTCTTTACCACCTGATTTGAGTTTGTGGTAAAATGCATGTGCAAATTTGCAAAATTTCACCTATTCGCAATTTGCTAATTTTTCATACATTGCTTAGCGTATTCGCAAATAGCGATTACTCTATTTGCGATTATTGCAAATAGCGTGTCGGTAATTGCAAATTTGCAAAAATAATCCACAAATTTTGAGAATCGCAAAATAGGTGTTCGCAAATTTTGCGAATACCTATTTTGCACTGCAAATCTATTTTGTACATAGGAAAAGGCTATTTTGCGATCGCAAACACTGTTTTTTTGCAATTCGCAGTGTTTTCGACCTTAAAATAGCTTGATACATATGCTCCTAAATGCTACTAGTGGGCTTTCAGCACTGATAGTCCCACCCACTTAAGTAGCACTTTAAACATTGCTCAGGCCATTTTGACCTGACAAATGAACCTACTTGCCAGGTCCAAACCTTCCTCTTTATTACATGTAGGTCACCCTAAGGTAGGCCCAGGGCAGCCCGACAGGCAGGGTGCAGTGTACTTAAAAAGTAGGACATGTACATTTATGTTTTACATGATCTGGTAGTAAAATACTCTTCAATTCATATTTGACTACTGCAAGGCCTATCTCTCAAATAGATTAGAATTGGGACTGCCTTATAACATTTTATAAGTGTAGTGTCCCATTGGGAAAAGACAGGACAATCACATTTGTTGTCTCTGGACTCAGAATTTAAAAACACAACTTATGGTGAAGTTAATTTTTAAATTGCAGTTCTGGAAATTCCACTTTTAGAAAGTTGGCATTTTCTTACTTAAACCATTAGGGTGTCTTCTGCCTGTTCCTGGAATACACATCTGAGTGGGTGACAGCTGGATTCCTGCATTTTCTCTAGACAGCCACATACAAAGGCGGAGTAGGTGTGACTGAGCAGCCATCTGCATGTTGATGGGTCATCCTGAGGCAGGATGAGGGGGAGGAGCTCACATTTACATCTGAATAGGGCTGTTCTTGTACCCACACTGTAGTGAGCGCGGGGGGCACGGCAGGAAAGGCAATGCCTTGAGGAACTTCAAAGCATCTCTTTGAAGTCTTCCTACTTTAAAGGCCAAATTGGGTATAAGTACTGGACCTCTGACACCATGATTTCAGAACACTTCTTGATCTAAGGACTTTTTTCCAGGAAGAAGAGCTGCTGTGCTGCAGCAGCTACTGTCAATTTGCTAACTGCTTTGTTGTGCTGGCCTGCTGCCTGCTGCCTGCTGATTGATGTGCTATTAGAGGGACTGCCACTTTGCTACCTGCTTTGCTGTGTTGGTCTGCTGCCTGCTACCTTTTGCCTGGGAATGAGAAGGATTAGACTTGCCCTCTACTTTCTTAAACCCAAGTTTCTCCAAGGGCTTGCTGGCTTGCCTCCTGTTTTGAAGTCTCAGGGCCATCAAAGACTTCCTTCAATTCTGGTCCAGCTGCTGGACTCTGCCAACTAGGAGTTCCGTCCTTCCAAGAGGTGCCAATCCAGTCGTGGGCCTTGAAAGGGGGTTCAGCAGGTGTTCTTCGACAAACATTGAAGCAGTGACGACTTTTAGCTGCAATCAGGACTGACGCAGTGCCCTTCGCCACTGATACACTGCCGATTCAAGGACATCTCTGTGTGGTACCTGACTGGGAGGTTTGACGACAACGCAGCTCCTGCATCGTAAGCGGTTCGACGAGGGACCAGATTGCAAGGCTCGACACCTAAGCATCTACGCGACTGCGTGGATCGGAACCAAAGCATTGAGTCTTTTACGCCGACACTTGGTCCATCCAAGGGATTTTTCAGCGGGCCCTCCATCGCAGTTGGCCTGGACTTTGGATTCACCCCAGTCCAGTGAGACCTCAAGTAACCTCTAAGCACTATTTGCTTCTAAGCACTATATTGCAGTTTGATCTTTAAAGATTCATATCTCAAGTTCTACTTTTTGGAGTTTTGTTGTTTTGGTCTTGTGTTACTCATAGAAATATTCTCTGCGTTCCTATACTGGTGTGGAGTCTTTTTGTGGTGTTTTCAATGTATAACTGCAATTAAAATGTGCACAAATACTTTACACCCTGCATTTTAGCTTAAGCCTGACAGCTCTTTGCCAAGCTACCAGAGGGTGAGCACA
Source organism: Lissotriton helveticus (assembly GCF_964261635.1). NCBI lineage: Eukaryota > Metazoa > Chordata > Amphibia > Caudata > Salamandridae > Lissotriton > Lissotriton helveticus. The sequence goes on from NC_136071.1 coordinate 143,906,787, forward strand.
ACTTAGGTAGTGTATCTGACTTCCCCTGACTAGGATTGTGGGCCCTTTTTTAATAGGGTACATACCTCTGCCAACTAAAGAATCAATTTCTAACATTGGTGATCAGAGGTGAGGATAGGACTTGTGTTTGTGCAATACCTTACAGTAATTTGGTGTACACTGCTATCAACATCTAGGGCCAATTTGAACCAATTGATTCTGATCCAGATTTGGTATTTATTTGTCATTTTGGATTTTTTCATTTCCACTAATTCGCATTTTTTCTTTTTCATAAAGTCATGTCTCTAATTGGAGGTCTCACAACTGCACCTGCACCTGCACCAAGCATGGATTTTGAGTTGGCCAAGATGGATACATACACAGTGAAATAACTCAGGGATTTTTGCAAAGGGTTCAAGGTTTCTACCATAGGCTTCACTAAAAAGTTGGAGCTGCAAAAGGCACTGAGAGCCTGGTTGGTATGCAGCACATGAGACCCAAGAGAATGATGATGAGGAGACAGAGGACGATGAGGAGTTGGACCAAGATTCCGCGTAGAATATGGAACTGCATGTAGGACAGGTAGCAACCAACCTGCAAGGAGAGATGCCTCCCCCAGAAACAGGAAGATGTGTCCTTTAAAAGCTTGTCCCCAGAGGAGCTGGAGGACAGGACAGAGGAAAATAAATTTAAGTTACAACTTGCTAAGCTAATGTTAGAGGCAGAACAAAAGAAAATGGCCTTAGAGAAGAAAAGACTAATCATGGAGATGAAGGAGAAAACAAAACAATTAGTGTAGAAGAAAAGAAACTGATATTGGCTCAGCAGTGAAGCCTAAGAGAGCTTGACATCAAAGCCAGGAGGGCAGAGGCCAGCCAGGACGGTGGCAGCAATTCTACAGTGACCTCTGAGAGGAAAGTCCACATACCCAAGGGTCTGGTGTCTGAATTTGTAGTGGGAGACGCATAGACAGATAGTTTGAGACCTACAAAATTGTTTTGCAGATGTGAAAGGTCCTCGATGGAGATTTGGGAGCTAGTCTGTGGAGGCATAACCGTAGTGAGGTGAGGTGCACTATACTTGCCCTAGAAGGGAATGACAGGATGAGGTTTCCCCCCCACAAAGGAGGCCCTAATCAGGAAATTTGGTTTGCCCCCAGAAAAGTACAGACACGTTCAGGGACAATCAGAAGCTATCCCAACAGACCTGGGTGAATTGTGCAGATTCTTTTTGCATGGCACTGGATAGTTGGGTAAAGGTTAGAGGTTAGAGATTACCGGTGGCTGTATAATTGGTTTGCAACAGAGCATATGTTTAGTCCTTGCTTTCCAGATCTGACACCTTGTTGATAGTAAGCTCACTGCCCCCAGAGAGCTTGCTAGGGAGTCGGACCGCTAGGTCAGTACCAGGGTCCACAAGAAGGTATCCGGTTGATCACCATAAGGGTGGGCAGGGTCCCCACCAGAAGAGGGGGCAAAAACAAGCGTGCTGAGTTCTCTAAAGGGCCCCAAACTAGTTCTGATGGTCAGGATTACCATCCCCTTGCTGATAAGAAGTAATGGTTCCCTGACAGTAGATCTGCAGGGAAGGGTCCCTTGAACTGTTAAGAGTGTCAGCAAGAAGGACACTACCAAGGGGAAGCCGAGTGTCCCGGTGAGATGTCATTGGAGTTGGCTAGTGTCGCGCTTGGGGAATAGACTGCCCAGATAGTTTTGGAGAGAGTGTACAGGTTACCGCAGTGTCCCTGGGTGACAGTGAGATGTTGCGGATAACACATACCTGACTAAAACTAAGAAGGACAGTAGCAGATCACCATCAATGGGCAGAGGGTGGAGACTCTGAGAGACACAGGAGCCAGCATGACAACCACTAGGTGTCATCTGGTGTCATCAGAGCAGGCAGTCCCTAATGTGTTCCACCAAGTTGTTGCTGCTAACAACCATGCTAACAACCATGAGAGCCACTACCCAGTGGCTTTGGTTCCCTTTGAGGGGGGTCTCAGGTCTGCTTAAGGTAGCTGTGAGACCATGCATGCCTGTAGAGTGTCTGCTTGGCAATGACCTGGAACATACCATCCGGAAGGAGGTGAAGCTCAGGTCACACTTGGAGATGATGGTGTTGCCTGAGTGGGTGTGCCTGACCACACGTTCCATGGCAACCCGTCAAGAAGACCTTGTACCTGGAAGAATGGCCCAGGTACCTGCAAAAAAAGGAAGGGCAAGGGACAAGGGAAACCCGCTCCTGAAACTCCCATGGTCTAGGAGGAGGCTGACCCTGTGGGAGACACCTATTTGGCAAGGTGTAGGTGAACTGGGGAACCTGCCTGAAATGACCAACTGGCAGCAGAAAGGAGTTCTCTCCAGGGAAGAGTTCTGCAAGGGGCAGAAGGAGTGTTCTATTCTTGTTTGTCTTCTGCAGCAGGCCAAAGCCCAGGCAGATGGTAACGCCTCTGACAAGCACCTGATTTGCTGTGAGAATGATCTCCTGTATAGTGAGATGAGGGGCTACAGAGCCGGGTGCAACACATGTCTTGGTTTTACCCCAGTGCTTCAGTTCCTTCTTACTGGGTCTTGCTCAAGATGTCCCACTGGTACGTAATTTGGGAAAATACAAGACCTTTGACAAGCTTGTCACCCACTTTTATTGGTCTCAGATGCAATCTACAGGTCCTGTCCTGCCTGCCAGACAAGTGGCGAGTCAGAGGAAAGTGCAAAGATGCCCTGCAACCTTTTCCTGTCATTAGCACCCCTTTTTAGTGGATGGATTGGCATTGACGTTGTCGGGCCTTCTTGATTCCAAGACTGAAATAGGCAACACATTTGTTCTGGTCTTGGTGGACGATGCCATCCAGTATTCTAAAGCTATCCCTTAGAGGACAGTGACTGTGCCAGTCATGGCCAGGGCACTGATGGGGATCTTTACCTGCATGGGTTCCCCAAGGAGGTGGTATCTGACAGGGGTACCAACTTCATGTCAAACTACATGAAGGCCATGTGGAAGAAGTGTGGGGTAACCTTCAAGTTCACTACTCCTCACCACCCACAAACCAATGGATTGGTTGAGAGATTCAACTGCTCCCTCATAGGCATGATTATGGGTCTACCCAAACCTATTAGGTGTAAATGGGACGCCCTCCAGCTATGTTTGCCTACAGAGAGGTACCAACGAAGGGGGTTAGCTTCAGCCTTTTTTAACTTCTGTATGGGCACTCTGTGAGAGGACCTCTCAGTTTGGTAAAGAAAGGCTGTGGACAAGATCCCAAGAAGCCACCCCAGGATGTAGTTACACAGCTACATGCTGGGGTTCCACAACCAGTTGTCTCTCTTCAGGAAACTTGTACAGGAGAACCTAGAAGCTAGCCAAGACGATGTGAAATGCTGGTATGACCAGACTACCGCGCTGGTTACGTTCCAACCTGGTCAAACAGTGTGGGCAATGGAGACAGTGAAGCCCACGGCCCTCCAAGACCATTGATCTGGATCTTATGAGTTTAAAAGAGTACACGAGTGATGTCACCTACCTGATGGGTGGACCTCCAGACTCCTAGCAATCTTTTAGGTGTCTTGTATGTCAATCACTTCAAGCCCCACTTTGAGGGATCTGAGATTACCATGCTCCTAGTCTATGATGATGGGTGGAAAAGGAGAGTGAATCTCTTCCCGACCTCTTTATTCCAAGGAGCAGGATGGGTCAGTGGAGGGTGTGAGCCTCTCCCGTACCTTGACCATAGATCAACAGAGGGACTGCCACCAGTTGCTGGGACAGTTTGGCTCTATGTTCTCCCTTATCCCAGGGGTCACTAAATGGTGCACTCATGAGGTTGACAATGGGGACAGGATGCCTGTAAAGAACAAAATATACAGGTTATCTGATATGGTGAGATCCAGCATCTAAGAGGAGACCTCTATGATGCTGGTGTTAGGGGTTATTGAACCTTGAAACAGCCCTTGGTCCAGCCCTGTTGTTTTGGTTACCAAGGCTGCCCCTAGAGGTGTCACACTTGAACTTAGGTTCTGTGTGGACTACCGTGGGCTCAATGCGGTCACTAAGACTGATGAGCACTCCATTGCCCGAGCTGATGAGCTCATTGATAGGCTTGGAACTGCAAAGTTCCTCAGCCTGTTTGACATAATGTCTGGGTACTGGCAAATTACCTTGACCGAGGGGGCTAAAGAGAGGTCAGTGTTCTTGACACCAGAAGGGCACTTCCAGTTCTAGGTCATTCCTTTTGGTTTATTAGAACACCCCTGCCACCTCCCAGAGGTTGGCAGTTCAGGTCCTGACTGTGTTATGTTATGGAAGGAATATAATATGAAAACACGGCCCAACAGCAGACTACAGCAGAGAGCGTGACACAGCTATATGTGATGAAAGAGCAGTGCAGGACAAAAACTTGTGCTGATAAAAAAGAGGTGAAGAGTTTACTTGAGAACAGATTGCATTACCTGTAAGGTTATAGTTAAATGAAAACCCGAGTTTGACAAGCTTGAAGGAATTTATGGCTTTAGCAAACAAGCACACCGGTCCGCATTCTGTGTTTTCAATAGATTGACATATGATTAGACAATGGGAGTAGGATACTGAATTAGCCAGAAACACACAGAAACTGATGAGAGGTCTTGGGAGCACAATGATAGGGCACACACACAAATAAATATGCATTCAAACCAAATACACATACCTTAAAAGTAGAATAATATTTAGCTTGTTATGAATTGTTAGAACTGCAATAAAGTTTGTGTAAAGAATTAGGTTAAAGACTAGAGTAACATGTGACCTCATGTTTTTCCATAACTAATGTGTACTGATGTGTAACTGCCTAGTAATTTATTGTTTGAACTTTTGGAACTAGCATTGTTTAATTATGCATATAAATAGCTGCCTGAGAAGAAGTAAATCGAGACTGGCTGTCTACTTATTTGAAGACAGTCGCTCTCCCTGCCGTGACAATAAAGAGCCGTTTTTACATTGCAAAGATGAGTCTGCTTTTCCTTCATTTTTAAGTTACCCTGCAACGCTGGTAAGCCAGCCTAGGGGTCCCTTTTGCCCTCAACCGACTGCTGCCACTGGAGCATCGCCTGCTCTTGTTGCATAGATCATTGCATATCATTGATGAGGTGAGCAGACACTGTGTTCTTTAAAGTTCCACCTATTTATGGGGGAGGGGGGATCTGGAGGTTTGCCATCTTTAAGGTGAGGACAATGTGGACTTCCTTCCATGATTTTGTATACATTGAATGCCAAATCTCTTTTGGCAATGGTAAATTCATATGTAGATATAAGGATGTGAGAGAGATAAGGCTATCGGATGCAAGATTGTATACACGTGTTGCACAATATTAAGTTGACGGCGCTACATAGTCAGGTAACATGTTTATCCCAATATAAAGTTGGAAGTGGTCAATGTGGGTGATTTGAAGTTCAGTTACCAATGTGTGTTCCAATGTTTGACATAGAGGGACAGCTGAAAGGCTGATGTGGCTAAACGTTACCTTAAGGTACGATCTGAACACTGGAATTGCCACCTGGACCTAACATCCTGAATAAATTCCATGGTCTATGAAATGCATGGTTTGAGGGTTATCCTCTCTAAACGCAGAGCAAAGTGGCCAGTGGTTGCTGATTGCATTTAGAGTAGAAAAATGGTGATACACGTTAAGAAATAGTTGAAGTGTTTTTAAAATGTTAATGGTGAATGCCTGCGTGTGCGAGTGTGCGAATGAAAATGTGGTTACAGAGTGATGTTTTTGTTGCATAATGTTATTGTGATGCATAATCTTTAATATATGATTGTTGTTAACGCATTGACAGATTTTCTTGTTTTTGAGGGCTAGTGTTAAGTTTTTAAAGAAACAATAATATTGACCAATTAAATTGTAAGTGTTGTAAGAAATATGACAAATTTTGGAGACTCCCCTAGTGCATATGCAAAAGACCTTTCCAAATGATCTGAGAAAATTGCAAAAATATTGTTTAGAATGGTTCAATGCCACTCAGAAATATGTGTATCCCCGGCCAAAGGAAGGGCCATTTGATGATAAAATATTATAACATATTGTACACATCTTCTTAATAGTAAATTTACAGGAGTCAAATTGTAGAAGCGAGAAGCCACCTTAGCTTTATAGCAAGTCTTTTGTGAGAAATCTAAGGAGTCTTCCAAAGTTGATAACCCTAATACCCTGTTTGCTCCCCCACCTCCATATGACCCTATGAGAACTTCTCCCAAGGTACCTGGCATATATCCACTGACACAGTTACAAGAAGCCGCAGTGGGATACGAGAACCCTGAACTTGAGATCCCTTCACAATCCTGAAAAGAACGCCTTAATATTGCCCCACAAATATCAAAGCAAAGACATACGAGCACTCCCCGACGGCAAGTGATGGTGGGTAACTCTCAGTTTTCAGGTCAACTAGAAGCGCAGTTCAAACTTCATTTACATCCAGTCTCTCCTCAGGAAGATAGAGGTGAGGAGCAGAGTCCAGGCGACAGTGATTCGCAGTCACATGTTTCATCAGCCACATCACACTTGTTACAGAAAAGAGACACAATAGGAAGGGTAGTTAGGGAATGGATGTCTATCCCACAGCGAAGAAATACAGATGCAGCTAGATTGAGTGGCTATGTGGACAGGGCTGCCAGTATCCCAAGAAAGAGATAGGACTGAACATAATCTACCACCTTGAAACATGGAAAAAGATAACATAATAGTTTTCAGGAATGGTTGTCACAAAGTAAGGGTAGGAGAGATGCAAAAGAAGTAAGGAGAGAAGGTTATTATGATAACCTTTCAGGACAGATACGGGGACATTTTGGCAGCATGAAAAATAGAATAGAGTCCATACATAGGCATATAGATACCATGGGTGAAAGACTTATATCCCCAAAAGCTAGGCACTCCACTTATGATATTAGCACTCAAGAAAGACCCCTTATTGATGTAGATCACACAAAGGGTGCAAGGGGTTGCCTAATCACATTGACACTAGAGAAGGAGAGCAGGGTATGTTCTCTAAAGGGATGTATGACATTACAACGCATGCTTTTACCACGCATGCCTTTACAACGCGGTTTTTACAACGCATGCCTTTACAACGCATAGCGCTTTGGGGTGCTGGATAGTGAATAGTTTAATTTACTATTACAACTCCAGTCCCCGTGGACACTAGGGAAGGTGTTGGATAGTAAATTAAATCTATTCCTTATCCTAGAGTGCCCCCCAGCGCAATGCGTTGTAATGGTTTGCGTTGTAAAAGTTGCATCGTAAAGGCACTGCGTGGTAAAAGTTGCGTTGTAAAGGATGTTTCCCTCTCTAAAGCTTAAGGAACCCCGAGCAACAGATCATGAGTGATTGAAGTTTCAGGGAACACATGGCCAGACAGACCCCAGGATGGGATCTCGTGAGGCTATGAGAGGACTGACACTACAAGATAGGCCAATACAGCAAATGAGTGTTCAATCAATTTTGCACTGCACAGTTCTCACCCCTAGTGAGATAGTTGCTGAAGGAGATAATATTCGCACAGTGTTGTACCATATGGGGATAATTTGACAGAGTGGACAGACATTTTAGATCCACTGAAAATGCCATGGCTGCAAGAAGGGACCTATGAACTGCGTGACATGTAAGTGATGAGGATTGTATTTTTGATGGTGACAAAGATCTAGACTGGGATTATCACTACATTCGGAAATGTTTGCACATGTGGCAAAAATATGCCAGACATCACACTCTCCAACATTCTGCCAGTCCCTTGTAGCAGATGCCCCTGATGCGCAAGGGACCTGGGGCACCCCATTATGTTCCTTGGCTACAGATGGACAAGGAGAATCTTAAGAAATTGTTACTGCCACTTATAGAGGGAGTAAGGAAATGGATTAGAGCTTTTGAAAAGCAAACTGCAGGCATCACCTTGGCAGTAGGAGACATAAAAAGTTTGTTTAGCTCTCTTATAGGATGTGAAACAGACACTGTTTTTCAGAACTCTGGAGTGAGAAATGTTACTCTTACTGAGACTAGATATATTGGTTCCCCATTTAACTTAGTTAGGATGGTAGTTTGGGAGCAGTTAAGGAAAAGGTATCCTGACTGATCAGATTAGGTCTCTCATGACTCAATCAATGCAGCCAAAAGACCCCAGTAGGATGAAAGAAAAATGAACCCAAGAAGTAAGTCAGGGTTGAGAAGTAACAGGAGAAAATGTCAAGTAGTAAAGAAAGGGTTACCCTTTGATGTACAGGACACTCTTGATAACATAGTGGCAATGGAAGCCAACCATTGGACCAAGATACAGGCACATATAATTCAGTTGTATAAGAAAAAGTGGGAGAAAGCGAGAAACAAGCAGAAAGTGACAGAGAAAGCACTAGCAAAGTAAGTGCAGGAAAAGTTGACAAAGAAAGGAGCAGTGGAACGAGCTGCAGTAGCAGCCACCACACAGATGACTGCAGTGTTTGTGGGATCAGTCCCAGGAACCACCCAACAACAGTATCTACAACAGCAGAAAATTAAAGGGCACATGGAAGTAGTAGAGGAGGTCAAGGAGGAATAGGGAGAGACAGGATAGGTCCCCAGAGGATGGACCAAGTATGTCATTACTGTCACAGATATGGACATTTGATCCGAGACTGCAGAATTAAAAGATGGGATGAACAAAATGGAAGAATAGGAGTTTACAACTAGACAGGAATTACAGCAGTGAAGTCACAGTCAAACCCACAAATAATATGTGTACCTTAGATGCCACCACAAAACGTGCAGCAATCAGTAAGCCTCAAGCACAAATGGCGACATAGGAAAGTTGGTGACTCCACCTCAAAGTGAACAGGGAAGTGTGATTATGAGAGGAAGAAATCCTCCCCAGACAAATTATGTGGGAGGATACATGCAAAGATGGTGTCCACAGAGTATTTCCTTGTGTGTCCAGTATTGTCAGTGATGCATAGGCCAGATGAAGAACCCACTATGACGGTAGATATCAATAACAAGAGGTATGCATTCCTCATACATATAGGAGAAACTCGAACCTGTATTAGTGAGGGAGACATTCCAATCATTAATAGATCAACAGACACACAAGGATTCTCTGGGGAAGTAATGAGAGTTGCATTTACTAAATCAGTGGAGATTGAAATAGGAGGGAGGTACGTAGATGGCTACTTTCTGTTATCTCATGCTACCCCAGCTAATCTGTTAGGGAGAGATTAAATATGACCATTCATTTTGATTATGATGGTCTCATGATTTGTTCTACCCCAGGAATTTCACCTTTGAGATTATGGCAGTAACAGTGGATTCCTCTGCTGGAGATCAAATCAAATCATGACCTACTGATGTGGACATATTTACCACGGCAAAGTATACAATCATAGCAGAGACACCAGAGTTACTGGGAAAGGGTGTCAGTTACCTAAAGAATCTCTCTTCCAGCAACAAGTCAAGATTCTTGGATACCTGACATTGCATTAATATTGCAAAGAGAGGCCTTAGAGGTAACACCAACCTATGGTGCTCTGATAGCCAGGAGCCATAGCCATTTTTTATGGGCATATGTTATATTCATTGAGCCAGGTAAAATGGTTAGGGAATACTGGGCGATGAGCTGTTTGATGCCAATTCTAAAAAAACAGTTGTAGTCTTTCAGGATGACATACTGTTGAGGACAGCATTAGAAGTAAGTATGTCCACACCAGGTTAATCTTTTGATTCTGTTAGGGAAGCAGATCTGTCCCAAGTACCAAACACATTGTGGTCTAAGGGGCCAATGATGCAGGCCTTCTTCATACTGCTACACCATTCATGTTTATATTAAAGGAAGGTGCTATCTTACCTATAGTGAGGCAGTATCTTCTTTCTAAAGAAGCACATGAAGGCATCACCCCTACTATAAAGGCACTGCTAGAGCAAGGAGTGATGTACCCTGGAGTATTTCCTTGTATCATCCTGATTTACCCGGATAGGAGGTTTAAGGGTAATACTTGGCGTATGGTTCAATACCTGCGCCCCCTGAACAATTGTAGTGGTACCAGAAATTCCAATTGTTCCTGACTCCTCCAGTATTCTGATAAATATACCTCCGGATGCTAAAACTTTCTCTGTTATAGATCTGAACAATGCCTTTTTCAGCATTCCTCTCCATCTAGACAGCCAATATTTGACAGTGTTCTCCTATCGTGGGGCTCAGTATTTGTACTCTTGTTTACCCCAAGGGTATTATGAGTCCCCTAGCATTTTCAACAGAGTGGTGAAAAAATATCAAACTTTCAGTGTGTCAGTACATTGTTGCAGTATGTTGATAACATACTAATTTGTAGTCCTACCGTACAGCAGTTTAGGAAAGATACCATATCTCCCTTGGTTACTCTTGCAAAGATAGGGTACAAGGTAGAAAGAGACAAACTCCAGTATTGCCAGTAAGAAGTCTATCTGCGGCAAGACTACTTTGCAAGGTCCCTAGAGCTACCTCTGTCTCAAGTCATCTGCGGGACCTACATTGGCTCAGGGTGGAGAACCGAATTAAGTTTAAAGCCCTGAGCTACATGTTCAAAATCAAAACTGGAGCTGCCCCTCAATATCTGCAATATCTGGTCAGCCCCTTTGTGCCTTCTCAGTGCCTTTGCTCATGCACTCAAGAGAAATTTTCTGTGCCCAGAATCAAATTATCTCGGATGGGAGGCAGATCATTTTCACACCTGGGTCCCTCACTATAGAACTCACTTCCCACTGCCATCCGGAACAAAATGGTATACACCCTGTTTCGCAAATCCCTTAAGACTTGGCTTTTTAACCAGTAACCTAATAAGCTGCTATACATTCTGATCTGCTCCGGCGCCGGGAAACCCTTTTTGGGTAGCTGCCACGCCTTAAAAATGTAATAATAATTATTATTATTATTATTTGGGGCAATTATTGTCAGCTTCAGGCCGATGAGTAACCCCTGAAGGAGCAGCATCTACTCGTCAAATGACTGATCCAGAAACCATTAAAGGAATGTAGAAGTTCCTTGGTCTCTATAATTATGTGGGACAATGGGTCTTTGATTACAGTACCCTAACAGCACCTTTGCTAACTTCTATCAAAGAATGCTCCCAGTCAAGGGATGTACTATATAGACAAATATCTACAGGTAAGCAAGTGATTCCTCAGGCTTTACGTATGATAGCTCTTGTTCAGTTGCATTTACCATCTCACGTCTCAAGAGATCATTTGTCTATGCAAATACAACAAGACTGGTTCATACCAAATTTGCATTGACATGCTTACCATGTACCTTCACAATTGCACTGTCTTCCAACAATTTTCTCCCAATCCCACATTAAAAGTGATAAATTCAACTATTCCATGACCACAAGGTCCATTTTAAAGCCCTCCATATTGACTTGGCAGACATGCTAGATAGGCGTAACAACTATCGATATTGATATCCTATAGTTGTAGTTTGTCCTATTTCCCGATGGATTGAAGCAGGACCGTGCTTCCATTGTGGTGGTAAGTCAGCTGCTATATTTCAGATTTGTGAAATGATCCCATGCTGGGGAATTCCAAAAAGGATTAGGTCTGACAATGGTGCTCACTTTGTTAATGCAATCTTCACAAATCTTACGACAATGTTAGGGATAAAACATAAACTAGCCTCTTTTTACCATCCCCAAAGCAATGGCTTTGTTGAGTGCATAAATGGCCTGCTAAAGAATAAAATCAGCAAGCTAAGTGCCACGTTGCATAAGAGGTGGTTGTATTGCCTAACACTGGTACTCTTTACCCTTAGAAACATGCCTGGGCTCGGCAGAGAGAAAGCCACGGGGGGAAAAAGAAGGTTTTCACAGACAATGGTGCACAAGATTACATAAATAGATACATTAAATGCAACATTGCATCGGCACAGGCAAGTTAATAATCACAGCATGTTGCGCAGTACCCAAGAAACCAAGGATGAAAAAAGCGCATCCACGTAGCCTATACAGTAGGGTATGTGGCACCTATACACACAGGACTAAGTACAATGGTCAGGGATGCGCTATCCTGAGCCCAGGAAGGAGTCACAAGGGTGCTCAACTGATCCCTGATGGGTGGTATAGGACATCTAAGCCCATAGTGTAAAAACATAAGGCAGGTCTACTAGCCATTGTTCAAGGTAGCCCCCTGTCTAGCAATTTTCTCACATTTGTTGAGGCCACTCAGGATTGTGTCAAAAATGTGAATCCATTTACATTCACGAATGCTGAGAGTGTTGGTGGTAATCGCCTCCCCTCGGGTTGACCTTTGCTTTTTCAATGACCCACCACTTGAGACTCTCAGCTGAATATCCAAATGCTATGAAATGTTCCACTAGGGGTGCCCCTTGGACCTTGCAACGTATTCTACTGCAGTGTTGCAGTGTGCGGGTCTTCACTTTCTGTACAGTTTGACCAATGTACAAAAAAATCACACGAGCAAGTAATTGCATATATTACACCCGTGGAGTTGCAATTGGTATGAACCTGTAGTGTATGTGTGTAGTTGTTGTGGGTGAATTGTTTCATCTCCTTTGTTAGAGAACAAACTTTGCATTACCCTCACTTATGATGCCCTTTAACTGGAGGGATGTTCCAAAGTGCTGATTGTCTATCCCTAGTTTCCATAAGTAACAGTTATTTTACCACATAATCTCTAACATGTATGCCCTTCCTGAAAGCATGCATAGGGGGTTGCATGAGCCCTACTTCGTCTGCCACCAGGTTCCAGTGGCGGTTAATGATCTTTTTAATCTTGTTGCTTTTTGTGCAAAACGATGTTGCACATACTAGACGTTCCTGATCTGTAGTGGTTCTCTGTTTGAGTTCTGTGACAGAACCATGCCCATTTTCGGGCTTTTTTAAGTAAACTCACTGGGTATACCCTCTCAATCAGACTTGTCATAAGGTTGGATGAGTCCTCAAAAAAGTCAGGCTTCTTGGTGTAATTCCTACTCAACTTCAGGAATTGGCCAAAGGGTAGATTGTCCCTGAGGTTGCGAGAATGGTGACTGGAATACCATAAAAGTGTGTTCCTTTAACTGGTTTTCCTGTATAGGGTAGTTTGTAATCTGCCCTTGTCTTCCCTGATGGAGATATCGAGGCATTTTTATCACTTTATTGTTAAATTCAAGTGAGAATTGAATATCCACTGACTGAGCATTAAGCCAACCGTGAAATTCCTTCAGTTGATTTTAATTGCCTTGCCATATCATCATGACATTGTCTATATAACATCTCCATACTTCAAAGCTCTCTCTGTGGGTATTCTGATCACTCAACACTTGGGTATGTTCATAATTATCCATATAGATTCCCTAGGACTCCCCATACTCTGTCCTTGAGGTTGAAACATGTAGAGCCATTCACGTTCACCAGACGCAGTTAATATTTTAAACTGCAAGTGCTCTGTTTTTAATCATTACGCCAGGAACAAACCAATAAAGTTCATATTGCTGCTGGTAATTAGTTTTAACATCACTTTCTCGCATTAATGCTTTTTCAGTTTTTCACTGCGCTCGCCACCCAACCTACCTAGTAGTCTTCTCATCTGAAGGATTTATTATATCTCAAACAGTGTAGGAATACAAAAAATCCCTGAGCTCTTCCCTCACAGTGAGGGGGTAGTAGCCCCCAGATGATGAAGCATGCCACCTCGGTGGGTGGTAGGATTACGTCCTAATTAAGGGACCCCCTTAGTAGCACGTCGAGATCATCTCTGTTGTCTCTTGTTCAGGCATATGTGTGTTCTTGGACCCGAGCATTTCATGTGTTCATTGTAGAAGGATTAGTACCAAGGCGGGAGGGATGTTTCCATTTAGGACACCAACTTGAGTACTAGATTCTCAGAACGACATATATCACCTAGTGCCAAGTGCAGACCAAGGTTTAAATCCAGTAATTTAAATATCAACTAGAGGGGGAACATTAGGGAAGAAATAAAATATGAAAACATGGAGCAACTGCAAACCACAGCAGAGAGCACCAAACAGCTATTCGTGGTGAAAGAGCAGTGCAGGCCAAAAACCTGTGCTGATGAAAAAGGGATGAAGAGTTTACTTGAGAACAGAGTGCACAACCTGTAAGGTCATAGTTAAAGGAAAACCCGTGTTTGACAAGCTTGATGGAATTTATGGCCTTATCACACAGTAACACTGGAACGTATTCTGTGTTTTCAATAGATTTAAACATGATTAGACAATTGGAGCAGGAGACTGAATTAGCGAAGAACACACAGAATCTGATAAGAGGTCTTAGGAGCATAAGGATAGAGCACACTCACAAATAAGCATTTAACCCAAATACACATGCATTCAAAAGTAGAAGAATACTCAGTTTGTTAAGCATTGTTAGAACTGCAATAAAGGATGTGTAACCTAACATTGTATATTTGTAAAGCGCACGTTCACCCAAGGGTATCTTGGTGCTGAATAACAGATGTTTATTGCTACCCAACTCAACAGTACTCCTTTTTTCGACCTTAGCAGGATGAAAGGCTAAGTGGGCCCATGGGATTTGAACCTGTGACCATGAGGTCAAACACAGACCTCTACATTGGATGCATTAGTCCACTAAGCTACCAGACCCTGCTAGGTTAAAGTCTAGGGTCACAGGTGACTTCACGTTTTTCCATAACTAATGTGTAACAATGCTTAACTGCGTAGTAATTCATTGTTTGCACTTTTGTAATTAGCATTATTATTAATTGTGTAAAAAAACAGCTGCCTGCCAAGCAGCAAATTGAGACCAGCTGTTTAATTGTATGAAGCCGGTTGCTCTCCCTGCTGCAACAGTAAGAGCTGTTTTTGCACTGCCAAAAGGAGTCTGTCTTTTTCTTCATTTTTAAGTTAGCCTGCAGCAGTCGAAGAATTTAGTGCCACCTACCTAGATGACATTGTGGTCTTCAGCTCCAGTTGGGAGGACCACTTGCACCACCTCCAGGAAGTGCTTCGGGCTCTGCAGAGCTCAAGCCTGATTATCAAGGCCATCAAGTGTCAGATAGGGCAGGGGTCTGTGCTCTACTTGGGACACCAAGTAGGGGACAGCAGGATGCTGCCCTTGCAGCCCACAATAACACAATTCTGGCTTGGGAACCACCCCACAGACACAGACAGAACTGAGAGTCTTCTTAGGCTTTACTTGGTATTACAAGAGATTCATCTAGAGATATGCACCACTGATACCCCCGGACAGAGCTGACTTCTAAGAAGTAGCCGCGTCAGGTGATCTGGACAGAGGTGTGCCAGAAAGCATTTGACACCTTGATGGAAATCATATGCACAGCACTTGTCTTCAAGGCCCCCTATTTCTCCCAAGAGTTTTTTTGTGCAGTTGGACGCTTCAGAGCATGGCATAGGGTCCGTGCTCTCACAGCTAAATGAAGAGACCCTGGATTAGTCTATAGCCTTCATCAGTAGGAGGCTACTTCCTAGGGAACAGAGGCAGAACGCAATAGAAAGGGAAGCATTTGCTGTGGTCTGGGTGCTGAAGAAGCTGAGGCCATACCTTCTTGGAACTCACTTCTGGGTTCAGGCAGACACCAGGCCTCTCATATGGGTAATGCAGACGAGGGGTGAGATACTCAAACTGTTGAGGTGGTCCATCTCCCTACATGGAATAGACTTTACTGTGGAATACCGTCTTGGAACAGACCATGCCAATGCTGATGGGCTCTCCCGTTTCTTCCGCCGTAGTGAAGAGAACTCCGAAGGGCTTTGGTAGCTCTCCCCACCTTCAGGTGGTGGGAACACATCTTAGACCTGGCATCCTTGGCATGGTTTCCCCTGACTTTTTGCCTTTTGACCTCCTGTTCTGCTGACTTTAATTTTGCTGGCTTTATGATTTTGGGCACTTGACCACTGCTAGCCAGTGCTAAAGTGTGATAGTGTGGACTAGGCCCTACATTTTTGGTCTCATCATCAATTACCATCACCTGCAGGGTTAAACCCCATTCTTCCACGCTAAATCTTTCTTTTTTCCAGTGATAGGCCTTGGAATGTTGTATTAGGAGCCAAGAAGAAAATCACACAACTCAAACTTAAATTTAATTAACAGTTTAAGTTCAGTCAATGATAAGAGTTGGGATAATTTTTCTAATACCTTTATTTCTCAATAAAAGATTATTAAAGTTATTTTTTTTATTTTTGTCTTCATGTCAATTAGTCATAAATCAAATAAGTTTACAGAAATCTCATCAAAAGAATGGTTAGAGCACAGCATCAAAGGTTTTGCATTAAGTAAGTTCATAAAGGAGTTAGGGCCAGATGTAGGTAGCCAAATACCGGTCGATAACGTCCGAAAATACAGAATTTCAGCCGTTACCAACCGGTATTTGGCTTTTGAGATGTAGGGGCCCAAAGAAGACCGATTCGGTAAATACGAGCCGGTAATTTACCGATTCGGAATTTACCGATTCGGAATTTACCGAATCGGAAATTACCGATTCGGTATTTACCGAATTCTTATTTACCAAATCGGTAAATAGGAAATGGTAAAAAATTAGTCTTGAGATGTAGGAAACTTCTAAAATACCGAATTTCATGAAATTCTGCATTTAAGAGTCTGTATTTACCATGGATTGAAAGCAGGTGGTAACCAGGTGCAGGCCATTAAAAAGGCCCCAAAATGCAACAGTGTGACCAGAATGGCGGCATTCTACGTGATAGCATGGCGGCTACGGCTACAGGCAGCAGGAGAGAGGGTCTGGAGAAGGGAGGAGCAGGTGTACAGACAGAGGATAACGCTCTTTCAACTCACTGAGCCAGAGATATTGCAAAGGTACTGGCTACACCCCCAAACCATCCTGGACTTGATCAGGGACCTCCACCCACTTTTGGAGCACCCAACCCCAAGGGCGCATGCCATCCCACCCCATGTGCAGGTGCTCTGTAGCCTACACCTGCTTGCATCTGGGAGTTACCAGGGGGTGAATGCTGTGGTAGGTGGGATGTCTCAGAGCTGCCTGTCCCGTTTTTTCAGGAAGTTCCTAGAGACCATGATGCAGAGGATGCATCATTACATCTGCTTTCCTAACACACACGTGGACCTGCTGAAGACCAAGACTGACTTTTATCAAATTGCACAGTTCCCACACGTCATTGGTTGTATTGATGGCACCCACATCCCTATATGCCCACCTGCTGCCACAGAGTACATTTACAGAAACAGGAAGTTAACCTACTCTATCAATGTACAGGTAATCTGTGATGCCAACAACATAATCACAGACATTGTGGCGAAGTTCCCAGGAAGTACCCACGAATCCTACATCTTTCAGAACAGTGGGATCTACACACGCCTGACAGCGGGGGAATTTGGAGAAGGATACCTGCTAGGTAAAACACTGTGACACACCCTGATAGATATTGCAGATGTATGTGTATGTGTGCATGGGAGTACTGGCTCTCTCATTTACAAATAGGGGATAGCGCATATGCTGTCCGCTCGTTCATCCTGACACCCTACCTCAACCCTTCAACCCCCAGCCAGAGACGATACAACGTGGCACACAAATCCACTAGGAACCTTGTAGAGCCCACCTTTGGGCTGTTAAAAAGCAGGTTCCGCTGCCTCCACAAAAGTGGAGGGGCACGGCAGTACTCACCACTCATCTGCTGTAAGATAATTGCAACTTGCGCAATGTTGCACAACCTTGCTACAAAGAAGGGCACAGAGGTTGAATTGAGCGACTATGAGGACCACGATGATGAACATGCACTGCCTGAACCCAACAAAGTAGGAGTTACGCCAGCAACATTTGGCAGACAGAGACGGGCAGAGATCACACAGAACTATTTTTGAGTAAGTAAAGAGACACAGACAGGTGGAGTATGCACCCAACGTAGTTTAATCATTGGCACTACGCAGGTACTCAAAGGCACAAATTGGCAACACAAATGTCATCCATGTAATAATGGTAGTCCTGGCTCACTTTAAGGTCATGGAGTGTGGGCTGCATTAGTCATTTCTGGCCATGCCTACCAGTGCCAGATGAAAGTGGCTGGCTGTCCTCACTGTGTGTTTGGGCTGTTGGATCACCATGGCTCCTGCTGCTCCTCCGTGTCTCAACAACAGGGGGGCTTGTCATGCTGCTCCTACTGGTGCTTTCCTCCCTTTCTGGTACATCCAGAGCAGCAGTTTGCGCTTTCTGTGCATTAAGCAGCACCTCTACAGCACTCACCACCCTTGCAAGGCCCCTAGACACCTCATTGCTGCTGTGTGTTAGTCCCTCTTGCATGTTGATGCATCGTCTGCATAGAAGGGAAGTGGCTGTGGCCAGGCGGTTCATTGTCTTAGTTTGTTGTTGCGCTTGCTGCCTGTCCTTGTGCCTTGTTAACCTTTCCTGGTCCAGTTTTGTGCACAGAAGCTGCACCGATTATGACATGTCCCGCACACCTGTGGCCATCTCATGCATCCCTGCAGCCATCTCCCTCATACCTGATGCCATCTCTTTGTTCTCATCAACCAGTGCACTGATGCCCTTCTCTATGTTTTCCATATTTGCATTCAGGTGCCTCATCTGGCGTTCCTCAGACAGGATGGCCTTCCCCTGCATTCTTTGAATCTTTATCATGCTACCCTCCAGCCCACGGAAGACACTGGGACCCTCCAAATGTTGTGCAGCACTACTATCTCTGGGCCTGCAGCGTCTGGTACCTGTACGGGCACCCTCTGCGCTGGACTGCTGTGTGGCAGTGCTTCCTTCCCCAGCTAAGGTTTGAGTGTCATCCCCCTCCATTTCACCTGCTGATGTTTCCATTTCAACCAGTGGTGCAACTGCATGCCTCCTGCTCTTTTGAACTACAGGTATTGTTTGTGGCAGTGACACAGGCAGTTCAGGTGAGGACAGTAGCAGAGGGGATCTTGAACGCTCTGGGGAGGCCTGCAGATGTGGAGACATTTCAAGGTCTTGGGATGGTGGCAGTGGTGTTGGTGCACCATTATCCTCTGTGACATTCTCTGCACTTGTGCCTGCCTCCTGGCTGTCATCCCTCTGTGGTGCAGTGCCTTCCTTCTCCCTGGTACGCCTGCGAGATGTCTCGCCTGTGGACATAAAAGCGTACATTAGCTCTGTGCTCCTGCCTCACTGCTTCTACGATAGAAAATTTCTCACTGAAACACTGTACATATTGCCTCAGCTTGAATATGACTGATATGTTTTGCATAACTTGTTGCTTGGTGTGCTGTATAACATGGTAGGTTTTTCAATGACTACATCTCCCATAATGCATTGCTCCTGTATAGTGCTACCTCTACTGGAGTGGGGTTAACCACATGGATGCTGGAGTAATACCTCTGCTGTGCTGGACAGCAATAAAAACTGGTGTGGTCATGACGAGCTCAGCTCGTCATGAGCACCTGAGAGGTGTATGCCATGACGAGCTGAGCTCGTCATGAGCACCGAAGGGGTTAACACTGCCACATAGGGGAAAGGGAAGGTGATGGGGTGGGGGTGATTGCTGTGCATGCTTCTTACCTTTTCTGGTGGCAGCTCTGGCTGAGCTGTCTGCATCTCCCAGTCCACAGACGCTCTCTGGTTCTATGGTGGACTCCACCAGCTCCTCCAGCTCAGTCAGGGGAGGTGCACGGTTCTTCCCTCCTCCAGTTTTGTTTGCCTCTTTGTGGAGCTCTGAAATTTTCTTCTTAGTCAAGCTCCTGAGGTCATACCACCTCTTTTTCAGGTCATCTATGTCCCTTGGAGTCACTCCTACAGCATTCACCTTCGACTGTATTTCCAGCCAATTTTTTCATTTGGCAGATTCAGCCACAGTCAGGGACTGTTTTCCAAACAATTTATGGTCTTCTTTCACCACGTCCTCCACGAGGACCTGCAGCTCCATGGTGCTGAATTTTATTTTTCTCTTCCTCTCTGGAAGTTCCTTTTCACTGCTGCTTGCCATTTCCCTAATTTAAAAGCACAGACGTTTTCCTGTGGCTCAGGGACTCAGCTCTGCTTTCACAGCCTCTCCAGAAGCTTCTAATTACTTCCAGCTGCCTGGGTGTAGCCACTTCCTGGTTGGGAGGGGGGTGTTTGCACCTGATAGGCTGACTCCTGAGTTTCACTTTTTTTTCCTATCCGATTCGGTATTTACCGAATCGATATTTACCGATTCGGTATTTGCCGAATCGGTATTTCCCATTCATTCCTATGGGCCACAAAGTCCATAGGATTGAATGGGAAATACCGATTTGTTAAATACCGAATCGGTAAATACTGATTCGGTAAATTCCGAATGGGTAAATACCGATCCGGTAGATTCCGAATGGCTGATACCGATTTTTACCGAATCGGTAAAAAAGACCGATTTTTTACCTACATCCCATTTACCGATTCTAAAATACCGAATCGGTAAAATTCAGTATTTTAGAGTCGGTAAAATGGGATTACCTACATCTGGCCCTAAATTCCCTAATCTAGAGATCAGCGTCAGAGTTTCAGATTTCAAGAACCCATGAAGAACTCGAATTATAGGAAAAGAAGGAAATGAAAAGATCAGAAAGCTTCTAAGCCAACTTAGAGTAGCAAAACCTCCCATAAAGAGCAGTTCATAAGACTCAGCCGAATCTCAATAAATCCAAGAAGATCAGCATACAGTTGCAGTAGCAATCTGTCAAATCAAATAGCAAAGTGAGGCAGAGAGGGAAAACAGTAGCAGCAGTAGCCACAGCCATCAAGGGTCTGGGTCTATGATGGAGTGTGCAGGAAAGCCTTCTTCTCTCTAACTAACAGGGAACTCGCACTAATATAAACCACATAAGGTGTGGTTCCCATAAGCCTCAAACACAGATCGACCGTCTATATCTTAATTTGTTTCAATGTGAAAACAATCACCTACTAACTAAAAGGCAAAATCACTGTTAGGTAATGCATTCTTTCTAATTTGAGTTTTTGTTCGAAGTGCCCAAGTTATTCTATTCAAACGTTATGTGAAACATAAGAAACATGTGACGTTCATGACATTTAAGAATAAGTGTTGCCTATAAAATAATACATTTGTTAAACTGGAATATTCTGCAGTTATGATAACATTTCTAAGCCTGTTAATTTAAGGTCAAGCTCCTAAATCATGTTCTGAACATTTCAGCAATATTAGTTTTGCTTCTGGTAAAATAAAACTTGTTTCATGGCTTTTATATGGCCTACAAGGGTACCTTTGACTACCTATTGCTAATCAGCACATTTCAAATGCATGTCACTTCAACGTTTAGCTTTACTTTTCATTGTACATTCATCTTACTAGATTAATTCATTTTTCGCTTCAATTAATGGACTCTATTAGTCCACCATCTGGTGGTTAACCATCACACTACCATGGTTTCACATGTGAGCTCTGTTCAGAAGGCACTTTCATCATCCGTTGAATCCCTTCTCTTTCTTTTTAATCTCTGAAATCTCAATTACTTTTTATAGTCATCATTCATAATTTAATTTAATGTTATGACTCTTTCAAATCTTTTACTAATTTCCTTTTCCCTTTTCTTGTGCATATAATATCTACAGCCTTTAAATTAAATAAGCAGGCATAACAGGCAAAGTCCTATTAATTGTACTGGTATAAGTATAGCCTTCAAAGTACCGCCTCATACTGTCGCAATCCAATTTCACAGATACTAAATTCCATATGTCTAGTTCATTAGGGTGTTCTTCTGTAAAAGCAAACTTTCCCTTTGTGTTGACTGTTTAATCTTAACTTCAGATATACCATTTTCTTTTTAAATTCATCTTCTTCCTTCTTCAAAACATTTTTCAGGACATCACTATGTTTATCTTTAGTACATGTCATGCTAGTGTTTCTTCTAATGACATAATAACAACTTTTTTTAATGGTTGTATCAAACAGGTTAAATTGTGCTGATAAGCTTTGGCACAATCTGTAGTTCTATGTGGCATAAAATAATACCAAGTTGTGCCCATTTCATTTCTTTGTGAGTATAAATTCATGCTTTCTATTAAGGTACTCTAGAAAGCATTAAATCATAGCTAGAATGGAAATATACAAAGTGTTCTCGTCTATATAAAAGTGTGAGCAGTATAGTATATGTAATTCCAGAAGATGACAGCATATGGTAATATGTGACTGCCTCTGATAACGATGACGGTAAATGAGCACAGACATAAAAGTCCTTAACTCCCATGTTATGTGTGTATACATGTACAAGTCTAGAGTAAACGTTTGTTGAGTAATCCTCCCTATTGTAGGTGACAAATGAAGCTTTCAATTGCTCTTCATCACTCGGATATGTGTGTGTTTTGTTGTATTTGAATTTCTAAAATCTTTCTCAGGAATTAAATAAAATCCTACTAGCAGTATGGTAATCATAATCACTACTATTGCAAAGATTGTACACATAATATATTTGCATTTATTTCCAAGGCAACACATGTCCTCTTTGGAAGCAGATTAAATGAACTCAGTTAGAGTGCAATATACCAGCTTTGCAAATAGCTTATTTAAATGATTAGTTTTCAACAAGTAAATCTTCTTTTAGACAATCCTTAACCCTACTCCGTGTTCTTTTTATAATGTTATCCCTATTTTTCTACTGCAGACTTGGGCCTAGGCAGAGCTTCTGTAAAATAAAAAAAGGAATTGATCGGTGTCAGTCTTTCGTTTTTCATATATCTTTCGTTTAAGCTTTACATAGTCTCTTTGTAAACGCACAGTTTTTTTGTCAAATAACTTTTATCCAGCACTGCTTATTTCAATGATATCAAGGAGGAGCAAACAGTTCAGGTCTCACACCACACAGATCATCGATTGTGACATTTAGCACTTTGCCCAGATAGTAAGTCCACTCAAGTGCTGAATGCCTCCGAGAAGGTACGCTTACTATTTTTGATTTTCTGAGCCTTTGTTGATTTTCTCCCGAATCACTTTCATCACTTGTCGCTATTTCTTCTGACAATGTAACTGGAATTTAGTCAATCAAAATAATTTGTTTCATTGTTCCTTGTTTACCAGTCCGAGGCCATTCAACTGCATGGGTGACTCTTCTCCATCCAGAGCTTGTTTCTTCACCCGGATCATCAGGCTGAACTGATGCTGTTTCTGTCAAGTTTCCAAATTGAGGATTAGTCTCGGCTTCTAATTTGTTAGAGTCTTCAGTGCCACTTGGTGCAATGACAGGTACTTGAATTAGTGCAATTAGTTGCAGTTCTTCATTCCTATCTTCTCCTTGCTGCTGGTGTGACCCTGGAATCACTGCTCCATGTGGTCTTACAGCTTGCGATGGTGCAGTCACCAATGCTCTTGGTTCTGGACAAAAGAGCACAATTTCTTACTCTGGATTTCCTACCTTCTTGCTGTGTGACACATGCACCCAATTTGGAATCTGCCACACTTCACAGCAGTATTGGTCACTAGAATGATTTGGAAGGGACCTTTCCACCAAGTCTCCAAACAATTCTTCCAAACGTGCTTCGTGGTCGCAACGCAATCAACAGGATTGAGGTCATGGCACTGTTCTTGGCGTAGATTTTTTGTGGCAGCTGCAACAGCTGCAACATGGTAAGAAGGGAAACACATCAGCCAATCTTTTGCAGTAGTCTAGTATCATATCATGTGTGATGTTCAACAAAGCATTTGCAGGTACAGCAGGCAACCTCATTGCCGGTCGCCAGTTTTCATGGGGCGAAAGACCAGTCTTCCTGTCAGGGTTAGTTTGAATTCTCATCAGCACCAGTGTTACAGTGTCCAGTCATTTCAATGATGTTAATGCACCGGCGGACATCCTAATGTCATTAGCATTTTACGCATGGGTTGCTTTATTCCAACTCTGTTGTTCTGCTTCTGAAACCTTTTCTTGTACCCTTTTCCACTCATCCCAAGTATTTGCCACCTTCCTTAACATAGAGAATGAAGTGTCTTCCTCAGACTCAGAAGTGAAAGCTCCATTAAATGTAAAGGCCAAAAAAAGCACAGTGCTGTGCTACTGAATCAGCATACCTATTTATCATAGCTATGTAGCATTTCCACTATGATAAGTTGCATATTTAACACCTGCAATTTCAACTGACAACTGAAGAGCGTCCAATTTTTTTTTCACTTGCTCACTTGCACCCCATTTCTGATGGGGGTTCCTGAGGAGGTCATGAAACCTCTTTGTGACCATTACTGCCCAAAATCTTGGACAGAGCTGAAGCCATACTGACTATCTCTAAATATAGTAACTCTCATTGGGGCAGTCAAACCGCATGTTCTGGTAAGGGCAATCAGTTCTGCAACTTGTGATGAGGTAACCCCTTGAAGCCAGGATGTTTCAACAACATCATTTATTGTACATACAGTATAAGCTGCTCTCAGGATACCTTCATTGTTTCTCAAGCATGAGCCATCTACACAAATTACATATTCTGGCTCAATCAGAGATTCATCCTTCATATTAGGCCTAGGCGTTGTGCATAAATCCATGACATCTAAAAATCATGTTTAATTTAATCACAAACATCATCATTTACAGGAAGCAATGCAGCAAGAATTCAAATCTGACAAGACTGGAACATTCACTGTTAATATTTCGTCAAACACTTATGAGTCCTGCTGTGTTTTTGTTCTTGTCAATAGAAGCTCCACAGAGTGATAGACCATTACAGTTACTGGATATCCCATCAGTATGATCTCACTCTTTTGCAGACTAGTGCTCACTGCCGTAACAGCATTAAGATAGCTGGGCAGACTAGGGGCAACAGGGTCAAGGGTTGTTGAGAAATAAGCCACAGGTTTATGAGCGTCATCATGCATCTGTGTTAGCACTGAGATAGTGCAGCCCTCCCTCTCACTGCAAAAGAGAAAAAACTCTTTACTGTAACCTGTCATTCCTAATGCTGGGGCATGACAAAGGTTTTCTTTCAGCTCCAGGAAGGCTTTCAAACATTTGTTGTCCAATGGAAGTGGATCAGACACATCCCTGTGTTTGTCAGCATCAGTAGGGACTTAGCCACTGGGGAAATGTTCAGTATCCACTATCTACAGTAGCCAACTATTCCCAGAAACATTCTGACTTCCTTAAGTGTTTGTGGTGGATTCATCTGAAGAATTCCTTCCACTCTCTCTGGTGACACCTTCCTACTCCTTTTTTAATTAAGTGTGCCAGATAATAAACTTCTTTCTGATAGTATTGCAGTTTACCTGGGGACACTTTATTTCCTTTCTCAGCCAGGCAGGTGATTTAACAAAGCAATGGTATATTGTTTATAGGCTTCTTGTGTCTCTGATGCCACAAATAGGTCATCCATATACTGCAAAAGTACTGATCTATAGGACTTCTACAATGACTCCATATTGTTTTTCATCATCTGGCTAAAACTCAATGGACTCTCTGTATACCCTTGTGGAACTCTGCACAATACCAACATTCTCTGCTGAAACACTAACAAAAAGAGGACGTGGTTATCTTCATGCAATGGGACTGAGAATAAAGTCTGGCAGAGATCAATGACTGTAAACCATTCTGCAGTATCTGAAATTTAAAATAACATTGTGGCTGTATTCGGTACAATGGGACAGCATGGGACAACTGTCTCATTAATTTTCCTCAATTCCTGCACAATCCAATATTTTCCATTGGGTTTTTGCAAACCCATGATCAGAGAGTTACATGGATTCCCAATTAATTCCCTCAGAATTCCTATCTGTATCATGCACTCGATTACAGGCATAAGTACTTCAATTTTTTCTGGGGACAGTTAGCATGGTGGGGTTCTTGGAAATACCACATTTGCCTATGTGGGAATCTGGACTGGTTCTACTCCTTTAATCAACCCATTGTCTTATTCTGTGAGATCCCACACTTCTGGGTTCACGGTTTCCCTCAACTCAGCAAGTAATTCTTCAATTGTCATTAATGGGAACAAGCTTATAGCTGTATTTTGTTAAATAATTTTGAATCCTACATCTTTATCATGTGTCTGTAATTTTACACCATCCGGTATGCAGTAGATTGTACAATTTAAATTGAACAAAAAACCTCTCCCTAACAAGTTTATGGGAATGGTGCCAGAAATGACAAATTAATGATTTTCCTCAAATAAGCCTATTTTTACAGGGAACTTTCCTGAAATTGGATTAGTAATCTGTCTATTTGAGACTCCTACAACTTGGATCAACCGTCCCAAAAGGAGTAGGTCTAGGACTTCCACAATTCTAACAGTGGATTAGGCAGCACCAGTATCTAGCAGAAATGATATGGGGTGGCCATTTACTTTACCACCTCCAATTGGACCACTCTGGTTTATCTCTTAGACTGCGCCACACACACAATTTTCATCTCCTCTCCGGCCCCGTCATTGAGAAGTGTCTGAGTCTGAGCGATCACTCTCAAAAACAGGAAACTGTTGAAAGGGATTCTGACCTGCATTATGGAACTGGTGGAACGTATTCTGATTCATATTCTGGAAGGAATTTGTGTTTGCCTTGTCATATGATTTACACTGAATTTTGGATTCCTCATATTTTGTTGGTTCATTTGAGCCTGGGGAACCTGTATCATCGCAACTTATTTTTGCATTGGCACCTGCATCTGCTGTACTGGCATATTCTCCCCTCTACAGGAGTATATTGCCATTTGCATTATCAGAATTACATCTTTCGCATCCAATGCCCAAACTTGTAACAGTTGTGACAAGGAGTCATTTTCTTCAATGCTGGAACCTCCATTCCTGAACCTGGATTAAAAGGCACATCTCTACCTCTGCCCTATAAAATACCAAAACCTCCAGAATTTTCCTGGAAACCAGTCTGTGGAACTACAACACATTACATACCCCCTGGATTTGCTACAAAAGAAGAATTCTTGAAACTTTTCTGAGCCAATTTTATTTATGCCAACTTAAAGTTCTCTTTAATCTTTTTCTGCTTCATTTCTAATTCGTCACTGCAATATTTAGCATATCACAGGATCTCATCAAGAGTCTAAATATGCCTAACAGATTACACTTTGAGTTATGTGAGAACTGATCTCTGGCCTTAATCCAAACACAAACTGAGATACAAAACTCCCCATGTCCTTTTCTTCAGAGTATTCTATTCCATTGTGCTGTTGAAACACCTGCAACAAATGTTCATAATACTCATGAACTGATTCTTTTGCTTCTTGTGTGGTTCAATTAATTTTCAACCACTCTAAGGGCCATATGTAGGTAAATGTGAAATACAGATTTGCTTAATACCGAATTTTACCGATTCGGTATTAAGTAATCGGTACTTCCGATGTAGGTAAACAATTGTTAATAGTTACCAATTCGGTAAAATTAGGAAAAATAATGACCAAATCCTTAATACCGATCGGTAATACCGAATCTGTATTATCGAATCGGTAAATACCGAATCGGTAATTAAAAATCCCAGCAATTGAGGAATCACCCAATCCTGTGCATTCACACCACCTCCCAACCAGGAAGTGGCCAATCCCATGCAGCTGCACTGAATCAGAATCTGCTGGAGAGGGAGGGAGTGCAGAGGAGAACACAGGAGCAACTGAAATTACTTTTCTTGACACAAACTGCAGAATGGCCAACAAGGAGAGTGAAAATGAAGGTGCAGAAAGGAAAAGAAAACTAAAATTTAGTGAAAGGGAGCTGGAGGTCCTGATTGAGGAGGTGGCAAGAGAACACACAAAGCTGTTCGGGAAACAGTCACTGCAAGTGCCAGAATCCCAGAAAAGAAAAATATGGACTGGAATACAGGAACATGTAAATGTCATTGGAGTGAACCACCGTGAAATTGACATACTGAAGAAAAGGTGGTATGACGTCAGGAGCTTGGCTAAGAAGATGGCCGAAAGGAAAATACAAGCCAGCCTGACAGGTGGAGGATGGAATAGAGCCCCTGCACTGACTGCATTGGAGCTGCTGGTGGAGTCTACCATTGAGCCTGAGAGCGTCAGCGGGATTGAGGATGCAGACAGCTCAGCCGGCGCGGGCAACAAACAAGGTAAGATGCATGCACACCAAGCTGCACCCTCCACTCTCTGACCCCATTCCCCAATGAGGCACTGTGATTCCCACTCCAGTACATGTTTTAGTGAAATCCAGCAATGCATTATGGGAGATGTAGTCAGTGGAACACCTATCATAACGGTCATCCCACTGAACACAAAGGCATGTGACACACATCAGTGATAGGCAAGCAAAGGACAGTCATATAGACTGGCAGACATGAAAATGTATTTGTTTCGAAATGCTGCCAGACAAGTTAGCTAATGTCCAATTTGTGTCCATAGGCGAGACATTGCGCAGGTCTGCACATGTCAAGGCAGGAAATGCACCCAGGAGGGAGAGAATGGAGGAGACTATTTCAACTGCAGGTCACACCACACCACCACCCCCGTCATCACCACCACCACCGGCATCACCACCACCACCGGCATCACCACCAACACCGGCATCACCACCACCGGGATCACCACCAACACCGGCATCACCACCACCGGGATCACCACCATCACCGGCATCACCACCACCACCTGCAACAATAACACCACCTGCAACAACAACACCACCGGCGTCAACACCGCCACCTGCATCACCAGTGGCGTCACCACCGGCATCATCAAGACCCAGGAGGCATGCAGTTGCCAGACTCCAAGAGATGGAGTTGTCCGTGGAAGACTGCAGGGGTGGAGAACAGTCAACGATGCCAATGGATGGCAATAATGCAGGATCACAGTCCCCCACAAAGCGATCACACACAGGTGCCAGACACCGCATGGCTAGGGAACCCAGTCCACCTTTGCAGGGTGAGCATGGTGTGTTTGCAGGTCTGGAGGCAAACATGTTAAAGGTCCAGCGCCTGCAAGGGAAAGCCATCCAATGAGTACAGCGGCAGATGAGACTCGTGACAGCAAACATGCAGAATATAGAAAAGGGCATCTTCTCACTGAACACGACACTGGCTGAGGGCATGAGGGACATGGCTGAGGGCATGAGGGACATGGCCTAGTCAGTGAGGCTGCTGTGCAGCAAGCTGAATGAGGACAGGAAGGCACGGCGCAGGGAGAGGCAGAAAATGGAGAATCATACCAAGGCGGTGAACTGCCTCTCCACTGCCACTTCTCTGCTCTGCAGGCGCTCCGTGGCCATGCAGGAAGGGATGGCACAATGCAGCCGTGATGTGTCAAGGGGGCTTGTGAAAGTGACCGCTGCACTTGAAGTGCTCCTAAATACTCAGGCTGCCAATACTGATGTAGGTGATGTGGGGGACAGTGAGGAGACAACAAGTCGCAGCAGCATAACGCCTCCTGCAACTGAGTCCAGGAGGTGCAGCAGACAGCAAGCTGCTGGCACTGGATTGATTGCCAGTGACAACAGTCTGCAAAGGGAAAGCAGCAATGTTCCACGTGGCTGCAGGCGGTAATGCAAGCCACACTTAGTCTAGCTGACTGGGTGACTTAACCCATTACAGCTTTGTAGGGTGTTTACAAATAGGACTGTCATGTTGAGCCCTTCATGTGGTGGCGTAGTGCCAATATATTCAACTACGTCTTTTAAATACAACAACTGGCTGTGTCTCCTTACTTACTCAAAAGAAGTTGCGTGTGATCTCAGCCCGTCTTTGTCTCCCATCTGGTGCTGGCGCCACTCCTGCTGGGTTGGGTTCTGGCTGTGCAAATTCATCATCATTGTCCTCAGAGTTAGTTAATTCGACTGCGGTACCTTTCTTAGTGGCAAGGTTATGCAGCATAGCTTGACTCCAGTGGCTTAGTGAGCACGGGACCCACGTCTGGGCATACCCTTCCCACATAGGGTGAACAGCAAAACAAACAAGATGATGGACGGAATGTTGCACAATGGCAAAATATTCGCCCCCAGTCGCAGATCTGGGTTTAATCCATCGTTATTTTGCTCACCATCAACTGTTGTTTTGCATTTGTCACCCCGAGTGGGATGGGTATGCTCAGACGTGAGTCCCATGCTTCCCAGACCACTGGAGTCAAGCTATCCTGGCTGAAGACGGCTGATAGCCAGAAACCAGTCCTAGGATACTTGATTCCGGTCCAGGAAAGACATGGCTTGGCAGTTCGGGCTGGACTGTTCCCATGAGGCACAGGGTCAAGGCTGATTTGCATATGGCCATGTCTGAACTGGAGAGGTGTGGAGTGCAAACAAACGATGGATTTAGGCCCAGATCTCTGTACTGGGGTGAATGTATGACATTGTTCTGCATTCTGTCCATCAACTGTTGTTTTGCATCTGCTTTTGTGGAGGCAGCGGAACCTGCTTTTCAATAGTCCAAACGTGCGCTCCACAACGTTGCGCTTTGTTTTGTGCGCCACATTGTATCGTCTCTCACTTGGTGTTGATGGGTTTAGGTAAGGAGTGAGGATGAATGACCGCACAGCATAAGCACTATCACCTAGGTGGGGAAAACAGTGCCATTAATAACAGTCACCAACACATTCATCTGCAATATACATCAGGGTGTGTCACAGTGATTTACCTAGCAGGTATCCTTCTCCAAATTCTCACGCAGCCAGGGGTGTGTAGATCCCACTGTTCTGGAAAATGTATGAGTCATGGGTGCTCCCTGGAAATTTGGCCACAAACTCGGTGATTAAGTTTGCTGCATCGCAGATTACCTGCACATTAATGGAGTGGGTTGATTTTCTGTTTCGGTAGATGTACTCAGTGGCTGCAGGTGGGCAGATTGGAATGTGTGTCCCATCAATACACCCTATTACATGCGGGAACTGTGCCTTTTGGTAAAAGTCTGTCTTGGTTTTCTGCAGTTCCGCCTGTGTGGTTGCGAAGCTTATGTAGGGATGCATTCTCTGTATCATGGCATCCAGGAACTTGTTAAAGAAACAGGTCTGGCAACTCTGTGACACACCACCTACCGCAGCTCTCACCCGCTGGTAGCTGCCAGATGCAAGTAGGTGTAGGCTACAGAGCACCTGCACATGTGGTGGTATAGCGTGCGCCCTTGGTGTTGGATGCTCCTGGAGTGGGTGAAGGTCCCTTATCAGCTCCATGATGGTTTGGGGGTGTAGCCTGTACCTTTCATGGATCTCTGCCTCAGTCAGTTGGAAGAGTGTGATGCACTGTCTGTAAACTCGCTCCTCCCTTCTCCAGATCCTCACTCCTGCTGCCTGTAGCCGTACACCTCTTGCAATCACATAGAGGGCCGTCATAGTGATCATACTGTTGCATTTTGGGGCTGTTTAATTACAGTGCACCTGATTACCACCTGCTTTGAGTCAGTGGTAATTACCAACTCTTAAATACCGAATTTGTGGAAATTCAGTATTACCAAATTTTTCTACATCTCTTTTCTCGTTTTTTCCGTTTCTTATTTACCGATTCGGTATTTGAGTGCTCGAAAAATCCGAATCGGTAAATTAGAAATCGGTAATAAGGAATTGGTATTTACCGATACCTTACTACTGATTCCATTCCTATATTGGGGATTACTAAATACCGGTCGGTAACGCTAAAATCTACGGATTTTCGGTATTACTGACCGGTATTTAGCTACCTACATCTAGCCCTAACTCTTTAGGAGGCACTCTGTCTTTCAGAAAGGTAAGCACTGCTTCATATTTCTCCATAACTACAGGAGATGGTGCATTTGTGCGTGTATCTCTTGGTGGCTCATCAAGTGGCTATTGCACAGTAGTCTTACACTAAGCCCACAAATCACTTGATACTACAATATTAATAATGTATCCAAATCAGCCCACAACACCTTTGACATTTTCACAATTCAATCAACTTGTGTGTACCTCTGCACAGGTTTGTCTCCCAGTTGTGGGAAATTGTTCAGAAACTCTGCAAGATCACCTCTGCTCCAAGGCACCTGAACACAGACTCCAACCGCTATTTCTCTAAGTGGATGGGCTGAAGCTCCTTCTTTGTCTGACTTATTATTTTCTTTTCCTATTTCTGGCTGTTTCTTTTTCATGTTTCTTTGCCCACTTGCTTTCTAACTTTTCAAAGTCACTCCATTTATTAATACAGTTTATTAATTCAGACATGTGCAACCTCATTCCTGTACACATGTTTTAAATTGTGCCATTGTCTAATTGTACCCTCTAACTATTCTGGTAAGGAGAGCTTTTTGGAATCTCAACATCATATTTCTGAGACAATTCAATCAATTTCTCATGTGTAATTGCTGCTTGTCTTGTAATTTCTTTTCATAGGTAAATTAATGATTTTTACAGACATGTATTCAAAAATTCTAAATCCAAACATCCCCATATAATTTCTTCTAGTTCAATGTTTAAACTTGCAATGTTCACTGCATTTTCCTTCCCAGGTTATGGGCTAGTCATTTGCACTTAGCCTTTTATCTTGTTAATGCCTACAGTTTCTTCAAACCATGAGGGGAAAATTTCATCCTCTATCAGGTTAGTATCCTCCTGGGTCATTGATGTCGTAAAGACAATTCTTCCCCCATCTCTTAGTGCTTGAACTGTCTGAGGTGGTCTATACTCAACAATCCGTGAATTTTGAGAAGTCGGGGCAAATCCTGTTGCAGGTAAACCTCCTACCTCTCCCTGTGTCTCCAGAATCAAATTAACATTTACTTGGGCATTTGTAGCTGCTCTTATCACGGCCTGTACAGTTGCTACAGTGCTTGTAATGGTACATGCATAACAGGTGGATTTACCATAAGTGGAGGAACATTCTATCTCTGAACAACTTGTGGTAGGGCAATCTGCAGTATTTGAAGTGGTCCGTCAACCTATACCACTCTAGTTTCCATAGGAGAAGTTGCTATTGCACTGCTTGCGTTCACTACTTCCAGGACTATCAGCTGTCCTTTAAAAAATGTCATGTTTTCACAAGTTTGTACACAATTCACAGTTCAATGCTATGATTCTGTTCCAGAAACGTTTTCTCCTCCAATACTGTCTCAGTTATTATTGATCAAAATCCTTTTAACAAGTCCCAATGCAGCATTCACAAAATCGCTGACCTATCACTGTGTGGCACCTCAACGTCATCAACTAATCCCCACGCGAAAGCACACCAACGGACTAATCTCAGCGCAAAACACTGTGACGTATGTCCTCGCTCTCTGCAGCAGTTCACCCTCCTTTACAATTTCTCTCTTGCTTACACGAACCACAATTTTAACATAACAAAACATAGATCAAATTTTGTTTACACTTCTAAAGGTAAACCATAACAATTCAACAACCGGAATAGTAAGAGTTTTACACCTTCCGACTGTTATCATACACACAGAAATTCTCATTTGCAAATGAAATCTTGACCGGCGTGATATCACCTTAATCAATGCAGCTTCCCCTGTTCGTGCAATTAGGTTCTTCTAACATCAATCAAAACAGTTTACTATTTCTGTTTCAATTTGTTTAGATAATGGTACCTACACTCTAACTCTGCAAACAAGAAATACCATTCGACAATGGCTTATTCAAGTGTCTTCCAAACTTCAATCTTTTATTATCCCAGCATTTTAAACTAATCTGATTCTGAATTTTTAAATCTTTTCACATAGAACACATAAACATCTGCATTCATTAAACCATTTACTCTCAACCCTTTAACACAATTATAACACAAATACAACAGACGTTGCATCACCCTTTTAATACTCACACCTCCAAACAGCAGCTGCCTTTGAAACCCTCACCTTGTCAGTGCCTGAAGCTCTGGACATTAGATTCCAGGATTCAGAGTATTTTATTCTAACTTGGGTAATTATTTATAGATCCTTGCTCCAAACATTAACCATTACTCTGCTACCAGAAAACTAATAACGTAGACTAGACCCTACATTTTTGTCTTATCATCAATTTACCATCACCTG
Source organism: Lissotriton helveticus (assembly GCF_964261635.1). Classification (NCBI taxonomy): domain Eukaryota; kingdom Metazoa; phylum Chordata; class Amphibia; order Caudata; family Salamandridae; genus Lissotriton; species Lissotriton helveticus. The sequence continues at coordinate 143,940,537 of NC_136071.1, forward strand.
AAGGGTTAAGTCCTTTCTTCCACGCTAAATCCTTCTTCTTTTCAGTGATGGACCTTGGAATGTTGTATTTGGAGTCAAGGAGCAAATCAGACATCTCAAACCTAAATTTCATTAGCAGTTTAAGTTTGGCCAATGATTAGAGTTGGGATAATTTTTCTAATAGCTTTATTTCTCATTAAGAGATTAGTAAAGTTATTTTCTTTATTTTTGTCTTTAGTTCGCTTAGTTCATCTATAAAATAAGTTTACAGAAAACTCATTGAAAGAATGGTTAGAGAAAAGCATCAAATAATTTGCATTAAGAGCATTCCATAAAGGAGTTTGTTTCATATTCTAGAGATCAGGGCCAGAGTTTTAGATTTCAAGAATTCATGAAGAGCTTGAATGCAAAGAAAAGAGTGAAATCAAAGGAGCATAAACTTCTAAGCCAAATTAGAGTAGCAAAACCTCCCATAAACAGCAGTTCATAAGACTCAGCCGAATCTCAATAAATCCAAGAAGATCAGCATACAGTTGCAGTAGCAATCTGTCAAATCAAATAGCAAAGTAAGCCAGAGAGGGAAAACATCAGCAGCAGTAGCCACAACCATCAAGGGTCTGGGTCTAGGATGGAGTGTGCAGGGAAGCCTTCTTCTCTCTATCTAACAGGGAACACACACTAACATAAAAGTAAAGCAAATGTCAAAAGCATTGTATCAGGATTCTTCCTCCATGGACCAATAGGATGGTAGGGTTCTTCGGTAAGCAGGTTCAGCTTCTCTGTTCCATCAGAAATACATGTGGCTTGTAGTATTTACCACAATGTTAGGTACAGACAGTCTTACATCGTTAGATTCGGGAAATATTGAATTTGGTTCCTATAATCCTTTAACACAGATCAACATTCTACATTTTATATTGTTGCACTGTGAGAACAATGAACTATTAACTAAAAGGCAAAATGAAGGTTAGGTAATGCATTCTTTCTACTATGAGTCAAACATTTTTGCTCAAAATGAATGCACAAGAGGGGCGTGGCCAAGATGGCGGCCTGACTGGACGCGTTTTCTGAGGCTCCTCGGCCCTAGACCCCTACTCATCCCTTTATAGCAGGGAAATACCCTTCCCTCTTCGCCAAAACAGCGCCTAATGCACGGCACCGACTCCGGCGCCCTGAGCAGACAAATCAGGATGTCGCTGTTGGCAAAAGCTGAGCGAACGAGGGTTCGGCCTTCCCCGGCGCAGCTTGGCACGGAGGTGTCGACGCAACTGCGGGGCATCGCGTGGCGGGGGTGCCGACCCGCTAGCAAGAGCCGAGAGCTGCAGCCTGCCCGGGAGGACACCCGGAGCGGTGCCCGAGCAGCCGCGACACCATACGGCTGAGCCGCGGTCCGGCCTGACCAGGGAGGCACCCGGCGGATGCCGCACTAATCTAGCCCCCGGCTTCGGGCCTGGTCCGCGAGGAGCGGTGGTCGGGCCCGGGCCTCTGGGCCGCCGGTGGGCAGGTGCCTGGGCGACGGAGACCGAGGCTCCCAAGAAGCTGCGGGAGAACACCCCCGGCGGCTGGTGCACCGGACGAAGTTTGGGCTCGAGGAGGCAGGAGAGCCGGTGGCGGGAAAACAGGGGGCGCCGAAGGCCCGACCGACTCTGCTGCTGGGGCCGCCGAGGGATTAAGGCGGGACCGCATTTGAGGCCAAGGAAAGGTACGTGCCCCCCTTGCTTACCCCGGGACTCTCGTCCGGAGCATAGGAGGCGAGCCAGCTGGGTGGAGGACGAGCGCCCGAGGGCCGGGGACTGTGCCAGAGCCGGATCAAGGCAGGCCCCCGTGGAGGGCCGGAGCTGAGCTGGGGACTCTCCTGTGGAGGGCTGTGACGGGGCCCTGCTTCTGCGCCTGATGCGGGGCTGGTGACTGAGCGCCGGGGACTTTGGCCCTGAGTGAGGGGGACGGAAGAGAACCCCCGGTGGTGGACGCGCTACCTGGCGCAGCAGCAGAAGAGGCCTTAAGGAGACCGGGCCGGATGGGAAGCCGAGGGGAGCCCAGCCGCCGCGGGCCTGCGCCTACGGAGAGGAGGATCACCCCTGTGACCGGAGGGGTGAAGAGCGAACCCCCCCAGCCTGCACCGGGCCCTGTGCTGGGACAGTGGTGGTGTGCTGCTGACGGACCACGTACTGGGGCTGGCGGTCGTCGAAGCGCCGCGGCCTAGAGGACCGGGGACTGCGCCGAGGGCCCCACCCCGCACAGCGAACGCTCCACACTGAGGGGACAGAGCTGCCACGCAAGAAGGGCCCGCACTGCCGTGATCCGTCATGGGGGGGATCCCGGGCTCACGAGCTACTAACAGAAGTGGGGACCCCGGGCCCTGACGCTCCCGCATCCAGCACCGGGCACAGGAGAGACCGACCCCTTGACTCTGGCACCCCGGCACCATGGCCAACACGGTACGCAAAAGCAACCGCACCATAACGGACATGCTCAACAAAACTGCCGCCAAAGCGAAGAAAACCCAGACGCAGTCGCCCCCCAAGACATCGGTTGCCGCCGTGGGAGTGGAAGACGAATCCGCGCCCATCACAAAGGCCTTCCTGGCCTCCCTCTTCAACACCCTGAGGGATGACTTTCAAACCTTGAAGCAGGAGCTTGCGGGTGAACAGCGAGAACTACGCAGGGACGTGGACAGCCTGGGGGAACGCGTGGCGGCGGTAGAAGAAGCGGACCAGACCCGCAGCATGGAAGTGGAACGGCTCCAGCAAGAAATCCTCCGTCTCCAGGACCAGCAACTGGACCTCCAAGCACACTCGGAGGATCTCGAGAACTGTTCCCGAAGGAACAACATAAGGGTCCGGGGAGTTCCATTGAACTGAGAAGGGAACAGCGTAGTCGCATACCTGCAAGACCTATTCCGGAAGATCCTCGGGGAACCCAGCGAATTCGAAATCCGGATTGATCGCGCCCACAGAGTCGGCCCGGCGCGCCGGGTGCAGGCCCCCCCTCCAGATATACTGGCCTTTCTCCCGGACTTTCCTCTGAAGGAGCACATCTTGAGAGAGGCCCGGGCGCGACAGCCGACCATCTTCCGGGGAGACCAGGTGGCCCTTTTCCAAGACCTTTCAGCCATCACCCTGCAGAAAAGACGGACCTTCAAGGTAGCTACGGACTTTTTGAGAGACAAAGGCGTGCCATACTCGTGGGGCCACCCATTCCGCCTCATCTTCAAGTGGAAGGGGTCACTTCACCAGCTCAGATCCCTCCAAGACACATGTGCGGTGCTGGACATCGATCTGCCGGAGGGGACGGACTTGAGTGAGACTTCCCAGCGCCGATCTGCGAAGGGGCCTGATGGCTGTCACGGTGATGGTTGGCAAACCGTGCGGAGACGACGCTCCCCCAAACACTTCCAGAGGCCGGACCCTCAGGTGGCGGCCCAGGAACGAGAGGCAGCTGTGCAGGAGGTAGCGGACAACACAGCGGCTAAACAGTAAGGTGCTTCTGATCAGGGGTTTGCCTTCAAGAGCCTTCCTCATGGGGGGATGTGGTTGGGGGGCTGAAGAGTCGGCTGCCGCCATGTCCTTATTTACAATGACACTCTACGGACCTGGACTCTGTCCCGATAGGCCCGAGACTCTGGGAAAAGTTATGGGGAACTGTTCGGGGGGGAGTTGCAAAGGGTAGAGGGAGTTGGGAAGCTTCAGACCAATAGGGGGGGGAAGTTTGGGAGAGGGAGGGGGGGTTGTTGGATGGGGAGGGACGGTTGTGGCAGGGCGAGTTGGGGAAGTTGGCTATGGGGAGGGGCGGGCGGGAGGAGACACGGAATGGGTATTCAGGGGGGATTAATTGTAAGAGTTCGGGGACCCTCCCGGTGCGGATTACTTGAGGCAGAATATACCAGTCCAGGAAGCTGGAGGACCTCTAGCATACAGCGCAGCCCACGCACATTGCCAGTATGCCGGACTCTGTGCTGAAGGTTCTCACCTTGAATGTAAAGGGGCTTAACAACCCCGTTAAACGCAGGGCTGTCCTATCTTACTTAGAAAACTCAGGAGCAGAAGTTTGCCTACTCCAAGAAACCCACCTGCTATCCAAAGACTGGCACAGAATGCGGTCAAAGGCCTTCCCGCACCAGTACTACTCCTCAACTCTAGAGAAAAAGGCAGGGGTGGCCCTAATGGTGGCACGCCATTTCAAAGGGACAGTTGGGGACAAGGTGGCCGAAATTAAAGGGAGATTCTTAGCTCACAACATTCAAATCGGGGGGATGGTGCTAGTGGTGGGCTCACTCTACGCTCCAAACTCCAAGCAAGAACCATTTCTTAAAGGGGCCCTGGCGGACGCACTCACACCCAACACGAAATTTCGTGGTTGGGGCGCGTGGCTGCAGTGAAAATGTCCCTTTTACCCAAGGTCCTATATTTATTTCAGGCCATTCCAGTAACCCCTCCCATAGGCATGCTCAAGCAGCTACAAGACAGCATTAAACAATTTGTATGGGCCGGCAAGCGCCCGCGACTGCGCAGGGACCTGAACACGCGAGCTACGACGGAGGGCAGCCTCGGGGTCCCTGATCTACTCCGATACTTCCAGGCGACACAGCTTCGTTACCTTTTAGAGTGGAACAGACCCGAATCGGAGAAGCAATGGTTATTTCAGGACCGCGCTATGGGTTAGATGTCACTGTGGAAGATCCCATTCCTGAAACGGACGGACAGGCCTCCATATCTTAAAAAATCGCCCATCACCAGGACGGTGATGCAGGTGTGGGACAGGGTGGCGGTCCAGAGGGGCCTCACCACATTCCCGTCCCCGATGTCACCTCTATTCGACAACCCGGCCTTCCCTCCGGGAATGATCCCTGGGCCGTTTCCCCAATGGCGGGAGTCAGAGTGCAAAGCGGCGGGCGCCCTCTTCAACCCGGAGGGTTTCATGCAGATGAATACCCTACAGGATTATTACACGCTCCCACAGATCCAACGCTTTCAGTATTTCCAGATCAGACATTGGCTCACAGGAAAAGAAGCACTACCCCATGTAGGCAGACACCTCACCAACTACGAGAAGTGGTTACACACGAAGACAACCAACAAACAAGCGATCACGGATATTTACAAGATGCTTACCCCCCCCCCCCCCCCAACTACGCGATCGGCGGGTCCGATCCGATGGGAACGGGAACTGGGACGCTCCCTCAAGGACAAGGAGTGGCAAGACATATACTTCAGGGCCCACCACACCGCTCGCAATGTAGCTAGCAAAGAAGCGGCGGTGAAAATAGCATACTACTGGCACCTTACACCGCCACGACTGCATCAGAGTAACCCGCGCAGAGACCCCAAATGCTGGAGGGGATGTGGCCACACAGGGACACTCACTCATATACCTTGGGAATGCACAGAGGTCCAGGAATACTGGGATGGGGTGTTAAAGGCTTTCGATAAACACTTTGAAACGGAGATCCCCCGCTTTCCAGCGTACACGCTCCTCGGTCTCCCCAATGCCATTACCTTCCCTCTCAAATCGATCAGGGGGAGGCAGATGGGGCTAGCGATGGGGGCGGCCACTCACCATATCTTGTCACTCTGGGGCACTCCACGGAAACCCACTCACACAGGGTGGCTCCACAAACTCTGGTACATCATGGGTATGGAAAGGATACACGCAACTATAGCACAATTTACTTATAGCCACTAGAAACAATGAGTTCAGCGCACTAAGGTGATTATTCAGACATACCATCGCCCAACAAGCACGCATGTTATGTTGCACGCACCCTGTGAGTGCGTCACCAAGTTGATATATAATTACGATAAGCATAACGCATGCAGCTATGCACGCACCAATTGATCTATACAAATGCTCAGCATCTTCGGATGTCACGTTCTTCACCCGGAGGGTTTGATATGAACCTCTATGGCATGGTATTTCACAACATAGAGACACTCCACGACGTTACAGGAGAGTAAATGTGATCATAATTGATATTTGCTTTTATCCTTTTTCTCCACAGGTCTCTTTTTCACTTTTTATTGTTTGCTCACTTATTCAGTTGAGCACATACACCCCTAGCAACTTGCAAGTGGGTCTACAGGGGATCAGGATAGGGTGTGCCTTTTAGGGGGCCCACACCTTCCGTCTTCCTGTTTTTTGGTCCTGAGGAATACCGGGCACTAGCCCATTGGTAGAAACATGTCGACCAATACACACCAACACATATAGAGATGACTCGGTCGTAACTTGCCTACCACCATCTCGCCACTATTTATTTTTTAACATTGTTCAGTTGCTCCACAATAAAGTTATATTTTTGAGTTAAACCAGGACAATTTTTAACATATTTTCTTTTGCACTTACAGTCACAACCCGCTCCACTGTAGTTCAGGTGTCTAAGCACACCCTGGTGACGCTAGGCCACCAGGGTGGACCCCGATGATGAAGCATGTCACCGCTAGGCTGGTGAGTGAGGGGTTTTAAATAAAAGGATACATTTTTTCCTTATTTTCCATAAAGTCTACCCTCCAGACTATTTTTCTTATATTCTGTAGGGGATACTCCTTCTTTTGTTTCAAAAATATTCTCCCCAGGGGAATAGGAGTTATCCTGGTCTCACTTGTTAGTGGACAATCCCTTACTCTCTCTTTTGATTATAACAAGGATACAGGCCTCCCTCACACAGACGTGAGACACGTTCCTTGACACATGGCAACCCCTGGTCTCTCTCCTATCAGAAGAATTCACTGAAATCACATGCCCAAAATACCTTAGGGTGCTCCGACTGCTAGACGAATTTCGGAAAGACGCTAGGTTTCCTACCTGACCATCATACAATCACATGCCTCAGTATGTCCAACGGAAGGTTATCCGCCGCACCGGGAAGGGGGAAAGAGGGGGGCACAGAGGAGGGAAGGGGAAGGGGAAGGGGGAGGGATAGTTGGTTCTTGTTGGGACTGTTTCAGGACATTGCTCACCCCCTACGGGCCCACACTGGCACTCAAGGACACAATTTTGAAACACCAGTGAGACTCGTCCTCGTGGATGGGCTGAGGGGACGCCAGCCTATGGGGACTCCTGCATATTGCCGTATTGTCCAAATGTCCTATGTTTGGCCTATTTTTGTGCAACTCAATAAAAAAAGATTTAAACAAAATGAAAGCAGAAGTTATTCTATTCACACATTATATGAAACATGAGAAACATTGGAAGTTCATGATATTTAAGAATAAGTGTTGCTTATGAAATAATACATTTGTTAAACTGGAATTATCTGCAGTTATGGCAACATTTCGAAGCATGTCAATTTGAGGTCAAGCTCCTAAGTCACGCTGTGCACATTTCAGCAATATTAGCTGCACTTCCAGTTAAAGAGAACTTGTTTCATAGCTTTTCTATGCTCTATACAGGTAACCATGACTGCCTATTGCTAAACAGCACATTTCAAATGTGTGTCACTTTAACGTTAAGCTTTACTCTTCATTGCACATTTAGCTTACTAGATTAATTAATTTTTCAGTGTAATTAATGGCCTCTTTTAAGTGCAAGTGCTCTGTACTCTAAACACAATAACATTGGCTTATCCACAATTTGCATATTTAATTTACCTGTAAGTCCCTATTAAAGTGCACTCATGGGCGCAGGGCTTGACATTTTAATGCTACTAGTGGGCTTGTAGCACTGATTGTGCCGCTCACTTAAGTAGCACTTCACATATGACTCAGGGCTGCCACTTCAGAGACTGTGTATGAGTTTAAACTGTCATTTCAACCTGGTAAGTTAACCTACTTGCCAGGCCCAAACCTTCCTTTTTATTACATGTAAGTCACACCCAAGGTAGGCTCTGGGCATCCCTAAGGGCAGGGCGCAGTATATTGAAAAATTAGGACATGCATTTCTAAGTTTTACATGTCCTGGTAGTGAAATGCTGTTAAATCCGTTTTTCACTATTGCAAGGCATATCTCTCCCATGGGTTAACACTGAGACTGCCTTATATCACTTTACAAGTGCAATTTCCCTTTGGGACAAAATAGCTAATTCGCATTTGATGTCTCTGAACTTGCAATTTAAAAACACAACTTATGGTGAAGTTGGTTTTTAAATTGCAGTACTGAAAATGCCACTGTTAGAAAGTTTACATTTCTTAATTAAACCATTTGGTGCCTTCTGCCTGTCCCTGGAATACAAACCTGGGATGATGGCAGCTATATTCCTCTATTCCCTCTAGACAGCCACACAAAAAGGCAGAGTAGGTGTGACTGAGCAGCATCATTGATGGGTCACCCAGGGGCAAGATGAGGGGGGCAACTGAAACATGCACCTGAATAGAGCTTTGCCTGTCCCCATACAAAAGGTTGCATACCCTCCCTGTAATGAGTCTGGGGCAAGGGCAGGAAATGGTGGGCCTTGTTCACTTCAAATCATCTCTTTGAAGTCTCTCTACTTCAAAGGCCATATTGGGTATATGCACTGGACCTCTGACACCATGATTTCAGAACACTTCTGGATCTAACGAAATTCTGTCAGGAAGAAGAGTTGCTATGCTACAAAAGGGTCTGCCACTTTTGTGGTAAATAATAATTACCGGGACTATTTTTCTATGCATTAAATGATTATAAGAACAGCTCAATAAATGAGAGGCAGAGTCCGTGGTATCTGAGTCATACGGGCTTTAATTAAGTGGCTCGAGCCAATGGACATCGTGTTCCATCACCTACTAAGGTTCAGGAAGGGATATTCAACATTTCATTAACATCATACAATATATATAGTAGAACTGTACAGTTGCATTGAATACAGTAGGCGTAACAAGTGGAAAAAGAAAGATAAGAACATATGGGCGTAAAAGAAGGCGTGCACAGGGCGTGCACGGAGGTGTGTGATGTAGACGTCACAGAAGTGTCATAGGTGGGTGGACACATGGAGGGGGTTTCATGGGCAGCTGGAACCTTTAACCTACTGGTGCGCGCAAAACGAGTCATGACGTGTAACTGGGGAGGGCTGGGGGGCGCTGACTTCTAGCACTAGTAGAGGAGACTGAAGTCTGGGATGTCAGAACGACCTGTACCTATAGCGTATCTGATATCTTGTGTTTGGAGTACATGTTGCTTGATTCTAAAAGTCATCAGGGCAAAAGCTACTTGTCACTAAAGGCTAGTGTATGCATATATTTCTTTATGTATTGCGTGGGCTATGAATCTTCTATGGATACTAATTTAGTAAATTACTTGCATGGAGACAGAAAGACTGGACTGTAGACGGATATGTTTATCCTGTTCGTTAGCTAGGAATGTGACTCCGGGGAGCTGAACAGATAACTGTAGGCATAATATATTCTTGGCAAGCAGGGCAGGCCAGGCCGAGCCGGGCACCGCGTTGTTTGGCAGGAAGTAAGGGAAGGGTCAGGGATGCGGGCGGGGCTGCATCTCTCGGAACGTTTCATGAGGCTTGAGGCCTGGATCTTGTGTCCGGGCCCTGTGGAGCCTTAGAAACGGGTGCATCTCAATGATTTAACGTGCACCATGTAAAGACGTTGGCCACATAGGCCTAAAAGCCTAATTCACGTTGCTTTCACGGAGGACTGGACAATTGACATACTAACGTTGGACGCAACTGCAAATGCGTCTTTATTTTCGGCCATGGAGGGAAAATGCATGGAGATCATGCATATATACTACATGATGGGGAACACGTAGGGGACACATAGCAGGGCAAAATTCAATTTTCCTCATTCCCTCCTTGTTCCCTACGTTCCCTTCAGGAAACATTAATATTCATGAGACCATCTATCTGTTCATACAGCATCATTTGCTCGTCTTTTTTCATTTGGGTATGGGATTGTGGACGTGGAATACAGGCTGTGGCGAACAAGCCGCAAATCGCTGGGCCACATTGTAAACAGAGACAACAACTGAATATGATCATTACTATTACTCCCAGGAATGACAGTACTCTCCATCCCCATGCAGATATTACACTCCAGAGCCAGCCGGACCAAGTACATTTACATTTACATTCTGGTGTAGCTGATGAGCTATTTTATGAAGTCTTGTTATTGCTGAATACACAGACGGTGCGTTATTAGGAATGAAAACGCAACAACTAGATCCGATGCCTCTACAAGCTCCGCCCCTTTCGGCTAGGATGACGTCAAGGACAAGGCGGTTCTGAAGAACAACAAGTCTCATAGCAGACTGCTCTTCTGTTAAGTTACCTAGGGCGGAAGTAGTCTCATTCACTACTGCTTCAAGGGTTCTGGTTAACCTGCGTATTAATTTACTATTCTGAACGGGACCTATGAAGAAAAAGAAACCTTTATTGAAATCCGTATACTGTTCCAATGTAGTTTCAGTCTGATCGATAATTGGGGACTCAATCTCCCTCCTATGTCTGACGTGTACTAGATGGGTATTTCGGTGATAATCGGATGGGGCTAGGAAAACTGGTGGCAGTAGGAATGCAATGTAACATGTTCCATCCCAATCTAGGGGCAAACGTACATAAGCGGTCTGACCACATATAAAATAGGAATGACGTGAAGCTTTGAAAGTAGACTTCCCTTTGTCACTGTACTCGACCACAGTAGTACAATCACTGTGTCCTAGGTGTACTGAACCATTCTTTCTAACACATAATTCACCTTTCACTGGTAGAACTGTTATAGAAGGCAAGTCTGAATTAGTCTCGGACTGAACATTCAAAACCATGAGGTTAAAGGAAAAATTACCTAGACCATATACTTCATTTTCTAGATCTATCCCTGTTCTTTGGGGAAGACCGTCCTTGTCTGGGAAACAGGTTTAATTCATAACTGTATTCAGAAGGGAAACTGTGGACTTATCGTCTAAAGATGACGTCAATGTAAACCATGCTCCACACGAACCATTGTGTGAAAACGGATAGGGAAAGAGTGGCAGAGCTCCCTTCATTGTCTGGTAAGGGGGGAGTCGGCCACATACCCAGCAATTAGTGGCATTGCTGGTCTGGTGCGAATAGTGTAACATACGAATAAAAGTATTGTTGCGCATTGCAAGTCGATAGGATAACTCGTGAGGGGGTAGTTCACTAAATGTGTGCTCTACAGTATCATTAGAGGAAAAGTGTAAGTGGGAACCGAGAGGAGGAAAAAATACATGTAACATACAACTTATACATGTGATCGTAAGACTCAGAATAAACATAAACAATAATGTAACGATGCATCTGCTTCTGAGATTTTTACAATATTTCGTTTTCTTGAAGTTCCGTCTATCTCTCTCACTATGTGGGTCTATCTCATACATGTCAGAAACCTGTCTAACCGATTCACCCGAGGGGGACTTAAACAATTAAACGCAGTCTGACTTACTAGACCTCAGTTTGATTTTATACTCCTGTTGCGGAGTTTTCTCTAACAGGGGAAGTTTAGAGTCAGTATCGGGGCAGTCCTTGAAAGAAGTCTTTGGACATGGTCCATGGAAGCGCTTGATATGACTGGAATGGAGCCAGCCTTTTCTTCCTTCTAGCTTTACGGCGGTCCTTGTGGTCATCAGAACGAGTTTTGGCTCCTTCCAGCGGGGTTCCAGAGGGCTTGAGCGATCAAAATTTCGAACCAGGACTAGATCTCCAGGAACGACCTCGTGCGGTTTCACCTGGGTGTTGTCCGGGAAGGCAGCCGCGACCTGTGAACGACAAGAGAGTAGTGCAGACATCAAGGAAGCCAGGTAATCTGTCAGCATGTTACTGTCAACATCGGTTATTTTACGAGGCATAGGTGTACCCCACATGTTTGGGGGACGACCAAAAACAATTTCATAGGGTGACAAACCAGATCTAGAGTGGGCGACCATTCGCATATAGAAGAGGGCAACCGGTAGGGCTACCATCCAATCTACACCTTTTTCTGCACAGACCTTCGCTAATCGTGTTTTCAGAGTTTGATTGTGTCGCTCGACGAGGCCAGCTGCCTCGGGGTGTCGTACGCAGTGGAATTTCCACTGGTACCCTAACAGAAGTGATACCTGTTTCATGAGTTCGGACGAGAATGGCTGTCCATTATCTGAATACACGACACGGGGCAAACCATATCGAGGGAAAAACTCACGAACCAGCTGCTTGGCAGTGGTCACGGCAGTATAATCTGAGACTGGATATGCTTCTGTCCACCTGGACAGAGCGCATACAACTACGAGGACATACTTGAATCCTCGACATCGATCCATCTGTATATAATCCATCTGGAGGACTTCAAAAGGATGGTCAGGAGGATGAAATCCTCCTTGTTCCACGGGAACACCTTTACCTGGATTGAACTGACAACAGATCATGCAGGTACGCACTTTCTGCTTCGCTGCTGCTCGTAAATGCTTGTTAAACCAGAGGTTCTGGATGCTGTCTAACATGGCTTTTTCTCCTAAGTGTGCTGGACTATGTGCTGTATTAATGATGGCTTGAACCACAGAGTCGGGGAGAAACCATGTGGCTTTTCCCTTCGTCAACCATCCCTGATCTGTCCGGACCCCTCCTTGTTCAGTCCATTTCCTGATTTCGTCTGGAGTAGCATGTGTCTGTATGTCTAGTACATCTTGTGTAGGATCCTTGACTGTCATGCAAGTCGTCAGGACTGAAACGTCTGTCTTTGTCGTGTCAGCTGGAATGTCTGGAGTCTGAGCTGTAAGCTTGGCTGTTCGATCTGCCAGGTCGTTACCCTGGGAAATGGTGTCAGTGACTCTCGTATGTGCTTTGCACTTCATGATGGCTATAGCTGTAGGTAAATGTATTGCTTCTAACAGAGCTTGAATGAGGGGGCCATGCTGAATCTTGGCTCCATGAGAGGTCATAAAACCTCTTTCTTGCCAGAGGACTCCAAAGTCGTGAACGACTCCGAATGCATAACGTGAATCTGTATATATGTTTACTTTCAGGTTCTTGGCTCGTAGGCAGGCTTGGGTCAGAGCGATGAGCTCTGCTGCTTGGGCAGACAGGGTGTCAATACGATGTGTTTCTATAACTTCAGTTTCAGTAGTCACTGCATATGCTGCCACTAACTCTCCTGTACTTGTTCTCATACATGAACCATCCACATAAAGTGTCAGGTCTGGGTCAGGTAATGCAATGTCCGTCAAGTCTTGTCTTGGCCTCGTCATGGTGTTAATAACTTCCACACAGTCATGTGTTGCAGGGTTTGAGGTAATCGAGGGTAACAGTGTAGCAGGGTTTAATATGTTGCAGCGTCTGATCTCTATGTGTGGCTGAAACAGTGTCAGTTCATATCCTGTCAATCGTGCTATGGTCAAGTGCTGAGTCTGTGTTCGGTTTAAAAGAACCTCCACGGAGTGTGGAACCTGTACTGTCAGGGGGTGTCCTAACACTATAGAATCACTTTGTCTGATAGCTAAAGCTGTGGCTGCAACTGATTTGAGGCACGCAGGCAAAGCCTGGGCTACTGGATCCAATGTGCTAGAAAAATAAGCACAAGGCTTGTGTTGTCCTGCTTGATCTTGTGTGAGAACAGATAATGCTGTACCATCGCGTTCAGTGACAAAAAGTGTAAAAGGTTTGCTGTAGCATGGCGTCGCTAAAACAGGTGCTTGACATAAAGCTTTCTTTAATTCGTCGAAAACAAGTGTATGTTCCTGGGTCCAAGGGAGGACAGTCGATGTCGCTGCCTCCTGTGTTGTCAACTGTATCAGTGGCTTGGCTAGATATGCGTACTGAGGGATCCATTGTCTGCAGTAAGAAGTGAGGCCGATAAAAGCTCGTACCTCCTTCTGTGTCTTGGGCTGTGGAAGATGTGCAATTAACTGGATACGGTCAGGTGTCAGCTGTCTACCCCTCTTGGACAGCAAGTGACCAAGGTACACCACTTGCTGGACACAGAATTGCAGTTTCGAAGGGGATACCTTGTGCCCTGTTTCTGCCAGAAAATACAAGACTGTCAGTGACGCACGTTCGCAGTCACGTTTTGTACGGGCTGTAATCAATAGGTCATCAACGTACTGGAGCAGGGCAGTGTCAGTTGGCATGTGAATACTATCTAGTTGTCGTTTCAGTGCTTGACTGTAAATACTAGGACTTTCTGTGAACCCTTGAGGTGCACGTGTAAATTTATAGCTTCGTCCATTTAAACAGAAAGGAACTGGCTGTCTGGATGGATGGGGACACTAAAGAAGGCGTTCTTGAGATCGATGACAGTAAAGAACGCAGCTTCGGAATCAATGGCAGTCAACAGGGAAGAGATATCTGGAACTACTGGGTACTGGGGTATGATACATTTATTAAGTTCTCGAAGGTCAATCACTAGTCTATAGACTGGAGGTGCATTTGGGTCAGTACGTTTAAGGATCGGAATGATAGGGGAATTACATACATTGGAGTCAGTTTCTACAACCACTCCTTGAGCAATGAGCTCGTCAATGATTTTCGATAAGGCTGCCACAGCCTCAGGTGGCAATTTGTATTGTCGGATTCGCGGTAGTACAATTCCTTGTTTCAGAGTGACACGATATGGTGTAATGTGCATATAACCTACATCAGTAGGACCTTGCGCCCATAAATGCTGTGGTACATTCAGTAATCTTGTATCAAAATCTCTTAATACATAATGTCCTTTAAAATCACGTAAAAACAATCTCACTCCTTCCGGAGAACAACAAATCGCTGCTCCCAATTCTTTTAATGTTTTCATACCAAGTAAGTTTTCTGGACATGATTTCGTAAGTAACAAGTCTGTAGTTCGGGACAATGGACCAACTTCTAGGGAAACTGGTTTCGATACTTCATTAACAATAGGCTTTCCTGAAAATCCCAGGGAAACATTTCTTGAGCCTGAGAGAGGGGCCCCTGGAACCTCGTCATGACTGATGGTAGTTCTACTTGCCCCTGTATCAATCAGAAATTTTCTGTCTTTCCCTAATACCTGGCTGTGTACATAGGGACCCTCTTGATCTACAGGAACCTCGATAAGAGGCAAGCCAACCTCCCTCTCTAGGCTGTTTCATGAATACTGCTGATAATCTGGATAATCTGACTGTGCGTACTGGTACATCTGCTGTGTAACTTGTTGTGTGGCAGCTATAGGCTGCGGTACTGCTACTGTCTGTTGTGCGTTCTGCGGTGGTTGCGTGTTTTGTGGAACATGTTCCTGTCTAGGAGGACGCGGTCTTTCTTTCGTCTTACCAGTAGCTATGTTGTGTTTCAGAACGGCACATTCGTTTATATAGTGACCTGGCTGTTTACAGTAATTGCATGTCCCTTTTACAGGAGCCGCAGAATGACTGGTCTGAGTCGTACCCCTCTTCTGACTATCCACCGGAACAGACTGTGCAACTAGTACTTTCATTTTCGTGTCTTTCATACGTCTCCTTTCGTGTTCCTGCTCTTCTCTGATTCGGTTCTGGTGATACTGTAACATTTGTAACATTTGGGACGGGGTATTAGCTTGCCAGGTACTCTCAACTTTCAGTACTCGATTTTTAACTTGTGCTAAAGAATTCTCTACTAATTTGGTAAGAAAAAGATGTGGATACGATTCACTACTTGTTTTCAAGCCGCTATTAATAATGAAACATTTCTCAAATCTGGAATAAAAATCACTAGTGTCTTCGTCTTGTTTCTGTTTACAGGCTGAGATGGCATCCCAGTCTTCCTTTTTCGTGGCTAGTAATCTTGGCAAGACTTGTATTAACAACTCGGGCAATGCTTTGGCTTTTTCCCCGAGACCAGTACCAGGAACTCGTGTTTTATCTTCGTTCTCTAATTCTGCCCAGTCAATCTTTTTCTCTCCCACCTCCCATTCTTTTTCTTTAAGCTTTTCATACATGCCCGCAGGCAACAGGACCTTTAACATTTTAATGATATCGGGATACGTGTATTCTCCCATGCGGAGCATGTCTTTTAATTCACGGTGGAACCCTGCTGGATCTTTATCGTGACAGGGCACTAACTTTTTCATTTCCAGTAGTTCTATTTTCGTTAAAGGGGTGTAAACAAATACTCGTTCGAGCGCACCTCCCCCTGTCCGAACAGGATGGACTTCTCGCAGGGGATTCTGTCTGTCTATGTAAAATGTCTTCCTTACTGGGGGTGGAACAGGAACGAAATGTGGAGTCAGGAACGTTCTGTATTTGTGGCGTTGTTCTAAAATGACATTAATCAAATCGGTACCTAGGCCTTTCCATCTGTTTAGGAGTAACTCGTCCAATACATTATATAGGAGACCTGGGTCAGAATGCTGACTTTCGTACAGTGTAATGAGGTGTTGGATCATGTACATACCCACCAGTCGCTGTTCGTCTGGTGAAAGATTCAGAAACGTTTGGGCGACTACTTCGTCTTTAAATGTGCTAGAATTACTAGTCCATTGAACTGCTGATCGGGCTAGTTCCTGTTCATGCATGGTACTAAGCTCACTGTAACCTATTTGTTGTTTCAAAACTCTATCGGTAGCTTGGAATAAATGCTCAAGAGAACACTGTTCTGGTACGGGAGGAAGAAAAGTTTTCTTACATTCTAGGCGTGTGTGTCTGTCAAAAGGTCTCGCCCTACCTACGTACGCTATTCTATCTGGGTTCTCTGTGTCTACATCTTCGTCTGAGGTATCATTCTCCTTCTCGGTTTCTCTCGTTGCTTTCTCCCTTTCGTGTATGTCTAGAATTTCTTTACGAATCTTTCTATACATGGATTCTATACAACCTTGTTTACTGTGTTTTCCGTCTGCTATGTTGTCACTCCATTTTATCAGGACTTTCATCTCGTCTTTGTTTTTACCTGGCTGGTCTTGTTCTCTTATTAAACAATTTATCAAAAACTGCAAGATCATATTTTGAGTCTCGACCTTCCTGTGTGCCATAGCCTCGTGAATACTTTCTGGTCTTTCCCCTGTTCTGATGAAATGATATATGTTGTCTAAATGTTCCCTCATTTCTGGTATGATAGTCAAATAGTTTGTAACTCGTCGTAGACGTATGGAATATAATATCATCTGATCTTCGCCTGGCACTGGGTCATATCTTGTTATGACCCACGGCGGTGGGACACAGTGAACACTGCTTAGAGCCATGGTTTCCATCTAAAGACTACAAATCCCATGATTCCTGGAGGCGAGCGACGCGTCTGGCTATGACGTCACTACACGGACGCCTCAAGACGGAGCGGATCCGGCACCGCCTCGCCGATTATTCTGGTTCCTGGTAGCTGTTAAGGTAGGAACCTGTATTCCGGTTGGAGCAGCGTATCCTTTTCTGGTGTCAAGTAATCCTTCGTAAAGTCTATCCTTGTGTCCCGCTTTCCGGAAGTTCTGCTCAGTGTGAAGGCTCCTCTGGGCGGGTATCGGAGCCTCGAGGTCAGTGGCTTCGTGTGTACGGACCCGCATTACAGTGCCATTAGACTTTGTTTACATTGTGAGAGACTCCATTGTTTGAGCTCTGAGTCGGCTGGGAGATTCTATCCTTGCCGCATTTACTTTGGACTGTGTGAATTAACCCACGGGCTGTGGGAGCGTTTTCTGTTGATATATTTGTGTGAACCTGCATCAAAGAGAGAACTGTCGTAGTGATTCCAGGTCACAAGAATCAGGTCCTGCACAGCAACTACTTCACTTGTGGATATAATTGTACTGAAATATAGTGATTCAAGATTCTATTAATCGCAACATTTCATGACTATAAGGCTTTGTGTGACAGTAACACTGAAGTCTTTTCTTTACGTTGTCTTAATTAAGCAGAGACCTGGTCTTTGCTGTTTTTGCCTTTCTTCTACACAACAGGGGTATAATGAGCTTCGCCTGGCTGGCTATTTCCCATTCTGCCCTCTGTTGAAGCCCTGCATTATGCACCATTGGTATGTGAATAGTAGTTAGGACTGTATTGAGCTACTGTAGTGTATGCTGTGAATAACGTATAGTTTTGCATTTGTAGGACTGTGCTGTTTATTTCTACACTTTGATGGCCAGGCAAAGCCTACTTTTACTGCCCTCCAGGTAACCTGAGTTTGGATGCATGACAGAATCTCCTATCGTAAATACTACGAGTCTTAGGTACAAGGGTATACCGTGCAGGTTATGCTTATTGAATCTTGTTCTACTTACAGCTTCTCCGCCCTCCCGTTCCAGTCCTGCAGTCCTGCTGTTCCTGTTATCCCTCGCTTGATCACCACTGAGTGTCTGTTGTTGATCAGACCCAGGGGTTGTCGAGAGGTGGAACCCTTTTTGGCATCGTACCATCCTGAGGACATTTGGGACCTAACAGAATAATCGGCCCAAGAATTAAGTCCTCCCGGTAGTAAATGTAAATGTAAATGTAAATGTAAATGTAGTATACTTGTAAAGCGCACAGCTGCCCCAGCAACGGGGCGTCCCGGCGCTGTATAACTCTGGGGAACCCGTCCTGGCTTTTCCCTGTGGGATGGTCCCTTGCTGGGAGTCCCCAAGGTGGAGCCAGGCATCCCCGGAATTGACGGGGCCGTTGTGGAGATGAGGCAAGCTAATGCCCAGAGTTGCCGAGTGGAACCCCTGATTAGAGTAAGCACCGAAGCGAGAATTATCGAGTCTGCTGACCAAGGTCCACAACCCTGCCGCGTCGGGAATTGAACCCTGGTCCCAGGCTGACTTCTGCTCTCAGGCCTGCCGCCTCTAACCAGTGAGCCACACTACTCCACTATACATTACGATACAATGACCACCCTCGAAGATGTCATGGCCGCTTTGGCCCTAGTACAGGCTGAGTTGCAGGCCTCCAGGACTGAAACTGCAACGTTGCAGGCACAGGTGGATAGATTGAGTAGAAACCCCTTCAATGCAGGTACCCAGGCCGCTTCCTCCGTGGTGGTGGAAGTTCCCTCCCCGATACCCTTGGCCCCTCCAGAGCGATTCCACGGGGACAGTGATAAAGTACAAGTATTTCTCACTCAAGTCCTTCTACACTTTTCATGCAAGCCTAAGGTCTTTAACACTAATCATGCCAGGGTGGCCTTTCTCATATCCTACTTGGCGGGGGATGCAGCTCAATGGGCAGTCCCCCTAGTAAAGAGAGATGATCCTTTGTTAAGGGATTGGGTGGCATTTCGGGCAGATTTTGAGAAAACCTTTAACCGCAGGTCAGCCACCTTGTCTGCTGATAGGGAACTGCTGGGGTTAAGACAAGGAAACAGGGATCTGATAGCATATCTGAATGACTTTAGGAGGCTAATAGCTGAAACCGAATGGCCCGAAGACAAGCGTTTAGCCATATTTTACACCGGATTGACTGGCGAGATGAAAGATGTCCTGGCCCAAATAGACCCTCAGCCCAGTACCTGCGAAGACATGATTAGCCTGGTATTGAGGTTGGATCATCGCCTAAGCGATAGAAGGGGAGATACTCGGCGAAAGGACAAGACAATGCCCAGTTATGAACACTCCAAGACAACAGATGTAACATCCTCAACTAGACCCGAACCCATGGAAATAGGGGCCGTGCGATCCCCTCTGACGGCAGAGGAAAGAGATTATCGAAGAAAAAGAGGATTGTGCTTGTATTGTGGCAGAAAGGGGCACTTTATAAGGGAATGCCCAACGAGAACAAAAACCCGGTATGAAAATCGGAAGGTGTCGGTGTTAACATCCGAACAGAAGTCGGGAAACGAGAAGGCTTGAAGAGGAATGAAGGGTGCCCTTCAAGTAAGTTGTTTATCCCTTCTTTGGATAAAAAAGAAGCTATACATTTCTATGTGGATATAGGTCTGGACATACACGAGGAAAAGATATGGATTAGAGCAATGTTGGACTCGGGAGCAACTGGTTGCTTCATGGATCATGCCCAAGCCAGTAGCCTCGGCTTGGTACTGCAAGAAAAGGAAATTCCCGAAGCCGTTTTTGCAGTGGATGGGAGAAGGTTGGATTCTGGACCTATCAGGCTACAAACCAATGAACTATGTATGTCAATGGGTGTAGATCATCAGGAAAGGTTGTTTTTCAACATTATACAAGCACCGCAGTATGGGGTGATTCTTGGACTGCCTTGGCTGAGGAAGCACAATCCCGCTATAGATTGGGAAAGTCAGGTAATACACTTTTCATCGGAGTACTGCCAAAGGAATTGTTATCCTCCGAAACACAGTCCTGCTACGGGTTTGGCAAGCATCCATCATATTGCCACGGCAGTCGAACATGATGTGGAACTACCGGCCGAATACCACGACTTGGCAGAGGCGTTTAGTGAGGCTAAAGCGGAAACGTTACCACCCCACAGGCAGTATGATTGCCAAATAGACTTAATTCCTGGGGCTAAAATACCAGCCGGGCGGGTATATGCTTTAACGGAACCAGAGACCCTGCATCTCCGTTTATACTTGGATAAGCTGTTAGAGCTCGGATTCATCCGGGAATCCAAATCTCCTGCGGCCTCTCCGTTATTTTTTATCCCAAAGGCCAATGGCGATCTTCGCGCTTGTGCGGACTACAGAGCGTTAAACGCCATTACGGTGAAGAATAAATACCCCCTTCCGTTAATCAACGTACTACTAGAGCAGGTGAAGGATGCAGTGATTTACACGCGGCTAGACCTAAAAGGGGCTTATCACTTAGTCCGAATGAGATCCGGGGATGAGTGGAAGACAGCCATCAAAACCCGTTTTGGACTGTACGAATATTTAGTGATGCCCTTTGGGCTGTGTAACGCGCCGGCAGCCTTTCAGTTTTTTTTGGATGATGTTCTTAAGGAGTATCTGGATCGCTTCGTCGTTGTATATATTGACGACATCTTAATATACTCCTCCACCACGGAACAACATACGGGTCATGTGAGGGCTGTGCTGCGTACCTTGTTGGAGCATCACCTATACTGCAAGCTCAGTAAGTGTGAGTTTAACACCGCCTCAGTGGAATTTTTAGGGGTTATGCTCACACCAAGGGGCCAGGAAATGTCCGAAAGGAAAATAGTGGCTGTAAAAGAATGGCCTACAACCAAAACAGCAAGAGACATCCAGTGCTTCATTGGGTTTGCGAACTTTTATCGCAGGTTTATTGAAAACTTCTCTGCCATGGCCTGCCCAATGACAAGACTTTTAAAGAAGAAGGTGGCCTTTGTATGGACCGAAGAAGCCCAAAGGGGTTTCGAGGAGCTGAAGAAAGCCTTTGTGTCGGCTCCTGTTCTGGTGCATGCTGACCCCAGCAAGCCTTTTATAGTGGAAGCTGATGCTTCTGATGTAGCGGTGGGAGCTGTGCTTTCTCAACGCCATTCCGACACAGGCCAGTTACATCCAGTGGCTTATCTATCTCGTACTCTGAATCAGGCGGAACGAAACTACGTGATAGCTGAGAAGGAGCTGCTAGCGATAAGAACAGCCTTTCTGGAATGGAGGCATCATCTCATGGGGGCTAGACATGCTGTAACTGTTTATACAGACCATCGCAATTTACAGTACATGGCTGCGGCACGCCATTTAACACCTAGACAGATGCGGTGGATGATGCATTTTGCGGAATTTGACTTTATCGTAACCTACAGGCCGGGAAAAGATAACAGAAAGGCAGATGCATTGTCTCGACAGAACACCCGGACCGATCTTACAGACAGAAAGGAGGAGGCCATCATCAACCCAGAGAAGGTTATAGGCGTCACCTGTACCCAGATGTTTCTGCGCAGTGTCATTAGAAACATTCAGAGAGAGGACTGGAAGAAATGGTTACAGGCACACAAAGAGTGGACATTGGTGCAGGGCCTCCCTATGCGAAAGAAACAGTTGTTATTACCCATTCAGGCCCTTCGGAAGCAAGTTTTTCAGTGGTGTCACACTGCCCCTTGTGCAGGACATAACGGCAACTTCAAGACTCTCGAGCGAATACAGAGACAATTCTGGTGGCCGAACATCAAACAAGACGTCACGAATTGGGTGGCGGAGTGCCCGGTTTGTAGCCAAATGAAGACAAGACATACCAAACAGTCAGGTTTATTACAGCCTCTCCCCACGCCTGACGTTCCGTGGGAATACATTTCAATGGACTTTGTGGTAGGCATGCCAGTCGATCAGGGGTGTACAGTCATCTTAGTGGTAGTGGATTATCTGACTAAGATGGCGCATTTTATCGCATGCAAGAAGGTACCCTCAGCTAGTATGTTGGCGCATCTGATTCTCCAAAACATAGTGAGATTGCATGGGTTACCCAGGGTTATCATATCCGACAGGGGCAGTCAATTTACGGCTAAATTCTGGAAGACTTGGTGTAAGGCATTAGGTATAACAACCATCACATCCACGAGCTTTCACCCACAAACTGATGGGCAGACAGAAAGGGCAAATCAAACCCTGAAGCAGTATTTGAGATGCTACGTGGATGTTATCAATGAGGATTGGGTGAATAGGTTATGGTTGGCTGAAATAGCTTATAACAGCGCTGTTCATGGGTCCACAAAGCATGCCCCCTTTTTTTGCACTTACGGTTTTCACCCTAATTTCACTCCATTCCATCACCCGGCTTCCGCATCCCCTGTCCCCGATGTTCAGGAAAGAGTACAAAACCTCCAGAAGACCTGGCGGGAGGTTAAGGGGCACCTAGTTCAAACCAAAGCAAGGTACAAAGCCTATGTAGATAAGCACAGACAAACTGGTCCAGTGTACAAAAAGGGTGATTATGTATGGTTATCCACAAAGAACATAAGATTCAGAAGGTACAGTGTATTCAACCCTAAATATATTGGGCCTTACAAAGTGCTTAAATTGGTGAACCCTGTGGTGGTGAAGCTGGCCTTGCCGTCATCATTGAGAATTCATCCGGCATTTCATGTTTCCCTAGTCAAACCAACACATGTGGGTAAAAAGATCAAGCCGTCACCTGTTGAGGTCAATGGTGAGGAGGAACATGAGGTGAGGGGTATTGTGGATTCCAAGATTTACCGCACCAGATTGTGGTATCTGGTGGCGTGGAAGGGGTATGGAAATGAGGAAAATTCATGGGAACCTGCTTCGGCTGTACATGCTCCCAAATATGTACAGATATTTCACAAACGTTTTCCTCACAAACCATGTCTCTGTCAGTGTTCTTCTGGGGTGGGATGTACTGTTATGACCCACGGCGGTGGGACACAGTGAACACTGCTTAGAGCCATGGTTTCCATCTAAAGACTACAAATCCCATGATTCCTGGAGGCGAGCGACGCGTCTGGCTATGACGTCACTACACGGACGCCTCAAGACGGAGCGGATCCGGCACCGCCTCGCCAATTATTCTGGTTCCTGGTAGCTGTTAAGGTAGGAACCTGTATTCCGGTTGGAGCAGCGTATCCTTTTCTGGTGTCAAGTAATCCTTCGTAAAGTCTATCCTTGTGTCCCGCTTTCCGGAAGTTCTGCTCAGTGTGAAGGCTCCTCTGGGCGGGTATCAGAGCCTCGAGGTCAGTGGCTTCGTGTGTACGGACCCGCATTACAGTGCCATTAGACTTTGTTTACATTGTGAGAGACTCCATTGTTTGAGCTCTGAGTCGGCTGGGAGATTCTATCCTTGCCGCATTTACTTTGGACTGTGTGAATTAACCCACGGGCTGTGGGAGCGTTTTCTGTTGATATATTTGTGTGAACCTGCATCAAAGAGAGAACTGTCGTAGTGATTCCAGGTCACAAGAATCAGGTCCTGCACAGCAACTACTTCACTTGTGGATATAATTGTACTGAAATATAGTGATTCAAGATTCTATTAATCGCAACATTTCATGACTATAAGGCTTTGTGTGACAGTAACACTGAAGTCTTTTCTTTACGTTGTCTTAATTAAGCAGAGACCTGGTCTTTGCTGTTTTTGCCTTTCTTCTACACAACAGGGGTATAATGAGCTTCGCCTGGCTGGCTATTTCCCATTCTGCCCTCTGTTGAAGCCCTGCATTATGCACCATTGGTATGTGAATAGTAGTTAGGACTGTATTGAGCTACTGTAGTGTATGCTGTGAATAACGTATAGTTTTGCATTTGTAGGACTGTGCTGTTTATTTCTACACTTTGATGGCCAGGCAAAGCCTACTTTTACTGCCCTCCAGATAACCTGAGTTTGGATGCATGACAGAATCTCCTATCGTAAATACTACGAGTCTTAGGTACAAGGGTATACCGTGCAGGTTATGCTTATTGAATCTTGTTCTACTTACAGCTTCTCCGCCCTCCCGTTCCAGTCCTGCAGTCCTGCTGTTCCTGTTATCCCTCGCTTGATCACCACTGAGTGTCTGTTGTTGATCAGACCCAGGGGTTGTCGAGAGGTGGAACCCTTTTTGGCATCGTACCATCCTGAGGACATTTGGGACCTAACATATCTACAATCAGTAAGGTATTGTTTGAGGGCTGCGTATGTAGTTACTTTTGGCGTGCGTTGTAATGCTGCGTCTCTCAGCGTTATTCGTTTTACTTGAGGCGGGGTGATAGGGATACCTCCCACCGCTCCTCCTGAAATAGGATCATCAACTAATACTGGGTGTGCCGTCGCTGTTGGTAGTGTGACTGGTAAAGTAGGCATACGTAATGTAGGTTGGTCCTGGGTTACTGGCGGATTAAAAGGATTTCCGGGACCAGTGGCTGGAGGAACAGTAATCGCGTTAGTAACAGGGTTGTGAGGTTGAGCAGGCGGAGGGGGATGCGGATTTGTATATTCTGGGACAGTGTTGTCTAAATAAGAAGAAAGGAAAATTTCAGCTGCGGTCGGTTTATGACGTAGCGTAGTCGGGACCAATGGTGGCGGTAAATTACAGGGTGCTTCCGGGGTCGCCTTAGGCAGGCCCTCGGCGAGAAGGGGATACATGCCTTTAATGAGGGCATTTCTTTGTCTGCCTGACTGTTCTGCTCTAACTCGTTCACCCTCCTCTAGTAGTTCTCTTTCTTGGGCTTTTTCTGATGCTTCCCTACTTAGTTCTGCTTTCCTGATTTCTTTTTCTGTTCTTTTATGCGATTCTTTACGCCACAATTCTATGGCATCTTTCTGGGATTGTCTGGCTTTCTTTTTCCATAATGCTTCCTCTACTCTCATGATGCACTCAGCATCCTAGGTTCCTGAAACAGGCCATCTATATTTCTCTTCCAGATTTTTGGTATAGTCTACCCATAAGTCTAAGTACAGTATGGCATCTAAGCCATGTTTATGATACATGAAATGTCTGGGACTGTCCCTAGGTGGGACGGGAACTGATTCTTCGAGTATCCCTTTTCTGGTTCCTATCTGACGTAACTTTGAAAACAGAGGCATATTTGAACGTACAATGAACACAGTAATGAATAGCAAACAAATCACTCATACCACGACATCAAAACACATTAAAAACAGTTCGAACAGATACTACCTAGTACATCGAAAACATAATACTGGAAATCTCGAGAGACTATACTAGAAAACAGAATTACTGGATGCACTGCTAAGACAGTACAGAACATACCGGTCTCATAAAGAGACACGTCATACCGTATCCACCTAGGTGAACACGTCTGGACCGGATCTGTGTACCCAGACCCGTCTGGACCGGGCACAAATTAATGTACCCGTCTAGATGCGTTCCCAGCAATGGTACTCACCGGGAAGCAAAACTGAAGGCCTCGGACACTCGACACTGGACTGGACTGCTACGACGTCTGGTTACTGCTACGCACTACGCGTGCGCTTCGGGCTCCGGAAACAGGTGGGCCTCCGGGTACCTCGGACCTTGCTCTCTCGGCTTGGGCTCTGGTCGGGACTCTCCTCATTCCTCACCGCCTCGTCTGGATGCTGGACCGCAGTCTCCGTCTCCTCCGTGGGCCTGAGGGAGTTTAGCAGGAAAACCTGCAGGTGCGCAGAAGGGGTCCGTCACTGCTGTAGAAGGGGTCAGGGGGCCTGCGTTACATCGCCGGCGCGTGGGGAAGGGGGGAGTCCCTATTCGGGCGCCATTATGTGGTAAATAATAATTACCGGGACTATTTTTCTATGCATTAAATGATTATAAGAACAGCTCAATAAATGAGAGGCAGAGTCCGTGGTATCTGAGTCATACGGGCTTTAATTAAGTGGCTCGAGCCAATGGACATCGTGTTCCATCACCTACTAAGGTTCAGGAAGGGATATTCAACATTTCATTAACATCATACAATATATATAGTAGAACTGTACAGTTGCATTGAATACAGTAGGCGTAACAAGTGGAAAAAGAAAGATAAGAACATATGGGCGTAAAAGAAGGCGTGCACAGGGCATGCACGGAGGTGTGTGATGTAGACGTCACAGAAGTGTCATAGGTGGGTGGACACATGGAGGGGGTTTCATGGGCAGCTGGAACCTTTAACCTACTGGTGCGCGCAAAACGAGTCATGACGTGTAACTGGGGAGGGCTGGGGGGCGCTGACTTCTAGCACTAGTAGAGGAGACTGAAGTCTGGGATGTCAGAACGACCTGTACCTATAGCGTATCTGATATCTTGTGTTTGGAGTACATGTTGCTTGATTCTAAAAGTCATCAGGGCAAAAGCTACTTGTCACTAAAGGCTAGTGTATGCATATATTTCTTTATGTATTGCGTGGGCTATGAATCTTCTATGGATACTAATTCAGTAAATTACTTGCATGGAGACAGAAAGACTGGACTGTAGACGGATATGTTTATCCTGTTCGTTAGCTAGGAATGTGACTCCGGGGAGCTGAACAGATAACTGTAGGCATAATATATTCTTGGCAAGCAGGCCAGGCCGAGCCGGGCACCGCGTTGTTTGGCAGGAAGTAAGGGAAGGGTCAGGGATGCGGGCGGGGCTGCATCTCTCGGAACGTTTCAGGAGGCTTGAGGCCTGGATCTTGTGTTCGGGCCCTGTGGAGCCTTAGAAACGGGTGCATCTCAATGATTTAACGTGCACCATGTAAAGACGTTGGCAACATAGGCCTAAAAGCCTAATTCACGTTGCTTTTACGGAGGACTGGACAATTGACATACTAACGTTGGACGCAACTGCAAATGCGTCTTTATTTTCGGCCATGGAGGGAAAATGCATGGAGATCATGCATATATACTACATGATGGGGAACACGTAGGGGACACATAGCAGGGCAAAATTCAATTTTCCTCACTTTGCTAACTGTGTTGCTATGTTGGCCTGCTGACTGCTGTGCTGTAGGAGGGTCTTCCACTTTGCTACCTGCTTTACTGTGTTGGCCTGCTGCCTCCTACCTCTTGCCTGGGAGTGAGAAGGACTGGACCTGCTCTCTACATCTTGAACCCAAGTTTCTCCAAGACCTTGCTGGCTTGCCTCCCGTTTTGAATTTTCAGGGCCATCAAAGATTTCCTTCAACTCTGCTCCAGATGCTGGACTCTGTCAAATGTGTCTCCTAACATGCCAAGGGGTGCCAATCTAGTCCTTGGCCTTGAAAGGGGGTCTGCAACTGTTTTTAACAAAAATCAATGCAGTGACAACTTTGGGCCATTCGGAACTGATTCAGTGCCCTTCAACGTCCACGCAGTGCTGACTCGGGGACATCGCTGCGTGGCTCAACATCAATGCATACATAACTGCAGGGTTCAACGATGAAACAGTGCCTGCATTGTAAGTAGTCTGACACCGACACAGGACCAGGCTGCGAGGCTGATGTCGATGCATCATCTGCATCGATAGGGGTGGGACACCAACGCGGGGCCCGACTGTGTGTATCGGAACCGATTCATCGAGTATTTAACGCAGGCGCTTGCTCCATCCAAGGCACTTTTTCAGCGGCCCTAAGTAGTCCTGTAGCTGGCCTGCACTCTTTCACCGTCGGCCTGAAATTTAGATTTACTCCGGTCCAACGTGACTTCAAGTAACCCCTATGCATTATTTGCTTCTAAGCACTACATTGTGGTTTCATCTTTAAAAAATCATATCTCAAGTTCTACCTTTTGTATTTTTTTTTTATTTGTCTTGTTTTCCTCATTGAAATATTCTCTACTCTTCTAAACTGTGTGTAGAGACTTTTGCGGTGTTTTCACTGTGTTACTGTAATTGAAGTGTACACAAATGCATAAAACATTGCCTCTTAAGTTAAGCCTGACTGCTCTGTGCCAAGCTACCACAGGGTGAGTACACGTTAATTTAGGTTGTTTATCTGACTTTCCCTGACTAGTATTGTGTTCCTTTTTGGACAGGGTACATACCTCAGCTAACTATAGACCCGATTTCTAACAACCATCAATAAAATTAGATCAGCCAGTTGAAGTGATACATACATCTTTTATTACTGGTTGCACAGAAGTGTGTTGAGCTTGGCCCACTGACGGGAGATGTTACAGTCCATTCTGTGCTATCTGGTTTACATTCTGCTGCAATTACGGAAACATTTGTAAATTAGTTTGAATTTGAACTGGATTCTGTCTACTTTCATGTTTCCAATGTCGACAATAATAGCATGGAATACTTTTCTTTAGCATGTTGATGTTTACATCCATTCCATTATAGCTATTCACAAATCCTCTGCCTCCCCTCTGAAAAGCAACATTCCCAACTTGTGCCATCTGCACTTCATTCCTTTGCACTCGTACTCCTTGCATTGTTGAACTTCCACCAGAAGTTACACCATCAAAAAAAAAATCTAAATCAGAATCCATCATCTGATTACTACCACTCCTCTGAACATTTTCTATGTTTAATACTAAGCTATGGGAGCAACCTAACACAAAAGCTGATACAAAAATGCTAACTCATCACTTTCACTGACCTTTCTATAAATCTGAATCCATCTCTCATAATATGCATGGTCTAACTCTTTTGACTCCTGAGTAGCCAATAATCTTTGACCAATTCACACCTTTCTCTGGGACCTTTTGTTTCAAATGTGATATCAATTCTGAGCACTTATTAATGACAATAGGAGCTGGATTATTTTGTGGACGCACTCTTGGAGCTACACAGTTGGTCATGTCAAGCTGCTTTGCATTCAGCCCACAAATCCTTGGGGGCCAAATATTTCACTGATTTAGTCAAATCTACCCAAAGCACCACTGTAATTGTTACTAGTATCTCCACCTCAGTATACCATTTGTCTGGTTTTGCCTAAGCTTTAGAAAATGTGTTGTAAAAGAAAAGAGATAAGACCTGTTCCAATGAACACCAACATACGCTCCTCTCACAAAGGAAAACCTGTTCCAGCGTCAGGTTCACTTATACTTATAGTCAATTATTTTTCTGATTCTGCCTTTTTCTTATGTGCTTTGCCTCCTCTTTTGTTTTTCCATTTATCCTTGTATTATTTTTCAATCAGGCCATTCCTTTGTACTATTGACTAAATCTCTGAGGCAATAGAACCATTACCTTCCCCTCATCTTCACTCATGTCAGTTCTGTAATTTCTGTGAAATTCTTTCGATTTGAATAAATCACTGTTATATTCTGCAGCCAATTCCTCCAGCTTTACATATGTTTCACATGCACATCTTGCTGTTTCCTAACTCAGATATTTGAATTCATCCTCATTGCATACAGCCAGTCTTTCAATGCCAGTTGTTCCCAAGTTCAGTTTTTCATTGATAACCATTAATTTCTTTCCCCAGTGGTTCACTCAACTGTGCAGTAGTAACTGTTGTTAGTGTAAAAATGTTAGGGGTAGTTGTATCAACAGTGGTTGTAAAGATATGCGTAGGAACAATCCCACTATGATCTGCTTCATTCTCAGTTGTGCACTTGGGACTCCTGTGGTATATGTTCTCATACTTGGCCCGCCCCTATATGCTGATCAGGTGATCTGGGCATTTGGGAATCATCAGCATGTGGAGGACGTCCTGAGTCTAATAAATCATATACAAATCTATTCTTCTCATCTGAATAATTCTGTATGTGTTACTTTACTTTTTCTTTCTCAGCATTAATGTAATAATTTCCATTACCTGCTTTCTTTTTATCCACCTCACTAACAATTGCAGGAAACACAACCACTCCCAGCATCCTATCCTCTCTCCATGTTTTTTCTCTGCATTCCTAATCTTGAATCTAACTAATGGCTCACTCCGTTTCTAACCTGACTCTTTCTTTTATTTTGTTCCTTCTCAATTGCAGTATGATCTCACTCTTTCAATGTTTCAAACTATACAGGTCTAGGGTGCATTTTTCTTTCATACATCACACGCATAAGATGCTTAAGCTTACTCACAATAAAGGTACACTCTAAAGGAAATTGATATTCTTGCCACCAGAAGTGATCTTGGGCCAGATGTAGGTATCCAAATACCGGTCGGTAACGGCCGAAAATACCGATTTTCGGCCGTTACCGATCGGTATTTGGATACTGAGATGTAGGGCATTAAAAAATACAGATTCGGTAATTTTACAGAATCAGTAATTTTACCGATTCGGTAATTTTTCCGATTCGGTAAATTTACCGATTCTGTAAAGTTACCGAATCTGTATTATGAGATGTAGGTAGCACTGTAACCTCAGGGCTTTAAGGATTCGTTATTTACCACCAACTATTAGTTGGTGGTAAATACAGAATTCCTAAGTAAATGCAAATATGTGCATTTACACCGGTGCCATGTGGCACACATACATGCCCTAATGCCCTAAGGGCATGTATGTGTGCCACATGGCACACAAGCACTAATCAGGGGTGCAACAGGGTGTCAAAGTGACACCCTGCCACCCTTGACTTTTTCGGTATTTACCGAATCAGTAATTACCGATTTGGTAATTGACATTCATTCCTATGGGCCTCCAGGCCCATAGGAATGAATGGCAATTACTGAATCGGTAAATACCGATTCGGTAATTACCGAATCTTACCGATTCGGTAAAAAATACCAAATTATTACCTACATTTAATTTACAGATTCTAAAATACCGAATTGGTAAAATTCGGTATTTTAAAATCGGTAAAAAAGATTTACCTACATCTAGCCCCTTATTCTTTTAACCATAAATACGTATGGAGCCCAGAATTTAGCATAATCTCAAAGGCAGGGGAAACTTCAGGAGGTATTATTTGGCCCTCAGTACCAGGGACTGAAGACTTTCAATGCAAAACAATTTTTGCTCTGTCTCACTTTACACAAACTATGTGATAGAACCAACCTGATATCAGCACAGTTTCAGTGAAGACAAACCAGTCACATGGTTACCCACAACAAAAATCAACCCATCACAGCTCGGCTCCCTGTGACAACTTACCAATCACAGTGCTTCTCACTATGATTTAATGCTATGCTTTCAGAATCACAAACAAACAGCCTAGAACAAAACATCTTTTGGGCCGCAAAAAGTGAAGGCAGCACAGACCACAGACTAGCTTGTTGGTTTGAAAAAGGCAGCTTTATTGGAATCAGGTGCACCTTACAAACAAAATCCCTTGGCCGGTGCCGTATAAAACGAATCCTCACTAAATTGTCCTCCTGCCTTACCCCCCACTGGTCGGTTATAAACCTCATGTAGCCCAAAACCAGCCCAGCCCAGCCCAACCAGCCCAAGAACAGCCCAGCTAGCCCAACAAGCCCCCCAGGTCCAGCAGCCCCCCGGCCCAAAATCCTCCGGGGGGCAGGCCTCCCGCTGGTCGGCCGCCCCCCCAAAGCCCTATTGGGTCACAAAAAGGGGGGGCAGCACAGACCACAGACTAGCTTGTTGGTGTGAAAAAGGCCGCTTTATTGGAATCAGGTGCACCTTACAAACAAAATCCCTTGGCCTGTGCCGTACAAAACTAATCCTCACTAAATATTGTCTTCCTGCCTTACCCCCCACCCCCTCCCCTAAACATGTTCCCCCTGCAACAATTATAAACACAACTTGCCATTCCTAAGTTCTCTACACCTACCTAACTATGTAAACTTCTTATGTTCCTTCATAACTGTAAACCAACCTTATTATATCTCAGAAAACCTAGAAAAAATGCCACTCGAAAGTCGTCCCTGCCGGCTTTCGACCCCCCCTTTAGGCATCCTGATGCTTCGGATACCTGCGCACACCTATCGCCCTGTCCAAAGCCTCCTTCAGCTGCACTATGAAGAGCTCCATGCCATATCGGGACAGATGCACCTCATCCTCCCTAAAGAAATATACTGCCACATAACGCAGCTCCGGGTGCTCCATCCTCCCAAGTCCTTCCTTGTCGCAGAAAATTCTCATGTCCCTATTGATTTTCCTGCGCCCCCTCTCTATAGCTGCTGGCCACTCGGCCCCTCTCCAAATCCTCCAAGGTATAAATTCAGACCATATTATATGGCAACCTGCCCACTGCCGCCGAATCTCCAACAAATCCCGCTTCATTTGTTTCATCAACGCCAAGCCCTTACATTGCACCAAATCGTTCTCTCCTGAAAGAATGACTAGGACATCGGGAAACACCACCTTATTCAATGCCGAAAATAGCTCGTGCCACCTCATGCCCCTTTTTCCTGCCAATGACAACTGAACAGCCTAGGGTCCAATTCTAGATTAAGACTCCTGTTCTTATCCCATTCTGATTGCTCCGCTCGCTTCACAAAAGAATGTCCTAAGATGAGGATGGACAGTCCTACAGCATCCGGCCCCGCCACCGCCCCTGAAAAGGCACACATGGAAGACCAAGGAACAGCAAATTAGGCCTCTTTCTCCATTTCATAACCCCTCAACCTGATGTATGTCTTGTAACAGTCCGATTTCCACTGCCCCCAAACGCATTAGGTCCTCCCTCCCCCACCCCTTTCACGCCGCATCCGTCGCGGCTCCTATGCGAAAAGAGTGCGTCCCAAAAAGTCTGGGGTCCTCCCTGATTGCGTGCAGGCCATGACGCAGAACCCTCAGCAGCTGCGTCGCCGTCACCTGTCTACCATCGGCCCGGCGAAAAACCTCCCCTGCCACCGTACGTGCCACGGATGCCAACATCCCCCCCATACCGCTGGGCACACCGCTCGCTCCATCACCGGACCCATGACAACCCACTTCTCTACCCCCCTTTGATCGGTCTTCGAGCGCCGTAACAGGACCGCCACCTCCCTGGACTGCAATTCCACCTCCCCCTATCGCAAACCCTGCTTATCCCTTGGCCACACTAGCTCCGACACCCGAAATACATCCACAACATGACTGAGGAAAACAAAGTTATCTCCTCCCGGATGCGGCAAATCTGCGGCAAAAACGTATCACGCCACCCAGCATACCTTCCGTAATGGGACGGCACTGTTGAGCCTTAGTGCCCCTTTCCTGCACCCATCCTTCCAATAGACGTGCGTCCAATTCACCCGCTAACGGTGCATAGCCCCACCACATCTTCCCCATGAATGCTATGGCTGACAGTTTCCCTGCAATGGTCACTTTCGACATCCCCTTCTCTATCATTGTCAGAAGAAACAGCACCACCTGTTCGCCCCCTACCCATTGGCTGTCATGCCGCCCCATGCCGCTGTCCAAAAACTCTTGCCACACCTGTTCATACGCCTTCCATGTGGAAGCGGGCACAGGCCCTCTTACAAGCTGTATGACCCTTTCTCTCCTACTGACCACAGCCCCGCTGGCACTGGTGTCTTGTATTCGTTAGCCTCCGTGGCTTACCCATGGAACCTCTGCCACTGTGAACGAGACAAAGCATCCGCAATGTCATTGTCCACCCCGGTACATGACGGGCTTGAAACAAAATGTCATGTTCCAAACATTGCAGTGGAAAACCCCGCAACAACTTAAGAACCTGTGGATCCCTGGCCGACTTCCTATTAACGAAATGTACCACCAACATGTTGTCCATCTTGAATACCACCTGTTTGTGTGCTAGCTCCCGCGCCCACACCGTCGATGCCACCACCAGTGGGAACAGTTCCAAGAATGCGATGCTCCTCCCCTGTTCTGCCAGTGTGGGGGCCAGACCTCCGCGCACCACCTCCCGTGCCAGTACAGACCAAAACCGCCTACCCCCGCCTCATCCGAGGAGATGGTCACATCCCATTCCCACTCCTCCGAGGGAGCCATAGGTATACCGTTAAAGTGCTCCAAAAACGCTCGCCACATGCGCAAACGCCTACAGAAAGTGCGTCTGGCCCACACCACACGGCACGCAAAGTTCAAGTGCCCCATCAGAACCTCCACCTCACACACCATCACCTTCTGTTTCGCCAACATGGTGTCCACCAACAACAGCAAATGCACCTTCTTGTCCTCCGGCAAGCGTGCATCCATGGCCACCGAGTCTAGCTCTATTCCCAGAAATGACAGCACTGTGCTTGGACCATGTATCTTCTCTGGCGCCAGGGGCACACCCAGGTAGCCCATGAGCTCCATGAAACTGTCTTGCTGTTGCTGGAAGTCCACCGACCCGGGCAGTCCCAGCAGGAAAAAGTCATCCAGGTAGTGCGTCACCGTCTCTTTGCCCGTGTGCCACGAAAAAACCCACTGCAGGAAGGCACTGAAACATACGAACAACGCGCACCCCATGGGCAAAGCTTTGGCGACAAAAATTAACCCGTCGAACTGAATCCCCAGCAGTTGATAATCCTCCGAGTGCACCGGTAACAGCCGAAAAGCTGACTTGATGTCACACTTAGCCATGAGGGCCTCTTTCCCCAGCATCGCAACCAAACATCGCGCCACATCAACTGAGGAGTAAGACACCGACGACAACTCGGCCGCTATGTAATCATTGACAGATGTCCCCTCCGGCCACGACAGATGTTGAATCAGTCGATACTGACCAGGGTCTTTCTTCGGCACCACCCCTATGGGGGAGATAATCAGGTTCTGAATAGGCGTCTCCTGAAAGGGGCCTGCCATCCGCCCCTCCCGTTCCTCCTTGCCCAGTTTTTCCCGCACCACCGCCTTATGCGTAGTGGCAGATTTGAGATTTTCGGCCCACCTGGCAATTCTCGGACCCTTGTACCCCTGCCGGAAACCCTCCCTAAACCCTTGCTGTAGCAGGCCCGCGTCTTCGGTCCGCAGGTAAGACGCTAAGAAGGTTTCAATCCTCTCCAGCCTAACTGGCGTATGAGCCTTTTCCCAAAGGCCCCTGTCCTCCCCTGCCACCCCTTCCCCCTGACTGCTGCCCCATCGGTGCGGACTGCTGGCCTTGATCCCCACCCCCTATCCCCCAACACTGCAACACCGGGTGGCGTTTTGCGCACTTGGAGCATTTGTGCCGGAACTTGCAATATTGCCTAGTACAAGCGCCCTTGTTGTAGTCCCAGCACGCCCCCACCGCGGCACCAACAGTGTTCTCTTCCTGTCCCACCCCACCACAGGTGGAGCGAGTTGTAAAGGGGTGGGCCGCAAGCGGCAAAACGTTGGCCGTGTAAATTGTTTTACCGAACTTCGCCTCCCCATTGTCTGCTGATATAAATCTGAATCGATTTCCCCATTTTGCCTTCGAGTCCCAGGCCAAACTCGTTCTGAACTCCTCATCGTAATGTGACCAAGGGTAACCCCCGTATGTGACCTGCGCCGCCGTATCACGTCCATGTATTTGAAAAGCGTGACCGACCTTTCCGGGTACTTGTCGCAGTACACACTGGCAAAGCTCAAGAAACCCGCCAACCAATTCTCGATGTTCAAGGGGACCCTAGGTCGCCTGGCTAACTCCAGTTCCTCCTCTTTTGACCCCTCTTTTGCCGTGAGCTCATGATGCAACAACTTCAATATATCCACTTACTCCCCCTTCCATATCTTCTCCTTGGTCTCCAACGACAGGTGAGCCCCCAAGGGCTTTGCAATGCCCATGTATGGCAGCTTGCGTATCGAAACATCGTGACTCTCCTTCCCGTCCTTACCCTCCTTGGGTGTCGCCCCATCCGCCTTCGTACCCGGGTCCCCACTCCCATACGAACCCGCGTCTCCCGGCCCCACCCCTGCATCCTTTACATACCAGCCTTTATTCAAGCGCCCCTCCGCGTTTGTGCCCGGGTCCCCGCTCCCGTACGAACCTGTGTCTGCCGGCCCCACCCCTGTGTCCTTCACGTAGGATCCTTTAATCAAACGCACCCCTCCCACCTTCCCCCCCTTGCATCTGTGCCTACCGACACCCTGACCTGAGGGGCTCTGACTGCCTGCACCCCGCTCCATGCCGCGCCTTTCCCAGCGTCAAGGACGGCATCTGCACCGGATCCCGCTGCCTAACCAGTTGAGCAGGAGGGGCCGTCACTCTGTCCGCCTTGGGTCTTTGGTGCGCACCCTGAAAGAGACTATGACAAAAATTACTGCGCTCCCCCATCCCACCCTGCCCCCCGCCTTTGCTCCAATATCTCCCCATCCTCCTTGCTCCCCTCATCGTAGTCTAACTGGGATGGGCCACCCTCCTCCGACTCCAGCCCTGTTGTCCCCATGCGCTTGTGCCCTAGGCCGCCCTCTACGGGCTCCAGCCTGCTCAGCCCCGCCTGTTCCCTACATGTGCGAAGCAGCTCCCCCAGATCCACACTCTCCCTCCTTTGTCCTGTGTGCTACTCCTCTGGGTCCCGATTCGTACTGACGGACCTCTGCCCCCGTCCCCCAGTGGCCGCATCGACCCTTCGGGGTGGGGCTGGCGGGCAGCTACTGCCCCGCATGCCATAACACGCTACCGTCATGTCCCTCATGGGAGCGTGACAGCCCCCATGAGGCAGAGCCGGCCCATCCCCTCGGTGGAGTGGAGCCGCATGTTGCTCTCCCGAGCCCCTCGCCAAGCAGTCCTGTCTAAAGAAAGAAGTGGAGTCCAACGTGCCAGGGTTAAACCATCCCGCGCTCCGCCGCACCCCCCAGCCTCTCCCCGTGATCCCCTTAAACACCCACCACCCCAGATGAGTGTCCCCCCGCTGTGACGGTGTCGACCTCCAGGTCCCTGGCCCCCCTCCCCAGGTGGCCCCCACCCCCTGTCCCCCACCCCCTGTCCCCCACCCGATTGTACTCTCCTCTCTGTCGCTCCAAACCAAAGCCTCCAGCTCCCGGCGGACCGCGCCACCCCATTGCGGAACCCCCGATGCCCCTGCACCCCCCTAAGCCCGGGATTTAGCATAAGGGTGAAAAATCCAGTTGTGTACCAGATAAAGCTGGCATTTTAGCTAATGATTGCAGCTTAAGTTCTCTCCCAAGAAAAAATTGCAGATTATTCTAGCTCCAAAGTATGCAACAGACCAATGTGAGTCTCTTCTCTAAGAATCAGGGAAGCAGCTCTGACTCATCTCCAAAATGAGCCCTCTGTTGTAGGAAAATATACAGTAAAATCATATAGTCAGCATGAGGTGAGCAAACTGTTGCATAGGCCCAGCAAATCAAAAAACAGAACAAAACACAAAAACCTATGCACCAACCACTCCTAACTCCTCACAAGCAGCTCTCCTAATGCCTTTCCCCCAACTGTGCACCCGCAACTTGTCCTTCTGCCACTAAACAGTGCTCCATTGCTTTGTAACTTGCCTCGCCCTTTATATGTCAGTAGACCAACAGATAGTAGAGGGAACATGCTGCAATAAGTACCAAAAGGGAAACAACCTTTACAACGCAACTTTTACAACGCACTACCATTACAACAAAACTTTTACAACGCAACATCCATTACAACGCATCGATTTACAACGCAGTAATTACAACGCATGACACTACAACGCACACCACTACAACGCATGTCATTACAACGCAGTCATTACAACGCATACCATTACAACGCATAGCATTACAACATATAGTACCCTTACACTATCCTACACTTACCCTACTGTTGCACCCCCTGGAGTTAGAATAGTAATTTTTACCCCTACACTATCCAACACTTACCCTACTGTTGCACCCCCTGGAGTTAGAATAGTAATTATTACCCCTACACTATCCAACACTTACCCTACTGTTGCACCCCCTCGAGTTAGAATAGTAATTATTACCCCTACACTATCCAATACTTACCTTACATGCAAAGTAATGTTATGCGTTGTAATGGTATGCGTTGTAAAGGTAGTATGCCATGTAATGGAATGCGTTGTAACGGTAGTTTTAAAAAAATCGTTGTAAATGCAGGCGTTGTAATGGAATGCGTTGTAATGGATGTTGCGTTGTAAAAAATGCGTTGTAACGTCAAACATCCGTACCAAAAGTAATGGAATAGCACGGCAGACACAGGCAGGAGCATGGATACGTATGATATGATACAATCACATGTAGAGACAGACATGCATGTGACAACACTTGTTATTCGGCACCATGTTGCCCAAGTAGTGAATGTGCACTGTACAGATAAACATCTTATGTTACCCAGAAGAATGCACACATAGGGATTGCCGAAAGCGAATGCTTTTGTGAGCTAAGCATCGATTTTGTTTGGTAAAATGAAAATAATCCTTGTAAAATTAAAACACTACTTTTTGAATTTTTATAGAGATGTTAAGATTGCAGATATTGTTACAAGAGTAGAAATGGATAATTCAATTCAATAAAATTCTTTATTTTTGATTTCAAAAGTGTAAGGTATCACATACAAGCTCAACTGAGCATTTCCTTGGGATATTGTACAACACAGCACTAACATTATCCGGGGAGTAATCTGTTTAATACCCCAACAATTACAATCTCTATGTAGAGGAAGAAAGGCAATGACTGGGGAAGGAGCACAGAAGTCGTGGTTAGTGCAGGGGACTACATGGACACTTTTCAGATGAGGGAGGGTAGTGCTTAATTTGAGCTGGTGGTTTACTGGTTCTCAGCACCGGCTCTTAATTGTTTGCATTGGCTCTAGTGGCAGTCCACCACATGCTGGCGCTGTCTGTTTAATTTTGAGATGAGTACAACAACAGTGTTCATTAAGGCAAATTGTATAGAAAATGAATAACGCCAGCTTCTTACACCATTATTATAGTTTTGTATGGCCCTCATACAGTCTAAATTGTCACACTTGCAGGAGTGTGATGGTTAGATGGTATTCTGGTGCTGTGAGTGGCATTGATGGCATTGGCAATGCGTGGTGCATGCTGCAGTGGCCTTTCGAGAAGGACCCTACCCCTTAATTTACATTTTAAGCACTAGGAGTGTGTGGGGTGCCCAGCATCCGAGAAGATTGTTCTGATGTGGGTGCTATCTCAGAGAACGGGACGTGAGGGCTCCCGAAGCAAGGGTGGGGAGGGGATAATTCCATAACAAGTACAGTAAAATTCTAACACAATTGGTTATCAATTTATAGCCTCTTCATGTAGAATAAGCATTGATTTTTAAAAAATCATATTTACTACAGCAATAAAAAAATTGCACTAGAAACTTTATAAATGAAAATCTTAACATTCTGTACATTGTGCAATTTCCATTTTATTAAAAATATGCTTCGCAATTCATATTGAAATCTACCCAT
Organism: Lissotriton helveticus; assembly: GCF_964261635.1. Taxonomy (NCBI): domain Eukaryota; kingdom Metazoa; phylum Chordata; class Amphibia; order Caudata; family Salamandridae; genus Lissotriton; species Lissotriton helveticus. The sequence goes on from NC_136071.1 coordinate 143,979,642, forward strand.
TAAATAGACCCCTTTCCCTGCTTAAAAATATGACCTTTTACAGGAAAAGTGATTGCTTGCATAGTTCATTTTTATTTCCTGTCAATTGTTACATTGTTTTATGTTTTTTAATTACAAGTTTAATTGTACTTTTTGTGTGGGTGTCTCGCAGATAAACAGTAGGGGAAACGTGGTGTAGTGGCTAAATTTCTGAGTTTGGGCACAATACACCCGGGCCTCATTTTCAAACCTGTTTTTGACCATAAATGTACCTTTGGAAGTAAAAGTATGTAAACATGTTTATGGCCAAAAGTGAATGGATAGCCACAAAAAGATGCATATTTACTTTGGCTTACCTGTACGTCACAAATGTGTACATGTATGTGGATTCCAATGCATCTGGTGTGTCGTGGGCGATGCAAAGCATTGTTAGCTTTGTGGGTTTGTAAATGCCCATAAACATGCCTTTTTCTGTGCATTCACAAACACTTTTCTGACCCTGTCCCACAATGGCAATGATCAGCTATTTAGACAAGTCAGGGGCATTGCTTTTGCAACCCCCGCCCTCACAGGTGGCATAATCAGTGGCATCAAGACAGGGGGCAGCTCACTATTATGAGCCTCGGGGCTTCGCTCTCATTTTCTCTGCATTTTTTTATGGCACTAATAGTGAATAATAGTGAATTATTCTCCACTAGTGTACTAAAATATGGAAGATCTCGAGCTGGTAAAGAACTCTAAGGGCAGATGAAGTAAGTAAGAAAAAGTTTCAAAACGTGCGTGTGTGTATTTGTGAGTGTGTGTATGTGTGTGTGAGTGTAAGTGAGTGATGAGGGTCAGTGACACGTTGTAAGTGAGAATGTGTGGGTCTAAGGGGGTGATTTATATGTTGGTGGTATGGATACTCCAACTCAACTGCAACAGAGTATTCATACCGCCAACATGGAGGTCCGCTTGCCCGATTTAAATGATGGCGGACCTTCAGTTTGGCCATGGTGAAAACTACTCTGTTTCCGCCGTGGACACATTTTTCTGACGGCCCTAGGGAGTAAGGGGTATATTATCAAGGGGTTTTATCTCCGCTTTTTTGGCTTTAAAAGCCAAGAAAGCGGAGATAAAATTATCTCCCTATTACCAAGCTGTCGCTAACACCAGTTAGCGACAGCTAATAGGAGATAGCGACCATTATGGGCCCCACTTTGCATGTCAGTGATATTTATCACTAATGATATGCAAAGTGGGCGTGCCAAGATGTTAGCGACTGGAAACAGTCGCTAACATCGCTATCTCCTATTACCAACTTTTGGAGATATTTGCGCTAAGGGCGAATATCTCCAAAAGCTAACACCTGCCCTGAGCAGTTCTTAGCCATGTTATCCAATGGGAGGTGGATAACATGGCTAAGAGCATTTGCTCGATAATGCATGAATATCGCTGACTTTTCAGCGATATTCATGCATTGCGGGCGTTTTTTATCGCATTTGCGATAAACCTTGCTAATAGCAAGGTTTATCGCCGATAAAAATCGCCGATGTGCGGCGATAATTTTTGTCTCTAAACAAGTTAGAGACAAAAATTATCGCTAGTTGTTGTTAATATACCCCTAAGTGCTGTCGGAGAAATTACTACATGTTATCCAGCTTTATTTAGATGGGTGGATAGGAAGTCATTTTGTTTACTGCTTCTTGCCACCAGGTAAAACCTGGCGGTAAGGAACAGTAACAACATTATAGTGCTCCCCAGCCATGGTGAGGGGAGCATTATGGGGCATATTATCAAGGGATTTATCTCCGCTTTTTTGGCTTTAAAAGCCAAGAAAGCAGAGATAAAATTATCTCCCTATCAGCAACAGGGTGCTAACACGCAAATGTGCATGTTAGCACCCTTTTTCTCTACGCTTCCCCTTGCATCTCTAATGAGATGCAAAGGGGGCGTTCCAGAGAAAAATAATAGGAGAAATGTTGTTAAGCGACATTTCTTCTATTATCAAGGATTTCGCTAACCCTGTTAGTGATAAAAAAAGCAGCGCTAACCGCGGTTAGCGATGCTTTTTTTACACCTGGTATTTTCCTGACTTAGCCATGATGTCCTATGGAAGGTGGATATCATGGCTACGTTTGTGAGCCCCTATCATCAAGCTAACGCCAAACCTCGAGAGATTATCGTTGGTTTTCCAGCGATAATCCCTCATGTGGCAGTTAGCGCGAGGATTTTTATCACTTCTGAGATAAACCTTGCTAATAGCAAGTTATCTCTGCGATAATTTCCGGCGATGCTTAGCGTTAAAAAATTAATTGCTAAGCCTCGTTAGCGATAAATATCACTAATCGTTGGTAATATGCCCCTATATTTTTTATTTACAAACAGAAAATCCCATTTTGGGACTTTCTTCATGTAAAGAAATAACAAATGCTCTTTGCTACAGGGCTGCTTCCTCCTGATGATGCCCTCTAGCAAAGAGTAAAATGCATTGACATGTGACTGCAGCTCCTGCCAATGCTTCCATAAGTGACTTCTTGGCAGTCCTTTATAAATTAGGCAGTGAGTGGTCCCTCCACCATTGGGACGGAGTAAGTTACTCCGTCCCCATGGTGGAAAGGTGGGCCATCTGCTTACATATAAATCACCTCCGAAGTGTCAGTTCGTGAGTATGAGAGTGTCAGAGTGAGTGAGAATGAGTGTGATTGCAAGTGAGTCAGAGTGGGTGAATGAGAATGAATAAGAGTGAATGTGGGCAAGTGTGAGTAAAAGAGACAGTGAGTAACAATGAGTATGAATGAATCTAGAGCAGGTGAGTATAAGTGAGAAGCAGTGAGAATGAGAATGAATGAGTGTACATGAGTCAGAAAGTATGAGTGAGTGTGAATGAATGAGTAAGAATGAATGAGTCAGACTGTGTTAGCATAAGTAAGAGTGGCAATGTGTGAGACTGTGAAAGTGAATGTAAGTGTGAGTGAGTCCAAGCACAAATGAGAGTGAGTAAGTGTGAAAGAGTAAGAGTGCAAGACAGTGAGCATGGTTGTGAATTTTCTGTTGGCCCTGGCATGCTGAGGGTAATTCTTGCCATATAATGGGTGCCCCTGGAAAAACACTGGTACTTGCATACAGAGGCAATTTTTGACATATATGGTCTCTGTGGTAAAATACTGCCATACTTGAAGAAGTTCTTTGCAATGGTAGCACCTATGGCAAATACTTTGCAAGAGCTCTCTTAAGATACCTTTTGGCATAAGAGAGTTAAACCATGGCATATGGGAGTGTGACAACCATAACAAAACACAGCCCCCTACATATTAGATGTAATTTTGATATAAGATACACCCATGGTATATGGGCAGCATTATTTGCAAAATTCAAACTCAGGCAAAATGTATGTATTTTTTATCATGATGGGCACAGATGGCACACTGGAGTTAAGTTTTGACAAATGTGGGCACCCTTGGCACATTTTGAAAACCATGAGTTCAACTTCTGGTGAGCATCAGGTTTCATTGGCTTGGTACATCATAAAAAGACCTGGCTATATAATGGGTACCCCTTCAGAGCCTATGTCTTTTTAACACATTTATTCAAAAATGGTCCTTTTAAATGCACTATTTAACCCCATTTCTTTAAAAAATATTCTGAGAGTTAGACCCCACTACCCTGAGCCCCCCTAGATGAAGTCTACTTCACTCGTTTACAACAATTCTTGGCAACTTTTATGCCCCACCATGTTCTAAGATCATGCAAGCACCCTTATTAGATAGTATCTAAAATGGACATTTATGTTTGTTGTTTTATAATAATCATACCGATATTGTGAAACTTTAGTGATGCCAATTAGGGTGATGTCTTCAGGATAAAGGTCAAGTGTCACTTCCTGAGGAACATTCAGGATCAAAAGTCATTTGATGCCACTTCCTGTGATGTCATTAAGGCCAAAGGGTATCTGATGTCTCCTCAGGTATCCCTGGCATTTTGGTGAATTGATGTCAATACACAAGAGCAAGAATAAATCAATTTCATGGTGTTAAGTGGGTCGTAACATCTGGCAAGTCTGCGCGGGTGTAGGGGAAGTGGTTTGTCCACATTGAAAATGTTTCCGCATGGATGGGACAAAATAAAAAAATGTATAACTATACATCATCAGTGGCTTTCCTCTGTGCGGAATTGGTCTGTGTGCACAATTCCTCCTTGAAAAAATGCCTAGGCCAGAAAATGTCATATGACTTTTTGAGGAAAATGGCTGGAAACCAGCGACTAGCCCAGCTTTCCAGATATACCCCCAGATGCATCAACAACCCATTTTGCGATTCCTTAATAGCGAAAAATACCGATTCGCTATTAAGGAATAGCAAAATGGAATGCATCAAGAAATCACACAAAAATAGTGATTTCTTAGAATTCCTTAATTGTGACTCGCAAATTGCGAGTCGCAATTAAGGAATACCTCCCCATTCATTCCTATGGGCGAATGGGAAGAGAATCTCAATTTGCGAATTGCAATTTCGAATCGCAAATTGAGATTGCGATTTCAAGGGTGCAGGGGTGTCCAAAGGACACCCTGTTGCACCCCTGAAATTGATCTGTGCACATATGTTGCGCACACACATGCCCTTAGGGCAAGTGTGTGCGCAACATGAAACTTTGAAAAATGCACTTTAGTGCATTTTTCAAAGTTTTTGCAAATTACCATGAAGTTGTACTTCATGGTAATTTGCGTGCCCTATTAGCGAATTCGCTATTTTTTAAACTTTCATGCATTGCATTTAAGGAATCTCAATTTGAGATTCCTTAAATGCAAATAATCGCAATTTAGCAATTTCTTAATTTGCGATTTTTGCATTTGGGATGATGCATCCCAAATGCATAAATACCGGTCGCAAAGGGGCAGATTCTGAGAATCTGCCCCTTTGCGAGCGGTTTTTTGTTTGATGCATCTAGCTGATAGTCCTTGAAATATTTATGAGTTGCAAAGATATAAAAGTAGATTCCAGGGGAATTGTGAATCTTCATCCATGTTTTTTTATAATTTTTGTCTGAATTCTGGTCATGTATTGATTCTTCTCATGAACTGTGTAATTTTTTTAACAAAGACCTCCATCTCTTGCATCTGACATTGTACATTGTATTTTGTAATGTAAATATGTGTATATAAAAAATGCATGTTTTTGGAAGATAATGAACAAACTGTACAAAGTGCCTGCCCCATAACGCTAGCTGAACTACATACACCAATTACTTACTCTACAATTCCCTGTTCACATATTTTCATTTTTAGGCACCGAGATGTTAAGCAATATACAAAGAACTACACCAGAATTCAAACTCATATCCGCTGGTTCTAACGGCTTCAGGTTAGCCACTAGCCCGCCTCCTCAAAGTAAGACATGTTTGAATTACACACCACATTTTGATTTAAGACCTAGACACTAAACCATTTTATATTGAAACAAAATTATTCGCGCAATAGGGCACACCCAGGTAGTGATTGAACAGAACAAAGTTAAATAAGAACCGTAAAAATGGGGGGTGCAATTCACTACATTGTTTATTAGATGGTATGTTTTCCATGGGATTATTTAGTGGAACCTTACCAGAAACATTCACATTGTAGTTTTTGGTGGGTGATAAAGCTCTGCCATTTTGGTCCCACTGACAAGCTTTCTAGTGAAGGACTGGATTATGGGAAGAAAAAGGAGCATAAGGAACAAATGATAGCAGATTGTAGTAACAATATTATTCAGTTGTTGGTGGCATCCTACTAATTTTACGAATTGTGGTGTGTTCTAAGGTGATTTTAACCTATGAAAATGTATGCTCCTCTGCTGTGATTTGATGGGCCATATTTGAGAGAAATTGGCATTCTCTCAAGAATTTGTCTTTGAAATTTTGGAAGGCATTCAAGAAGCTGAAATGAGGACACATTTTCTATAAATTCACAAATATCTTCCTTTGCCATGAAAGAAAAAAGCCAGACACGCTGAGGAAAATGAACTTCCTACAGCAGCAGCTCGGTCAGGTGACTCCTCTAGAAGTCGCCTCCCTTTCTTTATCAATCTTTTGATGGTGGAGAACTTTTCATCCCACTCCCCAGACTCCCCCAACAAGAACAAGTTTGCTTACCTCGTGACTCTCATGCTATTAAATTGAAGATCAGCAGGAATATGATTGTTTCCACTATTGCATTTCTACCCTGGGAAATTAAATGTGCCAAATGTATGCCCTCCTCTCTCATTTACTCCAGGCTATACAGATGGAAATCTTTGTTCACCGTCCCAAATGTACATTTCTTTTAAGACGCTCTTCGACTTCACCTGCCCAAAGTTTTTCTTCTGCGGTGAGATCACTGACACAGAGAACCTGCTTTGATACCTTCCTAGATAAAATGCTTTCGTTTTCACTCCTATATCTTTGTTCCTCCTGAACCTGAAGTAGATTTGCGGCTTTTTTGGATTTTTTTCTTTGTGGAGTGCTCCAACTACCAAAAATTCACTCAAGTGGACCTTTCACCAAATGAAAAATCCACCTGACTAATTGGATTTAAAAAAACTTGCTTGGGGAGGAGCCAAGATGGCGATCGGGATGGCTGCATAAACGCTCGGCTCCGTGAGCCCTCCCGCCCCGCACATACATCCTGGCGCTTAACCTGAGCAGTATTTGTTGATCTGAGTAGGGGAAGGAAAGCATTCACTTACCGTCTGCTTCTGTGGCTCCACCGTGCAGTTGACCCGAAGGAATGTCCCCGACTGTTTGGCGGCCTTTGAGGTGCTGCGACCGGGACCCCGAGTGAGGAGAGTGTCCGGCCGTGATTGCGACTCCTGCGGCCTCTGGTCGCGATGGGAAGCCACTCGGAGAGAACCTGAGATCTGCGAGCCGAAAGAGGTGATTCCAACCCATTCCCAATAGCGGGTTGACCTGCGAGAGATGCGATATAGCTGGGCCGGAGAGAGTCCATGATACCCAGTTCCCCTTCGGTGTGATACCCGGTCATGTTAACAGCCCCCCCCCCCCGGAGCCGGTGGGTGACTCCCGGAGAGCAGCGTGGGGCTTGTTTAGCCTTTTGGTGACTCTCCTTTCTGTTGCCTGCCCCGACTATTGAGATCCCGCTGTGGATCCTGCTGGTTCCGGGGGCTGGTCCCGATTCCGCGGTGAGGTGGAGGAGGAAGAGACCACCACGGCTGAAATGGCGGATGCTACCCTCTTGCGTACCCATCGTACGGGCAGAGAAACCGGAGAGCAAGAGAATCCCAGGGTTTGGCAACGCGAGGAAAGACCCACGCCCAGCAATGTTCTGGCTGCATTAACAACCCTGCAGACTACCCTGTTCCGGGGGGCCCGAGAATTGGGAAGGAGGGTGGCCGCCATTGTTGGCCCGCCATTTTGTAACGACATGGATCGCTCTCGAGAAGGCACCGAGGTGTCCGCCTCTGATTCCTTGCCGTGTTCCCCGGATGGGTCTACGTTCTTGGAGCTGCGGATGGGTTTGGTTCATGAGCTTGCTGTGGATGCCCCTGTTGCACATGTGGTGGTTTCATCGGGGCCTCTCTCTGATCGGCGAGTGGGGGAACAGCGTCGACCCATGGTGTGGGCGGCCCCGGCGGAGTTACGACGCTTCCCTCATCGTGTGATTCCTTTCCCATGTTCGGCGGGACTGTGCTCTGACTCGAGACTGCTGGCGGTGTCGATGTTGTCGCATTCAGGCTTCCGCCATGCATCCTCTGCGAGATCTTGGTGGCTGGGATCCTATGGAACGACGACACTGCCTGATCCTCCCGGTGCACTCGGACCCTTTGTGCTACTTTGTATCCCGTCTGAGGGATTGTTCAACGTTGGTACTATCGACAGAAGTGGCCAGGGGTGACTTTGATTGAGACATGAAGGGACTCATATATGGTTGATGGTGATTTGATGGGTGCTTGGCGGAGTAGTAATTGATTGCGTTATACGTGCTTGCTGTTACTTGTACTTCTTCTACCGTTGTTGTTTAGACGATTTTGGATGCGGAGGTGGGAGGGGCCGGATGACCAGATCGAGGGCCCTTCTCCTGTCTTTTTTCTCTTTCTTTTTCTCTTTTTCTTTTCTATATTTCGGGTCTCTTATTTTAGGGCGACAGGCACGCTGCTGGGGGGGTAGGCCGTAGCCTTATGCAGGGTTGCAGGGTTGGGGGTTGGGGGATGGGCTTGTTATTTTGTTCTCTCTTTGTTTCTATGGCCCTTTGCCCTTCTCCTTTTTCGATGTCGTGGTCTTCCATGTTTCCTATAGTGTGTCGCGCCTCGAGGGGTGGGACTAGCTCGCCATGATTGCTCCGTGTTTATCGCATTTATCCTGACTCTTATGCTCCCTCCCACGTCACTCCCAATATGTCTACATCACTGGCGTAAAACTTTTTGCTTTCACTTGGCTGTACTAGGGGCGTGTGTGACTGTGCGACATTGATTTTCATTTTCCTTTTTGTTATTGAAAAATGAACCGTCTCAGATCCTTATTATTGCATGGTAATTTGAATATATGTCATATCCTGAATGCTATTCAACCTTCGACCTCCGAACCGCTGTATGTTTTTTACACTCCATTCTTTTTTGCCCGATCTGAATAGCGGCCGGCCGGTTTGGTTGTAGGCCCATATTTGTATTTCCGTGCCACAACAATAAAGGTTCTTTAAAAAAAAAAAAAAAAAACTTGCTTTCCAGTAAGTCAGAGGATGTTCTCTTCCATTTCTTACATTGCAAAATTACCTAGAACCTCATTCTAAGGTCCAGTTCAGCGGACAAACCATCCTTGTGGCGGAGGTAGTGCCTTTACAATATTTGCAGCAGACCGGCTTCCAAATGGAAAGTTCCCATCCATTGCGCCAAGCACTTTGTCGATCAAAAGAAAACATAAAAAAACATATGTTGACAGGTCCACCATGCCTGAGAAGCATCTCAACTGCAATCATATATGTTATTTCTGAAGATGGTCCATTTCAAGTACCCATAAAACATATTTCTGGGACAATTGGAAGTTTTCTCCCAGTCAGGGCCGGACTGGCCATACCGGTCATCAGGCTTTTCCCTGGGAGGCTGGAAGGGTGGGGGCCTGTTTTGCTACTTGGGGCCGGCTTTGCAGCACTGCTGCAATATTGCCCCCCTGTAACAAAAACAGCAAGCAGGTGTTTCCAGCCTCCAGTGCTTCCCCAGGGGCTGTCTGAGAAAATTGCCAGGGCTACTTTGAGTCCCCAGGCCTTCCCTGTTCCCAGTCCTTAGGGGACATTTTTCAAATATTCTAGCTGGGACCAAAATTATTTAAATGGGTTACGGAAGTCCCAGGCAAAATGAATTCTTTTGGAAATGACGCCGGGCGAGCACTCCTTAAATGTACTACTCGTCTAATACCATTTCCATCATTAAGTCCTCTGAAGGGGTCCTCTGTAGTGGAACTGGTAGGAACTGTGTCACGAGATACACCCCAAACCAATACTCTCTAAATACAGGGACTTACATACATTTGGCACATGAGATTTCTGCTATTTTGGATGACGTTCATTTACAACCATCCTCTTAATTAAGACATTACTCCTGCCTTTAATAGGAGTAGCTTTATGTGTTTCTAGGCAGTACAATGCACATGAATATCCACAATTTTGCAAGTTTGTGATTATCTGCAGCATTTAGCAAGGTCACAGTGCCTATGATGTCCCCGATTCCCACAACTAAACATTAAAATACGAAGATGAAAAATCAAATATACCGGTGGATTTATCACTGGTTTAAGTGCACTTCACCTCTTTGAAAATTCCGCTAGTCATGATTTTGAGAAGCATGTGGTGGAATTTTGGAAATGCACCTTTTTTGATTCACCAAAGTAACCTTTGTGAATTGGGACTTGTGATGTCAAAGTAGAAGAAACCAGAGGAGAGAAAGTGATGACGATGAAGGCATCAATAAACATGGAACACGTTAACTCAGGTTTATTTAATGGTAAAGGTTTTGTGTGCTCCTTCGTGCTATTGTCACCCTTGACAGTGACAACATATGTTGTCATTAGTGTGCTGCAATGTAGACAAAGTTATGCCAAGTGATGGTACATTGCACTGGGCTGCAATGTTTGCTCAATGACGTGGGTGACCACTTCAACCATCCCAGGCTTTTTAGTAAATGGTCATTTGGTTTCTGGCACTAGTAGCAGTGAGTGTCATACTGGTAGCATGCACCCACAAAGCACTGTTAGAGACTGTGGGGCCAGGAGCTACTGCACACATTCTTTCTCCCTGCCAGGGTGCCTCTGCCTACAGCACACATGAGCTGAACATTTAGCACTGCATGGCAGGAAAAGAGAGGGAGAACTTCCCCTTCCATGTCCCAACAGAACAAATGTCTCCCAACCTCCACTCCTTCAAGGAAGAACTTTATCCAAGACTTCCACTTCCCTCAACTAGCTGCATTCCTCCTCCAGCTTTCTGTGCTTTGATGCTGAGGGCCTCATTTACAGCATTTTGGTGTAGGGCAGTGCAGCAGGGCACCTTGCTAGGCTGTCCTACACTAAAGTGAAAGGGAACGAATACACCGTATTTAAGCAAAACAGGGCATTCCTGTCTTTTCTGCCTGCGCTGGTTCCGTTTCGGGAGCCAAGTGCCAACGTAGGCCAAGGGTGCCTCCATTGCGGCAGGATTGTTTTTGTGCAGGCAGGGGCACCTTCCAGCACAAAAACAATCCTAGAAGGCATTTTCCTCTTTCCATGTGTGCTGCAGAATGCAAGAGGAAAAACGGAGAAAACATGAACATATTTCTCCTGTTATGCCTCACCTCAGTAGGTGTACAAATTGGATGTATGACGTTACAACGCATGCTATTACAACGCATGCCTTTACGACGTAAGTTTTACAACGCAATAGTGAATAGTTTAATTTACTATTCCAACTCCAGTCCCCGTGGATAGTAGGGAAGGTGTTGGAAACTATTCCCTATCCTAGAGCGCCCCCCAGCGCAAGTCGTTGTAAAAGTTGCGTTGTAATGGTTGTGTCGTAAAGGTACTTCGTTGTAACAGTTGCGTTGTAAAGGATGTTCCCCGAACAAATTTGATGTTTCTCCCGATTTACATCACTTTGTAAATCTAGGGCAGTGTCAAATTCCATGCATGTTGTGTAGGAAAACCTACTGCAACGCCCATGGAACATCTCCTGGGAGCAGAGTAAGGTGATGCAGAGATTTGCACTGAAACGCCTTACTCATGATTTATGAGGCCACTCAAAGCCGCTTTGCATAGCTTTATAAATCCTTATGAATGCCCTGCGTCAGGCATGCACCACTTTTGACGTGGTGCAAAAGTGACGCGGGGCTCCCATAGATAAGCCCCTCCATCTGATAACTTTAGCGCAAATATTTGACCTCATGTGAAAGTCGTCCCAAGTATTTGCATCACATGACCTTTTATACCAAGCGTTGGCAAAATTTGCGTGAGACTTATATTTGAGTCCTGACTAAAATATTTTTTTTTAAACTTGCAAGAGTGAAAAAAATGACAAAATGTTTGAGTACTGAATACAATTAGGTGTGAGCATGACTCACGTAATTCCATTTAGCATTATCATCTGGAATTACCTCTTAATTTCATGAGATTAAGCGGGAAGAGTAATTCTGCGTTTAACGTTATTTCCTAGTGAAAAAAGGCCCTCTTGCATCCAAAGTGGACACAGGGATGCATTTTGATGTTAAGAAATATCGCTAAATGCAGCAGAACATGATTACTGAGTGCAAGGGGCTGCTTGTATTCGCTAAATGGGCTTTTGGTGTAGAATTTTCCCCAATTTACTTCCTGCATCTAGCTCTATTTTCTTGGGCAAAATGAACCCTAGCATCCAAAATGGACACTGGAATGAATAGAAATAGCAGTAAATGCAGCAGAACGCAATTACGCTCACTAAATGTTCTCTTGTTGTAGGACTTTTTTCTCCAAATTACGTGAGAAGGAATAAGTGCATTAGCAGTAATTCTGCGTCAAAGAGTAACGCGGAATTGCCAAAAATAATCCTATTACTCCTGCGTAATTGAAGTTCCACCCAGGCATAACTTCAGTGTGTCTGTGATGACAAATGCAATTTGTCTTGATTCAGTATACATTTTAAATGCAAACACTCCATGGGTGGCAGAATAATATGCCAAGGCAAACCAAGGAGATGATGGACGGAGCGCTGAAACTTTTTAGACACTCACCCCCAGTCACAGATCTGGGTTGAATCCATCATCGTCCTTTAGCTCACTTCGCCACCTCAGTTCAGACCCAGCTATGTGCAAATCAGTCTTGACCCTGTGCCTCATGGGAACAGTCCAGCCGGAACTGCCAAGCCAGGTCTTCCCTGGACAGGAAACAAGCCTCCTGCGGCCGGTTTCGGGCTAACACCCCTCATCAGCCAGGCTAGCTTGAATCCAGTGGCAAAGTGAGCAAGGGACCCACGTCTGGGCATACCCTGCCAATTTATGCCATTAACTAATTGCATGAGATGAGAGGGAAACACTCTTGTGGGAGGAGCCAAAAACCTTTCTGTACAATTTAAAGAATTTGTAATAATAGGTCTGGCAGACAGCTATGCTGAAGACCCAGACCTAAAAAAACAGTTTGTGCATTTGTAGCATTAACTTGGGTAACAGCAAACATCTGTTTTTCAGCGCCAAGACACCCCAGGTAGTGTACGTCTGCTATTAATCCATCTAGCATAACACAACCTAACCTCACTCATGACACAGTGTGTTGCACAGAGACACTCTGTTCATAGCACAGGCGCCTTGTGCAGCCTGGCAGCTTGCCACTGTTTGCACTCCACGGGACATAATTTTTATATTTACCATAACCATTCCAAACAGCAGTTTAAAATAAGCTTGTGTTCGCACTTACTGAAAGACACTGAAAAAACGCAGAGGAATAAACAAAACAAAAAACTATTAGCATGCAATGTTCTGTCGGCGTCCTCCTGCTGCCGCAACAGTTTAAATAATGGTACCCCAGGTGCGCCATTTATGAGGAAAACATAAATTGTTGAACAAAAAACGGTCGCGAGGTGCAAGGTGAACAAATGAAAGAAAAATGGGAGCGATATAAACACTCGGTCCTAGATGAGATGATTAAACGGAACCCAGGAGAGACGTGACTAGGTACTCGCAGCAAGGCGGAAAGAAATCTTAATTAGACATTAATGACTACGGGAGCCATTAACGCGCGCGGTAATGCCCGAGCGGCGCGCGCATTCAGAGGCATCCAGACGTTCCGCCGAGTTTACTGACTGGGGTGATTTCAAAGTTGTTTCTCTTCCCCCTCTCCCTAATTTTGCTCTTCTGTGCCTGCAGTATTTACTTTAGCCTTATTTATTAATTAGGCTCACATTACAAACTTGGTTCTACAGTATTTGCATATATGGTAATTGCGCTTATCCCCGGCTTTAAGTGGGCCGGGTCTCACTGGTGCTGAGCACTGGCAGTTTTTTTAAAGGAGGCCTCGAAACGGGTCTCTATCGGGGCTCTGTTTTGTGCCCTAGCACAGGCGGTCCGTTTTTGCAGGACTGCAGTGACAGCAGGCACATCGATGTATACGTGCTCACTTCTCACTAGTGGAGAAGTTATGGCATGATGAGGTCATGTCAAGGGGGGCGTTGAAGGGGAGAGGAAATCCTTTAAAGAGAGCCATTTTCTCTCCGGATTTCCCTTCTGTTTTTGAAACTCAAGAGCAGCAACATTGTTGTGGTGTCACCCAGGGCTTTAAGTGGAAGCTTTTCCAGTATTATATACAAGCCATAGTTGATGCTTGTTTATCTTATGCAACTAACAGCCATTGACAAAGCCAATAGGTATGATCAGTGCTTTAAATGGGCCTATACAGTCCGGTATGGAGTACTGGCACTTTTTTTATTTTGGGAGGGAGAGTACCAGCACTTCTCAAGAGTGACATAATACTTTTGATTGGAGAGTACCGGCACTTCTCAGAAACAAGCAGGTACTCTGGTACAGTGTACCTTCACTTCTATTTTTCCATTTCAAGCACTGGGTATGATGTTACTTGTCGTATCATATATCTGGATACAATGACAGAAACAGCAAAATACAAGTCGGGCAGCACACTATGCTAGTGATTTTAAGCCAAGCCCTTAATTTCATTGGCCACGGCTCTTTGAGAGACCTCCCAGTTTTTTCAGCCCACTTAAAGCCCTGCGCATATGCTATTTGCCTGCCTGGATATTTCATACTCCCTCTGTTTGATCATAGATTTTTGACTTGTAAAATCCGGTGAGGATCTTGTTGATGAACAGCACGAAAATGTGATTTGCGGTCCCTGGAATGCGCACAGGTGTTTAAATGAGCATACCCTGGATGGTAGTGTGATTTGTGGTCAGTTTCAGTGTGGTTAGGTTGCTCACCATTCTGAGATCATGCATCATGGTGGCCATTCTTGTGTGGTATCTTGTGAGAAGTCACCCGGTTGGTGGGTGGGGTGTGGTGTTGTGGTGTGATATGACTTGCCCTAGTGTTAAAAACTAACAAGGTGACCCGATGAGTAGCTAAGGACCCCGGGTGTCAATTATATCTTTCAACAATGGTGCTTAGGGAAGCAATATATTCATTAACAAATGAAACATAGACCGTAATAGGTACTATATTTATGCAATGTCCAGCCGGACAAAGAATTTAATGTGTATGATAAGATTGTTAAATAGGGTTTCAGCAAGGACAACGATAGAGCAGGACGCAATCCTGCATCCAGTACAGAAAGACAACAGACAGACAAAATACGAACACAAACATTTTCAGACAAAACAAAAAATGGCAGCTAGGTTAAATCAAAAAATGAACAAGCTATCCGTAATAGCGACCACACTCAATTGAACACAATGGTTATGTGTGGGGCTATTGAAGCGGTCGACTACGTTTTGATCCCATGCACGAAAGATAATGGGATCATCATTAGGACTATTTGATTAATTTCCTGAATGTACACACAATGCCTGTATAGGAGGAAAGGAAGAGAAAAAAAGGTGGAAAAAACCTGTAATAAGCTGTGAGGAAGGAAGCTTAATTGCAGTCAGCCAACAGCACACCTGATTGAATTGGGTGTGACTAAGAGAAAAGAATGACACATGTGAGGTATATGGCAAAAGGCAGCCCTAAAAAATCTGTGGTGCTGCTTGAGTGGGACCGGAGTGTAACTGGGAGTGATATATAACCGCGGTCGGAAATCAAGATGCACGTTGTAGTGAAAGGTGAAAAACACCAGTGTTCCTTGATAGCACAGAAGTTAGACTTACATCTGTATTATATGAATACAGGGTAATGCAATCAGTGATGACGCGGGAGCACGGTCAACATGTACAACAAGGAATAGGGAGCCTAAATGAGAGCCTGTTAAAATTAACACGAGCCTACACCGCTAGGGGAATGGGGTGGAAAAAGGTGCTCGGGAACCAAAAACCTACAAAGCACAAACCTCCTGGCATCTGGGAGAATGCCTTTATCCAAGGATAGAATTGCGGCTAATATGATGGCTCTGAGAAAATAAGGAGACATGAAGCCACATTGTCAATAGCAAGATATGCTGGTGCAAGATAGGGGACACGGTGAAACCAGCATAAAAATTAGCTGGTCTACACGGAAGGCCAGGATCAATTGAAATAGAAGAGCGGGCAGTGTTGCCGGTGGTACAGCGGGTGCGGGCTAAGGACAGGAACGGTACAATTGGGCCGTTTTCCTATCGGGTCTCTCTGGAAAGACAAGGTTAAACACGAGTCACGAGGTGCCCTGTAATAAGGCCATTACGTTAGTGAGGAGTGAGGGGCTGGCGTGGTGAGACTTACCAATGGAGCTGGCGGCAGGATGCAGCCATCGGTTCCAAGCGCGATGGCAGGAATTTCAACTATTCCTGCATGCGCATTGGGGATATATGACGTGCGCAGAATATATGATGATACAACGAATTCCGTTGCAACGCATGCCTTTACCACGCATGCGTTACAACGGAATTCGTTTAGCACGCATAAACCTTTCACCGACTATTTGCGTGGTGACGTCATAAGTCATGAAGAGAAAACGGCATATTTTTGCCGATTTCTCATAATCGACTCTGATGCCGACGTGACTTATGGTGAGTTGTTTTATTTGGGGGGGAGACCCCCCCAAGCCCCCCCCCCCTTTTTTTTTCTTTTACCACATATGCCTTTACTACAAACATCGTAGTAAAGGCATGCGTGGTAAAGGCATTAGTTGTAACCACGCATGCGTTGTACAGCATGCGTGGTTAAAGATTTCGTGGAAACGGCTTCGTTGTAAAAGCCGTTTACCACGTGCGCATTGCCCGGCGGCCAGGTTGGGTCAGTGTTACGGATGAAAAGCGAGGAAAGACTAGGGGCATGGACAATGTGATAGATGTGTTAGGTAATGAGAAGAAAAATTTGAGGAATAAAAGAATAATGAAAAGGCATAAAATAGTGAGAAAGGAAGAAGAAAAAACAATATAATAAGGGCAAGAGTCCTACATTAATAAGAATTACAATTATAGTAAATAGCATGTTCATTATAATACTTTTGCAGGCTTAGTAGTTTGAATAAATTATGCTAATTCAACAGTGTAAAATGTAAAAATAGTACATATAAAGACCATGGATTTGTAGTACTCGATTAGTGGCGCAAGATTCTACACATAGATTATATTTAGAAACGAATTGCAGTCAGGTGAGTAGTTGAAGACTGACAAATCAAAACAAATTCTAAAGAGTCTAAAGTAATGAAGTCCAATCCTCTGCCCTGTTGAGCCATTCCTGATAGTGTCCAGAAGGATTATCAACTTGAGTTCCTCCCTATTGAGGAGTAGGGCCATGTCTCCGCCTCTTTGGGGGAGTTTGAGCACTTTTAGGACTGTCCATCTGATGTCGTCTTCATTGTGGTTGGCTAAGGTGAAATGTTCAACCAAGGGTTCATTTGCAGTCTTGCATCTCACTCTGCTTCGGTGCTGGCTGATCCTTGTCTTGATCTTCTGTGTGGTTTGGCCGATGTACAATTTTGGGCATGGACATTGGATCAAATAAATAACATTGGGCGTATTGCAATTTGAAAAAGAGCGACAATTTACATTGATATTGTTAAATGTGAAGGATTTGCCTTCAATTGTTAATTCACAAACATTGCAACAACCACACTTAGACTGACCAACCAGAGGCACCATTCCCCAATGCAAGTCAAGAGTGGAGTGAGCAGTAGGACTAGGGAGTGCTGCCCTAACAGGGTGATCTTTTAAATTGCGACTTTTTCAAAAGGCAAGGATGGGGCATTGGATGTTGAGATTACCTACATTCAATACTGACCAATGTTGAAGTATGGATATTCTGATAGCATTGGAAACCGGTGAGATGTGGTGACGCATGCTATCTTATCGGTGTTCTTCTTGGGTTTTGGGCCGAGAAGAATGTCTCTTGGACAATACCAGGCCCTTTTCTGTGCATTGCCCCCTAATCTTTTTGGGTAACCATGGACTTTAAGTTTTGTGGACAATGTAGTGGCCTCTCTAAAGTAGTCCTCTTTCATAGAACAGTTGCGCATGATTCTCAAAAATTGTGAATAGGAAAGAGAGTCCCTGAGCACCCTGCGATGATTACTTGTGTAGTTCAGTAAGGTGTTGCGCTCTGTGGTTTTCCTGTAGAGATGAGTAAGTAGTTCACCTTCAGAATGATAAATGGTGAGATCTAAAAATGCGATGGAAAGTTTATCAGTGGTGATGGTAAAAGTTAAACCTAGACAATTGTTGTTCAACCAGTGTAAGAACTGGTGTAAGTAGTCAATATCGAGGTGTCAGATGATAAAAATGTCATCTATATACCTGCGCCACAATTTTACTCCATGGTGAAAGGGATTAGAAGGTGACAAGATGGTTGTGGTTTCAAGGTGATCCATGAACAGTATTGCCAGGTTCGGGGCAAAAACTGCCCCCATTGAAGTACCCTTGACCTGTTGGTAATACTGGTTGTCAAAGGCAAAAAAATTCTGTGTCAGGCAAAGTTCCAGAAGTTGGAGAATGAATAATGGGGGGACAGCATGGGGACGTGGTCTGGAGTACAATATTCTCTGGATCACAAGTAAAGCAGCAGTCTGTGGAATGTTAGTATATAAGGATTCCACATCCATGGTGCACACTAAGCCAGATTCCGGGTTGAATGGATGATGTTCGACTAGATTTATCATCGCCATGCTATCTCTCACATAGCATGCGGTGGTGGGCACAAATTCATTGATGAAAAAATCTACATAGAGACCAAGGGGTTCCAGGATAGAACCTCAACCGGAAACTATGGGTCTACCTGGTGGGCTGGCTGGGTTTTTGTGGACTCTAGGAAGTGTGTAAATCACAGTTGTCCGTGGCCTTTTTTATTAAGGAAGCCTTCATTCAGGGAATCTGTGGTAACTTGTGTTATTAGGCCTGTATTTCTTTTGTGGGGTTTGTGGGAAGCCTCAAATAGTGATCAGTGTTTGCAAGTTGTCGTAAGATTTCGTTCTTGTATGTATCTTTTTCTTGGAGGACAATACCGCATCCTTATCAGCGCTCTTAATAATAAGGGATTCATTACTTTTGAGAGACTCAATAGCTTGCTTTTCTTCAAGGGACAGGTTATAAGGAATAACATTTATTTTTTCTTCTAGGGAGGAAAGATCCCTGAGTTCCATTTTTTCAAATGTTAGGATTTCTTCAGGTATCATGCTTGATGTGGGTGACAAAGTGTAGGGAGGGCGGAATGGGGTGTTGGAGGTGTAAGAGGGTGTAGGATTGAGTTGAAAAAAGGCTTCCAAACGGATCCGTCTAAAGAACCTGAGCAATTCTGTATGTAATTCCAGAAAGTTAGACGGGATGGTAGGCACAAAAGAGAGACCCTTACTGAGAAGTGAGAGCTCTGGGTCTGCAAGGTGTGTTTAGATAGGTTAAAAATAGGGATAATCTCAGAGTGTGTCATTTCAGGGTTAACTGTGTTCACCACTGATAACATTTTTTGAGGTGTTTGACGTTCTCCTGGTTGGTTTTACCAACGCTGTGTTTGTTTCCCTCTGCCTCTCCCTCTGGATGATGATGAATGGCAGGAACAGATGGCATCCCCAAAGGAAATAGCCACCCGCTCCGGCGTTCAGCTGGTGCAGCTGAAAATTCTGCATCAAATTTATTATTCATGTACAACCATGGTCAAGATGGGAAAGATTGAGTCAGTGGAGTGCCCAGGGGGTGTGGTCGAGAGGGTACGTTTTTCCACCTGTTTTGGGAGTGCCTGACACTCCAGTCCTACTGGGTGACAGTGACAACAATGTAATCTGATAGAGGTGAACCGCAAAGCAGTGCAGGCCCCCAGCTTTCCATATTATTGGGTTATCAGAACTCCGCTATAAGTTACAGATTAGTCCTATAGATTTATCTGTTGCAAAGTCTCTATAAATTAGAAGGCAAAACCGAAAATTAGTAATGTTTCATAGCAACAGGAAACTTGTAGAACACATAAATGGAGTGAGGAGTGCAGTCCTCTGTGTGTATGTATGATGAGGGCCCGAGGCCAGCATTGGCTATGGCTTCTGTGTGTGTGATGTGTGTGCAGCCTCCAGTGGTGTCTGCCCCTGTGTGTGTGTGGGTATGATGAGTGCCTCACGACCCGCAGCGGAGTCTACCCCTGTGTGTGTGGCTCTGTGTGTGTGATGAGTGCATGCGGCCTGTAGCAGTGTCTGCCACTGTATGTGTGTGTCTTTGTGTGTGTGTATGATGAGTGTGTGTGGCCTGTAGTGGTGAGCGCGTGTGTCTGTTTGTGTGTTAGTGTTTGTGTATATGATGAGTGTGTGTGGGTCCTGCAGCGGGGTGTGTGTATGTGTGATCGTGCATGCATGTATGCGTGTGTGTGTGAGAAAGTGCGCCCGGTTGTGTACTGTAATTATTCATGGTTGTTTATATGTGTGCGCGGGTAGTAACTGTCGTGTGTTTGTGTGTGTGTGTGTGCAGTCGTTTATGTGTGGTTGCTCATGTGTGTGCTGGTTGTAAGTCATGTGTTCATTTTCACATTTTGAACACATCTGCCAGAAAGATTTGCCAGTGAGGGAAGGGTGTGGCCCCCCGTGGTGGTCCCTGAGGAGAGTACAGCATTATACAACTAGTTTGAAGGCTTTTTCAACTTGTGCTCATTTAAACAATAGAAAGTCTTAAAATAAAAGAAACACCTTCTGCCCACAGGGGCGACCTTCTCAGGCAACTGGAGTGACAAGCAGCCCTCTTTTGATGGCAGCTGTGTTCGGGGGGGTCGCGATCTACGGGGCAGACAGTGTGTGTGTGGGGGGGGGACATTGACATATCTGGGGCTCTTCCCGGAAGGACACTGTGGACGGGTGCATTCTCTAAAGTAGCCTGGTCCATGGGCAGAGGGCTGGGCATGCCTTCTCTGGCGCAGTGTGTACGAAGGGACAGTGGGGCTATTTTTCGGACAGTTCTAAAGTAGTGGGTGTCACAAGCCTTGTTCTTGCCCGGTGGTCCTGGGCAGGGCATGGGTGTGCCTGTCAACACTGGTGCAGTGTGCGCATAGGCAGTAGCATAGGCAGTAGCGTATTTTTGGGACAGGGTTATTATAAAGCAGCCATGAGTCGTGGGCCTGCTCTCTGCTCTGCTGCTCTCGGGCAGAGCAATGGGCCTGCATGCATTTCCTGGGTCAGTGTGTGTGGACAGGCAGTGCACCCGGGGGCAGACACTGCAAGGACTGGGACCCGTTTTCGCTACACAGACTGGGCACTGCCATGCTCAGCGAAGAGTCAGGCACTGAGGCTTAAGGGTTTGAAGGTAACAGCAACTTCAGAAACACCTGAATCAGTCATTTAAAGAAGGGCACTGTTGAAAAAAACCTACCTGCCCCGAAGCCCCGGCACAAAAAAACAAGCCCGGGAGTGGTGCGCGCCGAATGAGGGGCCAGGGAGAGAGAGGGGGACAGGGGGGCTGGTGAATGAGAGAGGGGGGAGGGCTCAGGGTCTGCGGATGTGGTGGCAAAAGTAACCTTTGTGGAGCTTGTGATCCTTGTTTTGTAGTGGGATAAATTAGACTACAAGTACAGGAATGGCCTAGGTGAATACACAGCCCATGGGACAGCCATGGACTATTGGCACTTGTGCACGTTTGAAGTTTCCCTTGCGGGAGCGAGCAGCGGCTCCATCTGTTTCGAAAGCGCCAGCAAGATAATTGCAAACAGATGGCGCCGTTGCTCGCTCCCACAAGGGAAACACCAAACGTGCACGAGTGCCAATAGAGAACAATGCAAAACATGCACGAGTTTGAGCAAAAGTCTTGAGCGATTCCAAAAGGTCCCCTCCTAAGCAACGCTTGTGGGCTGCATAGGCGAGACCTAAAAAAGGCAAAGAAGATGTCTTCAACTTTATCTAAAAAAATGCGTATAAAATTTTTGCCAACATTCAGACCATTGGGTTCACATGTTTACAGACGATTATATAGCGTGACTCCACGTTGTGAAGGGAGGCCTCCCTATCACCTTCCCTAATATTTCGGGGTATTCTGTCAATACCAAAAAAAGATGCTTTTGTTCAATTTGAATTATGAAGTGCCTCAAAGTGACTAGCAACTGGATATTTCTGATCCTTGTTTGCAATGGAACTTAGATGTTTTAAGATACACTTTTTTATTGCCAATGTGGTTTTACCCACCTACCTTTTAAGACAAGGCTATGATATTATATTGACAGCAAAATCAGTTTTGCATGAAAAATGTTGATTAATTCTATTTCTTTCCTTACTATATGGAACCTCAAAGTCTACGGCTTTAGTACTCCAGTTGCATGTTTTACATCCTCCACATGGGAAAAAACTCAGATCTTATGTTCTTCCTTGTCGTCCAGGGTGTCACTAGAATGACTGTGTACTATTATCTCTTTTATGGACCAAGCATTTTGATATGTAATGAATACTGGCCCAAAAAGTCTGTCTTATGGTGTCATCATTGAGCAAAAGATCCCCATGTTTCAAAATGTTCTGTCTTTTTTACATTAGACAGCCTGATGCTTCATTGTTTGGTTAGAAAATAAGATGTTCCCTTTTCAAACTCCTATTTTTTTCTGCTACTTTGTGTATTGTCAAGAGGTATCCCCTGGCTGACAGCGTTTCCAAAAGTTAATTCTTGGCAATTTTATAACCTTCTACAATACAATTCAATTTTATGTGGACCAACTCTCCGTAGGGTATTTCCCATTTGATATGTCCTGGGTGGCAGCTGGTTGATTGAAGTACGCTATTTCCAGCAGCAGATTTTCTGTACAGGAAACTATGTTTGCTGCTACCCACTATTTCTACCCTCTAATCCAACTCACCACTCATCTCCATACTCAATTTGATAATATGGTTATTATCATTGAGTAGTTCCAGAAACTTATTTAAATCTTTCTGGCTCCCAATCCACAAAAGGAACAAGTCATCTATATAGCAGAGCCCCAGGGACACCTTTTGGAAATAGTTGGTTAGCCTATCATCGCAGGACACCTGTTTCTCCCGCCAGCCAGTGAATAGATTTGCATAGCTGGGGGCAAAGCAGGTGCCCAAGCTGTTGATCTAATCTGTCTGTACATCTGTTTGCCAAACAGAAAATTTTTCTCCTAAGACAAGTCATTATCATTTGTAACAACATCTGTGTGTGTTCCTACATGGTAAGGGGTCTAACCTTCCAAAATTCTTTGTATGCCATGATGCCTTGCACAATGCATGGGGACAAATTGCTCACAGCCATTGTGACCAGTAAGGTTCCAGGTTCTATGTATAGATCATGTGATTTTTTAAATAAAGTCTGTGCTTTTTCTCAAATAATTATGTAATGCCTCAACCAGTGGAAATAGGAAATGATCCATGTATAATGAAGACTTCTCAAACTAACTTCCTTTTGAAGATAATATTGGTCTTTCAGGAGCGTTTTTTGTGCGCCTTAGGTCATTTTGGAACTAGCACTTTCTGGTTGGCTGAGGCAATGCCTTAGCTAGGCAGAAACTACCTTTCCCCTCGAGGGGGGGGGGGTGATTAGACTAACTGTATAATTTGAGCTCACCCTTGGGTAGCTTGGCACTGAGCAGTCAGGCTTATCACAGACGCAACGTGTAAAGCATTGGCACAGCACTCACTCACAATAAATATACTGAGCGTCACAAAAGAGACTTCACACGTGATGTTTGTAAATAACGTTAGTATTCAACACTCTCAATAATCAACACAACATGAACATCATGTATTTTGGGGCATAAATTATACATGGAAATATAACTAGCAGTACTGTACCAAACTGTGTTGGAATGGGAAAAAATAATAAGCAGACTTGGGAAAGTTCCTATTTTAACTCCTCCCCCAAGCACCCATATGTGATGCAACACATTTTCAACCCCTGGCCCACCCTAGCAATTCTTATAATTAAATACCACACAGTTATAGGGTACACCCTTGGTCACAACGATATCAGAAATATGTACATACAACAAATTATAACACTTTTTAGCAGCACCTCGGGACACAGCTGCATGGTTAAAACCAATGTCAACCAAAGTGTTTTTCCTGCAAGAAATCAACAAGGAAGGCACCACTGCCAGCCAGTGTCGTGAATTCACAGCTGGTCAACAGACTGTCACTCCCACACACACACTCTCACTTCACACTGATACGTGATAAATCGGATATCAGGCAGGAATGTACGGAATGTGCTCACACACATATGCACTGTAATGTGGTCCAACTGAAACCCAGCAGGTCAATTGATAGCACACTGTGGCCCAAGCCTCCCTCCAACCTACAGCTAACCCGACCATCCTACACCCGCAGATGGAAGATAACCATCCCTCCCCCCCGGATAATAGGCCACACGTGGCCGAAGCTACACTTA
Source organism: Lissotriton helveticus (assembly GCF_964261635.1). Classification (NCBI taxonomy): domain Eukaryota; kingdom Metazoa; phylum Chordata; class Amphibia; order Caudata; family Salamandridae; genus Lissotriton; species Lissotriton helveticus. The sequence continues at coordinate 144,003,486 of NC_136071.1, forward strand.
GGGGGGGTCCCAGGAAAGCAGGTGGGGGTAGGTAGCAGGACTAATTAGAAGACAGTCATCAAATGAGGGTTTAGCAGCCGCTTTGGAAGCAGAAGCGAGCTGAGGGCGATAGTCGGTCACTCAAAGGGTTCCACAAGGGCCTTCCTGCACCAACCTAGTTCTGCTAAGCACAGGGGGGGTCACAAAGTCTCTTGACCCATTTCCGATCGCTCTCGGAAGGGCTCCTTCAGCCTAGTCAATCACTCTCACTACCCAAGCCTGAGCCTGGCAATACTACCTGGCAACACGATGTTGTTGGGGGCCGAGTGAGGAGAGGACCATTAATCCACCACACTGAGGGCCAAAAAGGGAACAATTGATGAATGGGGAATGAAGCAGAGGAGTTTCTCTGAAGACGGAGGCTACGTGTCATGTACACATTGATCAGAGTCGCACCCAAGCAATCTGGGCACAACGACTGGTGCTCATTCATGCATGTCGCACCAGACTGTTCCAGTCACACACAACAAAGAGTCGCAAAGTCTGCACCTCCCTGGAAATGAAGCACAGCGCGTGCTGGGGGTTGATATTAGTCACTCCAGGCAATTCCAGTCACACACACAGGTGCAAGTTTAGCAATGCGACATGAGGTAGCATGAGGCACTACTACGGTTACGCCACCAACTCTGAGGGTCGCAACCTGTCAATTGAACACCGCATGCAATGAGCTTGCAGTCGGCCTGTCGCACGAGAGACGTGCGGCACGATTGATGAAGCGGGCCATGCTGGATCCCACAACCGGTGAATCAGCTCACCACCAACAAGACGCTTATGTGTGTTGAGGTCCTCCCCATGCAGGGGCCACACTCCTTAGATGTTGCCAAGACTTCTGGGGCTCCACAAAAGGCTATCTGTTCTCCAGGCACTATTCTTAGTTCCACCCTCACGTTGCATTAAAGTTGAGATCCAGCAGACTATGTGGGCACTTAAGAGTGCACCGCTCTCCAGGTGTTGCAAGTAGACGGAATAGGGATTTGGTAGGAGATCTTTGATGTCCCTGAGACCTCCAAAGAAATAGGGAGCAAGCCAACAAGACCTTGAAGAGCACACTTCAGTGTGCCACACAGCAGCAGGTAGTCAACCCAGGCTAGTCAATATTCAGTAAGAGCGCACAGTCCCTTTCAATGGCAGTAATCCTCCTTGTGCACAATAGACTGGCAGTGTGCACCATGCAGTTCCAGGTACTTCGGTCCCAAGTCACTAGAAGTGTATCTCTGCCCGGCTGAAGTAGTGGTTCAGAGGGTCTTCTAAACCACACATGTCCCACTACCTGGGCAGGGAACAGCCTTTCACCTACCACTCACTTCCTTCCTTAAGACTTACCCTCAGGGTACTGTAGTGGTAGTGAATGGTCCTCTCAGGATTGCTAAAGATTTAGAAAGTTCAGCCTGAGCCGAAGTGCAATTGCGCATACACTGACCTGCGACAGCAGGCTGGACCTATGTTTAGAACCACCATAGGTGCAAGTGCGCAGACCGGCCTGCAATTCAGGCTGGGCACACGCTCAAGCACATCATTGGTGCAAGTGTGCAGACCGGCCTGCAATGGCTGGCTGGACACATGTTTAAGCACATCATTGGTGTCAGCACGCACACAGGCCTGCAATGGCAGGCTGGTGACCTGTTTAACAAAAATAAGGTAAGCACCACTTCCTAACATGGCTATGATGGGTGCGCTCACCTTCACACTACATTTACAGTGGGAAAGTGCTCCAGGTCCTAAGGCCACAACAAGAGAATCAGCAAATCTCGGGCAGTGTCCAATGGAGAGAGCCTACCCCTGAGGTAGGAAAAACACACATGGTGGTTCTTCCATACCTGGTCAGAGAATATGCAGGTGTACCTACCCTGCCACTCACAGACCCTGAGCTTCACCCCTCAGGAATCAACCTAGGGCCGCTAAGGTCACGGTGAAAGGCCCCCTCAGGGTGGGCTAATGAGTGAGAAAGGCAACCCTGAGCATGATCCATATTTGACAGGCTATTCCGGTCAGTGGCACAATCAGTGCTGGGTCCTACTACTAGCCAGTGCAGTACCTGTCCTGGGTATGTGGTGTACCTTTATACAGGGCACTCACAGGTATGAGACCTAAACCAATAAACTAAGCACCCCATCCTCACATGTGTAGGAAAGGCGTGCACACTTTCCCTATGCAGTACAGTGGGAAAGTGCCCAGAGTCCTAAGGCCATGAAAAGAGAGTCAGCAAAAAGCATGAAGACAAAAAGCTAAAGGTTTTAGGGAAATACCCCTAAGAAGGGCCATGTCCGACAGGTAGCCAATGCAAAGTGGTAATTTTGGGATATTCTACTTTGAGAAAAAGGTACTCAGCATTATCTAAGATTTCCCATCCCTCTATTTAGTCAACAAATCATTGAAATGATTCACAAAATGTGTGTGATACATTGAGTCGACTTTCTGCTAGCACTCATAATCTTCTAACTGTTGGGTGGCTTTCCTGATGTAATCATTCTTTACCCATATCACCACATTGCCCCCTTTGTCCTAGTTTTTAATCACCATATTTATGTCCTGGCCCAAATTCCTTAGTGCGTGATATTGTGACCAAGTTAGATTATTGGTATAGCTTCTGTAATGCCTCCTCCTCATATGTTTAAGATCCTTTACCATTGATTTATGAAACACCTATATATTGTTACTTGGTAAACAAGATATATTGTGTAATTTGGGTCTGAAAGCACTTCTACTTTGGGCATCTGTTTTAAAATATATTCAACAAAAGGAGGGACTAAGGGGCGTGTTCATGGAGGTCCAGCTTACATACCCCACAAGGACTAGTAAGCAAAATGGGTACGAAGTTCCTCTGTGTTAAAAAGCTGGAGACAGGCAGGAACAAAAGATCCCCGACAAAGAGCCCCGGTTTGGGTGCCCGTCAGGTATTGCAGCGCCGACCTGACGAGGGGCAGGCTCATATGATGAAGCATGACACCTAGCTTGCTGGGTGTGTGAGAGTCCTAGTTCCGACAAGGGGAGCTCCCCTTGATTGCATACACGTAGTGGTCTCCACTGACACACTACACTCTGTCCTTCCCCCTGTCTCCTGCCTTTTACACAGAGGAATTTCATACCCGTTTTGCTTACACATCTGTTTTAAAACCCATTTCTTTCAATATTGCCACTGTATCCTTCTCGCTATCTACAGTCTCCACTTCTTATTCCAAAGTCAGTTGGCTCAAGTCCGGGGTGACTCCTTTCTCATGAGCACCCTCTGGTCCTCTTGACAAGATGCTCAACACTGTGGAGTACTACATTTCACCTCTACCTCTCAATGAAGCTGCACTCTAGCCATCCTTGATGGATGTTATGCTCAGGGTCTTTTCATAAGAGCTCAGTAACCTGAGATCAATGTTCACACAAAAGTTCTGGGCAGGGTTCCAACATCCAAATCCATTACTCTGTCTTGTTTGCCTCATGTCCTGACAAGGCAGAGCATGCCCAGCGGGTTAGGATCCCGCTTACATTTGTTCTCAAGCATAACTCCACAGTGGGGCAACAAGTCGATAATCAGCTGCTGATCTATTACTTTATTGTTCAATGTAGGAAGACCAAAGCATTTTGACTTGACATGCGAGTCTTTCGCACCATCTTTTTTCCATCTTGTTTTGTTCTTTTTTTTTAATTAGTACAAAGTCAAGGATTGATGGATGAGAATCCCACCTACTTCGGTATTTATATATATGGAACTATGTGGCTGAAGGACCAGAAATCCTAAAACTGAACAAGAAGTTTTGCGATGCAAGGAGAAACAGATCAGCTGGCTTTTATCCCATAAAGACAAGAAACACCTCACAGGAAGAGAACGTAGTCATATTGTATTGGGAATCACCTCCACTAATGTAAGGTGGCCATCTTGGAAAGGGCAGGATATAGTCCAGAAATCCATGCTAGTGGATTCTGGGAAAGAGAAGGTAAAACTGTATGGGAACACTGAATGTGTCTTTCACCAAAGGCCCCCCACAGAGAAGAGTGAGAGTGCAGAAAATTGCACTGTCGGGTCGGCCTCCATGAGGAATGTCTAACCCTCAGGTGCAGCGACTCTCCCACAGCAACTTGGTCCAAAATGCTCTTGTGAAGCTGCATGTCCTGCTTACCAAGACCAGCTCAGGAGCTGCCATCTGGTATGATACAAGTGTAACATGCACACACACACATACACACACACACACTCAAACACCCACGCACACAAACATATAATCACTGGTACTAACTCTCCCATTGATATCGCCATTTCAAATGATATGCGCCACGTCCGTTGGTCAAAGGTTTCGACTATTGAGGAGAATGTTAATTTTATATCAATCAAGCTAGCTCAAGCAAGAAGTGATTTGGGTGTAATATCCAAAGAGGGCCTATTGGCTCCTGCATTAGAAAAGGGCACTAGGGGCCAGATGTAGGTAGCCAAATACCGGTCGGTAACGGCCGAATTCGGCCGTTACCGAACGGTATTTGGCTTTTGAGATGTAGGGGGCAGGAAACAGACCATTTCGGTAATTTTACCGATTCGGTAAATATACCGGTCGGTAAATTTACCGACCGGTATTTTTACAGAATCGGTAAAATTGAGATGTAGGTGGGACTCTTCTGAGTCCCACAAGCCCTACAAATTCGGTATTTTACCATCAAATTCAATTTGATGGTAAAATACCGATTCAGGTGTGCATGCACATGTGTGCATGCACACCTGTGCCATATGCCAGGCAGACCTGCCCTTAGGGCAGGTATGCCTGCCACATGGCCCCCGAACCTTTTTTGGGGGTGCTAGAGGGTGTCAAAGTGACACCCCCTGCACCCTTGTCAAAATCGGTATTTACAGATTCGGTAAATACCAACCGGTAATGCCCCATTCATTCCTATGGGCTTCAAAGCCCATAGGAATGAATGGGGCATTACCGGTCGGTATTTACCGAATCGGTAAATACCGACTTTTAAAGATTCTGTAAATCCACATCTGGATTTACCTACATCTCGGTACTTCTATTTTACCGATTCATAAATACCGAATCGGTAAAATTCGTTATTTATGAGTCGGTAAAATAGAATTACCTACATCTGGCCCCTAGATCCATGAGTTTTTCTTTGAAGATTTAAGAAGTTTATTTGTTAAGCCTTCTAAATCAAATAGATCACGCACCCACCAGCCACCACGATGGTATTCAGGGAATTGTAGGCAGGCCCGCTTAGAACTGGGTAGAGCTATCAAAAGCGGATTAGGCGGGAACATTCGTTTTGCAAGGGCCTCGTATAAGAGTGATGTCCTTAGATCTAAACGTGCCTGGGACGAACAGAAATGGCAAGACCTAAAGGAGGCCGGATCTCAGAAAGATTTGCGTAGGTTCTGGAACGTCTTCAAATGGGGAAATGTGGGCAACCCGGATAAGCCACAGAACTGGGTCCCCCAAGACGAATGGGTAGCCTACTTCAAACCGCAATATGCAAAGGGCGAGGCGCTAAACCCAATCATGGAGTTACCATTTATACCTTTTTTGGAAGATCCATTCACCCTTGGAGATGTGTATAGTGCCCTAGACCTAGTCATCCCTGGTAGAGCGCCAGGTATTGATGGCATACCAGCTGACTTATTTCTGCAGGACAAGGAATCCTGGGGTACATACATACTCCTTTTGGCTAATGTGGTTGCGAGGGGCGCTCCCATTCCTCATTCATGGAACGGGACCGAAATTATTCCTGTATTTAAAAAAGGGGATATATCCTTACCGGGTAATTATCAGCCCATCAGCCTAATTGACACCATCCAAAAAGTCTTTGGTAGGCTGCTCCCCAACAAAGTATTGGAGTGGGAGCGGGAACAGAACATCTTATTCCATTTGCAGACTGGCTTCAGAATTTCAATCAGCACAGTCGACCAGGTCCTGCATTTTGCTATACTGTACTGGAAGACTGTGGTGATTGGAAGGGGTAGTCTATATGCTGCCTTTATTGATCTTAGAGCAGCATTTGACCTGGTTCCCCGCTCGGAGCGTTCTTAATGATATGGGCATGCCTGGGCCCCTGCTTTCTCCGATCAAAAAACTCCATGAGGAGAATTTCGCTCAGATCAGGTGGGGTAGTCCTGGCAATGTCACAACCCAGTTCCCTATAGAAACCGGAGTGCGCCAAGGCTGCGTTTTGGTGCCAACCCTTTTCTCTATGTACATTAATGACGTGGCCAAACTACTGATTGACTCTAATGTTGATGCGTCCTCCCTTGCAGGAGCCAAAGCCCCCATTTTAATGTTTGCCGACGATTGTCTGATAGTATCCAAAACCCAGAGCGGGTTGCAAAGGGCTTTGGTGATTTTTGAAAAGTTTTGTACCACTTGAGGTTTGGAAGTAAACGTTTTAAAATCTCAGTTAATGTCTTTTAACGCGTCAAAATCCTTTAAGGGCACTGTAAGAATGAATTAATTACCTCTTGAGAAGGTCCAGGCTTTTAGCTACCTGGGAGTTTCTATCCAGCCCGACCTAATGTGGAAACTCCAGGTTGAACTGGCTACCTTAAAACACCGCCAGCTCGCAGGAGCTCTAAGCTTGGAACACTCAAGGTCCCTTACTAAACCGATTGCCCCTGTTTTATCAGTTTATAACGGTAAAGTAGTTAGTTCTGCTCTCTATGGAGTAGAAATATGGGGGTTTGAAAATTTAAGGGGGATCACAGCCTCTGAAAATCGTTTTTTAAGGAATTTAATTAAATTACATCAGAGCACCCCGATGAGCCCTTTATTTTACGATTTGGGTTTGTGCCCAATAGCACTTATTGCGTCTTTGCACCCAGTTTTAAACTGGAGGCGGCTTTGGACCACGCCCGAATTGGAAGTATACACTAGGGGTTTGCTGGATGTAATAAAAAGCGATACTTCCTAAAAAATCAAGTGGTTAGGACACATCCGGGGTGTATTAAAGGATCTAGGTCTTGGGGAACTGTGGGACGATCCAGGAAATGTTAGGTTTCCTTCGAAGAAGGTTCTCAAAGACCTGTACTGGAAGTCTGTGGCTTTGAAAACTTTCAAGAACACAGCTCCCCTTTCCCTGACTGGTATGTTCCTGGACTTTAAAGACGGGTCAAATTTTGAAGCCTTCTGGGATGTCATCTCAAAACCCCTAGACAGGAAGCTTTACTTCCAACTAAGAATTGGGAGTTTACCAGTAAGGGCGTTCACTAACAGGTGGACCAGTGGGGGCATGACTGCTTGTCCAGCCTGTTTGGCCACCATGGAAACTATTAGCCATCTATTGTTTGAATGCCCTGCGTATCTAGCTCCCCGAAGGATTTGGTTACGCCCAGTGTGTAGGTTGCTGGGCACAAGGAGCGGGCTCCTTGCTGTTAGATTAATCCGTACCTGTGCTCACCCGCCTCTATACACAGCTGTGGCCAAATATTTAGGTTGGGCATGGACAATTCGGAAGAGATTGTTGGCAGCTTAAATTTTAACTTTGGGGCGAAAAAAACGTTCTGGTTATGTAATGTGTTTACATTTTATTTCATATTGGCTGTAGTACCAATGTTATTTTTTTAATGAAATTGTAAATGTTATCACTATTTATTATATTTTTAAGGATAAATTGTATATGTACTATATGCTTTTATGACATTCGTCGAATAAAGCTTGCTTGATTTGATTTAATTTGAGTTACGCTTTTGTCTCAAATGCGCAGAACCAATGTAATTCATCAGTTATGGATACCAATGTACACAATAAACCACATTACTCATGCCACCTGACATGTTGGTCTGTTGATAGCTCTATTTTTCATTTTGTCCCATTGGCAAATAGCTGCTTTGAGTATGGCATGTGGCATAGGTTACAGTATCTGTTATGTACACTGATAATAATAACGGATAAACTTCAGGGTTTCTTCCTATCTAAGATAGAAACATAGCTCAGTTTTTAACTGTTGTATTTTTCAATGCACTTCATTGTTTTTTGATAGTGTACTTATTTTCCAACTACTGCTGCACATGGTCGTGTCTACGTTCAGGCCCAACACCTAACCCAGTGCAGCAAACCACTCTGGCTGCCCATGATGGTTGTTGGCCAAAGGCCCTGTATCCACCCCACTGCCTGTAGCCAACCCCCTATGTGTATGGTCTTTGACGGTGTGCACCTAGTATTGGCACCAAGGAAAGGCCCCTTCAGTGTGTGCATGGGGGTTGGTCCCAGGGTCTGGCCAATGGCCACAGCTTGCACCCAACCTACTGCAGGCAGCCAACTCCCACCGCGCATGGCCTTTGCCCACCCATCAGTTATGCGCAGAGGGGGTTTGCCGCAGACAGACACCACAGATTGTGTTTCGTTTTTTGTATATTTGGAGGGTTTTATAAGGTTTTAAAGTTTGATTACATTTTCTTATTGGTTTCGATTCATTGGTATGTATATTGTGTAGTTGGTTTTCCTTTACATACTTGTTTTATATCTTTCGATCTTTACAAAGCTATTTTGTTGAACTGCTTTTTGTGATCCTCTTCACTTCTTCAAACCTATGAGGAAGGCTTTGTGGCATTTCTTTAAATGCTAATTCTCTTTCAAGAGACAAGACCCAATTGGTTATTTCTCCTTATGTTACATTTCTTTCAGTATGTGAAGTCCATCTGCAACATTGGGTATGGTGCTTCATCTTCAGTCTGAAGTACGTTTTGTGAACTGTTTCCTCCTTCCTTTGATTCTGTCACTGTTGTTTCACTTCCACTTTAGAATATGCATTCAAGTACAGGATTCTCAGGTGTTTAATCATTCCATTTGTGACAAAACAGTATGCCCAGGGACTTCCATGTTGCAGGACCTGGTTGTACACATTCCATGTTACCTTTTGTCTGTTTTCTTTCTTCTCTTCTGTACAACAGTGCACACTAGTGGGTGGATGAAAGAACAAGCCTCCAGCGATGCCTTGTGCCCATCCTGCTACAGGCAGTCAACCCCCATTTTTTGCTGCCTTTGACCTCCAGCTAGGCATACCACCTAGCCCACAGCAGGAGGCCAACCACCACTGTGTAAGGCAGGGTTGGCTGAACACAATTCACAATGAGTGACCCCTCAATGGCATGTGCAGCCAGGCCCTGTACCCAACTCGCTTCTAAAAGCCAACCCCACAGTGGGGGTTTGTCATGGGGCTGGCCTCCACAAAACCATGCTCTGAACCCATTCTGGGCAGCCAATACTTGCTACAATAGGGCTTTACCATACAGCTTTGTCTTTGGCTAGGTTTTTGGAGCTGTAAATCCAAAAAAGCCTCATGTCTAGGTACCAAAAACCCAAGGTTAGCTTTGCCAGTTTACGTGGCGCTATTCAAGGGTTTATGACTCTGAATCTATATCTGTGAATTCTCCTTAGGTGATGCGTGGGCTGGTGAAGCTAGCCGTGGGCTCACAGTACCTGGGCATGATGTTGGCCTGAAAATTGCAGATCTTTTTCAGAATCCTCAACACGTAAAGTGATAGCTAAGTTCTGCACTACCTCTGTCAGTAATTCAGACACCAGCTCCATTTTACATGTCAAGGATCTTTGAATCCAAGGAAGGATCTCTGTATCTTGTAACTCATGACAACTTTTTGTATATTTACTCCATCAGTGCCATTTGGAGGTCATCCCATTATGACCTTGCAATCATAGTGTGCTTCCCTGTCCTGTTATTGCCTTTTCATTATTTTCAGGGTAGGGTGAACGAACCCCAATACTGAAATGTCCACCACAGGTAATTTTTTCTTTAACTGCTGCTTATAAGATCACTCCCAAATGCGGATCTAGAGAGGATGATTGGTGAAAAGACTCCCTTGTTCAATCAGATTCCCTTTTTTACTGTTTAATATGGTCAAATATTGCCATTGAGAGAACGTAGTGACGTCATAAACCATGACGTAGAAGGCAGATTGGTTTTGTGAATGTCACAAGAACCCCGAGATGGCAATGTAGGACCATGTTACACATGTTCCCTGATGTGTGTTGTTTCTATTACATATGTATTGTCAGATTTGCACTCCGCAGGATCCGTATGTAGTAACAATGCTCCACCTCCGGACCTTCCGAACACCCTGAAGTATAGACACAGGGTGTTCAGACGATACGGTGAGGGAAAAAACCCCAAAAGGGGAAAAAGCCCAAAAGTATAAAGGGGAGAAGGAAGGGGGCAGCAGGGAAAAAGAAACTGGAAGACAAAGACACAAAAGGTTAATACATTCGTTAACCCTGCACTCATTATATTCTTACTAAACCACAACCAGTAGATTCACCTGTAAATAAACGTGTGCCTACTCCATTCTGCTGTATCTTCTCACTTCCTTCTATCCTGCACAACACAAACAAACGCATCAGATATTGCAATAGACACCCTCTGCCTAAATCTTCAGTTCACGCTAATAACATACCCCATAGTGATTAGAATGAAAGCTTTGATGATGGTTTTCCATTCGATTCATAAAGCACAAAAGAAAATGATGCACAGTAATGTTTTGTGCTCAAAAACCAATATAAAGGAATTCCAGCTGAAGTGGTAAAATACTCCTCCTTCGCCAAGTAATAGTAACTGAATTCGTTACCAAGAAAACACCTAATAGGAACCAAACACGGCATGGAGTAGTTCCCTCACTACATTCATCCGCTTTGGTATTTATTCCACTCCGAGCTATAACAAGCTCCGTCACAGATTCATGACGGTAGTGCGGAGGTCCTCATCCCCCCCTGCACTCCGCCACATGCCATGTCGTTAAATGAAAACCATCTGTCCCACAGTACAGAGTCAACTGTCACAAAACGAGTGTCCAGAAAATGCCAAAACTCCAAGGTAGTACCTCAAAACCTCGCAGCCGCGAGGCAAACAAAGCTCCCAACTTGCTTCAAACCGAGTTGAGGGACAAATGAAAACAAACGCGCTAGCCAGCGCGTTTCCAAATACCGTTCTTAGGCTTCTCCTCCCAATGCCTGTAAATGCCAAAGTTACTGCCGGTAACCGCCGGTCACATAGGAGCAGCCGCTCCCGCCGCCACACAGAATCACGAGCGAGGATCGCCCGGGTCCGCCCCGAGATATTCAGCTTCCCGTCGGGGATCATGGGAAATGTAGTTTTGTCCTCTAGGATGCTGGGAATTGTAGTCTGGCAGGCGCGGGAGTCCTACGACCTGACATGTATTTTGAGATAGATTGAAAAATATTTCTCTTTAAAGTGCAATTAACAATAGGACCGGATCGAGGTTATAATGTTTAGGTTTACCTTTAATGAATAAATGGGAGCTAAAACAATGGACATGGGCCAATAGATACCAGATACTGTAGCTGCAGCTTTTACCACATGCTAGACCTATCAGTCTTTAGGTGGTCTTCCACCAAACCTTTTACCTTCCCTCTCTAATTTTTGCTGATCTTGTTTTTGTTGGCCTTAGGATTCTGTGCATTTTACCACTGCTAATCAGTGCTGAAGTTGTTGTACTCTCACCCCTACCCTGGTAGAACTCACTTATACCTAATTGGCTTATTTAATCTATTTGTTAGCCCCTAATAAAGTGGTACCCAATGTACACATGGTCTGTAAATTAAATGCTACTAGTGGGCCTACAGCACTGATTGTACCACACACTTAAGTAGCCCTGTAAAACATGTCTCAGGCCTTCCATTGCAGTTTTCAAGTGCCATTTTGCCCTAGCAAAGGCACCCTTTTGCCAGGCCCAAACCTTGGTTTTTTAATACATATAAGTCACCCATATGGTAGGGGCCTTAACCGGCCTAAGGGCAGAATGCAGTGTATTTAAAATGTTGGACATGTACTTTTAACTTTTACATGTCCTGGTAGTGAAAAACTCTTACATTAGTTTTTCACAGCTGCAACCTCTACCTAGCCCATAGGATAACAAAGGGTTTTCTTATTACATCTAATAAGTGCTAACTTTCATTTGGGAGCCGGTGGACAGGTCAAATTTAGGCGTCGATTCCGATCCGGTAAAAAGCGCTACGAATTGCTGTTCGGAGCGTTTTTCCCCGTACGAATCGCACCTGTAGGCGTCCCCGTACGATTCAGCAAGTACGATCACAAATTAAAGCGTCACTCCGTACGACTCGTAAAAAAGACCGTACAAATTGGAAATCCATACGAATTGCAGTCGGCTGACGCACCATGCAGCGTCCGTACGTAAATAGACCGCGCCTTCCGAACCAGGAAGTACGATCTGTGTTGAACACACTCCGTACGGCTCTTTTGCTACGAGAGCTCTAAACTACCGTAAACCCACACTCCGGTAAAACCGGCACCCGGTATACGACAAGCAGGACATGAACGCCATCGTCCGTCTCATCCCTATCCTGTACGCCCACCACCTCGTACTTAGAAACTGACGACGGCGCAGAAGGTGAGTACAACGAACTCCAACATACCTGTACGTGTTGCCACACGGGCACATCTCCATTGCATGACTGTCATGTCTGGGTACGTTGCACCACACACTCCCGCACTTCACCAGTGTAATACGGAGACGTACCGCACCTACGTCATCGACTTCGGGGTACGGTACGTCACCGCACTCCACCAGTGTTATACGTGCCGCATGTACGTCATCCAGCTCGGGGTACAGTACGTCACCGCACTCCACCAGTGTAATACGGAGACGTACCGCACCTACGTCATCGACTTCGGGGTATGGTATGTCACCGCACAACACCAGTGTAATACGGAGACGTACCGCACCTACGTCATCGACTTCGGGGTACGGTACGTCACCGCACTCCACCAGTGTTATACGTGCCGCATGTACGTCATCCAGCTCGGGGTACGGTACGTCACCGCACTCCACCAGTGTAATACGGAGACGTACCGCACCTACGTCATCGACTTTGGGGTACGGTACGTCACCGCACTCCACCAGTGTTATACGTGCCGCATGTACGTCATCCAGCTCGGGGTACGGTACGTCACCGCACAACACCAGTGTAATACGGAGACGTACCACACCTACGTCATCGACTTCGGGGTACGGTACGTCACCGCACTCCACCAGTGTTATACGTGCCGCATGTATGTCATCCAGCTCGGGGTACGGTACGTCACCGCACAACACCAGTGTAATACGGAGTCGTACCGCACCTACGTCATCGACCTCGGGGTACGGTACGTCACCGCACAACACCAGTGTAATACGGAGACGTACCGCACCTACGTCATTGACCTCGGGGTACGGTACGTCACCGCACAACACCAGTGTAATATGGAGACGTACCGCACCTACGTCATCGACCACGGGGTACGGAACGTCACCGCACAACACCAGTGTAATACGGAGACGTACCGCACCTACGTCATCGACCTCGGGGTACGGTACGTCACCGCACAACACCAGTGTAATACGGAGACGTACCGCACCTACGTCATCGACCTCGGGGTACGGTACGTCACCGCACAACACCAGTGTAATACGGAGACGTACCGCACCTACGTCATCGACCACGGGGTACGGAACGTCACCGCACATCAGTAGATCAATACGGTGACATGGCGAACCTACGTCATCGACCACGGGGTATGGTAAGTCACCGCACATCACCAGTGCAATAGACGTATGGGACATACGACTGCTATATCAACGTTTGTCTAACTGGTGTAAAGTAAACACATCCACCACTTCCCACCACTGCCAGCATCAGAGTGCCCACCACTGGCCAGCATCAGAGTGCCCACCACTGGCCAGCATCAGAGTGCCCACCACTGGCCAGCATCAGAGTGCCCACCACTTCCCAGCATCAGAGTGCCCACCACTGCCCAGCATCAGAGTGCCCACCACTTCCCACCACTGCCCAGCATCAGAGTGCCCACCACTGGCCAGCATCAGAGTGCCCACCACTTCCCACCACTGCCCAGCATCAGAGTGCCCACCACTGCCCAGCATCAGAGTGCCCACCACTTCCCACCTCTGCCCAGCATCAGAGTGCCCACCACTGCCCACCATCAGAGTGCCCACCACTTCCCACCACTGCCCAGCATCAGAGTGCCCACCACTGGCCAGCATCAGAGTGCCCACCACTGCCCAGCATCAGAGTGCCCACCACTGCCCAGCATCAGAGTGCCCACCACTTCCCAGCATCAGAGTGCCCACCACTGCCCAGCATCAGAGTGCCCACCACTGCCCAGCATCAGAGTGCCCACCACTTCCCAGCATCAGAGTGCCCACCACTGCCCAGCATCAGAGTGCCCACCACTTCCCACCACTGCCCAGCATCAGAGTGCCCACCACTGCCCAGCATCAGAGTGCCCACCACTTCCCACCACTGCCCAGCATCAGAGTGCCCACCACTGGCCAGCATCAGAGTGCCCACCACTTCCCAGCATCAGAGTGCCCACCGCTTCCCAGCATCAGAGTGCCCACCACTTCCCACCACTGCCCAGCATCAGAGTGCCCACCACTGCCCAGCATCAGAGTGCCCACGACTTCCCACCACTGCCCAGCATCAGAGTGCCCACCACTGCCCAGCATCAGAGTGCCCACCACTTCCCAGCATCAGAGTGCCCACCACTGCCCAGCATCAGAGTGCCCACCACTTCCCACCACTGCCCAGCATCAGAGTGCCCACCACTGGCCAGCATCAGAGTGCCCACCACTTCCCACCACTGCCCAGCATCAGAGTGCCCACCACTGCCCAGCATCAGAGTGCCCACCACTTCCCACCACTGCCCAGCATCAGAGTGCCCACCACTTCCCAGCATCAGAGTGCCCACCACTGCCCAGCATCAGAGTGCCCACCACTTCCCACCACTGCCCAGCATCAGAGTGCCCACCACTTCCCACCACTGCCCAGCATCAGAGTGCCCACCACTGCCCAGCATCAGAGTGCCCACCACTTCCCACCACTGCCCAGCATCAGAGTGCCCACCACTGCCCAGCATCAAAGTGCCCACCACTTCCCAGCATCAGAGTGCCCACCACTGCCCAGCATCAGAGTGCCCACCACTTCCCACCACTGCCCAGCATCAGAGTGCCCACCACTGCCCAGCATCAGAGTGCCCACCACTTCCCACCACTGCCCAGCATCAGAGTGCCCACCACTGCCCAGCCTCAGAGTGCCCACCACTTCCCAGCATCAGAGTGCCCACCACTGCCCAGCATCAGAGTGCCCACCACTTCCCACCACTGCCCAGCATCAGAGTGCCCACCACTGCCCAGCATCAGAGTGCCCACCACTTCCCAGCATCAGAGTGCCCACCACTGCCCAGCATCAGAGTGCCCACCACTGGCCAGCATCAGAGTGCCCACCACTTCCCAGCATCAGAGTGCCCACCACTGCCCAGTATCAGAGTGCCCACCACTTCCCACCACTGCCCAGCATCAGAGTGCCCACCACTGCCCAGCATCAGAGTGCCCACCACTTCCCACCACTGCCCAGCATCAGAGTGCCCACCACTGGCCAGCATCAGAGTGCCCACCACTGGCCAGCATCAGAGTGCCCACCACTTCCCAGCATCAGAGTGCCCACCACTTCCCAGCATCAGAGTGCCCACCACTTCCCAGCATCAGAGTGCCCACCACTGCCCAGCATCAGAGTGCCCACCACTTCCCACCACTGCCCAGCATCAGAGTGCCCACCACTGCCCAGCATCAGAGTGCCCACCACTTCCCACCACTGGCCAGCATCAGAGTGCCCACCACTGGCCAGCATCAGAGTGCCCACCACTGCCCAGCATCAGAGTGCCCAACACTTCCCAGCATCAGAGTGCCCACCACTGCCCAGCATCAGAGTGCCCACCACTTCCCACCACTGCCCAGCATCAGAGTGCCCACCACTGCCCAGCATCAGAGTGCCCACCACTTCCCACCACTGCCCAGCATCAGAGTGCCCACCACTGCCCAGCATCAGAGTGCCCACCACTTCCCACCACTGCCCAGCATCAGAGTGCCCACCACTGCCCAGCATCAGAGTGCCCACCACTTCCCACCACTGCCCATCATCAGAGTGCCCACCACTGCCCAGCATCAGAGTGCCCACCACTTCCCAGCATCAGAGTGCCCACCACTGCCCAACATCAGAGTGCCCACCACTTCCCACCACTGCCCAGCATCAGAGTGCCCACCACTGCCCAGCATCAGAGTGCCCACCACTTCCCAGCATCAGAGTGCCCACCACTGCCCAGCATCAGAGTGCCCACCACTTCCCACCACTGCCCAGCATCAGAGTGCCCACCACTGCCCAGCATCAGAGTGCCCACCACTTCCCACCACTGCCCAGCATCAGAGTGCCCACCACTGCCCAGCATCAGAGTGCCCACCACTTCCCACCACTGCCCAGCATCAGAGTGCCCACCACTGCCCAGCATCAGAGTGCCCACCACTTCCCAGCATCAGAGTGCCCACCACTGCCCAGCATCAGAGTGCCCACCACTTCCCACCACTGCCCAGCATCAGAGTGCCCACCACTGCCCAGCATCAGAGTGCCCACCACTTCCCAGCATCAGAGTGCCCACCACTGCCCAGCATCAGAGTGCCCACCACTTCCCAGCATCAGAGTGCCCACCACTGCCCAGCATCAGAGTGCCCACCACTGCCCAGCATCAGAGTGCCCACCACTGCCCAGCTCGTACATCAAAAACATACCATTGTCAACCTCAATACCCTCAGGAGATAGACACATTTTAGCAGACCTAAATGTGAACATCACACCAGCTCCCAGGCATCCAGCAGTCACAGACATCATCACACAAACTACAAATCTGAAAAGGAAAAAATTAGCTTTATTCAGCGGAATCACAAAAGAATGTCCAGTCCAATAGAGTCTCTGCAACAGTTTGTGCCTCCATGGGTGTCATCTCACCCAAACCTGCCTGCACATGGCGTTTAATCAGCTGTGCTGACTGCGGGGGCACCATCTGTGGAATCCTCCGGCACCGCATGGACAGGAGAGGGAAGGACAGGTGGAGTGGGTGCAGGTGTAGTGGATTCATCCACACTGGTTGGGGCATCGCCGAAAGTAGATTCAAAAACCTGGCTGCACACCTCAGCCAGGGCGTAAAAACTACCACCTGAACCCGGGGACACATTGGGGGTGGAGGTACAGGGCTGTGAGTCTGTCCTACTGGGTGTGTGGATGCGTGTGTGAGGTGTCTCACCTCTCCCTGTGGGTGTGCCTACTTGCCCTTGAGACTGTGTGCGTGGAGCTTTGAGCTTCTTATGCTGTGTGTGTGCGCTGGGTGTGTCTGACCTGTGGCGTGTGCGTGTATGCTGTGTAGGTATGTGAGAGGCAGAGGTGGATGGCTCTGAAGGAGGGGGGACAGATGCTGCTGGGTGTAGAGAGGTGCCGTCAGTGTTCATTCAATGGCAGCCACACTCCGACGCAGATCAGACATGGCTGATGACATGCCCTCCATGAACGACACCACCTGTGTCATCAGTTGTGTATGTCCATGGAGGACAGACAGCATGGATGTCTGACCTACTGCAATCTGCCGGAGTAGGTCCACTGTCTCAGCACTGAGGGCAGCAGGGGACACAGGGGCAGGGGCTGCGGTGCCGGGAACAAAGGAGACACGGGGGCTAGCACGGACCCTAGGCACACCAAGGACTGGGAGGTTGGAGATGGGACTGGAGGAGGGGAGGGCAGCCAAAGATGAATGAGTGACCATTGCTGCATATTCCACCCCCTCCTGAGAGTCTGTCTCGGATTCGTCGGCATGGTAAGATGTGTCAGTCACATGTCGTCCGGCCTGCAGACTCTCTTCACACTCTGTGCCACTGCCTCCCTCTGACACCTCAAAGCAGGTGGCACTGTCGGTGTGTCCCTCCGCCTGGTCCGCGCCTGTGTCTCCTCCAGATTCAGATGATGATGCTGTGAGCAAGGAGAAGAATGAAAACATATCAGTCACCTGTACACATCAGACATATCAGCTGCAAATCATTTGGCCTCATTCCTCAACATGGCATGCATCATGAGTCACATGACACAGAACTCTGCATAATGACAATTCTACTTGTGGACAAATGTCAAAGACACAACGCTCAATGTAAGGTAGGAGACAAGGTATAGGCAAGGAAAATACTTGTATGAGAGACACAATCATGATCCACTGCCTGACAACAGGATAGCTGATGATGCATAACAGTTCATTAGCCAACCCTGCCACCCAAATCAAGTCATGTTTGATTCGCTTTGACTCTGTGCCACATTAGAAAAGTCCTGGGCGAACTGCCATGTGATGCCATCCTGGGACCTGAAACAAGTCTTCCATCACCTCACACTGCCATCACCGGTTTGTACATCGAAAGTCACATTGTGTGGCAGACCATCAATACTATGTACAAAGAACATGCAACAGATGTTGAGAATATGCACACACGCACTGCCCAGTGTGAGTATGCAGAAGCCCAAAATATAGCACATGTACATTGTGCACCTGTAGCTAACACAAGATAATTAGAAAGTGTACCATGGACAAAGGCCACTGAGGCTGACTTGTGCATAAAACACTTGTTGAGACTCAAGAACAGTGCCACAATATGAAGAAGGGCAGACATAGTGCACATGTGGTGCTACATTTAAGGTACGAACAGGTGTCACATACCCCCCTACAACATGATGATGTGCAAAGGAAGATGCAATCTGAGACACTGCACCATAGGAGTACATGTCAAAAACAAGCATTAGCCAAAGCAAACCTCTAATGTGGAGTAGAGCAAGGCATGTAAAGAAGCAGATGCTGACAGAGGGACAATCAAATTCCAATGCATGAACTGCCTGTCTGACCACACCACTCAAACTATGGGAGTGCGACCATGCCTTTGAGCTCTTCAGGTACCATTTCACACACACATGACTACAAACAGACATGTACCTACCCCCTTTGTGCTGCTGTCCCTCCTGCAACTGCCTATGGAGGTCTGGGAACACCACTTCCAGGACCCGGAGCATGTTGGGGGTGAGGTGGCGGCTGCCGCTATGCCGGCGTGGAGCTTCCAGCTTCAGCTGGACTCGGGCGATGCGGCGGCTCCAGCACCGGATGTCCTGCCACCTCTTCTTTATGTTTCGAAGCCTCCTGCGAGGCCCCCCTCTCTCCGGACAGCCCTGGCGATGTCCACCCAGATTTCACCCTTCTCATAGGCAGATACCTGTCACAAATGTAAAGTTACAGAACATCAGTATACCTGGTGCATGTTCCCAAGACACCCATATGTGCACAAAATACATGAGGACAACAGGGCATCGTATGCCACACACATTTGCATCATTGTCCAGGAGTATGTGGCCTGTGTGCAAACACAACTGCTTTGCATGACATTGAAATTCTACAGATGACATGAGGGCTGCAAAACACTCTTTGAGCATGGCACTCACTGAACAATATATGCTATATCTGGGTGCAATGCAGCATGTGACATGCTGTCACACATCACACTACAACAAATAACTCTCTTGTAACAACACTGTGCACCCTGGCACTCACTCACAACAACATTGCATCTATCCACTATTACTACACAGTGGCTATGATGTCACACACACAACAGGTGCACACTCCAAGGTATTGCACACATCACTCACCTGATCCTCTGGTCTCCCATACAGCTTGCTGAAGTTTGGCAGGAGGGCATCCAGCAGGGCCTTGTTCTCACCATCAGTGAATGCAGGTGCCCTCTCCATGTTCAGCTAATCAGGGTCCAGAGGATTCAGAGACAGCAGCTGTGGTTAGCACACCAATGTTGTGCAGGCAAGTGCCCTCCCACAGCCACATGCTGCCTTATATCTGTGCTGCAGAGGGTCTGTGAGTCCAAGGAGTAGTGTGTGATAGGCCACCATAATTTGCATCCTATGTTCCATCCAATCACATCACACCTAAGCCCATGACACACATATGCATGGTTTGAAAATAGAGCCAGAGCTGAACAACAACTTTCGCAACATTGTATACTTTTTCCTAACTGATTCTTCCAGGACACCTGTAGGAGTTTAAAAAAACTCCGTATCCATGACAACCTGGTTGCATTTTGAACAGTACACTGTTCCCCTAGTTGTTCCCTATGCATTTTTTAAAATTCACACCCAAGTACGGTGACATTGCCATTGCCAATGCTACACATTGAATGGTGTAACGATGCGTACACACGCACGTACCATTGTGGTACGCGTAGCTCGCGTAGAGCCGAAATGCGATAGGGAAACGAGGCCGACACATGCACGTACCATTGTGGTACGCTTAGCTCGCGTAGAGCCCAAATGCGATAGGGAAACGATGCGTACACACGCACGTACCATTGTGGTACGCTTAGGTCGCGTAGAGCCGAAATGCGATAGGGAAACGATGGTACACACGCACGTACCATTGGGGTACGCTTAGCTCGCGCAGAGCCGAAATGCGATAGGGAAACGATGCGTACACACGCACGTACCATTGTGGTACGTTTAGGTCGCGTAGAGCCGAAATGCGATAGGGAAACGATGGTACACACGCACGTACCATTGGAGTACGCTTAGCTCGCGTAGAGCCGAAATGCGATAGGGAAACGATGCGTACACACGCACGTACCATTGTGGTACGCTTAGGTCGCGTAGAGCCGAAATGCGATAGGGAAACGATGGTACACACGCACGTACCATTGGGGTACGCTTAGCTCGCGTAGAGCCGAAATGCGATAGGGAAACGATGCGTACACACGCACGTACCATTGTGGTACGCTTAGGTCGCGTAGAGCCGAAATGCGATAGGGAATTGATGGTACACACGCACGTACCATTGGGGTACGCTTAGCTCGCGTAGAGCCGAAATGCGATAGGGAAACGATGCGTACACACGCACGTACCATTGTGGTACGCTTAGGTCGCGTAGAGCCGAAATGCGATAGGGAAACGATGGTACACACGCACGTACCATTGGGGTACGCTTAGCTCGCGTAGAGCCGAAATGCGATAGGGAGACGATGCGTACACACGCACGTACCATTGTGGTACGCTTAGGTCGCGTAGAGCCGAAACGCGATAGGGAAACGATGGTACACACGCACGTACCATTGGGGTACGCTTAGCTCGCGTAGAGCCGAAATGCGATAGGGAAACGATGCGTACACACGCACGTACCATTGTGGTACGCTTAGGTCGCGTAGAGCCGAAATGCGATAGGGAAACGAGGCCGACACATGCACGTACCATTGGGGTACGCTTAGCTCGCGTAGAGCCGAAATGCGATAGGGAAACGATGAGTACACACGCACGTACCATTGGGGTACATTGCGTCAGACATGGTCAAGTGAACGATTGTGTAGGCTGCGTCCCTGTCCACCTTCATGTCACCATTGGGAGAGTTACACCAGGAAATCACACAGCAGGGATGTAGTCTACACTCATGTCAACGATGTGGATGCATACATCAGCATGGCACACATACATCAGTATGTGCCAGGTGTGGCAGACATTGAAGAAGCACAGGGATTGTGACCCTGTGCCTCAGTTGATGTGAGAATAGCTTGCACAACATGTCATCAATCATGATGCACATGTGCATCACATGCATTCAACAATTTCAACCCGATTAACGTCAGCAACATGTAGCGAGGCACATGAACACTCAAATGGCCCACAATTCAGTACAGGGAACTGGCACATGATGACAGGAACATGCCCACTGTCACAGAGGTGTCATAGCCGCACAGCATGACCCTGTGTGACCACGTCATGTGTGTGCCATGTGCTACATTGTGCATGCTGTTAGCATATGCCATGAACAGGTCAGTAACGTATTACTCACCTCAGAATATCCCCACATGTCATCCTGGACATGGCAATTTCCGTAATACCGTACACTTGTGTGTTGGTGTGTAAATCCTCTGGCTCTGCAAGTATCCTTGGCGTTGTGTGTGCCCTGATGACGTTATCTGAGTAGTCATCTGTCACCTCTGCGTGCACACGTCAGGTCCTCTGTTTGTTTCTCAACACCAGCGCAGGTCCGGTCTAAGTTAAAGCTTACACATTTTGTACCCTAAATCATTGTACTAACCCTTCTGAGCATTTACCTTTTATTGTCATACTCAAGACCGTGCCAATAGGGATGTCACTTACAAAGCCTGTGAGGAATGAAAAAGCCTCATGTTGGTGAGTGACCCTCACCGTCTGTGTCTCCACGGTTTTCACGTCAGGCACAACAACAAGAGCTGCTCCAATTGCGGGGACCAGACATATGAATCCAGGTGTGATTTGTCCCACAAGCCACTCAGACTCCAGCAGTTGGCACAGCACCACAATAGCTCATGGTTGGGATGTAGGACGAGTGCATGTGTGTGGGTGTGGAGACATGTGAGCCCCTAATTAGTACATCATTCCCCAGGCCAAACTCGTCAGGTAAACAAAAGAAGTCAGAGATGTGTAATTGCATTAACAAATAACCACGATGCAAGTGCAATGCTGCATGGGATTAGGGTGACAGCGACCACACGGCTCCATCAGAATTGCAGCCGTCGTAGCCAGCACCACGACCTACGGTCCCAGCCCTGCATGTGACACAGGAGGAGTAAGTGCACTTCCTCATGTCCATGGTGTCCCTCACCCCGCCCACTGACTCAGGGTCAGCTTCTGGCCCACCGTACCCGTCTGGGGGCAGTAGCGCCTCTGTTGATATGCCCCTGACGCCATCACTCGCTGAGTGACGGACGCAGGCGGTGCATACGTCCCAGAACCGCTGTGACAGACATGATCGGAATGTTCATCCTGGTCCCCGCTGGTTCAACTCACAACCTCACTGCCAGATCTCCCCCAGGTGTCAGCCGTGGCGCCATTCTGGGGTGGTGCTGGCCCCGATACCACACACTGTACGGCTCCGCTGTGGTAACTGTGTGGCAGAACACCGCTCTTAATGCTGCATGGGAATGTAAACATCAATGAGCTGGCCACACCTCATTACAATTGGCGCTAATGAGTATTGGGAGGGTCATGAAGACCCACTGGCACGTGAGTGTCAGTCCCAAGACCACAGGACAGGTGGACTGGGGGATGCAAGTGTTGTGGACACCTAGCCAGACACTGGTGATGTCTCAACTCAAAAGATGTATTTGGATGATTGGGCAACGTACAGTGTAGTGTTTATGTGGGCGGTTGGAACCATGGCCCTTCATCTCCCTGTTGCTGCGGTGAGGACCAACTTGTCACTCAGGTCCTTCAACTACACTAACACTACGCTGAGCCTCTGCAGGCCTATCTTGATGAAAGTACTGTATGTATATTGGCAAGCATGTACAGCCACGCAGCATGTTTGTCTGTAGATAGGCACGTTGTCAGACCCCCACTGCCCTACCCGGACTGACCATGTTCCCTGTCCTACCACCCCATCCCAGGAAGCATCTGCATCCAGGCCTCAAAACCACAGAACACATTCCCGTTAGCTACGCTGTAGAGGGTATCCAAGAGGTACAGGCACTACGCAAAGATGTCATCATCCTCCCTGACTCTGGGAGTGATGTTTAGCTACTTGTCATCCATCTTTGCCTGCTACCCACACTCTCTGTGGGATATGTTTGTGTAACAGCTGCCAGTGTATGCGTTGTAGGTACGGGCAAAACGTGGCCACGCCCTTGTCGGATGCCAATCTACAACACTGGTTTTGTTCCGGTGTGGCCTGGATAGCCACCACTCACTGGTCAGATCGATGGCACCCAGGGAGGCTAATTAGTCCTAAGCTATGTATGTATTGAAATGTGACACTTTGCTACTGCCTACTGTTCCTTACAGATATTGGTTTACAAAAGGTAAGTAACTAGTCCTTGAAAGTTCTGTGCATCTGCTGTAGGAGCATCTATGTTGTGTCCTTGCTGTGATGGCAGGGTGACTAATGTACACACACCATGCCACGTGTGTTAATGACCCATTCACATGTGTGATGGCATCACAGACCATCAGTGACAAATGTAATTATCAT
The DNA here is from genome assembly GCF_964261635.1 of Lissotriton helveticus. Lineage (NCBI taxonomy): Eukaryota > Metazoa > Chordata > Amphibia > Caudata > Salamandridae > Lissotriton > Lissotriton helveticus. The sequence goes on from NC_136071.1 coordinate 144,027,393, forward strand.
GCTGTATGATGATGGTCATGTAATTGTAACTGAAAGTACACACCGCAACATGACTAAGGCTGAACAGTGCAAATGATGGCACATGTGGTGTGTGTGTGTATTGCAGTCAGCCGTCTGGATGTGCAGACAACCTCCTACTGACATTGACATGACGTGTCTCACTGACATGATACATTGTCATGCTCACTAAGACCTTTCCATCTGATCGTTTGTATGCATGTCACATCCATTCCACACACTACAGGTATTTTCCTTCTCCACGGAGGAGTGTGTGGCAGCTGGCATCAGTGTGTATCCCACGCCACACTCCAAATTGTCTACATTATTTGAAGCAGTGTTGCTTGTGCCATGTACATTGTTATAGTCTTAGTCAGACAGTTGAAGACATTTCCTTAAAATTGTGTCTTGCAGGGCACCCCCTCTGGAAAGGCCGTTGCCTGACTTGGAAGCCATGAGGGAGCGCAACTGCATCCGTCGATATCGGTTCGGCAGACAGTTGATCAAGGACCTGACGGGCAGGCTTGAGGCTCACCTACAACCCAGATCTTTTGACTGGGGTGAATGTGTGACATTGATCCACATTCTGTCCATCATTGTTGTGTTTGCAGTTACCGCTCTAAGTGTACTGGGGATGCCCAGACGTGAGTCCCAGACACTCCACACCACTGGAATCAAGCTAGCCGGGCTGATGAGAGGTGTTACCTCGAAACCGGGCCGGTCCTCGGATGCTTGTTTCCGTTCTGGGAAGGACATGGCTTTTGTAGTTCGGACTGGACTGTTCCCATGGGGAAACAGGGTCAGCGCTGATTTGCATATCGCCATTGTCTAACCCAGGGTGGTGTGGAGTGGAAAAACGATGGATTTGGGCCCAGATCTTTTGACTGGGGTGAATGTGTGACATTGATCCACATTCTGTCCATCATTGTTGTGTTTGCAGTTACCGCTCTAAGTGTACTGGGGATGCTCAGACGTGAGTCCCAGACACTCCACACCACTGGAATCAAGCTAGCCGGGCTGATGAGAGGTGTTACCTCGAAACCGGGCCGGTCCTCGGATGCTTGTTTCCGTTCTGGGAAGGACATGGCTTTTGTAGTTCGGACTGGACTGTTCCCATGGGGCAACAGGGTCAGCGCTGATTTGCATATCGCCATTGTCTAACCCAGGGTGGTGTGGAGTGGAAAAACGATGGATTTGGGCCCAGATCTTTTGACTGGGGTGAATGTGTGACATTGATCCACATTCTGTCCATCATTGTTGTGTTTGCAGTCACCTACAACCACGCCACAGGTATCCAACTGCACTGACACCCAAGGTAAAGGTGATGGCAGCCCTCCATTTCTTTGCCACAAGTACGTTCCAATTTACCATAGCTGATGTGGGAGGGATGTCTCAGACCATGTTTAGCCGGGTATTGGGTGATGTTTTGGGAGCAATGTTGCTCCACCTTGATGAATTCATTACATTCCCTACTCCAGAAGAGTTGACAGATGTCAAGGGGGAATTCTATGCCCTGGGCCGCATGCCACATGTAATTGGTGCAATTGATGGTACACATGTTACTCTTGTCCCACCACAGGCTCAGGAGCAAGCGTATCGCAACAGGAAACACTACCACTCGATAAATGCCCTGGTGGTGTGTCTTGCCAACATGATTATCTCACATGTTTGTGCACATTATCCAGGATCGTGCCACGATGCTTTCATCATGAGGCGTAGCAGGGTACCACAGATGATGCTGCAGCTGCACAACCACCGGGCATGTCTAGTTGGTGAGTATACACTGTGAGCTCTGTATGTCAGTATGTCACAACTTCATGATCTGCATCATATGATTCACTCTTGTACATGATGTCAAATTGCAGGAGACGCTGGATATCCAAACATGCCGTGGCTAATGACTCCGCTACACAACCCCAGGACAGCTGCAGACCAGCGTTACAACAATGCTCATGTGAAGACCAGGCAGGTGATCGAACGGACCTTTGGACTCCTGAAGAGCCGGTTCAGGTGCCTGGACAAGACAGGCGGAGCCCTCCAATACAGCCCACGCAAGGTGTGTGACATCTTCACCGTGTGCTGCATGCTACACAACATGGCAGTGGAGAAGGCTGTGCCACTCTACCTGGATCCTGATGAGCTGGAACATCCGCCCATTGAGGATGAAGGCCTTGGCCAGGATGCCAGTGACGAGGAGGGTGAAGATGATATCCGCGGTCACCTCATCCGCAACTTCTTTTCATGATGGTGAGTCATTTCATCTTTTATGTAAAAGATGGACTATAGAGTTGCATGGGTAGCATGCTGTGTATGCAACAGACTGTAAGCAAGATCACTTGGATGTGTGTTGTGCTGTGTCACATGTTCAGTTGTAATGCTACACACATACGTGCTATGTGTGCACTTGGAATGTACAGGTGTCATACTACATCTGGCTATTCAACAGACATTGACAAAATGACATTATACAGAACTTGACCCCTTGTGTGCCACTCTCATCCACAGCTCACCCTGCCTGTTGTCCGTTGGGGTACATCGTGGTCATCCTGCTACTGCTCATTATGATTGCAACGTCAGCCACATCAATGGAGCATGCTTGGACATGTGGAGAAGTCAATTTGGGTAAGGACTCATATGAGGCTGTTTAGCGTTGGTATGTGTAGAAACGTGTGGTACATGTTCATGTGCATGTAGTGTCACCTTGCATACATGCTACTCCATTATGTACCTTATGACATGTATGGCCACTCCCATGACAGGATAGTCACCCCTTCTGTCATCTGTTGTACTTTGATACTCTGGTGAATGCATCAATGTGTGTAGACATTGCCACAGCAACATTACACATACCATGGCATGACATTGTGTCAGAGGTCACAACCACGGACTCTGTGGGGGATTGCAGCCTCACTGTGTGCATTAGAATGTGACTGGATCCTCACCTCCAGCTTGTGGGCCAGTCCAGTGTGATTACCATGAAACCATGTGGTGTCGGTGTTGCCCAGTGTATGTTCCACATCTTAAGACAACTGTCCTGTGAATCAGTTAACATGGATGCATTGCCCCTTGCAGCAGTATATCATGTCACTGTCATGTCATTACCTCAGTGCAGGTTGAGAATACTGCTACGCCAGCCTTCACAGTGAGTAGCAGTGATGTTTAGATGCACATGATGCCATGTATGTTTAGCATGACTAAGTAAAAAGTGTGAAAGATGCATATGTGAATTTTTGTGTTGCACCAGTGGAGTGCGGTCATTCACATGAATCTCTGGTCGCCGGCACCATTACTGTGCTATGGTAGGGTCTGATTATGTAGCTTGGATGGACATCACTTGCACTTAATATTTATTGTACATGCATATCATGTTTAGCATTGTGATGCATACTTGACACACCAAAAGACTGGCTACAGAGTGCCTTCATTGCATGTCGATCATTAGCTTCCTCATCATATGTGATACTAACAGCTGTAGTGGATTTGCTCAAGTTAGCCTACATGGCCCTTATGGCTAACCAATATCAGATACAGACTTTAGAGTTAGCGGTAGTTGGATTTCCATATGTTTCCATTTGTTACTGAGGTCCACCTCATCTGTGCCTGGGAATGTGTTTATACTACATAGATCTTTTTGCATGGGTGCTCACTTGTGAGCGTTACACATGACTCTAATGGATGACAGACTGTCCCAGTTTTTATGTGTCTGTGTCACAGCATCGTATCTCATGTGATGGCATGATTAATCATCATTATTTTTCACCAGTCAGTACACTTCACAGGTGTGACTGGTACAGTGTAGCTAATGAGGTTTTTGAAGTGTCTGTGACATGAGAATGTTGTCCTAATGCTTATTTGCCTCTGTTTCAGGTCTCCCTCCCAGCAGTTCCCATCCTCTCCTTCCCTCGCCTGATCACCCTTTTGTGTCTGTTGTTTGTACTCAGACTAATGGGCTATTTGGAGGTGGAACCCTTAGAGCATCACACCACTCTGATGAAGAAAGGTACGGCCAGTCGTTGACAGCCTTGTAGGTATTCGTAATGCGGCATTACAGGTGACATCATGATTAGTGTAAATTGGACTTATTGACAATGCACATGTATGTTTGTGAAAGCTCCATGGGCTCACAATGTAAATTATCATGTTGTGCATGACGTCTGACTCCTACAGAATATAGTGCCTGCTTGGGGCTCAACACACATGTCCGTCTAATGTGCACATATACTATTTTGAACGTAGTTACCTCATGCTTGTTATGTGTGTAACTGTATATTGACCACACGCATGGGGTGGGTGAAGGCTAGAATACTATGTTGTGTGTGAGGTAGATGTCTTTGTTGGTGCAGTTTGGATTTGAACACACTAGCTCTTGTATACACCTGCTGACGCTGTGTGTCTTGTGCCCCACTTGACCGTAAGGGCCCTGATCCAGTGACTGTGATGTGTGGTGATTACTGTGCCATTTTGTTGTCAGTGATCCTGAGTGAGGCAGATACTCCTGCCTTCACATCCACATGTCACTTTGTGCATTGCGGGTGCCCTTGTGTTATGTGTTTGTTTAGCAATTAGTCACACCCCTCCTGCCGTCATGTCTTCACTCATTGCTGCAGCTGCATACACAGCCACCATGCAGCGCACACTATCCAGGAACACAGACACCTACAGGATGACCCTCCTTCCATCCATTAATAGAGCATGCTCCTGCCACCCTACACACAGACAACACCAGACATTCACCCTCGTGCTATAAAAATGCTTTGTACTCAGCCATAGCTGCTGCTATGCGTGTGTGTGCAACACATACTGGCACGACTATGCAGATTCACATGACATTGGGTCTACGTACCACCAGGTCATGTGCCGTGTCCAACACACACACACACCTTACATAGGCACAATATTGTACAGTGTTAGCTTGTCAACACCACTAGATCAGAAAACTGTTAGCTTACAGTCATGTGCCAGAACACAACATGCTCACACCACTTCAACATTGCTGTCACAGTCAGTCAAGTTGGCACATGGGACACACACCATGACCCTGTCTCTTGGGTGTGGTGTGATTTGGCCGTTCAGGGGTAGGTATTTGTCTGATGTGTGTCGTTGTTCTGTATGCGTTGCTCCCATTACAGTAGTATAGTACTTGTAGCTCCATAGGGGTAGGTCACCTAATCAGGTGTGCTTGTCTAGAGTGCTCCAGCCCATTGCCCACAGTCTGTCCTGCCACCGTTATCCTGTGCGGCATTAATCACATACACAGTAATGCATCATGCTGATGGTAGCTCACATACCTGAGGACACAGTTGTAGGTACTCCCTACATGGACTACTACTTTTGTGACACTGACATGTACTCCTCAAAGTGACTCTCCTGGGCCTGCCTGTGCTAGCAGTATTGGGATCCAATCCCCCCTCCAGCATTGACTGTCCCACACAGGTGTGTCTTACCATCCATGTATGTAGTTTGTGGAAATTTCTGACCAATGTGTGTCCTCACTCAGATTCTGATCCAAGTGTGTGGATGACTGCTGTTTGTTGTATACCTTGCATTTTTGACATTTGCAGGCACATATACATGTATGCTGTTTCAAAGATTACTCACCAAATGCGTATGATGTTTAGATTATTTATTGGGTGATCTTGTGCATGAAACGTGAATAGGTGCTGTACAGAAAGGGGTGGAATCCAAAATTCACAGCTGGAGATGAGATGCCTTACAGTTTCAGTCAACAGAGTCCAGGCCACAGTGCCTGACATCATTGGGCAGACTGTGACCAGCAAGTCCATGTGGGAGAGTCTCATAGGGGATGCTGTTGCACCCAGGGTCAATATGCCAGGTCCAGTGTCCTGGGAGAAGTCCATGGGCCACAGGCCCTCAACGTATTCGCCGTGGACGACCCACCTTCCTTGGGGGACCCTCATGTGCAGGCATGGACGGTGCATGGGACGCTACGTCAGAGGGTTCCTCCTCCTCCTCCCTCTCCTCCCTCCCTGTGGCTGGTGTTGCACTTTGCCGTGATGTTGCTGGCCTTGTGACACAGGGAGGGGGCTGCATGTTGGCAGCCATCTGACGTAGCACATGGAAAATGTCCCTATGCACCATCAAGAGCTGAGCCTGGTGTGCCTCCACCCGTCCATAATGCAGGTCTTGCCTGGCTATTTGCTCTGCCTGCTGTTCTCTGAGCTGGTTGAGGGTCTCCGCAAGCTGGCTTACCTCCATGGTGTCCCGCCGGTATGCCTCAAGGATGTTAGTGAGTTCAGCCATACCCGTCCCTGCAGCTGACTGGCCAGATTCTCGCCTCTGCCTTGCGCCACTCCCACCACCCTGACCCACATGAGCACGGCCTGCGCTTGTGGGCACATCCGATCGACGGGCCCCCGAGTGCTGGGAGGGTGGAGGTTGTCACCAACCTCAGGGGCGCCCGACAAAGGGTGTCCCTCATTTTCAGACTGGCTCTCTTGTGAATCATGGGCAGGGCTCTGACCTGTCTGCTGGGATGTGGTGGGAATAGGTCCGGTGGTTGGCAGAGATGTAGCTGGTACAGTTGCTGCAGGGGTTTGGGATCCAGAGGAGCCAGGTTGGTTGGGGTCATCCACAGTGCGTTGAGGGACGGCGCTGCCGGTGAGGTCTGGGTCCTGCTGAGCCTGGGACTGGGATCCTTGGCCCCCCTGGCTGGGGGGGAGATCCGCACGTTGCCCTGTGTGTGGGAGAGACAGACACTGTTAAGGCAATATCAAGTGACATGTGGTTTGGTTATCCATTATCAGCATCACTGTTCCACAAGCTATACATTGCTGACATTGTACAGTTGTGTATTTAGTGGTAGAAAAAACAATTTTACGATGGGGTATTTACATTCTTCCAATCTCTTGACAATGACTGACACAGCCATTGCTGTGTCTTGTGTTGCCGGCACCACACGTGTAAAGCATTGGTAAGTTTCACGCAACATCCTGGATACGGTGAAAATTCTTATGTGTGCGTCAAGCATGCACAGAGTTTAGATGCAGCATGTTGATGTAAGAGACAGAGCATCATTATTTAGCATGTCAGCTACTACTTTGGATGTCTTTTGCTGTTCCATGCTGGCCAAACAATGCCAACACCGCTGGACCTGTACACCCACTTCTAGATCATGGCTTTAGAACTTGGCACTTCTCTAAGACGCATCACCTTGTCAATACCCATGTCCATGTTGGTACTTATGTGCATCCACAAAGGTAATGAGATGGGGCACGTGCTTTTTTAGAGAGGCACAATGGACTGGAGCTTCTGTTATGTGCATGTATGAGTTGTATGCATATTCATATGAGTACGTGTTTTGTTGTGGTACATGGCAATTGGGACAGTGTTGCAATACAACGCCTGTCCCCCGGGGATGAGTTTCTGTAAGGGGTGTGTACAACAGGCCATGCTATTACTTTATTTGTGAATTGCAAGCGTCCATTGTTCATGATTTGGCTGTCCCCTCATGTGGCATGCTGCCATAATCGTGGATTTGTGTTGGTGCACAGGATGTGTGACCTTGTCCTGGTGTTTGTGTTTGCAATGAGCACAGGAGGGACTTGTGCTGCCTACACCTGTGCCCATTGTGTACTACAGAGCTTTCTGAGATGTGTGTCCTGACACAGTACAGTGTTGACAGCAAATGGTGGGTGTCTTACTGGCACATAGCAGATGTTTGCTGGTACTTGTGAGACATCCCTTAACATTCTGCTCTATGGAGTTTGTGAGGCCTGTGCAGTGCTTGTGTGCAACTGTGTGTGTGCCCCAGGGATGTGCGTTGAGGTGACAGAGGGACGAACACTGACTGATGGAGACAGAGGGAGAGGGAGACAGAGGGAGACAGAGGGCAACAGAGGGCAACTGAGGAAAAGGGCGACAGAGATAGAGGGCGACAGAGACAGAGGGAGACAGAGACAGAGGCCGACAGAGGGAGAGGGAGACAGAGACAGAGGGAGACAGAGGGAGAGGGCAACCGAGGGAGAGGGCAACAGAGACAGAGGGAGACAGAGGGAGAGGGAGAGGGCGACAGAGACAGAGGGAGACAGAGACAGAGGCCGACAGAGGGAGAGGGAGACAGAGACAGAGGGAGACAGAGACAGAGGCCGACAGAGGGAGAGGGAGACAGAGACAGAGGGAGACAGAGGGAGAGGGCGACAGAGGGAGAGGGCGACAGAGGGAGAGGGCGACAGAGACAGAGGGAGACAGAGAAAGAGGCCGACAGAGGGAGAGGGCGACAGAGGGAGAGGGAGACAGAGACAGAGGGAGACAGAGACAGAGGCCGACAGAGGGAGAGGGAGACAGAGACAGAGGGAGACAGAGACAGAGGCCGACAGAGGGAGAGGGAGAGGGAGACAGAGGGAGACAGAGGGAGACAGAGGGCAACAGAGGGCAACCGAGGGAGAGGGCGACAGAGACAGAGGGCGACAGAGACAGAGGGAGACAGAGACAGAGGCCGACAGAGGGAGAGGGAGACAGAGACAGAGGGAGACAGAGGGAGAGGGCAACCGAGGGAGAGGACAACAGAGACAGAGGGAGACAGAGGGAGAGGGCGACAGAGGGAGAGGGCGACAGAGACAGAGGGAGACAGAGACAGAGGCCGACAGAGGGAGAAGGAGACAGAGACAGAGGGAGACAGAGACAGAGGCCGACAGAGGGAGAGGGAGACAGAGACAGAGGGAGACAGAGGGAGAGGGCGACAGAGGGAGAGGGCGACAGAGACAGAGGGAGACAGAGACAGAGGCCGACAGAGGGAGAGGGCGACAGAGGGAGAGGGAGACAGAGACAGAGAGAGACAGAGACAGAGGCCGACAGAGGGAGAGGGAGACAGAGACAGAGGGAGACAGAGACAGAGGCCGACAGAGGGAGAGGGAGACAGAGACAGAGGGAGACAGAGGGAGAGGGCGACAGAGGGAGAGGGCGACAGAGGGAGAGGGCGACAGAGGGAGAGGGCGACAGAGACAGAGGGAGACAGAGACAGAGGCCGACAGAGGGAGAGGGAGACAGAGACAGAGGGAGACAGAGGGAGAGGGCAACCGAGGGAGAGGGTGACAGAGACAGAGGGAGACAGAGACAGAGGCCGACAGAGGGAGAGGGCGACTGTGGGAGAGGGAGACAGAGACAGAGGTAGACAGAGGGAGAGGGCAACCGAGGGAGAGGGAGACAGAGGGAGACAGAGGGAGAGGGAGACAGAGGGAGACAGAGGGAGAGGGCGACTGAGGGAGAGGGAGACAGAGACAGAGGGAGAGGGAGACAGAGGGAGAGTGCGAGACAGGGATGGAGACAGGTAGATAGTGCTTGCTCTCTTGCTACACTGCCTTACTTTGTCACAAAATGATGCATCTCTGTAAGGTGTGTCAGCAAATAGTAAATATTTAGAAGCTGTGGTGTAGTATCTTGTGTGATATTTACCTATCCCTGTGCATTGGTCATTATGCTTGTGTGTGTCCCTGGGACATATGGCATGAGAGCAGCCTCTTACCCTACACATTGCACCCTATGTGCCTCCCCCTTGCAACTACCACCATTTGGTAGTGTACTGCTTGGAGTCATGGCCACCCACCCCATGCTGCTGGGCACTGTTGTTAGTCTACCCATGTAACTTGTGTTTTTTGTACACTCACCAGACTCAATGGCTCCTTCTATTCCATGTACTCCCACCGCTGGCAGTAGGACCATGACCTTCTCCTCCCAGGGCTGGTATACAGGAGGTCTGCGGGGACCACCGCCTCCAGTGTGGTGTGCAGAGGCGTAATCCTGTGCCATCTTCTTCTTCACCATCCTCCGCAGATCGTACCACCTGGCCTGGCATTCATCCCTGGTGCGCCTGATGGGTGCAACAGCATTGACCCGGTCTACGATCCTCTCCCACAGGCGTGTTCTTTCTGCCAGGCTGGTCTGTCTGACCAATGCGCCAAACAGCTGCGGCTCGACTCTGATGACTTCATCTGTAAGTATCTCCATCTCCGGGTTAGTGAATTTTGGATTCTTGTGTGTGGTCATGGTGTGTAGTGTATGTGATTGAGGGGTTGATGGTGTGTATGAATGAGGGTGTTTGGGTCAGAATGTGAAGGGGGTGGTGTGGGTGTAGATGAGATAGGGTGTATGTGTGAAGGTATGTGTCTGCAATAGTTTTTGTGCTCTCAGTTTCCTTGCAAGAATGGGTATGTTGCAAAGGATGATGGGTTGTATGTGTGGTCCCTTTTATTGGTCAAATGGTGGGTGTGGCTTAATTTGAATTGTTGGGGTGGGTGTTATATGGGGTGGGTGTTGGTGTTGTCCTCTGTTTGGCTGTTTGGCTGTGACCAGGACATTGATTGTCAAAGGTGTGTACACAGGAGACATGTTCAGTGTGGTAGTGCGACTCGTTAGCAAGGTCCTTGTGGTCGTTTTGGTGTTGGCGTTATGTGTGTCGTACTTGTGCGTGCGAGTGAGTAGTACGGGCCGTTGGCGGGTGGGGGGGTGCGCGTAGGCTTGGCCGAGGGGTGTGCGTGTGGTACTTGTGCGTGCGAGTGAGTGGTATGGGCCGTTGGCGGGTGGGGGGGTTCGCGTAGGCTTGTTGGGGGGGGGGTGCGTGTCGTACTTGTGCGTGCGAGTGAGTGGTACGGGCCGTTGGCGGGTGGGGGTGTTCGCGTACGCTTGTTGGGGGGGGGTGCGTGTCGTACTTGTGCGTGCGAGTGAGTGGTACGGGCCGTTGGCGGGTGGGGGTGTTCGTGTACGCTTGGCCGAGGGGTGTGCGTGTGGTACTTGTGCGTGCGAGTGAGTGGTACGGGCCGTTGGCGGTGGGGGTGTTCGCGTACGCTTGGCCGAGGGGTGTGCGTGTGGTACTTGTGCGTGCGAGTGAGTGGTACAGGCCGTTGGCGGGTGGGGGGGTTCACGTAGGCTTGTTGGGGGGGGTGCGTGTCATACTTGTGCGTGCGAGTGAGTGGTACAGGCCGTTGGCGGGTGGGGGGGTTTGCGTAGGCTTGGCCGAGGGGTGTGCGTGTAGTATGTATTGGTGGAGCTTGCAGTGAGGCGAATGTCCCGTACGAATCAATGTTGAAGCGAGAATACTTTGGCCCGTACGTATCTCGCTCAGGCCTTTCGTTCCGAATCGGAATAGTGAGTTTGTACGGACTGATAACGAATCGTACGGTGGTCTGCACGAGGCTTATTCGTACGGGTAAACGAATGTCATTCGTACGGGTCGTAGCAATTCGTACGGAAATCAACGGAAACGGATCGGAATTCGCAGGTCGGACGGTAGTTTCCCATTCGTACGGAATCGGCTACGAATACGATTCGTACGGCGGATTATTTTACCGGATCGGAATCGACGCCCTAGTGTCTAAAGCCCTCTTTAATGGTAGAGGTGGATTTTAAGTCACAATTCTGAAAATGCCACTTTCGGAAAGTTTGCATTTTCTTGTCAACAATTTGGTGTCAGCAGCCTGTCCCTGGGTCACATAACTAGATATAGCTGGCAGTTCATCTTTGTGTTTTGCTCCCAGACAGTGATACAAAAGGAAGGTAGGTTTTGGCAGCCACTCTGCCTTCACAAGGAGGCAAAGCTGTCACCTGCCAGAATTGCACATCACAAAGGCCCTGTCTGAACACACTCACAACAAGTTTGTCACTAGTCTTTTGTTTCCCAAGACACGTTGGGGCTGGAGCAGAGAATGGGGAGGGTGCCTGACACCTCAGGGGGATGGGAACCTCCAAAACGTTCTCCTACTTCTAAGTGGTCACCAGGTATAAATAATGGATCCAACTCTTCAGTACACATCTGGACCTGTTGAAGGCTCAGAAGAAGGGCTGCTTTGCTGCTTTGCTGCAATAAGAACTGCCCTGTTGCCCAGCTGTGCTGCCTTGCTTCCCTGCTCCCCACCTACCTGTCTAAGAAGGACTATACCTGCATCTTGAAACCAGGAACACAAGAGTGACTCCATGTGCCAGTTGACTGGCCTCCTAATCAGAGCCTCAGGGACAGAACAGGGTCCAATGTATGTATGTATGTATGTATTGCGACTTATATAGCGCACGTATCACCCGAAGGCATCAAGGCGCTTGCCTTGGGAACCCGTCCAGGCGTTTCCCTGTGAGATAACCCCTACTGGGTATCCCCAGGGTGAAAGCCAGGCATCCCGCAGCGGGGTGGGCCGCTGTAGTGGAGATTAAGCAACTATTGCCCAGAGTTGCAGCGTGGGACCCCATGATTAGAATAGGCACCGAGGCGAGAATTATCGAGTCCGTGGACATTTTGGGCTCAGGACCCTGCCGCGTCGGGAATTGAACCCTGGTCCCGGGCCAGACCTCTGCATCAGGGTCTGCCGCTCTAATCAGTGAGCCACACTCCTCCAATAACCTTGTACCCAGCACCAGGACTCTGCCAGATGGATGCAGGCAATGTCCACATTACATGGGATGAATGGGTATGCCATTTTGAGGAAATGTTTCATTGCCCTAAAGATGTGAGCCCTACCAGTGGAGTGGTCCACAAACAAGGCACTTGGACCAGACGGGATCCCTCCTGACTTCTATATCTCCAACCGTAACCTGTGGGTATTGATTCTCACCTCAATCAATAATGCCTCTGTGAGAGCCGCCCCCTCTGAAACTTGGGCTACAACCACTATTGTCCCTGTTTTTAAAAAAGGAAACTGAGGCAGTACCCATTGTTATAGGCCGATCTCCCTGTTGGACTCGGTGGTTAAGGTGGGGGGACATATCCTATTAGACTGACCAGCTGGCTAGACGAAAACAACTTTTTAGTAGATGCTCAATATAGTTTTTGCCCTGGACGGTCAACTATTGACCAATGTTTGAAACTGTTTATGATTCCTAACAAGTACACAGTTGCCCGCCTTTGTATCATTCACCTGGCCTTTATGGATTTGTCATATGCGTTTGATCGCGTTACTATAACCAAGCTCTGGCAGACCATGTTCACCATCGGGGTGGATAGAGACATTGTTCTCTTTCTATGAGCTCTTCATAGGGACACGAAGGTGGAGGTTTGCTACACAAAAGATTTTAAGGTTACCTGCCAGTTCCCAATTCAGAGTGGAGTTTGGCAGGGTTGTATCCTGGCCCCTTTTTGTTTAATCTATATATTTACAATCTGGAGAAGGTTTTAGTGAAGTCCAAGGTGTGCTCTCCGCAGGTGGGTCAGCATGGTCTGCATGTACTCTTGTACGCAGACAACACCGTCCACATGGCCCGGACTGCGAGGGGTCTGCAAAACCTGTTCAACTCCTTTGTTCTATTTATGGAGGAACATGATTTGTTGATCAATAACTCTAAATGATATGTGATGTAGGTGAGACCCTGTTCGAAAAAGTCTTATCCCTGTCAGGCTGGATCAGCTCCAGTCCCTAGGACTAGTGTCTTTTCTTTTCTGTGGGTCTTGGTAGATGCTAATATGAATTGGCAGAAAGAAAGGAGATCTGTTCCGGGCCAATGTTGCTATTTTTAATTTTGCCTCAAGTTTGGGAAAGAGACAGATCGGGGCTATTCTGAAGACTTACAGGGCCATGTGCATTGCTAAGGTGTCTTATGGTAGTGAAATCTGGGGATATATTGCTCATGATGAACTGCAAACAACCGAAAACTATTTTTTGAGACAGCTCCTAATTGTATCCCAGGGAACCTCCACTTTCCTAGTAATGAAGAGTTGGGTATGGCATATCTTTCTGTCCTGTTGGCCTTCCGCCCCCTTTCCTGGTGGACAAAAATATAGGTCAGTAAAGGGATCGCCCTTAACAAATTGAATTTGAAGGACTGTATGGCCCTGGACTCAACTACATTAAGGAGCGTTTTATGAGCCTGGGGAGAGACGATTTATTTTTTAACCCGAAATCGACCTGTAGCAAGGATCCAGTAATGGCAAAGGAGTCCTATTTTAGACAGTGGACTAAGGAAGGCTAGCGTACGTAGGTTTATTATTTTGAAAACTGTGCAAGCACCAGAACCGTACCTTTAAGGGCTACCAAGCTCCTATGATTGTTTTCTATTGACCAGGTTCCCTTTTGACATTTTTTATCTTTTGCTTTCCCATTTGTGTGAGAGGAATACGGATCAGAGGAATGTATGACGTTACAACGCATGCTTTTACCACGCATGCTGTTACAATGCAGGTTTTACTACGCATACCATTACAACGCATTACACTTGGGGGTGCTGGATAGTGAATAGTTTAATTTACTATTCCAACTCCAGTCCCCGTGGACACTAGGGAAGGTGTTGGATAGTAAATTAAACGTATTCCCTATCCTAGAGCGCCCCCCAGTGTAATGCGTTGTAATGGTATGCGTAGTAAAACCTGCGTTGTAACAGCACTGCGTTGTAATAGTTGCGTTGTAATGGTTGTAAACCGATCAGAGTTAAATGCCCTGTGGCTGCGACGGTATGTCTTCACAGGACATGCTCCACTTCCTAATGTTATGTAGTTATTATGAGTTACCTAGGAAGACTTATATCATCCCTATCCTAAAAAAAAGGCTAATTTTAGGCAGGCATGTCCAGCCATTAACTTTTTACAAACACTCTCAGGTAACACTGTATTTTATGTTTTTAGCTTTAATAAGCCCGCTGTTAGTCATAGAAGCAGTTGGGATTAACTGTTGAAGGCGTATTAGGGCTGGATGTGATCTTGGTAGCACTCTTATCCTGTATCCCAATTCATGTAGTCATTTTAAACTCTATTTAAAAAAAAATCATAATATAATAGTACCTGTGTATTCATGTTAGTACTATTTGATATGATATGATACATGTTTTACAGATATGATTTTTTGGGGGTATATTGCTTTTTTTTAACTTTTATGGTCTTATTGCAAAAGCCGAATAATGTTGAGTTGATTGATTGGTTTGGAGGTTTTGACAGGGAACCATGAAATATTTCCCCATACATCATGGTTCCCTGTGAAATATGGGGCTTATTCGGTGATTAAACATTGTATAAATATTAAATTTTAAAGTATTTACAAAATGTTCAGACATTATGAGCACTATCCACTCTATCACTACATGAACAGATCCCGTCCTCAGGATGTGGGTAACTCATGAACTCAGACCACACGTACCACCATAAACTTGTTACTTGTAAAAAAGGGTGTTTTATACATCATGCCATTTGCTGACTGTAGAAATAAGGTGTAGTTAAATCTAACGCAGCTTCAGATTGCAGCAAGCTGTGTACAGACCTTAGCTGACACCAAACATTAAACTTATATGTTTTCCCTTTAAAAAATGTTTATTATTCCCAATCCCCTCGCAAGGAAACCATGCCTCAATCCACTGCTGTGTAATCCTTTTTAAATACTATCACTGTGGAAGGCAGGGAAGTGCTACAGCACAGGTTTGATATTGTCAATAGGAGGCTTGGCAGGGGTCACCCCCCTCTCTCTAGGCACTGTTTCTTCTCGAGAGATGTTTCTTGATCCCTGGCCCCTCCGAGGAGCAGCGGGTCTGCATTAATTGTCATCTTGTGCCTGGGCCATGTTTTTGTTCTGCAGCTTATGGAGCTTGCGTCTGACTGGCTGCCCATCTCTGGGGAATTTAAGAGTACTTGAGAGGCTGGTATGAACCTTGTTCTCTCGCACATTACCTTGAGCAGGCTTTGATTGTTCCTTGCACAAAAAAGAATACAAAATCCCTTTCAATGATACACACATTTTCTTTGTAAAAGCTAAGGACTCGGCTAATGCCTTCTTCTAATGTATGTCGATTTTTATTCTGCTTGTTTACTTTTTTTCGTGATTAAAGCAGAAAAACAGACACTGCAACTCCTTTGAGCTACACTGCTTTACAAGATACGTCTGGGAAAAATCTGTATTCATTGGTGAACACTGAACAAGTGCATTCTCAGACAGCCCGCCTCTGTGACCTTGTTATCTGTTTATACTTCCATGTATGTGGCTCCAGAGCACCACAACAAGGCACTATCAGATTTCTTGGTTGAATCCTAAGTCACTCAAAATTTCAATTGCTTTTTGATTTAGAGACTCGCTGAGCATTTACTAAGTTCAGTGGAGCAACATTGCTGCTCTAAATAAAAAAGTAAAAAATAAGTATGTATATCTCTCTCTCTCTCACTGTATGTGTATATATATATATATATATATATATATATATATATATATATATATATATATATATATATATATATATATATATATATATATATATATATATATATATATATATATATATATATATATATATATTCAATACAGAAGAGAACCCCTGCGTTTCTAGCAGGAGAAAACGAGCCACTCCGGTGTGAAGTTTCAAAATTTCAAGGTTTATTCTGGCAACAAAAGACATGTTTTGACTTCTTCACAAAATCTTGGTCACATATATATTCAATATGAACAATCATTCCAAACTTGCAGCATAACAAAAGCCCTCCATTCGAAAAGCAGGTGAGAGATGATTTTTATTCTTTAGCAGGCAAGCCAGGTAGTATGGCATTAGGCGTTTCAACCTATAAAAGGTCTTTATCACATGCAGCACCGAGCACCAGCTGCTCGCAACTTAAAATTATGGGACAGTAAACAGCGAGGGAGGACACAATGTAGTGTCAATCAGAACTAACTTTTAAACAGTGCTTTCAAAATGTAAATTGCATAGTGTAGCCATTTGAAACAATGTCCAAGTTTGTAATGCTCTGATCATAGAAATGTCTGTAATCGTACTGCAACAGCCATAATGATTTGCAATTGTGTTTGTGAGTACTTCCTAGTGTTCTCCTCAATTGCAGTAATAAAAATGTAATGTCTCAGTCCATAAATATGAGAAAGAAATTGCCCATCTTTACTTGCATCAAGGAATAATTCCATGTTTTGCCGGTGGCAATTAAATCACATTTCATCTCAGAAGTGCTCGGCCTCGTGCTCAAGAATATTTGGTGTTCCACTAACCGCGTGGCTGCCTGCTTTCTTTTTCCTTATAAACTTATATATATTCACTGAAAAAAACATAGGTTTCAGACATGTTATAGTTAGGAATTATCATTTAAAAAACCTTAGAAATTCACTGAAAAAAACATAGGTTTTAGAGGTGTTATAGTTAGTTGGACATTTCACTCGTACAAAACCATTGAAATTCCCCCGTTATAGTTAGTTGTACTATCTATATCTCGCGCCCCGCAATCCACTGCTGATGATGTCCCATATTACATCATTCATGACATGGTCAGTGACATCACTGATGACATCACTGATGACCTCTCAAATGACATCACTGATGACATCACTGATGACATCATCCACGTGACAATCTGATACATCTTATCATACACTAGTATAACCTTTCTACACTCATTATAAAATATGGAGTACCATATTTGAAACCATTGACACACCAATACAAGTTCCTAAAAACCCACTCAGTGATTCCTACATCTACACACACATCTAAACACTTGCCTATAGATTCACTCATACATGCTAACAAAGATCAATAGAACACTATTAAATATACTTATACACCTACATCAACATTACACACCAGCACACATCCTATTTACTTATGCAGTCATCCTACTCACTTATGCAAACAATTGATCATCCTTATATTTACTAAGCTACACACTTACACAAACACCACTTTATTTATTGATATAGATACTAACTCATACTTAGTGTGTTATAAAATCACTATTACAAGTATACAGTTATCCATATATCACTCATACAATCACTTAGTCTCATGTATACTTATTTATATACAACAACTGTCACATACACTGCCTTTTATATTTCTAGTTTCTTGGACATGTATCATTGAGAAATATATTTACTCTTCACCACACCCATAAAGAGATTCACTCACCAAAACAACTGTTTCCACGTAAAGTCTTAACCTCATATACCTACTAAATCAACTATTTACACATCTTTGGACAGTCACACACCTCCCACCCAACCACACACACATTCATTCACTATACCATACAAATACTCACTTAACTAATTAGTAACTGATATAGACTTTCACATAGCAAGCAACCAACTTATGTAGTAGTTTACACAACAAGAGATAGAGTGATACAGGTATTCACTCAGTTTAATCACTATACCATATATTGAGTGAGACACTTTAAATTCGTCACTTAGACAGTCAATCACATTGCTACTAAATCCTTCATTCAGACACTTATACATCCACTCAGTCTTCAAGACCGATTGCTATATATATATAATACTTATGAAATATCGAACTAAACCACATTCACTGGACCATGCCATGAATGATGTAGTATGTGACATCATCAGCAGTGGATTGCGGGCGTGCGAGTTATAGTTAGTACAACTAACTATAACAGGGGAATTTCAATGGTTTTGTACGAGTGAAATGTTCAACTAACTATTACACCCCTAAAACCTATATTTTTTTCAGTGAATTTCTAAGGTTTTTTAAATGCTAATTCCTAACTATAACATGTCTGAAATCTATGGTTTTTTGAGTGAATTTCAAAGGTTTTTTACACCAAAACACAAAAAGCACTCCTTCTTGACCTAGATCTAGCTTTTTGCCGAATTTGGAGTTAATTCATTCAGCAGTTAGGCTTTAGCTGTGTCTAAAGTTCCTAGGGGAAAATGAGTAGGGAAAACCTGTTTTTGGACAGCCCCCTTTTTCCTCACCCCTACTTGATAGATCACCTCAAAACTTTCCATGTGCAAACTAGGTAAAAAAGAACACTTTTTTTGGCATCCTCTCATCATGCACGACCAAGCGCCAAGCACAGCTTTGGAATGGCAGGGGGTTGGACGCAGGGCCTGGCCCCTGGAGGGCGTGCGTGGTGGCCTAAGTATGGTAACAAAATATTACTTTATGTAATGCGTTGCATTTATATTTTGGTCTGGGAACTATAAATCATGCCCTAAGCTAACTATAATGTGCGTCCTCGCCATGCACTGCTAATCACCCCACCAATTACTTCACTCATAAATCCTTCAATGACCCCATTGATAATATCACTGGAGCATTTGCAAGTAATAATTGATGAGAATACAGGAACGTCACCACATTAATATTCAACGGGACAGGGACTTCTGGGAGTATAGAGGTGCCTCACAGATTTATATATGTATATTTCCAACAATAGGTTGCCTGCTGAAAGGAGGCCCAACACAGGTAAGTCCAATTCATGCCTTCTTTCTTAGTTGGTGGAAAACAGTGTTCAGGCGACCTGCAGTGTTTCACAAAAAAGTAAAGCTCAATGCATTTTGTGATAAAGATCACTTCCTCAGGGGCTGCGGGCCAAATGCGAGAAAGGAATCAAGGCAGTTTTTTAAAGTATTGCTCCCGCCCCAGTGGGCGTAGCCATATCAGTGGCCTGCTGGTATTTGGAGTCACGGTGATAATAATTCCAGTAGTTCGCGTATAATGCCTGCTATCTGCATCTCATAAATCCCAAGTGGGTTGTAGTTCACTGTGGCAGTCTGTCCTGCTTGTTAATTCCACCAACGGCGATGAACCTGTTCCGAAGCTGCAGCGCAGGTTGGCACCGCAGTGGAACTGCACTACATGCAGCAGAGCACAAGTAAATACGTTTGCCATAATCCCTTTGTAATACCTTTTCATAATGAATAGGTAAGTCCCTTGCAATCTGACATAACTTTTCCAAATGAACAAATGATGCCTATATCCTTTATTAATGATTTGACCCCCTAAATAACCCAGGCCTTCCATGTGGAAAATAACTTACCCACAAGGCAATTATCAGGCATGCTCTTATAATACAGATATCTAGAAAATAATGTGAATAATGATGCTTCACACAACAATATACAATCACTCGCAGAGCCAATCTCCTCCCCCTAAATTTCGTCAATGGGGTACCCAACACCAAAACCCTTGCTCACCATGGCAAGCAGTGGGAATCCATCTAAGAAAATTCCTTTCAAAGGTCTTTAACACAGCATAAGAACATTCCGGCATTAAAGTATTTTGCACTTAATATGTATGTTTTTCCCAATACATAAGTCAAGCTCACTGCCTTTATCATAGCTTTTCATAATAAATATTGGATGTGACCTACCTTTCTCCATGAAACAATCAGGGTTATAGCCTTTATCATTACCAACTCAAGTCTACTGTAATTACCATAATTGCTACAATACCGGCACACAACTTCCAACCAATCAAACCCCGTATCAACGCTGATCAACACATGGGTGCTGGCAAATTCCTCTCTCTGAGGTGGTTCGTAAAGCTCTTTTCCTCTTGATCATATAATGCCCGGTGACAGGTGTGCCATCAAGCTAGACCTGCAAACGATTAACTGCTCGTAATAACTCCTCAATTCAATTACATGCTGGCAGAAATTCATTGGGACATACCAGTATTAGAGCCATAGGTTGGCATCCCGTGATAACAAAATGCCAGCAAACATCATTCATGAGCACCAGGTCATCCTATTGCACCACCACAGAAGAGTTAAAGTGCAAGCACACAGAGCTCCGATGCCTTCTCTCTCTATAGAAGCTATAAAAGATGACATTTACCAGAAGGACCACTATTCACATTCAGCAGATGCCATTCAAAGTGCAGAGGTTGGAAGCTCAGTGGTGACATTATATTCACCCAAGGCCATTTTTCTATTGATAGTTCGAGACATCAGTCTCATCATCAAAGATAGATTTGCCAAATTACTAAAATACTATAAAAATGTTAAGAACAATTAAACACCAATAAATAATTGTAAAAGCACATACTGGCAGATGCATCAACGTAGCCTTTTACAATTCCTAAATAGCGATTCTTAAGGAATCGCAATTTAGGAATAGCAAAAGCCTATGCATGTAGGAATCGCTATTAAAATAGCGATTCCTAAACATTCCTTAATTGCTACTCGCAAATTGCTAGTCGCAATTAAGGAATGCTGTCCCATTCATTCCTATGGGCCTACAGGCCCATAGGAATGAATTGGAGATTGCATGAGCAATTTGCGACTACCAGTAGGTACTCGCAAATTGCTCATGCAATTTCAAGGGTGCAAGGGTGTCAAAATGACACCCTGTTGCACCCCTGAAATTGACCTCCGCACATATGTTGCACACACACATGCCCTAAGGGCATGTGTGTGCATAACATGAAACTTTGAAAAATGCACAAGAGTGCTTTTTTCAAAGTTTTAGCAAATTACCATGAAGTTCAACTTCATGGTAATTTGCTACTCCTATTAGCAAATTCGCTATTTTTTTGACTTTCATGCATTGCATTTAAGGAATCTCAATTTGGGATTCCTTAAATGCCATCGCAATTTAAGGAACCCCAATTTAGAGATTCCTTAAATTGCGATTTTTGCATTTGGGATGATTCATCCCAAATGCAAAAATACCGGGAGCAAAGGGGCAGATTCTAAGAATCTGCTCCTTTGCTCCCGGTATTTACTTCGATGCATATGCCTGATAGTGCTTAGTCAAACAATTAAAAGCATCACAAGTTATGAAAACATGCATGAATCATTTCGGCCGTGACTGCTTATGCTAGCCCTAGTGCTCTGGTTCTAATTGCCCTGGCTGTGTACACAAACGTCAAAACAGCCACAACCACAATCGAGATAGGGTCACTTTTACACATTCTAAGAGCTTCAACTCGGAATTGTAAGCTAAGGGATCTACACAAAGGAACGGTCCATTTGTTTCTGAGTTTGGCATAGAGTGGGCAGAAAAACAGCAGGTGCTTGCCGCTCTATTGAATATATTTACAGGTAAAGCACCGTCAGATTCTACGTTTCTACTTCCTCCCGTTTGCAGTGAAAGCAGATTATGAGAGGGTCCCCTGCCTAAATTGAAGAAAGAGGGTCTGATTACACACTGGGTGGAAAAAATCCAGGAATTCCTCTGCCTTAGTTACAGATTTGTGCAGAAGGAAAGCACTTGTTAAGCGGCCTAGCGTGGATGAACACAGTGTTGTAGCAAGGTCAGTTGGTATCCGGTGCGGAAAATTTCTTGTCATCCCCGGTTTCACCAAATGGCAAAAATATGTGTTTAAAACACATATTTTTGCCATTTTGTCACCACCCCCAGTGATGACACTTGTCACCCCCGGCATGACAAAATGGCAAAAATGTGAGTTTAAAACGCATATTTTTGCCATTTTGTCATCACCCTCAGTGATGACCCTTGTCACCCCCGGCATGACAAAATGGCAAAAATGTGAGTTTAAAACGCATATTTTTGCCATTTTGTCACCACCCTCAGTGATGACACTTGTCACCCCCGGCTTGACAAAATGGCAAAAAATGTGTGTTTAAAACACATATTTTTGCCATTTTGTCACCACCCTCAGTGATGACACTTGTCACCCCCGGCTTGACAAAATGGCAAAAAATGTGTGTTTAAAACACATATTTTTGCCATTTTGTCACCCCCCTCAGTGATGACACCTGTCACCCCCGGCTTGACAAAATGGCAAAAATGTGTTTAAAACACATATTTTTGCCATTTTATCGCCCCCCCCCTCCGCACCCCCCTTCCCACGCCACTGGATGAGCAGTCCCTATTACTAATAACTTAGGGGCTGTCCACCCATGCCACTTCCGGGTGCTAGAGTAAAACAGTTTGAGTAAACATAAAAAATGAGACAATCAACCTTTACACATTTATTGTAAAAAAGACACAGCTCTATCAGTTTGTGCATCATAATTATGTATAAAACCTGTCTTCTGGAGATCAGTGTTGGGTTTATTATATGTTCAGCATAAAGCTTCTGATAGCCCTTCTTTCCAAAAGGCAACAACTCTACAGACCAGGGGTGTGCATTTAATATTTACTACCTAAGCGTCTCACTTCGGGGACACGTTAAGGTTTAATGCAGGCTAAATATTTGGAATTCTTATTGACTGAGCGTGCTCTTGAAACAAATGCTGCTTTGAATAAACAGCTGTGCAAACGTGAATTTGGATGAATGGTTAAATAATGCATTTTCATTACAAAGAGTAAATAGTCCTTTCTGTCCTGTTGAATTACATTTCAATATAAGGGATTTTTGTATCCTCCTGTGGGCAAAACTCTTCTTCAGACTTATAACTTGGAGATATTAATCAGTCCCGGAAAGTGCCATCTATTTAATGCACGAATGTATCAATCGACAGGTGAAAGGTGCTGATGTACTTTGTTAAGGCCCAGATCAACTGGGGGCCTCATTTATGAGGTTTTGCCATAGGGCAGCGCAGCAGGCCTTCCTGCTGCGCTGCCCTACGGCAAAAGAAAAGGGCAGTCTCTATAAGATACGGCGCATTCCTGTCCTTTTTCCCTGCGTCGGCACACCATGGGCTGCCGAGCGCCAACGCAGGCACCTTTGCACCATGGTGCAAGAGTGTCTGTGTTGCGGGGATCATCATTTTTGTACAGGAAGGTTTCCCTTCCTGTACAAAAATAATCACAAGGCTTTTCCTCTTTCTATGTGTGCTGCAGAATGCAGCACACATAGAAAAAGGGGAAAAAAACGAGGAGAAATCAAGATATTTATCCCAGTTGCGCCTCCCTTACGCCCCCGCTGGGGAGGCGTAAGCTTTTGGCACTGCCTCAGATGTACGATTTCTCGTAAATCTGGGGCAGTGTCAAAAGGCCATGGATGTTGATGAGAACGCCCCCAGCAACACCCATTGCACGTCCCTTTAACGAAGAACACTGCGTTATAGGGACTGATATTTATCAGGTAGTTTTAAGCCGAAAAAAGTGGCTTAGTGCTGCCTGATAAATATCACACAGGCTTCTGCGCCACAGAACGTCACAAAAAGTGACTTTCCGATGGCGCAAGGAGCCTCATAAATGAAGCCCTAAGTTTGCGCCATCACCGATTGCTGCACAGCCACGCATCAATATTTAATTTGCAGTGTATAAGGCATTTTGGGCTAAAGGTGCTCTTTTCCCAGCGCAAAAAAATGCCCTATGCTGCTTGGCATACCTTTGCATTGCTTTGTTTCTAGACGGTATCACTGATATGTTATTTGGGCAGACCAGCTCAAACACCCATAAGTGTTTACTCAAAGCCCAATATACTAAGGGCCATATGTATCAAGCAAATTCGCATTCGCAAAGGCCGAAATTCGCAGAATTTCGGCCTTTGCGAATGCGAATTTGCTACATGGTATGTATTAAGCAAAAACTGGTACAAAATAAGGAATCGCAAAATTTGCGATTCCTTATTTTGCAATTGCATTTAAGGAATCACAAATTTTGCGATTCCTTAAATGCAATGTATGAAGCAAAAAAAATTAGCAAAATGTCCTTAAGGAATCGCAAATTACCACCAACTTCTAGTTGGTGGTAAGTTGCGAATTCCTTGAAAAATGCACATTTTTGCATTTTTCAAAGTGCCATGTGACGCACATACATGCCCTTCGGGCATGTATGTGCGCCACATGTGCACCCATGCATATTTCAGGGGTGCAACAGGGTGTCCTTTGGACACCCCTGCACCCTTGAAATTATTCTCAATTTTCGATTAGCAAACTGCGAATCGCAAATTGAGAATAATTTCCCATTCATTCCTATGGGCCTCCTGGCCCATAGAAATAAATGGGAAAGTATTCCTTAATTGCGATTTGCTATTTGCAAATCGCAATTAAGGAATTTTAAGAAATCGCAAAAAAAAAATGATTTTGTACATACATACCATACCCAATTGTGATTCTTAAATTGCGATTTCTTAAAAATCGCTATTTGAGAATCGCAAATGGGTGTCTTGATACATATGGGTCTAAGAGAGCTAAACTGGGCTTTGCCTAAAAAATGAATGCCACCTTGAAGCAGGCATTAACAAGGCTGAAATGTAAAAACATTTTCATGTCTTAAAAAACCACCAGAGATTTCATGAGTCCTGAAGTGGCCTCACACATCTAATGCAAGGGATCCATTAGAATTTGTCTAGATATAGGAATTTGTAATGGAAGGGTATCCCCTAGAGTCACAGTAGAAAAGAAAAAAAAATGGTGTCATCCCGGACTCGTCGTACTCAGCATTCTCCCAGCAAATATTGGCAGTAGTATTACAGAATTACTGCCACATTACAGCAAGATTACCGTTGGACAAGAAAAAAGACAGTAAGAAGTTGGGTGAGTGTGCATTCACATGTTGTGACATGTGGGGTTGACCAGCAATGGGGGTGGGGGGGAGGGGGGTTCCTTATGGGGGTGTTGGGTGCACGGCCTTGCCACAGGGCAGGCACGGTAAATGTTGGTCAACTACAGGGCATTGGACTGCCCATCCCTGCGCCACATACGACTGAAGTCATCTGCATGGGGTTGGGCGCAGGTTCTGGCCGCAGGAATTTTCCTGTGCACAACCACTGGGACCGCACAGCCAAAGATCGAGTGCTGCGGGAGTGTTGGGATAGTTAGGTATGGTAATAAAACCTTCATGTTAAAAGAACCCTAAAAATTCACGGGTAAAAAAGCAAGGTTAAATTGACTTTAAAGTTAGGCATGGTAATTCCTTACTTTATATTAAAACAGACTTAGAAATTCACTGAATAAACACAAATAGCGGAAGTTATTTTATAGTTCGGTGAAAATGTCAATAAAAAAATAACATCTTAAACTCAAATATCCACTGAAATGTGCCAGTTATAGTTAATTAAAGTAACCCTAAATTGTGCTCTTGTCATGCACTTCCTATAACCTCACATACTACATCACTCATGACATGTTCTATCATATCATTGATAACATCACAGATGACATTTCAATTGACATCATTTGAACTCAGCAAAGTCTGAGCTTTGCAGTTTTCCTCCCCTGACAGTAGGTCAAGTGATTGAGCATATAGCTCACACCAACTCAGGGGCTCCTTCAGATCCCTGCCAGCCTAAGGTATTGTGGAACTATGTGCAAAAGATTGCCCCAGTCTAACTACTTTGCTGAACATTATCATTAAAGTAGGTATTTTCCCATCAGACTGGTAAAAAGCTTTAATTGTTCACCTTATAAAAAAGCCTCCGCTTGATCCTAAGGAATAGAAAAATTGATCGTCCAATCTCACGGTTACCTTATGCAGCGAAGATCCTTGAGAAACATCTCAATAAAAGTTTGTCAGGCTATCTGCAGGACACTGAACTTCTGAATGAAGCACAGTTCAGCTTTAGATCAGGCTATAGCACCGAGACTGCCCTGGTGGCTGTTTCGGAAGAGATCAAACGGATTATGGATAACGGTGGAAGGGCAGTGGTGGTTCTTTTAGAACTTTCGTCAGCCTTCGACATGGTAAGTCATGTTGTAATGCTTGACCGTCTGAATGAAACTGGTTCGTCTCATGACCTCCTTTGTTCATTTTTGATGGATAGGGGGTAGCCCTTGGGGAGTTTAACCCTCAGGCTATCACTTAGCCCCATGCTTTTTAACATCTATGTGGCCCCCTGGCCAAGCTGATCCACACTTTTGGATTTGCTACAGTGGATTATGCTGCCAACACGCAAATTGTGGTGTCAGTTTCCAGCAATGTAGCTGAGGTTGCTGCTCAATTTAACCAGTGCATGAGTGCAATTGTTGACTGAATGTCAGGCAATTGTTTGAATTTAAATTCAGACAAAACAGAGGTTCACCTTTTTGGGAAGGGGACCTCATTTTGAAACTAATCTTGGTGGCTGCAGGCCCTCGGTTGTCTCCCTAAGCTAGTCACCTAAGGCTAGGAATCTTGAAGTAAGTATTTGATGCTGAGCTATCTTTTGATGATCAGATCAATAAAGTGACATTTACTTTTTCAAATGTTGAGATCTATGGGGATCCAACTTCAAAAATCTGTTATCGCTCTGGTTTTATCTAGGATCGATTACTGTAATGCCCCAATTTCAGCCTTAAACAATTGACTAAGCTTCCGACGCTGCAGAACGCAGCTCCTCGCCTCCTTAAAAGATTTCCCAAGTATAAGTCAGTTTCAAATGCACTGGTGGAACTCCATTGGCTTTCAGTGAAGAAAAGAGTTGCATTTAAGGCACACTGTCTGGCGCACAAAGCTCTCTATGGAGTAGAGCCAGAATTTCTTTCAAGGAAATTCAGCTGGCACCGAAGACTGTTGAGATACGCTGTACTACATTCAGTCTCTTATTCAAGAATCAAGAAAGCTCCATGGGGTGGTCATCGCTTTGTGTAGTCTACTTTCCAACTATGGAACAGACCTACCCTGCACCTTAAGAGTCAGTTCAATCTACACAGTTTACCTAAACTGCTGAATTCCTAGCTGTTTTCTTTCCTGTTATAATTCCACTCATGTCTTAGGGATTGCTAGCGCCAAGCTGCCTAAGGGAACTTGCGTGCTTTAGAAATTCATAGTTCAATTCACTTCAATTCAATCATTGATGACGTCACTGATGACATTTTCTGTAGGTTGGATACTTACTCAATTACTTGATACACCAGTACATCGTTTCAGATATGAAAGTAAGTGATGAATGGCTGAAAATCATGTAACAACAACAAGGTGATAGATGTAATGCTTGAATGCATCCCCAGTCACTGGAAATCACTCGGGTCGCATTCCAATCCATCTTTTTTCACCCACCATGCAACATCAGTTTGGACCCAGCCATATGCAGACAGTCTTGACCCTGCTTCAATGGGAACAGTCCAGCCCAAACTGTCAAGGAATATCCTCCCTGAACTCCAATACAAGCAACCTAGGACCGGTTTGTTCTGATAAGGGCTCATTAACTAGGTATAGCTTGATTCCAGTGGCACCGTGAGCACGAGACCAATGACTGTACATACTTGTTGCACTTAGGACAATAAACTGCGACAAAAAAGTGATTCATATGTTGATTGAATTCATCTCAGCCACTGATATTCGCTCGCGCCATATCCCAATCCCTTGTTTTTCACCCACCATGCCACCTCAGTTTGGACCCAGTCATATGCAAATCAGTCTTAACCCTACTCACTGGAGCCAAAATATGCTCGACTGATGTGCCCATAGCAAGGGCAAAGCTGGTCATGTATCATACCAGACCAGGCTTGGCAGTCTGTGCCCATTGGAGCAGGGTCAAGACTGATTTGCATATAGCTGGGTCCAAAGTAAGTTGGCATGGTCTGCAAAATAACGATGATTTGAGATGTGGCCCTGAGTAATTTCCAGTGGCTGAGATTGATTCAAGCATGCCATCCATCACTTTTTGTATACTGTTGAGAACTATGTAAACAATAAAATACCTTCAACACATAAACCCCATTAGGTGAACCAAGCTCCTCTAACATACAACCTTCATCATGTACTGAACACTTTGCAGAATAACGACGCCATGTGAGCAATAATCCAGACATGGGTGGGTAAGCCCATGCTGCACACTGTGTAACCCTTTGCACAGCACTTAATGGGCAATCCACTTTCTCCATACACCCAAGCCCTATGAGGTGCCCAAGGTCCTACTATGCATAGCCTTTGGTTTGCACCTAACCCTTCCAGGATAGCCAACCACTCATGAGCAATGAATTAGACCTAAGTGGAAAAGTGGCTGTTGTCGAACAGTCTTCGTGTTGTGCGCAAAGCCTCCATGGAGAGCCCACTCCTTCTTGACATCCAAGGCCCCTTAGGCGGTGAAGCCTCTATTATGCATAGCCTTCACCAAACTGTTTTGGATAGCCTGACCTCTAGCCAGGCCCTGCGCCTAACCCCCTTGCAGCGGGCCAACTCCAGTAGGGGACCAACCGCCCCACACATGTATGAACTTTAGGTGTGAGTGGCATTGAAGCAGGGCCTGGTCTGCAGCCTAGCCCTTTACCCAATCCCTACAGACAGCCTAAACTCCATCAAACATGGCATCTGGGCTAACTGTAGGGCCTACGCCAAGAACCCTGCATATAACCAACCACCGCCATGCACAGTCGGCAGCCAAGTGCAGCTTGGGGTTTGTCGAAATTCCTGGCCGGCCAGTAAACAGCCAACTTCCCGGCCGGGGACAGCCTTTGGCCTTGTAGGGCATGTGGTGGGTACCATGGAAGCTGTACCCAGCGAAGCGTGCATGGTCCCTCAGTATGACTCCTGCAGGAGTGCCACAGAACCTCTCCGGAGGACCACCCTGTGTCCTTCATGAGATTTTGCCCTATCCACAGCAGGAAAACATTTTTTTTTTTAAACACGGAAAGGGACGTTCTGGAGCTCTAGCAGAAGTGCTAGGGGGGTCAGGGTATCTCTACCCTGCCCCTTTATATTTTTCTCAGAGGTGGGTTCACTAGCCTCCTGTAGTGGGCCAACATGCTGCAAGAAGCCAAAGCCCCACATGTGGCCACCTGCCCTCTGTGCACATACTTTTGCCGGGTTTGATGGAGGTTAGATGCAGGGCCTGAACTTTGGGACTATGGCTAGGCCTGCACCAAACCCTCCGCAAATGCCCAAACCCCGCAATGGTTGGCCTTCTGCTGCGTAAGTCGTGGGAGTGGACTCTGACAGGCCACCCACTCCTGCTGTACCATGACCAAGCATCACATCAATGATGCTGGTGGACTTGTAAGCTTCATCCTATGAGGCTTTCACGGTCTTGTGGTATTGCTCCCTCAGGAGTACCACTGTACCTTGTGGGAAGGCTGTGCTGGGTATCACAGTAGTACCTCAGTAAGACATTTTTATTTATTTATTATTTTTGACTACTGGAGTCGAGATCTCTCCGAGTCCCACTCAGAAGTGTCAGGGAGTCTGGATGTCCCTACCCTGCACCCTTGTATGTTTTGTTTACTTAACTTCTGGACACAAGGACCAAATCCCTGTGTCCTGTAATGGAGGCTGTTCCACTTTAGTTGATATTGTGGCCAGGTAATGAGATTGCTTTGTCCCACAAGACCGGTACTGGTCCCATCGGACTGAAATAGCTTATGGGAAACAAATCTCCCTCTGCCACTAAGATTGCTCTATTTTTTTAATTTATGACACCGCAGGGAGTCCTGCAGCACTCCCACAAGACTGATCCTCCAGATATGTCTATTTGTTTAACTTTTCATGACCACCCAAGCACCTCTTTAAACATATGTTTCTCCAAAATGGCTGAATGGATTCATACCACAAACCATGGTTTCTGAGAAAGAGGGGGGTCCAAAAACATAGTTTTGCAATGTAAATTCCAGTAGGACGTTTTGGGAAGCGATACATAAAACGTCTGAATATAATGACACTAAATCTGGCAATAAGTCAGAACTTTAATCAGAAACCATGGTTTTTGTTATTTGCTATAAATCTACTCAGACTTTAAGGGACATTAAAACGTATCTACTGGCAGTCACCGCCAGTAGGTAGTTATTGTTAGAACCAAATTTCCATAGATAAAGTCTTTGTTGTTTTGCTAATAATGTTGGCGCCGTTTGATGAATGTTCACAAATTTTTCAAAACTAGCACGACAATCACTTCAGCTGCTATCTGGAAAGTTTCGGGGTGATTCGTCAAGTAGGGGCCAAGATAAAGGGAGGTCCCAAAGGATTTTTTGCCAATCAATTTCCCACTGGGATTTTAAACATGACTACATCCCATCTTGGGACTCAACTCAGCCGAATTCTAAGAAAAAGTTTTTGGTTTTTTTAAACTGAAGGGGGCAGAGTAGGAATACCCTGACTCCCTAGTCCCAGTGGGCGGCAGCATGTAAAATGCTCCCTCCCACTGGGAGTAAACTTTTTATCTGTTTCTCTGCCTGCACAGTAGTGGACAGAGAAACAGATGAAAAAATCGCTCCCACAGGGTACAGCCTTTTTACTGCTCTCTGTGAGCGGGAGCAATGCTGGCTCTCATTGGAGGCGGGGAACTGGTTGGGGCTGCTGGGCATTGGAGCTCCCCCCACGTCCTCCAACAAAAAGGAAGTGGGTGCTTAAAGGTAACTATAACTTGCGCCCTCGCCATGCACTGCTAATTACGTCAAATATTACATCACTCAGGACATCTTCTATGACATCATTGATAATATCACTGTAACATTTGCTGCAAATTTATTGTTGAGAAAACTGGGCTGGAGGGGGCACGATCATAGTTACCTTAGGGCACGATTCATAGTTATGTGGGATAACTTTAACTATAATTGCTGAATTTTTATGGTTTTGTGTGTGTAAATTCTGAACCCAACTATAACGTCTGCGTAACCTACATATATATATTACACCCAACCCATTGTATTTTGCAACATTCTTGCATTTATTCACTGTGTGAATAGCTGGCAGCTATTCTTCCTCTTTCATTCGCTGTCTTATCTTTCAATACTTCTTTTGTGTTGTTGTGAGATCAGGAAGCATGCTTGTATATTATTGTATTACGAAGTCATTATTTTTTGAAAACTGATGTCTTAAAATGGTTTACAGGAGTCCAACGATTCGGTAATATTAAACGTCTGGTCCTGGAGATGACAGTCTGCATATGAAGTTATATGCATCCAAGAGAAGGCCTGGGTGATGAACTCCACTCAGTTTGCGAATTTTGCGGGGTTTTATGCACCGCCGAGGAAATCGTGGAGCGCATAAACCTCCTCTCCCGTTAGTGCAGCGGAGTTTTTTCCCTGCTCGCGCCCACCAATGGTCAGTTGGTGAGCGTGAACTGCCGCTTGGGTATATGAGGACCCTAGGAGACAATTGATGCCTACTACTCATATCCAATTAGAGAATTGTAAGTGTGACATAAACTTTGGGAATCTGCATCTGCTGGTTTACAACTATGTCTTGGTGCAGATCTTCCAATTGTATTTAATTCACAAATTTTCTCAGAGTAGATCTGGAAATCTGTGACAATCTCAGGTTTCCAGTCACATGCCTGGAAATAAAATGTGAATCCCATCTAAGGGACATTTCTGTTTGTGTAACTGCAGTATAATATGATAGTGTGCAGGGAAATGTGCTCCCATATGTACACTGTCGCTTCTTTTTTTTTTTTACTCTTCTTACTTTTTCTAAATGGGGAAAAATGTTCCCCAATGGAGAGATCCCCTATTCCACACTGGCGTCAATTTTGGGATTTGTCAACACATTTCTCATTCCAACTCTTCGAAACAGACTTCCTTCTGCCCTTAAAAGAATACAACTTTCGAAGTTTAACATTCATAAAGTCTTGAGTTGTGGTAGTTACCCTACCTCCCAGGGCATTTTCACCCTTGAATACCCTTTACCTACCCCTGTCATCGGATTCAGTCATGAACAAAGGGGTGTAATAATATGCGTGAGTAAATAGATTTACAAGTCAAAGGTCACATTTTTAATACTTTGCTCAGGATGAATGGGGTGGAGTTTTCTATACTGATTATTATCACTGTGCCACCTTTAGTTCCTAGTTTCTGGTGACTTGTGGTGGATGTATGTGTATGGTAATAATCTTATTGCTCTCACCCTTACTATGAGAAACTATTTATGGTAATTTTACCTGCGTGTCTGGGCACAAGTAGGGGGTACAAGCGGGTGGACAGCGTCCACCCACTTCTTTCACAGGGACAACATTGTCCACCCTGCCAAGAATTTGGGCCCCACTGAATAATGTGTTGAACTCCTCCCGGTGGAATTTCCAAACACTGGGATACTTTCAGCAGCACCTACATGTTGTCTGCTTTCCTTCAGCAACAAGCAACAACGTGCAGGCGGGGATGGGATGGAGCTTTCCTATTGAAGACTCCTGATGGGCCCATAACAAACACCGAATCTGAGGGTCATCAGGCCTCCTTTTGTGAGTCTCTTGGCTGGGAGCAGACAGGAGCCTCACAACTGATGCAAATGAAGCAGAGGAAAAACAAAGGCTCACACCTCGTTAGCACTTCACACATACTTGAGAGAGGCAGCTTTTCACTTTGTTCAGTCCCTGTTTTAGGAGCTATGCATGCACTGTAAGAATTTCAGATGTGTTGGTCTTTCCCAGTATTTACACGAAGCAAATTGCATTTATTTAGAGCTTACTTCCCTTGAGGAGGTGTTGAAATAATAAAAGTGCACCTATTTTTTCTTGTATAGCCCATCTCATCCCAATGCAGGGTGTCAGAGCGCTTTACATCAACACGTGCATATTAATTGCACAATCAATTATATAAGTTTGTAAATGAATGTACAGGATGTGTTACATAAAACTGGTGGATTGAAAGGTGTAGAAGTCACATATCATCTTCCATAGATGCCTGTGCTATTATCCTCGCAATGCGCTCAAACGTACACATGATAGACCTGCTAAACATATATGTGAGGACTTTAGATCTGATGTCACTTCTTGAGATGCCACTTCCTGTTAAGTCGTGGCTTGTGATACCACTTTCTATGATGTCAAATCCTGTGATGCCATGTGCGATATCATGCGCTGTGATGTCGCGCGCCTGATGTCATGCGCCGTAATGTCATGAGCCCGGATGTCATGCACCATGATGTCACGTGTGCAGTGATGTCGCTTGCATACTGCCTAACTAGGTTAGTCCCCCACTTCTTTTTTTAGCACTTGTGCCCTGCTGCTTGTGTATTTAAATGTCAGTAGCAGTCAATGCTTGTATCCAGGTTGCATCCATCTTTCCTTCCCGTTTGATGGTCCATTCTAATTATTTCTTGGTCTTGTCAGTTTCTCTTGATGTTAGAATGGAATTCCTCAGACTTGTATTAGTTTTTCTTAGATCACCTCCCAAAATCTGATCCTGACAAATGTCTGTATCACTGAAAATGTGAGCCTCATGGCTGCAGAGATGTCCCTCACAGTGGGATGGTGGTAGCTGGCAGTGCTTCTTCATAGAACCTAATAACATATAGTATGAATTTCTCCCACTAGTACAGAGTTTATTACGGTTAACTTGTTTGGTAAATGAGCTATGTGAAAAAATTCTTTAGGATACCATTAATTTTAATTGAGTTTTTTCAAACTTATTTTACTACCATGGACAGCGTCCATAAAAAGGCGCCCAATTTCAAACATGAAAACGTGCCACTGTCAACAACCATAAAATAACAAGTCATTAAAAGCCTAGCAGCAGCCAAAACACATACAAATTTACACATACACATCTGCCAGTTGCTATATCATGAATACTTTAACATGAGAGAATATGCATAAATAAACCTCACGTGCATCCACCGGCAGCTGTTATTTCTGTGCCTGGAACCATATACTCGACCCGTAATACTTTTTGCAGGTGATATGCCGTGCGTGGTAGTTGTAGTATGTATTATTTTTATACTTCCCGCTACCCTCCCCATGACATGTTTGCAGCAAACACAAAAACACCCTCAATTACAGAGCTTCCCTTCACACATCCGATTTTCCTTCAAGACAGAGACGAGCCATTTAAGAGCTCCGGGATACTAGAAGCAAAACAACATCAAATATTCAAGTATTTCTTGCGTGCAGCTATCACTTCAACAAGCATTGCTACCTCCCTGTCAGCGTGCTCTTAAATCACCCCCAGAGATGGGGGCATTCACCAGAGACCACACGCTAGGGCACAATACTAAGAAAGGCTTTACTTTAGACTTAGATATGAAAAAAGGTTAATCAACCTTTGTCAGCCTCCTTGGCAGCTTATTTCCAGGGAATGGAAAGCTCTCTTAAACATGCTGATAAATAAAAGATCACGCTGGCAGCCAGTG
This sequence comes from Lissotriton helveticus, assembly GCF_964261635.1. NCBI lineage: Eukaryota > Metazoa > Chordata > Amphibia > Caudata > Salamandridae > Lissotriton > Lissotriton helveticus. The sequence goes on from NC_136071.1 coordinate 144,061,880, forward strand.
AGTTGTGAGCTGCAACTCCTCTGCAAAGCTTTAATCAGTGTTGCAGAAAAATATGGGGGGCGTGAGGGTAAGAAAATGTTTCCCTCCTTCTCCCTGTGGAGCACATGATGTGAATGACCGGGTTTAATAAAGAGAGCAGTGAGGGAAGGTGTGGGGTGGGGGGAGTACATTATGGTTCCCAGTGCAAGAATGCTGCCTCTGTGAAGAAATAGACAAGGTTGAAAAGTGTGCCTTCAGTTGTGAAAAATCTATTACATTTTCACAGGCATACCACATTTACATGACTTTGTTGTGTATTCCATAAATATGGCAGCTTTAAATGAAGCTATATTTGCACAACAATATGTATAAATTAGGGTGGATCTAAAAAAAAAGAAAGAAAAAAGAAATACGCCTTGCTTTTCAACCGTGCCCAAAAGATAACTCATCAAACTCATGTTCACAATACGTGGAAATCGAATACTTGCACATTCTACGGGTTGAGAAGAGATCTGTAATGCAACAGGGGTGCAAGGACGATAGAACACATTACATTGCTACATATATGTGACTTGTGCACTGCAATGACAAAGCCTTTGTCGCTTTTTTTAAGACTGGAGTCTTTGGAGGCTGGAGTTGCTAATGGTTAATGGGTGGAACTCAGTGCTTGGTTTGTAAAAAAAAATCTTACATGCCAGGGCTCTCGTGTGGAGGCTACTACAGCAGCTTGCACCACACATTGCCCCTGCTATGCTGGCAATTATAGTAACAACACAACTACCATCACACTCCTACAAGTGTGACAATTCAGACTATTTCAGGCCCTCAAAGCTTTAAGAATGGCTCGGGCAGCAAGAAATAGAAATGTTTAGTGTATATTGAATTAAATATTAACTGTGGTTGTGGTCATCTACAAATTAGCCAGACAATGCCACCTTGTGGACGACTGTCACAAGCGCCGGTGTTGGCAATTAAGTGTCGAGCACCGGAGACCACCGGCTCAAATTAAGCACTGACTGAGGCTCCAAGATCAAGGCAGACACCGGCACTATTTAAATGCCAGCTAGGCAAATGGCTGCTGCCTGCCAGCCTTCTGCGCCGCATTGGCTCTCTGTTATTTTCCTCTGGTTCAGTTCCCTCGGTATTCCAGACTTTTGCCTGCCTAACTGACTAGGCTCTTTGACTTTGATTTGGCTTTTGGCATTGCTGTGTTTCTCTTTGCCCATATACCCTTCTCTAATAGTGTTTCCATGACTTGGGCACTTAATGTCTTACAGGCATCCTCCAGTTTAGGCTAGGTACACCGTGGACTGCCATCTTGAAAATTGTAAATCATTGAGGCATGTAATCCACCTAGCAAGTTCCTTATGTTAACTACTTTTAGTAAAGTCATATATGCTCTTTCCTTTTATATAGAGGCAGTCTCTTATCAGATTATATTGGTTGATAACATTTTTGTGATACAAGACATGAGACCAGAAAGTGTGGTGCCAATGAAGACCTTGATGTGTGTGTGTTTTTTTTCTCTATCTCTGTATCCCAAGCCACTTTTACTCAGGTATATGGTTCTGCCTGGAACGTCTTCTTTAGCTCCTGCAATTTAAGGAGAGGGTGAGTTGTCATCAGAACATGTTGGACATCACCCGGAAATCCCTACATTGACTCAACAAATCTTCAGCCTCAACTGGAAACCCATGCAACTCCTCACAAATGACAAGAACATCAAGATCCATCAGTATGCAGATGCCACTAAATGTTGGATAAAAGTCACATCGCTCATTACATCACCTTACTACGAGACTGCCTAGCGACCAGGTCTAGAGGTTCAAGACATGCCTGATGCGCAAGCACAGAAGGATTTTGTGGTCATCACCAGCAGCAAGAAGCAGGAATGTGGACAGAACTGGCATTTATTGATAAGACTTGCCAGCCTCACCTAGAACATTTTGACTGCAAAGAACACCCAACCCCTTTGGCTTCAGAATCCATCTCTCAAGAAAGGCACAATCCACGTAGTACAAGCTCAACATGTATTTATGTCTATATTTAATAGAGTACTGAAGCCAGTGGGTATCATTAAGGTGTACTGGAGAGCAACTCAAGGTATAGCATAATTAGACTGAACCAAGCAAAAAGTCCCAGTAACAGGAAATATCAAACTGTGGTGCTGATCTTCAGGCGAAAGATCTAGAGATATAAGCGGCTTACCGACCTACGTTGAGAAATAGAAGCGCATGTTATCAGGCGGTCATATAGATATCAGCCATGATAACATTTGTTTCAAGCACCTAACTTACTTTCTGGGTCTGAAGTGTTCCAGATCCCGCTACACAGTGCATTAACCAAATACATAACTGGATCATTTTCAGGTTTAAAAGCGACCTGTTCTTTGCTTTAATAGAAGAAATGGGTTATCTCGAATTGTGTTGACACACAGGAATCCAATGAAAATATTTTAGGAAATAGATCTGAACCTTAAGCTAGAATTCATTGCACTTGGTTATAGTCAGGTTCTAGAAACCATGGGATATTTTTGGGACATTATTATGGGCTATCCTTCGATGGGCCCTACAGCATGCTCCACAATGACTGATTTTTTTTTTTACCAGGTCTATTTCTGCGCTTGATGTGGTAGCAAGCAAATCCTTCAGTGGAGCATCTGTACCATGAAATTTGACAGTGCTCCTTTGGGGTTTAACACAATGGTAGGATGAGTGACCTAGGATCGATTAGTAGAGATTAACGTATCCCACAGTTCTCATGATGAGATTTTCTATCTTTCAAATAATATAACCATGGTCGCAGGAACACAATCTTCTCTAACACGCTTGAGGGCAAAACAACCCATGCTGCCTAAATGGCTTGGCTTAAATAGTAGGATCTCTTCGCATAATTTCAGCGGCTCTAAAGGATTTGGTGTTCTTTTAACTTCATGGGACTTTGAAAGAACTTCTGACCCAGTCCATGCCAACCCCCAATACACCAAGATCAAGAAAAATCGTTTGACAATGCCAAATATTTGACATGTTCCCAAAACCTGATTCATTCCCACACCATGATTGGCAGTGACTACCTGCCCGACTTCCCCCAAATGAGCTTGAAAGCCAGAGCTTCACTCAAGCTATTCAAAGACTTGACTTGACCTAAATAGATATGCAAACTGCTCTCAAGATAAAACTACATGCTATATGCTTCCACCTATTCCAGGGATCTGCCTATAGTCGTATCGCTTTCCTAACCTCTTTGTAAATAGCTTGCATACGAGGTTCCTTCCTGGATTTGGATACCACCGGGATGTCTGTAGGATCATCTTGCAAACCTTTAGCTCCCTTGCTCCTGAAATGGAATACACCTGCACAGGAGAACCAATTATGGAGCTGGTTATGAGTCACAATAGGGGTTCCCAAACCTTTAGGAGCTTGTGCAAGACGTTCAATAGCTGGGTGCCCTCCTGGATCCTGAACCTGTTGGATGACACCGGGAGGCCGGCTTTAGGATTTTAACCCTTCCAGGCTGGCATTACAAAGTAACTTGTTTTGAATTGGTGCCAGTCCTAACCCCTTCCACCAATTACAAGGACCCCCCTGGAACCAGGATCACAGGCCCTGTGTGGACAGTGCTGAGAAGGACAGTGCCAAGAGGGATATGTTATGTTATGTTATGTTATTTTATTTTATAAAGCGCACGGATGCCGCAGCCAAGAGGCGTCCCGGCGCTTAGGAATGGTGAGAAAACACAACACGGAAATTAATAAAACCAGACAGAAGGACTAAACAGTTGAAAATAAGAAAGTCTTCAAGGCCTTTCTGAATGGAAGCAGATCAGGAATGGCGCGAAGGGAGACAGGCAGGGAGTTCCAGAGAGCTGCCGCCATCACAGAGAAAGAGCGTCCGCCCATCCTTGCTTTTCTAAAGCGTGGCACTACAGCAAGGTTTGTCCCCGACGATCGAAGGACTCTGGAAGGCACATAATGGCATATTAGTTGTGACAAAATAGGGGGAGAGGCTAGCTTCAGGATTTTAAAAGTTAGGCAGAGAGTTTTAAATTTAATTCTTTGCCCAACGGGCAGCCAGTGAAGGTCCTGGATAGTGCGGCGTGCAGACACAAACTTTGGAAGGCCAACCAACATCCTGGCAGCCGCATTTTGCACCCGCTGTAGGCGAACTAATTCTGCTTGATTAACGCCCAGGAACAGGGAGCTGGCATAGTCTAGTCTAGCCAGGACCGTAGCCTGGACAATAATCTGTCTCGTATCAGCGTCGAAAAATTTGAAAATAGGTCGCAGACACCGCAGGGCACCGAAACAAATACCGGCAACCCGTTTAGTATGGGTGGTGAATGAAAGTTTATCATCCAACCACACCCCAAGGTTCCTGACTTCAGCCACTGGTGTGGGAACAGGGCCCAATTCCGCTGGCCACCACTGATCACCCCAGTGCTCGCTTTCCCTACCAAAAATAATAACCTCGGTTTTAGAGGCATTCAGTTGGAGGCGATTAATCGCCATCCAGCCCGCCACAGCTTTTAACGCGGACTGAAAAGTGGTCGCATCCATGTTGGACTCCCCATTAAGTGCCACCGCCAGCTGCGTGTCATCGGCGTATGACACCATGGAGAGACCAAAACTATGGGCAACCTCAGCCAACGGTTGAACATATAAATTAAATAAGGTAGGGCTTAGGGCCGACCCCTGCGGGACACCCTGCGAGATCGGGCGAGGAGCAGAAACAAAAGGGGGAGTGGACACTTTAAATGTTCGATCAGTAAGAAAAGATCGAAACCACTCGAGCGCTCTCTCTCCAACTCCGGCCTCCTCGAGGCGGTGTAGTAGGATCTGATGGGACACCGTGTCAAATGCGGCACTGAGATCCAATAGGATCAGTGCCGCCGTTTGACCTCGGTCCAACATCGTCCTGATGTTCTCCACCACCGCTAGGAGGGCCGTTTCAGTACTGTGACCCGCACTGAACCCATTCTGCGAATTGTCCAGTATCTTCGCTTCCTGCAGATGGAGTGACAGGATGCGATTAGCATGAGATTCTGCTAATTTCGCTAGCCAAGGAAGCAGGGAAATAGGCCGATAATGTTCCGATTTAGTGGGATCAAGGGCCGGTTTTTTGAGAATCGGAATGATGGTGGCCTGCTTCCAAGCACTAGGCACACGGCCGGTGTTAAAGGACAGCTCAATGAGACTGTGCATGACCGGATAGCAGCACTCAGCCATTTCCTGGAATAGGGTGGGTCTCATGGAGTAATCAGGTGAGCCAGATTTAACCTTAGTTGTCAAGGTTTTGAACTCCTCTAGAGTAGGGCTGGGAATAGTCAGCAGTGGTATGGAGGCCTTAGGTACGATGTTGTTCTCCTGGGTGGAAAACTGGGAGAATGACCTATAAATGGCCTCAACTTTTTCAATAAAGAATGACGCCAGGTCCTCACAGTGTTCTAGGGAGGGTGCCAGAGTAATAGATTGATTTTGTTTACTTGTAAGGTCCTTGCAGACCCTAAAGATAACTTTTGTGGGGTTAGGACTGTTTTTTATCTCCCGAGAGTAAAAGGCCGCTCTAGCGGAACAGATGGCTCGATGGTATACTCTGGTACAAGCCCTATAGGCGGACTTAAGGTCTACGTCATAGGTTTTACGCCATGCGCGTTCAGCTTTTTTACAGGTAGATTTGAGCAGTCTAAGAGACTCATCATACCAAGGGCTGGAAGGGCTAGATCTAGTCTTGCTCCATCTAGCTGGTATTAGCACATCTAGGGAGTGATTGAGCCACTCGCAAAAGTTATCATACCCAAGAGAAACCTCCGAGGGAGGTTGAGGATGATGTTCCATCAACAGCTGCTGAAAATGTACATAGTTGAGTTTACTCCAAGGGCGTTTGAAAAGACCCGGAGTATTGTTACTCTGAAAAGGGGTAGGGATGGAGACATGGGCTTCAATCGGGTAATGATCTGTCCAGGCCATAGGCCTAGGCTGAAGCACACGGATATTGGTAGCAAAGTTCGTCAGAACAGGATCTAACAGATGTCCGCCAATGTGGGTCGTTAGTTGCACCAATTGATTTATTTGGAAGGCTTCAAGATCAGCCAGCAGACTGGACACCGAATTAGAAAGGGGAGCATCCATATGCAAATTAAGGTCGCCGATAATCGTGAAATTGGCTGATTTCAAGATCAAAAAAGAGACAGCCTCTAAAAGACTATGGCGAAAGGTGCCCTCAGGACCGGGTGGCCTATATATTAATAACCCCGCTAGAGTAAAATGGGGACTAACTGAGATGTTAAAATGCGCGCTCTCGCACCCCGCTATGGTGATGGGCTTCCAAATACATGGATAGCAGGATTTTAGCGCCAGTGCGATACCACCACCTCTAGCAGTACGGTGCAAGGAGTGCATGATGTATCCCGGGGGGAGGGCTAGATTTATAACAGCCATCAAGATCACAGGCACAAATATGGTGACAATCACATAGAGATGCTGCAACATGCACCTCCAGACAACAAATGGCATCAGATACAATCCTTATTTCTAGGTAGCACCTAAAACTAACATGGAGATAGTTGGGTCACCATGCTGCATGAACTCATTGGAATTTCTTGACCAAGACCTGCAATATCACCATCATTGTCATTTTAGCAGTGCTGTTTCCTTCATAGAAGGTACGTTGGAGCCCTTCCCACCCCAGAGCCCAGTACTTTTTGACTGTAACTTCTAGACAGCGAGATATCAGTAATGCTAGCCAATATTGGTCCCTATCCCCTAATGCAAGGAACAAGGACCCCGAATGCTTCAGCAGGATTGGTATATTCTGAGTGCAACTAAAAGGAACTGGGACAACTGGACTTTTGTCTCATCGACCTCTCATCGGACTTCGACTCTCGTTGATGTGGGCATTTTTTCTAGAAAACCAGGAAGAGTATAGATTTTTGGAGAGTCTCCATATGTTGCACAAATAAACGTTGCCTCCATTGACCTTGGACAAACGCCTGGGTTCCTCCTCAGACAGGCAGAATAACAGCTTTCAGCACCCTGGACAGCTCCAGAGCAAAAGGCATAGCAATGCATCAGTGTCGCTTAACTGTCTTCTCTTAAACCCATCAGAGGGATTGGTGGTGGGTGGGGGTTTGGAGGGAGGAGGGGTGTTTTACAGACTTAATATTTCAGGGGTTTAGAGGTCAGCTGTCCAGAAGAGGGGAGCTATTCTCGCCTCTGGAGGTGAAGAGTAGTTTTCGCAAACCTGCCATTGAAAACTTGGACTCAAACCTGTCATTAGAGAGTTGTATTCTCAAACCTGCTAATGGAGGGTTTATAAAAGACGCAGACTCTTCTTGGTTCACTTCATATATGGTAGGTGACTCTCACCTCTCTCACCTATTCAAGAAAGGACTGGCACCGGTTTCTTGGTGTACAATATTGAGTTTATAGGCGAGAAACGCACAAACTCTGCAGAACTTGTTTTCATCCAGGACCAACACCTTGGAGAGAACTTGACATAGGCGGTCTCCTTGAACTGAACATTGAGCCTTTTCAGAGAACAGGTCTATTATTTTTATTAGGCTTAATTTGTGCTGGTGTGTGACGAGGCGCAACGCAGGGGCCCCTTCATCCCCAGCAGCGCTGGGGTGCCCCCACCACTTCAGGGGGCCCCAAGATTTCAGGGGGGCCATTCACCCCAAAGCCAATTAATATTTGTGAGATATTGGAGACACAGAGGCCCATCATCTTATTATTCAAGGAGAACACATCTTTTTGCGTTATGCCAAGTGGTCACCTGTTTGGCCTCAAGATCAGGCATCAAGGGAAACCACAAACTCCTAAGAAATACTTTGGACTTCTGCACATACATTTTTACAAATTAAGGGGCAGATTTACTACTCCTGGCGCATCTCTGCTAATCAGCAGGGATGCGCCAGAAGAGTTGCGACGCATCTGCCCACCCGTGCGCTAACACTGATGCGCCGCATTTACAATGCGGCACACTGTAGCGCACATATGGGCAGATGCGTGTCGCATCCCCCCCCCGCGGAAAGGGGGCGCATTGCTGGTGTTGCGACACAATCGCTATGCAGCTCCAGCAAGGCTCGGGTGCCCCTATCCCTAACGTGCTGCGTCAATCCTTACGCCTGCTTCAAGCAGGCGCAGGGTTTTGACGCAGCATGGCTGTAAAAGCGACTGAGTGAAATCTTGTAGATTTCACTCAGCCACTTTTCGGAGGCGTTCCTGCGCCGGAACGCCCCCGTGCAGGAACGCCCACATGTGGCGCAGGGCTTTACAACGTGACGCATCTCCCTAGATGCGTCACGTTGTAAATAGCCCGCAGCATGGCGCTTGCTTTGCGCCGCCGCTCACAAAAGAGACGCAACGGCGTTGCAAATCTGGCGTAAGGGGCTTGTAAATTTGCCCCTAAGAACTTTTGACACCTCTACTAAGAATTTCTAAGGCTCCTATGTGTGTCTCGTGCCTGGCATCAGGCCTCACATGAGTGCCGTATATTACACGTCTCCAGCAGAGGCGGCGGAAGTGACCTTGTGGCGCGTGGCCTGCGCACCTGAGCGGCGCCCGCACGTGCCTGCCCGGAGCCGGACGGCAGGGAGGGACATTGGCATTCCGCATGGAGGGAAAGTGCTATATAAATGTAAATGAGGGTTGATCTCCCACGCTCGCACCCCGTCTCCTAGTCAATTTCTAGAAGGCCCTCCTTCTCCGTTGCTTAGATTTGCTATCCGTCTTTGGGCCTTTTGCGATGATTTCCATTACTCTACTGCTGTTACGATGTTTTCCATTATCCCGTCGCTGCCGTACACTGTATCTTTATGATCAAAAAACGCACCGCCATAAACCTGACTGACAGCTCGTATAATGTTATAACTTCTCCATCAAAGCACAGGCCGCGCTTTAGGGGAACCTGTGTAGTGACAAAGAAATCACAATGAAATACATTTAGCGAGAGCTGTGTCGTTAATATTCACATGTGTCTATAGTGAGGCTGGATAGTGGCAGCGGGTCGGGAAGAACGGGCTCAGAATTCCAATCCTGTCCGCCATTTTACTTTATTAAAATGTCTCTATATGTTCAAACATATTGGTTCGTCAGCGTGTTAATTCATGAATACATTATTCCATCGATTTACATCTCCTAACCCCATCGTTCCATGAAATGAATAATAATGCAGAAAAATTGATATTTAGAACTTAAATCTTTCTTTATGTATCGCTGGGCAGGTGGCCAATAGAGGCGCACATTGTGCTCCGACCTTTTGCGACATGTTGAACACTTTACGATTCTACTGATATGCTAATCAGGCTACTAAGCAGTCACATCTCAAAATGAATGTCTAAACCTAGTGCAAAATCTCCTGCATAATTACTACTGATGAGGCAAGACACCCGCTCCCTTGACAAATGGCCGCTAACACAGGGATGGAGGCCTGGAAGGGACAGCAGACCTCTATTTGCATTCCTGGCAAGACACCTTTGTATTCTTTAAACTGCCCATGCCTCTTAAAAGGACGGTGCTGCTTCGTTAAGAAAAAACGAAAAAATACGTTTTACTGCCAGAAATGGCATTGCTGTTGAGCTTGGTGGACCACCCTCTGAGTCCACCAGGCTGTCAGTGGAGATTCTCAAACTGGGGTATCTGCGAATCAGCCACCACCCCAAATCTATGCTCGCTCTCCGATCAAACGTTTTCATCTACAAAAGTTGTTGCACATAGATATGTACCATTGCGACTCACGAATAGGAGGGGGTGGCTCGTTTCGCAACCCCTCCTATTTAGAATTTGTAAAGAATTGCAAATCTTCTTTTGAAAGACTGAAAGGCTTTTCAACTAGTAAAACAGGATGTATACATAGAAAACACTCTTTTTCAGTGGAAAAGGCTGCCCTTTTTTGATTAGCAGCTTTTAAAACCACAAAAGTGTTTTGCACATGAGGGGCCAGATGTATGAAGCTTTTTTCAGCTCGCAAATGGCCCTTGTGAATCGGGCCACTTGCGACCTGAAAGAAGCATTTTTAAATGTATAAAGCCCTAAATGTGATTTGGTAAGCTCTATTCAAATCGCAAATTGGTTTTGCAAGTCGATGTTTGAAAGTGGTGTGCCAAGGGCGTCCCTAACAGCGAGTCGCATCGGTATGTAGGAATGTTTTGTGACCGGGAATGCGTTTGCAAAACATTCACAGTTACCACCAACTTCAATTTGGGGGTAACCCATTCGCAAATGGGAAGGAGCCCCTAAATGTGGGCGCCAACATTTTTTTTAAGAGCAGGCAGTGGTCCCACGGACTACTGCCCACTCTTAACAAATGAAAAGGAAACTTTTAATTTTTTCTTTTTTTATATGCATCCTGTTTTTCTTTAAGGGAAATGGGCTGCATTTCAAAATAAAAAAACTGCTTTATTTAAAAATAGCTAGAATCATGATTCAAGGACTCAAATTAATAAGAATTTAAAATCCAATCTGATGGTAAAGGCAGATTTGAACATACTATTGTGAACATGCCCCTTTCAGAAAGTTGTAAATAACTGTTGCACCATTGCGCCCCAGACTCAGGATGCACTGCTGGTATTGGCAAAAGCAGATAGTATCACACTATAAATTCAGTAAACATCAGTAATCCAAAGTATCCCAATTTTGACCAATTTGTATCGAAATTCACACAGAGGCAAAGTGTTTCCAAACTTTAATGTTGAAGAAATGCCCATCCAGGCGTTTTTCAGGAACACGTTAAAAATACTCTTTTTGTCCCTGGGTAACCCTGTGAACAGTAACCCAATGCATTTCGGGCTGAGAGCCCTTCGTCAGGGGTAGCTATGATGGAAAATAAAAGCTCATCACGATAATGTAATCACATCTTTTAAATGTGCCCAGAGCTCTAACAAAGGGAAGAAAGATTCTGCCATGTTGGAATTTGGCAGAGCAGGGCACTGTGGGATTGTTTAGGACCAAACTCACAGGAAATCATGTCAAAGTGTGTTAGGGTTGCCCCTGAGAACAGTTCCTTTTACTGCACCCACAAGCTAGTGCTGAGACATCTTCTTCTGTCTCCCACACTGGACCTGTGGGAGACAGAAGAAGCACTGCACCTCCTGAACCCTGACTTGTGAGAGAGAATTGCACATACCGTAACCTGTGGAGAGAGATCCCACGGTCTTGACCTGCTTCCACTTGTACCCAGGACTGTAAAGTGGCCTCCAGGGTCTCGTCGACTAGCTTCCTATTAAACTCCAGGAACACAAAATCTTCAAGAAGCCCACAACTCTGCTGAGCCCAGCGGATCAGTTTCAACTGAATGTGCCCTGGAGTCTGCTGGTGGCTCCTGGTAGATTGAGTACTAACCTCTAAGTAGTGCCCAAAAGGTCCTGGACCATTAGCTGCTGAATATTGGACTTTCTTCCCATCAAAAACTGCACAACTGGACACTTAGAAACTTTTTCCAAAGTTTTTTCTAAAAGAACCAAAGGCTTCCATGGACCGTCGTCAAGCTGCACCCTCTGACTTCGCATCACTGGCCAGATTCAACTTGCTGGTTTGCCCGGCTGAAAGAAGCTTGACTTCCAAAAACATGTGTAAGTTTTAATTTAGAAATCTTCACTGGGAGAAGATGCTAATAGCATTTTACTGGTGAGGGACTTTGCCTAGGAGCGAATTTTTAATTTCTCCTGCTCAGAGCTTTCCCACTAAAAGTCGACAACTTCACCAGAACTTCATCCAACGGCGATATTTGACCCCCCCAAGAAAGAATCAGATGGCAAAACTTTCTACTGAACGAACCTGGTCCCTGTATCTGATCCATGCTCTATCATGGTCAGTTTTAACTTTTGACTTTGACCGGGTCTAGCGGGAGCAGATACCCATAGTTGGTGCTTTGCTATTTTTTGTGCTTTTTGTGATTGTCTTTGAAAAATAATATGTTAGGATCCCTGCAGCTGAAATTTGTTGTTTTGGTGTCTATTTGCTCATTACATGTTTTCTACTTTTTGACTGTTCTAATACTGATAAATGCTTTACAAGTTAGGCCTGTTTGTTGTGCGCTACGGCTAGCCAGGGATGAGCTCATGTTTAAATTAAAGAGACCTAACTGGACCTAGTGAGAAATAGTACCATTACTACTTGAAGAGGACTACCATCCACATAAATTAATAATCTACATTCTCAAACACATACGTTATAATCCCAGTCTCTGTTAAATAAGATGCCTCATTGTAACTCATCTCTTCACACCATATTTACTAGCATGTTCCCACTCTGCCAGCTAAGAAATTAAAAGAGGTTTCTTCCACCTTTGGGAATATTGAGTTTCCAGTGAAAAAAAACAAATTATTTCTTTATAATTACCTTAAAGATGGCTGTTAAATTAGTTCTAAATTAACAGATTTTTAGCACCTCTATATTTGTACTGAGTTCTTTCATATGCAAGTTCTATACCCAACAATGGTTTCTCTTCACAAAAAGCAATAATGTTCTCAAATTAGAGTTTATGGTGCATTGATTCAGTTGATAATTCAGAAGACTGTCTGTCTCTTTTTCTTCTATAGGTTCTCTAAAATATTGTAAACGAGATTTTTTAGTGAAGCACAGGAGTCTTTACGGCTATGTAATTGTAATGGATGACAAGTGTAGGAAAGCATAGGCACGGCTTAATTACTTATCCAGACCAATCAAAGCTCTTACCCTTCAGAAGAATAAATTAGGGTGTGCCAAATTATAATCTATCCAAGAAGTACAGGATATACACATGGTTTGTTACCTCTAGTACACTTGTGCACAAGCCCCTACTTGACCTGCCCAACAACAAAGAATAAGCCTAAAATCAGGTTTAGGTGACAAGGGACATGACTTGAGCGAGGTGGCAATGGAGATAGAGGACCAAGAGCATGACCCGAAGATTTTGAGACAAGGGCAGGGGAGTGACACTATCACTATTCTTTGATAAACTGATAATCCGACGATCTGAGCAACCCCGGATTTGAGGCTGAAGGTAAAGCTTCTTTGGGCCTAACTCCACCTCAAACCAGTCCTAATCCCACACCCAAAGTCAATTTACAACCATTTTAAATTCACAGAAGATGCTCAATTTTTTCCCATCAATATTTTTAGGGTTTTTGATTTAGGTCTTTTCCAACTTCACCCTCCCAATTATGATAACAAAAGACTGACAGGTGGGACATTGCCACTCAGGAGGGTAACGGCAAACTGACCAGTGGGAAATTGCCTCTCAGGAGGGTAAAGGCTGATGCATGGCAATGGAGACAAAAGACAGGCTAGATGGGTGTAGACTTCTAAAATCCGTAGCCCCCATTCCTGCTCTTTTAATGGGTTTACTTTCCTCCGGATCTCCTGAAATTAACCTCCTTCATCTAGAGTAATATAGGAACCTGGTGGGAGGGAAGCCCATTCCTCTGGGAAGAAATACTTGTGGCGTAAAGTAAGCTTGGCTCCTGTTACTGATTTTATGCTCTGCCATTTTTGAATAAAACAGTGTCTGAAATCTGTCTGTCACAAAAGTCTCATTACTCAGATGCATCAAGTGTAATTGATGTAGTGAACTAACTCAGATGTTTTAATGGATTGCAGTAGGATAATGATGTAAAAGAAGTGATACCACAAAAAGTGGTGTCAATTGACTTTGAACAAGGTATCATAACAGGAAGTGGCACCTCAAAATTATTTAAATAACAAAATGGTGCAACAAATACATATCCATTTAGTTTTCACTGCTATGTTTGTAATGTGTTTCCATTATATGTGAGGGGCATAACAATCGTAAGAAGCTGGCTCTTTCTGATATACTGTGTAAAGTTTCCACGGGTTGCCTTATGAGTGGACAGAGGCTTGCTTTGCAAACTCAAAGTGCTTTATTAGGGGGTATAGTGGTTGAGCGGCCTTAAGCTGAACACAGAGGAGTGCAATACATTTGCAAGTACACACAATGATTAATAAATGACACACACAACTCAAGAAGGAGATCCACACCAATTTATAAAAATTGCAAGTATATATGTTTAGGTATCAGAGAAAAATGATTCAGGTAAGTACGTTTTTAAATATAAATTCTGTTCACTATAAAAAGTGGACACTTCAATTTCTGAGTTCTGCAATGTTATCCTATGGAAGGAAGAACAAGTTCTTCAAACAGGTAGAGGTACAGTGACTTACAAGACCAACCTCCGGGAGCTAAGGTGAGTGGTGGGTAAGGTCCAAGTGTAAAAACCAGGTCAGGGACAATCAATATTTGCCCGGCGGTATCGCCTCTTTAACCCACGAAATATTAATCAATGAAGAGGCAGGCGCTGGAGACTGGAAGGCAGGAAACAAGGTTTATTCTCTCCGGAGGAGAACACATCAGTTCAGACAGCCAGTATCGTCACGAGGTGCTCTAACCGCATCTCTGAGGCCTGGCCTTTTATACATATTTTCATCATCTTTATTGCAGGTAACATATTCTTGTTATGCTTTGAAGTATGAAAGGACATCCTCTGAATCTCCCCTTCAAGTCCGTTCCCACACACATTTACAGTTGAAGTCCCCACCCCGGTCACAACAGGTGATGATTATCGCGCAGCTGGACATTCCGCCGATTCACGGAATGTGGGGGTTTGATCGGATCTCATAGGGTGGGGGCTTTGATCAACTCAAGGGTCCTTTGATGAGGGAAGCTTCCTACTGTACGGGGGGCAATAAACAGTATTCGCAGAGCTAGGTGGCGGCCTGGGAACGAGGAAGTCAAACGGGCACACAGGAAAGGGGGTTTGTATCAAAGGGCCTGGGACCATGAAAGGAATGAAGGGAGGTGTCGCGCTGGGAACAGGATGGGGTTCTGAGGCAGAGCCGCGCTGAAGAGGGGTTTATGACCCAAGGCATGTGCGAGCAGGGGGATTTGTCAGCGTGCGGGCTTTGTGAGGGCGAAGGGCTATGCTGGGGGCCAGTGGCGTGCAGAGGGTGGTTCTGATTGAGGCACCTAAAATGGCGGGTGCGTACGACAAAAAGTGTGGCATCAGGGGAAAAGGCAAGATGGCGCAGATAATGTTTACCAAAACGTACTAATTTTCCACAGTCCTCCCTTTAACATATCCAAGACATCTTGCTGGCCTATTTCCTATCCATGTCTACTGTGGTGGTCATAAGTAGAGAAGCAGGAACCCAGGTGAAGGAGCTATAAACGTTACATTTAAAATCTTTCGTCTTAGGAGGCGGGTCTATCGATAACTCGTTTGCAGGAAAGTCATAGTAATGCAATATCGGACAAAAACGATTCTGTAGTGAGAGCATGGAGCACATTTCATAGAAGCTTATAATCATTTGGAATGTGAACTGATAGGTTATTACATATGAAAGTTCTGTTCATATTTGGTTGGAGTATAATCAATACAATGGTGGCTGGGAGAGAAATGAGACATAGTAAAAACAATAATCAAGGGTGTCATTGTTCGAAGTTAGTGAGTTCTCAGCATTCTTTGTCATCATCTGTTGGCGCTGTGGAGCACCGGCGGTGGAGCTATGGGTCCAGCTCTATTCTAGGTCCCGCGTTGCAGGGCATGACCTTTTCCTCGCTTTTCTGGTCAAAAAGGTCCTTTTCGCCCTGTGTCCTTTTGAGTCGATTGTCAAAAAGTTCAGGTAGAAGAAATGTGTGTGTGAGTAGTCCTTAGGGTAGGTCGGAGAAAAAAAGGGGGATGGAGCAGGGCCAGATCGGGAACAAACCAGGGGGACGGAAAATTTTAGGTAGGCGGGCTCATGACCGGGTTCAGAGAGCGGGGACTTTTCGGCACACGTTGAACATCGAGCAGGGGCATCAGGTCAGCCCTTTCCTCTCATTTTGTCGGAAACAGTGCCTCGTCCTGCAACTCCTTACTGTCGCGGTCTCGCCTTGGCCAATGTCGCAGATGTTCCACGGTCTGTAGTCAGGCCGCGTGCTCCCACATCCGGTCTCTTTCTCCTCCGACAGTGGTACCCTTAAATGAGTTTGAAAAGACAGTCTTTAGAGAATTGACAGAGGAAGGTAATCACATAAGTCTATTTCCCTCCCAGCTCCAAGCAAATGAGAAACATCCGTTACATTGGGGTTCACAACCAACATATAAATAATTGATGATGGGCTTGTTGGATTTCCTATAACTTTCCTTCGTAACTATTTCTTTGGTGGTTGTTGGTGTTACATTCATTGTCGTGGTACGAGATCTGGTACCCTTTTATTGCATTTTGTTTATTACAGTTACGTCAGTTCTTCTGACAGAGACCCACCTTCCTAGTACGAGCCTTGCAAAGCTATACCGTTCTTCAGGGCTTTATATTTATCAAGATCGAAGGATCCTATCAGTGGCCACTGTTTCTCTTGACTTTCTTTGGTATACCTGTGCCATAGCTTACCATAGGCTATGGTAACTAATCCATAGTTTATGAACATGTCTTTATTAGGGGTGCCTTCCAGCGGAGCTAGATGGTCCACCTCTAATAAACGGTCCGGGCTGAACCAACTACCAACCAGTGGGGAGAAGACAGACATGACGGCTCGCAACGAGGGACAAAAAGTCAGCACTGCCTATCTTATCACTGCGTGCAAAGACTAGACAGAATATTTCTATTCTACGTTGTTTGCAGGCAGTGAATACCTCATGAACCAATATCAAATAACCAATAAACGACCAGTGGGGAGAATAAGTAGGCCCGCAAAAGGTCTGCGTCCTCTACCCTTTCACTATCTGCAAAGGGGAACCTGTTCTTTCCTGTTTGCAGACAGAGAATCTCCAGAAAACAATCCGCGAACAGTAGTTCGGGGTGAAAAACAATTAATCAGTGTGGGAGAGGGAAATCCCCCGAAAACAAAAAATCAATATCAGTGGGGGAGAAAGATAGGCACGCTGGCTGCGTTACCTATCCTTCACTGTTTGCAAAGAGAAAGAGCCTATTGTTTCTCCGTGTGCAGACAGTGAATCTCCAAATAAGTCAACAAAGAGTAATACTAGTATTTTCCGGTCAATTAAACAATCGTTTCGCAATTCGTCGTGTTTACACGACCTTACCCGGACCGTATGGACAGTTTCCTATCTTCCGAATCCAGTGCCCGATCGTCCTCTTTTCCTCGTATTCCTCGCGGCACTCCTGATGGTTCCCAGTCAGGACCGTAGATCACTCGAGAGAGGTCTGTTCGGAACTAGTGAAGTTCGGATGATCGGCTGCCAGACGAGGGTCTATTGGGCAAGAGCTCTCCCGATCGTTGCAGTCGTTCACTCTGTCGTCAGGACCTCTCCCACTGGATCCACGTGTCGCTGATGGGCCCCACGCTTGGGACGCCAATTGTAAAAACCAGGTCAGGGACAATCAATATTTGCCCGGCGGTATCGCCTCTTTAACCCACGAAATATTAATCAATGAAGAGGCAGGCGCTGGAGACTGGAAGGCAGGAAACAAGGTTTATTCTCTCCGGAGGAGAACACATCAGTTCAGACAGCCAGTATCGTCACGAGGTGCTCTAACCGCATCTCTGAGGCCTGGCCTTTTATACATATTTTCATCATCTTTATTGCAGGTAACATATTCTTGTTATGCTTTGAAGTATGAAAGGACATCCTCTGAATCTCCCCTTCAAGCCCATTCCCACACACATTTACAGTTGAAGTCCCCACCCCGGTCACAACAGGTGATGATTATCGCGCAGCTGGACATTCCGCCGATTCACGGAATGTGGGGGTTTGATCGGATCTCATAGGGTGGGGGCTTTGATCAACTCAAGGGTCCTTTGATGAGGGAAGCTTCCTACTGTACGGGGGGCAATAAACAGTATTCGCAGAACTAGGTGGCGGCCTGGGAACGAGGAAGTCAAACGGGCACACAGGAAAGGGGGTTTCTATCAAAGGGCCTGGGACCATGAAAGGAATGAAGGGAGGTGTCGCGCTGGGAACAGGATGGGGTTCTGAGGCAGAGCCGCGCTGAAGAGGGGTTTATGACCCAAGGCATGTGCGAGCAGGGGGGTTTGTCAGCGTGCGGGCTTTGTGAGGGCGAAGGGCTATGCTGGGGGCCAGTGGCGTGCAGAGGGTGGTTCTGATCGAGGCACCTAAAATGGCGGGTGCGTACGACAAAAAGTGTGGCATCAGGGGAAAAGGCAAGATGGCGCAGATAATGTTTACCAAAACGTACTAATTTTCCACACAAGGCAGTACCACCAGTACACCACCAGCAGCATGAGGGCAGCCGGCTACATGGTGCAAATCAGCATTGGGAGCCCAATGTATTTCAATGGAGATCGGTCACTGCCGAAAGCGGTTCCAGTCGGGCTGAACCAGCAAGTGGGCTCAGGCCTTGGGATGCTCTGGACACTTTTGGTCCTCTTCTTCAATGTTAATCAAATAAGAGAGAGAGGAAGAGGGGGGTGATGTGTGGGCTAGTTCACTTCCACATAGAAATATAATGAATATCAATAAGAACTAGCTTACACTCTAGAAGCTAGACATTCATGTGTGGGAAAACCATTTGTTTTTTATGAAAACCCTCACCCACCAACCTAGTTGGTGGCATGCTTCATCATCGGGTCCCACCCACGGTGCCGGGTGCACTTCGGGTGTGCTTCAATGCCTGATTTACAGCGGAGCTGGTTTCGTGTGTGATGAGTGCAAAGTGGTGCTGTAGTGGTGAAGTTTTAAAAACAGTCCATTGGGTCCCTTTAAGTTAAAGGTAAGTATTTTAATGGTGGGCCCTCTGGCAGTATTAAAAATGGATGCGGATATGGGTAGAGATAAACTACATCTCTTATTTCCTTAAAATATCAAGTCAGGTCTACATGTTTCAGCCAGGCAGCTACGTTTGCTGGCTTTCTTCAGGACCTATGTGTAAGTGTTATTACGTGCAAGAAAATGATGGTAAGGTGTGATGTACGTGGCCACTAGTGATGCTGCTGGATGAGTCAACTTTGGTGCAGTTTTCAACAAGGGATGCAGACAGACCAGCAGGGTTAGTACCAGGTAAGCTGCTTTTTCTCTCGTCTTTGCTCTTGTGGCTCTTCAATGTCCTCTCTCTTCTTAGGTCATCAGGATCTGCTTCTCTGGTGCCAGGGGCTCTCTAAATGATGAATTTAGGAGCATTAGGGGAGTGTAGGGTAGTAGCCAATGGGCTAGTCACTACACCCCCTATATGTCCACTTCCCGTGGGAAGTGGGCATAACCCTGTCCCAGAATTCCTAAGTATGCCATCACAAAGATGGCTATTTCTGAAACATCATGCCCACCTTAGGGGTGGTACTAGCCTGGAGGTGGCACACCTACCTAACTAGCAGTATTCCTGCCTGTCCAGATGTCAAGAGGGCTCTAAACAAAGGGGCCATCCCCCTCTCCTGTGAAGGGGAGCTAGATTTGCATTTCAAAGGTGGCAGCCCTTTGAGGCTTGACACCCATGGAAGGCTAATCCACAGGTCATCCAGTGGGAGAGGGTGATACATCCTCTTCCTGGACAAGCGTTTGTTCTGTGTCTCCTAAGAGCAAAAGCTCTCACCCTAGGAGGTCAGAACAGTGTCTCTGGCTGTCAGAAACCAATCACAAGGACACTAGTGGCCGGGTGGGTTTTCAGGGGGCACCTCTAAGGTGCCCTCTTGGTGCATGTATTGGTAAATACAACACTGGCATCCATGTCGGTTTACCAATATGTGATGTTTGATACCAAACATCCCTATTTGCAGTGAAGCTATCAAGTAGCCGGAGAACTCGTTTTCACCAGTGTCCAGCGCGTCTTAAGGTGGCTTCACTGGTAACTTGCACTGGCAGTAATAGGACTGACCAGCACAGGGACATTTCTGCCCATCCAGGTATGCCCTCACATGTAATATTCAGTACCCTGCCATAGGGCTGTCAGGCCTGCTGTAGGCGTGACTTACATATATAACATGCAATGTTAGGGACATGGCATACAGGAATGTGTGACATGCTGTATTTCCACTTTTGTCTGCACCAAGAGAGGCATCCTGAAATGGCAGTCTTGCATGTGCTTGGTGAGGCATCCCCTAAGGTGGCACAATTCTTGCTGCAGCCCATGGGGACTCTCTTTAGTACCTCAGGCCCTATGCCCCAGGGTGCCATTTACTAGGGATTTACAGAGGGTGCTAAAGGTTTTGCCAAACGTGGAAACAATTGTACAGATTAGGGAAAGAACACTGAAACTGGGGACCTGTTTGGCAGGGACCCAGTACACTTCAGTCAAAGTTGCATCAAATACCAGACAAAAAGTGGGCAGTACCTCAACAAAAACCCCAGGGGCATTTTTACTAGTAAAGTGGCAAAGCATGTCGTTAAGCTTTAGAAATGCAGGGCTGCACCATATTTACAAGAAAATGGTGCGACCCTGTGTATCCCCCTGCGCTGGCGCCTAAATTTAGCTACCTAGCGTCAACGAAGGCACCCTTGAACCATAGTGCAAGGGTGTCTGCAGTGCAGGGTAAGATTGTTTATGTGCAGGAAGGAGCCCCTTCCTAAACATAAACAATCTTTAAATGGTGTTTTATAAGTTCTATGTGTGCTGCTCAATGCATCACACACAGAAGTTGCAAAATATATATATTTTTTAATGATTTTTTATGTGCGGCAAGGCACACCTTGCTGCACATAAACAATCCTTGGCGTTTTGCTGTTTCCATGTGTGCTGCACAACGCATCACACATGGAAACAGCAAAAACGAATTGAAATTAAACATTTCCCCTCATTTCGCCTGGGTAACACCAGGTTTTCCCTGTGCTTCATTTTGGAGCTGCCCCATATTTACACCACCCTTGTAAATATGGGTCAGCATCAACATCAATTGGGGTTGCAGTGGACGCCCCACAGCAAGACCCATTGCCCTACCCTTTCAGTCTAATTATATCGTGAAAGGAGCCTTATTTACAAGGCATCATTAAGCCACGTTAAGTGGCTTAAAGCTGGCTTGTCAATAAGGCGAAGCCGCTATCACCACCACAACGTCTTGGAAAGTGACTTTGTGGTGGCGATAGGTGCTTGTAAATGTCCCCCCCAGTTACCTACGCCCATGATGTGTCAGTACTTTAGCTATAACCTAATATATAACTAAAAATAGTATGATGTTCTATGTTCATTGAATTGACTGTAGCCACAATAAGTAGGGTGTTCTTAGCTCCCAGGGTAATCCCTTTTCAGTATGAGCAGACCCTCACCCACTAGGGGGATGATTTATCATCGGATCATGTTCCACGTTGCTCGGGGGTGCAATACCCTGTAGTGTAGTTCCTATATTCCCAATAGGCTCTGCACATTGGAATAACATAAACGATAGTTTAGACGTAGGACTTAGGTCGACTAGGTCTCTATTGAATATGTTAGACTTAATTATGAATGCCAGATAGCTCAGAGGTCACTAGAAACTTTCTCGAATTCACAAGAAGGGATTAGTTTCAGACAACTGCATAAACATGACAACTTTGCTCCCTCCAGAATAAGGAGTATACCTCCAGAGTCGCGGAAACAATAGATAACTATTTTACTCAGTCAATCGTGCATGCTTAATTCACCAGAAGTGCAGAGAAACAGAGAGACGGGCGTTTTCAATAAAAGAGGTTGTTTATTGAACAGTCTTCTTTCTCATGCAAGAGAAGTGAGTTGCTACAATTGCAATATTTGTCATAAAGTAAAGTGCTTACAGTAAAAGGAGTATTATAAAATAATACTGTAAAAGCATGGTATGGTTTCTAAGCCATACGGTGTTTAAAATAGATAAAATATATACAATGATAAAATCATGACTAAACGTACTCAACTGGTGCTTCTAAGATACGCCTACCCCGGTGTACCTAACCTAAGCCTAGTACATGGGAAGGAGTAAGTGAGCTGTAGTTTGAGTTAAGATAGTTTCTGCCAAGAATCTGAATGAAGAATTCTCTAAGGGTCTAATCAGCTCCGTACCTTGGTTATAGAATGAAGGAGGTCTTGTATCTCTCGCTCAGGACTCGATCTCCCAGCAACCCGCAAGGGTGACAGGGAAACACTGGAGCTGGATTTCTCAGCAGGAGAAAAGACGGCGTCTCTCTCAGTGCGTCAGTGGGAGGGTCGGCTTCCTTCGGCACTTGCTACAGCAGGGCGTTGGGCAAGTAGATAGTCCATCTGCTCCAAACCACCGTGTGTTTTGCTAGGGCAGATGCTGGTATATTTATACCTGGAAGGTGCCGAGTTTGACGTAAGGTTAGACAAAAGACGTCACTAAGAACTCGCAGTTCTTTCGGGACTCCGGGAGTTCTAGGACAAATCAATACAGAAGCAGGGGGAATTCCCGGGCTGCTGGAGGCTTGGTTTGTTTAAGAACGCGTTGTGCTTTCTAGGAGTCTATGGGAGTAGCCTTGCCGTATTTGGACTGCATTGGCTATGTCTTAATATGGGTATGATTCTTATGCCTATATAAGGATATGATTTGATATAACCACATAAGGGCATACATCGGGAATATTTACTAGAGTCCTAGATTCGTCTACAACAGCCCAATGGGCTCCTCCTTATGAAGCTCTTTAAGAAGATCTTTTCTCATCCATTAGTGGGTCAGAAAGACGCACCAACAACCTTTACAGAAACTTTTTCCGCAGGAGAAATAGTAAGTGGAGGAGGCTTGAAAATTATGTATGGATAACCAAACAATATCAAATATTTATTTCTTAACGTAAAATACATGGGATTGTGCAATCCCTGTATAATAAACAGTATCTACTCTCTTTTTAATAGGTGATGACTTGACCCTGTCACCTATTGTAAAGAAATTAAGTCAAAATGTAACTGTAATAAGTTATTACAGTTGAGTTCTAACATCACAATGCCTACTGCCAGCAGTTGAGAGGAAAGGCAGGTCAGGTCAGAGGGCATAATTCGAGCAGCTGTTTAAAGAAAAAAACGAAATGGGCCTTTCTGTCTTCTGCTCTGTATTTTAAACTGTATAGTGACCAGCAGAAAGGAGATATTTCTGGCAACAAGTTTATTTGTTCACATTTTAGGAAATTATAGAAAAGTTAGAATCTTTCTGCATGTTTCTGCACATTCGGAGCTACTGCGCCGTTTAAAAAAAAACTGATGCCATTAAACTGGTTCTAATGTCCTTTTGCAACAGCTGACAGCTTTCTTGATGTTTTAATTCCGCAGTAGAGATTCTATTTTTATTCTTCATGTTTGCAAACATGCTCTTTCTTTCATATGAAAGAGCTACACACCAAGGATTTCAGTAGTTTGCGGGAATGGGGATGGTGTAATCATATACTATAAAGAATAAAGTACCCCTTGCGTACATGATAAGGATATTGCAAATCACCTCGCACTTCCATAACCTTATAATGGAACTCGGCATTTGGACTCACTCCTTTATATGGTCATGGAACTTCTCTGTGACTTGCAAGATATGGTATAAAGGGGGTACTTTATCTCATATATGACAAAACGAATTTAGGTGAAAAAAGCAAAAAATGCAGAATCTAATCATTTAAACGCTGATTCTGCACGTTAAGCCTCATGTATAAGTGGAAAAGAAAGTATTTACTGCACCCGATACATACCTCGCCTACAAGTAATGGAATTGATGTCTTAGAGAGGAGCTGGAACCGGTTTTATCAAGATGTTTAATACAGTGCATTGCCCTAAAAGCAACGTGGTAGATTCCTGGGAACCGACCTGATGAATCACTGACTTCTCCCGCCTCTTAAAAACATGTTTTTTGCTCTGAATTTTTGTACACTGCTAAGATACTTTTTGGTGGCAGTTTAGACCTCATTCGAGTTTAATGTCTGGCGGAAGGGTTTTTTGTTGCAGGTAGAGAGTTATATACAGTAGGGCAGATTTACAAGCCCCTTCCGCCACTTTTGCGTCATTTTTCCTATGTTAAAAAATGACTCCAAAGTGTCGCAAGGGGCTTGTAAATCTGCCCCAATAGCAATATGTTTATTCACACCTTTGTTGGCCTTACGGGTTAAAGGTCAGAGTGATACATCTGTGATGACGTACTAGAGTCATTTTATCTTAAGTGCGTACAGCATTTGCGACGGGAAAAACATAAACTAAAATAAAATAAACAATACAAAACGTAATTTACATTTTAGAGTCGATATTCAGATTGGTACATCTGTGGTGTCGAAATGGAGTCCTTTTATCTTTGGTGCGACTGAAAAAACACACTAAAATATAGTAAATAACACAAAAAGTAATTTACATTTTAGAGTCGCCCTTGCCGATGAATTCCATATTTCAATGTTGTGTGTCTCTGTGACCCAGGGCGAGATTTTTTTAACCTCCTTCATAGCTAGCTCAGTCCCGAGATAATTGGTTAATGATAGCGAATTGCGATTTCCGCAGGGTGGAATCCATAATATTGTGTTTTTTGTCTCCTGTAATCTCGAGCACCATGGAAGAGCTGCACATGTATTTCTGAATATGATATAAAATAGATTTTCATTTCAATGCCCGCTCCATGCGCCATCAACAGGGCGCGCGCCTCAAACTCACGCCTCACCCGTGCTGCACACTACATCTCTTTCTACAATATGGAAGGGTCCAATTTCGATTTTCTCTCTGCCAGTCTGCTAAACTCCAATGTTCACCCTCATCAGCACCGGAATGACAGTTGAACAAGATGTGACATTTCATCAGCAGGTGGGGGGTCATGTGCATCTCTGAGGATGGATGACGGTCAGTCGGATCCTATACATTCCCTTTCCTTCACCTGCAGGCTCGGACTGGACGTTGCGGGCACCGGGCAATCCCCCGGTGCGCCGCATGGGTGGGGGCCGGTTTTGGGCCCCTGGGGGCCGTTTTTGTTACAGGGCCGTTTTTGTAGCATAGCTGCAAAAACGGCCCTGTAACAAAATCGGCCGAAAACCTGCCCTGGCAAAAGAACGGTCGCACCCCCAACCCCAGGGGGGAGGGGGGGGGGGGGGCAGTCGAGCACTTTGCCAGGGCCGGTTTTGGTTCCCAGTCCGGCCCTGTTCACCTGTGTATCCTCTGACATCTCTCTCTCCTTCTCGATGACCAGTTAGAAAACTCAGTAAATTCCAGCGAAGGTGTTCAATGTATCTCCAATAAAAATGTATGAAAAATCTTTACATGCAAATTTACTTGGCATTTTTCAATACTGTTTGGCTATCCTTAACACTCAAACACACGTTCCCATATAGGCTTTTTATACGTTCTGTCGGATAGGATGGAGTATTTACCACACTTGGTAAATTCCCCCCTATTTCAACTTGGAAATGAGGCATAACACTCAGCAGGTTTGACATGCTGGGAGAAAACTGCCAGGGTGGCAAAACTATCACACAACATGTAAATCACTTTCAATCCCTTTGCTAAGAAGTCAGCCCTGAACTTGGAACGATGGCCTTATTGGGATCATGAGCCCAGACCCAATCCAGTTTGTATATCCTAGGTTCGAAAACCAACTCAGCATTTTATTGACCTGAGGTTAATAACAAGAGGACCAAATCGCTGAAGGCAATGGTTTGATAATACATTGTGTAATGTAATGTTATTGTTGTTTATACATCCACACCACACCTATTATTTTATCTCTATCATCTTTCTTGCATTTGTCCATACACATCTCTGTACATATTTGTTTAAAAATTTTTATGGCCATGCTCTAACTCTTACTTTTCTTCTCCTACTCTCCTAAGCCTGGTTGCAACCCTCTTCTTTAACCCCTTCCATGCGGGTCTGTTTCCCCCTGTGCTGGGGGCGGGGGGTGCGCACAGCGCCCCCATGCTCATGACGAGGTCAGCTCGTCATGAGCTACGGCGCTCCGGTGCTCATGACGAGCTGAGCTCGTCATGGCCACACCCGTTCCAATGGAACGCTCAGCACTGCAGGGGAATCAACCCAGCATGCGAGCGATCCACGGAACTAGCGCGGTCATGACGAGCTCAGCTCGTCATGAGCACCGGAGCGCCGTAGCTCATGACGAGCTGAACTCGTCATGAGCGCTGAAGGGGTTAAACTGCTCTCAAATTCTTGCTCCCTTGGATACTTTTCTATATCTATTTTTCTTTCTCTAACATCTCTTTCCTCCATTGAGAATTTAATATTTTGCTTAAGTTTAAGATATTTTTATGAGAATGAGCTTGTTCGAAGCCACGAAATGCCTCACTAGGCAATAATAATGAAAGGAGGTTGAGTTGGAAGGCTAAGCATACGAAAGCTGTTTTAAAGCACTGAGGGTCATATTTATGAGCCTGTTTGTGTCACACTTGCACCACGCAACATGGTATATCCACGATGCAAACCTTGAGTGAGATGAGGCCACGCAAGGCCACTTTGCATGGCCCTGAGTGGCTCCATAAATCTGGAGTAAGGCAACTCCAGGGCAAATTGCTGCATTGCCCTGGGAAGGCATTCCATGAGCATTGTGTGGGTGTTCCCATGCAATTCGAATGGATTTTGATGCTTCCCAGATTTACCAGAATTGGTAGACCTGACAATGCACCAAAAAGATACGCCTTACCAGGAGAGGTGTAACATCACTGTGAAGCCTCCTCTTCCTGTGACTCGTGGTGCATTCATAACTGCTGTGACATCTTGTTCTGCACAGGGTGGATGGGAGATCTGCTGCCTGCTCCTCCTATGCTGACACCTGGGCCCTTCCAGCCACAAGGCAGGACTCATTGGTTTCGCCCCACCCTCATTGAAACAAGGGGTGTCCCTTGCCATGAGACGTGGGAAGAGGTAAACACCCTTGGTCCACACAGCAGACCAGTGGAATGGAAAAATTAGAGTCACTGCAGAGGGGTGGATACGATGCGTTGGAACCCTTGGGCACACAGATCCTGGCAGTCATAGAGCAATTCAGGAACACGGTAGGAAATAAAATTGACACACTAGCATTGGAGATGAACCTGGTGAGAGCTGACCTGCATGAAGTTAATTAGCAGTCCCTGGCAACAGAGAAAGAGGTGCAGCACTGACCTGAGAATGATGGCTAGCTCGGCTGCCAACCGCACCTTTTGCCTTGAGGAAAAAATCAAAGATATAGAGAGCAGGTCTAGATAAGGTATTCTCGCCTTCGTTGTGTTCCAGGAATGTGCAGAGAGGACAAACCCCAAATTGTTTCTGGACTGGTGGATATGAGATGTGCTACAGCCTGATGAACTTTCCCCTGTGTTTGTGATTGAGTTAGTGCACAAGGATCTGGCTCTGATGCCGTCTCTGGGTGCCTAACCATGAGCTTTGATCACAAAAATCGTAAACTACAGGGACATGGACATGATCATATGAACGGTTTGCATTACAGTGATCCACGCTATGAAGACAGCATCATACGATTCTTCCCTAATTACATGCAAAAGGTAAAAACATTTGTGGCAATAAAGCAAAAACTAGAATCTGTTAACCTAAAGTACATGTTGATGTTTACAGCTAAACTCAGGGTCATACATGAAGACTAATCTCCTTTTTGAACATCTCTGGAGGAGGTGTGGGAGTGGCTGGAAATGGACAGCTGGACATGGGGTGGTGTCAACATTAGGGAGAGCGGGATCATACCTTGGAAGTGGATGTTGCAGGCAACCACATACCGGTAGGACGGGTGACAGGAGCAAGCCTACCGAGATTGTTGAACAGCTAGTGGTGCTTGAAGATGTAATGCTAGACATTATAAATCAAGATAGAGAGACTTACGCAGGGATTCATCCAGCTAAATGGTGACACGATTGGAGAGAGAGGGTCGTGGGCATGGCGACATTCCAAGCAAAATGGTTGTTGAGAACACGTACTGAGCAAATACTGTGAGGCCACAGTTCCAGAGTGAACTTGCTAAGCATTGTGGGCTACGAAGTGGCGTATGAAATGGCAGGGAGAAGATGCGTGAGGTTAGCCGGGTACGGATTGAACTAATTTACGAAGTACAGTATACTGATCTGTCCATTCCACAAATTTGCCATGCTGTCACCCATGGTTCAGCTATCAAGTCAGAGGGGGGATTTGCTGTGGGTGAACTCCTCCCTCCGAGTGGCTCTAGTGGACGGCGGACCCGTGTAGCATGCCTGTGTGGTCCCTTTGCTGCATGAGCATATAGGATCTTTTGAGGGCATGGAACCTGGGCGAGTAGTTCAATTTGTACTGGTCTCAGCATTCCCGGAGTAACTAGATCCTTTTATCTCTCACATTTCTCATTTAAGTGAGTTAGCGACTGTTGGTGCTCTCAATACCACTGAAACATGTTCTAACTCTAATGTTTGAAGTGAAAAGAGGAAGCACTATTAGGCTGGTTAACACGGTGTTTACCCAAGGGCTTGGTTGAGAAAGATGGTTTGTCTACACACACACACACACACCTATTATCATAAGCTCATCACATATACAACATTTAGGGCATACTGTACAGTACCTTATATGATTGGCAATAGCAAATGGCATTTCCCATTGGGTGCAATTGTGTCCATGCCTGGGATAAACACCTTGATTTGGAAATAGCTGTCTCACACACTAGAATATTGCTGCTACCTTGCTCTTTATACATTTTGCAAAGTACCATGTGGCCTTTCTTGAAGTCTATTTTGCAAGAAAAACTTAGTTTGTGAGGCCTACTGGTAAGGTGGTGGGGTGGTGAAATGAAACAAGATGTACTTTGAAGGTGGTGAAAATGGACAGAGCACAGGGAGGATTGGACCTCCTGTAACTTTATTATATTGCTGCACGATTGCAGTATGCAGCGAAATGGTGCGATGAGGGTCCAAACTTGGAAACCAGACTCATCAGGGGGTGGTTCCAGATGGAGCCCTGCCAGTCAGCTTGATTAGAAGGGTGCATCAACTCGCAGGCACATCTAGGGTAGACCATCAAGTGGTCACTGCCTAGGAAATGGGTGTCAAAAACTACCACCCTTCAGCAGATCTCTGCAGATAGAGTGAGTACATGGGACAACATGTCACTAGCAGTGTGGAGAGGGAGTCTGCCTCACATTGGGTGATATGTACCCTGGGTATTGGTTTAAAACCTTTGAAGAAACTCTAAAGACCTTCAGAATTGGAACTGGGTAGTTTCGGCAATTTACTAAACTGGCACATACAGCCAGGGAGGTTTAGACTGGCTTCCCAGACTTGCCCGAACAGTCCATGACTATGTAGGTACTCCTAGAGGGTGGAGGAGAGAGGAGACGTGTTTCAAATATTTAGAAAGCATTGAAGGACGATAGACCTTCGGTCACAATAAAAGATAGACACCTTGGGATGGTGACCTACTGACCACCTTGATAGATGCGGAGTGGACAAAAACCTCCCTGCAGGTTCAGGAGATTGCAAGTAATGCAAGGTTCAAATTTACACACTCTAATGATCTCTATAACATGTATCTTACACCCATTAGTCTGCAGAAAATATACCCTAGCAGGACCATGACCTGTCTGAAATGCTATGAGTAGGGTCCACGTTTCCTGCATATGATATGGGCATGTAGGATGATATTGGAGTCCTGGGAGGAAGTGGTATCACACCTCAAACAAGTGACATACCTTAGGTTTGTAACAACAACACAGCACTGACTCCTGAGTATTATATCAAAAACCAAGCAGGATAAAATGCAACACAGATTCATGACTTTGGGCTTGCTATTGGCCAAGCACCACATAGCAATGCACTGCTTTGCTGACAGATGCTCCACAGTATTGAAACGGGGCTGAGATATAGAGGAATGAGCCTTAGTGGAAGAAGTGTGACTGAAAAGACTCCGAAGAGAAGACAGGGCTGAGGAGATCTTGAGAAAGTGGGCTAAAATGACACCCAACCTACTAGACTGCCAGGAGGGTGAGGCTGTGTGAGGTATGTTTAATTAAGCATTGTGCCTCAACGCTTTGGTGGGACACCGTGGATGGCAGCAGACCCCTGATCCAATTAAATTAAATTGTGAGGAGGCAGGGGAGGGAGGACCACCCAAAAAATGTGCAATGAGAAAATGTAGAGTAGAGCACTATAATATATGGCAGAGTGCAGCAACCTCCCCAGCAGCATTAGAAAAGAAACAGTAAATGTCCTGGGTCATTAAATCCATGACCCTCAGAGATTCTAACATATTTTTTCAAAGCACTCCAAGCTAGAGCAATATGCTTTTCCGCTGGACGATAGAACCCCCTTGTGGTAGGTTCTATGACTCCACTTTGTAGCTTGAAACTGTTAAAAAAG
This sequence comes from Lissotriton helveticus, assembly GCF_964261635.1. Lineage (NCBI taxonomy): Eukaryota > Metazoa > Chordata > Amphibia > Caudata > Salamandridae > Lissotriton > Lissotriton helveticus. Next base: position 144,091,979 of record NC_136071.1, read on the forward strand.
ACTCAAAGACATGTTGATGTTAAAAAACACTTTAATACATTTTTTATAAAAATCTATTTTTTTAAACATTGCACTACATGAATTGATATTTCATTATAAATATTGGTCAATTTTTGGCAAAGACAATGCCAGTGCTTTATATATGTTGACATTCTGACCCTTTCAGAAAGCCAATAAGCTCACTTTTTTATTTTGGTGTTTTACCGTTTGACAAAGTCAGTTTACAAAAAAAAATGACACCCAGTCCATGCTCGCAACCACCCTTGCTGCACATTGCTCATGAGCAGCGAGAGGTTGGGCACTAGCAGGGGTTGGGTCCAGGGCCTGACTTGCGGGCAAGCCCACGCTATGCATGGCTCTGCTTGGTGTGGGATCTGCATTACGTATGGTAATAAAATATTACTTTACACTAAATCAATCCTAGAAATGCACTGAAAACATCAAAGGTTAAACTGATAATATAGTTAGGTATGGTAATAACATCTTACTTTGCATTAAAAACAAAAAAACATAAAGAAAAATTCACAGAAAAAACTAAAGGTTAAAGGGACCTTATAATTAGGTGAAAATATCTTTTAAAACATACCATTTTAAAGTAACAAAACCTCTGAAATGCACCAGTTATCTCAAATAACTATAACTCATGCGCTTAGTAACTATAACTTGCCCTCACCATGCACTACTTGTGACCACACATATGACATGTTCTATGACATGTTCTATGACATCATTGACAACATGACTGCAACATCTGAAATTACATCCATGATGACAAGAAGACTGTGCTTGGTAGTGACCTGAGTTATAGTGAAAGGGCAGTATCTTTATATATTTCTTTTGATAACGATTTGGAGATGCAGGCCTGCAGGTACTTCTTTATGGATAAATGTCTGTACCTGTATGATCACTCTATGATGCTCATCAGCATGCTTCACATTGGCCTGGAATACCATTTTTTGGGGGGAGATCAATGGCATAGACAACTGACTGGGGCAGTGATGGGAAGCTGTTTTGGTCCCAGCTATGCATGTATTTTCATGGGTTGGTGAGAGGTGCAGCACATTTGGAAAGAGGCCAATGAAAGGTGGACACAGCATCTAGCGTTTTGATTGCGCTATATTGATGGCCTTTTTAGGTCTCGCTCTCGAGACCTATTGTTGTCAAAATGCCTCTCAAGGGAGACAGACCGGTGCACGAGCCGCCTGGGGGTCTGTGGACGCGCTTACGCTATAAACGGCGCGCGCACACACAGTGTACTTAGGCCGGCCGAAGGCACACACACGTGCGTGCACACATACACACACACGCACGCGCGCACACATACACACATACAGAGACCCCCCCACTCCACTCACCGCATTGGCGGCGCCACTCCGGACTGCTGCAGCCTCTGCGATTGCTCTCCCTCGGGCATTGGAGTCGCGGGCTTCAGATGACGGAAGTCCCGCCACACAACGGCATTACGTTCCCAAACTTTCTGTACATCTCATCGCAGCTTGTTTGTGTCTCCTCTTTCTATCCAATGGCGGTGTTCTGGTGGTAGTGGCGTCGCTGTAAACATCCAGCGCTGGTGAAAGGCTTGTTATATTTATACTTTCAAACTGTTAAACCTGTTGTCGGTACACATTCACTCTAATAATTCATTATTTTGTGGCTTACAGATGTAACGCAGGTTGTGCTGATGGAAAACTTTGGGAACCACATTTTGGAGGTGTTTTGTTCTTGCTTTTATAATGAAATGATCCTTTTTGGATGTTTGGTTTTTAGAAACCAGTATTAAGATGTAATTCTTGAGCAATTGTTTAGTACTGTCGTTTGCCAGCTGGAGGGACAGGTCAAGTGGGCGACAAGTAAGTCCCGGGCCTGGCTCGGGTCAGGGGTCTCGTTCACTGTCCCACGGCACTGGCGAGCTGAACCCAGCACCCTGAGGGATGCCCCTCCCCCTAGCTACGCGGGGGCAGTACGGGTCTGAACCGAGGCCGTGTGTATATGTCCCTGAAGTGCCCTCATTGACGTCACAGTTTAAATGCAGCAGAAACGAGCGAGGCTGTGTCTGCCGATAAGGCTACAGAAGACCCTACGTTGTTAATAAGCTGTAGGTGACCCCTGACCTTGTTGTCTTTCTTGTTGATGCATTTCTGCCTCTAAAATACTTCAGCTTAAGTCAGGCTCAGCCAGTGAAAACCCGGTGCTCGCTCTTATTCTGAAACAGATGTGTTTTAAGTGAGTGCAAGTGTTCTGGATTGCTTTATTTGTTCATCCCATGCCCCTCCCTCTTTGTGGCTGCACCGTGGCCATTATTACACAATTCAACGGTACACAATGTATATAGGCATCAGAGAGACTCCTGGACAGTGTCACTGGTTGTCATGTTAAGCTTGTGTGTTGCATTGTCCTCTGTACTGAGGGCGGTGACTGATTTAGCTCTTGAAAGACCAGGAAGTGCTCAGCATTGTTCTGTGCAGAGCTGGAGCGAGGAGGCGATGCCGCCCAGGGGTGCCTGCGCTGATCCTGGCTACCCCACTTAACCACATGGTGTGATCCTGGTGAACCACTCTGCTTCTCTTTGTCTCAGTTTTCTTGACTGTCAAACTATAAAGCGCCTAGAACAACAAAAAGACAAATGCCTCACGTGCACGTGGTTCTGAAGACACAACATTATTGGCCGTTTAAATAGTGCTCATTAAAATGGAATTGCTTTTTGCATCACTCGTCATTAATATTTCTAAATATATCTAAAGAACTGGTGAATCCAATAAATTAAACGGAAGCATTTGTGAATGCAAATAAGTTGACTTTTCTGATTTTCACATGACCATTCTGTCAGTGGCTCCTTGGGTCTTATGGCGCTCGGCTCTGCTCTTCCTATGAATTTGCTGTTTAATCCCCTGTAAATACGGTGGTATCCTAGTAACATCACGCTGTGCTGGAATAAGCTACCAGGACGGCTAGGTGAGTTCAGCACCCGCTTCTGGAATCTGATGGGTCAAGAGATGGCCCTGCTTAGATATTCATCTCTCTGATGCCTATATACATTGTGTACCGTTGAATTGTGTAATAGCAGCATATATTAATTAATTATAGCTGTTTGGGATGGGAAAACTATGGTGATTAAACAGTGTGCAAAAGCAAATAATTATGGAGTGCATGACGGGTCAGTCCTGTGTCTGGAAAGAAGACAGCTCATAATGTGGTTTAATTAGCATTTTCTGGCACCATGAACAACTTCACAACCTCACTACCCAAACAAAAAGGGTAGGTATGCAAGTTAGCAACGAGCTGGCATGTTTGGTGGGAAGGGGTACGTATGGGTGGAAAAGAGAAGCGTGGCCTGCTCGAGTGGTAAGAGATGAGGCCTACCATCTCAACTGGACTCACAAGACTGGACTAGACCCCAACAGGAGCGTAGGGCATTCTTTAAGGTGGATATCATTGGGTGTAATTGCTTAGTGGCACAGGACTGTCCCATGTGCTGTGCCCGTGCTCTAAGTGCCCAACTGTGTGTATCTGGTACCCTTGTTTTTAGGTCTTGCCTGGCGTTAGCAGCACGCATGCGCTGCTATAGCCATGCGAGGGCCTTTTGGAATCAATACGAATTCCAGATGTGCATGCGGATGGACAGAAGATGTGCATGCGGACGGACAGAAGATGTGCACGCGGGGACTGGATGCTTTACTCGTGGTGGGAGACGGACCCACTATATTTTTTCACACTGGTGACAGCCTCAGCCCCCTCCTCCTCGCAAGCGTGATTCACAAGTCACAGAGCTGCTTCCCTGCCAGTTCCCTGCTCCTCCAGTATCCCAGCAGCGGCGCTTGTTTCTATAGTTAATTCTGCTTGTTCTATGAGCAGACAGCGCTGTTCGAAGAAAACAAGCAGAACTTACTTTAGAAACCAAGCCCAGAACCACAGAACAATGTTTCTCGGTTAACAGACTTTGCCAATTACGGAAATGGACAGCTTTCTCTCCTGATTTACCAGGGGTCCCGGAAGATGATCAGCGGGTCGTACTTTGAGTACCAGTGCTCTCGGAAGTCCACGTCTACAATCCTGTGGGATTTTATACATATTAACAGAAAGACCTCAAAAATTGCACCCCTTTGGCCTATTACTTGGAAGAGAGCCCACTTGCTGACATGGTCCTTTCCACGTGATTGAAAGTTGTAAGAACAATACATACTCCTACAGCAGATCTTTGCATGTAAACGCATTAAAGATGAATTCTCTGGACTAAAGATCGCTGCCATTTAGGCGGTGTATAGTCTGGACCGCTGAAATATGTGAGGCTGTGGTAATATCTGCGTAATTACGGTTTAAGTGCAGTTGCCCGAAAACCAACGGTCTGCCGCAGATTTCACGCAATTAAATTGGCTTCTGGCTCAAAATAGATCGAAAGTTACGTAAATAAGGTTCACACACAGGACTTTGCTCAATGAGGGACCCTTTGCAAAGGGTGGCTGGTCTCATTTCCTTTGCTGCTTGCTGTATTCAGATGTTCAATTCGTAATATTAAATTGAAACTTTAAGACAATATCATGTGTAGTAATGACTGCAGAAATAACAGCATTATTGCTGCATTATTTGCCTTTTCTCACAGCTTGATTTAGCCAACCCCGTTGTATAATTGGGCTCTCCAGTGCCGCATAATTCCAGTGACTCTGCCATAGGCCACCTTTACCATTCAGGAGTGGAGCGCGCTCCTTTGCCTTGTCTGAAGGGAAAGGGTCATAGAGATGAAATCCCAACAGTGCAAGCAAGGTACACCTCTTCTGGGCTAACCACAATGAAACCTTCCCTTCGGAAAGGGCGCTATGTAGGAAGATGCCGTGGAAATTCCACAGGTGCTCCTATACCCAACTATTTCGAGAACATAATAGCTTTATAAATAGGGGTGCTTTTTTGTTGCATTTTTTGTGATAAAGCAATACGGTAATTATCACCAAGATAGTAGTGAATTCGAAAGATTGGTAACATAGTGCAAAAGTCAGAGCAGCCGATTCTCACTCTAACTGCCTGTTGTTGTTTTATGATCAGACTTGTTTGAATTTTATACTTCCTGCATGTATTATGGCGGTGCATGCCGATTCCGGCCTTGAAAGTTCAATGAGGGTACATCTTAGGTTCACTGGTACGTCTAGGCCAGTGGCCCATACCAGCAGAGGCTGTTTATAAAGGTGACAGCATGGGAACTCCGGAGGAGAGCTGCAGTTGGAGCTGGGCAAGTGTTTCGAACCTGAGGTTAATGCTGAATGTTATTCTGAAATTGCAATGAGATTCCTGTTCGAAAGCATTGATGCACTTTAAGACCTGAACTGCCTAACTCAGAGTTTGAGGGGCGCCTTTAAATTTTTTATGGGATAGAACAAAGGGTTCCTTCTGCAAATGGAAATCAGCCGCCATAAGAACAAGCATTAAAAACACAATAGGTCTCGCCTTTCATTAAGTTAAAGCAATTTGCTTTGCTATACAATACCATTAGCAAAGCAAATGGATTTACCTAAGTCAAAGGCGAGACCTATTGCATTTTCAATGCTTTTTGTAACCTGGGATGGGCCACAAAAGATTCTAGATGCGTTCCTTGGCTGGATAGCTAATAACAACTTAAACTTGAAGTTCACACATTGGACATACATCTACTATGGATTTTTTTTTAAATCGTCTTTATTGGTTTTCAATAAGTTGTGCATTTTACAAACTTTGCGAACTTTATTACGCAAAGCATCCCGGTGACATTTGTTAAATCGACTCCTGGTGGGGTACCAGGCAATGTGGTATGCTAGTGCTAGGAAACATAAATAACATTTGGTGCATGCCATTAAGTATTATAGACACTTAAAACCAACAAATAGAACAATAAATGTTGCTTTTCTCTCACTTTTTTGTGTCACAACCAAACTGCTTGTTCACCTGAAATTATACGATCATATCTAACTTACATTTCCATTGTGATGCAGACCTTATGTAAGCAGGAATGAATAGTTATGTGTGAATGTTTTTAGACAGAGGAGGGGGGACCCCATTTGTCCCATTGAAACACATATATATGTGTGTTGCCTGGGCTCATAACAAATACAGTGATATCCACCAGAGGGCATATCACATACGCAATTATGCAACAGTGTGCGGTAACGAGAATGAAGAGCGGAACCCCCCCCCCCCACACCCCGGTTGAGTTCGACTTATTCACTCTATCTGCTATGAATGACAGGTATTCTTGCCATTGTGTAGGATTAGTTTGTGGGGGATATGAGGGGTAGTGAGTCCTTACGTTGTGTGTTCCGCCACTAGTGCCTTGCGGAGGTTCAAGAGCCAAGTGCGTTTGTTAGGGCCCCCGCTTGATTTCCATGACATAGCTATTCATTGCTTTGCCAAGCCCAACACTAAATCCACAAATTTATTAAGATTTTTACGTGCAGCAGTGCGTTTAGTAACACCAAGTAAGAAATGCGGGCCCTGGGCAGTCAATGGCGAATCTGTTGCTTCCGCTAAAAGCGACGCTATCTCAGTCCAGTAAATATTAAGTCAAGGGCATGTCCAGACCATGTGAAGAAATGTTGCTTCTGCAGCCAAGCGGTGAGGGCATATATCGATAGAGGTAGGGTACATACGAGCCAGTCTGTAAAGCATTAAGTAGGTGAGGTGCAAATAGTTGATGTTACATTACCTTGAATGTTCATCCACATGTTTCCTTTTATTTCCCCTTTCCCTTTAATTGCTTTGTATACTTTTAATATCAGCACCTGCCTTGCAGTTGGTTATGACTTTATTTGGAATTGTAGTGAATGTCATTCTGCTCTGGATTTCTCTTCAAGCAGTACTGTGCCCTATCCATTAAACTGCTTCTACCCTCTATTGAATTTATTGGATTATTATTCAAAGGAATTTTACAGTTGAATTGTGTATATTTCAACCTGGCCTTCGTGGATATAATTTTAGGATACCCAATACATTGTGACCATTATTTGTCACTCATGGCAATAGATAACTCAGAGTCCCAGTACCCGTGTAGTGAATCTACTATGGAATCTTTGGATGTGTTGGTTATGGTGGAAGGAGAGACAATTCAAACTAGTCTCTTTAGGAAGAGCACTGCTGGCAACAGTGTCCCACATGCCCAGAGCCACCACCACCCCAATTTCAAGCGGAGAATCCCATATGCGAAATGTTGAGGGCAAAACTCAATAGTAGCACTACAAAGGCATTTGCGGCGGGTCAAAACAGAAAGATTGAAAGGTTAAAACCCAGAGGCTACCCAGGCAAGGTGATCATGTCAGCTTGTGAGAAGGTTTCAGGTCTCAGGAGGGACAACTTGCTGCTACCAAAGAAAAAAGAAAAGAGAGCTAACTAAGTTAGAGTGATAATTACATTAAACAGTGAGTCTAATTCCGTGAGACACATACTAGGAAACACTGATCAGGTACTACGTAACTTAGTCCACCCCCGCCCTCTAATAACCTACAAGAAGAGTAGACCATTAAGGGACATGTTGGTACACAGCTACCCTGTCAATTATTAGGGAAATTCAGGATCCTGGCTAAAAGAACAGCTGGAGTTGTATAAATATGGGAAATGCCAAGCTTACTTACTGGCAGAACAGTAAAAATCAAGAAATTCATCAACTGCAATAGGGATTTTGGAGTGCATGTGCTGGTTTGTCCTTGCGGACTGCAGTATGTGGGAAGCACGATCTTTCCAGTGAAAAAGAGAATCTTGGAACACTTACGTGCAATAAAAAAAATCCTAGTTACTCAGTTGCGCAACATTATCAGCAGAGCCATAACCCAACCACCGATGTAATTTCCTTTTTTGGAATCAGCAGGGTCACTGTGAACGTGACAGGAGCATACAGAGAGCACACCTTGAGGACGATAGAGTCAGAGTATATCATCTTATTCAATAGTAAACATTCTGGAGGCCTCAACCAAGACAAAGAAGTCCATGTACACTTTGGCTGAAACATTGAATTGTGTATATCCTTTGTTACTGGTTTGAAATTTGTAGAGGCCACATGAACTCATCTCATCACTTTTTGTATGTGTATGAGATGATACAGCTAATGAAAACTTTGCTGAACCAATTTAGTTTCTTTACCCAATGAGCACCAGTTTGCACCTTTAAGAGAACTATCATGGTGGACACGTGTTTTAATGCGCCTTTTTGGAATCTATAACAATTCTAACAGAATGTCCTCACTGAGGTTTACATATTTCTATGGTATGTCTTATTCACTTTTTTATGTTTAAATTTAGATGCACATTTCACATAGGAGTCCATGTCGCACTATATATTTCTTCATTATTATATTGCAGTGGACTGTAAAATTATTTTGGCTTTAGGGAATTGAGTCGCTAGCGACTTGGCTATGGGACATCTTGATGTATTGGGCATGCAACGATGTGGCCGGTACTTTGTGAATATGGGACCGCGATACTTACCTAGCAGGGTACAAGCATATTTGCTCCTATTTGAAGATTGGCGAATTGTTGCTAGTTAGTTGATTTTCTTTCTAAATGTAATTATTTCATGTATATTACCTGTACACATCGTTTGGCCACTCTGCGTTTTCACTGAACATTCAAAATTAATTTTATTTGTTTTACAGATGATGAATTGCTTGTAATTGTTGCGGTACCTCAATATCACGTACCAAACTTAAAATTACATATTGAGTTGCATTATGGAAAGTTTGAACCATGCAATACATGGTTTGCATTACTAATGTTTAAGCAAAACTGTACAGATATGGGGTTGTATTTTAATAATTTCCATAGTGACAAATTGTTTTTAAAGGAGTTTGGGCACTTTCCTACTGTTGTTTGTGGCTTTGACAAAGACTGCCAGGTCGAACCGCGTCAGCCAGCCAAATAAACTTTTTGCGAAAGTTACATCCTGGAGTGCAAGCCTTTTGTGTTGTTAACGTCACAGTATTCTATTGGATATATATATATATATAAATATGTACATATATATATAAATATATATATATATATATATATATATATATACATATATGTATGTGTGTGTAGATATATATATATATATATATATATATATATATATATATATATATATATATATATATATGTGTGTGTGTAGATATATATGTATATGTAATAGCTCCAAACACAGGCAGAAAGCACTCTCGGGACTTCTGTTTATTCAGTAGAGCACATGTATTTCGGCACCTAATGCCGAAATGCATTTGCTCTACTGAATAAACAGAAGTCCCGAGAGTGCTTTGTGCCTGTGTTTTGAGCTGTTATATTTCCGTGATTCACCCACGCGTTTGCAGGAGACAGCACCCTCCCTGAGTTCGGCAGATTGGGTGAACTTGGAGCGTCTATATATGTATATATATATATATATATACATAAATACATGTGTGTGTGTGTTTATATATATATAGCACCACTCACCTGGGAGCCACTGCTGCATCCTGGGAAACTGAGTCCTGAGATCTTCTGTGACCAGCTGAACTGAGTAAATTAGTGCCGAGGGGCGGAGCCGATATTTGGTTGGGCTTTTTAAGGACTGCAGAAACGTGAGTTTCATTTATATCCACCGCAGGCGCTGACGAAGGCCAAACCGGCCGAAATGCATTCGCCATTTATCTGTGAATAATAAACGGAGCTGCTTTTAATCCCCGTTGAGGCTTCTGCTTCTGTCACTTGAGAGGAGTTCCTGTTTTTCATCAATTTCACGCGCATTCCAGATGCGCGTTCAGTAGCCCCCTCATCGCAAGTGGCCTGGAGACTCTGGTTTATGCTACGGCATTTTGTTTCTTTCATGCTATGGAAATTCTTCAGGCTCGCCAGCATTTCCGACGAGATTTGGAGCGGTTCACCGAGGCATTGCCTCAACTTGGGCAGGTTGCACTGTCTCCCTGCCCCCGCTGATTTTGAACTCGGACATTTGGCAGATGGGGTGAGGGGACCTGAAGCAGCACCATGAATTGCGGGGTTACAGCACGCTATGCAGAAAGCCGAACCCTTAGCTATTTTCTCGGACTTTACCGAGAACGACCCGGAGCACCACTCACCTGGGAGCCACTGCTGCATCCTGGGAAACTGAGTCCTGAGATGTTCTGTGACCAGCTGAACTGAGTAAATTAGTGCCGAGGGGCGGAGCCGATATTTGGTTGGGCTTTTTAAGGACTGCAGAAACGTGGGTTTCATTTATATCCACCGCAGGCGCTGACGAAGGCCAAACCGGCCGAAATGCATTCGCCATTTATCTGTGAATAATAAACGGAGCTGCTTTTAATCCCCGTTGAGGCTTCTGCTTCTGTCACTTGAGAGGAGTTCCTGTTTTTCATATATATATATATATATATATATATATATATATATATATATATATATATATATATATATATATATATATATATATATATATATATATATATATATATATATATATATATATATATATATATATATATATACATTCATATGAAACAAGGGTAAACATAAGTTAGTTAGACAAACCTTATTTATGTTTACAAAGCAAACTACACAAAAATTAAAAATAGTACACTTAGAGTTATATCTTAAATGTATCACTTAAGCACCTCCTTCATACTAATATGTCATATTTATAACTCACATATCAACTTACGCACCATCTTAAAAGTCACATCAAATAGCTTGCGCACCTCTGTACAGTCTTCTCACCTCACTCGCCACACTAAATTAACAATAACTCGCCCCTTCTCCATCCACTGCCTATACCCTTGCGCATTACAGAAGTTAGAGCATGTGAAATCACTGCTTTAATAACACGACATGTCAAATTACATGAATTGCTTGAACACACTACATGATACAGTGGTGAGTTTTAGTATAATGTAGTGTTTCATGTAGCTCCCTAAGTGGCATGCGTATGCCCAGAGGTGGGACCCACGATCACTGTGTCACTGGAACCAAGCTGTACCCGGCTGAAAAGCCCATAACGAGGGCGAAACTGGTCCTAGGTTACTTGTGTTCCAGTTCAGGGAGGGCCTGGTTTGGAAGTTCACGCTGGACTATTCCTATGAGGAGTAGGGTCAAAACTGAGTTGCATATGACTGGGTCCAAACTGAGGTGGTATGGTGAGCAAAAGAACGATGGGTTGGGATGCTACCTAAGCAATTGCCAGTGGTTAGAAAAATTGCAAGCATCCCTCCCATCACCCTTTGTGTGTACTGGGTCTTATGACTAAGAAAAACTAAAGATATCATGGGCAGGAAAACGAGGCATGGGGAAATAGCTGTGGTGGCGTTGTGGGCTGCCCTGAGAGGCTATGTCAGGTCAAGGGTCCATCTGGCTGGGCACATTATTGTGGTGATTTAACTTGCTTGTCACTCAGGTGAGCATCTTGCAAAAGTAGCCCTGGTCTCCTGTGAATCCTGCAAACATAAGGGCAATTCTGCAGTCAGTCATGTTTGCTTGCCTGCTGAAAACCTGATTCGTTTTTACAAATATGGGTTATAGGTTAAGGAGGGAATAGCTAGCTGTGGTGGTGATGTGTCCTGGATGCACACCCTCATGGAGGTCAGTATGTAAAGAGAAGAGCACAAACAATGCCATATTATAGCATCACAACCCACCCCACAAGTTCTCCTACGTTAATGAGAATATGTCTACCAGCCTAAAGAATGGATAGTAAAGACATATAGACATGCACACATTTGATACACAATCTCCTATTTACTTATTTTTTCCGTATGCTTCTATGGTTATTTCTATTCAACACTGATGATAAGCAGATATGAGTTAATGAAGCTAAATGAATTCCCACTTCAGCTTCTCTTTCACCTCCATCCCCTCTCTACATCTCCACTCTTTCCCTCCACCTTATCGCCTTGCTAATCCTTCTCCCTCCTCCTCTTCCTCTTCCTATTCTGCTCTGCTTCCTCCTTATTTCTCAAATTCCCTCTCTGCCACACTTTCTGTCTTCCCCTCTCACCTACCCTCTCTCTTTCTGCACTTCAACACACACCATCTGTCACCCACATTGCATCTGAACACACCACACACATTCATGCACCGTCACACCAACACTCATGAGTGAATCGTGGGCTGCTCCTGCAAATTCTGTACCCATTCTGGGTATCTGTATGTAAGAGTAGTGAGTACTGTGCTACACATATAAAATGTGTGTGTGTGTGTCTGTGTCTGTATCTTTACCGTGTTAACCACACATATGAGCCCAGCAAAAGACCTGCAACACACGAAACAAGTCAAACCACACACCATCTCACTTTGAAAAACAGAAGCCTCACTTGTCAGTGCTCACAACATAGAGAACTAATCCCTAGCAGTGTGTGCAATTTGGACCCCCAACCCCTGAAAGATGATGTCTTATTGAATCAATATTGTCTGGAATGAAATTAATGAATCCCATATTTGGTTAATTTTTAATTACACTAAAGTTAGATTTTCGCGAATTAGCAAAGATTTTTTTCTGGCCTGATCCTAGAAGTTAGCTGTTAGCCAGGAAACATTGCGTACTCTGGCCTAATGTAAGTGACTGTTAAACAGCTAAAAGCAGCTCTTAATGTCGTTCCAATAAATAGGGAAGTGAATATTGCTGCATGGAAAAACAGCAAAGTCACAATTAGATCTAGAATGGATGAGCTCAAAAACGCCTGCTTTGACCTACCGGCGGCGGGCTGCCTGAGAGATATGAAGAAGTTCTGGGACGTTATTAAACATTCGTTGTTCTCGGAGAGACCCTATCTAAAACGGATTGATTTCTGAAACTTAATGGGTCAACTCTTTCTCCCGTATTTTTAGTCCCTCTAGTAAGGTGATAGCCCACGAAGAGATGGACGTTGGCATGGTGAAAGATAGGGAACTGGCTCTTTTGTTGAGCCAATCGATCTTAGTGACGGAGGTGGAGGCAGTGATTAACCCTTTTGTTGCGCCCGTCAGCCAACGGCCGTCGCGAGCACTACCTCCATAGTGCTGCGCACGGCCGTTGGCCGACACGGCCCCACCCACTCATCAGAACGCCCGCACCACAGCGGAATTGCCACCGCGGTTAAGGTGTTAAGCAAGATACCTATAAGAGAGCCCTGGACTGGATGGAGTCCCAGTGGACATTTTAAAAAAGAATCCCGTCCTCTGTGCTCCAATGCTAACTAATATTTTCAGGCCCGCTATTGTTAGTCCACTCCCTTCGTCCTAGAAAGAGGACACCGCTGGTCCTGATTTTTTTAAAAGATGATAGAAATGACCCGGTGTGTTTTACAGGCCAATTGCCCTAATTGATTCTACTGTCAAGGTCTTGGGCAGGGTCCTCTTAGCCTGACTGGAAGTGTGGGCAAGTACACACAATATACTTTCGGTGGCCTATTATGGCTTTAGACATGAAATGGGAATGGTTGAGCAGTGACCTAACCTCTCATTAATCATTGGGAAGTACAGCAAGTCCATGAAGGGCTCTTTACATCTAGCCTTCATGGACTTGTTGAGCGCTTTAGACACTGTCAACTGTGGTAAACTGTGGGACATGTTGGGCGACATGGGGGTGGAAGAACCCCTGGTCACTCTCCTTTGGAAATTACACTGGAACACCACGGTCAAAATTCGATATGGCCATGGTGGTGAATGTACACACTCACCAAGCTCAATTGAAGTTGTCCTCCAGGGATGCATTTTAGCCCCTTTTTTGTTCCTTATTTATATTAACGGCTTGGAAGCCCATTTATTGCAAAAGAAATTGGACTACTCAAGGGTTTGCAATCTTTTCATACCCACGCTCCTCTATGCAGACAGCCCTGTAATTTTAGCAAGGAGAGCAATCAGCCTGCAGAAAGCCCTTGATGCCTATTTTGAGTTGCCCCACCGCCACCCTTTTCATGGTGGTCGCAGAGCCATGAAAAGGGTGGTGGTGAGGCAACAAAGGGGGCCCTCCAGGGCCTCCTGGTGATTTGTCTATAGGGGCATATGCAAGGGGAACACGTTGTGCCCGTCTGTAGTTATGAACCCCAGGTTCCTGCACAGGAAGGAATGCACTACATGGTGCATTTCTTCCCATGGTGGAACATGCACTGTCTGTCCTGCGGCGATTCTGATTGAGGCTCACAATGAGCCTTTAAACAGCAGCTCTGCGGAACCGCCACATCGCCTGCCCACCAGACCACAAAATTACTTGTAATCTGGTGGGCAGGGAGTGGTGAGTTGTGGCCGTCCTGGAGCGGAGTGGTGACATGCTTCCTGTTCCAGGACCGCCAAAACTCATAATAAGGTCTTTCATGGGGGGCTCACTGCCATCAAAAGTGTGGTGGTGAGGAAATTTCTAATATACTTGGTAGGGCCACAGCGGCCCCGCCAAGCATATTGCAGCCTCAGGACTGCTGTACAACCACCAAGGAATGGCGGTTCTCTGGCTGTTGCGACAGTTTCAGTGGTACAAGGGCGGCCCAGCCGCCTGAGTCGTAATAGGGCGGCCGGGAGAGCATCACGGTAAGACTGGCATTCCATGGACCACGAGACTCATAATAAGGCCCTTAGCCTCCTCTTAAGAGCTATTCAAATGTTGGTACCTTGATATTTTTTGTGATATGATTGGCAGATTCTACCTATAATCGAAAACTAAATGGCATAAGAATGTTCTCTTCACATTAGGGGACTATGGGGCTTCCAAAAAGGCAGGCCCTGAATCCCACTTCCCGTGCTTAGATTTTGCAGCAATAATTTCAGGTCCCGGCTATCCACTACGGCACATCTGCCAGTCCTGTTCTGACAACAGGCAATTTGACAGGTACCATGGGCTTTCAGAAGCTGAGGCAATTAGCAGGCTTTAGCGCAGCAATGAGATCTCCTGCTTGTCGAATCAAAATGAACAAAGCTCTTCGGGGAGGGTCGCAGGAGTGTTTGAGTGGGGGATTAGAGATTAGCTTTGCTTGCACCTCTCCCTCACGGGAAACACCAGATGCTCTGCAAGAAAATATTGGAGAGGGAGCTGAGATGGTGTGTGTTTTTAAGTCCTGAAGTGGGAAAAGAACATTTCAAGGCTTCTTCTGCTAAATATGAGATGCTTGCAACACCTCTAGCATCCCGATTAACTTGACATGATGCAGAAATTAATAAATGCTTACATTAATTCGAAACCTTTTTGCTTGTCTTGCAGAGAGCTGAGATTGCTAAATACCAGGCTGTTCAATTGAGCTCGTGCAGGAAATGACGCACATTAAAGCGGGATTTTGAGATCTGACTTTCGAGCTGTGCAGTGGCGTAACGAAACTTGAGCCCCCGCCCCCCCTGCAAAATGCACAGAGGTGGAGCCCCATGCTCCGCACTTAGGGCCCCATTAGGATGGCGGGCGGACTTTGTCCGCCCGCCATCCGGTCGTACAAAGGGACCACCCGCCATAAGGGCGGGGGTCCCGTGGCTGCCATTAGTATGCGCCCTCCACAGTGGCACTCAGCACCGCCCGCCACAATGCCAGGAAGGCATGTTGTGCACTTCCATGCACAACATGGCAGGCACCGCACAGTGCCTGCCATGTTGTGCATGGAACTAATGGGGGGTACCATAGGTACCCTCTATGTGCACCCCCTACTCCCCAGAGTCTCTGGGGGCCCACAATGGGTCCTCGCAGTCTATTCCTGCATGCCTTTCCGTGGCGGCAATGCCGCCATGGAAAGGCATCTTTCCGCACCCATGGTAATATGGCTAGCGGTGTCTAACAGACACCACCACCATATTAAACCCTTTTCAGCCCGGTTAACTCATTGACTGGGCGGAAAAGTAGTGGACGATATTTACGTGCGACGCGGTCCCCTCTGCCATAGTAATATGGCGGGGGGAAATGGGTGGCGGGCGGGGAAGGATCTCGGGTGGATCGCCACCGCCATGCGGGTGGTGGCAATCCGCCCGAGATCCTAAAGGGCCTCTTAGTCAGGAGCTCTCAGGCCAGGGCAGAAGAGGCCCCCTGGACCTCGAGCCCCCCAGCACTGCGGGGGCTGGGGGGGGGTATTATTATGCCACTGGCTGTGATTAGTGCAGTCTCCGCAGGAACGGGCCGGCTGAGTTTTTTTTATACCACCGGGTATTTCCCTGTGGGCCAGCAATGTGATAGAAAATAATCAGGCTACCACCCTGCAGAATGTGATGAGGGCCTGAGTCTCCCATACCTCACAGATATACGTTGTTCTTGGCTTGAAAGGGAGCCCCTGAAGGTATAAGGGCCCCTTGAATAATTACGGCACCCCCTGAACGGCTGGGGATGCAGGGTCTTGTGTTAAGCCCCTGCGGTGGGCTTGAGCCCAGTAGCGGCCCGTAGAGGGAGTTCCGTGGGGCGGTGAGGCGGGGCAGGGGAGGGGCATGATGGGGGGTAGTAAACACCGGAATATGGATGAACGGAGCTAAGTAAACATTTAAATAAATAAAACGAATCTCGTTGCGCACACGCTGCATCGCGTTTTGCATTTTGCGATGCAGCGCGCGTAACAAAATTTGTTTTATTTATTTAAATGTTTAATTACCTCCGTTCATCCATATTCTGCTGTTTACTACCCCCACCCTGCCCCTCCCCGCCCTGCCTCACCGCACCACGGAACTCCCTCCACTGGCCGCCACTGATGGAGCCCTTGATGCTTGTTTTGAAAGCCAGGGCCTTCCAGGTGACTCTTATTTTTTACAGCTCCAAAGGTAAATTGCAGCAGGCACAGAAAGGCAACGAGAGAGAGAGGTAGTATGAAGTAGAGAGAAAGCGATAGGAGAGGAAGGAGAGAAGGGGAGGGAGAGGATGGATGGGATGAGATGAAGGGAGCTGGCTGGTTTGAGCATTTTTGCCAAGCCTGCTTTTGGTTCCACGGGCCGCCCTGAATTTCTGAATATGAAGGCTTAAAAAACGTGCGTGTTTGCTGTTGCCACTGTTTATAGTGCCAATAATCTGGTTTGTGTCGCAAGCTGTCAGGCAACTAAGCAAACATTTTCATAGCTTTGTTTGATGGCAGAATGAGGAGAGTAATCCTGCGGTTAGAAGTTATTGCTGGTTATTGTTGCTCTCAGGGAACTGTCACAGGCACTTCATACATTTTCTTTGTGGTATATAAAGTTAATAGGAGTTAGTTGTGAGAAAGTGGAGAACGATGTGGGTATAGTAACAACATACTGTGGAAAAATATAATTTTACAACAATGTCATAAATATATACAGGTAAGCATACGTTTATCATATTTAACTCCGCATGTATGTACTGTGATGATATATATCTTCAAGGTAAGTAGAAAAAGAGTCCTAACCGCCATTTATTCCCTGTTTACT
Organism: Lissotriton helveticus; assembly: GCF_964261635.1. Lineage (NCBI taxonomy): Eukaryota > Metazoa > Chordata > Amphibia > Caudata > Salamandridae > Lissotriton > Lissotriton helveticus. The sequence goes on from NC_136071.1 coordinate 144,109,237, forward strand.
ATTGAACTCGCATCAGCTTTTGGTTGTGCTACCAGGAGTTTCAGTGAGTGGAGTTAGGATTCCACTTGTCTATGCCATCAGTGTGCTCTATGTCCTAATGGCGGTAAACAACGTTTACCACAAAACTTTTTCCCCGCAGGGAATCACAAAGCGGTCGTTACAACGACCGCGTTGTGATTCCACATACTATTACTCTGCAAGTCAGAACAACGACTTGTGGAGGGGGGAGGTGTTGGATTTAAAATCCAACACCTTCCCTAGTGTCTGCACAGACTGGAGTTGGAATAGTAAATTATACTATTCCAACATCCAGCGCCCCCCCCTTCGCAAGTCGTTGTTCCGACTTGCAGAGTAATGGTATGCGGAATCACAACGCGGTCGTTGTAACGACCTTGTTGTGATTCCCTGCGGGGGAAAAAAATGCAGGATAGTGTCATACATTCCCTCAGGACTCCCCATTGACCTGTGAATTTTTAGAGCAGACTTTCATCCCTTCTCAATTCTTCTATATGAAGTCCTTTCTGCTATACAGCCGCCAATGCCTTGGGTTGTGGTGGCAGGGATCTGTAGCGGCTTCTTACATCTGGTCTGCTGAAAGGCCGAGCCAGCAGATTTTGGTAAACCTGGGGCTCAAGCACCTCAGCATTTCTCAAGGCTGCCAGGAACATCTTCTTTATCCCTTACAATGCCAGCTAAAATCCAGGACGTTTACGGCTCTCCAAGAACCATCACAGTGCTGCAGAACCTGTAAGCTAATTAAATCAGTTAGAAGCAAGTGGCTGCTTTTGCAGAGTGCAGACACATGGCTAAGGGATTTTAGATTTTGAGACTTTACTGTTCCTACAGAGAACTGGTGCCCTTCATCAAAGTTTCAAGCTTGCAGCAGCTTTCCATGGAGTGGGCAGAAGGAGATATTGTGGGTTTTCTACATAGTAAAAGTTCAGCAAAATAGACATTTGAAGACCTTCCAACTTACAGGGTGCCACCATGTGTCACATAATATCAGCCCCAAATATTGGGCAAGCTAGGCCTAGTTGGCTACCAGGTCCAGACAATAAGTGTGGGTTTTTGTGTTTTGGACCATGATTTGATAAATGAGTATCTTGCTTCCTTATTAAAAGCACATCTCGATACATCCTTACCATTGGCACCAAACATATCGCCAAGCTGACTGAAATGGACATACAGAAGTGCAGGCTTATAGTACCACCTTCAACGCTGAGGTGGGGGTACCTCCCCATTGAAAGTACTGCACAATTGCTAGGAATTGTGGGACACTCTGGGTGAAATAAAGTAAGTGCAGATACTCACAGGCAGATGTACGAAGAATGTTACCGGTCGCAAATTGCCCATTGGGCCGATTGCTGCCAGTAAAATGCACTTTGCCATGTACAGAAGGCAAAATCCATCTCAGAAACGTTACCGAATCGCATTTTGGTTTTGCGATTTGGTATTAAGAAGGGGCGTGTTTATGGCGTCCCATTCTTAATACCGAATAGCATTGGTATTTATGAATGTTTTGCAACTGGGAATGTGGGTGCAAAAATGTAAGCATTTGCAAATTGCTTTTCATTTTCCTTTAAAGAAAACGGGCTGCATTACACAAAAATATTGCTTTATTTAAAAAGCAGTCACAGACATGGTGGTCTACTGACCCCAGCAGGTCACCACCCCTGTGATTGCAGCCATTCACAATTGGTTGCAAATTGCGACCTGCCTCATCAATATTGATGATGCATGTCGATTTGCGATCTACTCGGAATCGCTAACAGTGTCATACACACTGTTGTACATTGCAGGTTGAGATTTCCTAATTGCGAATTGCTAAAATTTGCTATAAGGAAATTGCAAACACGTGATTTCGTACGTCTGGCCCTAAGAGCCTAATAGTACCTGACCATTTAAACCACTTCCACAGGTGCAAGCTGCCCTTGATTTACTGACAGGAACCGGTTTAATGATGTAATGGTCAACAGGATCAAACTTCTGTGATAAGACATGCCTAAAAAAACACTATCCAAAGCAAGCCACTGATTCGAGTGCTCTCTGGTATATGTTCACCGGCTCACATTGTGTGTCTTACTGAACAGGCTTTTGCTCAATAGGGGCATCGAGCCACATGGCATTCAGTGCGGGCGAAAGAGTTAGGTGTGAAGGCTGTGACCACATTTGTCAGTCAGTCAGTCAAAAAGCTTTATTATCGGTTAAAAACCATAAAAGCACATATATACAGAATTTAGAATAAAAACAGGCCATTAGATAACAATATAATACATTCAAAATGACGGACACAGTCCTAAAATAGTTTAAAATACAATATTAAAAACATGAAAAAGTCCTATACAGATTAAAATGGAGCAGTAGATGGACAAATAAGTAGATCCCTGGGCCTATTAGTTTATCGGCACCTTCTGAATTACAGTGGTTATGCTAGCGCAGTTCAGGTAGTTTGACATTTTTTTATTTTAGCGCTTCTTGCGCACCACATAGACAGAAGGTATCTAGCGGTTGCAAACACATTCAATGGGGTGGTATCATATTTTAATATTCTAAAAACCTCCCTGTAATCCCTGAGACCCCAGGACTTGCATAATTGGACGATCCATTTTGCTCTTGCCTTTGAGTAGAAGGGACAGAAGAGCAGAACGTGCAGATCCATCTCTTCACTACCTTCACTGACCACATTTGAATACAAATAGCAATATTTATCAAAACCAAGGGTTTATAAAGTCATCAATGGCGTTTTGTATTTTTACATATATCTTTGTAAAGTTTGGCAGCTTTACAAAGAGCCTAGAGGGCACTTTTTATTTTAAATGGGCAAACACAATGAAACCTTGTAAAACAGATGGGATATGTTCAAGCAGACATAAAGAAATGGAAGAACATTTATGGAATGCTTTCTTTGAGAGCACAAGACTAATATTAATAGCCAACAGTCAGTCCAGGGCTTTAAGTATGCCGGGTCTTGCAGGTGCTCTAGCAGTTCTTAAAAGCATGTGCCGAAACGGGTCCCCATCAGGCTCTCCATTTTTACCCTCGGGATGGGGAAAGAAAAAAAAGACTTAACTCTGCAATAGTAGCCCCATCACTGTTTTTGATGTAACATCAAAGTGACTTGTTTTTCAGATTTATATAACGCAAACATGAGCTCCAGTTACATTACAGAAGGACGTGTTTATTTCTTGAATCACAGGATGATGAGCGGACATCAGGCTCCAACCTGCTTCCTCAGGTTCGAAGGTCGGCAGATCTAGCCTTACGCCACAAAAGCGCCCACAAGAACAGAACCATTTTCAATATTATATATAGGCGTTTCCTGTTTTCAGTTTCTATTTTTGGTAAATTCTGGTGAGGTTTTTTCAGTTGTTTCAAAACCTTAAAAAACAGTGGTTATCAGTGGTTACACATTTTCGCGCAGTTAAAAACAACAGAAACAGTGCATGAGTATTGATAGCGTGTGCACAGGGTATATGAGGTCCAAATACATTTTTACTGCACCAGAATGAACTACAAAGTCAAACACATTCTTCATTATCTCTGAAGATTGTAAAGAGGCTTTCAGCATATCATCTAGCAAGTCAACCACTTCAGCTCAGGTATCAATTTTGACAGGCCATCATGAAACTTTTTCATATACGTAGCTGAATTACTGCAAATATAAACACTATGGGGCCCATTAGAATCTCGGGCGGATTGCCACCGCCCGCATGGCGATGGCGATCTGCCCGAGATCCGTCCCCGCCCGCCACCCATTTCCCCATTGCTATATTACTATGGTGGGGGGGACCACAATTGGAAGATGTCTGCTGGGAAGGTTTTGCAATCTGGTCACAGTATCTCATAAGAAGATCTCCTTGATTGGCCCTGTAGGTAGGTATTAGTGGACTGCTACATCTTTCCGACTTACTGTTTCCAAGCAACGTGTACCTGGTACATACAGAATTCAATGAGCCCTTAGTTGGGTTCTTATATTATGCTTGTGATCTGTTTTGGTCGTGTGGATCACCTACTGGTTAAGGACAGGATAACAATTGTTGAGGCTTTTTTCAGGGTGCTGAAGGATTTATGGGAAGTTTATGAGACAATCCTGATTGTACAGAGACTGCAGAGAAAAACCAAAGGTGGTGATGGACGGAGCGTTGACAATACAAACACTCACCCCCAGTCAACTGATCTGGGTTTAATCCATCACCGTTCTTTAGCTCACTCCGCCACCCCAGTTCAGACATGGCCATATGCAAATCAGTCTGACCCTGTGCCTCATGGGAACAGTCCAGCCCGAACTGCCACGCCATGTCTTCCCTGGACCGGAATCAAGCTTCCCAGGACCGGTTTCTGGCATTACAGCCGTCTTCAGCCGGGCTTGCTTGACTCCAGTGGCAAAGTGAGCAAGGGACTCACGTCTGAGCATACCCTGCCAACTTAGGGCGAACAAAGAAAAACCAAAACAGAGACTGCTTCTCATATTACTTTATGTTAGGCCTTCATAAATAAATGTGACAAAAAAGACCCAGTACGTCTTATAAAGTCTACCAATCCTTCTTCGTGTTGTGATGACTCCTTTCCTCAAGAGTCATCTAGGGAGCTCACAGATATATGGCCCAAATCATTCATGAAATGATAGGTTACACCATGGGCCATACCATAAAGAAAAAAAGATCATACCTGGAAAGTGCTGGCCTACCTCAAGCATCTTTGTTTTCTGAAATTGAAAGAGAGAGCTGCAGTCTTACAGTTTCATAACTCTGCGGAAGCCAATAATATTCTATGCAACAAACAATTTGGCTTCCGATTTCAAAGAGGCACTCAAAGAACCTGGGTGGATATTTAAAATACCATCTTTACCATTATTTCCTCAGGTGATCTTGCATTTCTTATGGTGGTTGATCTGTCTGCAGCTTTTGACACCTTAGATCACAAAATGCTGCTGAATAATAGGAAGAGCCCTGTTCAGATGTCAAAGATCACCAGCATATGGCTGGAGTCATTGCTTGGGATAAGGGGAGCGAGAGCGGGGTGTTGTAAACATATTCTTCTTTCAACTTGGTTATCTATCTCTTCCTTTGTGTCCTTTCCTTTATGTCCTTCCAGAATACTTGTAATGTTCTAAATGCTTCTCTTTGAGCCAAGCTGCATTCCAGACTTGTCAGCTGGTGTCTGGTCAGCTGGTGTGGTGTACGCTTTGTCTGTGCTCTATGAATAAATCCTCTACTTACTGTGAAGAGGCTCCAGTGTTGTTCATACAACAATTTACATCAATTTGGTTACGATTTCCTGTGCTGACCGGACAAGAATTTGAGCCTTCAGCAGAGCAGACTTTCCTCTCATCACATTTCAGACAAGCGACTACTCCCCAATGACAATTCACAGCGTACTGCACGACCGCTGATCCATTCAGGCTGTGATCTTGATTGACTCATCCTGCGGAAATTTTGAAAAAATTGCGGACTTTGTAGTAGCGATGGCATCATCCGGCTAACCGTGAGTCACTGTGCGCTTTTCATGGTTGTTTTTGAGAGCGAAGAGATGGTTACATTTGAGCAGGGATTCACACAAGGATCCAGTTGGTTTCCTTTACTTTTTAACAACAACACAACGATCAGATAGGGGACCCAAGGGAATATTTAAAGACCAAGCTCTGGGAACATTCCCTAACAGTATACAACAACATAAGAGTGCCAGAGGGTCTGTAGATAAGGTGAGTTAACGGTGTGAGTCACCACAAGGCACAGAAAACTTTCTAACTGACTGAGAATGATGGTAATCAATGACACCCTGGCAGATGTTCAAAGATACCCATCAGTCACCACTCGGAACCGCCCTTCATCATTTGGGATTCCTTTTGGACCATCTACCCAGATGTACTATTCTCAGAAGAAAGGTGACCAAGATGGTGAATGGTCCCTTTAGCTGAAATAGAAGGTAGTATGGTCTTACCACTCCTATGTACAGGTGAGTGGTAAAACGTTAGGTGACCAATGAAGTGCAGTGCAAAAAGGAAAATTAATACAAAAAAATTATATATAGAAAGGTGCATTTAAAATTGGATGAGGGAGTAATGAACAATTTTTATTCAGGTGATACTCGCTCTACCAATGTTAAAAATTTGTCAAGACAGTTTGAAAATTAGCTGTCTAGATGTGGTACCAGGTCTTGTGTGTTCAGTAAGAAACTCAACACCTACCTGTTTGTGACTTTCCTGAATCAAAACTCCAACTAAATCAAGAATCCTTGTTCAAAACATTAATCTCTCCCATCTCCTGTAACTTACTGGACCATGCTCTTTGAGTCTTCTATGTAACCGTACCTGTATCACTCACAGCATCTTCTTCTGACATGGCCCCTCTTCATCTCCCTTTGCCTCTCTCCTCCCCTATTCCCTTTACAGTTTGGGTGACCGTAATGTCTCTCTGCTAGACATATTGAGAATATGTAGTTATCGTTCTATGTAAAGTACTCTAATATTGACTGGTGAATCAGCGTGTTGGAAAAATATGGTAAATAAATAAAAGAATAAATAAATGAAACACAGGGGCTATAAATGTTCAAGGAATGTTCTCATTATGGGGGGGTCTAGTGAATGCCCTAAGCTACATGAGCTGTCTTGTCCCCCTTCACAGAGCCCAGCCCATTGACCCCCTCTTATCAAGCACCTATCACATTGGTCAATTGTGAGAATGCTAATTGCTGGAAATAATGTGGCTTGTGTGTAACAGTCACTTGCATTTGGCCAGAGTACGCAATCTTTTCTGGCTAACAGCTAACTCATAGGATCAGGCCAGAAAAAAATCTTTGCTAATTCGTAAAAATCTAATTTGAGTGTAATTGAAAAAATTAAACAAATATGGGATTCATTCATTTAATTCCAGACAATATTGATTGAATAAGACATAATCTTTCGGGAGGGAGGAGCCGGGGGGTCCACATTGCACTCACTGGTAGGGAGGATGGCTCCATAACGTGAGCACTGACAAGTGCGACTTCTGTTTTTCAAAGCGAGATGTTGTGTGGTTTGACTGGTTTTGTGTTCTGCAGTCCCTTTACTGGGCTCATATGCATGGTTAACACTGTAAAGACACAGACATATATACACACACACATGCACACCCACACCATCCCACATGCGCACACCCACACACATCATATATGTGTAGAACAGTGCCCACTTCTCTTACATACAGTGTCCCATTACAGCATAAGCAGGGTCAGTGTAGTCCTCTCACACACAGAATGGGTACATAATTTGCAGGAGCAGCCCATCATCCATTCATAGGTGTTGGTGTGTTGATGCATGAATGTGTATGGTGTGTTAAGATGCAATGTGGGTGTCAGATGGTGTTTGTTGATGTGAGGAAAGAGAAAGTGTATGTGAGAGGGGAAGAGAGAAAGTGTGCCAAAGAGGGGAGTGGAGAAATAAGGAGGAGGCAGGGCAAAACAGAAAGAGGAGGAGAAGGGTGAGCAAGGAGATGAGGTGGAGGTAAATAGTGAAGATGTAGAGAGGTGGTGGAGGTGGGAAGAGAAGCTGAGGTGAGGATGCATTGAGTTTCATATCTGCTCATCTTCAGTGTTGCATAGAAATAACTATAGGAGCATATGGAAACAACATAGGAAATATGAGATTAGGTACAAAATGTGTGCATGTCTGTATAACGTTACTAGCCATTCTATAGGCTGGTAGACATATTCTCATCAATGTAAGAGGAATTGTGGGGTGGGTTGTGATGCTATAATGTTTTACTGTTTGAGCTCTTTCCTTTACATACTGACCTACATGAGGGTGAGCATCCAGGAGACATCACCACCACACCAGTTATTTCCTTCTTTACCTACTACCCATATTTGTGAAAGGCAGGAATTCAGCAAAATGACTGATTGCAGAAATGCCCTTATGTTTGCAGGATGCACAGGAGACCAGGTCTACGTTTGCAACATGCTCACCTGAGTAACAAGCAAGTTAAATCACCACAAGAATGTACGCTGTCAGATGGACCCTGGACCTGGCATTGCCACTCAGGGCAGTCCACAACACAACCACAGCTATTTCCCTGTGCCTCTCTCTTCTGCCCGTGCTATCTTTAGTTTTTCTGAGTCTTAACGCCTGGTGCTAGATGTTCACTTCTGTATTCGAGGTGGGAACGGCTGTGTTTGTCCTGGGCGTATCTCAGTGGATTGCATGAGTGCAGTGTCTACACACCAGAACATAAGAACACAGCAGCTAACCGAGGTCAAGCACAATCACTTTCTTAGTTTCAAAATATAGATTTTTGAGTGCAACTGCTTCCAGCACCAGCTGCCAAGATGTGCAAATTCACAAGAAAAGTTAAGGACAAAAAGGAAGGTGCACTAGACAAATCAAGAAGATCTCGAGTCTTGAGAAATTCTTCTTTATTTTTCAATTTCTTATGGTAACAACAGCGGCACACAGCCAACGCGTTTCGTTCCCCCGTGCCTGGGAATTTCGTCAGGGCTATAAAATAAGTAATAATCAGGGCTTTCCAGATCCACACGAGCGCAGTGCATATCCGTTATAAAATACCGGAAGCGACAGTCACGGCAGAGGAGCAATCACGATCCTAAGTTAATTTATTCGTACGGGACCCAATATTAGGATGCGGATATAAATTAATTAGCATAGGCGTGCAGACAGAACCGCAGGAATGCAATGTCTTCCTCAAATTTTCCCCTTAGAGCAGCAGTAGATTAGGATAATTTGGGAAAATCAGTAAAGAAAAGGTCCCCATATACAGGTGAATCTGTGATAATTTCTCAGAGTAGCAGTAACACGAGACAGTGATGAAATAAGTAGGTGGAAGCTCCTCTTGCAGCGGCCAGTTTTGGTCCACTCGTAGCTGGCCACCACAGCCACCTTCCTTTTTGTCCTTAACTTTTGCAGTGACTACACAATCGTTCTCCACAAGCTCAGGAAGCGGTGACCTAGCTGGTAGCGATTGAGTCAAAACAGCTAGGAGGCCTGCTCTGACTTTTTAAGAGATGGGAAGAGCACTCTTGCAGAATCTGAGGTTGCAGCTGGGTGGCTACTGCAGCTACTCTCTCCTACGGCAGCCCCACATCATTCACAGCCACTCTCTCCACTGGCATGGTCTACCAACTTGGGTACCACAGCAATGTCATGCATGAAGACACAATGACTCAGAGGCAGAGAACCACTAACTTAGTTAAGTGAATAAAAGATGCTCAAGCCTGCCCCCATGGGTCCCCTCAAGCCCCAGTGGTTGAGCACAAAGATGATTGACCGCGCATGACGACGGTATCGTGATTCAGGCTCCGCTGTAAGGAATCTTTCAATTCAGGACTCAAACTTATTCTGGCAGGACTTCCCCGACATTTTTCTTTTCCACTACTAAGGATTTACCAACTAGAAACACACATCTTGATCTTGGCCATAAACAATGAAGGATATGTATGGATTCACTTTCGTGATTTTCCTGCAAATTCTAGGAAATAGATCTTTTGGTTTCTCTCTTGAGTATCGGGTTTGCATAGGAACTGCTGCCCTGGATGTTAAATGGGGCCTAAAAATTCTCCTCCAGATTCCTGAGATATGTCTCGTCAGCCCTGATGTTCACATTGGTTTATATTTCAATCTTATGATGACTGAATCCTGGGTCACTAATGATTTATGAAACATAATGTGTGCGTCCTGATGAAGGAATTTTCATAAGTTGTCCCTGGTACTTTTCCGAAACGCGCGTCGGCACTTTTCTTCTGTGTATGTTATAGTTGTTTACTGTTTCATTCTTTGTTGCTTGTATTGTCTGATGTTTTTGAATGTATTTTTGGATTTAGTGTCCGTTTTTTATGTGATTTTTCCTGGCTGCTGAACCAAATTAATGTGAACTTTTATTTATATTTTTGAATGTTGTTATTTATGGGCTGTTTTCTCTCTTTATATGTCAAATGCAATTGTATGTGTTATTTAGATGAGATGATGTCATTGTGATGCTTTTTGGAAATGAATTTACTCATGTAATCTATTTTATATCTTTCCTACTTCCTTTAGAAAAAAAAAGAGAATGATAAAATATCATAATGAAAAATAAAATGAAAAATAAATAATGAAACTTCATTGAGCTGTTCTGTGGGTGTAGTTTTCTATATTTTGGAACTTTTGCCCTTTTTTATCTATACTGGGTACATCCTTTTCATGTTATTTAGTGAGCACAAAGTGTGGTCTGTGAGACGTGCTTGTACGTGTTATAATGCCGCACAAGTGGGAAGGAAGTGCAGCAAGCAACTCAACCAGAAAAGAAGTACAGAATGAGGCAATCAAATCCAGAGGTGACAGTGGCCCTGAAAAACCATTCCAGCCCACCTCAGCCACTGGCTAACTTCACTGGCAGTCTTTCACAAATAGCTCTTTCACAGCAAAAGTAGTTCCCTTCAGTACCAGGTGTTACTTGCGCAATGGTTGCTTTCTGAGATAAAAAATTGTTTTTCCATTATCAAATGTTTTTTTTAATATTGATGAGGGCGTGACAGCTCTTGCAGCTATTACGGTTTACAAAAACCCTGACAAAACAAAAAAGCATTGATAAAGCTAAAAGCAGGTAGCCAACACCAGACATACTGGCTTTGCTAAACAGTTCAAAATCAGTTTCAACTAACTTTTTCTCAAAGAAGATTGCTGAAGAGCTAGGATTTATATGATAAAATCTCTTCTTATTTCAAACTTGACTCACAATCTCTAAATGCACCTCTTTTCATTCTTCATACTTTTTCCAAAATAAAGAATACAACTTTATAATCACTTGCATCGATTTATTCTTACAAAATGAATTTCTTCATCCCCATGGAATTTCATAATTCTTTGTGTATTTCAGGTCGATCTAATACCATTCACGAGGATTTTACTACAGTTTGTAATCTGAAAATAAGTGTTGTTTCAATCAGAGTACTTCTTCATTTATGCGATTACTATGAATAACCCAAAAACAGTACAAATACGTTTGGCCCCACAATATTCACTCTGCCAACCTTACGTTCACCTTGATGTGGTTTCATCTCAAAAGACACATTTCCACAACATTCATCAAAGCTGCAGGGCTTACCTTCAGCGGGGTGTTTGAGGTGTTACACCCCTTGATAAATGTATTTTAAAATAATTAGTTGGGTACAATAGCTTTCAGTTGGGTATAATAAGGTGTCAAATTTCCCCTGGGATTTTTAAATGCTCACTCAGACAAAAACCCCTCCACACACACCCTTGTCACAATTTGAAGGTCTTAAAACATGGTTATTGTACAAAATACAGTTTTTTAGTACCCCCTCACAATCCACACTCCTTTCCCTGTCCACTGGCCCTTAAGCCCCCCTCAGTTGCTGCATCTCACATAATAATTAACATTATATGCCATCGTGATTGGCCACACCCCCCCAAATTTTCATGACAGGGCTACGCCCTTGCTTATTGCATTACTCTCAATTCGTTTACACATACCGAGTCTTTCTTCTCTTTTTACTTTCACATTTCCGTTCTGCGGTCATCTTGGCTAGAATTGCACCCTTTCACACTGTCTTGGAGCAATTCTGTCCTCATGTTTGTTCTTGAATCCAGGCTATTCACAAACAGCAGTTTATTATTTATAACATTCTGTTTATCGTTTGAGCCCTGTCCTTGTTAAACATAAACGGCCTTATTAAGAGTTGCGTGAATGCTGAACAGCTGCCAAGAAATGGCGAATGTCCCAACCGCTGTGTTACGAGTGCATTGATGTCAACAGCATTCTGTATATGGCAGATGGGGCCCGTTTTACAAGTGCATTGATATCAACAGCACTCTAAATACAGCTGATGGAAATCTGCCGCTGATTGGTGGATGCCCCACTCTACCAAGCTCTAAATAAATCGCTAAGTATGCTTATCCAGTGGCATTCCATTTGTAAAGGTCCATCGGTCACACTGACTGCTCTTGGTTGCTTATCAACAGTCTCGTAAAACTGAAATATTCATAGAGCATGGAGGGAAAGGGGGAGCAGAACATGCAGCTGCGGTTCCTCCATAGGAGCGCAGGAGCGTCGCCCCCCCACACTCCTGCCCAAAGAGTGCAAAATAAAATGGTAATAAATGATATTATTATTTTTGAATCTGTCGGACAGAGTGGGGAAACAGGGCCACTGCATCATTGCTGCCAAGAGATTGGCAGCACTGAGTAGTGGCACCTTCAGTGTGAATTGCGCATGTAGGTTTGGCCGGCTACCTTGCTACGGCCAAACCGAATTGTGTAATTCAAACTCTCTAACCCAGCTGCCTTAGAAGGTTGGGTTGGAGAGCAGGCACAAGCCTTCTGTACCTTTTAGAATGCTGGGCACCCTGCTCCAGCCAATACAGATCCTTCACTCATGCAACATGAGAGCAGTGCCTCTATTGGATACGGTAGTTGGCTGTCTGACATCACCTTATGCTAAGAGAAGACTGGAGCCTGGGACTGGAGAGCATCAAGGTTGTGCTGCAGGTAAGTGAAACTTGTATTTTTCTTTCTTGCAATTTTTGATCTCATGTAATGTTATAACGTTTGTATGTTTGTTTTATTGTATGTAGCCCCCCAATGTTTTTTTAAGTCACCAGCTGCCACTGAAACCATGTAAGGACTAGGGGTGCCAGTTCAGCTACAGGGAGCAGCAGGTGACAGATCAGAACAGCTAGGGACCAGCACAGTCCAAGCAGGAACAGCTCAGGTGTGGGGCTGGGTGCCAAGGGCTAGCTAGGGTTCTGGGAGCAGTCAGGTGATCCGAGACAGTGTTTGGATCTACACCGCACCCAGGATGGTTTCCTGCTACATCAACTGCCCTTTTTCATTATTTTAAACTTCGCAAGTTTTGTACTTCTCAAAGCTCATGGAGATACAAATATTTTGCTAAGAATCAAGATGTAACATTTTACCAATTCACGCACCGAAAAGTGCAATGCATTTTTTTTTCAAAACTAGTGTGCCGGTTAGTTCATCTGCTGACTGCAGTGTTTCATGGTGATTCATCAAGCGGGGGGCCGGGAAAAAGGCGGGATCCCCCCAAATAAATTTCCCTATGCAATGCTAATGGATATTTAGCATTTTATTAACACCACTACAACCCCAACAGCTGAATGGATTTACACCAAATTTAGTAGGAAGCTAGATCCTGGTCCGGAAAAATCTCTATTTCAGTTTTGAAGTTATTAAATAAATAAAATGTGTATATTTAGGGACACTTATCCGAAAGATCTCAAAATGTATACCCTAGCACACGTATAATTCAACTGGTATATTCCAATGTAAATCAAACAAAAATACAATGAATCAATTTGTTGATTTTTCCTCTTTTTCTTTCTTTTCTCTTTTATTTGATCTTCAAGCCTTCTGTAAGTGAAACAGTTCCCAAGCCAACACGTGTTTCGTCGTCTCAGTAAAGTTGTACATACAACTTGTTCACGGCTAGGTGGAGAATAATACGATGTTTTACAATACTCAAAATAGCATCCATTTGTCAGTACAAATAAATGTGCTCCCAGGGCAATTCCAAGTGACATGGTGTGAGATCTGATTTTCTGCCAACACTTCAACAAGGAAGTGTTGGCAGCTAACACAGGACATGGGATTCAGCCAGAGTCCCCAGAAAACATGAAAGGGGACAGGGTAGGAATACCCAGAACCCTGTCGGCTGGCTGGTGAGATCCAACAGCGACCCCATCAGGGGCCAAAATGCTTTTTCTAAAAAAAAAAAATTGATACACTGTTTCCTGTGCCTGTTTTATAGAGTCATCTCAAGTAACTATAACTCACTCCCTCGCTGCTAATTACCCCACATATTACAACACTCATACCATTTTCTATGACATCATTGGTAATTACTCTGCAACATTTGCTATAAAAGTATTAATAAGAAAACTGTGCATGGCGGGGGCACGGGTTATAGGTACCTTACGGCCTCAGATATAGATAGTTGAGATAACTCAACAATAAGTGCTGAATTTCTATGCTTTTGTGTGTGTGAAATGTTAACCACGCGCACGCACATGCACAAACTCTAAAAATTCAATGAAAAAAACAAAGGTTAAAGAATCGTTATAGTTACATGAGAATTTAATGACGATGTAATGTAAACTTTACAAAATTTACAATATAGTTAGGACCACATTTCCAAAGGAAAAACTTTTTTGGGGTTGCTAATAACTGTGGCACCATTGATCTAAAAACACAGAAAACACTGACATTCACAAGCTACGGCTAGGATAGGATTAGACCCCATTACTCACAACTCAGCCATTAAAATCATAACTCATACACCAAATGCAAAGCTTAAGACTTCACCCTTAATAAAACTAATGCAATTGCAAATGTAAATCATTTTACAGATGATTTTCACAGACGATTTCACATTATCATAACTACTGTGCCAGAGATGACAGTGAATGTTTACAGATTTAATTGATTTTGTCTTACTTACTGTTGAATTCTATTTTCCTTGTAGGTGTTGTTATTTATTGGTATTACAATTAAGTGGTCATAAACATTGCATTTATTGAGAGAGTTATGGTTTGTCTGGCTGTCGCACGAGTTATGGATTCTGATACTAGCCATAAATTGCTAATTGCAGTGGCTTTAATTCATAACCATAATTTCACTTCTGGCTTTTTAAAGGAACGTTTCTGAGTTATTTAAAGTGTTGACACAAAGCTAAAATATAATTTCATTTTAACCTTTGTATTTCTCAGGGAATTTCTTCATCTTTTGCTAACATTCAACGTCCAAGAGTTCCCAGGGGCCATCCGGCTGTGCACTGGCCTTTGTCCAGGCCCTGTGCCTAAGTCCTTTTGCTGGCCAAACCCTGCAGCACAAGGCTTTCAGGCAAATGCAATGCAGGTTGGCCAGAGAACCAATGCTCACCCTCTGTAGGCATCCAACAATATCTGGGTGTCCCAGAGTCCAAACCCCCATGTGTGGCCAAACCCTGCCGTGTGCTGCTGTGGTTGTCCAATGAATCTCGCCTTTAGCACAGCTCTGTGACCAAGTCCTAAAAGACAACCATCCACCCCATAGCACAGCTTTTGGCTGTTTGGGTGACCAACCCCCACTCTGCAAGCCTTTTGATCAAGTCAGACCCTTGGTTCACCTCTGACTTGGCACTCCTTATGAATTTGGTTTGCCCACTTCTACTGTATGATCATGCAATGTAAATTGCTGTGAAAAGTCTTTCATCCTTAAGTTTGCTATATTTTCCATACCTGCTACATGATCATGTCATCTAACCAGGACATGAGTCTTCATGTGTCTGTGTGGATTTGCATATTGCTTGAGTCTCTCATTTGTAAGAATTCAAGACTGTTTGGTGTCTTTTTTTTATTTGTTGCAAATTTACATCTTGGCTGTCGGTGTTAATATTTAATTCCTTTTATTTTTTTTATCTCCCCTCTCGTTTGATTTGTATAAAGACATACTTATTGTCTGTTCCAGTCAGGTTAAGGGCAGTTGCCAAGCAGCATTTTACTGTTTTCACTAAGGGCTCGTGTTCAGTTAGATTCTTTTTGCTCTTGTGTGGAGCAAGGCGTCTTTATGCAAATGTAGTACAGTCACTTTTAACCTGGTGATGATTACGGTGCAGTTGCATCCACTCTGCTAGCTCACTCTGTGGGATTACCACATTTACAGGGTGATTAAACTATTTTGGGGTGTTAATTCCCAAAGGCAGGGTTGAGTCTCGTTTTTATCCATCTGAGCAGCATTGGAGCTGTAATTTATGAGATGAGGGTAAGTGGGTCTTTATCGAGCAGCACGTGAAAGAATCCAAAGGAATGTGTAATGCAAATCCTACCCACACTTCTGAACACACCAGACAACCCATTAGCATGTGACCACTACACATAGGTCTCAGAAGCAAATACCTGAGACTTCTCTCTTGTACACTAAGGGGCATGTGTACAAGGAAGTGACAGAGCGTGACATTAGCCTTCTTGGCTTAACACCACCCTCTGCCACTACTGAAACACAGGGCTGCATCGTATTTACAAGGATACAGTGCATCCCTACGTTTTCCCCTGCACTGGTGCTAAATTTAGCTGCCTAGCGCCAACGCATGCATCCTTGCACCGTAGTGCAAGTGTGCCTGCGTTGCAGGGGAAAATTGTTTATGTGGAGAAAAAGACACTTTCTTGCACATAAATAATCTTTAAATGGGGTTTTGTAACTTCAATGTGTGTTGCTTTCAGGGGAGTCCTCTCTGGCCATATCTGCCTGCCTGTGCTTGCCCGGGAGAGCGGAGACCCTGCACACCTACAGCCGTCACCATCACCATTGTTGCTGGGAGGTGGGGGACTACACCTCCCAGCATGCTTAGGGGCAGGGACGCCGCAAGGAAGTTGAGGACGTGTCAGGAGGCACTTAAAAAGCTGCGCAGGGCTGCCGCGGCGCAGGAGTCCTCTCTGGCCATACTTGCCTGCCATACCTGCCTGTGGTTGTCCTTGAGAGCGGAGAGCCAGCACCCCTACCACCATCATCATCACCATTGTTGCTGGGAGGTGGGGGACTACACCTCCCAGCATGCTTAGTGGCAAGGACAATGCGAGGAAGCTGAGGATGCGCCAGGACACGCTTGAAAAGCTGTGCAGGGCTCCCGCTGCATGGGACGCGCGCTGGCGAGCCCATCTGCACCCGTCAGAGGCCGGAGGAGGCTGGGATGTGCCACCCCCCTGAGAGGTGGTACACAACAAGCTGTGTTGCTGTGCCGAGGTGAGTGCCAAAACATATTGAGACATGGGGAAGCGCATCACCACACCAACCTCCCGTTCCACCATAGATAGTATGTTAGAGAGAGCTGTCAATAGCGTCACTACGGAAATTGAGCTAACAGAGAGGCGACTATCCTTGGTACTTGTAGCACCCTGAATCACTCCCATGGCAGGGGAGGACCAGGAGGATCGTATTGCCCCCTATTGCCAAATATAATATTTACCACTACAAGACACTTACCAACCCAGAGAAGTGGCTGTGACACAGAAATTAATCAGGGTAACAATGGTAATGAAGTTCCTGTGGACGATCGAGCTATGGCTCATGTCAAGGACATTGTCCCAAATAAAGATGATTCCCCAAACCCGATAACCACCGGAGCAAAAAGAAAAAGAACTATAGCTAAACCAGCCAGCTGTAAGAGAAAACAACCCCCACGCTCAAAACAACAACAACGCACAGCCCTGAGCTCATGGATCCAAAACACGGTGGCCCCTGCAACTTCAGCAAATGTGGAACCTACTGATGCCACAACGGATACCACTGCTGATCTAACCCTATCAGAAACATTAAATCATTCCATCCACACACAAACTGAGTATACTGTAGCCCCTACAACTCGTATCAAACCTGGTGACATTTCAATTGACACCATAGTGGACGTGGTATATGAGCGCATGAGAGACCTGGTGGACAGGAACTTTAACGTGCTTTGGAAACGCCTAGGCCGCTTGGAGACATTGATAAATAAATCAAACGTACACACTAGTACATCTAAACCTCTAACCAAGTCAGGAGGGGGTTCAGAACCCTAACCCTTTTGGTGGGGAGAACTCAAATGCTCAACGGCAAACTCCGAATTTCACATCCCCCCCCTTTTAGAGATGCCAATGCTGTATGCAGTAAAACCAAAGATAGCTTGCCGTCTCAACCTATACCTATGCCCAGTGGAAATATCCCATTATGCACAGGGCATACTGACTACACCAACAGCCTAAATCCTAATTCCCACTCACCAATTGCGCCACTACCACCAATCCCACAAACTTTGCCCTCTTGAGGCGTGACAATCAGAGTGCTATCTCCACCTCAGAAAACAATGATACCGGGTCATCTGTAGAGTCTAGGGGCGATGTTCTCAATTTACCACCTGCAGCATGTCCCTAAGTCCTAGTTCTAGCAGGCGTCCCCCACGCTAAGAAAAAATCAAAACCAGACCTGGGACCAGCTGCGGAACAAAAGCGCTGATTGGTTGGTTAAACATAAAGGCTTTAGGGTGGCAAATATCGGCGAGATCATAATGGTGCATAGGGTTGGTTGGGTAGGACCATCAAAAAAGAATATTAACGAAGAGTGTGTTGTCATTAATTTTAGACAACCGTCACTGGTAAAATCAATTGACTGCCACTCACTCCAATACCAGTTGTACATGCCATAAATGGTTTATTGTCCAATTCTTTGGAGATCGTTACCCCAAAATCACATGATCGAAATGATCCAAACTTGCAGGTGCTCAGCTGGAATGTTGCAGGCCTGGCCTCCAAGTTAAGCTTCATAGACTGGGTCAACATAGTCCAAAAATATGACATACTAATGTTCCAAGAAACATGGAGTACGAGGGATTCATTCTTAGAAGGATTTGCTTGTTTTAATAATATCATACCCATCCCCAAAGCAGGTCGTCCATCTGGTGGTGATCCAATTTGGATTAAAATTTCATCAGGTTGTAGTGTAAAGTCCCTTCCTACAAATAACAACACTTTTCAAGCCTTGATTTATACACGGGGAGCCTCAATTTGCTTTTATTCATTTTTATAATAAGGATTTTGTAAGCAATCCTAACATGAATTTTATTCATGTGTTTGATTTCATTGCTAATTTGCAAAATCAGAACCCGGACAGAATTTGGCTGGAATTTGAGTTGGTGGTGACTTTAACGCTAGACTCTCAAGAGAAAATGGAATAGCTACCACATTTACGGCTCATGAGCTTGCATGTAAAAGAAGGATGGAACTGTCAGATCACTTGTCTACTTGTAATTTGCTCATTGTGATGGAAATGTTGCCAAAGTAAAACTTTAGATATTATGTGATTCTTGATATTTAAGACTTTCAACCAGCTAAGTTTTACTTGCTTTTTACTCTTCATTCTCTGTGCTTAAATTATCAAATGTAAGCAATTTTGTCTTTTTTGGTGGCATAATGAATGTTTTATTTTTATTTTCGCTCTGCGGAGGCAACTTTCAGCAAAGTTATATCGGAAGCAAGTGCCACGTGTTAATAGATTCTAAATTTATATGCTGGTATCATATAGATAATAATCCCTTAATACCTACCTATAGGGGTCGTGGTTGCGCCTCAGTTATTGATTATGTCTTTATATCTGCCTCTCTGGAAGATCTTTTATTAAAGGCAGAGGTGTTATGCACCTCGCAGGGCGATCATAACCCAATTTCAACAGCAATTAGATTCGCCCCCAGACCAAGTCTTGTTAAAGAGCCTGGGGCAAGGAATTTAGTGGCTTCGACTGACAAATTAAGAGTAATCTTGAAAGGTATTGATAGTAATACTCTATTTTCTAACATGGTAAAATCGTACCCTTTGCTCATCGCAACCTGTCTGTCATTCAGCGACCCCAATACAGAGGTTATTCAAGCATTTAGCGACCTGTGCGCTGGCATTAAACAATTAATCTCTAGGCCTACGTTGAATATTAACCCGGACCCTAGATGGTTCAACAGTACCTGCTCGTGAGCAAATTGAGAACTTCGTGTAGCATTGACAGCAAAATCTAGGAATGCAACTATTATTAAATCTCTTCAGTGCCATTATAAACAAGCATTTGCAATGCAATAGGTCTCGCATTAGGAAAGTTTGAACTATTGGTATTGTAAATTACACATTTTGTATTTATGTTTTGTTTTTGGAAATAGCAAAATTAATTGCTGTGTCATTTACAATGCCAATAGTTATAACTTTCGCAAATGTGACACCTATAGCATTTGTAATGCAATATGTGTTGTAATTACGTGGCTTACATGTATTGATATTACAAATGACAATGACTTTTACATTTTTTCCAATAATTAATACTTAAATAAAGTTATTGTAATTCATATTGGCAATAGCTTAAAGTTTTGTAAATAACTTTTGTGAAGATTATGTTCAGTGTATTTAATTGTGACGAAAATCCAAGAACAGAAGTGAAATATTACATTTGTAATAAAGCTTGAAACATTGCGAAAACATATTTGAACCAGGTGTTGTTAAATGGTTGCACATATTGATGCTGTGGTGACACTGAGTGATGTTGTGATGGCGAACGAGTGATGCGGTGGCGTTCAGTGATGCTGTGGTAGCACATAGTGATGTTGTGGTGCCCCTGAGTGGTGCGGAGTGATGCTGTATGCTATGCTATGTTTTGTTTTGCTATCCTATGTTTTGTTTTGTTATGCTATGCTATGTTTTGCTATCCTATGCTTTGAATTGTTATGCTATGCTATGCTATGTTTTGTTATGCTATGCTATGTTTTGCTATCCCATGCTTTGAATTGTTATGCTATGCTATGCTATGTTTTGTTATGCTATGCTATGTTTTGTTATGCTATGCTATGTTTTGCTATGCTATGGTTTGTTATGCTATGCTATGTTTTGTTATGCTATGCTATGTTGTGTTGTCTTTTTCTATGCTATGCTTTGTTTTGCTATGCTATGTTTTGTTGTGTTTGGTATGCTATGTTTTGCTATGCTATTATATGTTTTGTTGTTTTTTGTTAAGCTATGATGTTTTGTTGTGTTTTGCTATGTTTTGTTATGCTATGTGTTGTTGTGTTTTGTTATGCTATGTTTTGTTATGTAATGCTGTTTTGTTATGCTATGCTATGTTTTGTTTTGTTATCCTATGCTTTGTTTTGTTATGCTATGCTTATTTTTGCTATCCTATGCTTTGTTTTGTTATGCTATGCTTTGTTGTGTTTTGTTATGCTATGCTATGTTTTGTTATGCTTTGCTAAGCTTTGTTTTGTTATGCTATGCTATGTTGTGTTATGCTATGCTATGTTTTGTTGTGTTTTGTTATGCAATGCTATGTTTTGTTATGCTTTGCAATGCTATGTTTTGTTATGTATGCTACATTTTGTTGTGTTTTGTTATGCTATGCTATGTTTTGTTGTGTTTTTCTGTTTTGTTATGCTATGTTTTGTTATGTATGCTACATTTTGTTGTGTTTTGTTATGCTATGCTATGTTTTGTTGTGTTTTTCTGTTTTGTTATGCTATGTTTTGTTATGCTGTGCTATGGTTTGTTCTGCTATGTTTTGTTGTGTTTTGTTAAGCTATGTTTTGTTGTGTTTTGTTATACTATGCTATATTTTGTTTTGCTATGCTTTGTTATGTTATGCTATGCTTTGTTTTGTTATGCTATGTTTTGTTGAGTTTTGTTATGCTATGCTATGCTTTGTTGTGTTTTGCTATGCTATGTTTTGTTATGCTATGTTTTGTTTTGCTAGCCTATGCTTTGTTTTGTTATGCTATGCTATGTTTTGCTATCCTATGCTTGTCTTTTGTTATGCTATGCTATGCTGTGTTTTGTTATGCTATGCTATGTTTTGTTATGCTATGCTCGTGAGGGTGTGTGAGTGTGTGTGAGGGTGAGTGAGGGTGAGGGGGTGTGAGGGGGTGTGAGGGTGAGGGTGTGTGAGGGTGAGGGTGTGTGAGTGAGGGTGTGTGAGTGTGGGTGTGTGAGGGTGAGGGTGTGTGAGGGTGAGGGTGGGTGAGGGGGTGTGAGGGTGTGTCAGGATGAGGGGGTGAGGGGGTGTGACGGTGTGTGAGGGGGAGGGGGTGAGGGTGTGTGAGAGTGAGAGGTGTGAGGGTGAGGGGGTGTGAGGGTGAGTGAGGGTGTGTGAGGGTGAGAGGGTGCTGGGTGTGAGGGTGAGTGAGGGTGTGTGAGAGTGAGGGTGAGGGGGTGTGAGGGTGAGGATGAGGGTGTGTGAGGGTGAGTGAGAGTGAGGGGGTGTGAGGGTGAGGAGGTGTATGAGGGTGAGGGGGGTGAGGGTGGGTGAGGGTGTGTGGGGGTGTGAGGGGGTGAGGGTGTGTGAGGGTGGGTGAGGGTGAGTGAGGGTGAGTGAGGGTGAGTGATGGTGAGAGGGTGTTGAGGATGAGGGGGGTGAGGGTATGGGGATGAGGGTGTGAGGGTGAGTGAGGGGGTGTGAGGGTGAGGAGGTGTGTGAGGATGAGGGTGAGAGGGTGTGAGGGTGAGGGTGAAGGGGTCTGAGGGTGAGGGTGTGTTGGGGTGTAAGGGGGTGAGGGTGAGTGAGGGTGAGAGAATGAGTGAGGGTGAGAGGGTTGTGAGGGTGAGGGGGTGTGAGGGTGAGGGTGTGTGAGGGTGAGGGTGTGTGAGGGTGTGTGAGTGAGGGTGTGTGAGTGTGGGTGTGTGAGGGTGGGTGAGGGGGTGTGAGGGTGTGTCAGGATGAGGGGGTGAGGGGGTGTGACGGTGTGTGAGGGGGAGGGGGTGAGGGTGTGTGAGAGTGAGAGGTGTGAGGGTGAGGGGGTGTGAGGGTGAGTGAGGGTGTGTGAGGGTGAGAGGGTGAGAGGGTGCTGGGTGTGAGGGTGAGTGAGGGTGTGTGAGAGTGAGGGTAAGGGGGTGTGAGGATGAGGATGAGGGTGTGTGAGGGTGAGTGAGAGTGAGGGGGTGTGAGGGTGAGGAGGTGTATGAGGGTGAGGGGGGTGAGGGTGTGTGGGGGTGTGAGGGGGTGAGGGTGTGTGAGGGTGGGTGAGGGTGAGTGAGGGTGAGTGAGGGTGAGTGATGGTGAGAGGGTGTTGAGGATGAGGGGGTGAGGGTATGAGGATGAGGCTGTGAGGGTGAGTGAGGGGGTGTGAGGGTGAGGAGGTGTGTGAGGATGAGGGTGAGAGGGTGTGAGGGTGAGGGTGAAGGGGTCTGAGGGTGAGGGTGTGTTGGGGTGTAAGGGGGTGAGGGTGAGTGAGGGTGAGAGAATGAGTGAGGGTGAGAGGGTTGTGAGGGTGAGGGGGTGTGAGGGTGAGGGGGTGTAAGGGTGAGGGTGTGTGAGAGTGAGGGTGTGTGAGGGTGAGGGTGTGTGAGTGAGGGGGTGTGAGTTAGGGTGTGTGAGGGTGAGGGTGTGTGAGGGTGAGGGTGGGTGAGGGTGAGGGTGGGTGAGGGTGAGGGGGTGTGAAGGTGTGTGAGGATGAGGGGGTGTGAGGGTGTGTGAGGGGGAGGAGTGTGAGGGTGTGTGAGAGTGAGGGGTGAGAGGGTGAGTGAGGGTGTGTGAGGGTGAGAGGGTGCAGGGTGTGAGGGTGAGTGAGGGTGTGTGAGGGTGAGGGTGTGTGAGAGTGAGGGTGAGGGGGTATGAGGGGGTGTGAGGGTGAGGGGGTAGGAGGGTGAGGATGAGGAGGTGTGAGGGTGAGTGAGAGTGAGAGGGTGTGAGGGTGAGGAGGTGTGTGAGGGTGAGGGGGGTGCGGGTGAGGGTGTGTGGGGGTGTGCGGGGGTGAGGGTGAGTGAGGGTGAGTGAGGGTGAGAGGGTGAGTGATGGTGAGAGGGTGCTGAGGGTGAGGGGGGTGAGGGTATGAGGATGAGTGAGGGGGTGTGAGGGTGAGGAGGTGTGTGAGGATGAGGGTGAGAGGGTGTGAGGGAGAGGGTGAAGGGGTGTGAGGGTGAGGGTGTGTGGAGGTGTAAGGGGGTGAGGGTGAGTGAGGGTGAGAGGATGAGTGAGGGTGAGAGGGTTGTGATGGTGAGGGGGGTGAGGGTGTGAGGGTGAGTGAGGGTGGGTGACGGTGGGTGAGGGTGTGAGGGTGAGTGAGGGTGAGTGAGGGTGAGAGGGTGTGAGGGTATGTGTGAGGGTGAGGGGGTGTGGGGGTGTGAGGGGGTGTGGGGGTGTGAGGGTGGGTGAGGGTGAGATGGTTGTGAGGGTGAGGGTGAGTGAGGGGGTGAGGGTGAGTGAGGGGGGTGAGGGTGAGTGAGGGGGTGGGAGGGGGTGTGAGGGTGTGAGCGTGAGTGAGGGTGTGTGAGGGGGTGTGAAGGTGAGAGGGTGTGAGGGTGAGGGTCCGAAGTACATGGTCGCAGGGCAGACATCATAAGACAGAGAGAAGAGACTGCGTGGTGACTGCGTTGGTAAGATACTGATGTGTAGTGGTATTCTCCAGACATGGCTTTATTTTTCCAGCAGTCTTTCAATGGCATGAAACCACCTTTGGGGTGATGCAGTCTCCCAACTAGAGACACCTGGTGATATTCTTCCTAAAATGTGTGATGGGTAAACTGGCTTGCAACTTAGCCCAAGGTCACACATGTTGTCAGCGTGAGCTACTCAGTTCATAAACTTCTACAGCCCCAGGCACTACCCCCTCCCGAGGTGACTACAGGAAAACAAACGAGAAAAAATTAATTACTCATCTCTGCCACTACCAGCAGAACACACTGATATCTATTCCCAGCAATATTTTGGAGAGAGGGTGTGGCGTAAGACCATGAGCAGCTGACTTTGGAACTAGGGAGCCCAGTTCGAGACTTGATGTCAGCCCTCCCCATGCCTACAAAAAAAAAAGCATTTGCAATGCAATAGGTCTCGCATTTATGAAACTCTCGAAAATGCGAGACCTTATGCATTGCAAATGGTTGTTTGCAAAAGCACCCCATGCCACACTTTCAGTTTAATGGTGGCAATGCCCCTTTCCTTAGACCCGGTGTAAAGAAAGGGGTGGGGCCACCTATAACGTGAAAGTGCGGCATGCGGTGATTTACAAACAAAAGTAAAATAAAGAATGGAGAAACAAAAAACAGGCGGCCGCAATGTGGCGTACTACGAGAAAAATAAATAAAGCCTTACAAGAGCGTGGTGAAAAGCATTTAACAAAATAGTATTCGGAGGCTGTAATTAAAGCCTTTGGAGCACCAACACACGTAACAGGGGAAGTCCTCCTTGGAGGGTACAAACGAAGACAAGGCTTTACTTAGGAGAGACTAACAATCCTATTAACGAATCAGAAACCAGCATTCACCAAGGACAATGACAAAAGCAAATGAAAAATATGGGCGGAGTGTGGGTAGGGCTTCAAGGACATACCTCAATACAGCATGCCTCGCAGAGGAGCGCATGCGCTGCCGAAGCTCGACCTAAAAATGCGGTGAACTGACTGGAGCATCAAGTTAAGTTGGCCTGGCATACCATGAAAGACTTGAATATCTAATGAGAGAGGAGCCTATAGCAAATGAATGTGAAAAACCTGCTTTAAAAATGCACTATCTGGTCCCATTTTTTTATAAATATTTATCGGAGTGGACCCCCCCCAGGACCCTCCCTAGAAGATGCCAGGTCCCTTGCTTCACCTCTCTACAATTCTGGGCAAATATCATGACCAACCACTTTCAAAAAAACCCTGATGCAACTCCAAGAACAGCAGGCAAACTGTGTCTTCATGAGCATTGTTTACTTTTTGAAGCTTCCACTGAGCCTGGGACCGGGATATTACACATTATATTTTGCCAAATTAATAAATTCAGCAGTGCAATGTGCAAACTTCTGATTAAATAAAAAACAAACTTTAAAAAAACGAACTAAAACAATTTGTTGTGATATTTCATTATTATGAATACATGAAAAATTAAGTGTCTAAATAAGCCCTTCACCTTCGTGCTGCAAATTAGTGATCGAACCTTACAGGTGATCTTAAATCAAAATGTATTAACAGTAAAGACTCATTTATTATTATTATTATTATTTATTTTTGTAGAGCGCGTAGTCACCCGAAGGTATCCCAGCGCTGAAAAATCTTATCTCCTGAAAACAGTGGACCAAGGGAGGGGGAGAGGGTAGGAGAGACAGGGAAGAAGACAGGGAGGGCGGAAAAAAGGAACAAGATAAGGGCCAGGGGTGGTTCACTGTGGGAAGAGGTGGGTTTTGAGCTGTTTCCTAAACCGGAGGTATTGAGGTTCGAGACGCAGGGCTCGGGGGAGAGCGTTCCAAAGTCGTGCAGTCTGGACTGAGAAACGCCTTCCTCCCGATCGGGCTCTCTTGAATTTGGGGGCAACAATGAGGTTTTCAGTGTCAGAACGGAGAGATCTTGAGGATTTATAAGGGGCGATGAATTTCTTGAGAGCAGGGGGGCCTTGATTTCGCCGTAGTTTGGGGGCCTTGATTTCGCCGTAGTTTGTGGGCCAGACACAGGGCCTTGAATTTGACCCGCTCTCTAATGGGGAGCCAGTGGAGGAGTTTTAAGGCCGGTTTAGCCGACGCTCTGGCAGGAGTATTTGTGAGGATACGGGCCGCGGTATTCTGAATTCTTTGAAGTTTATTCAGGGTCATTTCTGGGGCGCCCAGGTATATCACGTTGCTATAGTCGAGCCTCGAGATTATTAGGCCTTGAATAAGCAACTTTTGGGAGTTGGGGGGCAGGATGGGCAGGACTTTCCTCAATGACTTCAGAAGTCCGAAGCAGGTCCCGGCCACTTTCTTTGCCTGCGCATTGAACGAGAGGTCGGTGTCAAGCCACACTCCCAGGCTCTTTACTTCCTCTCTGGGTTCTGGAGGAGGGCCCAAACAGGCTAGCCAGATGTTTGGGGACAGTGTGAGTCCTTTTGGACCCAGAAGCAGAACCTCCGTTTTTGACCCATTTAATTTTAGGGCAGAGGTGTTCATCCAGTGATGGACCTCCACCAGGCAATTAAATAGATCTACTGGTTGTTGTTTGGGATGGGATAGTGACACAACCAGTTGTGTGTCGTCGGCGTAACTGACGACACTCACTCCGAATGGGATGATGACCTCCTCCAATGTGGACATATAGATATTAAATAAAGTGGGACTCAGGGAGGAGCCCTGAGGCACGCCACATTGGAGGGGAATTTCGGAGGAGCGGGCGTTGTTCTCCCAGATTTGGTAGGTCCTTTGAGCCAGGAAGGATGTAAGCCAGGCTAAGGCGGAGCCCTCTACACCGGCTCCCTTGAGTCTTTTAATAAGGAGTCGGTGGTCGACGGTGTCGAAGGCCGCGCTTAGGTCGAGGAGGATCACTGCCACTGATCCTCCTCCGTCCACTAGCGTTCTGGCCTCTTCAACCGCTGCTAGGAGGGCGATGTCTGGGCCCTGCCCTGGGCGAAAGCCCGTCTGGGAGCTTTTTAGTATGTTATTGCCCTCCAGGAACTGGGAAAGTTTTCTATTCACCAGTTTTTCAGCAATCTTGCTGATTCCTGGGAGTAGGGAGATGGGCCTATAGTTTGCCAGGTTTTCGGGGTCGAGGGAGGTTTTTTTTAACAGAGCCTTCATGACCGCCGCCTTCCAGCTCGGGGGTACGACTCCCTTTTGGAGTGAGGTGTTAATAAGGTGAGTCACGGGGGGGGTGATCGTGGAGGCTACCTTTTTGAGCATTCGGAGTGGGGCAGGATCCTTAGGGGAGCCGCTTTTTATGGATGTTAACGTGTCTTCTACTTCTTTAGTCGTGACTTGGCCCCAAGAAGAAAGACGGCAGGGTGTTGGCGGTTGCGGGAGATCGTGTTCCATACCCGGAGTCGCGGAGGGAATAGCCTCAAGGATTTTTTGAATTTTCCCGTGAAAGAAATCCGCCAATTGTTGGCATTTGGTCTGGTCAGCTGTAGGGTCAATGGAATGTTTAGGTCCGGGTGCTGGAGTTTTCAGAAGGTCTTTTAGGATAGCATAGGATTCCTTGCTGGAGCATACTGCTTTCTCTATTCGCTCCTTAAAAAACATGATTTTGGTTTTACGGATGGTGGTTTTGTAATTAAGGAGAGCGGCAGAATAGATCTCTTTATTTGTTTCTGATTTGGCTTTCCTCCAGGATCGTTCCGTTCTCTTGCACTCTTGACGCAAGGCTCTAAGCTCTGGTGTGTACCATGGGGCCGAGGCTACTCTTTTGGGGTGTTTGAAAGAGGAGATTTTAGGGATGAGTGCATCAAGAGAGGAGGTGATCCATTCATTGACCTGCTCGTCAGCCATAGCTGGATCGCTGGAGAGCTCAGGAGTGGACTCTGCTAGAACGGCGGCCCATTCCTCAGGTGCAAGTTTATGCCACCGTCTGTCAGTGGTCTGAATTTTAGAGGTTTGAGGGTTGGTGAGGGGTGTTTCCCAAAAGATTGGGACAAGAAAGTGGTCTGTCCAGGGGAGGATCAGGGGAGGCTTAGTAGTGATGGCTGTGGCATTGGTGAGGACGGGATCCAATAAGTGTCCCTTCTCATGGGTGGGTTCATTGTTTACCAGTCGGATATTGAGTGACGACAGGTCTTGGAGAAAGTCAGCGGCTATCCGATCTGTAGGGTCTTTCAAATGTAAGTTGAGATCGCCTAAAATGAGAAAATTGCTGACAGAGAATGCTAGTTGTGTGACTGATTCAATAAGGGCGTTAAGGAATTTTCCCGGGGGGCCCGGGGGGCGGTAGATCAGTAAGCCTGACAGGGAGTGGGCTGGGGAGAATTGAATGGAGAATTGGCAGCTTTCGCAGTCCTCGATTTGAGCATCAGTGGTTCTGCAGGTGAGATGATCCTTAAAAATTATGGCTACCCCCCCTCCCCTCCCTTTGGGTCTATGAAGTGCTTGACAGAGGTACCCTGGAGGCAGGGCCACGACGATGTCCGAGTCGGTGCTGTCTGATAGCCACGTTTCCGTAAGGAAGAGCAGATCAAAGTCATGGTCTAGAATTAGCAAATTTGTTTCAGTAGCATGTTTAGGGAGGGAACGGCAGTTAAGGAGTCCAATCTTCAGTCCGGATTTTGTGGGTTCGGTAGGGGGTGGAGAGCAGCGCATACAGTAGCAGAAAGGTTTACCTTCGGTATGCGTATGGTAACAGGCCAAGATTGTTCTCGGTTGAAGTGCGCGGAGCATGTCCCCAGTGTATACCATGTGTGCGCGTGGGGTTTCCGGCAGCGTTTCTGGGCCTGGGTCCGTCTGGGCCCAGACGGGCCCAGACGGGCTTGCCTTTGGCGCGCCTTCGGCGCGCTGACGGTGCGCCCGCTGCGCCCGTCCGCTGCGCGTACGGGTGTTGCACATATTTAAGCACAGATTGGGCGTGTCTTCAAGAAGTGGGCGTGGCCTTACTGCAGGCTCGCTCACTGCTGTAGGGAATGGCGTTTTTCCTCTGTCCCGTGGCGGTGTTGATATCGACTGCCAGGGAGTCAAGAGGTGAGAGTAAGTGCCCCAACCGCTATGCAGGTGAGGGGAAGTGCGCAGTATTAAAATCACAGTCACACACAATTTTAAGCAAATACTATTTAGGCCAATAATATAGTTTATATTCAATATATGGTCGTTGTGCATCAATTACTACAGGTGGACTTACCTTCTAATGTTTTATTTAAATCACGTGTTTTCCCTCCCTCTGACTCAATACATTTCTCATTGCAGTATACAGTAGGGAAACTATTCCATATTGACAGCGTGTGGTACAAAACATGTAGGTTCCCAGTGCTGTTGTGTGTTTTGTCATACTCTAATCGCTTCAGATGAACACGTAATTATTCATGTGATACTAAGAGAAACTATTACTGATCTCCTCGCATTTTACGCCAGCACCCTAATGCAGTTGGTATCTAAAACAGACATCTCTATTTGTTGTATTATATAATTCATCTTTTTATTATGGCTATTATTAGGACTTCAGCAATGACAATTAGTGTGATGTGAACAAGGTTAAAATCATGTGACATCACTTTCTAGGACGATCATGGGCCAAAAGGCCTATGATGTCACTTCCTGTGATGTCATTAAGGTCAAGAGTATGTGACATCATTTCCACTACCCCAGGCATTTTGGTGAGTGATGTCCATGTGTAAATATAGGGCTTGTAGGCTACCTCCAGAATTCTCATACATTGAGCCCGCTCTTGCCCACTTCAACGCATCTTTTGCTGATCCAGATAAAAATTCCAGTAATTGGGCCTGTGACTGGCCAGTACTCTCTGAGGCAAGGGTCATCAATGGCACTGTCCAGCCCTCCCATCCACTCCCACACAACATACCCCACCCACATCCACCTCACCCGGTCACTCCAACACGACCTCTAACTCCAGATATCTACACCCAAATGCAAAACAACAGATTTCTTTATAAAATCAGCTAAATTGCAGTTCCCTTATAGCCCGTTGTTAATAACCGGTTTTCAATGATTACTGTGCGAAGCCTCTAATTCCTCAAAGCAACACACTTATTACAAACCAGCAATATGTGTTTGCACCAAGGCAGTGGCGTAACGCAAAATGTATGGGTCCTACTGAAGAATATAGCGAAGGGACCCTGACACTCCCACATCGCACATACATTTACAGGCAAGAGGGGAATGAGGGCCCACCGGAATGAGCTGCTTAAAAAGAGTGCCGAGAGTTTTACATTTTTGACCCACAACAGAAGCAGAGTACATCCAGCATTGTATCTCTTAAGATTATTGTGATGCTTTCGGGTTTTCCATGTGTAGCAGGAGCAGGCAGTGGAATATCCAGCTCTTCAAAACCATGGAAAAGAATACACAGGAACGCAATAAAATACACTAACACACACAGTTATAACAACACATGTTCTAGAGAAACTGAACAAAACAGCAGTGCCACACTACATGCTACCTAGCTGAATTACTTTAAAACAAGCCAGCAACAAAACAAAAAAATACAGCCTACCTGACGTCGCTCTGGAGCCTGCAGTGGAGCTCGTCGGCCTGGAGCGCCCCTCGGAAGAGACGCCGGAGGGCGGGAGCGTGACGCCGTGAGCGTGCACGTTGGCGTTCACAGACCTGAGTCGGCTCGTGCTCAGGTCTGTAGCGGCTCGTGCACAGCTCTGACTCCCTTGGGGCCTAGCAAGGCGGCTATAAGTCTCGTTGGCAGCAGCGCTTCGCGCTGCAACGCCAGCGAGACCAAAAAAGCAATCAGGCACCTAAAAAAACGTTAGGATAACCTTGCCTGTGCCACCACACTCAATAATGGAAACTGTTTCTAGGCAGCAGTTAAAGTCATGAGATCTTTGACCCTAATCCTCACTCCCCTAAGCTGCAACCTAGTAAGCGAAGCTTGGGAAGTCCATTTTTCCAAAATTTACACAGCTTCGCCCCTGAATGAGCTTCTATTATACAATTTTCCTATTACACGGATTTCAATATTAGTGTCAGAAGTAGAGGATGCCATTAACCAAAGGTTAGGCAATAAGGCCCCAGGGCCAGATGGGCTTCCCATTGGCCTCATTGAATATAAATCAGATTTTTGGGAGCCTCTTTTACTTAATGTTTTAAATAATTTAACAAGCACTTTTATCCCAAGCACTTGGTCTACCAGCACAATTGTGCCTATTTCTAAAAAAAGGAGATCAATCTAGCCCTAGCTGCTACAGACCGATCTCCCTGATTGATAATACCTTGAAGATCCTCGGGAGGATTTTGGTTAACAAAATAAGGTCTTGGGCTGAAAGGGAATCCATTTTAAACCGATGTCAGCTGGGTTTCTGAAGCAAACTAGGAACAGTGGAACAGTGCCTTAACTTAAACTTGATTATTGGCAAGTACACGATAGCCCAGAAGTCACCTATCTACCTGGCCGTCATGGACATTACCTCAGCCTTCGACTTTGTCAATAGGTCACGTCTGTGGTCGGTGCTTTTAAACTATGGGTTGGATGAGACATTGGTTCATTTCTTAGCATACTTGCACAGAGACTTGAAGGCACAGGTGAGGATTAGCAATGACGTGGAGGTTTCAAGGGACATTATTATTGGAAGAGGGGTCAGACAGGAATGTGTACTGGTCCTTCTTCTATTCATCCTATACAGTAAGGAACTACATAATGTACTGTCAGAACTTACCAACGACGTACCCTTTCATTAATGGTAATGCACTCCCCGCGCTTCTATATGCGGATGATGCGGTCCTAATGGACCGCACCCCGAATGCACTACGCACTTTAGTCAGAGGTTTTGTTGTGTTTATAGCAAATTTAGATCTTTGCACCAATTTTAGGAAATCTTTTATAATGACCTGTGGCCCAAAATACATCGTGTTAATTCAATAATCTCAGGTTCTGAACATTTAGGGGCTCATTAGCATGGCGGGCGGAGTTTGTCAGCCCGCCATACCCCCCGGAAATGGAACTACCCGCTCAGGGTTCAGTGGTCCCGCACATCCCAATAGGATGTGCCCGCCACACAGGCGGGCGCATTCAGCACCGCCCTCCGCAATGCCAGGAATGCAAGTTGTGAATTTGACTGTACAATGTGACAGGTACCGAGCGGTGCCTGCCACGTTGTACTGTTAAATGCAGGGGGGTATCATAGGTACCCCCCATGTGCACCCCCCACCCCCCAGAATCCCAGGGGGCCCGCTACGGGCCCCCAATGCTGAGAACCGCATGCGCGCCACCACGGAAAGTCATGTCCCCACATGTATGCTAATATGGATGCCGGTGTATACCAAACTCCGCCACCATATTAACAGCTTTTCTGCCCGGTCGAATCTTCGACAGGGCGGAAAACGGCAGACGGTCTTTCCGTCCGCCGGGGTCCCCCCGCCATGGTAATGTGGCGGGGGGAAATTTACATGCAGGCGGGGTAATATGTCAGGCAGATTGCCCGACATTCTAATGGGGCCTTAGTATGCACAAGCACTTTCCCATATCAGGCATTAGCATTCTCCAACACCGGATCTTAGGCTGCCCATATCCGAAGTAAATTTATAAAAGTGACAAACTTGATCTTGAGCCTTCCCCAACCTAAACATGCAGAGGTAGTTTTATCTATAACGAAAATGTATAAAACACTGTGTATCACCACCTCCACATATGGCGCAGAAGTTTGGGGTTTTATAAATTATAGTTGAATCCAGAGAGAGGAAAATAGATTCTGTCAAAAACTTCTAGGGGACCAAATTTCCTCACCAAACTTTGTCGGTCATAAGGAACTAAACTTGTTTTATATAGAAGATTTTATTAGGTCTCACCCAGCTATATTTTGCCTAAAAGGTTGGCAAAATCCGGCAGCAACCTTGACAAGGAAGATTATAGTTGACTGCCTCAATTGTGACAAGGGATGGAGCATACCCTGACTTCCCGCTGTTAGAATAAGTAGCATGAATCTGGAGCATGTCATTTTGAATCCTTTGGGCCAAGAGGGAATAAGTAAAAAGGTCCTTATGGACGTACTGTATGAATCATACAATAATGCAAGATATGCCACAGAGCTCTCAACATCATCAGTCGCCAGGTATATGTTGTTAGTGGAGGCTCACAGCCCCCTAACCCAAATGCCATCTAAGTATCTTCTGAAGAATACAAGCCGTTGGGAGAGAAGTCTTTTTCCTCAGGGACGGCACCTTAAAATATTCACTTTGCTTTCCTTTGGGATTCAATACTAATCTTGAGCAGTTGCCCTGTCCCTGTGGCACTCAGAGAAATCAAACAATGTTACTTTTTTTGTTGTTGTAATTTTTATCAAAAATACACAAAACAATACTTGATACCTTATTTTAAGGCAATTGTAAACATTAATTATAGATCAGCCTACTTGGAAATTCTCAGACTTGAGAGGAATGACTTCAATCAATCAAAATAACCTTTATTCGGATATTGCATTATCTATAAAAGTATACACATAATTACGTACATGGTCAAAGTTAAAATAAAGTAACTGTACTACATTTTCCTAAATAAAAACAATAACAATAAAAAAGTACAGGACATCATTGATGTACATATCCATCAATTCTTATCTATTTCTATAACTTGATCTAATAAATATACATATACAAAGATCATTGTTAAACTAGCAGCAGGATATACATAGAACAAGTGGTTGCAACATTATTTTTATCGTAAATTTCTAAAGTGCATTGGGCATATGTCCAAATTATTAGACTATCTATATAAAGTGCATTGTGTAATAGCAGCCTTAGATCAAGGAATGAACTGTTATCTATGTCTCCATATTTACCAAAGTGAAGACAAAGAAAAAGGTAATTCAGATATTTACAGATAGCAGCATAAATTTAAAGTGCAAATGTGCAATGTGCAAAAAGGCCTCCTTCCGATCTATTAAGGTGACATAGTACATTGGGATAAAAAATTAGTTCATAGAAATACGAGATCGAGTGGCCATTTTAAAAAAAGTACACACACGATATATTAATTCATCATCTTTAAGCAGTAAAATAGATTTAAATGCCACATTAAAATCTTTTATGCCTTTAGCTCTAAAAAATGGTATCAGGAGGGGCTTACTATATTTATGATAGTAAGAGCAACAGAATAAAAAGTGCATTAGTGTTTGCTTCCCAGACATGGGCAAACCAGATTCTCAATATTACAATGGTAGCCCAGGGGAAAACACAGTAAGTACTTTATAGATCCTGCTCGTAGGCAAAACAGAAGGCTGCTCTCCCAACAAGTAATTTCTTTAAGGAGGTAGCCAGCTGGTGTGGGCGAGATAGATACAGTTTTGCCTTCTATTTGGATGTAGCCTTTCACAGAGGATTTTGCTATTTCAACATTGTATCTAGACTCCCCATAATGCCTATAGAGGGTATTCCGTATTAACTTCCCTCTAATCCATTTGGGTTGTCAAATATGTGTTTGAGATTAATTGCTGCCAGCTTTCCCGAACTTGGGCTAGCCATGGGATTTTAAGACCCTGATCGCATTTTAGGCAGTCATACAGGATTTCCCTTGTTAGTGATGCTTCTGGGTTTTTCCAAACCGTGATCCAGAATAACACAGGACGTGCCTTGATGTAATCCTCCAAGTAAAACTATTTTAATTCATTATGGCTTATGAAGGTGGAGGATGAAATCGGTAGACCCAAAAGCCTTCTGCAGAATCTGTTCTCTTCTGCCTGGGCGTTTTTTAAGTTTGAATATCCCCAGATTTCGGCCCCATAAGTCATGACAGGGACACATTTGTGTCTTGAAAATTTTTAATAAAGACTGGACCACCATAAATCTCTTAGGCTTCGGAAGAGACAGCACGGAATTTATGGCCTTGATGAACTTAGACCGACCGTAAGCCAAATGGGCGGTCCATGAGCCGTTATCGGCGAATTGAAAGCCCAGGTACGGAAAAGTGCGAGTGCATAACAGTGATCCCTGATCTAAAACAATCCTATTAATGTGACGTTTTTTAGGGCCACAGCACATTAAAAACGATTTTTTAAAATTAGTGCAAAGATCAAGGCTATATATAAAATCCACAAATCCCCTCACTAAAATCCTCAGGGCATTCAGTGTGCGACCCATTAAAACTGCATCATCTGCATAGAGTAGGGAGGGGAGTTTAGTGCCATTTATTATAGGGACATCGGATGTTAAATTAGACAGGGCGTTATGACGTTCGTTAATATATAAAATAAATAAAAGAGGGGCAAGGACGCACCCTTGTCTTACGCCTCTGCCAACCGTTATGTCTCCTGACACTGCTCCATATATCCTTAACCTCACTCTCGCTTTTAGGTCTCTATGCAGGTATGCCAGGAAGTATACCAGATTATTATCCAGACCGTAGTCCAAAAGGCGTTGCCAGAGCTTCGACCTGTTGACAAAATCGAAAGCGGACGAAAGGTCCATAAAAGCCAGGTACAGTGGACTGTGTCGGGCGATAGTATATTTTCCTATAATTAGGTTCAAATTCAGGCACTGTTCCACTGTACCCAGATGGCTCCGGAAACCCAACTGACATTTATTTAAGATATTTTCTTCCTCTGCCTTGATCTTCTGTGTCAGCTCCTTTCTGAGAGTGACTGTCTGCTCACGTGCTTCTATGAGCACTTTGTAAACGCATTTCAGCGTTCCTGAACACACAACACTGTCTTTACTGCATGAACCTACTTACATCTTATAGTCGGGAACACTAAACGAAGGCGTTACCTGTAGATTGGACTACCCTAAAAGATCAAATTTTATTGCACTTTATATTATGCTGCTAAAAATTGTTTACAACTGATTGCACTGTATCGTAATCTGCTGTTATCTGTTTTTCAAAATCCCTGAAAGTGTTCAACATTATTATGTTGCCACCTGCCCGTTTCAACTTTTTCTATTATATTGTGGTTTTGTACAAAATGTTCTTTTTTTAACATATACTCATAATTGAAGTCTCTGTAATTTGATAACCTCCTTTTATCTATTGTTTTTATATTGTGTTTTTAACAAAAATTGTATTGTTGCTGGTATCATTGACCTGTGCTTTCATGGGTATTTTATATCCGAGTTAAGATTATTGAATTGAATTGAATTTGAGCAGCACAGATGGAAGTTGCAACTCGTCATTTTAAAAATTATTGTTTATGTCGGGGAAGGATTATCTTCCTACACATAAACAATCATGGATGGCGTTTTGCTGTTTTTATGTGTGCTGTACAGCACATGTAAAAACAGCAAAAACGAGGAGAAATAATGCATTTCTCCTCTTTGTTCCGTGTTAAACCAGGTTTTCCCTGGTCTCCTTGTTGGTGATGCCCCATTGTTACACCACCCTTGTAGATATGGGGCAGCATCAAAATAATTGTTATTGCGGCGGAACACCCACACAACACCCATTGCTCACCCCTTTCATTCTAAGTATAGCATGAAAGGGAGTCTTATTTACATGGCAGCGTTAAGCCACTTAACGTGGCTTAACACTGCCTTGTAAATAAGGAAAAGCCTATATAGCCACCCCAGCATCAAAAAAGTGATCTAGAGGTGGCGACAAATTGTTGAAAAAGGCCTGCGCACTATTCATTTTAGATGTAGCGTAAAACATGCAGTTAGCTGTCTTGCCAGATCTTTTG
Organism: Lissotriton helveticus; assembly: GCF_964261635.1. NCBI lineage: Eukaryota > Metazoa > Chordata > Amphibia > Caudata > Salamandridae > Lissotriton > Lissotriton helveticus. Next base: position 144,145,699 of record NC_136071.1, read on the forward strand.
TAAATAAAACATAAATAATATATAAAAAAATATTTCAGAGAGGAGCTTTAGGTCAGACCCCTTCATTCATTTCCTTTTAGGATTGTCATTCACATCTTTTTAAAAGAAATATTTTTTTACAATGTGTAATAAACAAAGTACGTACAATAAGGCACTGTCACTCTATGTTCTTTGTTAATTCGTCTTCAAGTACATGGCAGTGAGTATAACAGAATACCTATTTTTCTAATCTCCTGAAATTTATACTTGTCATTAACTAAATGACCATCTCCACTCTTGAACTCCTCAAACAACTTAATCGCACTGATGTCCAGAATATCCTGAAGTTTAGTGATGCCCTTTTTATACCAAGTGTTCCATTTCAGTGTTTTCCTATCAGTTTGTCATTGATCCACAGGGGTGAATTTAGGGCCGCATTTAGATTTTGATGGATAGGTGTTGGTGACACAGTGTCACCATTATGTATTGCGCTTAATAAAATGTTAACCTATAACACGCATAACTATTACTTGTATATGTTCTCATGTTAGTTTACACATATTTAGTGAAACAAGGGATTTGTATGTTTTGTATTAACTAGAGTAAGAATATATTCATCTTAACATTGACATAAGGGGGCCAGGTGTCGGACACCATATTGAAAATAAAACATTGTATTTCTGCATGTTGTGCATAACTCTCTTTCTGTTCCAGGACCAGAGTCACCATGCTCTCATTAAAACTATTATCTGTTACCTTATTGTGTGAAGGTCATGTTTTGTTGCAAATAAATGGTTTGATTATGATCCTCAGCACCTGCACGAGATGGGAGGCAAAGGAGCTAAATACTCCTTTGTGAGATAGAATGAAGGCTGCAATGATGGAGGAATCTCGCATTGCATTATCAGTGAGAAGGAGGCCGACACCAACTACAGAAGGAACACTGAATTTTGATTGATTGTTACTCAGTTAGAACCTGTAGAATGTATCTCTTTGACTTAATTTCATGTTTTAATTGTACAAAGTGTTTTAGTTAGTCAGAAGATTTGCTCTGTCAATCTTTCCAATTGAATTTCACTTTCCCTTCCTTGAAACCCAAGGTTCCTTACATTTCTACACATTGACTTACTTTCTAGAGCAAGTACATTTCTCCTTTTCTTAGTTCCTTCATTTGGTTCTATTTTTCGATGCTATATTTACAGAGACCACCTGCTTAAAATTGTACAACGTGCTCACAACCTTAGCTTAACATTAGGCAGTTTCCTTTTATGGGAATTATGTCTTACTTTCCATATACAATCTAATATTATGTACTTGGATATGCTAATTGCCTTGCCTGGAGTATAGTCACAAAGGCTGCATTCAGATGTTAATTGATTTTGATTCAATTTGAGATTGTAACCTTTCTAATTTATTTGGTGTGCAAAGTACTTTTCTATGTCATTCTGTGGGGAAAATTCTGCTTCACTGTCATTGATATGTTGCTGAGTTTATGATTTTAGCCTCAGGTCCATCTTAGTAGACATAGCGGAGATTCAGATGGTAGCAGAGGATGGTCCTCACTGAGACATAGGTTGTTAGGATTTACCCCCAAATCAATCAGAATCTGGCCCGACTTTGTCAGTGTCCAGAGTTTTCCATGGTACAGTTTGGTGAATTGGTGGTGTTCTGACGTTTCTGGACAGTTGCAGTGTCTTAGGAGTGTTGTGTAGTAAGATTATATGCCTTTGATTGTACTTTTGAGTTTTGCTGTGCTTGTGGATTTTAATGAGGTAATGCGTCATGCAGAGTAGTGTCCATTTTGCGTGGGCTTTGTGTTGTGGTGAGATTTTTGATGCTGCTTTATGTATATCGCTTGTGCATGAAAAGAACAATACTTATTCTAAGAGTTGACATTTTTGCTATTTAACTTGTCAAAGTCGACGATCCTGGAGTAAACACTGAGCATATTAAGTTGCAATTTGTCTAATAAGGTTTGTGGTGTTGAACCTTGAAACACTACCAGCTGCACAATGAGATAAGGACTATTAACTTCTATAGTGCAGGTGTATTATTTGAGATTAGATTGGTGTTTGGTTAGTCCTCTTGCACAGAGGATCAGACCTCATTAGTCTGGGTGATTTCACAGTGGTTGAGATTTCACTTCTTGTCTGTGATAGCAATGGGAGGGTGATATTTCCAGATTCCTCTAGAATGATAGTGTACATTGAATTTCCCTTTAGTGGAATAGACAACGATTTTCATTTTGTTTAATAATTGTTCATACTAAGTTGATCTCTGAGGAATCAGAGCTGCTGTGAAGTGCTGCAGGTTGCATCATAAGGTGCCCCAATTGTATTGGTTGGTTGGTGTGCATGCCACACTGGAATTGGTCGTTATGTCAGAAAGTGTTCAGCTGTCAGGGGCTCGTTTGTGGTGTTGCCCTGAGATTGAAAGTCAGTCATGTTGTGTGTAGTTTTGTGATTTGCTGAGAACTGCTAGTTATTTTAAGTAATAATCATTTAATTCATACTGTGTTTTCGAAAAAGAAAAGATGACTTTTGTCAAGAAATTAAGGGCATTATTTACTGATGACGTACGAAATACCTGTCCATGAGGCAAGGAGGCCTCTTTCAATGGTACACCTGCTTGTTAAATGACAAACAATGCCCGATTACAAATGTGTATCTGGCTTAATCAATGGAATAAGATCACTGCGAACAAAGAGTCCTTTTAGTTCCCTCACCATTTTACTTTCAACTTGAGAATAATTGATAATTTGAGGCAGGTACTATTTGAAATGAAGACCCCTTTTATATCAGCCCAATATAAAGCCTTGAATGCATAGGAGTGGGCAGCATATGTGAAAAAGAAGGGAAATATCATAATAAGGCGAAAAGACAGTCAAGTCAAGTCAAGTCAAATGATCTTTATTCGGATTAACAACATCCATAAAAGTACATACAGATAAAATGCAATTTAAAACAGTTTACAAGCAAATAAGTTGATAAAAACTAATTTATCAAAGTGGGGTTAAGCAGCATGTATCATAAAGTGCGAAGTGCCTAATGTACAGTACACAGTAGATAATAAGGGAGAAACATTGTTCAATTGACAACTCAGACATAAAATTCATGTTATGTTCTCCCAGGAATCATTTATATCAATATTGATGATCAGCTAAATCAATGGTCAATTTACAATGAAATAAATAAGTGCAAATGGTGCAAAAAATGCCAAAGTACTAATAACTATTATCCAAACTCCAAGCATGACCTCGATTTCACACATCTTTTTATAAAGCAACTTACAATGTATATCACTTCATCGGTGTGCAACATTTGGAGAAATTTTAATGCGAGCTTAAAGTCTCTAAGGTTATATTTACAAAGGGTCGGCCTTAAATATTGGCAGGTATACAATTTATAGAAGCCACAAAAAAAGAAGAAGTGCAATAAACTTTGTTTCCCGCCCTGAGAACAGGGACAGTCCAAATCTTCCAATTTTTTATTGTAGCCGAGCGGGAAGCTGAGCAGATTTACTATGCTTCCATCCCGAAACCTGAATAAAAGGCTCCGATTCCACTTTCCTATTGGTTTTGACAAGTATCTATAAAAATTATTCAAATCAGTTAAATTTTCACAACCTGAATCAATAATGAGCTGATAGCTGATAACACCAGGTTTAGTAGACTCAGATCGTCGTCGATCCTCTTTGTATAAGTCAAGTAAAGCCCGTTTGATACTACTCTTAGGGGCGGGTACAATAGAATTCGGGGAGCTAAACAAAGAACCCTGACCCACACTCTGCAGGCTATTCTTAACTGCATTTAACCAAGGTATGTGGTGGGCGTTATCACTTGACAGACAGTCAGATATTATACTGCGCGTCAAGGACGCTGCTGGATTTAACCATACCTTGATCCAAAAAAGAGCAGGCCTAGACCTAATGAAATCAACAATGTAAGACAATCTTAGTTCATTATGACAAATAAGTGTGGAGGCGCAAGGGACTCCCCCCAACACCCTCCTACAAAATCTATTTTCCTCCGACTGCAGACCGTTGCTATTACAGTATCCCCACACTTCAGCTCCATATGTCCCAGTTGGACGACATTGCGTGCGGTATATATTAAGTAGGGGTGTTATCACATCTGCCATTTTTGGTTGTCGGAGGGATAGAATTGAATTAATTGACTTGCCAATTTTATTCCTCGCATAAGCAGCATGTGGCTGCCATGAGCTAGAGTTGGAAAAGAGCAACCCTAAATAGGGAAAAGTGCTAGTGCAGTTTAAAATATTATTACCAGATTTAATTGATGTGACATTGTACTTTTTTGGTCCGCAGTTCATGATAAAGGATTTTTTAAAATTAGTACTTAAACCAAGGTCGGACATAAACGCAACAAACCCCGAAATTAGAATACGTAACGCATTCGGGGTTCGCCCCATTAATACTGCGTCGTCCGCATAAAGTAAGGTAGTAATGGGGGAACCGTTTATAATTGGAACGTCCTTGGTAATTTTACTCAGAGTGCTACTCAACCCATTAATATATAAAATAAAAAGCAGGGGGGCGAGTACGCAGCCCTGTCTAACTCCTCTCCTCTGCTGATAAAAACATCATTGGACAGATCGCCATCATTATTGATCCGTACTCTAGCTTTTAAGTCCCTATGTAACTCAGACAAAAAATAAACCAAGGAGTCATCCAAACCATAATCAAGCAAAAGTGACCACAACCTAGAACGATTAACAAAATCAAATGCGGAACTCAGGTCCATGAAGCCTAAATAAAGAGGGGATTTTTTAACAATAATATATTTGGCCATGATCAAATTTAGATTTAAACACTGTTCGACTGTGCCCACTTGGCTTCTAAATCCAAGTTGACTACAGTGCAGAACGTTATTATCTTCAGCCCAATCCCTAATTCGCTTAAAGATCACCCTACCAAGGACCTTTAACGTATTATCGATCAGTGAAATCGGCCGGTAACAGGCGGGATCCAACCTGTCACCTTTTTTAAATATTGGTACGATTACACTGTTAGACCAGGATTTGGGAAAAGAAGTTTCATGCAAGTTGTTAAATAAATTGCATAAAAGTGGTGCCCAAAAATTAATTATTGATTTAATCTGATCGATAGAAAGACCATCGGGACCGGGTGCTTTGTTACTTGCGCTATCGATTATAGCTTCCTCGACCTCCAATAATGAAAAGGTCAGGGGTTCAGCACTGTTAGGTCGGGGGGCAATAACTAGAGAAGTGGCCGATATAGCATAAATTTGAGTAAAGTGCTCAACCCAAGCCTCACCAGTTATGTTGCAATTAATAGGGTTGAGGCTAGAGCCAAAAGATCTTAAGGACTTCACTTCTCTCCAAAAGCCTGCTGTGTCCTTTAACGAGGCGGTACGCGTAAGAGATTCCCAGTGGTTAATCACCAAAGCCTCAGATCTATTGTATAGGGCAATTTTATATTTTGATCTTAAATCTCTTACCAATGACACATCCCTAGAGTTGGTTGTTAAGGCAGCCCTCAGATCCCGATTGGCCTTGGAGCAGAAGGAGTCAAACCAGCGTGGGCCTTGGACTATATTCTGCCTAGCTGGTTGTGAAGATTCTATTTTAATGGCCCCACATAGGTTACCAAAGGCTTCAACAACAGCATCACTGGGACTCGAGTGTGACAAACAAGTCTCTACGACCACAGGATATTTTTGAATTACTCTAGCTAAAATATCTTTATTGTCTACCCCTTTCCACACTAGTCTTAATCTATCGGTGGATAATGCCAGATTTTTTGGCCCACTCTCTAAATTTAGTGCCGCTTTCATGGCCTGCGGATTATGTAAATATATTCTAAGGGGATAGTGGTCACTATAAGCAGAACAGATGACTTCTGCTTTAAAAATTATGTCACTTAATGATGGGCATGTAAATATGTAGTCTATCGTGGATGCACATCCATGACCCACAAAAGTAGGTGTGGTTATATTATATACACTTGAGCCCACAATTTCCATTACATTTAATAAGTCACGGGAGGCTAGGAGATTTTTCAACTCCTCACCGTTTTTACACGGGGGGCTACTACGATATATATGGGCATTGAAGTCACCTCCAATGCAGATACCATCAAAGGACCCATACTTATGCCCTTCCATAATGTCATCAATAAATGAGAACAAAGAAATAAAATTATTATTAGGATGAGTTACAAAATCATTGTTATAAAAATTAATAATGCACAGTTTCATTCTATTAAAATACTTAATGGCCATAAAACAGTTACCCAAAGTAGGGATCAATTTAATTTGGACCCCAGGTTTTATTTTGGACCAGATGGATAGACCCCCACTAGGCCTACCCATGTGAGAGGGGGAAGCTTTTAAATTATGACAACAGAAGCCCTCCATTAATGGAGACGTAATACACCAAGTTTCTTGTAGCATCAATATGTCACAATTGTTGTCAACCCAGTTTAACCATTCGGGAATTTTTAATTTCGGTTTTAGACCTGCAATATTCCAGCTTACAATCAGCGAAAAGACAGTTAAGAGGCGGATGGAAGCGAACTGGCATGTAGAACAGCAAGCATGGAGGAACAATATGATTGAGGGAGTTAGGGTGCATCCTTTCGTAGCTAGTGGAAAAACAGTGAGAAAGTAAGAAAGCACAGGGGTGAATCTGAAGTAAAGAATAATGAAGAGAGCGATAGCAACTCCAGGTATGGCTTTTTAGATGATTTATTAGCTTCTTGACCACCCCATGCAACTTAGTTCAACAAGCTGGGGACAATCACCATCAATGGGACTCCTGCCACCTGCATATACAGGTGCTAGTGCGCCTGTCAGACAGGGCAACCTCGATGAGGGAGTGCCTGGTATCCTTCCATCTCCACTGTTAACCCCCGTTCTACTCCCAAATCCACAATTAGCTCCTATTCCACTTTCAACTCCCCTGGTATTGCCACCGATTTATATGCCAACTGCTCTGACAGTGTCCCTGACTATGCTACTGTTGTTGCAACACCTGTCACACCTACAACTACCACAACTACTGCTATGTCTGCGATTGGTACCTTAGCAGATATGTGAGCAAGACCCCAAATGAAAGCAACTCCACGTGGCAGCATGCTGACTGTAGAGATTGATAGCCCTGAGTCACTGTCATCAAAGACCAACATCACTCTAAGAACAGGAGGAGGTTAGATTTACCAACATTTTGCGCCGTGTTTGCATCACAACAATGACACAAATTTTTTTTTTTATTATTTACTTTCCAGCGCAAAACTTATTTTGCTCTGCAAATTGTCTAAAAGTAGCGTAAAGTGATGCTTTGCGTTACTTAACGCCAAGGGGTCGTTCCATGGACATTTCCATGCAGCCACTCATGCTTTTTGACGGAAAAGCCTATCTACCAACAAGCAGAGACAAGGTTTTGCATCAAAAATTAATGCTAATAGAAAGCAGGCGTTAAAAGAAGAAATGTTTTTGTTTCTCCTTTCTTTTCTGGCTTTGCATGTGTGCTGCACTGTACAGCACGCATACAAAGAAGGACATTTTTTAAAAGTTGGTTAGGCATAGCAGTTTGTAGTGAAAGGGAACCCTTCAAGTACTAAACCTATGCTAGGCTCACACACACGCCCTTGCACTATGGTGCAAAGGTATGTTCGTGGCGTATGGCAGCAAAATTGTGGTCCGGCGATAGGGAGAGGGAAAGAGAGTGCCATATCTCTGTAGATATGGTGCTATAATGCTCGCTCCATGTCACACAACACAGTGCAGCTGATCCAGCGGCCTATAGGAAATATGTCATAAGCAACGCTACCTAACTCTATAACCTACTATATTAAACACTACTCTAACTCATGGACCCATTAATCAAATATGACATATTTTGACCTACTGAATCAGGTGGCCAAATTAAACTTATATACAACTTATTTACAATTTATATACATCCGCGGTAAAAGACAACATCATTTGAACAAATCCTAACTATTTAAATGACCACCATGGCGATGGCATCTAGCTAATAGTAACCCACACTTCTGAATAATCAAGACCAGCTTGTTTCCAAAAGATAGATTTTATTAACTAATTTAGATTGTTGTGAATATAATTTTATAAATGTAATTTTATTAGAATCATAGTAAGTATATTTGAAAACATTATAGGAAATTACAGTTTCAAGCAAGAAATTTAAAGTTTAGCATTTCTAAAATCCTAAGTCCCTAGCTAAGTTAAAATAAATGGAAATAAAGTAAAGTCTTTATGGGTTCTTACGTGCTCCAAGCAAAGTCCGTCAGCACGACACCCTCATCTGAAAGTTGAAAAGCAGCAGCCAGCCCTAACCATAGGGCACAGATTTTTATACCTTTCTATGCTAGCTAATCTAAATAAAGGAAAATTTTCTGCAGAAGTCGATGTCCCATTGGTCCGAAAGTGACAAGTGACATGTCACCCCATATTTCAAAACTTCCATTCTGTCATATTCTTTGAGACCATTGTCTTTATTGTACGTGTTCCAAAGCTTCCTTAGTTTGCAACAAATTTGAACAAGAGTTCTCACTGGCTTCATTTTACTTCCTCGGATGCCAAGTTATCAAAATGTTCTTTCTGCCGGTTTCTGACCTTGGCCATGTCCGACAAAAATAATGACAGCGCTTCTTCATTGTTAAGTGAATGTAACTTTCATGGAAAACTTTAGGGTGGACATCGTGCTTCAGGCAGAAATTGAATTCATCTTTTTGCAAACTCGAGCAAACTAGGCCCAAAAGCAGGCAACTTATTTTTCTAGTATAAAACAAACACAAGAAAAGTATTAATGAAAGAAATATTATTTTATTCTGTTTCCACCCTTAGTTTACTAATTAATTAACCCACCCTATTAGTCTAGTGTTACCTAGCAAGAAGCAAACAAATAAAGCAGCATTTTATATCTACCAGTCTTCATAAATCCATGAAATCTTATATGCACCTATAATAGTAGAAATAACATCACACAGACAAGGGAAGCAAAACAAGCGCATACCACTTTTAAATCTGCTGCCGTTAGTAATGACAAAATTGAAAACGACAAAATTAATTTATTATTTTTGCACAAACAAAAGATGCAACAATAATGCATGTTTATGAGCACACATGTTAATATCCCCATGTGTAAAGTTTAATCTAAGTTGAGTTAGCATAACACATCACAAATCATTAATATTATTAATTTATATTATGGAAGTGTGACTTCACGAGTTTAAACAAAATTTTATTTTCTATCTCGCTTCATCAACTCCCTCATCTGGTGATTAACAAATCACCACACCACCACCCAAAATTTTGAAAATTTTAGACTACTAGGAAAATGATTCAAATTCATTTGAGTTAATATTTCTAGAAATTTGTTTCTGCAAAATCCTTGCAATTGTCATACTGTGCTCTGTGTAATTCTTGTAACTCAATTTCCCTTTCTTCTTCTTTTTTAATTTTATAGATTCTTCTCTTTTCTTTCATTTGTTTCTTTCTCTTATGCAACAAACAACCAATTTTCGTCAGAACAAATATGAATATTATCACAATCAAAGGTGCCAAAATCTTGCCAAGAATTGAACTTCCAATTTCATGGAACCAATTTTTTATAGTTTGAAATCTCTTTGAAAGCCTTTCTGAAAAATCTTCTTCTTCCAATGGAATTATCTCTGAATGCATTTCAGTAATATTCTTAATATACATCTCAATGTTCTTACTCTCATCAGGAATGTAAGTGCAACAATGTTGCACATGTAAAATGCCGCAGACTCCTCCCTCTTTTGCAAGGAGTATGTCTAAAGCAAGGCGATCTTGAATCACCATGGATCTAATTGCAATGACCTCAACATTCACTAATTGGAAACCATCAGCTGTATCTGTTGACAATCTATCAACAATTGTGGACAATTTTCTAATTCTCCCTGCATTCAGGGTTATACCTACTAAAGGTATCACTGCTTCAAAAATATCTCCCAAAATTTCTGTAAAAGTTTCTCTTTTAGCCCTATTTACATAATTATTAATTTTGAACAAACCTTCTGTATTTCTATCAACATGAAAGATTTTAGGGAAAACAATCCCAACATAACAAGTCCCATACCAGTGGTCAGGAAGGTTGTAGTAAGCTTTATCACCACAAACAAAATAAATCCCAGGGAAAATTGGATCTTTTCCACCTTTGAATCCCCAACCTCCCAAAATCTGATATGTATCTTCACAATTGCTCGCACCCACAAAGTAATTATCAAAAAGTGTATTGTCTCTTCTAATGCAAAGCTTACCACTAATTGGTTTGTCTATGTGAATTGCAGCGTTATCAAGCGTTTTACCATTTAACTTCTCATCCTCTTTTTGCCAGAACCTAGACTTAGTCTGCTTGACTATTTCATTTCTCTTGTAAATTGCTCTCCTCTCCTCAACTAGGTTCAAAAATTTCTTTCCTTCAACACTTAATTTGCAGGTTAGATTGGTTTTGTAAGCATACTCATATGCGAGCTCATTAGTAACAAGGAAAAATTCCCTCATCTGTTTAGCCTTTTTATGCTTATTTAAAGTAGCCTCTATTTTTAAATTAGCAAAAATGTCATCATAATTCGAATAATAATATTCTAAGCGTCCAGTTTGATAGAACAGACTAGCTAACACACTACATGTTACACCATATGTAAGAGGAAGCATATTGTATGTCACTCCTTCAGAAACAGAAGCAGGTAATTTAACACAAACATAGCAATCTTTAGCATTCATTACTTTGACATATTCGCTCAAAAGCCTTGTAAATGTATTGCTTGAAAAATCACTAATAGATTTGTCCTGATGAATGTCAGGTTGATGATCAATAACTTTGCCTATTACACTATGTTTGTTTTGACTAACTGAAGCTTTGCTTGTCATATTTACTTTGTGAGAATCTTTGTTAATTTCAAAAGGAATAACAACAGCTAAAATTAACCAGAGCAGAATCAAAATGAGCACACACACCAGAGTCATCCTACAACATCTCTTAAAAATGGAACACCTTGAAGTACTCTGTTCCATGACGTAAGGCATCTTTTATTATCTTTGCCTTAAAAGAAAACAAAAAATTATTTTAAAACCGATCTAATTAATTAATTATTTAAAACCGATCTAACTAATTAATTATTATTTACACCCCCCTTTTTAAAAGATTTTTTTTTTTTTTTTTAAAACCCTAACAGTGTTTCTTCGACCTTATGTCACAAACAATTTTTCTCAGCTAAACAAAATTTCTTCGACCTTATGTCACCTAACAAGATTTCTTCGGCCTTTTGCCAAAAATAAAGAACTCAAAGATCCAAATTAAAATCTCTATACTTCAATCATTGTCACTAATCTCTTCAATTTCTTCTTCTTCTTGGCTGCTATCGTAAATATCAATAACAGGTGGAATCACTAGATAAGACCACTCAGGAGATTTATATTTTTGATTTGGCTTTATAATCCTCCTTGTCTTTCTTGTCACTACTTCAATTTTTCTTCCAACTCCAACTTCCTTTTCACAATCCTTTTGACTACTTATTTCTTCCACCTGCTCCTTTGGTTTTTTGATTAATCTGACTCTCAATCTTCCACCTGGCCAGAAATCTGTTTTTCTCACGAATTTTCTTTTTGGTTCAGAAACATTTACTTCTGACTTCCAGGATCTCTTCTTTGCACTTCTACTTTCAACATCTACGTCACTTTCTCCAGAATCGTAGTCTGAAACTTCAATGATTGACTCAGGAATTTTTCTATTCGGCAGTTTCACTCTGTCAGGAACTATGCTTTGTCTTCCATCACTGGTACTCGGTAATTCGTCCTCCTCCTCTTCTTCAAGTACCTCCAACTTCCCAGTTTCTGGTCTTCCGTTCCTTACTTCAGAGTTTGATTTCTGCTTTTCGATACTCTCCTGGTCAGAAATTTCAATTGGTTCAGCTTCTCTGTCTTCAATAGATTTTACTCCATTTATCTTCTTAACTGAATCTTCAGTTATCTTCCCTTTTAATAGATTCTCTTCTTCTCCAGAATCTATTTCAATAATTTCCAACTCTTTTCTTTTCAACTCTTCATTCACAGGTACATGTTCCCGATGTCGACCTCCCTGTCGATCTTCAGAATCTGGATTTGTTTCACTTTCTACTTCAGAATCAGAATCTTCCGTAGTATCACTCTCATCATCAGAATTTTCAGGAGTAGGCACTGGAATAGTATGACTAGGATGGATCCACCTTTTCAATCCTTTGCACTTTACTGCATTTGTAGTGACCAGAATAATTTGTCTAGGCTTCTGCCACCTAGGAACCAGACAATTTCTTCTTCGATGTACTTTTGTTCTGACCCAATCACCAGGTTTCAAATCATGAGTCTGAACTTTCTCATTTGATTGTGCTTCAGTTCCCACCTGATTAGACACAGAAGTTACTATATCAGATAACCTCTTACAGTAATCCAAAATAGCACTGTCATTTATACTTAACAATTTGCCTACAGGTACAAAAGCTTGTCTCATGACTCTTCCCATGAGAATTTCATGAGGACTCAAACCTGTCTTTTTATCAGGTGTACTTCTTAATGACATTAAGACAAGTGGAAGAGCATCAGTCCACTTTACACCAGTTTCTAAACACATTTTTCCAATCCTGTTTTTTATTGTTCCATTAATCTGTTCTACCACCCCAGATGCCTCTGGTCTGTATGCACAGTGTATCTTCTGCTCAATATTCAATGCCTCACATATTAGTTTCATAAGTTTGTTATCAAAATGGCTTCCTCCATCACTCTCAATAGTGACTGGAAAACCGTACCTTGGGATAATTTCTCTGAGCAGCAGTTTTGCCACAGTAATTGAATCACAATGTCGTGTAGGAAAAGCTTCTACCCATCTTGAAAACAAACAAACAATCACAAGAACATATTTCAAACAATTGTGTAGAGGCATCTCAATGAAATCCATCTGCAACCTGGTAAAAGGACCACCCTCTCGACCAATTACCCCTGTTCCTACAACTGATTTTCTGTTTGGGTTCATTTGTTGGCATGATAAACACCTTTGACAAAAAGATTCTGCAATAGTTCTGAATTTTGTGTTAAACCAAGTCTCTCGAAAAAGTCTGATCATAGCATCTCTTCCAAGGTGAGCTGGACCATGATATAATCTAGCCATATCAGCAATCAAACAATTTGGTAAAACTATTCTACCATCTTTGTAAGTCCACACTCCATCCTCATCACGTGGTCTACATTCTGCTCTCAACCATAAATCTTTTTCCTCATCATCTGCTTCATTTTGTAAGTCTCTGATTTCCTGCCATGTCTCTACTGTTGTTGTTAGCATCAATGAATTTGAATCACATTCTTTACTTTTTTCCCGATTGTATGCGCGACAATTTTTCGCACAAAATTTAGCAGTTTCATCTGCATAGGCATTTCCCTTTGAAATATAATCCACTCCTTTTGTATGTGCAGCGCACTTTACAATTGCAATCTCTTTAGGCAATTGTATACCATCAATTAATCTTTTAATAAAAACTGCATTTTTAATTGGTGACCCTGCTGAAGTTAAATAGCCCCTCTGGGACCAGAGCTGTCCATAATCATGCACAACTCCGTACCCATATTGACTATCAGTAATGATGGTAACTCTTTTATCTTTTGATATTTCACAAGCACGAATCAAAGCAATTAATTCAGCCACTTGTGCTGAACGAATTCCCTCAAGACATGATGCTTCTTCAACATCTGCAACTGTACAAACTGAGTACGCTGCCTTCAAAACGCCTCCTTCTGTCCTCAGACAGGAGCCATCCACAAAGTAGACGACATCTGATTCAGGCAAAGGTACATCTTTAATATCCTGCCTTGGTTTGGTGCAAAATTCCATGACATCCAAACACTCATGTTCCACTTCATTCTCATCAACAATTTCTGAATCAGGTAATAAAGTAGAAGGATTTAAATTCAAGCATCTTGAAATGGAAACATTGTCTGCTCCTAGAATGATTTTCTCATATTTTGTCAACCTGCTGCTGGTTAAATGTTGAGTTTTACCTCTTGTCAGTAATATTTCAACTGAATGAGGCACAAAAACTTTCACAGGAAATCCCATTATGATTCCTTCGCTCTGTTCAAGACTAACACTAGTAGCTGCAACTGCTTTCAAACAACCTGGTAAGGCTTTAGCTACAGGATCAAGAACTGCAGAGAAATATGCAATGGGTTTTTTCAAATTCCCATGTCTCTGAATTAACACAGACAATGCACATCCTTCTCTTTCACTACAATACAGTTCAAAACCTTTCTCATAATTTGGCCTGCCTAAAGCCGGAGCTTGACATAAGCTCTTTTTCAAATTCTCAAAACACTCCAACTCAGCTTCATTAAGAATAATTGGATCTTTTACATCAGATTTAGCAAGTCTCTGTAGTGGTTTTGCAATTACTGAAAATCCACTTATCCATTGTCGACAGTAGCCAACCATTCCCAAAAACATCCTAACTTGTCTCTGTGTTCTCGGTGGCTGCATTGCTTGCATAATTTTTATTCTCTCAACTGTCACCTGTCTCTTCCCTTTAGCAATTCTATGACCAAGATATTTCACTTCTTGTTTACAAAACTGTAATTTTGCTGGAGACACTTTATGTCCCTCATCTGCAAGATGGTTCAGAAGTATTATGGTGTCTGTCACACAATTTTCTCTTGTTTTAGCAGCAATTAACAAATCGTCAATATACTGCACCAACGTTGACCTGCCAGGTAAATCTAAATCTTCTAAAGATCTTTTTAACAGCTCATTAAAGATTGAAGGACTCTCTGTATACCCCTGAGGAATTCTACACCATGCGAGGGTCCTACTGGAATCTGAAAGCAAAAATTTCCTGACTCTCTGGATGTAAAGGAACAGTAAAGAACGCATTGCAAAGATCAATGACAGTGTACCATTCAGCATCATGTGGAATCTGATACAAAATAACTGCTGGGTTTGGAACTACAGGACAACATGGAACTACAATTTGATTAATTTTTCTCAAATCTTGAACGATTCTGTACGTTCCATTCGATTTCTTAATTCCCATGATCGGTGAATTACAAGGACTACTCCCAATTTCCTTTAAAACACCTTGTTTAATGAATTTTTCAATCACAGGTATAACTCCCTCAATTGTCTCTGCTTTCATCTTGTACTGAGGAATATTAGGAAATTCTATTCCCTGCTTCAATGTAATTTTGACTGGATCGACATGTTTCATCAGACCCATCTCATTTCCAGTCAAATCCCAAATTTCAGATTTTAGGGTATTTTTGAGTTCTTCTGGCAGAATTTCTTTTTCAAATGTGGGAAACAATTTTGATTCCTCTGATTCCATCAACATCATTGTCATTCTGTACAAGCCATCTTCTTCTATTGTTTGTAATTCAACCCCATCAGGAGAACAATATATTCTGCAATTCATTTTGCACAATATATCTCTGCCCAATAAATTTACTGGACTACTATTACAAACCACAAACCTGTGTTTGTCTTTAAAATTTCCAATTTCAACAGGTACCGGGTCAGTTAGATCAGTCCTGATCTGTTGATTACTTACTCCGACAACTTGGATGGTTTCCCCAGAGAGAGGTAGGTTTTCAATTTATTTCTACTGATCTAACAGTAGAACGGGTAGCACCAGTGTCCACTAGAAAAGTGATGTCTACATCATTAACTTTCCCGTTTATAAAAAGGACCAGACTGGTCAACCTCAAGAGTGGCTCCAATAACACACTCTTCCACCTCTCTCGGGCACCGTCAGAAATAATCATCAGAGTCCCTTCCCTGTCCTTCAGTTAACAAAAACTGTTGTGAAGCATTTTGCACAGTTTGCCTTTGGGATTTTATTACCTGTTCATCTCCTTGAAATCCCACACCAGAATTATATTTTTGTATTCCCCCACAATTAGGAAAGGGAGGTTGTGGCAACTGATTCTGCTGGTGATTCACCTGATGCTGCAGCTGTCGCTGAAGATTTAACTCATTAATACTCTGTTGTAACTGTAGCTGTCGCTGCAGATCAACATCATTCTGCATCTGTGGATTTAACAATGGATTTTTTAAATTTCTTGGTGGTTTCTTACATTCGTCCCTCCAGTGTCCAATCTCGCCACAATAAAACAAGGCAATTTCTGTTTCATTTCTTCGATCTTAGGATTAAATTTTCTGATAATATTATTACCCTTAAATTTTCCTTGACCAAGATTTGAATTTGCAGTCTGAACAAAATTTGTGTTTTTATTTCCAATATTAGCAATCTGTTGTTCAGCTACTTTCACTTGAGCCCACATTGCCTTTTCCTTGAGCTTCTTCTGTCTCACCTCTAATTCATCACTACAGTATTTAGCTTTCCTTAAAATGTCATCAACAGAAAGTGCTTGCCATCCGACAATACTATTCCTAATCATATCAGCAATTTCTGGTTTCAGACCATAAACAAATCTGTAGACGAAATGACTCATATCTTTTTCATCTAGCTTTTCATAGCCACTGTATTGTTTGAAAATCAACAGTAACCTTTCGTAAAATGAATGAACTGATTCCTTTGGTTCTTGGTTTGTTCTTTCTATTTTAACCCAATCAACCTCTTTAGGCGGAATTTTTTCCTTTAACCAGTAAATCACTTTTTCATAAAAATCCATTACAATCAGATTAGGATCACCTGTTTCTTTTATTCGTTCAGGTTCTACTTTTGGCCAACTTATGGATATTTTGCATTCCGTCCAAAGATCCGATGGGACAACTATGTCAAAAAATCCATCCAGATCAATCCACAGAACTTTTGAGACTTTGATGAACCTGTCTACCTGTCTATACCACTCAACAGGTTTTTCTCTCAGCCTCGGAAAATCATTTGTAAACAGTAGTATGTCCTGTCTTGACCATGGGACATGAACATACCCTCCACCTGCAATCTCTCTCATTGGAAATTGCTTTGACAATTTTTCTAATTTCTCATCTTCCTTCTTTCTTGTCCATTTAACTCTCCACTTACTCAACTCTCCCAGTTTTTTTTATATAAACAATCAAATCTTTTATATGCATTATTCTTCCCATTGAGTTCAAGTTCTCAATGTCATTTTCTGAAAAGTCTAATCTGTAATGTTTTGCAAAATTCTTTTGCCTGCTTAAATCAATTTCAAGTTCTGCTGCCAGTTCATCTAACTGATCATATTTGTTTTTCGTTTTCCACTGAATACTCTTACAAATGAACAGAAGTTCATCATCTCGATAAAATTTTAAACTGTCAGGACCTATTGTACCAATTATTAATTCTTCTAAATTCGCTTTTAATTTTGCAACATCAAGTTTAGGTTTAGTCACTCTGACTTCGGAACACTCAGCATCAGATTCTGCACCCATCGGTGATTTAGGAAATGAATCCTCATTAAAAGTTAGATTAGGCATTCTTGTTTTTGAAGAATTAAATTTAGAAATGCCTGAATAACAATTTTCGGCAACCCTTTGAATTTCTGCATTTAAAGGAATAGTCAAACCTGGCTTATTAATTTCTCTTTGCTCAAAGACAGGCTGAACAGGACCAATCGTTACTGGAACTGTCACAGCTTCCATGCTTTTTGTTATTTGTCGAATTAATTCTTCTTTTGATCGTAAATATTCAGAAGAATTCTCAGCTTCCACATTTCTGACTTCTTTCACATAATTTTTTGGAGCTTCCCTTTCTCTTGGAATTAATGAAAAATGTCTACCTTCAATACAGACATCCGCATTTGTTTCAGTTTCAAATTTCCTTGGGGTTTCAAAAGATTCAGAATTATTTGGATAAATCCTAGAAGAATCAATAACTGGAGGTGCACTTGGTGTGATTTCTGTAGAAACCATCGGAGTAGACCATGACCTAGGAGGTCTCAAAGGCTCATTTCTTTTATTGGGAGTATAAATTTCTTCTAAAACTGTATCTTCAGTTTCACTCTCTACAGGAGCATTATTTTTCTTTTCAGTTCTTTTTTCACCAGGAGAACCTAAAACCATCTCTCTAATTAAATAGAGTCCCTCACTCATACTTCCTTGTCTCCACATTCGCATTCTGTCTTCATGTGTCTCCCTTCTATAACTTGGAGTTTTAGGAGGTCTTTTAATTCCACTTGCTTCTCTTTGTAATTGAAACATCTCATCCTCCCATTCGACTAAAGCTTCAAATTGAGTAGGTCTTGGTTTTGGAATAAGAGCATTCATTTTCTCTCTCAAATTTCTCAACACCTTTACGTTAAACGAACCATCATCAGGCCAAGCCAAAACACCATCATCCTTAGTGTAGTGTTTCCAAATATCAAACCACAAAACAGTATGATAACCATATTCACCTTCCATATATGCTGCAGGTGTTTTGTACTTATGAAGTAATTTACCACCTCGCGTTTCGATTTTCTTGTCAGGTGAGATAAAAAATTTTAGCTTCTGAAATAACGCTAGCTTTTTCTCAACATGTTTAAAATGATAACTCATTTTTAAAATTCAAATTTAATTAAAAATCTTTGTTCGTAAAATATTTCCGGGATATTCCGCACAGCTAACCAATCCGTGCGCGAAACACACTAACAAACCAATGAGAGTTGAGCTACGTCACTATTTTGCTCAACCAATAGATATGGAATTTTTCTGAAAAGCCTATTAGCTTACAGCTTGTCAGAAACTCAAGATCCAATCAGAATACAGCTAGTGACGTATATCACCCAATCACAGCGCGGCTCTGTGACGTACACAGCAGCTGCGGTTTCTCACCTCTCTCCCTCAGCGCTCACTCCTCCTTCACAAAATCTTTTCACAGCGCCATTTAAAACACTTTTTCGATTAAAATTAATTTTAACAATGACAAGAAAGACTCATCTGTCTGTTTCTCTAAAAAGTGATAGAATTTCAATCACTCAAATATTCTCTTTCTCGGAATAGAAGGCACTATTCCCATAGAATACACAATTGCCAATACAGTAATCTTTTTACTCTACTCTTCAAACAAGTAATTATGAACTCATTTTCCTCAGAACGCACAACTAAGTGACTGTTCGAAAGTTCCACTTGAACATAATTTACAAAACAACCTCGCACTTTCACACGGAAAAATGTCCCTAATTTCAAACACACATGAAATCCGTACAGGACTCTCACCTGTTTATAGAAATCATGCACCGTTAGTAGAATAACGACGTTATCCGTACAGGACTTTCACCTGTTTATAGATATAAAACATGTACCCCTACAGGACTTTCACCTGTTTATAGATAATCATGCACCGACGGTACCCTACCCTTCATTCGAGCTCGAATATATACTAATACTTTTATCACAGTGAGTTTTATAACAGGCTCTCAGTCCCTATACTCATGCTGTTCAAATTTCTTAGATAATTCTCACTATACAACTTTCACACCTAGCCCTAAAATGTGTTGCACGGCCACAACACTTGTGATACACGGCGATATCACTACTCTGAAACAGATCAAATGCCCTGTGTGACTACCTTCTCATCACACAATCTGTACCGGTACTACTCATATATAGCACAAAAACGAACTCAACATGTGTTAAACATCGATCCTATTTTTATACCATAACAAACTGGTTACCTTTAGCAACCATCAATCTCTGCTACCAGAAGAATTGATCCAGCGGCCTATAGGAAATATGTCATAAGCAACGCTACCTAACTCTATAACCTACTATATTAAACACTACTCTAACTCATGGACCCATTAATCAAATATGACATATTTTGACCTACTGAATCAGGTGGCCAAATTAAAATTATATACAACTTATTTACAATTTATATACATCCGCGGTAAAAGACAACATCATTTGAACAAATCCTAACTACTTAAATGACCACCATGGCGATGGCATCTAGCTAATAGTAACCCACACTTCTGAATAATCAAGACCAGCTTGTTTCCAAAAGATAGATTTTATTAACTAATTTAGATTGTTGTGAATATAATTTTATAAATTTAATTTTATTAGAATCATAGTAAGTATATTTGAAAACATTATAGGAAATTACAGTTTCAAGCAAGAAATTTAAAGTTTAGCATTTCTAAAATCCTAAGTCCCTAGCTAAGTTAAAATAAATGGAAATAAAGTAAAGTCTTTATGGGTTCTTACGTGCTCCAAGCAAAGTCCGTCAGTACGACACCCTCATCTGAAAGTTGAAAAGCAGCAGCCAGCCCTAACCATAGGGCACAGATTTTTATACCTTTCTATGCTAGCTAATCTAAGTAAAGGAAAATTTTCTGCAGAAGTCGATGTCCCATTGGTCTGAAAGTGACAAGTGACATGTCACCCCATATTTCAAAACTTCCATTCTGTCATATTCTTTGAGACCATTGTCTTTATTGTATGTGTTCCAAAGCTTCCTTAGTTTGCAGCAAATTTGAACAAGAGTTCTCACTGGCTTCATTTTACTTCCTCGGATGCCAAGTTATCAAAATGTTCTTTCTGCCGGTTTCTGACCTTGGCCATGTCCGACAAAAATAATGACAGCGCTTCTTCATTGTTAAGTGAATGTAACTTTCATGGAAAACTTTAGGGTGGACATCGTGCTTCAGGCAGAAATTGAATTCATCTTTTTGCAAACTCGAGCAAACTAGGCCCAAAAGCAGGCAACTTATTTTTCTAGTATAAAACAAACACAAGAAAAGTATTAATGAAAGAAATATTATTTTATTCTGTTTCCACCCTTAGTTTACTAATTAATTAACCCACCCTATTAGTCTAGTGTTACCTAGCAAGAAGCAAACAAATAAAGCAGCATTTTATATCTACCAGTCTTCATAAATCCATGAAATCTTATATGCACCTATAATAGTAGAAATAACATCACACAGACAAGGGAAGCAAAACAAGCGCATACCACTTTTAAATCTGCTGCCGTTAGTAATGACAAAATTGAAAACGACAAAATTAATTTATTATTTTTGCACAAACAAAAGATGCAACAATAATGCACGTTTATGAGCACACATGTTAATATCCCCATGTGTAAAGTTTAATCTAAGTTGAGTTAGCATAATACATCACAAATCATTAATATTATTAATTTATATTATGGAAGTGTGACTTCACGAGTTTAAACAAAATTTTATTTTCTATCTCGCTTCATCACAGCACATTAGCTTTGGCTGCTGCACTGGGCTAGGTGACAGTTTGATAAATCTTGCCCTAGATGTGGGAAGGATGAAGGTAGATTTAGAGGAAATCATTAAAGGAGCTCTTGAGTTGGGGTTTATAGATGGGGACTAAGAATAACTTTTTGTTTTTTTTTGCAAAAAAGCTGCTAGGCGTGCTTGTGTAATACATGGGGGTCTCGAGGTGGGTAGCCACAGACTTGTTGTGGCCAAATTCAGCCAACCACCACATTTTTACTTGCAAGTGGCTCACAAATGGTAAGTTGGCAAGTGTGAGTGAGATGTGGCATCCCCTAGCATGACTTTCTGTCTCTAGGCAGGCCCCAAGCGAAATTTCTCCGAAGCGGCCGGTCGCTACCGTTCCCGGTCAGAAAGCTGCTGCTCGAGTAGAAAATTGACTCAACCTGCAGCACAATCAACTTGAGAAGCAGGCCTCTGGTGCACCATTTGTGCTGATTATTCCTACTAAATCATAGCGTGAGCAGCATGATGTGCCTATTTGCGGCCACCCCCGGAATTCTTCAGAATGTTGCAGACTTTTTATTGTAACGTCGTGGAATTCCGTGGAGTGAAACGCTGCAAGTTTTGCCAAGGGCTATTCAAAAGTGTAGTATCCAGAAGGTGGAGTTCAATTGGAGACCGGCTTATTAAGACCAAGTCATCTGCATATAGGAGATTGGACAGCAAGATTTTTCCCAATCGTGGGGCATGTGATGTAGTATTGTCCAATTCCCCTGGAAGGTCTGCTACAAAGAGACTGAACAGCGTGGGGGCTAGAACGTACCCTTGTTTTAGGCCTTTGGAGGTTTTAATCTGCCTTGAAAGATGCATTTCAGCTCTAAACTTGATCTTGACCCACGTGTTAGTATGTAATAAGATCAGTTGTTTCATAAGAGTTCTCGGTATCCCCCCTTTTCCAACTTCTGCCATAGTTTGGCCCGATCCACATGGTCAAACGCTGCGCTAGAATCTATAAAACAGATAAATAGCGAGCTCTTTGCTACTTTTGCCACGTCTGTTAGCAGGGTTAGCACCATGATGTTAGTTGTAGTGCCCTGTCCTCTGCAGAACCCTGTTTGATTTGCTGGGATTATAGGTTTTGACGATGCCCAAGAAGTCAATTTTCCCAGACTAGGCCCGCATAATACTTTGCCTCTATGTCAATTAAAAAATTTGACTTATTATCAAGCCTTTGCAGGATAATCGGCTGGTTTCTGACTCCTGAATGCCCTTGAAAACTGGTACCAGTCTAATGCTCCAAAATTCAATATCATACTTATAATTATTGGGGGTATTCCATTTGGACCTGGGGCTCCTTCCGACTTGCCTTTTATTATTTGTGATTTCATCCGAGCTGCTAATATATTAATTCTATTTTCTTTACTGCTTGGTGGTAATTTTGGGCTCATTTTTCCTACCACATCATCGTCCTTTTGTTTATGCCGTTTCTCATCCTGTTTGGTGTCCTCGCTAGTCCCTTGTTTAGTCTTTCCTGTGTTGACGTCATTCTTTTCCACCTTAGTGATCCATGATTTCTCTTCAGTTAAATTCCCCTCTTGGTTTTTGTCATTAAAGTGATTGTACAGGTGATTTGCCCAATCTGCCTCTGCTATATGTGAGCTTATTCCATGGTGACCTGGCCGTTGGAGACAATGGATTGTCTGCCAAAGCCTGGCGCTGTTTTTCAATTTCGAGTTGTACATTATCTCTGCCCAGAATTCATCGTTCACTTTCCTTATCTTTTCCCAGGTCACTTTTTTAGCTTTGCCTTTAGGTTCCGTAGCTCCCTTTGCAGGGTTTGGTTTTGTGGTTGTGTACGAAGCCGTCTTAGAGTTTGATTTATTTTCCATTTGTCTTTTTATCTCGGGTGAGTTTGCCTTTCCTAATAAGGGACCCTGAGAATTCCCTTTAAAAATCTTTGACTTTGTGGCATATTTTTTCCCCAGGGCCATTGTAAACTCCTCCCAAGCTTCAATTGGGTTTGTAGTCAGGTTGTTATCTTGATGAATCAGTACTTGTGGAGAGCTCTTCGATCTTGCACTTTATTGATATAAAATAATAAGTGATTGGTTCACCTTTTTAATTTTGATTGTTATGCCTATTGCCTGTGTAACGCTTGGGGGCTGTAATTTTAACTTTGATCTCTTCTGTTGTTCCTGTTGTAAGAATTGAGGCAAATGTCATCAGACCGCCTGAACGATGACCAAAGTTTGAGCCTCTAGTGGCTGGGACAATTTGTGATGTGTATCCTTGTAGAGCTATCTCGTGCTCTTCCCAGGTTTCCTGAAGTAATATCAGGTCAAATGACCTTAAATAATTTGATATTTCAGGATCCTCCAACGTATTCATCAGACCATTGATATTCCAGATAGATATTCTATTGTTAGTTGGAACAGTGTGTGATGAAGTCAGGGCGGGTACCCTGTTTGTTATTGTTCACCGTATGATGGTCCGGGTGGG
Source organism: Lissotriton helveticus (assembly GCF_964261635.1). Classification (NCBI taxonomy): domain Eukaryota; kingdom Metazoa; phylum Chordata; class Amphibia; order Caudata; family Salamandridae; genus Lissotriton; species Lissotriton helveticus. The sequence goes on from NC_136071.1 coordinate 144,169,313, forward strand.
TACAGATGGTTGTGTTGTTTAGGTTTTTGTGTGTAAGAACTTCCCATGAGGCCGTGGAGAGTGGCTAAGCGCTCCTTTTAGAATTGACGTTACTGTATGCGAGTGGTCTTTTTTACATTCTTCTAAAAAGGGGGTTGGATAGGTTAGTCTTTTTCCAAGTTCTAGTTTTATTCCCCCCTTGAGAATTCCATTAGAAGTCCATGTTCTGGTGTGAACATGGGCTTCTATTGGAATTCTCCAGGGCATATTATCAAGCCCATTATCGCCGCTTTAGCGGCAGTTTTCTGCCGCTAAACCTGTGATGATTTTTAACGCCGTTCTTGATAATATGCCCCTTGGAGATCTAAATGGCCTCATCAAAAGGGGACAAGAAGCAGCACAATTCTTTGAAATTGCAAGAACTGACTGCATCTGTGCCCCAATAATAGGCAAGTTATCAACGCTACTGACAATGTTAGGGAATCTTCTGGCTGACTTGAAACTAAATACAACACCACACCCAACAATTAAAGTCAATGTGGGAACCGGCGATAATTTTAACGCCGTCCTTGATAATATGCCCCCAAGTTTCCTCTATATCCCAGAGGGGAATTCCCCTAGTGTGTGAAGGACTGTTAACTGCATATCTAACTTAGCGGATTGATATTACAGTGCTGTTGCTGATAGTTGAATAGTTTTTAATAATGTTGCCAAAAGTGTATCTGACGGACCTTTGCTCCCTTCTCCGTGCATGCTGGTAGGTTCCTCTGCATGAAGATTTTTGGTGGGTTTTAAGTTGTATGAAGCCACTAAATCCTCCCATTCTTGTGAAGCGAGAAAGGTCATATCGCTATCTGTGATGCACAAGTCCTCCTGAAGTAAATGCGAGGGGGAATTGGATTGGTCGGTTTCCCTCTGCTGGTTTAAAGCTGTCAAAGTTCCAGCTTGTGCATTCTTCGGCATCAGTGAAGGGCTGTTCTTTTGATTGGGGTGTTATAGTCCTTCCATCCTGTCCATTCTGTGATTTCTGTTCGGGGGTGGGGGTTTGACTGGTCCCCACAGTATTTGGTTCCCTGATGTTCTGGAGTGCTTGCAGGTTCTATAGCCCTCTCCCTTTTAGCCCCGTGTTGTTTCCTGGTCTTGTGGGCTTTTTGATGGGTTGTCTATCTGGCTGCTAGCCCCCACAAGCCATTCAGCCGTTTTTTTTCCTCCTACGACTCCATCCCCCACTGTGTTTTTGGGTCAGCTTTTGGTGGACACTGTGTGACTGTTATCCACGTGTATGTCCACAACTGTGACCTTTAGTATTCTTGGTTTTCTCAATGTTTAGAGTGATGGATATTCTATTCTCCCAGGCTGCAATGGGGTTTGTAAGCCCTCAATGTTCGCATTTTTTGTGTAGATTGCTTTTCCAGGGTCTTTTAAAAATGCAAATTTGGTGTAAATTTTTGACTGGTAGGAGTTTGAGATGTTTCTATAGGGCTCCCCCTCTGTGTTTATGAGCTCTTCTATTCTGTCTCTTTTGTCCCTCTTAAGTATGTTGTTTGGTTGGTTTGCGTTATTTGGTCCTTTTGTGACTGCTTGGCTGCTGTCTTTGCAGGCTTCAATGCCAATGGTCATACAAGAGCTAATGTCTTTGCAGGTGCTTTTGTTAGTGTTTTTGACATCCTCATCGTCCTTGATGTCGGTTGTTTTAATGGTGTCATTGTTTAAGGCTGCCATGTTACCGTTGTCTTTTAATACAGTCTCCCTTTTATTCGGTTTTGGTATTGGCTTTGTAAGGGACCTTCTTACTCTGCCCGACCTCATGACTGACCAGGTGGGCAGGTAGCTGGTATCTAAGACACGTGCCAAGTTGACCAATTAATTGCTGGCAGATTTATGTCCCCTTTTGGTTAGTGATTTGGTTGGTACTTTGGGTTTGAGCTTCTGTTACTTAGAATATTTACCTTGCTTATTTTAGTTTTGTTTGAGTATTTACGTAATGACTGTTGTTCGTCTCTTCAATTATTGCTTTGTTGGTCTGATAAACTTGTTTGGTGGACTTGGGACTCTAACTTCTTCTCTGCTGTCCCTCGTTTTCGCAGATGTTCTATGTAAAAGTGGGGATCCTTGATTTCTGCTTTCCTTGCACTCCAGTTGGTTGTCCGTGAATTATCCAAGTCCCTTTTCCTGTTAATTTTTAAGTTGTAATTGAGTTTAATGAGTTTGATGAGTTGACGGAGTTCCGAAAAACCAAGAGGAGTATGGTTTGTTGTTTAGTTTATTGTCTATTGTTGTTTATTGTTTTTTGTTGCTTATTGTTTTTTATTATTGTGTGATTTTGTTTGTTGTTACTTCCTGTAGGATTTTCAAGCTCCTATCCAGTTCCTGTCTAGTTCCGAATGTTCTTTCCTTCTCCGCTGTGGGTAGGACAGTTGACGAGGTTGCTGTGCTAATTCTGTGATTTTATATTTTCCCTATGGTTGCTCTGAACCTGCTCAGGATATCTTTTGTCTTTATGCCTTATACTTCTGGCCGTTGTCCTGCCGTTATCCTACTCCAGGCCATAGTCCTGCTCCCTGGGGCTTTCTGTCCCCTCCTTCTCCTCCTCTAGCCCCCACCAGCTTGCCCACCCACAACTCTGATGCCATTCACTCGGGAATGCTGCTGTTGCTGTTGGTTGAGTGTCCCAGTAAGCTCAGTTTGGGGGGTCAGGTGGCTGCTGAGGGTTTGCTGTAGGTTTTTCTGTAGGCAGCTGCACCCCCTATGAAGGCTGCAGACGGGGGGGAAGGGTGCGAGGGGTACAGATCAAGAGAGAGGGAGATGTGGCCACAGGCTTTTGGTATGTATGCCCCCTTTCTTCCGGGCACCTTATCTCCTGGTGGGACTCTAACTCAATTCACCGATTCTGGTATTTACCAGGTGTCATCGTGCTCTTCCAGATTTTTTCTTGTGTGTCGGCTTTTGAAAGGGCTTGCCGAGAGCAGGGAGAGTAGCAGGGCCAGCACGGAGACAGTTAGCAGACAGACAGCAGGTCGGCTGGTCCTTGCAGGTCAACAATGACTAGCCTCTGCCTCCTGCCTCTGCTACACGGCTACTCTCCTGCTCTCGTGCTCCCTGCCTTCTTGCTCTTCACCCCACTTCACTCTGGTGGCCCCGGCTGCTTGCGCCCCTGGCTGCACTGTCTCTCCTTCTCCTCTGTGCTGCTCTGGTGGTTTCCCTGTCTCCCGCGGTCTCACGTGGTCTCCTGCGGCTCCTTCAACTCCGGCGGCTACCCATGGCTCCCCAGAGCTCCGGCAGCTTTGGCGGCTCCTGTAGCGGCTGCGCAGTCCGTCTCTCGTCTCGTCTCAGGAAAATCCTTTTATCTTTGTTCAGTGTGGGGCAAGCAGGTCAGGCTCACTATTAAGCATGGGCGTAAAATCCGTTCCGCTCGCGGATTTTTCGGATTTTCGGTAAATCCGCGAACTCTCGCGGATGTAGCGAAAATACGCAAATCCGCGCGCTGCGGATTTTTTGCTTGTGTTCGCACTGCTCGCGGTCCGCGGCGCGGGCAGCAACAATCTCGCACTCGCGAAATTACAAAAATTACAATTGGGGAGGGGTGAAGGAAGTGGCCCAGTCTCCAACTTCCTGTTCCTGTCCAGCAAGCTCCTCCCATTGCTTAGTCCATTTCCTGGCCACTTTGAATTCGATCTTGACTGGGAAGGATTACTTTTTGTGGATGCTGCTGGAGATTTGGTTTTGAGGCCTTTTGGATTACTTTTGGATTCGAAATTTGATTTCACAAGTAAGTTGATAAGTTGATGTTGTTTGTTTGTGGTGATTTTTGTGTGTGTTTTTCGACTTTTTGGGGTGGGGTTGGGGGCTGGCTATGTTGGTGGGAGGCCATTTTGAGGCATGGTCCTGCAGGTCCTGGCCATGTGGATGGGGTCAAGCGGCCATTTTGAAGTCAGGCAGTGTGCTTTGTGCCCTAGGCCCACCCAGTCTGCTCTGATTTCTTTCATTATGCCCAGGGGGCCTAGAACTCCCGCGGATTACCCGAAAATCGGATTTATAAAAAAATGTTTTGCCTGTGTTCGCACTGCTCGCGTCCCGCGCAGCAACAATCTCGCACTCGCGAAATTGTAAAAATTACAATTCTGCACATGAATTGAAAACTACCAGGCTTAGTTATGGGTGCATGCATGATACAACTGTTTTGTTGAATTTTAACATGATTCTGGCCAGGGCATGGATGGCATTGGATTGTGGGGATTTTTGTGTGTTCTACTACTTTTTGGGGTGGTGTTGGGGGCTTGCTATGTGGGTGGGGGTCATTTTATTGCCTGGTCCCGTGTGGGTGGGGGTCTAGGGGCCATTTTTAAGCCAGTTTGTGTGCTTTGTGCCATAGGCCTGCACCCAGTGTGCTGTGATTTTATCATGCCCAGGGGGCCCAGAATCGGTCTGTTCGCGGATTTTGCTGGTTTTTCCCCACGTTCGCGTCGTGAAGCAACAATCTCGCACTCGCGAAATTGCAAAAATTGCAATTCTGCACCAGAAAACCACCAGCAGGCAGCATAAACCTTCTGAAACTTGATGGATGGCATTGGATTGTGGTGATTTGATTGGTGTTGTGTTTTTTGATTTTTTGGAGTAGGGGTTGGGGGCTGGCTATGTTGGTGGGGGCCATTTTGAGGCATGGTCCTGGCCATGTGGATGGGGGTCAAGCGGCCATTTTGAAGGCAGGCAGTGAGCTTTGTGCCATAGGCCTGCACCCATTTTGCCTTGCTTTCACCCATTGTGCCCAGGGGGAGTCAGGGGTACATGAAACTATAACCCTCTCTGTGTGTGCTCTCTTGGATCAATGTTAAATTCCTGTTTCCCAAAAATTTAGCAATTCTTAATTTTGAAATTTCCATATTGTGTGGTGTGCACGTGTGTATTCATAAATGCCTACTTGCAAACTATTTTTTGAAGAGCTACATATGCAACATATATTTACTGATGTTTCTCTGTCTTCGTTTGCTTTTAGGTGCACAAAGTCAATAACTCCGCATCATCGTTGAGCATCAGTGCCAGGAAGAAGTCCTGCTGCGGCCTGCTGTTCCGACATCTGAAGAAGATGGCTCCAAAAAGAGGTGCCCGTAGCTCCTCTTGCAAGAAAGATGTCTCTACTAAGGAGAAGAAGAAGCAAGTGGCACCACTTACCAAGGAGACTGGTGGCTCCACCACTAAATTTTTGTGGAAAAAACAAAGGCCCACCATGAGTGCTGCACAGGTAGCCTGTTTAGTGGTTCAATCACCAACGACCAGTGATGTTGGCTCATCGCAAGAAAGTAGCAGCACACCATCAACACAGGTTGTAACTCATCTCACAAGTACTATTCAACAACCAAAGCCGCAACAACAACTGCATGGGCTACTAGTACAAGCACAAGTACATGCGCAAGGAGCTGGCCGAGAAGGAGCTGTCCGAGAAGGAGCTGTCCGAGAAGGAGCTGTCCGAGAAGGAGCTGTCCGAGAAGGAGCTGGCCGAGAAGGAGCTGGCCGAGAAGGAGAACGCCGAGAAAGAGAAGGCCGAGAAGGAGAAGGCCGAGAAGGAGAAGGCCGAGAAGGAGAGGTCCATGGAGAGTTGCAAGTAGAGGTCAGTGAAGAGGCCCATGTAGCGGCGCATGGAGCGGTGCAAGTGCCCACAATGGTTGTTCTTCCAGAAGTAGGGGCACAGGAGGAAATTGACTTTGGAGCCGGGGTATCATGTCAGGAAGACGAAGGCACTCCTCCAGATGATTCATTTTCTCCCAGCTCCCCAGCAAGGAAAAGATCAAGGAGTGTGTGTAGAAGTTCCTCTTCAAGCCCCGCTCCATCAGATGATCTGGATCTAGATTGGCAACCATCTCCGACGTCTGAGAGGGAGGCACACCATGAGCTGCGAAAGGTATCAAATGTTAAAAGGAAGGGCCCCGGAAAGCTCATACTTATGGATCCGAACGTCGGACTTGATGAAGTGGTGCATTCTGATGTTGTTGAACAGGATGACAGCAATGACCTAGTCATCACACACGTCATTCCAGCCACACCGGCCATGCAGCAGACAGACATTTATACCCTATCCCGACGTCATGCTGAGCGTGACCCTGGCGACGTGGCACTGGTAGCACCACCAACGTAGTCAAGTAGTACAACAAGTTCAACAAAACCTACAGCTCCCATATTTTCTCCCCAGAGGGGGACTCCATCCAGCTCGACTCCCTCAAGTAGGGTTGCTGCAATAATTGCACAACCCAGTAGATGTCTGCAAGGCTCATCCACCACTGCTTCATCTGGCATTGGCAGTATCATCTCGTGCGGCAAAACCAGAAGTTTCCAGTCCCCAGTTTGGAACTTTTTTAGTGTCCATGCAAAGTATGATAACATAGCCGTTTGTTGCATTTGTAAGACTAGAGTTAGCCGTGGTAAGAATGGTACCAACTATGGAACCGGAGGCCAGATAGGTCATCTTAAAAGAAGGCACGCTGTCGAATGGTTTGCGCACCTAGCAAACATCAAGGGAAAGCAATCCCAAAGGGCAAGTGGCCAAAATATACCCATACTAGGTGTTTCATCTGAAGATGACGGGGAGGTAGAAGAAGCGTCAGACATTTGTCCGGTTGCACCCAGTACCCCTGGCAGCACCACACCCTCCGGAACACATAGGAGGCACACTGAGAGTCTGGGAGACACACCAATGTGGAAAATGTCAACACTGAGCAGAAGTGGGTCGAAGAAGGCATCAGCATCATCCAGTAAATTTGTCCAGCGCACCATTACAAACATGTTCTCCTCAGATGCGCAATTTCAACGCAACCACCCAATTGTACGCCTGTATAACACTAAGCTGGCTAAAATGCTAGCGGTGGACCTTCTCCCTTTTTCGTTTGTCGAAGGTGTGGGTTTTCTTGAACTCGTGGCAACACTAGCCCCTAAATGGAAGGTTCCTAGCCGGTTCTATTTTGCCAGGGTTGCTGTTCCAGCACTACATAAAGAGGTGCTTGAGTTGGTTGGGGCAGCTTTGCAGAAGAGTGCTGTTCCCACTATACACCTGACAACAGACATGTGGACCAGTTGCCAAGCCCTTGATTACATGTGCATCACTGCACACTGGGTCTCTTTTTCAGGGGTTGCAAAACAGATAAATGCAGGTGGTGACTTGGTCGAGATTTTTAAGGGTGCTCGTAAACATGCAACATTAGCCATGTTTGGCATGGAGAAAACTCATACTGCAGCCAACATTTTGGATGACTTTAACAAAAAGGTCTTGCAATGGCTGCCCCCAAGAAATTGCAAGGTTGGTTATGTTTCTACTGATAATGGCAGCAATGTAGTTAAGGCCATGGAGAACGGTTACTATTTCAGAGTGCCGTGTTTGGCGCACTGTATGAACCTTGTCGTGCAAAAGTTCTTGAAAAAAGAACTTGCAGTCGACAAAATACTGACCATCTGCAGAAGAATATGCACACATTTCAACCATTCTTTTAAGGCCCGGAAGGAGCTGAGGCGCCAGCAAAATGTACGTAGAATGCCAGTGAAAGCACTTATCCAGGAGGTGGCAACACGTTGGAACTCAACCTTCTACATGCTTGAGCGTCTGCATGAGCTGTTTCCAGTAGTCAATGAGTATTTCTACAACCTGGGTGGTGATACGACAGAATTGATGCTAGCGGTGGAGCAATGGCAGCTAGTTAAAAGCCTGACAGACATGCTTCGTCCTTTTGAGGTCTTCACGCGTGAAGTCAGCAGGGAGGACTGTTCTTTGAGCAAAGCTATCCCATTGTTGCTGAAGCTCGAGCACCAAGTCAAGGTGGTGTCTTCAGAATTAAAAGATGCTGGAAAGAATGAAGCATATGAGTTGGCGCAGAGATTATTACAACGCCTAGTTAGCAATAAACGGCTTGTAAATATCAAGAAACAACAGCACTACATTTGTGCTACTATTCTGGATCCACGTTGTGGTAAATAAAATATTACCCTGGCAGAATTTCTAGGCATTAACCAAATATCATGCATCAAATGAGAGACAGGATCCGTAGTGTCCAAGTTAAAATGGGCTTTATTTCAATAACTCAAGTCAAAGGGAGAATATGTTCCATCACCACTGAGGTTCAGGAAGAGTAATCTCTTGTGTCAGGGCGACTTGAGCACGTCTGGTACAACTGATGTCTGGAGTCAGGGGATGTTTTATCTGAAACAAAGGTTCATCGCTAGAAATAAAGAAAAAGCATATATTTCTCCGTTCATTGCATGGGGGCTGAGACAGAGAGCTAGGCCTTATCTGTCGCGAACGGGTTCTGTTTACATTTCCTCACCGGGCAAGGATGCCACTCTGTACAGCAAAACAGATAACTGTTATTCATAACACTGTCTTGGCAGAAGTTCAGAAAGTGGTTCAACCACAATAAAATAAAGGGCTCAGTACGATATTTATTTAAAATGCACAATGCAGAATGCAAAATACATGGGCCTTTATTTTAGCTTAACGTTTGGGAGACTTTGCCATGTTATCCAATTTTTTTTTTTTTTTTTTAGAATCTATTTCGGCAGAACTCCCTTTGTTTTCTGATAAGGGGGTAGTTGGCCACATACCAAGCACTCAGTTGCATTGCTGGTCACGTATGCATACTGGATGAATGTATATGTGAGGAAATGAAAAAGAAAACATGTAGCAATAAACTAACACCGAATATAACAATGCACAGAATCAAATAATAATCAAGGTAACAATCCATCTGCTGCGTAATGTCTTGCAGTATCTGCAGTGTCTTGCAATCTCTCATCTTGCTATTCTCATATGTGATCTTATACATGTCAGAAACTGGTCTAACCGATTCACCACCGGGTGGGCTTAAACAATTAAACTACGTCTGACTTACTAGATCTAAGCTTTGACCTATACTCTTGCTGAGGGGTCTTTTCAAGCAAAGGCGGCACAAAGTCTGTTGTGTCATTAAAGTCAATGTTCTTTTCGAATGTTCCACATTGTCCAAAATAGCGCTTAACGTGATGGGCATGGATCCAGCCCTTGCGTCCCTCCACTTTCAGTGCGGTCCTCGTGGTAAGAAGCACCAACTTCGGGGTCTTCCATCGCGGCTCGAGGGGGCTGGAACGATCAAAATTCCGGATGCACACAAAGTCCCCTGGGACTATGGCGTGTTCCTTGACCTGTGTGTTGTCAGGGAAGGCGGCAGCAACCTGTGAACGACAAGAGAGTAGTGCAGACATCAAGGAAGCCAGGTAATCTGTCAGCATGTTACTGTCAACATCAGTTATCTTTCTGGGCATAGGCGTACCCCACATATTTGGCGGTCTACCGAAGACCACTTCATACGGAGATAAGCCTGTTCTGGAATGTGCTACCATACGCATGTAAAAAAGGGCAACCGGCAAGGCTACCATCCAATCCACGCCTTTCTCTGCACAGACCTTTGCTAATTTTGTCTTGAGGGTTTGATTATGTCTCTCTACAAGGCCTGCTGCTTCTGGGTGTCTGACACAATGGAACTTCCATGTGTAACCTAACAGAAGGGACACTTGTTTCATTAATTCAGAGGAGAATGGCTGGCCGTTATCTGAATAGACCACCCGAGGTAATCCATACCTGGGGAAATACTCGCGCACTAACTGTCTGGCTGTTGTTACAGCAGTATAATCTGGAACTGGATAAGTTTCTGTCCATCTAGATAGTGCACACACTACCACCAAGACATACTTGTAACCTCTACATCTGTCCATTTGGATATAATCCATCTGGAGAACCTCAAAAGGGTGGTCAGGAGGATGGAATCCACCTTGTTCCACCGGGATGCCTTTACCTGGATTGAACTGACAACAGATCATACATGTTCGTACTTTCTGCTTCGCTGCGGCACGCATGTGCTTGTTAAACCAGATGTTCTGTAAGCTGTCTAACATTGCTTTTTCTCCTAAGTGTGCTGGACTATGGGCTGTGTTAATGATTATTTGTACCATGGAATCTGGGAGAAACCATGTGCCTTTTCCCTTAGTCATCCAACCTTGGTCAGTCTGGACCCCTCCTTGTTCAGTCCATTTCTTTATCTCATCTGCAGTGGCATGTGTCTGTATGTCGAGTACGTCTTGAGTGGGATCCCTGACTGTCATACATGTTGTCAGTAATGGTACCTCTGTCCTTGCCGTGTCTGTTGGTGTCTGGGCTGTAAGTCTAGCTGTTCGATCTGCCAGGTCATTACCCTGGGAAATGGTGTCTGTAACTTTGGTGTGAGCTTTGCACTTCAGGATAGCAATGGCTGTAGGTAAATGTATGGCTTCTAACAGGGCTTGAATAAGCTGGCCATGCTGAATCTTGGTCCCATGGGAGGTCAGGAAACCTCTCTCCCTCCATAGTACCCCGAAATCATGAACAACGCCAAAGGCATATTGCGAATCAGTATAAATGTTTACTTTCAAGTGCTTAGCTCTTATGCAGGCTTGTGTCAGAGCGATGAGCTCTGCTGCTTGTGCTGACAATGTGTCTATTTTCTGTGTCTCTATGACTTCTTTATCAGTGGTCACAGCATAGGCCGCTACTTACTCTCCTGCACTCGTTCTCATGCATGATCCATCTACATAGAGCGTTAAGTCTGGGTCTGAAAGTGCAATATCTGTCAGGTCTTGTCTTGGTTTCGTCACTATATTCATTAGTTCCACACAGTCATGTGATGGTGCATTTACTGTACTTGAGGGCAAAAGTGTTGCAGGATTCAGAATATTACAACGTCTGATCTCTATGTGTGGTTGAAATAATGTCAGTTCATATCCTGTCAGTCTTGCTACAGTCAAGTGTTGTGTTTGTGTTCTGTTTAAGAGTACCTCCACTGCATGTGGGACCTGTACTGTCAGAGGGTGACCCAGCACTATGGAGTCACTTTGTCTTATGGCTAGGGCTGTTGCTGCAACTGATTTCAGGCATGCAGGCAGAGCCTGGGCCACTGGGTCTAGTGTGCTAGAAAAATAAGCACAAGGCTTGTGTTTTCCTGCTTGATCTTGTGTGAGAACAGATAACGCTGTTCCTTCTCTTTCAGTTACAAAAAGCATGAAAGGTTTGCTGTAACATGGAGTCGCTAACACTGGCGCTTGACATAAAGCTTTTTTTAATTCCTCGAATGCCAAGGTGTGTTCTTGTGTCCAAGGGAGGACAGTCCCCCCTGCCTCCTGTGTAGTTAACTGTATGAGTGGTTTGGCTAGTAAGGCATACTGGGGAATCCATTGCCTACAGTATGAAGTGAGGCCAATAAAGGCACGTACTTCCTTTTGTGTCTTGGGCTGTGAAAGGTTAGCAATGAGCTGTATACGTGCTTGTGTTAGCTGTCTCCCCTCTTTGGAAAGCAAGTGTCCTAGGTACACTACTTGCTTTTCACAGAATTGCAACTTCGAAGGGGACACCTTGTGCCCCTTGTCAGCCAGAAAATGTAAGACTGTCAGTGATGCATTTTCACATTCTTTTTCTGAACGTGCTGTAATCAGGATATCGTCCACATACTGTAGTAACGCAGTGTTGGAAGGCATGTGAATGCTGTCTAGCTGTCTCTTCAGAGCCTGACTGTAAATACTAGGGCTTTCTGTAAAACCTTGAGGAGCTCGTGTAAAGACAAAGCTACGACCTCTTAATGAAAATCCAAACAGGTACTGGCTGTCTGGGTGAATGGGAACACTAAAGAAAGCGTTCTTCAAGTCGATAACAGTAAAGTAAGTAGCCTCTGAATCAATAGCAGTCAATAATGAAGAAATGTCTGGCACCACTGGATATTGTGGTACTACACATGTGTTCAATTCTCGCAGGTCAATAATCAATCGGTACACTGGCAATACACTAGGATCAGATCTTTTAAGGATAGGAATGACAGGCGAGTTACATACATTTGAGACTGTCTCTACCACTACCCCCCGTGCAATAAATTCGTCAACTATTTTCAGTAATGCTGTTTCGGCGTCTGGTGGTAACTTGTATTGTCTAATACGTGGAAGTACTACTCCTGCTTTGAGTGTGACATGGTGAGGCGTAATGTCCATGTAACCTACGTCAGTCGGTCCTTGTGCCCACAGGATCTGTGGCACGTTCTTGAGTCTGTGGTCAAAATCAGTCAGTACATAATGTCCCTTAAAATCACGTAAGAACAGGCGTACTCCCTCTGGAGAACAGCAGATAACTGCTCCTAGATCTTTTAATGTCTTCATACCAAGTAAGTTTTCTGGACATGACTTAGTAAGTAGCAAGTCAGTGGTACGTGACAGTGGACCAACCCCTAGGGAGACTGGTTTAGATACTTCATTAACAATAGGCTTTCCTGAAAATCCCAGGGAAACATTCTGTGAGCCTGAGAGAGGTGCCCCTGGAACCTCGTCATGACTGATGGTAGTTCTGCTCGCCCCTGTGTCAATCAGAAACTTTCGATCCTGACCTAGAACACGACTATGTACATACGGACCCTCTTGATCTACAGGAACCTCAATAAGGGGCAAGCCTACTTCCCTCTCGAGGCTGTTTCATGAGAACTGTTGATATTCTGGATAGTCAGACTGTGTGTGCTGATACATTTGTGGTGTGGCATTAACAGGCGGTGGTGGAGGATAATTTGCTACTGTCTGTTGCGTGTTCTGTTGCGTGTTATTCTGTCTAGGAGTGTACTGTCGCTCTTTTGTCTTGCCTGTAGCAATGTTGTGTTTCAGAACAGTGCAGTCCTTTACAAAGTGACCTGGTTGTTTGCAATAATTACAGTTCCCTTTGACAGGTGTCGTGTTATGTTTGTTTGAAGTCGCCGGTACCGTCTGGGCAACCAGCACCTTCATTTTTGTCTCTTTCATGCGTCTCTTTTCATGATCCTGCTCTTCTCTAATCCTATTCTGATGATACTGTAGCATCTGTAACATTTGTGAAGGGCTGTTTGCTTGCCAAGTACTCTCAACCTTCAGTACTCTATTCTTGATCTGGGGTAAGGAATTCTCTATTAATTTGCTCACAAAAAGATGTGGAAATGACTCGCTACCAGGCTTAAGGCCACTATTAATAGTAAAACATTTCTCAAATCTAGAATAGAAATCACTAGTGTCCTCGTCTTGCTTTTGTTTACATGCTGAAATAGCATCCCAATCTTCCTTTTTAGTAATCAATAATCTTGGCAAAACTTGTATCAGAAATTCAGGTAGTTCTCTAGCTCTTTCTCCAAGACCAACTCCTGGGGCCCTGCCCTTCTCTTCTGTTTCCAACGCATCCCAACTTAACTTTTTCTCACCCACTTCCCAGTCTTTTTCCTTAAGTTTTTCATAAATCCCTGCAGGTAACAGTACTTTTAATAGCTTCAGAATGTCAGCGTATGTATAATCTCCTATGCGGAGGATGTCTTTTAATTCACGGTGAAATCCCCCTGGGTCTTTATCATGACAAGGCAACATCTTTTTCATTTCAAGAATCTCTAATTTCGTTAAGTGTGTGTAAACATACACTCGTTGTAACTCTTTGGCCGCATTCTTAATGGGATGAACCTCTCGTAGGGGGTTCTGTCTGTCTATGTGTACGTTATGTCTGTCATGGTGTAAGACTGGAGGCATGTATGTAGTCAGAGAATCTATGTACTTATGTCGTTGATCCAGGATTACATTAATTAATTCAGTACCTAAACCTGTCCATCTATCTAGTAAAATGTCGTCAAGTATTTTATGCAAGTGACCAGGATCAGAATGCTGACTTTTATACAACGTTATCAAGTGTTGAACCATGTAAATACCAGCCAAACGCTGTTCGTTCGGTGGAAGGCTTAAGAAAGTCTGAGCCACTATATCACTGCTATATATATTGGCATTGGACACCCACTGGGTGGCTGACCGGGCCAACTCTATTTCGTGTTGTGTGGGAGGTCTCTCACTCCCTATCCATTGTTTCAGTGCTTTTTCAGTAGCCTGGAATAATGCTTCAAGGGAATACCTTTCTTTTATAGCTGGCCCCTGTTTACGGTAATCAAGGCACTTGGGTCTGTCAAACTGTCGCGCTTTTCCTACATAATTAATCTTGTCTTTTGGTTCATCTACTTCTTCTGTTGATAACTCACCATTTTCCTCAGACTCTTTTCTGTGCCTTTCTATTATTTCCTTTCGTATTTTCTTGTACATGGCATCTATCTGTCCCTGTTTCTCATGTCTACCAGCATCTATGTGATCACTCCATTCTATCAATCCTGCTTTTACATCTCCGTCCCCTTCGTCCTGTTCCCTGATCAGGCAGTTAATAATAAAACGTAAGACATGGTTCTTAACCCCTACTTTTCTCTGTGCCATGGCTTGTGCTATACTATCTGGTCCCTCCCCCGTTCTAATAAAACGATACATGCTATCTAGGTGATCTTTCATGTCTGGTAATGTCTCTAGATATGCAACAGCTTGTCTTAGTCTACGTGAAATCACGACCATTGAACCCTTTCCTGGTTCTGTATCATATACACAAAATGGAATGGCTGCATCTACAGTAGGCACCCCTCCCACTGCCCCTGGACCTACGTCATCTTTTGCTAGCTGCTGCTGAAGTTGCTGGAGCTGATCTGCTGCTGGGGGTGGAGGAAAACCTGCATTAACGTAGTCTGGAAGGGACTCGTCTAGATACGAGGAAATGAATGCTTCAGATGCTGTCGGCTTTATTCTATGTACTCTATATGGTACAGGTGGTGGCGTTCGAGACCTACTGGATCTTTCTGAGGTGGTCACTTTAGCTAGTTCTTCTGACAGAACGGGATAAATACCATTAACAACGGCGTTTCTTTCCCTATCAGTCTGTTCTGTTTTGACACGTTCCCCCTCCTCCCGCAGTTCCTTTTCTCTGGCTTTTTCCCCAGCTTGTCTAGTTCTATCTGCTTTATTCAATTCTTTCTCTGTTCTCCTATGTGACTCTTTGCGCCACAATTCGATGGCATCTTTCTGAGAGGGTCTTGACTTCTTTTTCCATAGTGCTTCCTCCACCCTCATAATACATTCAGGATCCCATGTACCCGAGATTGGCCATCTATACTTTTCCTCCAGGTCCTTGGTGTAGTCTACCCATAAATCTAAAAACAAAATGGCGTCTAGCCCATGCTTATTATACATATAATGACCAGGTGTGTCTCTAGGCGGGATGTTAACTGGTTCTTCTAGTATACCTTTTCTGGTCCCTATCTGACGTAACTTTGAAAACAGTGGCATGTTTGAAACCAATATTCACAAAAATAGACTGAAACAATCAACAATCATTCACACACAAACAAATATTAAACACTAAAACAGTTACAACCTAAACTGATACAGAGAGCTAAACATGTACTTGAAAAACTTTATGCACTGAAATACAGTACAACCATACCGGTCTCAAAAATGAGACACGTCTTGACCGTGCCCACGTTTACCATGGGCACGTCTTTACCGGTCTCACGTGAATGAGACACGTCTTTACCGCACCCACGTTTACCATGGGCACGTCTTTAATCTTGATGCATTCCCCATAGTGGTACTCACCGGGAAGCAGAATCTTGAAACTTGAAGGCCTCGGACTTCTACGCATGCGCCTTGGAACAGGTGGACCTCTGGAGACCTCGGACCTTGCTCTCTCATGGGCTGGGCTCTGGGTTGAGACGATCCGCTTTCCTCACCGCCTCACATGGATGCCTGGTCGCAGTCCGTCCTCCTCCTGGGCCTGAGGGAGTAGCGGGTAATCCCAATGGCGTGTACACTTTAAAGTCCGTCACGGCTGTGGAAGGGGGCAAAGACTAGACCTACAAACTCCGGCGAGTGGGGAAAGGGACATGTCCCTATTCGGGCGCCAATTAATGTGGTAAATAAAATATTACCCTGGCAGACTTTCTAGGCATTAACCAAATATCATGCATCAAATGAGAGACAGGATCCGTGGTGTCCAAGTTAAAATGGGCTTTATTCCAATAACTCGAGTCAAAGGGAGAATATGTTCCATCACCACTGAGGTTCAGGAAGAGTAATCTCTTGTGTCAGGGCGACTTGAGCACGTCTGGTACAACTGATGTCTGGAGTCAGGGGATGTTTTATCTGAAACAAAGGTTCATCGCTAGAAATAAAGAAAAAGCATATATTTCTCCGTTCATTGCATGGGGGCTGAGACAGAGAGCTAGGCCTTATCTGTCGCGAACGGGTTCTGTTTACATTTCCTCACCGGGCAGGGATGCCACTCTGTACAGCAAAACAGATAACTGTTATTCATAACACTGTCTTGGCAGAAGTTCAGAAAGTGGTTGAACCACAATAAAATAAAGGGCTCAGTACGATATTTATTTAAAATGCACAATGCAGAATGCAAAATACATGGGCCTTTATTTTAGCTTAACGTTTGGGAGACTTTGCTGACTTGACTTGCAGGACATGTTTGCAGAGGCCTAGTGATTCAGGCCACTACGAGAAATATGCATGGGTGACATGCACATGAATGTAACATAGGGTATATGTAGTGGACATTATTTGGTCAGGCAAAATATCATTTTCCTCAACGTTACAAAAAGCCATTGTTTGGCAAAGTAATAATTCCTTTTGAAACATCAGATGTTACAGAGTACAAAGATTGGCTAGCTCAGTCAGCCATTCGTTTTGAAAGAGAGCGGAAGGAAACTGTAGGAGAAGACAGTACTACTAGTGAATCAGCAGGCCATCAGGCGTCCCAAAAAAACACATCTGTGCCTGTGGCAGAAGTGAGTGACTTTTCCTCTGAGCCGTTAACCACACCAGCAACCGTATCATCTGCATCAGGCCCAGGCGATATGTCTGAAGCGGATTGGCTAAGTGAGCTAGGGTTTCCTTGTCCCAGAAAGGACACAGAAGTGCAAAGTACAGGAATCCGGGAGAACATTGTTTCAATGTGGCCTATCTGGATGACTCAACAGCGGTCAATATTACTGAGGACCCATTGGCGTATTGGCATGGGAAAAGAAACATATGGCGAGAGCTCACCAACCTGGCTATCAATTACTTGTCTTGCCCACTCGCAAGCGTGTCTTCAGAACGTGTTTTTAGTTCTGCTGGTGGCATTGTGACTTGCAAAAGGTCCCGCCTCTTGCCCGCAAATGTGGAGCGGCTCACCATGATAAAGATGAACCAGCACTTCATACCACCAGATTACAAAGTACGAGAATGCACGCAGGAAGAAGAGGACACCGACCTACCTGAGGAAAGTTCTCCTCAGTTACCAGAAGTACTACCGACTGAATTTGCAGAGTATGAGGACGAGTTCTGCTTCCCTGACAGCGAGTTCTGAAAATGAGTCAATGAATCATTAACTTTATTATTCGTCCTTATTCACTTTTATTCCTGTGTGTCTGTCTTTCTTTGTTTAGCAAGTGCTTCATCACATTCACAACAAAACTGTAATCACCCAATCAAACAACAAGCCCATCAGCAGAACTGTCTTGATTTTGATGCCGCAGCATTCCTCAGGTTCACAACAGTTAGTTGACAAGAACTCAGTCCTGGTCGTCTATCCTCCTCCTCCAGACTCACCCTATCCATTTCCCGTAATGCTGATGCCTGGATTCTGCACAATGAAGAAACGTACGTTGACGAGTCCCCTAAAGGGGGACTGGAAGTAGTGAGTCCTCATTTAAATACATTTTGCTAAGTGTGACTTTTTTTCCCCGATTTGCTTTTTGGCTGTTTGGGGGATGTCAAACTTGTTTGTGCTTAGGTTTACGGGTCTTGGCTGGGCCATTGCTGGCAAGGTCTATTAAGGGATGAAATTGGTTAGGCATTTACTTTGGAAAACATTTGGCCAATTACACGTGAACGTTTAGGCGTTATTATTGCTCGCTTGCCTGTCTTAGGGGTGCTGTCTGTGGGGCTTCTAGGTTTTTGGGGTCTGTGAGCACCGCTGCCACATTTCTAATGTTGATTGCTTTTGTTTTGCAGAAAATCCACGCCGGGAAACTCCAGTTGGGGCCCTGCTGCAGAACGCTTTAGGACACTGTGAATTCCAGGTGGAGCCAGCCCTCAAACACAAATTACAGGTAAGATAAGCATTTGGATGGGAGGTAGTTTAATGGAGTATTAGGAGAGGTGAGAGAGTGACAGTGGTACTAGTAGTAAAGTCCTAGGACTCTTGAATTAACAAACTCTGTGACAGGCATTTACTTTGGAAAACATTTGGCCAATTACACGTGAACCAACACGATGACAGTGTTCAATAAAACGAACTTACTGCAAAACCACCACCCACCAGGCTCAAAAGTAGTAAAAAACAGGTATGCTCAGATAAAGTTTGAAAAAGTACATTTTTATATCCCTAACAAAATAAACTCCCGCAAGACCCTCCCTAACCCCAACAAATAAATAGTCCTTCAAAAGTCCCCAAAAACCCCAACTCCCAATTCCCACCCCCCAAAAGTCTCTAAAAAAGGGGCAAGGGACACTCTAGGGATGCATGGTGTTGACTTTGGCCTCCAGGGCATCATGCCTTAGGGCCAGGGCATCGTACTGCTCCCGGAGGGTGGCGTGGTCTAAGCGGAGGCCCTCCAACAAATTTTGATATTCTTTCAATTTCCGGACCTCCGCCTCCAGGTTGGACACTCTGTGGATTGCACAGCGCAAGCGAGCCTTTAGAGTACTGTGAGGGGCAGCCTTTGCTGCTCGGCGGTGGCGTCTGCCAGCACGGCTCCGTTTCGCCGGAGCACTGCGCTGACCGGCAGAACGTGGGGTCACGGAGGAGGATGCAGACGTCCCATTCGATGTACTGGACTGCGTGTCCTCCCCCTCCAGTTCCACCAGCCGCCGATATTGGGCAACAGTAGCATCCAGCCTCCGTTGCCGGGCCAGTAGAGCCTGCATACTCCTTGTTGGTTTTGATGTTTTAGTATGACCAACTATATGAAGAAAGAAAGACATAATCTGTAACCAATGCTCTTTAAGAATATGATTAACACAAAATGATTCAGCAGGAAGTTGTGTCACAGTACAACTAGCAACTAGCCAGCGCAGTACAAAACTATTCAGGCCAGTATCATGGGCGTCCGCAGGGAGGGGCAAGGGGGGGCGCTTGCCCCCCCTGGATCGCAGGTCCATCCAGTGCTGGCCCAGTGACAAATTACAATATGGTAATTACAGCAGGCTGGGACCGACAGACAGATAGAGGCAGAGACAGGGACAGAGAGAGAGGAAGACAGAAGGAGAGAGAGAGAGAGGGAGGGAGCCAGAGGGTGACAGAGGGAGGGTGAGGGAGGGAGACAGAGAGAGAGAGACAGCGAGGTAGAGGGAGACACAGGGAGACAGAAAGAGGGAGACAGAGAGAGAGAGAGAGAGAGGGAAACAGAGAGAGGGAGGGAGACAGAGAGAGAGGGAGGGAGACAGAGAGAGAGGGAGGGAGAGAGACAGAGAGAGAGAGAGAGAGAGAGAAAGAAAAATGTGTGTAATGTGTATGCCAGGTCTGGTGGCTCAGTGGACGAAGGCATCCGCTGCAGGGGCATGAGTTCAACCTCATGGTCATAGTTTTTTTTGTTGCTCTAGATCCACCCCCCTCCCCCACTGACCCTGCCCCCTTCGGTGCGGCCCTTGGCCACAAACCACACTGTCAATTTGGCCCGAGAGAAAGTTTGTGAGGACCCATGCTCTATAACCACATCCTCCTGATTTAGATTGAATTGTTTTTTTCTGGCATTTTTTGTTTTTCCCTCTGTTTTAATGTAGTTGCCAGGTCGTCTGCTTTGGTGCCGCACAAGATTTTTCTCTTCCCCCTATGGGGTTCTTTGTTTATTTAAGCTCTATGTCGTGTTAGATTTTAAAAAAATGTATTTAATACTTGTGCTCAATCATGTCAGGAGTAGGACTCAGGAGATGGTGATGATGTTGCACCCCCCCCTGGAAACATTTCATAGTATTTTCGTAGTTCATCCAGTGACCGTCTACTCTCTGTAGATACACATCATATGCTATCTAAGAGTAAGATAGTACCATGATCCAGCTTACCTCTACCCGCCACCACCACTGTCTGTTTCCTCACAGTCTGTTCTTGGGCCACTTGCGTCGCCTCCTCCCCAGAGTTGTCCTCGGAGTCGATCACCACCACCACATCCGAGCTGGCCCCGCCACCAGATGTTCCACCTACAAAGTAGATTTAAGAATGTTAGATTACACCACTCACTAGTATTTGGTCTAGGAATGAAGAAATGTGAAAACAACAGAAAAAGTAATTGACTGTCTACTCTAGTCTAAAGTAAAAATGTCCCTCCTTCCAGGGAAGGCTGTTGTCTTGCTGCACTTTTTTGTCACAATTGATGAATGCTTGCTTAATTTTAACACACACCATTTTTCTCTGAACAGACAGAAGCTGGACTTCTAAGGACATGAGCAACATCAACTTCAAACCAGGTGAAAGCTCGGCTCGACCACAAGAAATGTGTTCCATTACTCATCAACTCAGCACCAAGCACTTTTCCATTTCCAGCTAACTTTATTTTAATATATGTGTTTACTTTTACTTTTAATAAAGCTTTTAAACCTGAATAGACTCTGTGGTTTTTGGTCCTCCAGACTAGAGTGACTGAGCGAAAGGTTTTGCAATTTTTGCAAGGAGGAGTCCGTGCCGCTGACACTACCAGGTTTATACAGTGTGCCAAACACGCCACTCTGAAATATTATTACTCTGGTCTTTGGTGTCCATAGTTCGGTTTGTGGAGAACTGTCCCTGCAACAGTAGTATTATGGATTTTGCTCCTATCTAAACACTATTTCGAAAAAATTAAATTAGGAACGCTTGGACAACAATAGGTCATCTATATTTAAATGAAAACTTACTGGGGCCAGCAAAGGAGCACTCGCCGCCCTGGCCTGCATCCTCCTCCTTTGGAGCCACAGCATCCTCCTTTTCCGTCCGCTTGCCCCTGGGCGGACCTGACGTACAACATGAAAGAAAGAACAGAAAACATTGATGATTGCTGCTTGTCGATGTCCTTGTCAACCAAATCAAACATTTAGAAAGCACAAGAACCAACTATTTTGCGAGGCGCACAGCTGCCTGACCGCCACCCCCCACCGCCCCCCCTGTGTGGGAACGCACCCATTGTGGCGCAGGCCCAGGCCTTAACGTGGCGCATCTCCCTAGATGCATCACGTTGTACATGACTCGCAGGGATGCGCCACGTTTACGTCGCTGTGCGTCAGGTAAGGCAGCGTAAACGTGGCGCAAGGGGCTTGTAAATCTGCCCCTTTGTGTCTAGCATTACGCAGTTCTGTAAAGTACACTCATACATTACTCAGCCCAATTAAATGAACACAAAATAGAAAACAAATAAGCAGTGGCACCGCCACAGAGAAGGAGAGCAGTGCACCTGAAACGCACAGAAGATTTTGAAATATTAATTTACCTCTCCTATGAATGTAATCGGCAGCATTATTGCTCTTTGTAAAAAAGTTAAAACAAACATTTGCAATATAACACACAGAGCAGGAGAAAAAACAGAGTAGTGAGTGATGAAAAAATTGCTACTACTACTCACCAAGCCCGGGGACCTCCACTCCCAGCAGGTCGAGCAGGTCGCGCTCCCGGTCCAGGATATCGGTCCAGCGGTGGGTCACCTGGTTGTAGGTGCGCTGGACCCCCGAGATGTCAAACAGGGCCCGGCACACCTGCTCCCACCGCTTCCGTCGCTCCTGGCGGTTGGTGTAGCCACCAGCGATCCTGCGGCCTGCCGCGCTGGTCCTGGGGAGGCGGCGCTGTACATAGAAAACGAGTGCGCCCACCTCCTCAGGGCTGAAGATGTCCCTGGGCACCACCATTTCCGCCCTCAAACGGCCACACGGGAGCCGGGCACGGGCTGCGGGGCCCGTCTTGGGCAGCTGCACAGCTGGCTTCACCATGGTCTGGGCAGGTGTTAGCAACAAGGAGACAAAATGAAAAAGAATAAGACTAGGGAAGAAGAAAATAAAAGTTTAAAAAAGTAGTTGAAAAGTAAACAAAAGTAGCCTAAAACACAAAAATATAGACCTAGAAAACTAGAGGGATTGAAAAAAAGTTAAATAGATCAAAAAAATATTAAAACAAGCAAAGGATGGCAGAGATATAGAAAGGATAGAAACACCATGCCCAGACACATAGGAATGAATGAAAAACAAGATGGCGGCCCGATCACGTGCGCGTAAGTAAGTTCGCACGCGATTTCTCTCGCGAACTCGTGCGAACTTGCATTCGCAAGGCGCTCATTCCGCGAGATGACACATAGCGGGCGGAAACGGAAATACGTCACGCAAACAAAATGGCGGCGCCCATACTCAACCTTGGGGTAACTCGCACGAGTTCGCGGCTTCCACGGTCGATTTCGCACGACGCCGCGCCTCGCGAATAGCACGAAATTACCGAAAAACGAGTTTTGCAAAAGCAAAACCAACGAGCAGGTGCAAAAGTTCGAGCTCATCATTTGTAACCATTTCCCTGTAGTGCTTCCTGAAGGGGCCCTCCAGAATCCGGTTGCCTACTTGCAACTATTGTGTGACCCTGCTCTGACAGTCACAGAATAGTTAGAAGTATGCCATTGCATCCTGTTAAAATTTTTTTACATTGCAACAAAAAGGAAAGGGAGCAGACAAGCAGGTGCCAGCCTTCATTAATGTCAGTTGGGGCAGGGCAGGTGTTGTTGTTTGCAAAACTTAAAGCACTTAGCAGGTGTGCTTTGCTTTGCCACAATAATGTACACTCACTGGTCAACCAGAGGGTGCTGTGATGACACCGAGGGTGGCATGGGTGTGCCAGCCAGAGAGTGGCATGGGTGAACCAGAGTGCCAGTGTTGACAGAGGATGGCAGTGCTTTGCTTTGCCCCAATAATGTACACTGGTGAACCAGAGGGTGCTGTGATGACACAGAGGGTGACATGGGTGAGCCAGAGGGTGGCATGGGTGAACAAAGAGAGTGCCAGTGGTGACAGAGGGTGGCAGTGATGAAGAAAGCCTTGCAAACAGGCTGGGCACGTAGAAACAACAAGTACGCAAAACTGGCGACCCGACAAGTAAGTTCGCAATTTGCGAAATTGTACAAAACCCTCGCGAACTTGCAGAAACCCGTGCGAACACACACCCAAAAAAAAATCCGCGAGAATTCGCGGATTTTGCGGATTTTCGCAATTCGCGGATTGCGAATCCGCAAAATCCGCCCATGCTTAATCACTATCTGCAGCACGAAATTCCAAACAATCTCCAACTTCTGTGGGCTTCAGGCCTAGCAGGGCAGTTTCAGCGGCAGGCACGGAACGTCCTGTTGCATTAACATCCAAGAGAGAAATACACCCACTAGGTTTTTTAATACCTTGGTAGTCTTTTTCTTGGACTTAACATTTCTCAGAAGCACTTGGGTTGGTTTAACAGGCTCTTGATCTAGTTTATGTTTCGTTTCGATATTCTTTCTGCCATTTTTGCACTTTTTATTATTTTTTATTTTGTCTCTGTGGTCTATCACTAAGATTTACATGCACTGGGGTTTTTACTTTTTTTGATCCTTGATCTTGTGCTATGCAATTTATGACCCCTGGATATTTATTGTGCTAACCCCCTTTGTGTATATATTTACTCTAGATTTCATTATTGGACACTCTACCAATGACTAGTGTTTGTCCTGATGATGACTACTCAAGTTTAATGTGGTCAAAACGTGGTTGATGCTTATATTTGGCCTTGATCGAAGAGTACGCAATCTCTGCTATTCCTGTTTTTTGTTTTGTCTGAATAGCGTACATGTAACAATTCTTTCCTCAGCCACTGTTTATGTTTACACTGTTTATTGTCTTTATGGTTGGTTGTGTAACTGAGAGAGCGCCATTGTGTTCCGATTTTATACCTTGTCCTAATAAATCTTGTAATTTTTTTAAAAATTTGTATAGGGTTATCACTTTGCAATATTTTATTGTCTTATACAGTTTGTTCTGTTTTATGTGATGTATATTCTATATTATTCTAGTTAATGTTTTACGTAATACATTACTTGAAAAAAATGATAAGCCTTGGTAAGCTCACTTTGGTTGTGAATATAAATGTCACCCGCTCTTAGTTCATGCTTGACTGTAACTTATTGGGTTTCCCCTGCCTTTATGACTGTAACTGCATCACCATTTCTCCCTACCGGTTTAGACACATCATAAACAACTCAAAATACACAGGAGAGAGGCAGTCTTAATCTGAATCAGATAAGTATTTGATTAATAACATTTTCAGATAAGAAGTACAGGAACGCATATAGCGTGTTACCAGTGCAGGTGCAATGGCCACATAATCCTTGCCTTTGTCCTTTTCTTTCAGGTGCGGAGAATTGATGCGTAAACAGTCCAAAACTGAGAATCAAAACCCCTGAGGAAGTGGCTACCGAAGAATTCTGCAGCATCCAACTGGAGGAGAAGACTGATGAAAACGCTGTGAACAGAGAGAGAGACCCAGAAGTGACAGTGAGTATGCAACAGTAGGAAACCGCTGGCCAAAACAACTAGAACGGCAAGCAGGTTCCTACCCATTATGTGTCCTTTATGTTCTGCTCACGTCACCCCCTCCACATGCAGGACACGATCCTAGACCGAGGCATGCCTGACAGAAAGTCTACTGACACTTTTGGACAAATTAACTTTTATGCATATCTTCGTGTTGACCTTTAGGGTCAAGGTTCCAGTAGAAGAGTGGAGATGTCATTTTAGAAGAAGATTGATGTAGGAATGAGGATTGACTTTGAAGCAGTTGAACTCAATATTCATGGAGGAGAAATCAACAGTTTTGCAGAATTATGCTAAGAAGGCACTTGTAGCCTGCTTGTTTATATTATTTTTGATTTTCTACACTAATGACCTTCCCTTCCAACTTCTGTGGTCATAGACCCAAAATCAAATTCTGCTATTTTTATGTGTATACTATAGGTGCTCATCAGCCTTCTAGCTTTGTGTGCTGATCATAGTCACTGAATTTGGTGCTAAAACCAACTGCATGTATGTGCTTGTGTGTGACGCCCTCACTTAATCATACACCCTCTATCTACCCTTCTATCTGAAAAAAGGGGGGGGGGGTCGACAGTGCCTCACGGGAGCAACACCCAGGGGAGGATCTAGCAGGCTGGTACTCGCCTGGATCCTCACTTATCATCATCAGCTACTGTCAACCATGAAAGTAAAGGGGAATAAAAATTGTGCAGTGAAAACAAAAAGTGCAGTTACTATTAGATGACCCTCTATAGGTGTAATAGAACCCTAGAAATTCCAGTTCTATACTCCCTAGTCGTTTAAAAAGAACAGAGCTAAACTGGCAATTTTTTATTTATTCTCTGCTGTTTGCTCATTCTATTAAAACAAAGAACCAACATGTTTCATCACCTATATATATTACCGGTGATTTCATCAGGGTTTTGCCGGGTCAGCGTGAGTATTGCACTGCTGTATTCTCCCTTTATTGTACCTGGTATAGAATTGATACCAGAGACTATCGGCCGCCCGGGGGGGGCCGTTGTGCTTTGTGTATTTTAGGCACAACATAAAACGCTTGTACTCTAGGGGATGGATTTATCAAAAACTGAAGGGGTGAAAGAGAATCCTTCCTTCGTCCTCCGAAGCCCTTAACACGGGGTTTTATGTAGAGATGGCCAAACGGCAGTAGGAAGAGGAGTTAGAGCGGGAGGTATGAACCAGCCTTACGGACATGGATACAGTTATGAGAAAGCAGGGAGAGGACTAATAGGAATGCGAGGATATATGAGTTGTCCAACATAACCCGACCTGTCTCCCAATATTGTTTCATTGTTTTATAGAAATTCGACCGGCAGGCGGATATCGGAATACACTAACAGCACTGTGGTGTATACCAGATTCTTCTACGGGGGCCGGGTAGGCTCATTAAAAAAAGGCCACCTGGTAATGTATGAAGAATTAAACGCTGGCAAATGTCTCAAAAGTGGAGATGTTTGTAGTTTGAGTAAATTGTGATTTTATTCTCAAATGCAACCCAACCGAGAGATAATGAATGCATTGTATGTATGTGTGTGTGTGTATTTTCGCCCTCTTTTCACTGCAGGTACAATAAAGGGAGAATACAGCAGTGCAATACTCACGCTGACCCGGCAAAACCCTGATGAAATCACCGGTAATATATATAGGTGATGAAACATGTTGGTTCTTTGATTAAATAGAATGAGCAAACAGCAGAGAATAAATAAAAAATTGCCAGTTTAGCTCTGTTCTTTTTAAACGACTAGGGAGTATAGAACTGGAATTTCTAGGGTTCTATTACACCTATAGAGGGTCACCTAATAGTAACTGCACTTTTTGTTTTCACTGCACAATTTTTATTCCCCTTTACTTTCATGGTTGACAGTAGCTGATGATGATAAGTGAGGATCCAGGCGAGTACCAGCCTGCTAGATCCTCCCCTGGGTGTTGCACCCGTGAGGCACTGTCAACCCCCCCGCCCCCTTTTTTCAGATAGAAGGGTAGATAGAGGGTGCATGATTAAGTGAGGGCGTCACACACAAGCACATACATGCAGTTGGTTTTAGCACCAAAATCAGTGACTATGATCAGCACACAAAGCTAGAAGGCTGATGAGCACCTATAGTATACACATAAAAATAGCAGAATTTGATTTTGGGTCTATGACCACAGAAGTTGGAAGGGAAGGTCATTAGTGTAGAAAATGATGTGAGTGGGGGACGGCCTTTCCCTGCATTTCCCCTGGGGCTCCAGTTGAGATTGTGTATATTATTTTTGAGTCTTGAATTTTTCTTGTCTAAATCACCAGAAATCATGTTAATCCTTTCACTAAAACAATGTAGCTCATTAGTGGTCATAGTATCAATAGTTATTATTATTCTAATGATATGGTTATTAATACATTTGAGTTCCCCTGTAGAGCCAGTTTCTCTTGACATTAACTCTACCCTGGCCAGGTAAAAAGCAGTCTAGTTTTTTATTTGCAGATTTAAAATCGAGATAATTCAGAAAGTAACTTCATACCAGAGCCTAGATTAAATGATTCAGAAGAGCAGCGTACATTTAATTTAGAGCTTCTAATTGCAAAAAGGTCCAAGGGTAAATTTTCAAGTAACATTTTTTTCAAGTTGTTGCATGGTTATTCACAATGAATAGATTCTAAAAGGTGTTATGTGTGTACTTATTTACCAACAAATGTGGTAGCTGGTATGAACTACCATTATATTCCAATAACTTAACCCCTAACTTATAGCATTATCACTAGTTATTTTATGAATGTGGTAGTTTAGGTTATCATTTTTCAAATGTTGACAAACCCATTCATGAGGCATCTATGTTTTGAGGGCTGAATCAGTATCCTTCAGTTAGAGCTATAAAGGAAATAGAATGCATTTTGAGTAGTGAAACACCGCTGTCCTATAACAAAAAGAATCTTACTCGTAAGATAGACAGGGACATAATGAATGATTGTATGGAAGAACTGGAAGAATTGGAAGCAACAACGAAACAGACTGCAAAGGATTAAGTGAATAGTAAGGCTACTAGTTGGAAAAAGGAAGAATGGAAATTGAAAAACAGGAATACATCTCAAATTGAGGCTGGATATGGAAATGGAAGAAAAGTTATGTTTTATAAGATCAAACTGATGGCTTAAGAATACATTAGAGGTTGGAAGGAATAAACGTGTGCAAGGAATAGAGGACATGAATTCATATATTTTGCCTGGAAAACACCCAGCGATCCCTGGAGTGTATTATTTATGTGGGACTATTGCTTATTTCCAGTTCCATTCTAATTGGGTGGGTAGTTTTTATATGGAAAAGTATATCATGTAGAGGACAAGAGTAAAGTCACTCACTGGAGATCTGTTAGCATTACATCATAGTAAGTAGGCGATTTGTTTAGTGCTTTAACTCTTTCTGTCCTTCTATGGGTGTGATTTTGAATAATGTGAAAATTAGAAAGCTGCTCACTTTAGTGTCAGGCTGGCAGCTGATACCGCTGGTGCATTAGGTGCCATTTATTCAGAGTTAATAGCAATGAGAGCCATAGTTCTTCAAAATAGATTAGCTTTAGACGTTTTGCTTGCCAAAAAGGATGAGGTTTGTAAAGTGCTACGTGTCCAGCAATCCTTCACTTACGTGCTAGATAAGAATAAGGAGATCAACAAGTATGTGAAGAATATCAGAGGTCTATCTAAAGACTAGTAGGAATTGGACAAACCAGAGGCTTAAAAAGCAATTGTGAAAGGCTTTTCAGCTCTAGGTAGACTTGGTAGTGGGGTTTTAGGTGCTATATTAAGGCCTATATTGATTATTGGCGTTTGTGTGATTTGTTTGGTCATGATGATAAAGGGATTCAAGTTGATGAAAGGCGAAAGATTTCAGAGCAGAAAGGTGGAGAGAAATCAGCTGATGGGAAGGAATTTAAGAGAAACAGATAAGAAATAGAATTGGAAGAGAGACAGTGTTGTGTCTATGATGAGTTTAACAAGCTAGAGGAATCTAGACATAAGCAGCGGCAGCAGCAAATGGTTTCAAATATTTAATGATGGAAGATTATGGATTATTTGTGTGATGGCTATGAGCCACCAGAGGAGGGAATTGGTGATGTAGTGTCACCATCGATTATTTGCGCTTAATAAGATGTTAACCGGTGCACACGTTAGTTTACACTTATATTTAGTGACACAAGTGATTTCCATGTTTTCTATTAACTATTGTTAGAATACATGCATCTTAACAATGATACGAGGGGACCTAGGTGCCCAACTCCATATTGAAAATAAAACACTGTATTTCTGCTTGCTGTGCATAACTATCTTTCTGTCCCAGGCACCGGAATCACCATGTTCTCAATAAAATTTATTTTCTGTTAGCCTATCGTGTGAAGGTCATGTTTAGTTGCAAAACAAATTTGATGATGATTCTGAGCACCTGCATGGAATGGGAAGCAGAGTAGACAAATACTTATTTGTGGGATAACGTGAAGGCAGTAATGATAAAAGAATGTGGCTTTGCATTATCTGTGAGTTCAGCAGGAACATTATTTTTTGATTGGTTTTTACGCAGTGAGAATCTGTAGAATGCATCTCTTTGACTTCATTTCATATTTTGACTGTGTTTGTCAGAAGATGTGCTCTGTCCACCTTTGCAGGCAGTGGTTACCTTCCATCCCTTCAGACCCCATCCTCCACATACTTCGGTTCATGGACTCACTTTCTAGAGCAAGTACTTTTCTTGCTTTCTTGATTGGAACCATCATTTGGTTCTATTTTCAATGCTATATTTGCTGGCAGCATCTGCTTCAAATGTTCTGACTTGCCCAAAGTCTTAGCTTAGCATTAGGCTGTTTCCCTTTATGGAAATTTAAATTTGTCTTACTTTTCATATGTAGCCTTTATTAATGAGTACTTCATTTGCTAATTGACTTACCTGGACTACATTCACATATGCTGCATGCACATGATTATTGAAATTGATTCAACTGATTCAATTTGAGATTGTAAACTTACTAATTTGTTGATAAACCATTGTTGTTTGCAAAGTACTTTTCTCTGTCATTCATGTGGGCCAAATTCTGCTTAACTGCCATTGACATGTTGCTGAATTAATGATTTTAGCCTCAGTTCGAGATAAAAGTCAATCCCAGTGGACATAGCAGAAATTCGAGTTTGCGCCATGTTTTCTTGGTGCAAACCCCATCCCTATCTCTCACACCATCGGTACTCCATCACAAACTTAACAGCTATCCCGTTCACCTTATTAAGAGTGCATTCGGATATATGAGATATAGTACCCAATAAACTCTAAATCAGGCCCTGAGTCTGCCACACATCCTCAGAGTTTAATGTATGCAGTGTCATGTGGCATAGATGATTGGATTCAGTCCTGTGTCAGTGCTGGAGCTCAGGGTAGAGCATCTCCTGATCACTTTCACTTACGCTCATCCATATCTGTGCCCAAGTGAGTTTTTCTCTTGCTATGTATAACTAATGTGCCACCATTGGGCTACTGATGCCAACTGATGAGCCACAAAGAGTGGTGATAGGTGTAGTAGGTGAGGGCTCTGGTCACTGTGGCGCAATGAAGTTTACATGCATTTAAACATTTGACATACACAACCTCTGAAAATCTTCTTGATTGACAAATCTAGTTGCTCTTGTAAAGGATTTAGCACAGTTAGTCGAATCATTCAAATACATAGTTGTACCTCACGCACTGATCATTTTCACTGTTTGGATGCTGCCCCACAGTGAGAATACCACAGCATTTTAAAGGAACTCAGGGCTAGATGTAGGTAATTCTAATTTACCGACTCATAAATACCGAATTTTACCGATTCGGTATTTATGAATCGGTAAATTAGAAGGAGGGAGATGTAGGTGAATTTATTTTTTGAAATACCGAATCTGTAAAAATCGGTATTTACCGAATCGGTAAATACTAATTCGGTATTGCCCATTGATTCCTATGACCCTTGAAGCCCATAGGAATCAATGGGCAATACCGATTCGGTATTTACCGATTCGGTAAATACCGAATCCTGCAAGGGTGCAGGGGGTGTCACTTTGACACCCTCTAGCACCCCGAATACAGGCACGTGTAACAAGTGGCACACATACATGCCATAAGGGCATGTCTGTGTGTCACATTGCACAGGTGTGCATGCACAGATGTGCATGCACACCTGTATTCGGTATTTTACCACCCAATAGGATTGGGTAGTAAAATACCGACTCTTAAGGGCCTGTGGCACTCTTTGAAGTGCCACCTACATCTCATTTACAGAATCGGTAAATTTACAGATTCGGTATTTTACCGATTCTGTATATTTACCGAATCAGTAAATTTACCGATTCTGTAAATGACATGCCCCCTACATGCCAAATTCTAAATACCGGTCGGTAACGGCCGAAATCGTCCGTTACGACCGGTATTTGGGCTCCTACATCTGGCCCTCAATCTTCTATGTGGCCACGGATCTCCTTTGTGACTTGCGGTATCCTTTTAATGTACTGCAAGGAGTTCTTCATCACATATATTATTTATGGCAAGGGAAGTTTTATCCCATACACCTGTCAATATAG
Organism: Lissotriton helveticus; assembly: GCF_964261635.1. Taxonomy (NCBI): domain Eukaryota; kingdom Metazoa; phylum Chordata; class Amphibia; order Caudata; family Salamandridae; genus Lissotriton; species Lissotriton helveticus. The sequence continues at coordinate 144,200,301 of NC_136071.1, forward strand.
ATATATGTGGCTGTCTAGAGTTTTTGGATCATTGGAGCTAAGCTTAGCTTGGAACTTAGGGATGTTTTCTTCAGCAAGCTTCATTCTCCAGAGTGTACAATCACTTCCCTTCCTCATCTAGTTGATTGTAGTCCACATGCCACCAGGCACTTCTTTTGTTCATATCTCTTTTTTTAAAGCTTTTTCTGTTGTGATCTTATTTCCACCCTCCTATTTCCCGTTCTCTATAATGACCACATTCATTTTGCATTTCAAAATTAAACTATTTCTATTAAAAGTATCAGATAAACTAACATTTTGAAGGTGTTTGATAGTTCCTGATAAATATTCTACCAGCAAAAAGTAAAGTCATACTGTTGTTTAATTTTTTAGTCGAACTACTAGAAAGCTTGTTCTAAAACGATGGGTGTGCGAAATTTGGGTATTTAGCATTTGTGTGCTAATGCAAAATTATGGCAGAATTACAAAAAAATAGGTGCAATTACACAAAACGCAAAAACAGCATTTAGGGCCAGATGCATCAAAGAGTTTTGCCCATTCTGTGTCTATGGGAAAATGTGTTGATGCATATTGCCCGTAGCACCATATTTTGAATGTGAAATGCGTCCTTGTGTCCATTTTGAATGCGAGGAGTAATTTAATTTGCCAGAAAACACAAGTGCTGCAAACTGCAGGTGCTTACGTTCTGGTCGTTCATGTTGTTGCTATGTGCTCACACTTGGGGGCTTATTTATGAGCCCTTGCAACACTCTTGCGCCGCCGGTGCATCACTTTTTGTGACACAGCGGCGGCGTAAAGAAATGCGCAACGTTGCGCCCTATTTACAAAGTGACGCATCTAGGCAGATGCATCAATTTGTAAACCCCTGCACTACATTATTCCTGAGTCAGGTATAATGGATGCAGGGTGGGCGTTACCCCCCAAAAAGCCTCCTAGAAATGGCGCGTCGAAAACTATAAGATATCAGTGTGCAACTTCTAGGACGCTTCTGTGTCAATATCTTACGCCTGCCTCATGGCAGGTGTAAGAATAATACAGGCCCTTTCACATGGGGCTTGCCCCATATGAAAGCAACATTGCTGGAGTTGCGTCATGCTTCCAACACAACTCCAGCAATGCGTCAGTTTTGTGCCAACAGATATGTCAGTAATGCTGACTTATCTGTCATTCCTTGCGATATGCATCATACAGTAAATATGATGCATCAATGGTGTGGCAAGGAGGGCACACTGAGAAGTTTTGTATCACTGCTTTGTCACAGCAATGCATCACTTCTTATAAATAAGTCCCTACATTTTTGCTGTGAACAACACATAATTACGCAATATGGTGTAATAATGTAATTCAGGTGATTTTGCGTAACACGCAATAATAAGCATAACACAAAATTATAAATATTATATTATTATATCAGTGAAACCCATATTTTGCCAGAAATTCCTAAAATGTTTTCCTGGAGTAAGTAGTCCCACACTCAGGAGAGGATGCATAGATCTACAAGAAAAAGGCAATGCAATATAAAAATCCCACATTCAGTCGGAAGAAACCTCCGCAACTTGATATGTTTTAATTGCTGGGGGCAGTGTTCTATAAACATGTACGATTGTGAATGTTTTGCACACCCTCCTGATGTAGTTTAATACAGCTATATAGAACGTCCACTCCATTCCAGCGTGGCATTGTTCTGCTGCTCTGACATCACAGACTTTTCACTACCCTAGAAATATTCTTCAGCAAACATAATTACCAAACCATTTAAACTCTCTTAAGTCAGCATTTCTTAACTTGTGGTCCTGGGAAAACTGGGGCTCTGCGTTACCTACTCAGGGGGTGGGCTACTGCTTGGAAAATCAAATATTATTAACAGATTAATGAAGTAAGTATATATAAAGAAGCAAAATCTTAAAATGTTCTGTAAATGTGAATGAATTTGAAACTAAAAGTTAAGTTGGTCTCCTCAGATATATACCTGGGATCCATGTATAGACATCAAACAGAATATAGTATACAGGATGGGTGGCGTCATCTGAATTTAGAAAAGCTTTAACCGTCCCATGAAAATTAACATTTAATTTTTTTTTATATATTTGCTTGTAAATTAAATAAGATATTTCATTATTTGTGTATTTGTTTGATAAATGTTATTGAATATAGTCCCTGGATTCCAATAATGAATGAGATGGGGTTCTGGGATTCCAGTAATGATTAAGTGGGGTCCACAGAGGTCCAAAGCTTAAGAACCACTGCTCTAAATGATGTGCATATTTGTCTAGTGAATTCACTTGATGCTTTTTGGTGGCTGGTGGGTAAACATTCCATAATAAATGGCAGCTTGCAATCCCTGTATTAAAGCCTGTATATAATTTCCTTGTGGGAAGGGTGATGGTGTGACCATGCATTATAAGGACTAAAATACCCTCTGCTCTTTGTTTAAAGGATATTGCAAGTCACCTCAAAGACACATGACCATATTAAGGAACTTCACCAGTGACTTTCAATATCCTTATAATATACTAGCAGCCTGTCCCGACGTTGTCCGGGTAGGCTTTGCTAGAGTACTCACCAGCATCGCCGCTCCTCCCCCCATCTGCTTTGCCACTTCTCCCCGCGCTGGTCACTCCAATTTTGGGTGTCGGTCCCGCGCCGCCGCTCCTCCCCGCATGTCCCGTGTGGGTCCCTTGCTCCTCCCCCCACCAGCCTCGCCGCTCCTCCCCGCGCTGGGCACTCCAATGTTGTGTTTCGGTCCTGTGCCGCCGCTCCTCCCAGCCGCTCCTCCCCGCATGTCGGGTGTGGGTCTCTTGGTCCTTCCTGCGCTCCTGTCCGGACAGCGAATGGCGCGTTGACGTGACATCACGCCCACACGCCATTGCGCCTCTCGCCGCGTGCAATCACTGTATGCATACGCCCATACGGACTACTTTTCCCCTAACGTTCTCCCCCCCCCCCCCCCCCAATGTATATGGTGTGGTGCTCTATAGCCTATGTCCATCTCCTGGACCTCCCCTTTCCAATGCTGTATTGGGTGTTGTGATTGGTGGTGTACTTTTCGAGTTTACCTGGCTCAAAGGACACAGTTCTCTCTTTATAATAGTAGTATAGATGGCAGGCTTACATTTTCCCATATAAAATCTGTTAAAGCATGCTTACATATGATGGCACTGGAGCTGGTGCAATTTTGTTCCAATATTTCCAGATTCAGATTTCGATTAAATACATTGCAACTACATTCCAAGCAACAAATACTGTTGCAGAGGGTTTAGTATTTAAAATTACAAGTCAGTGAAAATGTTGGATCTGGTTGTGACATCCTTATTCATTTGTTTGAATTTTCATGGCTGCTTGCCAAATGTCTGTGCTATAATCAGGAAAAATATGGTCTATTTTATAGATTTAAAGATTGTCCAGCATCACCTGCCCCCAGTGGTGCAAAGTGATGCAACATATTGCATCGATTTACTTGCCACAATAAAATTGTGCCGCCCGTGTAGTCACACATGCAGTCTTAGAAAATAACCATTCCAAGTCTCTGTGAGACATAGGCCCACATGCATCATTGTGTCTTTTTGCATTTCTTAATTTGCGAAAAATAAGGAATCGCAAATTAAGAAATGCAAAATGATATGCATCAATATTTTCGGTATTCTTGTGGGATTCGGTAAAAATCGCATTTTTTACCGAATCCCAAAGAAATACCGATTTCTTAACTTAATTTTCGCAATTCCCATTGATTCCTATGGGCCAAAAGGCCCATAGGAGTCAATGGAAATTGCGAGTGGCACTTAGAAAATTTCATGGGTGCAGGGGGGGGTCCAAAGGACCCCCCCATGCACCCCTGAAATGTACTTTTCAGCATAAGTTACATACACACATGTCCTAAGGACATGTGTGTGTGTAACTTTACAGTTTAAAAAATGCATTTTTGTGCATTTTGAATCAATTTCGCAATTTACCACGAAGTTGAACTTCGTGGTAATTTGCACTTCCAATTTAAAAAAACGCATATTTTCTATAATGATGCATAGCATTTAAGAAATCGCACAATTGCGATTTCTTAAATGCTAACGCAATTTTAGAAATCGTAAAAAAGATGCGACTTCTAAAATGGCATGATGCATCCCAACAAGCACTTTTGCATTCGCAAACGGCCGATTTTAAGGAATCGCACCGTCTGCGACTGCAAAAATGCTTGATGCATGTGGGCCATACATTCTTGCCTTTTGTAGTTCTTTGGCCTAAATAGAATGGTTGGCTGAGTCATTCTCGAAAAGACATGTTATGACACTCTTTCAAGGGCACCCTGTCAAACAATGCAGCGCAGCACCCAAAGCAGCTGCGCTGAGTGACAGGAGTAGGCAGTGTATCTACAGCACAATAAGGCTGCTGAGCAACACACACACACACATCTTTGCACCATCGTGCAGGAGTGTCTGAGTGAGCCTAGCAAAGGGATATTTACAGTACAAAATACTATGTCTAGACAAACTGTAAAACCTTTCCTACTTTGTGTGTGTGCTGTACTGTGCAGCACACGTGAAAAAGTTGGAAAAGAAAGGAGAAATGAAAACATTTCTTCATTTAACACCTGCTTTCGGGTGGCATTACTTTTTATGCAAAACTCTGTCTACTACTGTAAGGGCCAGATTTATCAAACTGTAAACCAAAGCAGTGCAGCTGCCAAAAATGCTGTGCTGCGTTGTGTGACGGTGGGAGAGAAAGGCGCCATATCGACAGAGATAAGGTAATCTCCCCCTATCCTTGGTGCTGGCACATCATTTTGCTCTTGAGTGTCACACACACCCCTTTGTGCCATAGTGCTAGGGTGTGTGCATGAGTCTAGCATAGGTTTACTGGAAGGGTTCCTTCCAGTACCAAATGTTATGCCTAGACAACTTCTAAGACTTTTCTTACTTTGTATGCGTACTGTACAGTGCAGCACGCATGCAAAAGTTGGAAGAGAAAGGAGAAATGAAATAATTTCTCCTTTTAACACCTGCTTTCAAATGGTGTTAATTTTTTACTCAAACCCCTGTCTCATATTTTTGGTAAAAGACACACAGATGATGGACGGAAAACAGAGCAAATAAACATTCATTCCCAGTCAACAGATCTCGGTTAAATCCATTGTTCGTTTGCTTACTATACCACACCAGTTTAGACCCAGCCATATGCAAATCTGTCTTGACCCTGTGCCTCATGGAAACAGTCAAGCCGGAACTGCCAAGCCAAATCCTCCCTGGACCGAAAGCCTGGGACCAGTTTCAGGGCATCACCTCTCATCATCAAGGGACCCACATCTGGGCATACCCTGCCAACTTAGGGCGAATAAAGCGATACCAAAGGGGATGATGGACGAAGCGTTTGAGCAAATCAAACACTCACCCCAGTCAACTGATCTGGGTCTAATCCATCACCTTTGGTATCGCTTTGTTCACCCTAAGTTGGCAGGGTATGCCCAGACATGGGTCCCTTGCTCACTCTACCACTGTATTCAAGATAGCCTGGCTGTTGAGGATTATGAATACGAAACCGGTCCCAGGATGCTTGTTTCCAGACCAGGGACGACATGGCTTGGCAGTTCGGGCTGGACTGTTCCAATGAGGCAGAGGGTCAGACTGATTTGCATATGGCCATGTCTGAACTGGGGTGGTGGAGTGAGCTAAAGAATGGTGATGGATTAAACCCAGATCAGTTGACTGGGGTTGAGTGTTTGATTTGCTCAAACGCTCCGTTCATCATCCCCTTTGGTATTCCTTTATTCACCCTAAGTTGGCAGGGTATGCCCAGACGTGGGTCCCTAGCTCACTCTACCACTGGATTCAAGATAGCCTGGCTGATGAGGATTATGAATCCGAAACCGGTCCCAGGATGCTTATTTCCGGTCCAGGGAAGACATGGCTTGGCAGTTCGGGCTGGACTGTTCTCATGAGGCACAGGGTCAGACTGATTTGCATATGGCCATATCTGAACTGGGGTGGTGGAGTGAGCTAAAGAATGGTGATGGATTAAACCCAGATCAGTTGACTGGGGGTGAGTGTTTGATTTGCACAAACGCTCCGTCCATCATCCCCTTTGGTATCGCTTTGTACACCCTAAGTTGGCAGGGAATGCCCAGACGTGGGTCCCTTGCTCACTCTACCACTGGATTCAAGATATCCTGGCTGATGAGGATTATGAATCCGAAACCGGTCCCAGGATGCTTATTTCCGGTCCAGGGAAGACATGGCTTGGCAGTTCGGGCTGGACTGTTCTCATGGGGCACAGGGTCAGACTGATTTGCATATGGCCATATCTGAACTGGGGTGGTGGAGTGAGCTAAAGAATGGTGATGGATTAAACCCAGATCAGTTGACTGGGGGTGAGTGTTTGATTTGCACAAACGCTCCGTCCATCATCCCCTTTGGTATCGCTTTGTACACCCTAAGTTGGCAGGGAATGCCCAGACGTGGGTCCCTTGCTCACTCTACCACTGGATTCAAGATAGCCGGGCTGATGATGATTATGAATCTGAAACCGGTCCCAGGATGCTTATTTCCAGTCCAGGGAAGACATGGCTTGGCAGTTCGGGCTGGACTGTTCCCATGAGGCACAGGGTCAGACTGATTTGCATATGGCCATGTCTAAACTGGGGTGGTGGAGTGAGCTAAAGAATGGTGATTGATTAAACCGAGATCAGTTGACTGGGGGTGAGTGTTTGATTTGCTCAAACGCTCCGTTCATCATCCCCTTTGGTATCGCCTCCTAAAATGGAGGTATGGGGTCCTGCCGGGGAGTAGCTTCTGTATGAAGTGGGGTACGAAGTACCTTAGCTCTGGCAAGTGCCCCTCTTGCAATTTGGTGGAGGAAACTCTATACCACGTTGCCGTCTTTTGCCCCGTATACTCTAGACCGTACAAACTTTGGCTAAAGTCTGTGTGCAGACTCCTGGGTTTTCGCCATTAAGTACCTGCATTAGGCACTTTATGCGATTGCTGTTGGAATGATAACATTTTTGCATGGTGCCTGGCTTATTCGTATTTGTAATGGCAAAGCTGCGGGGCTGTGATTTTTTTTAACCACACTTTTTCTTTATTTTACCTGTAATTGTGCTGAGTTGTTCTTAATTTGCTAGGGATCTTTCTTCTGCTATGTATCATGTGTTATATGACTGCGTCACTGGTATTATTCAAAATGTGACTCTTGGAGTCTTGGTTTTTACAGTTTTAAATCAAATTGACCGCTTTGATACATTTTCTAATCTGTTGTACTGTTTTATGGATCACTGTGTTCGAAATAAACACTCTTTATGATGGTAGTTTGGAAAATCACTGAAAATACATATTCTGTTTCATCATAACACTGCACATGTTAGTCCTGAAATATATAATACAGCATGACATCTCTCCCTAATGTGGCCATCCAGTGTACTGAAAAAAATAGTTATTTGACCAGCATTGCTAACAATCACCAACAATAGACATTGTAGAATGTTACTTTATTTGATGATGTCATCTGGTGAAACACAGAAAGATTTGGTACTGGTGATGGCGAAATTTGGCTTGGGAAAGTTTGCGCAACTTCGCTGGCAAAAAAATAAATAACAAAAAATCCAATTTGGCCCACCCCTGGGTTTTACCCTAATTTATTTTCTTCTTGATGCAATCTCCACTTGTTTCATCTAAGTGCCCAATTTACAGTTGCAAATATACACTTTTGCCTAGAATATTGCCAGCTAAAGTATTTAATTAGAAGGTGTTTTAAACTGGATGCTTTTATTAAATCCTGGATAGTCCTGTTAGAACAAACTGTACTTAATATACTCTGCATTTATTCACTTTAAGCATAACTGCGTTGTAAGTTAATGAAACATATAAAGACCAACAAAACGATTTTAATCTTGTTTTCTCAGTTCATACGGCTGTGCTTAATGTGAAATAAGCTGGAATAAAAACTGTCTCGCGCTATAGGTGGGATGTAATGACTTTGTAGCCTTATTCACATGCTGAGAGGCAGTAGTCACCCGGTCTCCTTACCTTTGCATCTCATTATGATGCAACTGTAGGTAATTACCACCAGAGGCGTGGCCTTTTTTAATTACGGGTATGGAGTAACACGTGTGAAAGAGAATTTTGTACTTTACAAATTCATTAATAGTCTTACTGGTCCAAGAATAACCTAAAACAGCGGGCAGTACGTTATTAAAAAAATAAATATATAATATTGAATAAATACGGTAAGCACAAGAAAACACTCAGGAGGGTACATCTAAGAGGAAGTTGTTTTTTGATTCTTTACTATGGCTTAAAACTTTTAAAGGTTATTCAATTGTAATGTTTTTTAATGTATTAATTGGAATCTCTAGCATAACATCTTTGCATCAGCAGATATCTTTGTGAAAGTAGTTGAGAAGTGATCGTATCTCTTCCAGCCTTGTGAGTCATCAGATCATGCAATGCCATTCAACCTAGTGGTGAGTCATAGCAACGTCATTGAATATTCAGTCCCATTGATATTAGCTATATTCACTCCCTTGTCCTTGTGTTTACCAATAAAAGAAAGAAAAGTGAATAGACCAACGTGCATCCTTAACAGGAACATATCAGACCCTGAAAAGAGTTGAAGGTCGCCATGTTTACCATCTGTTCTAACAAATGCAAGAGTGTCATGGCTCCCTCCATCAGCGTAGTAGAGTGCGAAGAGCGCATCGGAGGTGGGGGGATCCAGGGAATTAGGCAGCCCGCTGCATTTGATGCATATATCTATGCCCTATTTTTGCACTTGTTTATCCCCCCCCCAGGGATCACAATCCCAAAAACTAGCTACCACTTCCTGCCATAGGTTTGCGAATGGTTTCCTGCAAAGTCCTCTAGATTCATCAGCCTGTAAGGCAGCACCTTCTGCTAAGGTCCATGTTTGTACATAAGCCCGCCATCTGCTGTGCATAGGGCCATGGAGTGACTACCAAATTCGCTCTGCATCTCTGAGGGGTATCCCTAAGGCCAGCTCCAGGGACCTGTTACACACTTTTTCCTCTGGTCACCTCTTGTATAGACCAAGAAGGCAAAGCTCCACTGTACAGAGCAGGTAATGATTTAAGGTGCGCTCCAGATCTGCAACCACCTGCAGACAGAAGCACTTTAGGACTGTGGAGCTCCACACCATGGGCCCGATTCACAGAACTAACTTAAGACAAAATCCTAAACTTACTACTTTTGGTATTCACAGAAGTTAGGATTTTGTCTTAAGTTTGTCTTAAGACAGACTTAAGACAGACTTAAGACAAAGTCCTAACTTAAGTCTGTCTTAAGTCAGTCTTAAGACAAACTTAAAACAAAATCCTAACTTCTGTGAATACCAAAAGTAGTAAGTTTAGGATTTTGTCTTAAGTTAGTTCTGTGAATCAGGCCCTATGTGTAAAAAGCCTGCGTTAGCCAGAGCGCACCTAGGGCAGCTTATGTCAGGGACGTGAAGCATGGCGTTCAGTCCTTGTGGCGTGTGATATGTACAATGAAGATAATTCAATTTAGTGAATTTCAGCCTTGCGTTACTGTCGTACGGTTTCCACTTTTCAGTAGGAACTGTTTGTTTGTTGGATGACAAACTTTGGGATGGTGTCAGACTGGTCTAGGCACCTCCTCAGGATATGTTGGCCTATAGACCTGCTAGCTCACAACCCCTAAACCTGGCAAGGTAACAACTGGTTTGGGCAACCTCAGAACCTGACAACCCTGACTGCCCCAGGAATTGTGGTAACCAATCTAGGACCTTTTCACTGAGTTACTCGTGCTCACTCAGAAAAGTACACAAGAAATACAAAAAGGGGCATTTTTGATATTTGTTGAACCATTTTTGTTCTTGCATAAAATATATGTGCTGCAATGATTAATAGACAGAAGCCGAAAAAAGTGATTAGCAATATAAAAATAGTAAAAAGGATAACTGATTCCATCATCATGCTAAAACAGTGAATATAGGCTGGCATATAAGTACTAGGTATAGCGTACTTCTCTATGCGCTCCCTAACCTAGTTGTCTAGGATGGCTGCAAAGAATCCCCTACTGGATGAATTAAAACCCCATTACCTGAAGGCAAGGGGGCAGATTTACAATAAGTGGCGCATCCCTGCATATCAGCAGGGATGCGACAGTTATTGCGCGTCACAGCAGACACCCCTTGCGCCACCTTGGATGCGTGGCTTTTACAATGCAGCACACCATGGGGCAAGAATAGACAGATGCGTGATTCATCTGCTGCCGTAAAGGGGGCGCATTGCTGGAGTTGTGTCACAAGCGCAACGCAGCTCCAGCAAGGCTCAGGGTGCCCTTATGCCTAACATGCTGCGTCAATCCTTACGCCTGCTTCAAGCAGGCACAGGGTTTTGACGCAGCATGGCCATAAAAGTGACTGAGTAAAATCTTGTAGATTTCACTCAGCCACTTTTAGGAGGTGTTCCTGCGCAGGAATGCCCCACCCAGCGCCGGAAAACCCACATGTGGCGCAAGGCTTTACAACGTGACACATCTCCCTAGATGCGTCATGTTGTAAATACCCGCAGCATGGCGTTGGCTTTGCGCCACCGCTGCGGCACAAAAGTGACGCAAGTGTGGCGTACGGAGTTGTAAATCTGCCCCAAGGTATGTAGGTCCCAGTCTTGCTCACAAGTTGAGCATCCCTTCTCACAGAGGGTAAACAGGAATCAGCTGAGCTTAGGCTCCTCTAATTTTAGCATGGAAATACATGTGTATTTATAATAACAGTAGCCATGCTTCCATGTCGAGGCTTCAGCTGGCTTGGCAGTGTTTATTGTCTTAGTGTTAGCCATGTCTCCTCATGGAAAAATAACAACTATATTTGCACAGTGTGTGTCTAGGCCTTGTACTAAATGTTCCATGTGTTATGATAGGGTACTTTTGAAGTGGAATTGTGAGCAGTGTTGTTTCAGGGAAACTAATCCTGGACTGTCACACAAGCAATTGTGTGTCAAATGTCAGTGTGTAGAAAAGAGGGCAACTTAAGAAATGTATACATGTAAAATGTCAATGTTTCTTCCCGGGTCGCCATAAGTGTGGCAGGGTATGCTCAGACGTGAGTCCCTTGCTCACTTTGCCACTGGATTCAAGCAAGCCGGGCTGAAGACGGCTGTAATGCCAGAAACCGGTCCTCGGAAGCTTGTTTCCGGTCCAGGGAAGGCATGGCTTGGCAGTTCGGGCTGGACTGTTCCCATGAGGCACAGGGTCAGACTGATTTGCATATAGCCATGTCTGAACTGGGGTGGCAGAGTGGGCTAAAGAACGGTGATGGATCAAACCCAGATCTTTTGACTGGGTGTGAGTGTTTGATTGGTTCAGATGCTCCGTCCATCACCCCCCCTTTTGTACCGTTCTTGCTCCAGAGGCGGCAACTGCGGAAGAGGTACCCGGCTCAAAAGCCATCAAGCACTTTTCCCAGTGCCAGATTGTCAGGTCTGTACAATTCCCTATAATGCACCATAAATATGGCATGAATGTCAGTTTGGGAGAACACCATCTCCAATGTTGAGGTTGTCAATTGCATAATGGGTCTCCCCCTGTCCTCTCTCTGAATCAACACCTCTACATATGTGGAACTAAGGTATTCTCTCAGTTGAAGAGATTGGAGGCTACCCTGTGTTTCCGCTGGTTTTTTGCACTCCTCCCTCAGTGCCTAAAGAGCACCAGGGCGGTGCATCCCCTCAATTTCTAGGTGCCAAATAGTCACCTCTCTAGTCAACTCCACCACTAGCAAGTGATCTACCTCAGCCGTCTAACTGAGGCAATACCCCAGAGCAACCGCTTTAAAGGCATCCCATTCAATGTTGGCATGGGAAGCTGTACGCACTTTATTGACAAAATAGTCTACCGTTCCCTCAGCTAGAGGATATCTGAAAATAGGCTCACATAGGTAGCTGGAGTTGAGTCTTCATGTAGTATTGGTGAGAGGCCCCTCCCCCAACACTGCTCCATCCTCAGAGGATTGTTTATGATCAGATAGAGTGTGTCCCAGGTATTCAGCCTGCCCAACTCGAATTGCTGGTCCTGATGTACACAGCACAGTATCCAATCGCACATGTAAGTCGTGCACGAGGAAGTAAAAAGAGTATTCCCTCTTTCCCAGGTTATGATCCCGAGCCACACATCTCCGAGAGTCCAATTTTACTGCCATCTGTGTGAGCCTCACCACAGGGGAATCCACAAGGAGTGAGTAGACCTAGCAAGTACTATATCTCCCACTCCATCATAGTCACCCACCCTGCAATATTCGAGCATCTAGATTACATGAAAGGACCTGGAAGAGTGCTGTGAAATACTTTGCTACACCCATGTTTGGAGCCTAGTGCTACCCACCGGTAACTGGATCCCATTAAGCCTCCCTACCACAATCACATATCGGTCCTCACTGCCAATGTCAGTTCGATCAACCTCCAGTGGGGTTCCCGGCTTAACCTACACCAACACTCCACTGGAAAAAGCAGAATACCTTGTCACGAAAACCTTTCCCTTCCACTGCCTCTGTAACTTAAGCATCTCAGATCCCGTTAAGTGGGTCTCCTGGAGGAGGGCCACATCAACATTCCAGCATTTCTGGAAAGAGGGGATTTTGTATTGGTTGCTAATGGACCCCATTCTCCCGGACATTCCATGTAAGAAAGGAGTAGTGCATTTTCTTTTCAGTCACGTTGCAGCTAAGTATAGAGGTCCCAACTTTCCCTTCCATCACTCCCATTGGGAGATAATATCACACCTGTTGGAAAACACTGAGTGCAGGAACAATCAAACATTTCCCAACTCTCCACTTCCAGGTCAGAGTAGCAACAGCCCCCCCAGCCAAAACCAAAATCTAAACGCGATTGTAAAACCTAAACCGCAAATACCAGTTTAGCAAAAGGAGGTCTCCAGTGAAAGGAGGCTGCCATAGTGTCCTCACATAAAGATTACTCCACCACAGACCTCCCCATATAAATGCAGTGTCAATTCAAATGCACCAGGGGCTGGTCCCTCCCAGCAAAATACAGGTTGAGTCTCCTTACAGCGGGTGCCAGAAAGCAACATTTCACCAGTAGGCCCCACCCTGCCGGTGCTCTCCATGCTAGCAAAAAGCTGGCACAGAGAGCAGGACACTCATACACGGTGGTCCACATATTAGAGTTTGTCTGCTATACTGGTGGTAATATAAGGACTCTCAGTGAGCTCCTTCAGCAAAATGCCAGATTCCAAGGGCACATTAGGATGGCGGGCGGACTTTGTCCGCCTGCCATCCCAACGCAAAAAGAGACCATCCGCTATAAGGGTGGGGGTCCCCGTGGGGGACATTAGGATGCGCCTGCCACAGTGGCAGGCGCATCCAGCATTCCTGTCATTGTGGCGAGCGGTGCAGTCAGCACCACCCGCCACAATGCCAGGAAGGCATGCTGTGCACTTCAATGCACAACATGGCAGGCACCGGTGCCTGCCATGTTGTGCATGGAACTGCTGGGGGGTACCCCCTATGTGCACCCCCACCCCCCAGAATCCCTGTGGGGCCGCTACGTTAAATGTTAAAAACCGCCTGCCTTTTCATGGCAGCGTTGCCGCCACGGAAAGGCACATCCCCGCCTATAGTAATATGGATGGCGGTTTCTACCAGACACTGCCACCATATAAACTGCTTTTCCGCCCGGTAGGCAATCGGGCGGATTGCCTACCGGCGGAAAACCTGCGGACAGTCTTCCCATCCGTCGGAGTCCCCCCCGCCATGGTAATGTGGCAGGGGGAAATTAGAGGCGGACGGATGATTTTGGCGGACGGATCGCCACCGCCATACGGGCGGTGGCGATCCGCCCGTTATCATAATGGGCCCCCAAATATTTAGAGGAAGCCGTAGTACTGCTGTCATCTGGAGGCTGCCCTCAGTGAAGAGGCCACACCGAGCACCGCCACTCTCGCCTTCTCACCCTTTTTCCGGCTGAGTCCCTTTATTTGTGGCAAGCCCCTGCCCCACTCTTCATCAGACCAGCCATGTAGGACTGTAGCCATTCCCATGCCATTGGTGGGTTATTAAAGAACAGTGTTTTGCCATCCAATGTAACCTTAAGGTGGACAGGGAACAAAAGCCTAAACCGAACTTCGGCTTCTCTCATCTAGTTTTTAACAGCAAGAAACAAGGTGTGTCATTGGTAGACAAGCATGGTGTAATCCGGGAAGATAGCCACTGAAGCCTGCCCAATCCGAAAGTTGCATGTGTCCCAGGCCTTCGGAAGGATGAGGTCCCTGTCGCTGTACTTCAGTAGGCAAGCCACCATGGGGCGCAGGGGGTTCCTCTCTAAGGCAATAAACTTTGATAGCCATTGTGCACTACCATCTTCACCAACCAATTCTCAAGGAAGGTCACCTTGTCTACTCCTTCCCTCTTCTAAGTTAGCCACACCATCCGCATATTATTTCGACAGCTGCAGCCCTCCACATCCTCCGCCCAACAATCTAGTAGGTCCATGTGGCACAGCAAGCCTGTCACCTTGGCCTGCAGCCCCTTAACAGTAGAACCTAGCTCTTCTAGGTCCACAGTGTTGCGTTTCACCTTGTCCAGTAGCTTGCAGTGGTCTTCTCTGAGCACACCCAGGTCAATAGATACTTTGTCAATTTTTTCTCCCCGCACTGCCCAGGTGGCATTCACCGAATTCAGAATCAAATCGAGTTTGTTCATGGAGTCTGGGGTCTGATGGGGTTCTGCTTCCTGCACCGGGCCGAAGGCTTTGGGTGTTCACTTACCACATTGCCTCTGCTTCCCTTACTGTGCCCAATGGCATATACTTCACAATTATTCCTAACCATCCATCTGGGCAATGAATGTCAATCCCAGATATTTAGCAGGGAAGCAAAGGCACCTGGTTATCCATGTGACCCCAGAGTCAAGGAGAAGGGGTCCTCCTCTCGGCAAACCCTCCCCCCAGTGCCATCCTCTTATTAATGAGGCCTCCCCATCACAAGGGGCCTCAGAATCTTTCCCAATATCATTATGTCTATGCAGCAGAGGGGGGTTTCAAATTCGCCACCATGTACTTGTTGTACCCCCACCTCTCTTCTTATGCAGGGAGGCATCCTCCCTTCTCTGCAGGCCATGGCCGACCAGCGCCACCAGGATCTGCAGTCTCAGTGCAATTCCCAGCAGCCTTTCCACCACCTCTATGCAGCCCACTGGAGCCAATAAGTCCTGTGGTGCACCTCGGATCTCAACTTCTTGTGGCTTTACCATGGACAGATATCTCTGTCTCCACAGGAGATGCCCGATACAGTCCTTCAGGCCCCTCCACGCTGCCAGTGGGTGCCAATCAACCACTAAACCTACTGCGCCCATGAGAGGGGCCTGGAACAGGCAAGAGCTACAACAGCGTGCAGCCGAACCGCCTGTGGTCCAGTCCACAGGCAGCGGGGGAGTAGCACTCACTACCGAATGTCCATGGTCCTCTGGCTGCTCTTGCCAACACCCTCAAGCACCGGGTCCCGTCCAGTCAGGTGCCCACAATCTTGGGCCAAAGGGCACAAGGCTCCATCTCCACTGCTATCCCTGGCATTAGGGCTTGCAACTCACTCCATTCAGCTCGACTGTAGTCGGGGAGGAAAGCGGGTGTCGTACAGGTCAGCCGCTAATGGCAGAATGTCAAGGGATGCTCGGCACTGGACCTCAGAAATATGCGACCATTTTGCACATCACTCAGCTGCACCCCCTCTTATTCAATTGTAATTAAAGAGTTTATTAGTAGTCCCTGAGACATAAATAGTAAATGACTGTATCTATGGTGTTCTTCATCCATGTGTCATCGAGGGCACTTCTGGGGATGTATTTCAGCTCCGGCGTGGCATGAAGGCAGATCCTGTATAGTTTTCCTGAGTCGATGAGGGGCAGAAAAAAGTCCTGGTCAATTGATTGACTGTTTTTCTTTTGTTTGCTTTGCTTGGGCCCAGTCCTGGCAGACCTTGGACCAATTAGAGCAGTGGACATCTTCATCACCGCCCAGATTAAAATAGTGCTCTATAGGTCAATCGTATTTTATTGTACTGTAATTGCATATCTACATCACTTACTCCCATTGCAAGGTGGAAACAGCCAATGGTATTAAAATAAAAACATTATAACTAACATACATCTTTCACGATGGGCTTAAATGCTTCTCAGACACTCAGGGGTATATGTACTGAACTTTCACACAATGCAGGGTAGCAAGCAAAGTTGCTGTGTTGCGTTGTGTAAAAGGTAGAGGGCAGAAATGCTCCATATGTCAAAAGATATGGAGCATTTCTGCTCTGCACTTGCATTGCCACACTTCAAGCAGCCTAGCGCCAATGCAGGCACCCTTTCACCATGGTGCAAGGGTGGGTGCATTGCAAGGAGAATTGTGTTTGTGTGGGAAGGGGTTCCTTCCTGCACAAAAAAACAATCTCTTGAGGCCTTTGCCTCTTTCTATTTGTGCTGCATATATATATATATATATATATATATATATATTCACTGGAAAAACAAAGGTTACAGAGATGTTATAGTTAGGCTCAGGTTTCACTCATGCAAAACCAGAGAAATTCAGCAGTTATAGTTAGCTGAGCCAACTATAACGTGTGCCCCGCAATGCACTGCTTATGACCTCACATAGTACATAACTCTTGACATGGTCAGTGACATCACTCTGCAAACTTGCTACCTGACGCTCTACTAGTAGGGGAATGAAGTCACCTTGGCTATTGAGGGCCCTTATGGGCCAACTGCCCCTCTTGTTTCTTCCAGCAAGTCCCACACAGTGAGCTTGCTAAGAAGTCTTGGGTGGCCATGTCCCCTTTCTCCACCACTCTGCAAACGTACCTCCTGGAACACTACTAGTTGAGGGATGAAATCCCCTTGGCTCTTGAAGGCCCATGGGGGCCAACTAGCTCTTCTGTTACCTACAGTAGGAGCTACATAGGTAGATTGCTGAGAGGTCATCAGAGGCCAATCCCCCTTTCTCCATGACTCTGCAAACGTGCCTCCTGGTGCACTACTCGTTGGGGGACGAAGTCCACTTTAGTCTTGAGGCCCTCATGACTCAAGAGGACTTCATCCCCCCACCAGCAGTGCACTGAGAGGAGCGTTTGCAGAGCGGTGGAGAAAGAGGGTGTGGCATCCAAGCACCTCTCAGCAATCCCACTGTGTGGGGATTACTGGAGGTAACAGGAGATCTTATTGGCCTCTAAGGACCCTCAGCAGCGAAGGGGACTTCCTCCCCCAACCAGGAGTGCACCAGGAGACGCGTTGGCAGAGTAGTGGAGAAAGGGGGCTTGTCCTCCAGTGTGTTGCCAGCTTTTAAACTTTTTTTTTTTAAAGAAAGGGGGCAGCGTGGCCCCCCTTCCTTTGACCATTTTGGGCTCTAGGGACCCCATACCATGGAGCCTGACACTTTTTAAATTGTTTTAATAATTCAAAGGGAGGGGGGCCAAGTGGCCCCCTTCCAAGGCCATTTTCGGCCACTCCATCCCCCAGGACCACATCCCCCGGGCCAGGCCTTTATATATTTTTTAAATAATTTAAACGGAGGGGGGCCAGATGGTTCCCTTCCTGGGCCATTTGCGGCCCCCCATCACGAGACCCCATCCCCTGGCGCCAGGTCTTTATATATATTATTTTAAAGAATGGTAGGGGGTCACCCATCCCTCCTCCTAAGGCCAATTTCGGTTCTGGGGATCTCATCCCCCAGGGCCGGACCTTTTCTTTTTTATTTTCATTAAAGGGAGGGGCCCAAGTGCTCCCCCTCCCCAGGCTTATATCTGCCCAAGTGACTCATCTCCCAGGGCCTTGCCACTTTATAGGGACCATAGGGGAACCTTAAGGCCTCCCCCATGCCTGCCAGCTTGTGGGAGCCAGCATTCCTTTTACACACAGGGAGCTGCTGACATGCAGCTCCCTGTGTGTAAAAACAAAGTGCTCCACTCTAGGCAAGTGAGAGCAAAATGCTGTGATCCCGTGCCAAGCCATAGCAAACTATCATGTCACGGGGGTGTGCACCTTGGGACATTGCTAGAGCCTGCCCTGGGGGGTGGTGGTCACCAGGGCCATGTAGGGCTTCTGGAGGGAGGGCCACGTACCCCCCCTTCTTTGTTGTAATTTACCCCGGGTGGTGGTGTTGGTCCCCGGGGCTTGGGATCGGCAATGGATCCCCCTAATTATTGTATTTGTGCCCCGGGGAGGGGGCAGTCCCCGGAGCAGTGGGGGAGGCCCTATGGTCTCCCATTACTTAAAAAAAAACACAGTGTGGCCCAGAGAGGCGGTGGTTCCCGGGCCACAAGGCCATCCCATGTGTATTGAAATCAGCCCCTGACAGGTGGCCATCTCCGGGGAAGGGAGGGTCCGCGACAGCCCCCCCCCACATAATTGGAAATAGTCCCAGAGAGGAGGCAGTCCCCAGGGCTGCTGGCAGGTCCAGTGGACTCACTCGCATTCCTAATGAAAAGTTCCCCGGGGGTGGCGGTCCTCGGGGCTTTGATACGCCCAGAAGGGGGCCCCCATGCACTTCCCTCCTAAATTTACCATGTGACCCGGGGGTCTTTTTAGAACAAGCACAGGAGCCCGTTGACACGCGGGTGGATGCGTGAATCCGCAGCAAAATATATATATATATATATATATATAAAAAAATATATATATATATATATTTATATATATATATATATATTTTATTTTTTATTTTTTTTAATGCATTTTACCATATCTGGGGGGTCACCCTGCCCCCTTTTTTTGTTTTTTTAAACTTTGTTTCTGGGACTCAGCTTCAAGTGGTGTAAACCTACTAAATAGTAGCTTGCTTCATTATAGATCCACTGACAAATCCTGGTGGAGACCAACACTCAGAGTTGAGCACTGTATTTTGGATGAAAATATTAGGGATCTGCTACCCAGAAATAAATGTTAAAGCTGTCTAAGAGGGTACCATCTTAATTGTATTCGTGGTCCCCCTTGGCAGGATTAAAAATCTATTAATGGGGTGTACTCAGGAGTTTAGATCCTTGTCACTCTCTCTGCTAATACCAACATGTTTCAGCCATTTGATTTGCCGGACATGGGTCACTGGCCTTCCTCAGGATATAGATCCCTTATAAACATACCTCCAGATTTAGTGATTATATGGAGCTAACTGTTCACAGTTATGTCATACTTGCCAGTTGTAGTAACACATCAGTGAAATTCCTGAGTTCCATTGTTATTGCTCCTACCCTGGGGTAGGAGTGGTCCTATTGTCACACTTTCACAAAGGTACAACGTCTCCAATTCGACCCACTTCTCACCCTCACCATGGATATTTCCCCTTCTTTCTGTGTTACAGTGAAGTAGTTGAGAGGATTAGGGAACGTTTTTACCTTTCGTCCCTTCCTTTTTTTGTGTGTATAAAATTCTTACCCAATGGCCAGTGATTTAGTCAGACTCAACACGCTTACCCAATGGCCTATGATTTAGACAGACTTGGCATGCTTATCCAATGGTTAATAATTTAGTGAGATTTAGTACGTTTATACAATGGCCAGTGATTTAGTTAGACTCAGCACACTTGCCCAATGATCAGTGATTTAGACTGCCTCAACACACGCAGCCAATGACCAGTGAGTTAGACAGACTTGGTATGCTTACCACAATGACCAGTGAGTTCGTTCGACTCAGCACACTTACCCAATGGCCGGTGATTTAGTCAAACTCTGCACCCTTACCCAACGACCAGTGACTTAGTTAGACTTGGCACACTTACCAAATGACCAGTGATATTGTTTTATTCAACAAACTTACCCAATGGCCAGTGATGTAGTCAGACTCAGCACGCTTAACCAATAGCGAATGATCTAGTCCGACTCAGCACGCTTACCCAATGGCCAGTGATTTAGGCAGACTTAGCACACTTACCCAATGGACAGGGATTTAGACAGACTCCCGATGCTTACCCAATGACCAGTGATTTAGACTGCCTTGGCATGCTTACCCAAGAAACAATGATTCATTAATACGGATCATGCTTACCCAATAACCAGTGATTTAGTCGGGCTCTGCATGCTTACCCAATAACCAGTGATTTAGGCAGACTCAGCATGCTTACCCAATGGCCAGTGATTTAGTCAGATTAAAAAAAATCCCTGTCCAGTCAATCCTGCAGGAACAAAAAACACAATTCAAACAAATTTTTCTCCTCTTAAACAAGGAACTCCTTCCAAACAAACTGAATATGCTACCTGGCAACCTGTTTTAGTTCACCCTTGAACCTTCTGCCTCCCGCATATTCCCCTTGAGCTTTCTACATGATGGTATTGCCCAACAAGTGTAAACCTGCAACCCGCTACACTACCACAAGGACAGATGCCATTAAACCCATGGTTCAAGCCCCAACCTGAACCAGCTAAAACAAGGCTAGCAAAATGTGGGAATGCCCGGTAGCAGAGCTTACCTAGCACTGAACCACGCAAGCATCTCCTACCACAAAAACATTTTTACATGCAAACAATAATAGTAGATACAGATTTGTGAGATAGCATTGGAACTTTTTAATAAGGCATGTCCTGAGTGATGTGAGCTACCGCTTTGCTTCACTTTTTCCAATAAGCAGTGAAAGAGACGCATGGTGTTTATTGAAGTGTTAAAAGATCCATGGACACAAGAGGTGTTCTGTTCTGTTTGCTATTGCTCAGTTGTTAAGTTACTGTATAATTATGCTTATTTGTTTCTCTGTGGGCTATAGGTGTGTAGTTGCTATTTAATAAAAAAAGTTAGACCACAATTCAAATGTCCATAAACATACATTGCATTTTATTCACACAAAATATAATTCATGACTACAATGATAAAAATATCTAACATCACACAATCCCAAAATAATCTAATTAGTTTAAAATATTATGCAGCTAGGGTCAGCAACAATAGACAACCATTTACTTCGGCCAGTTAGAGGAATAGATCAGTCGACAAGTTACTTCTATAAAAAGTACTGCAGAAAGTGACCCATATCTGTTCTCTTGTATCAACTGTCCGCCTCTAATAAATATTCTTCTATGTCATCAGTGATTTCATCGCTTTGGCCTTATCTAGCCCAGTTGGGATCCCACCCATGAAAACATTCTGTGCAATAAAGTGCCTGACCATGACTGGCCCAAAAGACATCAAATTAAAAAATGGATCTGCTCACAGAAGTATGCAGCCAAAGCTATCCAGGATCTTGGGGTTTATTTACCTCAGACATAATATTTTTCAGTATATGTTCCAATCCAATGGCTCTCTGAGATCTTTGAGACAATTTAGGTAACATCTATCTCCATTCGGGAGTTCTTTAGCATTTAGTTTCTGAATATTTTTTTAATATGTCCTGATTAGGAACATACATTAAGCTATACTGCTAATAATGAGGTGAGCCTGTTCAAAGTTAGAGCCTGTATGAATACGTTTTTCTAATACGTACAGATACTGAACTATACAACTTGATTTTCACCAGGTCGTGGAAAGGGATCTTCCAACAAGTGGAATGGGTCCATATGGATTGATGCTGAAAGCTAGTAGTCAAATGAGATAGTTATGGGTTCTTTGGCTTTGGGGTGGGTACAGACTAACTCATCTGGGAGATCGCTGCCAGGCAGGTCCTTTTTCATACTCAATGGGGTCATATTCATGTCTCTATGATTAGAAAAGAACACCAGGTATGGAAGAGATAACTTTCCCCACTTTAGAGTCCTGTTTATTCTGTCATCTTCCTGGATCTTGCTCCCATTCAACTGTACAGGGTGACATCAGAAATAAGCAAACACAAGGAGATGATGGACGGAACGCTGACACTTTTCATACACCCACCCCCAGTCACAGATCTGGGTTGAATCCATCATTGTTCTTTAGCTCACTTCGCCACCCCCGTTCAGACACAGCCAGATGCAAATAAGTCTTGACCCTGTGCCTCATGGGAACAGTCCACACCGAACTGCCAAGCCATGTCTTCCCTGGGCCGGAAACAAGCATCCTGGGACCGGTTTCGGGCTGATAGCCCTAATCAGCCAGGGTAGCTTGAATCCAGTGGTAAAGGGAGCAAGGACCCATGTCTGGGCATACCCTGCCAACTCAGGGCGAATGCTAAACCTTTTCAGACATTCACCCCCAGTCACATAGCTGGATTGAATCCATCATCGTTCTTCAGCTCAGAACTTAACAGACCGGCATTAAAGCACTGTCACTTTCTTTCTGGTAAATCTTTCCTCTCATGGCGGTTCCTTGAAAAATCTGCCATTTTCAAACAACTTAGAGCTGCTTCGTTGATCTTGACACATATAAACACCTGGTAATACCATTCAGGGAGAGATTAACTAGAGAATAAGGTCAGAAAGAGCTTTATCTCTGCAAAGATGCATACTCTTTTCCAATCCTAAATCTTTCATTTTCAAAAAATGGAGGGACGTATTCAGAGGTCATAAAGGGATAGGGACAAAAGTTACCATTGTACTGGTTGGACATTTTGTTCATCATGCTTCATGTGTCGAGGTGGAAGCCAGGAGCAGCCCTGGAAAATGTTTTAATGCCATCTCCATATTAGACAGATCAAGTGAGAATAACCCTTATGGGCAAGAATTAAAAGAAAAATATGGATCAAACGATTCATATGTACTTACTCAGAAGCCATTGTTTTACAGAGGGTACTGAGGAAAAACCCACGATAGTGGTGGCTGCCTCAGTACAGGGGGGTGGGGTGGGGGCCGAAAAATAAATTAAATAAACTTACCTTTGGCCATTGCTGCCTCTCCGCCGTCCTCACTCGCACTGCAGAAGGAGTGGAAGCACCCAGGCTCTTGGACTCTCCCAATCACGACACTGCATGAACTTGGTCTGAGCGTCCTGATTGGACGCTTAGGCAGTGCTTGGGAGCCTAGCCATGTTTTCCACTGGGCTGTGCAACACACTCAGGTGGAAAACATGCTCAGGGGCCGATTCCGAATTCGAGCTCCGAACGATGATCAGGGCCCTTCCGACCGAACCGGAACGTGTCGCACGGATTCATTTCCGACCGAGCCATTCTGATGGGCTCCAGTGGCGTAACGAAACTTGAGGGGGCCCCCCTGCAAACTACATGGACGGGGCCCCCCTCCCATCCTCCGTGCCAGTCTAGAGCTCACAGGCCAGCGACCCGCCATACTGCAGGGGGTGCGGGGCGATTGTTACGCCACTGTCACCAATGCACCCGTTATAAGTAACACTGGATGGTGGAGTCAAAGGTTGGGCTTAGTCTGCCCGCAGGCTATCATAGGTGGTGGTCCATTCATTACAGCGTCCCTGCCATCAGTAGGCCGGGGAAGTTTGCCCAATGTTAGGTGGGTTTCCTGATGCAGACTCCTGCCATGATATACAACATCGGGCCCACTCATTTTGACAAAAGTGCATCGACTGCTCCTTCTCGTTTTCGTTTTAAAACATTCGACAATGCGTCAATGCAGTATTGCAAAAGCAGATGTAACTACAAAGAGCACATTTTCATAATACATTTTTATTAGTAGACAATAGCAATCTTAAGAGGCATTGCATAGCTTCGTACACACTTTGACCCCAATTCCATCACAGTCTCTCTCTCTCTCTCTCTCTCTCTCTCTCTCTCTCAGTGAGTCAGTCTCTCTCTCTCTCTGTCATTCAGTCTCTCTGTCAGTCAGTCTGTCAGTCAGTCAGTCAGTCAGTCTGTCAGTCTCTCTCTCTTAGTCTCACTCTTAGTCAGTCAGTCTATCTCTCTCTGTCATTCAGTCTCTCTGTCAGTCAGTCTGTCAGTCAGTCTTTCTGTCTCTGTCAGTCTGTCAGTCAGTCTCTCTCTCAGTCAGTCAGTCTATCTCTCTCTGTCATTTAGTCTCTCTCATTCAGTCAGTCTCTCTCAGTCAGTCAGTCTGTCAGTCAGTCAGTCTCTCTCTCTCTCTCTCTCTCTGTCAGTCAGTCGGTCTCTCTCTATCAGTCCCGCTCTCTGTCAGTCTCTCTCTCAGTCAGTCTCTCTGAGTCAGTCTCTCTCTCAGTCAATCTCTCTCTCAGTCAATCTCTCTCTCAGTCAGTCTCTCTCCCTGTCAGTCTCTCTCCCTGTCAGTCTCTCTCCCTGTCAGTCCCTCTGTCTGTCAGTCCCTCTGTCTGTCAGTCCCTCTGTCTGTCAGTCCCTCTGTCTGTCAGTCACTGTCTGTCAGTCACTCTGTCTGTCAGTCTCTCTGTCAGTCCCTCTCTCTATCAGTCTCTCTATCTCTCTTTTTCTGTCAGTCTCTCTCAGTAAGTCAGTCTCTCTCAGTTAGTCAGTCTCTCTATCAGTCAGTCTCTCCCTTTCTGTCAGTCAGTCTCCCACAGTCTCTCTCTGTCAGTTTCTCCCAGTCAGTCAGTCTCTCTCTTTCAGTCAGTCAGTCTCTCTCTTTCAGTCAGCCAGTCTCTCTCTATCAGTCAGTCTCTCTCTCTGTCAGCCAGTCTCTCTCTCTGTCAGTCAGTCTCTCTCTATGTCTCTCTGTCAGAGTCTCAGTCTCTCTCTGCCAGTCTCTCTCTCTCAGTCAGTCTCTCTCTGAGTCAGTCTCTCTCTCTCAATCAGTCTCTCTCAGTCAGTCAGTCTCTCTCTTAGTCAGTCTCTCTCTCTTTTAGTCCCTCTCTCTGGCAGTCTCTCTCTGTCAGTCTCTCTCTGTCAGTCTCTCTCTAAGTCAGTCTCTCTCTCAGTCAGTCCCTCTCCCTGTCAGTCCCTCTCTGTGTCAGCCCCTCTCTCTCAGTCTCTCTGTCAGGCTCTTGCTCTCAGCCTCTCTCTCTCAGTCTCTCTCTCTCTGTCAGTCAGTCTTCCAGACAGTCTCTCTCTCCCTCTGTCAGTCTCTCTCAGTCAGTCATTCTCTCTCGCAGTGAGCCAGTCTCTCTCAGTCAGTCTCTCTCTCTGTCAGTCAGTGACTCTCTCTGTCAGTCAGTCTCTCTCTCTGTCAGTCAGTCTCTCTCTCTCTCTCTCTCTCTCTCTCTCTCTCTGTCAGTCAGTCTCTCTCTCTCTCTGTTAGTCAGTCACTCTCTGTGAGTCTCTCTCTCTCTCAGTCATTTTCTCTCTGTCGGTCAGTCTCTCTTTCTCTGTCAGTCTCTCTCCCTCAGTCAGTCTCTCTCTCTTCGTCTCTCTCTCTCTCTGCCAGTCAGTCTCTCTCTCTCCCAGTCAGTCTCTCTCTTTCCCAGTGAGTCAGCCTCTCTCAGTCAGTCAGTCTCTCTCTCTCTCTCTGTCAGTCTCTCTCTGTCAGTCTCTCTGTCAGTCAATCTCTCTCTCTGTCAGTCAGTATCTCCCTACGTCAGTCAGTCAGCCTCTGTCAGTCAGTTAGTCTCTCTCTATCTCTGTCAGTCAGTCTCACTCTCAATCAGTCTCTCTCTCTGTCAGTCAGTCACTCTCTCAGTCAGCCGGTCTCTCTCTCTCGGTCAGTTTTCAGTCAGTCAGTCAGTATTCAGTCTCTGAGTCAGTCAGTCAGTCTCTACTTTTTCCCACTCTCTCCATTGTCTATCTTCATTCTCTCTCTCAACTCTGTCCACTCTATCTCTACTGTCTCTTTCCACTCTCTATCCACTGTCTCTCTCTCCACTTCCTCTCTCTACTCTCTCTCCACTGTCTCACTATCTCTCTCTCACCACTCTCTCCCTCCACTGTCTCCCCCCACTCTCTCTCAACTCTCTCTCTCTCTCTCTCTCTTTCTCCACTCTCTCTCTCTCTCCACTCTCTCTTTCTCCTCTCTCTCTCTCTCTCTCTCCACTCTCTCTCTCCACTGTCTCTCTCCGTCTCTCTCTTAACCCTCTCTCCCTTCTCTCTCTCTCTACTCTCTATCCACTCTCTCCACTCTCTGTCTCTCTCCACTGTCTCTCTCCACTCTGGCTCTATTCTCTCCCCACTCTCTCTCTCCACTCTCTCTCTCTCCACTCTCTCTCCAATCTCTCCACTCTCTCTCTCCAATCTCTCCCCACTCTCTCTCCACTGTCTCTCCACTTTCTCTCTCTCTCTCTCCACTGTCTCCCTCCACTCTCTTTCCACTCTCTCTCTCCACCCTCTCTCCCTTCTCTCTCCACTCTGTCTCTCTCCACTCTGTCTCACTCCACTCTGTCTCACTCCACTCTGTCTCACTCCACTCTGTCTCACTCTACTCTGTCTCACTCCACTCTGTCTCACTCCACTCTGTCTCTCTCCACTCGGTCTCTCTCCACTCTGTCTCACTCCACTCTGTCTCACTCCACTCTGTCTCTCTCCACTCGGTCTCTCTCCACTCGGTCTCTACTCTCTCTCCACTGTCTCTCCACTGTCTGTCTCCACTCTCTCTCTCTCTCCACTGTCTCTCTCCGCTCTCTCTCCTCTCTCTCTCTCTCTCCTCTCCCTCTTCCAACTCTCCCTCTCTCCACTCTCTCTCTCCACTCCCTATCTCCACTCTCCCTCTCTCCACTCTCCCTCTCTCCACTCTCCCTCTCTCCACTCTCCCTCTCTCCACTCTCCCTCTCTCCACTCTCTCCCACTCTCTCTCCACTCTCTCTCTCCACTCTCCCTCTCTCCACTCTCTCCCACTCTCCCTCACTCTCTCCCCCTCCCTACTCCACCTCCGCCTTGCATCCTTTTCTACCTTGCACCATTCTCCCCTCTGCCTTGCAGCATTCTCCCCTCTGCCTTGTACCCTTCACCCCTTTGCCTTGCACCCTTCTCCCCTCTGCCTTGCACCCTTCTCCTCTCTGCCTTGCACCCTACTCCACCTCCGCCTTGCACCCTTTTCTACCTTGCACCAGTCTCCCCTCTGCCTTGCACCATTCTCCCCCCCTTGCACCCTTCTCCTCTCCCCCTTGAACCCTACTCCACCTCCGCCTTGCCCCTTTTCTACCTTGCACCATTCTCCTCTCTGCCTTGCACCATTCTCACCTCTGCCTTGTACCCTTCTCCCCTCTGCCTTGCACCCTTCTCCTCTCTGCCTTGCACCCTTCCCCACCTCCGCCTTGCACCTTTTCTATCGTGCACCATTCTCCCCTCTGCCTTGCACCATTCTCCCCTCTGCCTTGCACCCTTCTCCCCTCTGCCTTGCACCCTTCTCCCCTCTGCCTTGCACCCTTCTCCCCTCTGCCTTGCACCCTTCTCCCCTCTGCCTTGCACTCTTCTCCTCTCTGCCTTGCACCCTACTCCACCTCCGCCTTGCACCCTTTTCTACCTTGCACCATTCTCCCCTCTGCCTTGTACGTTTCTCCCCTCCGCCTTTCATCCTTCCGTACCTTGCACCTTTCTCCCCTCCGCCTTGCACCCTTCTCCTCTCTGCCTTGCACCCTTCTCCTCTCTGCCTTGCACCCTTCTCCCCTCTGCCTTGCACCCTTCTCCCCTCTACCTTGCACCCTTCTCCTCTCTGCCTTGCACCCTTCTCCGCTCTCCCTTGGACCCTTCGCCTCTCTGCCTTGCACCTTTCTCTTCTCTGCCTTGCACCCTTCTCCCCTCTGCCTTGCACCCTTCTCCCCTCTGCCTTTCACCCTTCTCCCCTGCCTTGCACCCTTCTCCCCTCTGCCTTGCACCCTTCTCCCCTCTGCCTTGCAGCCTTCTCCCCCTCCACCTTGCACCCTTCTCTCCCTTGCACCCTTCTCCCCTCTGCCTTGCACCCTTCTCCTCTCTGCATTGCATCCTACTCCACCGCCGCCTTGCACCCTTTTCTACCTTGCACCATTCTCCCCTCTGCCTTGTACCTTTATCCCCTCCGCCTTTCATCCTTCCCTACCTTGCACCTTTCTCCCCTCCGCCTTGCACCCTTCTCCTCTCTGCCTTGCACCCTTCTCCTCTCTGCCTTGCACCCTTCTCCTCTCTGCCTTGCGCCCTTCTCCGCTCTGCCTTGTACCCTTCGAGCCTCTGCCTTGCACCTTTCTCTTCTCTGCCTTGCACCCTTCTCCTCTCTGCCTTGCGCCCTTCTCCTCTCTGCCTTGAACCCTTCTCCTCTCTACCTTGCACCCTTCTCCTCTCTACCTTGCACCCTTCTCCCCACTGCCTTGCCCCTCCTCCCCCTCCCCGCGGACGCCCATAGTGCTTCTAACAAGAGTGCTTACCTGAGGGCCCCATTTTGCTGCCTCGTCCCTTCTCATATGAGCTTTGCCCTTGAGAATGCTCTCTCTGGGGGCCCCCACCCCACCCTTATCAGGGTCCTGACTCTGAGCAGTGCTCTGTGCTGCCTCCTACTCTCTGGGGTCCCCACCCCATGCTTGTTCACTCTCTTCTCTTCTCTTGTGGGGTGGGCTTTGCTTATGGGGAGGAGAGAGTGGCGGCCGGGCTCTGAGCTGCCTCAGAGGAGCAGTGGAGACTGCTGTCTCTGGGGCCCCCACCCCATCCTTGTCCCTGTCTCTTCTCTTGTGGGGTGGGGCCCCCACCCCCACCCCCACCGCCATCCTTGTCCCTGTCTCTTCTCTTCTCTTGTGCGGCCCCCACCCCATCCTTGTCCCTGTCTCTTCTCTTGTAGGGCCCCCACCCCATCCTTGTCCCTGTCTCTTTTTTTTCTTATGGGGTGGGGCCCCCACCCCACCTTTGTCCCTGTCTTCTCTTGTGGGGTGGGGCCCCCATCCCACCTTTGTCCCTGTCTTCTCTTGTGGGGTGGGGCCCCCATCCCACCTTTGTCCCTGTCTTCTCTTGTGGGGTGGGGCCCCCACCCCATCTTTGTCCGTGTCTTCTCTTGTGGGGTGGGGCCCCCACCCCACCTTTGTCCCTGTCTTCTCTTGTGGGGTGGGGGCCCCACCCCATCTTTGTCCCTGTCTTCTCTTGTGGGGTGGGCCCCCCACCCCACCTTTGTCCCTGTCTTCTCTTGTGGGGTGGGGCCCCCACCCCACCTTTGTCCCTGTCTTCTCTTGTGGGGTGGGGCCCCCACCCTACCTTTGTCCCTGTCTTCTCTTGTGGGGTGGGGCCCCCACCCCACCTTTGTCCCCGTCTTCTCTTGCGGGGTGGGGCCCCCACCCCACCTTTGTCCCTGTCTTCTCTTGTGGGGTGGGGCCCCCACCCCACCTTTGTCCCCGTCTTCTCTTGTGGGGTGGGGCCCCCACCCCACCTTTGTCCCTGTCTTCTCTTGTGGGGTGGGCTTGCTTTGCTTGTGGAGATGAGAGAGTGGGGGCCGGGCTTTGTGCTTCCTCAGAGGAGCAGTGGAGACTGCTGTCTCTGGGCCCCCACCCCGTCCTTGTCTCGGGCCTGCCTCCGGCTCTGACTGAAGAGAAACAATGTTGATACTTTGTTTCTCTTTAGTCAGAGGGAGGGGGCGAGGGGCTCGGAGCAGGCAGCAGGCTGCACCTGCTTCAGTCACAGAGGGAGAGAGGCTTTCCGGGGGGCCCTTAATTAACTGAACAGAGTGTGGCCCCCCCGCACAGCGGGGGCTGCGGGGGCGTTTGTTACGCCCCTGATGGGCTCGATCGGAAAGGCATTCGACTCGGATTTCCGGTTGCGGACTGTTCTGCCGTCTGGAAATCCCTCAGTACTTCCCCGGCCGCATCTTTGCGACCGAGGGAGTACAATGGCAGTTTTTTGCTGCCTTTTCGTGCCGGTCTTTCCGGCACGAAAAAGCAGTCGGAAACTGTGTTTGAGGGCCACCATGGGTGCAAGGCTGCCGAATGGCAGCCTGGGGGCACCTATGGTGCCCCCCTGTGGATCCCTGCACCCTGTGGCAGGCACCTTCGGGTGCCGGCCACAGGGTGCAGGGATGAACTGCACGCCTGCTTTTCACATTGCAAGCATGCTTTCCGCTCGGAATGCATGCTTGCATTGTGAAGTATACGAGTGAGACCGAACCCTGTTCGGTCGTATCGTACTAGCAGGGCCGCAACCGACGACAGCAGGTTGGTCAGTTTCGGCTCCTGACCGATGTTGGACGGACTCAAGTCCGTCCGACATCGAAATAGGCCCTAAAGTGTGCATGACTGTTTGTCCGGCCTAAGAGGGCTGGCCAAACAGCCATGCACACTTATGGATTGCAAACCACTCCTCATTCTGACAAGCGCAGAACTACCCCGACAGGAAAAAAATAATGTCGTTATTATAATTTTCTTTTTCTTTTTTGCACTGTGTGGCAATGCTCCTCCGCCTTAGCAGAGGAGTCGCTACTGACTACCCATCACAAGAAACATTATTTCTCATCAGCAGCTAATATTGTTCCTGTCAATTAAAAAAGTAGGGTAGACTATCAAGGAGTAACAGTGAATGTAATGTTGTAGCCTGTACTTCATGGACCTAGAGAGAGCATTCACAAAAATATAGACATAGGGCCTGATTTAGAGATCAGAGTACATTCTCTGCCAGGGTGACATTGTTAAAATACTCTGTTGCCCTGACCGTGTACCCTCCCCCCATATTTACAGTTGTATACTGGGTCTGCTGACAACTCTAGTCATTGACAGGAACCTCCATTGAGGAAATTCCTGTCAATGAGATGAAAGCTTAACATAAAGGCTTTTTACTTGTTTTTTGTTTCTTCAAAAATAAAATCCCAAAGCTGGATTTTGTTTTTGGGAAAACAAAAACGAATGACCCCTCACACCATGGAAGTGTTCTCCGATTGTGTGAGGTTCATTTAAATGTATACACTGTCCCCTACCGTCTCGTTTTTCACAGCAGTAAGGAATAGTAAAAACTGGACATTCGACCACCCACTCTAATTCAGACAGGTGGACGAATGGCCAAACCTGCTAAGGCCTTTACTCCATCATGGGTTCTGAGGAGTACCGTATGTCAGCGACTGAGCCAGAGTAGGCTCTTTTGCTGACAGACTTAAGATCCACCTGATTGTAAATGATTGACAGAATATTTAGTTTTTAAAATCAATATACAAAAATATCGAGTTGCAAATATCATGCTACAGGAATATCGACAGCAAGAATATTGTGGTCCAGAATATCGACTTTAAGGTAAGAAATATCGTTTTTTTAAATAACGAAGTCAGCAATATCATTTGCAAAAATATTGTTGTTTAAAATATCATTTTTATATTAGTGGTATGCATTTTAGTAGTGATTCATTTCATGTTAATTACATTTTGCATTTTTTAGATCTGTAGGGGGTTGTGGGTTTATAGGGGAATGGGGGAGTAATTTAATTATAAAAAAGGAATTAATATTTTTTATTTATTAGTATTTATTTAATTTAGATGTTATAGTGTTAATTGAGGTAATTATTAATTATTGATTGGTTGTTAATTTTTATTAATTAAATAATTGATAATTATATTAATTGTGTTATTTATTTTAGAAGCGGGTTGTGGGTTTATAGGGGAATAGGGTGTGAACTAATGCATTTAAAAATAATTAATAATTAACAGTTGATTAATGGTAATTAAATAATTAAAAACGAACTATTGAAATTGTGTAATTAACCTGAGATGTGAGTTGGTGGGTATATAATGCTAAAGGGTGGGAAGAAAGTTATTTTCAATTAAAAAGTTGTTTTTAATTGATAATAATTTAATAATGTAAAATTAGTTATGGAATTGTGTAATTATTTGTATGTGTGTGTTTTGTTTGTTGGGGTAGAGGGTGGAAAGTATTTTAAGTTTTATTATTGATTAATTATTGGCTCATTATTACTTATGTATTTATGTATACATTTTTGTGGTCATTGTTTACTTTTATTTTGTGTGTGGATTTTGGTTTTATAGGGGTAATGTTTGGTGAGTAAATACATTTTTATATGTTTTAATTTAATTGTTAATTAATAATATGTGTTTATTTTATCATTAATTATATTACTTATGCATGTACAGTTTTCAGAAATTTAGATGGACAAGGTACCCTAGCTCCTCAGAGCATTTCAGGACTCTCGCGCTCCTTGCGCTGTGCTGTCGGCGCGCTTGGTATTTTAAATTACCCGTTTTTGTATCTTGGTTTATTTTTATTTCTGTATCCCCTGATTGTATGTACTTGGTATTCTCCCACTTACCCACACTATAATCGATTGATCACCGCTGCTTTAGCGGGTCCGGTCCTGGGGCTTCCGATTTTTGCGAGAATCGGCCGACATCTTGCTAGTAGAGGGGACGTTTCTTGGGCGCCATTTTGAGCGCTCTAGTGCTCCGGTAGCTACGTGGTCAGCCTACTTAAACAAGTCTGCTTAGCGCGCAGCGGTAGCGCGCAGTGGGCGCGCCTTCTTCGTGCCTGAGTCGTGCCAGAGTCCTGCCCGTCTGCGCCCGTCAGCGCTAAGGAAGCGCCAGGCGCTAGAGACTCTGCACATTTCATCGACGGTAGTTATGTACTCTAGGGCGGACCTCCTTAGGCTACGGAGCCTCTCTATACCTTGTAAACATGCACCCCTTGATCCATTTTGTTGCCCTTTTCTGTGCCCTTGTGGTAAGCTGTCGCTTCCTCTTCATATTCCCATCTCAGCTCACACGGTGCATCCTTCTTTGGGTGACGCCCCGGTAGTCGCCCCTCCCATAATCTCTCAGTCCCCTTGTGACTTAAAAATCTGGCATCTTAATGTCAGATCTCTGGCCAAGCATCATCAGGCCATTTTAGACTTGCTATCTGATGAGACTCCCGATATTTTCTTCATGACCGAGACATGGTTGCATGATGAGGTCATGGCTGTGCCAAATCTAGCACTCCCCTCGGAATATTCTATTTTCACGCACAATCAAAACTCAAGGAGAGGGGGGATTGCTATGGCAATTAAATCATGCTACCCCTGTACCCGGAAAATTCTGGACATAGCTGGCTGTGAAAGTGCATATTTTTGCATCACGATCAGCCATCATTTCACTATGTCTGGTTTGCTGATTTATAGACCACGAGGTAGTGATGTGTCTTTTAGGAAAGCTCTCCCAGAATTCGCAAGCTCTCTTGCACTGGGGTCGGCTAATTTCAGCATTATCGGGGACTTAAATCTTCATTTTGACACTCCAGACACCCCAGCGATTAGTAGCATTCTCGCGGACCTGGAGGCACTCCAGCTTTCCCAGTTGGTCACTCACCCTACTCGCGGGGGGGCATATTCTGGACCCAATATTCACAAACTTGACTGTGGCTAAGGTCCTCCTGCCAAGACCTATAGCTTGGACTGATCATCATCTGATAGAGCTTCATGTCACGATCAAGGATCGTCCTTTTAAAGTATCAGATAGTCATTTTTAGGCGTCTCGGGAAGAAACTTAAATTAGCTGACTTCCATCATCTCCTCGGTGGTTTCCCGTTAGGCTCTTTTGAGGGTGTCGAGTCTGGCTACGACCTTTTTTGTGAATGGGTCACTAAAGCCCTTGACTCCTTGATTCCTGCAGCTTGGAGCAAGAGTCGCTTGTTAGAACCTAGCCCTTGGTATAATGACTCTCTTCGGCTTTTAAAGATAACGTGTAAGCAAGCAGAAAGAGCTTGGCGTAAGACCTATGAGGCTGGGCAAAAAACCTACTATTTAGCAAAAGTTAAGAGCTATCATAGAGCTATTTGTAGGGCGCGGGCAGCCTACTACTCTCATGAATTCAATATTAGCTCTAATCCCACGAAGTTGATCTTCAAAGTGTTAAAAGATCTTACGGCCAACAGAGTACCTGTGGCTGAGATCTGTTCACTTTCACATTGTGAAGATCTTGCGGCCTTCTTCGTGGAAAAAGTGTCTAATATATATCGCTCTTTCCCTAGTACTAGTCTGACAATGGAGGATCAGTGCTCCATTCCTAGTGCTAACCTGGCCCTATCCACACTCCCTGACTTATCGGAGGAGGAGTTTGACAAGCTGGTAGCCAAAGTCAAATCCGGGAAACCTGCGGATCCCCTTAGACCAGCGCAATTTAAAGAATCAGCCTCACTATGCCTACCCCCTATACGCCAACTTATAAATCTATCTTTTTCCTCGGGCATAATTCCTCCCAAATGGAAACAAGCTTATGTCACTCCCATCTTGAATAAACCTGCACTGGACCCTATCAAACTGGAGAACTATCGACCCATCTCCCTTGGGTCGCGAAGGTAGCAGAAGCCCATGACTTACTAGCCTGCTATGCGACGCGCTACGCATATTGCTACCATCCGCTGTGTTTTATATATTTTAATAACTTGTTTGGCATCAACGGTATTTGGCACTAATTTGTCTCGCGCTGCTCGCGCTTAGAACGCTGACACTCTATCTCTTGTGACTGGGGTATCTTTAGATAGAACTTACCCGCACGTTAATAGTTTTGGCACCCACACTTGTTGGGACAGAGGGATAGCTAGGGGGGTCATTAGGAATGCGCCGCTTTTGGCCGCCATATTGGGTTGGGCTTTTAGGAGGTCTACACTATCTCTAGGCGCCATCTTGTGTGAGGGGCCAGTGGCTTGCCCTCACAGGACTCCCGTGATACTCCGGTACTTAAGATGGCCACCTCCCAAGCACGCAGCGTTGGCGCGCAGCAGGCACGACATAGGCGCGCCGGAGGTGCGCCAGAGGTAAGCCCGTTTGCGCCCGTTCACGCAACGGACGCGCCTAGGGCCTGCCTTCCGACCATTCCACGCATAGTCTATTCTAGGGCAGAACTTTTGCAGTTTAGGCCAGATCAGACACCCTGTACTCAGCAGGATATTCTTACTGATAAGCCGGAGCAGCTTTCATGTGGCTTACTCAACGTACGGTCTCTTTGCAAGCACCATACGGAGATCGTTCTTCTCATTGAGTCCTGTGGACTGGATGTGCTTTTCCTCACGGAAAACTGGGCAGGGGCGGACAGTGAGGTAGAACTGGGCTTGGCCTGCCCTTTGGGATATACAATTAGGCATAGTCCTCGCTTGAAGAACAGAGGTGGCGGAATAGGATTCATCTTCAGGGAAACCTTAGCACTCTCGCAGTTAGATATAAAGGAGGTACCGGGCTTTGAGCTCATGGGCTTCTCCTAGGGCAGGAGAGAACGTTACATTCAGGGGTTCTCTGTTATAGACCGCCGGGTAATGTACCATCAACCCTGCCGGAATTTATTGATCTCATCTATGACCTCTCTAACTCCCATACCAGACTGCTAATTCTGGGAGATTTTAATCTGTGGCCGAATAGGCCTTTGGATACTGCCTATAATGATCTCTGCCAGGCCTGTAGCAATATCCAGTTGCAACCGCTGGTCCTTTCTGCTACCCATTTGAAGGGTCACGTCCTGGACCTAGTTTTTGCTGACGCTCAGCAGGTAGTGGTGAATGACATCATGCCCCAATGCTAAACGGATCACGCACTTGTCTCCTTCTATCTCTATCTACCGGCGATTTCTTCGAGTGATACAGGGCTGAGACACACCAAAATGGGCAGACCTTGGTCTAGACTCCTAAAGTCTCCACTTCTGCCTACTTTACTCCCTGAAGGATTTATACTGGGAGGTAGTGTTGATGAAAGCTACGCCAGCCTGTGTCGGCAAATTTCCAACTCCTTGGACAAGGTGGCCCCATTGCGCAGATCAAGGGACAGACGGAACCGAGCTATGCCTTGGTACACCAACGACCTCTTGCAACTGAAGCTGAGATGCAAGCGGGCAGAGAGGGCCTGGAGGAAGCACTATTTAGATGCAGCGAAAGTTACCTTTAGGCTGGCACTACAGGAATATAAAGCACAGATCAAGTGTGCAAAAGCGGTCTACCTGGAGGATATGCTGGATCAGGAGACCAACAAGTCACGGACCTTGTTTAAGATTGTGAATCATCTTTCCCACCCGACTGGTGCCATGAATAATATTCCAGTCTCACAGGCCTTATGCGACTCCCTGGCAGCCGCCTTTGAGGACAAGATCGCCACTATCCTGAGCAGACTTGCTGGATCGGCCCCGCCTATGTCAGCTTCATCGAATAATCTATTTAGTCGGGGTGCTCCAGAGGATCCTCCATGCTGTTCCCAGTTGGGAGATCCGGATGAATCTTCCTGTCTACCCCAGTTGAGTTGTTTTTCTCTCAGTCTGGGAGCTCCGGAAGCACCTTTCAGTCGTCCCCAGCTGAGTTGCTCCCCTCCCAGTCTGGGAGCTCCGGAAGCACCTTCCAGTCGACCCCAGCTGAGTTGCTCTCCTCTCAGTTTGGGAGCTCTGGAAGAACCTTCTAGTCGACCCCAGTTGAGTTGTTCCCCCCTTTGTCTGGGAGCTCTGGAAGAACCTTCCAGTCGACCCCAGTTGAGTCGCTTCCCCCTCAGTCTGGGAGCTCCGGATGAACCTCCCAGTCGACCCCAGCTGAGTTGTTTTTCTCTTCCTCCTTTTGATGAGTTTTGCAAACTGGCGCAGACTGTGTCATCAGGCTGGATCCACTCCCGCATAAATTCTGGAAATTGTTCCAGAAAGAACTTTTTCATTCACTGTATTCCATCTGCCATCAGTCGTTTGTCACCGCGACTGTCCCGGAGAGTTGGATGTTGGCAGTGGTCTCACCCCTCCTGAAGAAACCCACACTCGATCCCACCTGCTTATCAAATTACAGGCCCATTTCCTTCAGTGGCGTCACTGAGGTTGGTGTCACCCGGTGCGGGTAACTCATGGTGTCACCCCCTCACGACTTACTGCATGGACCACCTCTGTCGGAAATGTACGGCGCTAGGTACTGTCTTACTCCCTCTAGCTCCCTCTCTCTGTCTAGCTCCCTCTAGCTCCCTCTCCCTGTCTTACTCCCTCTAGCTCCCTCCCTCTGCCTTGCTCCCTCTAGCTCCCTCTCTCCCTCTCTTACTCCCTCTCTTACTCCTTCTAGCTCCCTCTCTCTCTGTCTTACTCCCTCTAGCTCCCTCTCTCTGTCTTACTCTCTCTAGCTCCCGCTCTCTCTCTCTTACTCCCTCTAGCTCCCGCTCTCTCTTACTCCCTCCAGCCCTCCAGCTCCCTCTCTCTCCCTTACTCCCTCTAGCTCCCTCTCTCTCTGTCTTGCTCCCTCTAGCTCCCTCTCTCTGTTTTACTCCCTCTCTCTCTCTGTCTTGCTCCCTCTAGCTCCCTCTCTCTTACTCCCTCTAGCTCCCTCTCTCTCTCCCTTACTCCATCTAGCTTCCTCTCTCTCTGTCTTACTCCCTCTAGCCCCCTCTCTCTTACTCTTACCCCCTCTAGCTCCCTCTCTCTCTGTCGTGCTCGCTCTAGCTCCCTCTAGCTCCCTCTCTCTCTCTCTTACTCCCTCTAGCTCCCTCTCTGTCTAGCTCCCTCTCTTGCTGTCTTACTCCCTCTAGCTCCCTCTGTCTCCCTCTCTCTCTGTCTTACTCTCTCTAGCTCCCTCTCTCTGTCTTACTCCCTCTAGCCCCCTCTCTCTGTCTAGATCCCTCTAGCTCCCTCTCTCTTGCTCCCTCTAGCTCCCTCTGTCTCCCTCTCTCTCTGTCTTACTCCCTCTCTCTCTGTCTTACTCCCTCTCTCTGTCTTACTCCCTCTAGCTCCCTCTCTCTGTCTTACTCCCTCTAGCTCCCTCTGTCTCCCTCTCTTTCTGTCTTACTCCCTCTAGCTACCTATCTCTCTGTCTTACTCCCTCTAGCTCCCTCTCTTACTCCTTCTAGCTCCCTATCTCTCTGTCTTACTCCCTCTAGCTCCCTCTCTCCCTCTCTTACTCCTTCTAGCTCCCTCTCTCTCTGTCTTACTCCCTCTAGCTCCCTCTCTCTCTATCTTAATCCCTCTAGCTCTCTCTCTCTCTCTGTCTAGCTCCCTCTCTCCCTGTCTTACTCCGTCTAGCTCCCTCTGTCTCCCTCTCTGTCTTACTCCCTCTAGCTCCCTCTCTCTCTGTCTTACTCCCTCTAGCTCCCTCCCTCTCTGTCTTACTCCCTCTAGCTCCCTCTCTGTCTTGCTCCCTCTAGCTCCCCCTCTCTCTGTCTTGCTCCGTCTAGCTCCCTCTCTCTTTGTCTTACTCCCTCTAGCTCCTCTTTCTCCGTCTTAGTCCCTCTACCTCCATCTCTCTGTCTT
The DNA here is from genome assembly GCF_964261635.1 of Lissotriton helveticus. NCBI lineage: Eukaryota > Metazoa > Chordata > Amphibia > Caudata > Salamandridae > Lissotriton > Lissotriton helveticus. The sequence continues at coordinate 144,238,073 of NC_136071.1, forward strand.
GCTCCCTCTAGCTCCCTCTCTCTCTCTTACTCCCTCTAGCTCCCTCTCTCTCTGTCTTGCTCGCTTTAGCTCCCTCTCTCTCTATCTAACTCCCTCTAGCTCCCTCTCTCTGTCTAGCTCCCTCTCTCGCTGTCTTACTCCCTCTGGCTCCCTCTGTCTCCCTCTCTCTCTGTCTTACTCCCTCTAGCTCCCTCTCTCTGTCTAGCTCCCTCTAGTTCCCTCTCTCTCTGTCTTACTCCCTCTAGCTCCCTCTCTCTGTCTATCTCCCTCTAGCTCCCTCTTTCTCTGTCTTACTCCCTCTAGCTCCCTCTCTCTGTCTTGCTCTCTCTAGCTCCCTCTCTTATTCCCTCTAGCTCCCACTCTCTCTGTCTTGCTCCCTCTAGCGCTCCCTCTCTCTATCTTACTCCCTCTAGCTCCTTCTCTCTGTCTAGCTCCCTCTCTCTCTGTCTTACTTCCTCTAACTCCCTCTGCATCCCTCTCTCTGTCTTACTCCCTCTAGCTCCCTCTCTCTCTGTCTTTCTCACTCTAGCTCCCTCTCTCTCAGTCTTTCTCACTCTAGCTCTCTCTCTCTGTCTTACTCCCTCTAGCTCCCTCTCTCTGTCTTCCTCCCTCTAGCTCCCTCTCTCTCTCTTCCTCCCTCTAGCTCCCTCTCTCTCTATCTTACTCCCTCTAGCTCCCTCTCTCTGTCTAGCTTCCTCTCTCTCTGTCTTGCTCCCTCTAGCTCCTCTGTCTCCCTCTCTCTCTGTCTTACTCCCTCTAGCTCCCTATCTCTGTCTAGCTCCCTCTAGTTCCCTCTCTCTCTCTGTCTTACTCCCTCTAGCTCCCTCTCTCTGTCTATCTCCCTCTAGCTCCCTCTTTCTCTGTCTTACTCCCTCTAGCTCCCTCTCTCTGTCTTGCTCTCTCTAGCTCCCTCTCTTATTCCCTCTAGCTCCCACTCTCTCTGTCTTGCTCCCTCTAGCGCTCCCTCTCTCTATCTTACTCCCTCTAGCTCCTTCTCTCTGTCTAGCTCCCTCTCTCTCTGTCTTACTTCCTCTAACTCCCTCTGCATCCCTCTCTCTGTCTTACTCCCTCTAGCTCCCTCTCTCTCTGTCTTTCTCACTCTAGCTCCCTCTCTCTCAGTCTTTCTCACTCTAGCTCTCTCTCTCTGTCTTACTCCCTCTAGCTCCCTCTCTCTCTCTGTCTTACTCCCTTTATCTCCCTCTCTCTCTGTCTTACTCTCTCTAGCTCCCTCTCTCTCTTTGTTACTCCCTCTTGCTCCCTCTCTCTCGGTCTTGCTCCCTCTCTCTGTCTTACTCCCTCTAGCTCCCTCTCTCTATGTCTTACTTCCTCTAGCTCCCTCTCTCTATGTCTTGCTCCCTCTAGCTCCCTCTCTCTATGTCTTACTTCCTCTAGCTCCCTCTCTCTATGTCTTGCTCCCTCTAGCTCCCTCTCTCTCTGTCTTACTCCCTCTAGCCCCCTCTCTCTGTCTAGCTCCCTCTCTCGCTGTCTTACTCCCTCTAGCTCCCTCGGTCTTCCTCTCTCTTTGTCTTACTCCCTCTGTCTCCCTCTCTCTCTGTATTACTCCCTCTAGCTCCCTCTGTCTCCCTCTCTCTCTTACGCCATCTGTCTTCCCTGGATTTGTATAAACAAGAGTGTGAACAACAGGTGGCACTGTAGTGAAGAGCAAGCTGAAATTTGGAACTGGTTCACTGGAAAACTGAAGACTATGCAGGATACTGAAAAATAGGAAACCATGCACCCTCAGATGCGCTAGGCTGCTATAGAGTTGCCCTGTGAGCAAAGAAAATTGCAGTCAAGCATTGCAGATCTCCTGCGAGACGCGGGCGAGTGTGAACAGCATGAGAAACAAGCTTGTACAAGGAGCGACAGTATAGGTCAGAGCAGAGGCGAGGCTGCAGTACAGATTGGTGTCACCCCATGTGTTGGTGTCACCCGGTGCGGTCCGCACCCCCCGCACCCCCCTAGTGACGCCACTGATTTCCTTGCTCCCTTTTCCGGTTAAGATCATGGAGAAGCTGGTTACCCGATCTCTATCCAGATTCTTAGAGGATAACACTTGGTTGGATGTGGCCCAATTTGGTTTCCGGCCAGCGCATGGGACGGAGTCTGCGCTGGTGGTCGTGCTAGACAATCTTCGTTCACGGGTCGACACGGGTCGGGCAGCCTTTCTAGTGCTGCTCGACATGTCAGCCGCATTCGACACGGTCAGCCACTCCACCCTTATCGGGTGGCTGGAGGAGATCGGGGTCACGGGGTTGGCAAGGGACTGGTTAGTCTCGTATCTCAACAACAGGCAGCAGGTGGTGGCATTGCCGCCTTTTAGGTCGGATGTGTGGAAAGTTGGGCAGGGGGTGCCCCAGGGCTTGGCCATCAGTCCTATATTATTCAATCTGTACCTCCGCCCTCTGATCCAATTGATAAGCTCCTTCAGTATTTCGGTGTTTAACTACGCCGATGATACCCAATTGGTCTTTTCACTGGAGGGCAAAGACGCCGTCTCCTTAGAGACATTTCACCGCTGTATGACAGCTACAGCGGATTGGCTTAGTTCCAACTCCCTCCAGTTTAATGGGTCAAAAACGAAGGTGCTGCACTGCTCCAATGATCGTGTCCCGCGCTCACTGCCAGATGATTTCTGGCCTTCCTCTCTTTCTGGGGCAGTGACTGCAGCAGAGTCTGCTCGTAATTTGGGGGTCATGTTTGGCCCCAACCTGCAACTGGACATTTTCGTTAATAAAACCGTAGCCACCTGTATGTTGCTGCTTCGGATGCTACGGAAAGTCCTACCATTGCTCCCAGCGCAGCCTAGGCCAGAGGTAGTGCGGGGTATCATCCTAAGCAGATTGGATTATTGCAACGCACTGCTTCTGGAGGCGCCTAGAATGCTGGTGGGCAAGTTGCAGCGGGTACAAAATATGGCAGCCAAGCTGGCACTTTCTCGCTCGCGCACTGCCTCTTCCACCACGGCACTATCAGATCTACACTGGCTGCCTGTTCATCAACGGATCCTTTTTAAAGCATCCTGTCTGGTTTTTAGAGCCTTGCATGGACAGGGTCCAGTTTTGCTGCAGAACTTATTTTCATGGTACTCTACCTCTCGGAGCCTACGCTCTTCCTCTGCGTGTCTGGTGACGGTTCCCAGAGTCCAGAGGGTAAGGATGGGAGGTCGGTCGTTTAGTTTTGCGGCTGCTAGACTTTGGCATTCTCTCCTGATATTGCTGAGGAGTCAGGGTGAATTTCTAACCTTTAAGAGAGGTTTGAAAACCCACCTGTTTCCAAGAGCAGTGTGATTTCTGCATCGGTGGTTTCCGCTATGCTGATTCAAAGTGCCAGGATACCCTCTGGGTGACAGTGTAGCGCTATATAAGTATGCAAATACATACATACATACATACATACATACATACATACATACATACATACATGTTAATGGCATTCTGTCTAACCATCTTCAGTCTGCTAACATTCTGGACCCTTCGCAGAATGGTTTTCGTGCAGGTCACAGTACCGATACCGCACTCCTCTCCATGACAGAACATCTGCGCTCCGTGTTGGACTCGGGTCAAACTGCGGCACTGGTACTACTCGACCTCAGTGCCGCGTTCGACACTGTATCGCACGCAATACTTCTGCAGCGGTTGGGAGAAGCAGGTGTTAATGGTGTGGCACTTGACTGGTTTCGGTCGTTTCTTACCGATCGCACCTTTAGGGTCGCTACACCACCATTCGAGTCGAAACCCTATACCATTGAGCAGGGAGTCCCGCAGGGTTCGGCACTTAGCCCCACTTTGTTTAATCTTTATGTGCAGCCGCTGGCTGCTGTCGCCAAGCGTTGGGACCTGACTATGGTCTCTTACGCTGACGACACGCAGCTGGCGGTCGCACTTAGTGGGGATTCCGACCCTGAGGCTACCAGATTTCGTGAGGGTCTCAGTGCAGTGGCAGGATGGATGACGCCCAATTGCTTACAGATTAACGCTAAAAAGACCGAGGTCTTGATCGTGGGCAAGCAGAGCAATCTTTGGGGCGACAAATGGTGGCCGTTAGAACTGGGCCCTATCCCCACTCCGGCAGCTGAGGTGGAAAATCTGGGGGTGTGGCTAGACCCCTCCTTTAGCTTTTCCATCCATACAAAAAAAGTAGCAGCCACCAGCTTTGGGATATTACGCAGTCTTAGGCCGATTTTGAAATATTTTGACGCCCCTACTCGACAGCTGATAATTCAGGCTGCCATACTATCTAGACTCGATTATGCGAGCTCACTTTTGCTTGGAGCTAACCTGGAGGAAATTACCAGGTTGCAGCGCGTTCAGAATGCGGCTGCCAGGGCTCTGGTTGGCCTTCCTAGATTTTGTTAGGCCAAAGAAACTATCCATAAGCTTCACTGGCTACCCCTGATTCAGAGGATTCAATTCAAGACTTTATGTCTATCTTTTAAAATTCTGAAACAATCTTCGCCTCAGATACTGGAGCATCTTATTACTCCTTATGCTCCTCCTCGGCAGCTGAGGTCATTTGTGCAAAATTTGGCCGTTGTTCCACGTTTTAAGAGAAGTAGAGCAGGTGGTCGTTCTTTTAGATTGTTGGCACCCGAGCTGTGGAACTCTCTTCCTGCCCATATTCGCGCCCTGGATGAGTTACTGGCATTTAGGAGAGCCGTTAAGACCTTCATCTTTCCCATTGGTTCTTAGGGTTTCTCTGCTTGGTTTCTCTTCTTGCCCTGACTGACTTGTGTTTATTTTCCAGATACACCGCCGGGACGCCCCTTTGCTGGGGCAGCTGTGCGCTTTAAAAATGGAAATAACATAACATAACATAACAGATGTGTGTTGTGAAAAATGGGGTGTTATAGGATAGGAAATAAAAATTTCGATTTTGTGTAATCATTAATGTTTTTGATTATAATTAATTTATATTAAATATAGTTATTTGTCTCTGAAATCTTTTTTAATTTTTATAAAAAAATGTTTGTAGGTATATTTTTGGTTTTTTTAACATTATAATATGTTTTTATCTTTTGTAATATTTAATATTAGTATATAAAAAAAATGGTGTCATTAACAATTTTTGTATTGTAGTTGATATGTTGTTTCTTTTTTATTTTGAATTGACTTTGTTGGGAATATTAATTTTAAACCTCTCCTATCCAACACTTTCACTACTGTTGCACTCACTGGAGTGGGAATAGTAATTTGTACTCCTCTGCTATCCAACACTTTCCCCACTGTTGCACTCACTCTAGTTGGAATACTAATTTTTACCCCTCCGCTATCCAACACTTTCCCTACTGTTGCACTCACTGGAGTGGGAATAGTAGTGTTTACCCCTCCCCTATCCAACACTTTCCCTACTGTTGCACCTGCTCGACAACACCGCCCCAGACGTAGCCTTCCTGACCGAGACCTGGTGGAACGACTCCTCGGCACCTGACATCGGCATAGCCATCCCTGACAGCTACAAGTTCTCCCACAGAGACCGTACCAATGGAATGGGAGGAGGAATAGCCATCGTCCACAAGTCCACCCTCCAGGTCCACACCCTTGCAGACGACTCCCTCAACTCCGCCGAACGCCTTCACTTCTGGATCCACACCGACCCCAACACCCCAACACCACCCTCAAAGGAACACTCATCTACAGAACTCCTGTCCCCCGGTCCCTTTTCAGCGACTCCATTGCCGACCTCGCCAGCACCCACGCACTCGCCTCCATGGACTATATCCTCCTCAGGGTCCTGAACTTCCACCTCGAGAACAACAACAACCCCAACTCCTCCACCCTGATCGCCAACCTCGCCAACGTCAGCCTCCGACAACTTGTCACCGAACCCACCCACGTGCCGACCACACGCTCGACCCCGTCTTCTCCACAAGCACCCACGTCGCCTTCAACCACACCATCAAACTCCACTGGACCGATCAACGATGCATCCACTTCACCTACGAGAAACCAACCACGCACCACCGCACCCAACAACTGCCCCGCTGCTGCTGGAGCAAAGTCACTGAAGACCAGCTGACCTCCACCCTTGCCCAGAACCCACCCACCGACCCCACCGACGCAGACACCGCCACCCGAATCGACAGTGGATCGACGACTGCGCCGACAACCTCGCCCCCATCAAGAAACCCTCCATCAACCACCCCAGCAAGGAAGCCGCCTGGTTCACCGAAGAACTCCAAACCTCCAAACGTACATGTCGGAAGCTGGAGAAGTAGTGGCTCCACAACCGCACACCAGACAGCCACGCAGTCCACAAGGACGCCATCCGCAGACATCCCCGCCCCATCAGAACAGCCAAGAGAACGTCCTTCAAAGCCCGACTGGACAACAACGCACACGACAGCAAATAACTTTTCAACATAGTGAAGGAACTCTCCAAACCCAGCGCCAACACCAACTACATCCCGCCCTCGCAAGATCTGTGCGACTCACTGGCCACCTTCTTCCATCGCAAGATCGCCAATATTCACGACAGCTTCAACTCCTCATCTGCCTCGACCGCAACAGACCCCAGCCCGTACGTCACCTGCACCAACCAGCTGACCTCCTGGTCTCACGTCAACGACGAAGAAACACGCAAGGTCATGAACTCCATCCACTCAGGATCTCCGTCAGACCCTTGCCCAAACACATCTTCAACAAAGCCGACGCAACCATCGCATCCCAACTACGAAAGACCATCAACATCTCCTTCGACACAGCGACATTCCCGTAAAGCTGGAAGCACGCCAAAATCAACGCCCTCCTCAAGAAGCACAAGGCGGACCCCAAAGACCTTACGAACTTCCGGCCCATCTCCCTGCTCCCCTTCCTGGCGCAGGTCATGGAGAAAATCGCCAACATGCAGCTGAGCCGCCACCTCGAGGAAAACAACATCCTAGACCCATCCCAGTCTGGATTCAGACGCAACTACAGCACTGAGACCGCCCTCATCGCTGCCACAGACGACATCAGGCGCCAGCTAGACAACGGCAAAACATCCACCCTCATTCTCCTGGACCTGTCAGCCGCCTTCAACACGGTCTGCCACCGCACACTAAGAACACGCCTCCAAGAAGCCGGAATCCAGGAAAAGCCTCTGGACTGAATCACTTCCTTCCTCTCCGACAGAACCCAGAGAGTCCGCCTCCCGCCCTTCCGTTCCTAAGCCACCGCCGACATCATCTGCGACGTACCCCAGGGTTCATCCCTCAGCCCGACCCTGTTCAACGTCTACATGGCCCCCCTCGCACAAGTAGCCCGCCAGCACGACCTGCACATCATCTCCTATGCCGACGACACTCAGCTCATCCTCTCCTCACCAAGGACCCGCACACCGCCAAAACCAACCTCCACAAAGGCATGAAGGCCGTCGCAGAGTGGATGAGTTGCAGCCGCCTGAAACTGAACTCGGACAAGACGGAGGTCCTCATCCTAGGACACACCCCTTCTGCGTTGGATGACTCCTGGTGGCCGACCACACTGGTAACAGCCCCAACACCCACGAACCACGCACGCAACCTAGGATTCATCCTCGACTCCTCCCTCTCCATGTCCAGGCAGGTCAGCGCCATCTCCTCTTCCTGCTACAACACCCATGCTTTGAAGGATCTACAAGTGGATCCCGACCGAAACAAGAACAGCGACCCAAGCCCTCGTCAGCAGCAGGCTGGACTACGGCAATGCACTCTATGCAGGAATCCCGGCCAAACACCTGCAACGACTTCAGCGCATCGAAAACGCATTGGCCCGATTGATCCTCAACATCCCCACCGCAACCACATCACCCCCCACCTAAGAGACCTGCACTGGCTCCCCGTCAACAAGAGGATCACCTTCAAGCTGCTCACCCACGCACGCAAAGCACTCCACAACACCGGACCAGCCTACCTGAACAACAGACTCAGCTTTTACACCCCCGCCCGCCAGCTCCGCTCCACCAGCCTCGCCCTTGCTGCCGTCCCGCGCATCCAACGAACAACCTCCTGTGGTAAATCCTTCTCCTTCTTCACCGCCAAGACCTGGAACACCCTCCCACCCATCTGCGGCAGACCCAAGACCTGTTCACTTTCAGAATGCTCCTCAAAACCTGGCTCTTCGAGCAGTAGCGGCACCCCCCTCCCCTCAGCGCCTTGGGACCCTCACGGGTTAGTAGCGCACTTTACAAGTTCACTGATTGATTGATTTCACTCACTGGAGTGGGAATAGTAATTTTTACCCCTCCGCTATCCAACATTTTCCCTACTGTTGCACTAACTGGAGTGGGAATAGTTATTTTTACCCCTCCGCTATCCAACACTTTCCCTACTGTTGCATTCAATGGAGTGGGAATAGTAATTTTTACCTCTAAGCTATCCAACACTTTTCCTACTGTTGCAGTCAATGGAGTGCAAAATGGAAGTTTAAATATAATAAAATATTTTATTAAATTAATTTATAATATAATGTCTTTTTTTTAGATTTTTGTTATAGGTGTATGTATGTATATATATATATATATATATATATATATACATATATATATATATATATATATTTGTTAATTTTTATATATTTATAACATTTTTTAAATAAATTACAGTTATTACTTAATTAATTGTTTAACAGTAAATATACATTTATATATTACATTTTATGTATGTACTTTTTTAATTAAATGTATTTATTATATTTATTAAAATGTTCATCAAAATATTTTTTATAAGTTCATTTTATTATTTAATTTATTTTTAATATATAAAAAAACGATATTTTGTACATTGATATTTGTAACATCTATATTTCTTTTTCACTATTTTTGTATCTTCCATTTTAAAGTTAGGACGCCGATATTTTGGATATCGATATTTTTGTATCAATATTTGTGTATGGGGATATTTATGTACTCGATAATATGTCAGGGATCCATTGTAAATCAGGCAGGCGAACCTTCAGTGTGATGGAATGGTACTCTATTACAACTGAGTACCCCCTTTGCCAAACCCTAAATCATCCCCAATAGATATACACAAGTGGCTGTGGGTCATTCATGGATATATTATCGAAGCACATCTCTCCTTGATACAAAGGCGGTCTAGTCTGGGACTGTCTCGCTGTTTACATGAGAGGCAATTGATGAAATAAATCAGGTAGAGAATGCCATAACCATCCAATTGGCCCACAACATAGCAGTTAATTGTAGGTATTGCATTTTCCATATTACATACTCACTTAGCGCTAATTGTTGGTACGCCTTTCGGATCTGAGGTACTAAATGCACATGCTGTCATCTTTCATAATGGCGTGGGTGTCCACTACTTCTCCCCTGGACTCCTATGGGATATCAATTTACCTCACCCTAGCTTGGCAAAACACTAGGTAGTGAGGTAAAATCCAGTCAAAGTGCTAGTCTGAGGGATCAACCATCTCATGTCCTGGATGGTTATACTGAATTTGCTGGTCAAGACTCAACTCTCAGTCAGGAAGATTTATGATGCTTATGTCCCCATTGCGTGCCTTGGGCAGACGAGGACTAATAACATAACATAACATAGGTATTTGTAAAGCGCACGTTCACCACTACGGGCATCTTGGCGCTGAAATAACAGATGTTTGTTGTTACCCAACTCAATGGTACTCATTTTATCGACTTCAGATGGATGAAATGCTGAGTGGACCCGCCGGGATTTGAACCTGTGACCATGAGGTCGAACACAGGCCCCTGCAGTAGACGCATTAGTCCACTGAGCCACCAGACCCGATTGAAGATCATATTCTAGCACACTCTCCCATGGGTTGGTAGCCCTCATGGTAACATGACCCACTCTGCTGGGATGCTTGTTTGTTGGGTTCCATTTGCCATCTCACCTGCCTCCGGTAGTGGACATGGTATCTGAGGGAATCTGTAAAAATCTTGGCTTGAGACAAACTTCTGATAACCTCTCCAGGCCTGAAGCCTACAATAGTCTTCCATCCCTTTAACACTGTAAGGATCCACACCAGGCCTATGGCCCTCCAGGAAGACCTATTAGAGTAGCTCACCACCTGCCTTGTTCACTCGTCTTTGCCGTGTTTTTCTGGCAGGAGTTTGGCGCCTGGAGCTGCCTGGTAGGCAGACCCCATAGTCCTTTCCAGACATCTAACTATTGGCTAGATTCCACATTGGTGTTCTCACTTCAAGCACACACAGACCCAGTCATACTGCAGCTTGGCAAATCAGACACCTTAAACTCTGTCATTCACCATACTCAGCCCTTGATCAATGGCCCACCACCTTTTGGCTAATGGTATAGATAGCTCCTCTCACCAATTCACTACGTGAAATATGATCGCAACACCACGTTCCCACACATAGGGGCCCATTAAGATGTCGGCGGATTGCCCCCGCCATGGCGGGGGGGGCCTCGGCGGACGGAAAGACCGTCCGCTGCTTTTCCGCCCCAGTCACCTTGCCGCCGGGGTGGAAAAGGAATAATATGGTGGCGGTGTCTATCAGACACCACCAGCCATATTATGATGGTTGTATTTAGGTGTCTTTCCTCGGCGGCGATGCTGCCACGGAAAGGCATGCGGTCTTCACTCTGGGGGCCCTCTGCGGGCCCCCAGAGTGAAGGAGAGGTGGGGGTGCACACGAATGTACCCCCCTTCATTTGCATTTACAAAGCGGCAGGCACCGCGCGGTGCCTGCCGCTTTGTAAATGCAAATGCTGAAATGCATTTTTAGCATTGTGGCGGGAGGTGCAGAGAGCACCGCCCGCCACAATGCTAAAAATACAGGATGTACCCGCCACTGTGGCGGGCACATCCTTATACCCCCCACGGGACCCCCGCCCTTATGGCGAGCGGTCCCAAATACCGACAGGATGGCGGGCAAAGTCTGCCCGTCATCCTAATGACCCCCATAGTCTTAGGGATGGACTACCTATGAGTGTTCATATGGGGTAATGAAGGGGCTTTTTGAAGGGGTCCAAATGAAACCTTTGACATATAGCAGGCAATTTATTTCTATTTCAATGCAGGTTTTTTCAGGATATGTTTATACATTATGACGTGCAATGTGCAGTTGAGATACATAACATGTTTGGAAACCGGTGAATCCGCTGGCCAGTTATTATGCGAGCAGTGTCATTGTTTTGTGTGAAAATCTGGTTCGCCTCCCTCTGCCTATGCATACATACATCTCTAGTGCAATTAGAGAGAAAGAATCTTATCTAGATAGGGAATTTACAGAGTCACTACCAGTCTTGAGTGATAATTAATTGTAAGTGGTCATTACCTTGTCTTTTGTGTCCCATGACTGTAGAATCAGTCCTGAATAAACATAAGACTGACTGCTTCTGCATTACTAGTTTATTAAAGCATTTGTACTGTATTAAAATCAAGTTATGGTGTTATTTATATGCTGTGAATGTCACACACTTAAAAGGGCACCGTGGAATTTGAAGATTTGTTGTATTTGGGCTTAGCAGAGACACTCTTTGTATTTTTGTAATGTCACAAAGGCTGCTGATATTAATAACTTAATAATACATTTATTCTGGCGCTGAGGAATTCTAGGCCTGAGCACCCTCCAATTCAACGCCCTAAGCACACTGAAAAGCATTCTCCTTTGGGGATCAGCAACCACGATTGGTCCGTTCACATGTCAGTCCTCAAAGGTGGTCAGTGCTGCCATCCATCTTTCATAGAAAGGTTTTTCATTTGATACAAACCCACTCAAGGATCCATCAAACGTATATATATTGTGTGAACGTGAATGTATGTGCACCTATGCATCATTACTTAGACCGAGCCAAGCTAGCTGGGTGCAGTAGAGTGCCTTGCAATTATCCATTATAGTGGAAGCATTGGGGGGGTACCTGAATGATGTTATTATGCATCACAAGGGGTAGCAAAGCAACATGGAAAAGGTGGCCCTTTTTGGTTGATTGTACACATATATATATATATATATAAATATACATATACATACACACACACATTTATATATGTATATATATATACACACACACATATATACACCTATATACACACGCACACATACATACGTATATACATACATATATATGAATTTGTATATACATATATATATATATATATATACATATATATATATATATATATTAACATTTAAAAAACCTTAGAAATTCAAGGAAAAAAACCAATGGATACAGGAACGTTACAATTAGGCTGAGATTTCACTCGTACAAAACCAGTCAAATTCAGAAGTTTTAGTTAGCTGAGTTAACTATAACTCGCGCCCTCGCAATTCACTGCTTATGCTGGTGCTGTTATTTTATTTTGCTTTGTGCCTTCCAAAGGCCTTGATCACATGACGCGCTTGTTCCTTGTTTACATCTATTTAAAGTGACAGTGCTTGTAACTGGTGACTAAACTTACAATAGACATAGAAGAGTCTGTTGCATCATCAGCATTAATCACTGCATTTAACAATACATTAATCGATGTTAAATACAATTTCAGCAGTTTGATTAAATATCAATAAATATGCAGCTATAAAAAATAAATATTTAAATAGGTGCAAAACTGCTAAAAACACGTTAATGCAAAACAAGTCCTCATAGTAAAATACAGGACAAAATACATATTAAAAAGTTCTTCAAATGAAAACTTTTTATGTATAAACATTCCCAACTGTACTAAGAAATTCAAACTTGTCAATCATACTGAAGGATTAATTAATCAAGCCCATATATATATATTTTAAAAGGGATGGGGCGGTGCAGACCCCCTCCCCAGGCCAACTCCAGCCCCTGGGACCCAATGGGGAATGGTCACGTCATTGGGGACCTTGGGGGTGGCCTCATGGCCCCCGCTGTCCCTGCCGGCTCCTCGCCTCCTGCGAGAGCCAGTATTGCTTTTGGGCAGAAGGAGCTACAAATATGCAGCTCCATCTGGGTTACGGGGGTCGCGTGGCCCCCCAAATTACAATTCATTAGCCCCGGGAAGGTGGCGGTTCCTGTGGAGAAAAGATGGCACATATTGGTTGATTGGCTGCACCTACAATTGATGTCTTTCTTGTACTGTGGGACAATGGGTCTGTCATGGTGTGTTTAGGTTGCTGTTACATATTCTGGGTTAAAACATGGATACCTCTTGGTTCTGTTTTTTTTTTTTGCAGTTCTTCATCCCTCGTCTGAAATTGTTGGGCTTCCTTTGATGTGGTAATCCCCAGTGATGTTCACCTTTTAAGCCAAGCGGGACACTGTTTGTTACTACTTTGTACGTGATGCAGGCGATTGTTAAAATCATACAGGGTTGAAATGGCCTGCTGTGGGGATCTTCCATGCTGGGCAAACTGTTTTCAGTTTCGTGAGTTTCTTAATCCATTATATTTAGCTGTTTTCCAGTATTATAAAGCGGTTTAGCTATTTTTTTTGTTATATATAAACCCAACATGAGTGAAAGTGATTTACTTAAGATTAAGAACATTTTTGTAACAAGTAATTTTATTTGTTTCAGTTCAATTAGCAGAGGACTAGTATCAAGTTAAAGATTACATTAATGCTAGTTTGAATTTATTCTTCATGAATAGATTGCCAGAAAATCTTACATACGGTTTCCTCTGCCGCCCTGAATTGCTGAATAATACAGACAGAAAGGATCACACCTACTGTGGCTGCCCATTGTCTCGCTAGTTGCCAGATCACATTGGTGATGTTTTCTGGTCTTGTCTTATAGTCAGGGCTTTAAGTGGGATTAAAAAACTGGGGGTCTCTCAAAGGGGCGTGGCATTGTAATTAGGGGCGTGGCTTTAAAACACTTATGCTAAAAATCTGTGTTTAGCAAAGTGTGCTGCCCGACTTGTATTTTGCTGTTTCTGTCATTGCATCCAGGTATGTGATACAACAGTAACATCGTACCTACAACAAGTCGGGACTATTGGCTTTGTCAATTGTTATTAGTTGCATAAGATAAATAAGCTGCAACTATGGCTTGTGACATATAATATTGAAAACGCTTCCAATTAAAGCCCTGGTGAACCTACCACAATGTTGCTGCTCTTGCGTTTCAGAAAGAGAAGGGAAATCCAGAAATAAAATGACTTGTTAAAAGGATTTCCCTTCCCCCACAACCCTCACCTGGCAGGACGTCATGCCGTAATTACGAGAAGTGAGCAGTGTGGGCAGCGCACATCGAAGTGCCTGCTCTCTCATAACTGGTCTCTATCGGGCTGTTTTGCGCCCTGGCTCTTTTTCCCGGACTGCACTGCTGTCACTGCAGTCCGGAAAAAAATGGACCGTCTGTGCCAGCGCACAAAACAGAGCCCGATAGAGACCCGTTTCTGGGCCCCTTTTAAAAAACTGCGGGTGCTCGACCCCTGGGGACCCGGCCCACTTAAAGCCCTGCTTATAGTAAAGATCAAGAGGAAAGGTGGAGGCATGCAGTAGCCTTGAAATTGTTGTTGATGCGTGCTTGAGTCGAATCTGGGTCTATTGCAGCTGCGGCCCGTACAGGTAAGAGTAGTTCGTAGGTGGGACCGGGTGAGGGGGGATTTCAGCGGACAATAACCGGGGGAAATTAATTATTTATTTCATTTTCTCCGGTCATTGGCCATCAAAATCCCCTGTCACCCAGCCTCACCGATGTTACCTCTACCAACCGCAGCTGGTTCTAGTGTGAGTTGGTGTTGCTGCCACAATTATAGACGATACACTCTTCTTTGCTACCCTATGCTATGTTTTGTAAGGCAGACAAAAATAGGTGAGCTGAAGCAATGGAAGCAGGGTAGGCCCCTTTTCACCACAGTGTAATTCACTATTATTAGTGAAAGTGGAAGTTGTTCTGGATGAAATTCCAGAAGGTCAAGAGGATGCTTACTTATGTAAACTAGAAAGAACTAGAGTCTTTGTGGTTTAAGAAAAGCATTGAGCACACATGGAGGGGTGAGGACAAGGGGGTAACAGGACGCAACCCGATTCCCTTCCAAGCACATCGCAGGATACCCAAACGACTGGGGTCTAAGCCATACCGGACTAGGTGCTCATCCACCTTTGGGAGCCTTTAGGAGCTTGAGAGGTGCTTGGGGTATGAACCCCTGCCCAAAGCTGTGTCTTCCTTCAGCCTACCAGGAGCAGGTCAAATCTGGACCTTTTAAAGTTTGTCTAGTCTAATTTACTCACAGGGTGTCAGTCTCGATTGCTCTTCCACTTCCTTCCACCTTCATGGGTTATATTTATACAGCAGTAGTCAGTATCCCTGTCTTAAAATAAATAAAAAAATACATGAAATGGTCCATGACTCCTGCCTCCATCATCAATTCCTGTTCTTGCCCTTTTGGTCTCATGTTACTCATTCATCATCATCTCAGCCTGGTGTATGTCGCCTTGTGGATTATTGGACTTTCTCCGCTTGCCCCCCATTTTGGTGTTATGGGTACGCATCATACTTCTGCACTTGTGTCTTAACTGGTTAGTCCTTATGGAAACTATAATTTGCACTTCCATCTCACACATACCCGCAACATCATACCACCTGGTGGTGCATCCTATGACACGATAACCGCACCTCCTTGGTCATCACACAAAACTATAAAACACTTCCCATGTAGGCTTAAAACAAAAACAATACTTTTTCAACCACACACACACGGCAAGGTGTGTGTGAGCACGTCAATGCCCCACATAGGGGTGGTAAACACTATACAAATGCTACAGTACAATATAATGCAACACTTTACACAGGGGCATACGTGTTTCTCACAAACACTGTCATATGCCTGTACCGGTGTGGGACTCTAAAATGCACTGGTAATCCTGACCAGGGCTCGACAGATTTCATCCTCATCTGATCTGAACCTAGCCACAAGACATACCCATGCATTTCAGCAAGGTTTGTGGTGTAGAGACATCTCATTATACATACATACGGTAGTTTATCTTAAAAAACACCCTTGCAGCTTTTCATCTTAAATTATTGTTGTTGATTACATTTGCAGTGATACAGAATGTTTCTCTTTTTTACATTTTTCTCAAGTATCCCAGGCAGGTAGAAATCTAAGTTTGAAGGGCATATGTACAAGCCCCTATCGCCACCACAACATCACCTATAGTGATGCTCTGATGGCAATAGGGGATGCGCCTTATGTACAAGGCAGCATTAAGCCACTTCGTGTGGCTGAACGCTGCCTTGTACATAAGGCCCCCTTTCATGCTATTGTTAGCGTGATAGTGGTGGGCAGTGGGTGTTGCGGTGGGCGTTCCAACGCAACACCCAACACCCATTTATTTTGATTCTGCCCCCTATGTACAAGGGTGGCGTACATAGGAGGCAGCGCTAAAATTAAGACCGGGTAAAAACCAGTCTTAAGTTGGTGAAATGAGAAGAAATGCATTATTTCTCGTCGTTTTTGCTTTTTCCATGTGTACTGCCTTGTGCAGCACACATAGAACAATCAAAATGCCATGTGTTTGTTTATGTACAGGACGGTGTCCCTTCCTGTATATAAACAAACCTTTTTATAAAATGCCATTCTGTCACTTTCATGTGTGCTGAATGAAGCAGCACACTTGAAAATGACAGAATGGCATTTTAGGATTGTTTAAGTGAAGGAAGGGACACCTTCATACACATAAACAATCCTCCCCTGCTTGCAGACACCCTTGCACTCTGGTGCAAGGGTGCCTGCTCTGGCGCTAAGTTGCTAAACTTAGTGTCATCGCAGAGGGAAACGCAAGGCTGTACCTCATTCTTGTAAGTAGGGTGCAGCCTTGTGTTTCAGAATGCCTCTCTCTGCCACTTCACTGTACATATGGCCCTGAGTGTGCTAAGTCTCCTTCAAGTCTCACTACTCCACTGTGTAGTTTATCCCTTCCCACTCCGTGTCTTTGTATAGTGCGGAGTGATGCATATACACTGCTGCCACAGTAGGCCGATTGTGCATTCCTTTCAGCATTACTCTTATTCAAGTCACGTGAAAATCTAGGGCACTGGTGACAGCATGCCATTCAGCTGTCATGTCGTTGTGACAGCTGTTCACAGACATTTACTGTATTGTACTGCTAGAAAGAGGTTCGTAATTATCGCAAATTAAACACTATCAAAGCAAAATATCTATGTTGTAACATAAAGATGTGAAATTGAAACAAAGTAAATAGTTACCAAATTTCGAAACAAAATGCGAACCGTACTAATGTAAACAATTGAAGCAAACAGAGAAGAATGCAACTCTAATAATGAACACACAAACGACGATGGAACGATGGAAGATTGGCTCAGGGTAGCATTCCAAACCATTGTTCTTATGCCCACTATGCCACCTCAGTTTGGCAACAGCCATATGCAAATATGTCTTGTCCATGCTCTAATCGGAACAGTCCATCCTGAGCTACCAAGCCAGGTCGTCCCTGAAACCACAACACAAGCAACCCATTTGGGTGTAACTTGGCTCCAGTGGCCCAGTGAGCAAAAGAGACACATCTGAGCATCTCTTTGTTCACTTAAGACATTACATCAAACACACAAAAGGTGATGGGAGGAATGCTTGCAATAAGTCTAATTACTGGTAATCATTCAGGGTAGCATTTCAAACCATTGTTTTTTTGCCCACCAAGGCACCTCAGTTTGGACACAGTTATGCAAATCATTTGTGACCCTGCTCCAATCGGAACAGTCCACCCGAACTGCCAAGCCATGTCCTCCCAGAACCAGAACATAAGCAACCCAAGACTGGTTCCAGAATTTGTTTTGTTTAGTCTGTTAAAGAGCAGCATGAGTAATATTGACTTTGCTTTAATGAAAGTGCTTCTTCCACCCCCAAAAAACATCGGAGTATCTCAAACAACCATGTAGAAACAGTAATGCCTAGAAATCAAATTGAAGAAAAATATGTGTAGGACCTGTTCAACAACATGGCTCATTGACTTTACCACTGTTATTAGTTAGTGCCTTAATTAGCATATCCATCTGTCTTCTTCCTTCATAAACTCCTCCCACTTTTAAGCTTCTGTGTTTTCCATAAATGGCCTATGTTGCAATTGGGTTCCGCCCATTCAGTACGCCCTGATTTTTTGCTTTTTGGATCATCTGGTTGTGAACTTTTTACTGTGGGTGAGGCCTACCACATGTGTCTTACTGACGGTATTCGCATGGCAAATAGACTGCACATGTTTACCGCCAGTGTCCGCCTTTTAAAATAAGGCTGCTGCACACGACAAGGGTAAGGTGCACTTGGCTGGTTACATGTGGGCACATGATCACACGTGTGTGGACTGCATGTGTGAAACTACTGTTGTGTGCAGCCCGGTAACTGCACACAGGTAGCTTGGTGCAGAGTGGACTCTGCATGATTAGATATTGACCGGGTATGCCTTAACATTTTATTGTACACTAATAGGAAACGTCAGTGTGATTTACTGTTTGTCTGTAGTGACACTTTACTATACACCTAGAAGGAAAGCTGCCTTAGAGTGCACTTTCTCTTCCCTTTATCCTACAACATCCAGTGACATATCAAAATGAGGTGTTACATAAATGAGAAAATTAAAATCTGTAAGTTCCAAAAAGATATCTGTGTATCTTATGGGTCATGCAGAATTTGCATATGTCCTTGGCTCAACTCAGGATCACAGTTCAGGCCTTTTGTCACCCTGCAATGCCAAGTTAATTACATGTCTCTCCAACTACAGGAACAAATGCCTCCCCTCAACAAGGAAACAATTAAGAGTGCTTCACTCAGCTCCTGAGGAGGAAACGGTTGGGGATGAAGGATCTGCATGAATCAATCAGCTGACACACTCTAGTAGGGATGGGCCAGCCCAAGCCAACTAAATAAAGGAGCGAGCCCAGCTCTCTGGAGCCAGTAGAGGAGAGGCTCTCCTTTGAAGATATGCTGAGAAAGGTCCTGGCAGTGATGTCAGCAGGGGGCAGAGCTGAGGCCCCCATAGGAGATGGGACTAGTGACTGCTGGTTGATACCATCTTGAACTGTCCCAGTGTGCTGTGCAGAAGGGTTGGGACAGGGGTGAAGAGATGATGCCACGTCCTAAGATTGGCCAGGGGTACCTGGCTTCTAGATCCTTCCACCCCCTTTAAGAACTCTTGCAGAAAGGAGAGACTACCATGGACAACTAGAAGGAGGAACCCCCAGATGCCCAGAAAGGACTAAGGACTCTGCCCAGTTGCCCCCAGGACCAGTGGGTCTCCACATGGGCCAGTGAGGCTGGCCCTATAAGCATCCTGAGGACCAGTTGGGGCAATGCCCTGTACTTCTGCGCCAGAGACGAAGACAGGAGGAAGGCTGGTGCAGGGAGCCAGAAGAATCCTCTCCCTGTGAATTTCACTGCTTCATAGGTGAAGAGTTCTGCTGAAACTGCTCCTGGTGGCTAGAGCTTGCCACCAAAAGTTAACTGAGCCCAGAATTGTCCAGACAGGCCCAATGGGCCACGAGTTTTGGTGTCTTGAAGATTGATGACCTTTGAGCCCATGGGGCTCCTCTGCCCTTTTATGATATTACCACAGGGGTGCGCCAAGGCCGGGGGGTTCTGCACACCATGGTTTTAATTAATTTTTCCAGGGTGCAGGCATGTGTGAGGCCCCCTCCAGAGTCTCTCACTTGGACCAGGGACCCCATAACCCTGAGTCATATTTGGAAAGGCGGGGGCCGGTATCCCATCCCTGACTCCACAATGACATGAGGAAGGGGGGGAGCCTTTGCACCTCAACCAGTAGTAGTGGCCCTGCCCTGCTCCCCCTGCCCATGTCTGGGGGAGTGGGCAGCCACCGCGAGAAGCTCCTACCCAAAGGATCGGGCAGGGAGAAAGAAGCTGCCGGCTCCCACAGCAGCATGCAGAGGTGCGGGTTGCGTGGGAGCCAGCGGGGCAGCAAGGTGGGGGGGCTCCCTCAACTGTCCCTACTGTTGTGGAGAAATAGGGGTTCCTGTGTGGGGCTGGGCACTCCCAAGACAATCGAGAAAAGGAGGAAAAGCTGTGTGGGGGAAGGCTGTGCAGCAAAGAAAAAGACTGTCTCTCCACAGCACAGCTGTATACATTGCACTGCTCCAGGCTGCAGCAGCTCATAATGCTATGTCTGGCCTTTCAATTTATGTATTTTTCTACTCGTGGTGGCACCAGGATGGCAGAGGCACGAACAGCAAATAAAGAAAGCATGTGGGACTGCAGGAGTGCACTAGCTTCACCCGAAAGAGTTTTTACTAGGGATTGACCCTATGTTTTCAGGGGCCAAGAAACCAGAACTCCTCCTGAATGTTCATTAATGTTTTGAAGCACTCCCAAGGCTGGAGCTTCTTCTCTACAGCTGAGAGTACATCACCCTCTAGGGGCTTATTCCATCATTGTATTTATTGTTGCTTGAAGATGTTGACAGAAGATACTTGCTGTTCAGCGCCCTCTACGGCCTAAATACATGGTTGAATGTCATGAGACCCAAATCTGATGCCCTTTATGGCTATTTTTATGGTTGCATTTTTGTAGTTGGAAAGTTTATAAAAACACACAGACACATGTTTTTCTCATTTTAAATGCATTTTTAGTATAATAATGTTGGCAGTGAATATTGATCAAAGTACATACGCTTTATTAACATTAATAAGTGCATTTACACTTGATTATTATGATTGATGATTGCATATACTTACAAAATTATGTCTTTAACACGCTGTTTGCTACCCTTGGACCTTTGACCAAGCCAGTTGACTTACCTTATATGTTTTCACGACCCCTTTAGACGGTCAAAGGTGATTATGCAAAGTCATCTATATTTTCCACCCTGCCTAATGTATATACATATAAATTACTGTGTATTATTAAGTAGTATGTGTGTAATAAATGTACTTTTACTTTTCTAATAAAAAGCATTGACGGTGCAATAATTTATTGAGTGTAATTATTGTGTGCCAGAGAGCGGTGATTACTAGCTCACACTACCTCCTCTGAGTAGGCCTTGGACTGCTCTGCTTCGCTACCATTAGAGAGTCAAGCGCTAACGTAAGGTGCTTCGTTCCCAGTAGGGGAAATTGTGGACCCATTACTTCTGCAAGCCACACAACTAAAAGCCTTATTTCGTACAGCCTGTCGACTGAAGTGTTGCAGTTGAACATACCACTTAAAGCCACATCTCAGAATAATAATTAATGTGACCCACTGATATTGTAGGAAATCGGGTTACTGCTTGAGGGGGATGAAACTCTACTGAAGGAGCAACAGCACAAGAAAACCCCAAGTTACCTTTGGCTTACCACTCTGGTAGCTTGCCACAAAAGCAGTAAGGCTTAACTTAAAGGCAATGTGTAAAGTATTTATGCACCACTTTAAACAATAATAAAGTAAAAACACAACACTAAATTAGGAAATTAGAGTAGATTGTAAAAAATAATTTCTGACCAAAATGACCAAAACCCAATTAGTAAAACCGGAGATATGCAATTTTAAAGATTTAGGTAGAACTAGTACTTAGAAGCACAAAGTGCCAACTGTGGTTATCTGGCAGCACTGGACAGGGACAAAGTCACAAGTTTAGGCCGACCGCAATGGAGCGTGAGCCAGATACAGGGACCAAGTTAGGCCCACTGAACAAAGTACCTTAAATCCAGGTTGCAGAACATTAAGAGATTCTGTGTTGAGGATCTGTTGCGCAGTGGCAGGAATGATGGGCTGCTGGACTGCGATACAAGGCCCTGCATCAAGATCAGTCATGCAGTGGCTGTTCCGAGTAGCTATGGTGCTGCGATGCGAGATCCTGCATCGAGATGCATGGCTCAGTGGTGGTTATGAGGGGATGCGTGATGATGTGTTGCACTGCATCGATTCTGCTAGCACCACAGCTGGGCTGGCAGAGCACTCTCATGCCCACCTTCATGGGTCCAGGACTGGATGGCACCACTTGGGGTGCGAATCTCACAGCAGACAGAGTCCTGGTGCTGGGTTCAAGTTGGTCTGAGCCTTTCCTGTCCCTGAGGATCTGATCAGGAGGCCAACCAGCTAGCACTTGGAGTCACTCTGGTAGTTCTGGGTTTAAGATACAGGTACAGTCCTTCTCACTAAAGAAGCATGGCAGCAGAAAAGCAGTCCTTCATGCACAGCAACACAACAGTCCTTTAGAGTCTTCCACAGGTCCAGAGGTGTACTGAAGTGTTGGGTCTGAGGGTTCAATATTTATACCTGGTGACCACTTTAAAGCAGGTGAAGTTTCTAGAAGCTTGTTTCCACCCCCAGAGGGGCTTGTTATTTCATGCCTCCCTGCCCTGGTCCCAGTGTATCTGGTTTCACAAAAGACTAGTGTCAAACCCTTTGTGAGAGTGCTGAGGTAGGAGATTTGTGAAGTGCAAGTGTGGTAGGTGGCAGCTTCTCCCCCCTATTAAGTCAGAAATGGTCCATCCTGCCAACACATATTCCCCCTTTGTCTCACTGTATGGCAAGAATACACAAAGATGAACTGCCAGCTACACCTACTCACGTGAGCCAAGCCAGGATACAGGCTGCAGGACCTCCAAATGTTAGGACAAGAAAATGCAAACTTTCTAAAAGTGGCATATTTTGAGAATTGTGATTGAAATCCGACTTTACCATTAAGGAGGGGTTTAAATTCCGATTCTTTAGACACTAAACTTGACATTCCTATCTGCTCCCAATTAAAAGTTACCACTTATTCAATGTAATAAGGGTACCCAATGTTATCTTAAGGTAGAGGTAGGCCTCACATTAGTGAAAAACAAATATAAGAGTGTTTCACTACCAGGACATGTAAAACTTAAAAGTACATGTCCAACTTTTTAAATGCACTGCACCTTGCCCTCTGGGCTATTCAGGGCCTACCCTATGAGTGACTTATATGTATTAAAAAGGAAGGCTTGAGCTTGACAAAATGTTTATTTTGCCAAGTCGAAATGGCAATTTAAAACTGCACACACACGCTACAATTGCAGGCTTGAGATATGTTTAGAGAATTACCTACGTGGGTGGCATAATGAGTGCTGCAGGACACTAGTACCACTTAATTTACAGGCCCAGAGTACATATAGTACCACTTTACCAGGAACCTACAAGTAAATGAAACATGCTGATAGGATGTAAGCCAATTTTACCATTTTAGCTCTGGTTAGCAGTGGTAAAGTGCACAGAGTACTAAGACCAGCAAAAATGGGTTGAGAAAAATGAGGGTGAAGGCAAAATGTTTTGGAATGACCCTGCAGAAAGGGTCAGGTCCAACAGATGCAATTCTGCATATCCTAATATTGGTTAGACAGGCTTGAATTAGTTAGAAGGTGTCCATAGAACGGCTAGATCCATGTTGTATTTCAGTACAACCACTGCCTTTGTGAGTTACCTTTAGTTTAATATTGTTTAATTGCATTTTTGTTTATATCCTGAAACTGTGACATCTATTCAACTCAACTGGAAAACTGTTGACATAGCCCACTAAACATCCAGCCTGATCAAGGCTTTGGTGGGTGTCCTGCCATCCACAAGGGGAGCAGAGGTAATGACCACTGCTGACCTTGTGGACTACGGCCTACCATATTAAGAGAGCTCCACTTGCATATATCCAGCATATTATCTCCATAGGGCCTATCTTACCCCAGCTAGACTACATAAATGTTTGGATCCTCCTCTACTTGCCGTAGGTGCCAGCAAGTGGAAACAGACATGGTACACATGTGTTGGACCTGTCCAGGAGTCACAGCGCTATGGGAGGAAGTGTTTAGCGCATTGATGGAGGTGATTGGTCGCACAGATGTAGGCATGCTGGAGGGCTCTCTGCTCGAAATGTTTAAGTACACCAAAGTTACAAAAGCTACCAAAAGGTTCATTGATTTTTTGCTGTTATTGACTCCTAGACTCATAGCCATGAACTGGAAGGCTTGGACGCTGCCAGGTAAAGCACATCGGTGCAATGTGATGCTTAAATTGGGGGCGGGCGGAGGACGTAGCGCTCATGGGCTGCGCAAATACCCTATAGCAGCAGATTGGGAAACGCTATTGGCTAATTTGAATACTTATAGTCTGGTTGACTAGTGATAGCACTTCTGCTTCTGCTATTGTTTGACTCACACCAGATTTGAG
Source organism: Lissotriton helveticus (assembly GCF_964261635.1). Lineage (NCBI taxonomy): Eukaryota > Metazoa > Chordata > Amphibia > Caudata > Salamandridae > Lissotriton > Lissotriton helveticus. The sequence continues at coordinate 144,262,070 of NC_136071.1, forward strand.
ACTCTTTGTTCTCCTTACAGCACTTATTTTGGCTCTTGACTTGTGTTTGCCCCACTTCTAATATACTCTCTCGCTGACATTTCCATCTATTCTCTTTCATACATACAGCAATGACCCCCAGATGCATGACCTGAGGGTCCCATCAGATACTACACTGCTAGGTATCGACACTTTTAACAAACTCCTGTGGGACAAGAGGGACATGAAATGGAAAGGACCTACTGGGATGACAGTGACACTACTGATTGGGCTGATGCCTCTGTAAGACCTCTTTTGCTTCACTGTTTTTTCAAGTTTGTAGAACGAACCAGGAACTCCTGTTGATATCGATGTGATGCAATGTGAATACCACCAACGTGGTGGGAACACAGATTATGCACATAAGTCGTGATATTGATGAGATGTATCTAAATGTGGTGTTGATAAATGAAAATAAAAATTGGATTAAAAAAAAGAAAAAGAGCTCTACATGGATCTAAATTTTGCTGAGTGGCCACCATTTATCAATGCTGCCGCTCAGCAAACTTTTTTGTTTTTTCAAAAAATACTCCCAAAGCGGGAGTTTATTTTTGTAGAAAATGGCCCTGACACAATGAGAGTTCTCTCCAAGGCTCTGGGGGTCAGTTTTCTGGTTTTTGTTTGGGATCGTCAGGCTTTTGATAGCTGTCCCAAACAGGAAAAAAGAGCATCGGACCATCTGCTCTAAATATGGAGGCCGGTCTAATGTCACCAATGGCTCAAGTCTATAGGGCCGCCGGTGTGGGATTTCTTTCTGCAGACTCTGTGGGGCACTGCTGGCAGAAAACATGATGGTCGGCCCCAGGGCTTTAAGTGGGCCGGGTCCTGCCGGTGTTATATAAAGCAGGTGCAGAGACTGGTCCCGATCGGGCTCTCCATTTTTTCTCTCACCATCAGGGTGAAAAAAAATCATAACTCTGCAGCAGTACCACCCTTTAAAACCTTTGATGTTAGTTCAAAGAGACTCGTTATAGTACTTTCACAGTCTCATCATTTGAAAACTGAATCATTTTCAATATTGTACAAAACAAAGCCATAGTTGTTGCTTATTTGTCTTATGCAACTAACAACCATTGACAAAGTCAATGGTCCTGCCTTGCTGTAGGTGTAATGTCATGTGTTGTATTATATATCTCAGTGCCATGACAGAAGCAGCAAAATGCCAGTCAGGCGGCACACTTTGCTAGGCACACATATTTGGCTTACGTGATTTTAAGCCATGCCCTTAATTACTACAGCCACCCCCCTTTGAGAGACCCCCAGTTTTTCCATCCCTCTTAAAGCCCTGGTCTGCCCAACTCTAAATACAGCAGTCTGTTCGGCAGACAAGGTAATCCACCACATTTGTGAAGCAGTACACAGTCCCCCCAACTCTAAATAAGGGCCATAATTCAAACCTCTCACTTATTCTAAAGGATACACGTTTTAAAATGATTACACTTGGAAAGGTCATCTAAAACCACAATCCTTTTTTTGTGTTCAATAAATGTTATTGATTTTATAATGAAAGCAGTACAGAGAAAGTGAGGAGGGAGAATAAAAAGATTCAATCTCCAACTTCTGACAGTTGCCGAGGGTATACAATAATGTGGCCTTTACAGATACAGATGATAAAGGCATGAAATAACAATAGACAGGAATCCAGCATGTAAGAAGGAACAGAAGCAGTTGGTACCTGGTTATGTAGATCAAAAAGGACCGGGTGAAATTAACCAGGTGGAACTGTCAGACGTTTACCTCCCACAAATGCAACAATGATGTAGTAAATGAAAAAGATAGAAAGGAGGATAGAGAGGGGAGTGGAGGAGAAGCAGGGCAGGAAAGAGAGGGGGAGTCATGTGATACTATGTGCATGGAGGCTCCGATAATCAGATATGATAAAAAGAGGTAGAGGTAGTGGTCAGTAGGTAACTGAGAGATTTCTCTTTTGGTGAAAGAATCAGAAATAAAAAGGTCAAGCATACTCCAAATACCCTGAGAGGGGGCCGGCAACCTCTTGCATGAGATTGGTTGATATGTGTACTGTGGAGATAGGTTACCCAAGCCCACCTGGTATGATAGAATACATTATTGGAGTATTTCCAGTCAATTAGAATAACTTTAATAGCAATGGTGAGAAGAACATCAAGGAGTGATAGGTCATTGGGAAAAAAATCAAATTGATCAAATGGAGGGTCTGCTATCTGAGGCCCTAGGAGGATGATCAGAAGGCATAGTGAAATAAGTGATCTAAATATTTTCTGAAGCTGTAAAGACACCTCCCACCAGTAGGATTGCAGATGAGCGCTGGAGAAGAACATGTTTCCTTGTCACCGTGGGGCGAGTTGCAGGCCCAGCATGTATTAGCGTCCTTCAACTTTAACCGGAGCATTTTGGCGGCGTCCAATTCATGGGGTGCTCTGAAAAGAGTCTGGTGTGGGTTAACGACAGGATCAGTTTATGTTGGAGTTCCCTAGACCAGGTGCCCACATCTGGTAGAACAAGGTTATTGAAGGAGAAAAAAGAGGACCATTTCTGTTCTAGAGGTGGATGCTGAGGACATGTTTTAGTAGTGAGTAGTTTGTAGAATTTTGAAGCGGTGTGACCTTGTGAAAGAAAGGTTTGTATTTTGGGAATGAGTTGAGAGTTAGAGAGAGGACCCATTTTAGTGATCTTTGCTTTTCCTTTGAGAAAGCCATTAAAGTCTAGATTAGACAGGTTATGTTTATGTTGTAGGGACAAGAAAGGTAGCGTACCGGAGGTATCGTTTAAGATAGAAATCGTTGTAATCCCTTTGGCAGCACACAAATGTCCAAACTCACGAGAGTTGGGAGTGAATAGTTTCTTGTTATACCAGAGGGATGCCATAGTTGATGTACGCATGGTAGTTTCCAATATTGAATCAATGGAAAGCATAGGGGCTATAGTGTCCCTAAAAATTATATGTGATTGGGAGTAGAGATAGTTTGACATTGTCAGAGTGGATGAGAGTGGAAAGGGGTGGCACATAGCAGCCTCAACCTCGAGCCAAATAGGCTTGAGTCTATAACCACAATCATGATGCACTGACATCTATCATGAGAATGGCACATCAGCTTGTAGATATGGCCTGTATAAGTGTGTTAGGCCTGTTTAGGCACATCGGATGCAACTCATGAAAAATTTAAACCATTAATCTCTGATAACATGGATAACGATGTCACAGATGGTGCTTTCCATCGCTGTGCGAAATCCTTTGACACTGGTGATGTTTTCTAAGTGCCTGATTCTTTGTCAGGCCTAGTAAAGGTTTTTTTTACCGCTGGTGCTTTTACTGCTGAGAAGTTTTATTTATTTTTAATTTATTTTTAATTTTTGTTTATTTTTTATTAAAAGAAATTGTCCTCATAAGCCTCTTTAGTGGAAAGAAAAAACAATGACGTTCTTCCACTCGCACATCTTGACGGGTACCTAAATGCCTCTACTCTCTTATGCCTTATAACAAATTGGGTAGATATGAGTAGAGAGGGAGGTCGAGATTTCTGATGGCCCTTGGACTCAACACTCCAGCTACCCTCTTGTCTTTTTGTCTGCTTTCTCCCTCACTCTGTCCGACCAGCAGACAAAACTGCAAGGACTCAAACCCAAATGTCTGGAGAGGCTGATAAGGCGTAATCATAGGACCTCTGAAAATCTAATTATTATCATATTAAAGCATCACACCATTCCAAGAAGGGAAGCCAAAAATGAACATCTCTCAGACTCTTCCTATCTATGGTGGCTATATTTTTATTTGAGACCAAAAAATTGTGCAAACTAGGATAAAGTGGGGACACCCATAGCTTGCAGATTTCCCTCCACGCCAACAATCTAATGTAAAAATTAACCTTGCCTGACCTTTAGTAGGCTTTACCTCAGGCTCCAACTGACCGAAGATAACAAGTAAAACGCTTACCTTTACATGCAGCGTAAGCATTTGAGACAGCGCCTTACTCACTTTGCTCCAGTAGGTTTGCAATTTTATACACATTTTAAAAACATGTGGACATCGTCCGCTTTTGTGTTACCACACTTTGGGCAGGGGACTTCACCTCATCTCCCAAACATTGACAGCTTCAAGGGTGACCAATATGCCCTATGAATGGAAAAGAGATGATTTATCCTCAACTGATTTATAAAGCATAGCCATAGAAACTTGCCAGTATTTCTCCAGCGTATTTTTCCCACAACTCCACTGGCAGCGTAAAATTGCCATCCTCGATTTCCAACAGTATCCAGTAGATGGTCGCCAATTCCTTCTTTTGACTAGGTTGCTGCTTCAGCTTAACTCTAAATTGTTTTGTTCACCTATCCTTGTTAACGGGTCAGAGAACCAACTTTGCATTTGTGCATCTTTATACCTGGATAGGCGAAAGTTAGTAAGCTGGCTGCAACTCTCCCGGGAGATAAGCTCCCCATCACTTATTATCTGGTCCCATTGAATAAGTCTCCCCTCTATTAGAGGCTTGGCCAGAATGTCTTTTGTCCACTCAGGGGAGACGGGACTATCCCAGATGGGGGCTAAAAACTGTGATAGGGAAATTTTAAAGTTTTCCTCACTTTATACCAAGTCTCTGCTAGCCCCCTCAAAATCTTCAACCTGACCTTTTTAACACATTTTGGGTCAGCATATTTGAAGATAAACCCCTCCTGACCTCCTGGCTTCAGATTCGCAACTGTGGACCAACTTCCTCCTATCATAGAGGGGTTTGGGGAGTTAAAGAAACACTTCTCATTTTTTAACAGAAATGCCCATGAATAGAAAAGTAAGTCCCGCAAGGCCAATTCTCCTTTCTCTACCCTTCTCCGCAGCTTCTTCCAAGCTATTCTTGGTCCTTTACATGCCCATATAAACGAACCCAAGTCTCCTTGTAGCTTTTTAATCCATTTTGTATTGGGCGGAAAGGGGATTGCATCAAAGAGGAAGGTCAGCTTTGGGAGGATTAACATTTTGCTCAGATTACTTCTTCCGAAAAGTGATAATTGAAGATGAGACCAGGATTTCAAAAGTTTCATAATCTCCTTTCGGACTATATCGAAGTTACGTTTTGTTATTTTACTAATGTCATGAGATATCCTAACTCCTAGATATCTGATCTTGTTCTTTCCATATTCCCCTTCGATGTTCCAGGACATAATTTCAGACTTGTCTTCGCTCACCTCACAACCTGATGCCCCCCCAAAGTCTGTTGTTAGGGCCTTCAAACAAGGCCATGTTAACAAGGTGTTTGTGGTTAAAATCACAATATCATCCGCAAAAAGCCCCAGTTTTTTTTCCCAGCCAGAAAAACTGAAGGGTAGAATTTCAGGGTCCTCTCTGATCTTTCTTGCCAGTGGCTCTCTGTATAGATTAAAGAGCAGAGGCGAGAGAGGACAGCCCTGTCTTGGTCCTCTGGATATTGTAACTGGTTGAGCTAAAGAGCCGTTAACTAGAATCCTGGCTTCTGTGGCTCGATAAAGACCAGCAAGAGCATTACAAAAATTTGTACCTAAGTACAAGGAGGTGGCGTCTTCTTTCAAATAGACCCAATTTACGCGGTCAAAAGCCTTAGCAGCATCTAGGGCCACCAGGGAAAAAGTAAGATTATAAGTGGTTGCTAAATCTATTGTACCGATCACTGAAAAGGTCAGATCTTTCAGGAATCTTCCCCGGAAAAAACCTTTTTGGTGTTCAATTATTAACTCAGCCATCATCCCATTCAATCTATCCGCCATGATCGTAGTGTAAATCTTATAGTCACTATTTAGCAAGGAAATAGGGTGATAAGAATCACATTTTTTGGGGCATTTTCCCGGCTTCAATATTAGCGCTATTGTGGCTTCCTTCCAGGAGGATGAAATGTCCATATGTTTGATGAATAGCACATTAAAAAGATTGACTAAATTAGGAACTAGAATATCTGCCAAAACTTTAAAGACCTCTTGGGGAATGCTGTCTGGCCTCGGGGTCTTCCCTTTTTTTAACTGAGCCATTATTTTACCCACTTCCAGGGCTCCTATCTCTCTATTTAAGAGTTCTGCTTTTTCCGTAGTCAGTGATTTCCCTTGCCATGTCCTACCCATCTACTGACAATATCTTTAGAAGGCCTAAGATCTTCTTGATAGACTTTAGTAAAATCGCTTTGAAATACCTGCTCAATTCCTCTACTGTCACCCACCAGGCTACCCGATTGATCACATATACTTTCCTCAATTTTGTTTCTTAGTTGTTCCTTCTTTACCTTCCACGCCAGAAGTTTGCCACAACCTTCACTATATTCAAAATGAGCTATTTGGCTGGCCTCCCATCTCTTTCTCACCTCTTCTTGCAATATGGTAGACAAACTTGCCTTCGCCTGTGACACTTCTCTGTGCCATCTTATCCTAGCCTCCTCATCTATCCTTGGATCAATTAATTTTTCTTCCAAAGAACGGATCTTCTCCTCTTGTGTTGCCACTTCTTGATGAGAGTTTCTCCTTTTCTCTGTTGCTTGTGCCCCAAGTCAACCCATAAGAAATGCTTTATAGGCATACCATACAACGCCATGGGCTATGGATCCCCAATTATGTTAAAAAAATTATTTTGTTTCTGTTTTCAGAATTGGTACCATTTCCTCTTGCAACAAGATTGTACGGTCGAGGGTCCATCTGGACTGGGTACCAGCCTTACTAACCTCCAACGTGAGCAGCACCGCTGAGTGGTCTGACAGGTGGACCCCCTTATGCTCTACCTGCTGTACTTCATCTTTCACTTACAATCCACCAGAAAATAATCAATCCTTGACTGGTGCCTATACTTCTTATTAAAAATAGTAAAACCTCTTTGTTTCCCTACTTTTTGTCTCCATATGTCCAACAGACCCAGTTGTTTCATCATGTGCTTAATTAAACTGCGCGTATTAGGGTTAGTCTGAGCTCTACTATGTATGGACTTATCCAGTATGTTATTCAACACAACATTAAAATCACCAGCCAAGATGATTGGATCTGACGAGATTAAAAGTTCAGCCAACAGATCTTGTAAGGGACCCACTTCATCATGATTTGACCCGTAGTAGCCCGCTAACCTGAATGATTGAGCCAGGATCTTAACTTTGGCTACTACCCGTCTACCCGCTTTGTCAAATGTGTAGGAGTCCAGACTCACTTGCAGTCCACGTTTGACTAAAATGACCACCCCTTTTGTCACTGCTGTTTGGGCTGTACATGTAAAGTGTGCTACACATTTCGTAGCCTTAAAGAGCTCTACAGCTTCCTTCTCAGTTAAATGAGTTTCCTGGGCTATAATAATATTGGCTGGAGAATCCTTAAAATACTGGAGTATTTTCGCCCTCCTTCCTCTAACCCGTAAGCCATTTAGGTTCCAAGACAGTTTGTTTATGATCCCTCCCTTGTTTTTACTACCCATCATCAAATACTGCTAAAAACTTGTTTCCATAGACATTTAAAGAGACTCTAGAGGATAAGTTTTTTTTATTTTTGCCCAACTGCTCCCCACCCTGTGCATCCTCCCCCCCACAGAGAACCCCCCCAACTTCTCCACAGCCGAAAGGCCATATGGAGTTCCCCCCAAAGCGCATTACCATCATGTAATAGTTTACCATGCCTGTGAACTTACTAGTATATATTTTTTCCCTCAAAACTGAAAAGGAAATCCTACTCATATTCTTTTCTTTATTTTTTGTTTTTCTTTCATTTTTTCCATCTTATTGTTGTGTGTTTTTTTAAAATATTTCTTTTAATTTTGTCATCAGACTTTTTCCTTTTCTCTTTTTTCCTCTCCCTTCTCTCCTCAGCTACTGACCCCCCCCCCCCCATCTCTTTTTCCATAACTAAACATCCGGTAAAAGTAACATCTTGCCCCTCTTTACTTTACTACTTTTAATTTAAACTTAACTAAACAGGATAGCAAAGTAGCAGGGTTGAAAAAAGGACATTAACCAATGAGATTCCTTTTTATTTGCTTAAACATCTTTTAGAAACTCGTCTACCTACTCTCCGGAGTGAAAGATAAGCATTTTATTGTTAATCATCACCTTTAAGTACGCCGGGAATCTCAACTTCACTACCGCTCCTAGGCTTCTCAGCTGGTCCATTCTTTTTTCAAGCTCCTATTGTCTGTTTGAAGTGGCAGCTGAAACATCTGACCTAATTTCATAACTAACGCCTCCACTTCTACAGATTTCAGGCTCAAAGCTTTTGAGAGTATTTTCTCCTTTAATGAGAAGGTTAAGAAATTGACCAATATTTTCCTAGGCTTCGTCCTATTTGCGTTTAGCCTAAAGGGGTCTCTATGTGCACGCTGAATATCCTTACTTATCTCTTCTTCAGATTCTTGTAGGTGCAGCTCCTTTTTATCATGCGTACTACAAAGGTCTTGATATCTTCTCCTTCCCTACCTTCAGGGACTTTCAAGGTTTTTATATTGTTCCTCCTCCGGAAATTTTCCAACCTTTCTACTCTGTCCAGATACTCATAATCTGAAGATTTTAACTTTGCGATCTCAGCTGAATTTGTGCTGACCTTCTCCCTGAGCTCTTTCACTTCCCCCTCCAGTAGGACTGTTCTGCTACTAAGGTCATCCATCTTTCGCTCCAAGGTATCACAGGCTTGTCGACTCTCCCTCTGATTTCCCTCCAAGGTCTCAAACCTTGATCTAATCTCAACTGTCAAGGCTTTTAACAGACCACTCAGCTGTAGTTCCTCACTCCCCAACATCCCTGAAGTGTCTAAAACTACTCCCCCCTGTGCTCCCAGCTGTGCTCCCTGCTGTACCCCTTCCTGCCTAGCCGGGGAATTTATACTCTCTTCGACTAAAGGCACAGCCAATACTTGATACCTATTAGGGGAGATATTACTTCTCCAGTCAATAGCATCAGATGAATCTTTGGGGGTATCACTCTCTCCGTGGTCTTTTCTTTATTTAACTCTTTTTCCTCCTCCATCCTGCCCTTTGTTAAGAAGACAGTTTGGGGCACAACCTTAAAATATGTTTTAAGGGAGGGGGTTACCTTAATCCTCTGGGCAGCCTTCTGCTTCTGAACTTCAAGATTTTTTTCCTTTGCCTTTCTTGTTTTACTTGTCGTCGTTGTTTTGCCCTCCTCCTCCTCTCCCGGGACTCACAACCACCTTTCGATCACCTCCCTTCCCTCATTTAACCCCTTTGCCTTTTTTTTTTATTCCTAAGTGTTTATCGAGGGTTGGGGGATGGGGGTGGAGGCAGTGGCTCCTTACCATTGGACTGGAGTGTGGAGGAGGGACTGCAGATCAACAACGTTTTCTCAGTAGGGACCCCAGGGGACCGGTCCTCATCTGAAGGTTCCTTACTAAGATCAGATGGTTCTGAACCCTCGCCTGATATACACTTTCTCTCAGGCAGACCTGCCAGACCTGCCAGGCCGCTATCTCCACAACCTCCTTTCCCCCGGAAGAGGATTCTGGCAGCTACGCCTCGCCCTCTTCGGAGCTCCAGGGCCGCTCTTCCCCACAGCTGTTACCGACGCCGCCTCCATCCTGCCGCAGAGCAGCACACACAACGCCGATCTCCCTGAGCTGAGGAAATTTGGGCAAAAAATAAGAGAAGAGACGAGGGGATCAAACTTCTATTCTGTCCACATCCGCGTCGATTCCTTTGAGTTAGCTCACAGAGTCATAGTAATCGCTAGTTCCCTGAGCACTCCGTGGGTGCTTCCGCGACCGGCTAAGCGTGGCCGCCATGTTCTCCCTCTCACTGCTGTGAAGTTTTGCAGAGTTCCCAATTTTCACATGCCACAAGGTTTGTGAAATTGGCCGATTTCAGTACATCTTTGCCTTTGCAAAGTTTTTCTCAACACTACAAACCATGGACCTCATTTATGAGAAGTATTACATTGCTGCATGAAAGCAGCGATGCAACACTTCTCGGTGTGCCCTCCTTGCGACACCATTGATGCGTCATATTTACTGTATGACGGATCATATTGCAAGGAATGACAGATACGTCAGTATTTCTGACTTATTTGTCGGCGCAAAAGTGGCGCATTGTTGGAGTTGTGTCAGAAGCGTGACTCAGCTCTAAGCAATGTTCCTTTCACATGGGGCAAGCCCCATGTGAAAGGGCCTCCATCATCCTTACGCCTGCCATGATTTCACTGCACCACTCCTGCGACCCTGACTTGCGGGGGAACACCCACACTGCATACATTATACCAGACAAAGGTATAATGTAGCACAGGGGTTTACGAATCTCCCTAGATGCATAACTTTGTAACTATGGCACAACATGGCGCATTATTTGCGCCCTGACGCTGCGTCACTAAAAGTAAAGCAACAGTGGCGCAAAAGTAACGCAGGCCTTCATAAATAAGGCCCCATGTTTTCACAGCATTCGAAGATAAATCACACCCACAGACCTACATACAGTGGAAAACGTTTGCAAACGTTTTCTTTGCAAAATGAACGTTTACAGAATTATTCAATGCACAAAGTCAAATACATTCTTTGCAAATTTAACTTTTGAAACCTATGTCACAAAAGTCACAATTGTCCTGCTAATGTAGGAAAGTATAAACCTGTGAGAGGTTTGCCAGGTTTTCCATAGAACTATGCAAAGGTTACAAAGAAAATATCTTTTCACCTTCCAACATCCCTGGTGATTTCCTATTGCTGAGCAGACCAGAGATCGGCCTGAACTTCCGCAACAGTAAGGACACTTCAGGAGCCTGAGCATGAACCCCTAAATCAGGGCAGCAGGCATTTCCAGCGTGCCAAGCAAGTGTGTAATTGAAAGGGAAAGCAATGAACAGCTTATGCATGACTGGATTCGAAAGATTGAACTTGTGAACATAGGCGAAGAGCCATAGCGGGAAGGCAGCCTTCACTTCCATACTCACCCTGATGCAAATGTCATCTGCCTCACACACTGCTTCATGGCGAGTTTAAGCAATAATACGCGCCGGGGGCCATAGATGAGCTAATCTGGGATTCTACCGCCTACTCCCAGGCTGCTCATCCATTAGCACGCCCTGAGCCCCCCTCACAGCTCTCTACCTCTGTACAACCCCCCTTCCATCAGAGAGAGGTCCATCACTTGCAAGCACATCTTATAGAATATTTATGTAGCAATGTGGCACGCATGCAAAAGAAGAGCAAGTTGCTTCTCATAATTTTTAGCATCGTCTTTTTAACATTGTAAATCTCCTAAAAAATGTTTTGCTATGTCAGGAAAAATCTGCTCAGATTAAAAACATGAGACTATGTTAATGTAAATTATGGCTCTGGATTATTTTTTTTTAAAACCCTCAGGTGAAGTTGTAGACATCACCCTTGGTGAAGTCAAATTAAGTTTTCTGGCTTCGCTTGAGGCGAGGTTTCTGCGCCTGGCTTCAGCATCATTGGAGTTTTTCAGCTGCAGATTGGCCCCTAGGCCGAACACTGTGTCTGCCGGAAGGAATCAGACGGTCTACAGACTTGCCACCAGTCGCGGCAGGCATGGCTCGTAGGGGAGGGGGTTGGCGTGGGGGAAGGGATTACGCTGGGAAGAGGAAGCAGGCAGCCAGGCTCTCTCCATTAGGCCAATCACAACGCTGCAAGCAGTGTTGTGATTGGTCAGGCCTCCGCCCAGCCAGCGGCTTATGGGGAGTCCATGCTCTCCATGCAGGCTGCATTGCAGCCTGCTTGGAGAAGGGCAGAGTGCGCATGACTAGTTTGGGCGGGGCCTGAGGGCTGACCAAACAGTCTTTGCTCAGGAGTGGGCACACCACTCCTCCCCTGCCCTGGTTGCAGAGCAGCAACCAGCAACCACACATAAAAGGGTAATAACTGGAAGTTAATATCATTTTATGTTTCTGCTTCTCGCACTTCAAGAAAGCAGTGGGGTGACGCTCCTTCGCCTTAGTGGTGGAGCCGCCCCTGCTGCCAACTTATAAATATATTTCACTGTGTGAGGAGGGGTTGGGGCCTCAAAGGGGACGGTGCCAAGTAACAAGCACTACCTAGAAGACACTATGACCATGCCAATTCCCCACCCCCTCTCAAAGAAAAAAACACAATGGGCCATTGAGGCTGTAGTCAATGTCCTGGGATATTGTTACACCCTTTAGGGAAACTGGATGTTCAGAGCATCTAAATACGAGGAGGAAAGTTTCCAGCTCGGTTTCCATGCCTCAGAGTAATTTCGGCTCCCCACTGTGTGTCTGTGTGAAGGGAGCCAAAACTGTTTGACACTCTGTGGTACTGTGTGAGTTGGCAGGTCTGTGTCTGCCTGCAGCTCTGTCGCTCATCAAGGTACGAGATGCCAGAGAGGGAGGCATGAAATGAGGCAGAAGGAGCAGGGATTCATGCGGAGAGAAGGTGGGTGGGAGAACTGAGGCTCTTTAAAGTTAGCAGAGTAGGGGCGAGGGCTCAGAACAGGGATTGATTGGCAAGTGGGCCATCTACAACCCTTTATAACATCAGGAATAGGTTCCCCAGAGCGTTCAAGGGCTGCCTGTCAAGTGACACTTGAGATGACTCAGAAAGACCTAATTTGTAGAGGGAAGGTGGGAGCCTGAACAGGATGTGGCTGGTATTTAGTTTCCTCTGCACCCAAAATGGCCGCTAAGGTAGGGTGAGAGTCACTGCTTTCACAAGACCATAATTCATGAAAGTTCAAGCTTCCATATAGCAAGAGTGTGGGGATGGAGTGTGTTGCAGTAAAAGTGCCAGAGACTATCAAGTGAAATAATGTTGAAATGGCCTCTCTACATTCAAATAAGAGCTGGGAAGAAACATGAAGAGAAGGAGACCATGAGATGTGGAAGATCATTGAGATAAAACAGAATGTGAATTTGAGAACGTAGATAGAGTCTCTCAAGAAAATCTTACATGACTTCTCCCCCGTCATCCTCTGCTAAATCCATGGGCTCCTGCCCTTGACTTCTCTTTATATGTCAAGAACCACGTCAATAAAAAAACACAAGCAACATTGTGCCAGATTGCATCAGTGGACACAAACAAGCCCTGCCTCCATTGTATGAACTTACAGTCCACAGTCCGGTGCCTCACCACGCATTCACTGAATCAATACACTACCCGAAAAGTTGTTCTCCACAATTTGCCTCAATTTCTCACCAACCATTTCAAGCGCATCTCCCCTACCTTGATGAAGTAACTGCATTGAGTCACTCTCCATGCTACAATCCACTTCAACGCTGGTTGTGTGAGCTGTAAGGCACTCCTCCCGAGAATCCCTGACTACCTTGGGCCTGATTCACAAAGGTATGCTTAGAGGAGTGCCGACATAAAGATAGTACTCATAAATGCCCTTTGTGAATTCCCAAAGTCTTAAAGGTAGACGTTTTGTCTAAGTTTAGACCTAACTTCGAAGTTTGCCTTTGTGATTCGAGCTCCTTGTTTCGAATTGTGATGAGGCCATTTCACAAAGGCATTATTCATGAGTTTTCCTAAAGTGCTAGAGGATTACTACACATTTTTCTGGACTCTATGGCTTTTTGATTAACGATGTGTACTCTAACCCGACATGTGCAGGAGTTTTTCATCCACTAGCACCTGCATATGCAGCCTGCCCGGTCGTACAACTTCTAACCATGTATAATAAAAGCATCTGAGAGGCCAGACTGAAATTTGGATACTTTAAAATACTGCACAAATGGCATTGGTCTCCTCAGAAGCTGTTCTGTACACGTTTGGCACTAAAGAACTCCTGCTGGAGATGCAACAGGCCCTGAGGGGATATGATATATACTGTGGTTAACTCAGACCAGTCACCTTGTACTTTGTCCCGCGTTAGAACTAGGCATGCTCCACCATGACCACTGGTGTAACGAAAATTGAGTGGGCCTCCCTGCACGGTACTTAGTGGGCCCCCCTCCGGGCTCTATCGGGAGCTCTCCGGCCGGAGTGCAGTGCCGAGGGGGCCCCTTGGAGCTTTGGGCTATCCCCGCACTGCGTGGGCTGCGGGGCCCTGTGTTACGCCCCTGACCATGAACACAAAACCCCTAGAATGACAAACCATAAAAGATGCTGGACAGCCTCTTTCTTGGAGACAGCAAAACTCCGCATTCTCCGACAATTGAAGTCACCAACATCCCGGCTCTCGAGGATCGATGTGACTATGACGATAATGGCCTCTGACGAATGCTTAATTTACAAACCTATTGACCAACTACACATCTTTGACGGCATCTGGAACCTGTATCTAACCTGAAGCTGATGCAAACATAAACTTATCTGTTAATGAGATGCTTCACTTTTTCCCTGTATCTATTAGTAAGATTGTAAAAGAGCTGGGTCTGTCTTATGAGGATACTTTGATATCCTTGAGGACAAGGACCAACTTTGTAAGTTTCAATCCATTTCCTACCTGTCAGGGTTTAGGAATGTTGATGGTGACATGGTGCTAGAGCCTGGTTACTCTACCATCACACTGACAGGTGGTAAATGGTTTTTGTCACCATTGCTTTATCTTCTAGAATGGTCCTGTTTGATTCTTTGCCAGGTTTTTGTTAACACCTTCGCTGCGGTGCGAATTCCGCCGCAGTGCTGGGACATTTCAATCTCGGGCGTAGCTCGGACATCCCCCGGCCATCGTGCGCACACGCCCACCTTGACTCATGACGGCCCCTGGCCGTCATGAGCACGGAAGAGGCTAAACCAGTAAAATATATATGTAAACAAGGATGAGATTCTAGGTGTTCCCCACTACCCAAGTTACTGAGTACTCAGTCTGTGTTGGAAAGTTAGCCTCCCAAATGTCTTTGACTCCGCAGATAGTTCTAGACAAGCATTCAAAGTTTAGGTAAAAGAAGGCAATGTGAGATTGAAATATGTGTATTCAGGGCTCTGGATTAGGGGGTTCTAGCTGGGTCAGCCCACCTATATTTACACTTCCCCCACCATGATCCTGGCCAAGGGCAGAGCTTCTATTAGTAAATATCCCTTAAATAAACTGAATTCTCCTTGGAAGACTCACAGGAAGCAAGGTTTGCTCTGCACTATTGGCATTTATGGAGGGTGTGGGTTTATGGTCTGAGACTTCCCTTCACTTGTCAGAGGAAAGATATTTCCCTCAGCTAGGGTATTTAACAGGCATCATTTTCTGATTAAAATTTGACCATTTCTGTTTCTGGATGTGATATGGTCATTTTACTTGTACACTCTGCACTTCTTATCTTTCATTTGGAGCTGTCTGAGAGATTTACGAGTTCCTCAAAGGATCGGCTCAGAATACAGATGGCTGGGGAAAGCAGAGAGAGAATAGGAAACCTGCCTTTTTTAATTTTTAATAATCCACAGTGTTTATGTGAGAACTGTAAAATGTATTTTATGAATACGCTGCAAGGTTGGTAACCTGAACGTATGCTGGTATGCTGTAATGGAGTTGATCAGCTGGGTTCTAATCCTCAGTTCCTCTATCTGAAACATTTAAAGTGCTTAGAAACAGGCTGGTAGAAAGCCCCATGCACATAACTAAACGTTTGCATTATAAAAGGAGGAGTGAGCACATCAAATGGCATACAATTTGACAAATAGACGAGATGCATTGTGGTAAACTCAGTGTATGATAACATTCACTTCAGAGAGTAACAAGTGAAATTTGAGGGTGCTGGAAATGTTGCTTGCAGTCTTCTCAGGTTTACATTACTTGTTGTATGTCTATGAAACTGGCCCCCATGTCACCCTTGAAAGGAACACTGCCAGCACTCGGACATTGAGCAATTGTAATCAATGTGGCACCGCCAGGGCATGTCAGCAGTACTGGTATACTTTTAGCAGACACCAGTTTGTTCACAAGGGCACCTCCAGGTACCAAAAGATCCCTGTAACCTGCTGAGTCCCCCAGGGCTCCATACAGTTTCCTGTTACCTTCAATCTCTAGATGGAGCCAGTTGTTGTTCTACTCACATATAACAACATCACGATTCACCATTATGCTGATGATACACAACTCTACTTGACAGTCTCCTCCGCTTCAGATATTCAACACATCAAACACTGCCTGCATATCATCCCAACCGAGATGTCTAGCACCCACCTGAAGTTCAGCCCAACCAAGACAAAATCCCCATTATTTGCCAAGAACAACAAATTAACAACAGTGCAAACTTCGCTCATTGACATGAACCTTGATGGCAATTTACTGTATGCCAAGTCATTTGGATTCACCCTGGACACCAACCTCACATGCAAGGAGCACATTGCCAAAAAAACAAAAACGGCATTCTACCAACGTCAAACCATTTTTTCAAGAAGGTGACTTTAGAAATGCTTTTTAAACCCTCATACTCTTACATCTGGGTTGTGGAAACGCTCTGCTCCATAGCCTCCCAGGCTGCACACTGGCACCACTCAAGAGCATCCTACATGCCACAGCATGTCTCATGCAGGGCCTGAAGAAATGTGACCATATCACCTCCATTCTGATGGCACTCCATTGCTCGGTCTTTTGCCCAGAGCCATCTTCAAAGCCAGCTGCATCTTTTACCAAGCTATCATGACCCCTCCTTAACTTGCAGAGAGGCTCGCCATCTCTGGCCGCTAACAGCACACCTGCATCTAGGCCATCAACAGACTGGAGACTAAAAAATGTAAAAGAGTCAAATCAAGGCAGCAGGCTTTTCCATCTAAGCACCCGGATGTTTAGGAAAGAGTTGAAGACTCACCTTTTTCAACACATCACAGTGCATTAACTGACGTCAATGGAGCTACCTCTCCACTCACTCATTGACTTTATGCTTGTCTTTCACCCTGTACATCACTCTGATTCCTTTTAGCTAGGATGTGCTATAGAAATATGACACATAAACAAATATACTTCCAGGGAAATAACCTAATTTCCCACTGGACTCTTTCTTATGCTTCCAATTGTACATCATCGGCACTTGTTAGCCGGGGTGAAAAGCCTTTAATGGCACTGTCGGAGCATTCCTCCATCAGGCTGACATGCTTGCTCAATGAGAGACTACTTCTAAGCAGTAGGCCAGTACATCTTTAATAAAATTGTGGTTTTCTATAGAGTTGTACAAACACTGAACTTCAGTGTTCAGAATGCCTTTTGAAAACTCAAAGACTTTGCCATACAAATTGGTTATTGAAAAAAACAAGTTCACAGTATACTAAAGTGACATAGTGAGTAACTTACCTAACTTGAAACATGAACACTGCAACTCCAGGTGAGCTGCTAGACCCTTTGAGTGGAAATTGGCATCCCACATTGTCACGACTAACAAAGCAGTGTACCAGAAATACACAACTGACGCTGCTGCTGCAAAGCATTAACAGGTTACCAACTGACAAGGGCAGTCCGCAACCATTTGCACATTGGAAGTTGTTACAGAGAAGCAGCTTCCGCTCATCCAATGGCATCTTCTGATTTTGGAGAGAACAGATGCTAGGTCTATATATGTCATGATCCATGCTCCCCCTGATGTCTATTTTGCTTGGTGCCAGATATATTGGGACAGTAACCCATGTTGCCTCTGATGGACTCAGGAGACAAAACTTGCACTTTCAATTGTGAATGCACAGAGGAAGTTCTACTTAGCCTTACAAAGATCTACATCTCTGCAATTGCATCCATTCCCAGGGAGTTGCATTAAGTCCCCTCCATCATAAATAGTAGGGAGGCTCAATTTCCAGAAAGCTTGCCAATGGCCTCTGTGCGCTGTTAAAGATGACCATATCTTGTACAATAAAAATCAGTGGCGGCTGGTGGTATTTTAAATTGGTGAGCGTATTGCTAGCAAGCAAAGCAAGTGAGCCTGAGGCTTATAAGTTGGGTTTGGGGGTGTTCTTTCATGCTCTTCACAATGTCACATGCATTGCATGCCTTCTTAAATGATCATTCACGATCCAACCCGATGCATCCCAGACACCGTGGTTCTGAACCCCCATTATCCGGCTACTTCCGCCCTTCATACTGGTAGGCGTCCTTCCTCCCACAAGGAAATTGCCCTTATATCGTAAATTACTCCTCCTAAGGGCTGTCTTAATTCCTTTCATAGGACCGTATTGCCGCCCAGCTTCTGACTTCCCAAACACGCCTCTACCGTGAGCCAGCCCGCGCAGGTAAAGTCCTGACCACCTTCTCGGTTTTAATCCTTTTGATAGAGCGCGCGGGTCACCCGACCAATAATTTCGCCACTTCCGGCTTCGGGACCATATATTTCAAATCACCATATACATTGATCGGATGACCTCACGGTCTGCTATCAGATATTTGGGAATTCCTTTCGTTATCCTTCAGCGTACCCGACTTACCATCCACCGATGCGGGTACCTATGACCACAATGGATCAGGGAGCTAGCTGTAAAAGGAAAGGCAGCAAAATACAAACCCCACAAATAACGTTCAATACCTTTTGTAAAATGACCACGGACAACTGGAAGTTTTAAAGTCTTTATCTAATTTAGTAAAATTCTGAAATCATCAAATTCACAGTAATTAAGCAATCGATAATCAGAATAACAGAAAGTACATAGCTGAATAGCAAATAAGTCAGAGCAACCATTTATAAACTAACGGAACCAGGACACACTTAAATGAAGGATCAAGAATTAGAACGTTTAAGATGAATCTCTAAAGATGGGATAGGCTTTGATTAGGACTAGTATTCTAGAATTATTTCAAGGGAATGAGACAGGAGTCCGGGACATTCATATAACTATAGGAGAGTCTATGGAGAGAGACACGCTATGCTTTAAGGCAAAAGTTCTTTAGACAGTTTAAGTAAGGAGGTTCTAGACCATATCAGGAAATGACAAACTGCAATGCATAATATAATTTCTAACAGGTAGGGTAACATAGGAACACGTTATGAAACAAATGCAAATGACTTTATGATTCAATGGTTGCGGAAAGCATGGAAAATTAACATATGCAAAGGTATGTCTTTATTGAAGCAAAAGACAGAAATTCAGAAAGGTGCAAGGTTCAGAGTTTTCAGAGTGATATTTACCTAGACTGGTGTGGAAACCAAACCCTGGCCATGGGTCAGTTAAGGACAGGAAACCCTCAAGGAAGGATACCCCTCAATGGACAGCAGGTGCAGAATGGACACCCCGGACAGGACAGGAAGACCAGATTAGGATCAGGACAGGACCCTCAGGACAGGACCCTCAGGACAGGACCCTCAGGACAGGACCGGCACCCGCAGTTCGGAAGCAACGCCTGCGCTCCACCCTCTCTGCAGCTATCGATCACGACCCCGATTGGGTCAGCGAACTCCCAGCAAAGTGCTCCGCCAGCACTTTAAGGTTTAGTAAAACCTTAGTCTATGGTCAATTTCGGACAGAGTGCTCCGCAGTACTCTGTATCTTCAGTCACCTATTGAGTGCGTTGGGTCAGTGACAGGTCAGCTAAACCAGACAAGTCGGACAATTTCCCTAGGTGAACCCAGGGTAGATATACTGTTTTGGGACGGTGTACCACCCCCCAATGTTGCAAAGTGTCAGAATCCCTCAATTTGGATTGGTCCTAAGGTAGGCTTTGGGTAACACACCAATCAGAATAGACTATTTGGAGGCCTAATTTACATCTCTGGGCACCGCCTAGCAAGATTGGGGTTCCCATGAGAAAGCCGCACAGAATACAATGAAAAGAATACATTTCGATACAATAGAACATAATCATGATGCTTCTGCTGGGTGAAGGTGCTCTTTCCCAGGGTGGCTCTGGCATCAACCTTCTTTGGCCTGAGTTCAATGCCAATGGCAGCTTCTAGATTCTGCGCAGAAGTACCCTCCAAGATGGACTCCCCAGCCCAGCACCCCTCCGAGTCGAGGATACATGAAAAGTAAGCGAAAACAAATTAAAACATAGAAGTGACGGTATGAAAAACACATCATTGGTTTTGTACTTTAAACTTATCATTATAAAAATATACTATGCAGTTTAAATGTTAGAAACATATACACTGTCACAAGAGCATCACCACGTTATTCACGAAAGCTGTGTATTACGCATGCGCACCCTTTCCCACCAAACTTATAACTACGTCATGTCACGTGAGTGTGACTGACGCATGCGCAGAAGCCATTTTCCAAGCGGCGGCCATGTTTTAGAGACATGGATTAGTTGTATTAGAAATACACGTACGCAAGCTTCCTCTACTTCGTTCGAATATAAAAATAAAAGATTAGTAAGACGTACAAATTTTATTAATTGATTACACACGGGCGAGGTTCATGACTCGAGCAAGTCGCGATGCGAAGCTTGCTCTATCAATCCCCTCTTTGATGATATTTACTATCATCACAAAAATAATGGAACCAGATGCCAACTTCTTCACACCTTATACAACTCTATCTCTTCCAACAAGCGATTCAGCTTCTCTTTCTCATTTTTGGTAGGGTGAGAATTTTTCACCTTTTTGTATATCTGATTATTCATTTCCTCTAGTTCAAGCTCATCCACACTTCGTTTCACTCCTCTGGCATTCACTTGATGCTTTCTGGTGTGCTTACGGCATTTGCAACAGACAAATATGAAAAATAGGATAAGACCTATAATTCCAATTGGCATCAGTACCTTGAACAATAAGCTTTTACCTAAACTAGCAAGCCAATGACCTACATTTGAGAGACCATCTACCAGTCTCTTCCAGGCACTGTCAACCTCGAGTGGTTTGAGTTCCTTTTCCAAATTAGTAATGTTTTTCACATATCTTTTGAGCTGCACACTTTTGTCCGGAATATAAGTGCAACAATGTTGCGCCTTCAACATCCGGCAGACTCCGCCCTCTTTTGCTAATATGGTGTCAAGAGCAAGTCTGTTCTGCAAAACCATTGATCTGATCGCAACCATTTCGGTATTGACCAGCAGAAATCCATGAGCTGTGTCCGTAGACAACACATCCACTATAGTGGACAATTTGCAAATTCTGTGAGTGTTCAGAACCACTCCCACTCCAGGTATCAGTGCACTGAAAATACTACCCATTATTTCACCTACGCTTTCTCTTTTACTACGCACTAAGCCATTAGTATTTTCATTGCTTCCAGCAACTTCATTCACATGGTATATTTTCGGGAAGACAATGCCAAAATAGCAGCTTCCATACCAGTGATCCGGCAATTTGAAATAAGCCTTGTCTCCACATATATAATAAATTCCAGGAAACACAGGCTCTGACCCATTTTTGAAACCCCATCCTCCAATTACCTTGTAATTATGTTCACATTCACTGGAACCAATGAAAATGTTATTATAATATCTAGTCTTCTCGCGGTGAAGACATAGCTTTCCTTTCTTTTCAAAATCCAGCAACAGAGCAGGTCCCGCCCCACCATTTGAGGTGCCTTCCATGTTCTCAGCCCATTTTGGTGTTTTCTGTCTTTCGTCATCTGCCTTTCTTTGTATTTTTATTCTCCTCTTCTCTGCCATGTTCAGGAACATCTTTTCCTGTTCACGCAAAGAGCAGGTCAAGTTATCTCTGTGTGCGTCACCTATGTCGATATTACCTATAGTCAGAAAGTATTCGCCCATGTAGCGAGTAACGTCACTTTTGGTATGTACAGGATTCAAGTTCCCACGTATAGGAAGTTCAGAAAAGATCACGTCATTGTTAGAGTAATAGTACTGTAATGGTCCTCTTTTGTAAAATAAGCTTGCTAAAATGCTACAGGATATTCCATATGTCAGGGGCAGGTGATGGTACGTCACACCTTCA
The DNA here is from genome assembly GCF_964261635.1 of Lissotriton helveticus. Classification (NCBI taxonomy): domain Eukaryota; kingdom Metazoa; phylum Chordata; class Amphibia; order Caudata; family Salamandridae; genus Lissotriton; species Lissotriton helveticus. The sequence goes on from NC_136071.1 coordinate 144,283,711, forward strand.
GCTACAGAGGTAGGTAGCTTCATGCAGACATAGCAATCCTCAATTTCCATAGTTTCTACATAGTGTATTAACAAGTTTGCGAAAACATTTAAATGTGTCTTATTCTTAACTCCATGGTAATGTAGTCCTCCCTCATCTGATGCTTCTAGGTCTCGTTTTGTTTGTCTGAGTGCTCTCTCATGTCTTGCTACACTCTGTGTTGTCAGCTCTTCTTTGTCAGTATTTACAATCTCAGTAGGGTCAACATTAGTATTTTTGCTCACCGCAAAAGGAATGAAAACTGTTAGTCCTATCCAAACTAATATCACTATAATTATACTACATACACATACCTTGCAGCATGTTTTGCAACAACTGCGACTAGGTCTACCATTCACGTTTGAATCAGACATTTTGGCTCAGAAGAAGTTTCTCGACCCCTCTTTGTGTCTTTACACGAGTAGCTTACTTTGTGCAAATTCACGGTGGCTCGTCTTCTTCTTCGGCAGAGTACTCAGCGACTGGTTCTCCGTCGCTTTCGTCAGTTATATCAAGATCTTCAAATTCTTCCAAAACGAGCGTCCATTCAGGAGACTTGTACTTTTTGTTTTGTCTTTTTATTCGATCGCTCCTTCTTTTGGAAGTGTCTTCTGGTTGCTCTGCTATGCGAGAACTTCTCCTTTCTTCTGCACGTTTTTCTTCTACCGTTTTTATCCTCAGTCTCAATTTCTTTATGAATCCAGGCTCAATATGCTTTCTTTTCTTAAGTCTTTTAGTTGGCACTGGGACTTCGTTCTCTTCTCTTGCCCTTTTATTTTCATTAGTTTGTGGCAATTCTGCTTCTTCTTCCCTTCCTATCTCACTAGTTCCAGGACTTGCATCTATTTCTTCTGCCTGGTTACTAATCTGGCCTTGTTCAGGAAAATTTTGTGTTTGCTTTTCAACTGTCTCTGTTTCTGTGTCCTGAACACGTTCTTCTAATCCTGTCTGATCCTGTTCGAGCACTTCGTTCTCTTGATTTTCTTCCGCTTGAATCTCTTTACTAGGTCTAATCTGTCCCTTTTCGATATCAGGAGTCAGTGGAGGAGTATCGATCACTTGTTCTGTCCCTGTCTGACCTTCTCCTTCCTCAGTTTTGATGTGAATCTCAATAGTCTGAGGTTCTTCGCCTGTGCCTTGCTTTTCCTCTCTATTCCACTCTCTACCTTTCCAAATTCGTTCTCTTGTTCTGATTGGGTCTTCGGTGAGGTCAATCAAGGGTATCCACTCATCTGGCCATATGCTTGGCAGCTCATCATCAGCTACTTCTGGACCAACTTCTGGGAACCCTTCAGCAGGCTGGACTCTTGGTAGCTCGTCATCAACTACTCCTGGACCAACGTCTGCGGACCGCTCAGCTTGACTGGTACTGGGCTGTACGTTGTCAGTTACTTCTGGTCTTGCTTCTGCAGGCCCCTCTGCTGGACGGCCTTCTTCTCCAGGCTCCTTGTCGGGTAATACCTTCTGGGTGTGGCTGGCGTGGATCCAATGGGGAACACCTGCACACTTCACTGCTGTGGTCGTTACCAGGATCACTTGCCGCTTCTGTCCCCACCTTGGTTCCAGGCAGCTCGACCGAGTATGCTTCTTTATTTTGACCCAGTCCCCGGGAACCAGTTTGTGGAGAGGAGTCGTTGGATTGGCGATGGCGTCTTCTCCGATCTGGCGAGAGATATAACGCACTTGGTCACCTAATCTCTTGCAGTATTCAAGCACCAAATCATCAGTAATACTCAACAATTTGCTTCCTGGTACCCATGCTTGTCTCATCACTCTTCCCATCAGGATTTCATGAGGGCTCAGGCCTGTCTTTCGGTCTGGAATACTTCGGAGTCCCATCAGAACCAGAGGCAGGGCCTTTACCCAGGTCATGCCAGATGCATCACACAATTTCGCTAGTCTTGTTTTGATAGTCCCGTTTATTTGTTCCACCACTCCAGAAGCCTCTGGATGATATGCACAGTGGAGTTTTTGCGAGATCCCAAATGCCTTACAGAGTTGGTCGATCACATCATTCTGAAAATGTCGGCCTCTATCTGATTCAATAGTGACTGGAACCCCGAATCTAGGTATCAGTTCTTTCAGTAAACACTTTGCTACTGTCAGTGCGTCACTTTGGGGAGTAGGGTAAGCTTCCACCCACTTTGAAAATAGGCAGACAATGACAAGGACATAACGCTTCCCCTCACAACGTGGCATGGTGATGAAATCAACCTGTATTCTCACAAAGGGACCCGCTGACCTCCCAATTTTCCCCAGTTCCACCATTGTTCTCTTGCCTGGATTCATCTGTTGACATGACAGGCACCTCTGGCAGAGGGACTCTGCTACCTTCCTGAATTTTTTGCTGTACCAAGTCTGTTGGAATACCAGAATCATGGCGTCCCTACCAATGTGTGATCCCTCATGTATCAATCTTGCCATTGTGCCAAGCAAGTGTCTGGGTAACACAGGCATACCATTTGGGCCCAAGATGACACCATCCTCACGTCTTGGTCTACACCCTTCTTCCTTCTACTTCTCTCTCTCTTGCCAGGGTGCCGCCTGCTGCCATTCTCTCACTTCATCCCATGTAGGCACTTCTTCAAACACTCGAAGTTGGCAGCTGTTTCCGGGCCCCCCCCGTTTTGGATTTATGATATATCGATCCCTGGCGCATAATTGTGCCACTCGATCAGCAAAATCATTTCCCAAAGATACAGGGTCAAAGTCCTTCTTATGGGCAACACACTTGACCACTGCCAGTTCCTTTGGTAATTGGATTGCCTCTAAAAGGTCTTGAACAACTTTTCCATTTCGAATAGGGGTACCTGATGAAGTCAGGAACTCCCTCTGTAGCCATAATTGGCCAAAGTCATGCACAACTCCAAAACAGTACTGACTGTCAGTATACACTGTTAGGCGTACGTTTTTCCCCAATTTGCAAGCTTTTATCATAACGATCAATTCGGCTACTTGTGCAGACTTTACTTCAAATAAATAACCTGCTTCTACAATTTTGGTTAAGGAGACTACCGCATAGGCAGCACTCAGGCCTCCTTGTTCATGTCTTAGGCATGAACCATCCACAAACAATTCCATGTCATGTTTAGGCAAAGGCGTTTCTTTAATGTCTGGGCGTGGTTTTGTGCAAAATTCAGTTAAATCGATGCAGTTATGCTCATCTTCCTCCCCATCTTCCATATCCATTGAGTTGGGGAGCAGAGTGGCGGGGTTCAGAATGTTGCACCTGACAATTGTTATATTTGCAGCACCCACGAGAATCCTCTCGTATTTAGTCAGCCGACTAGGGGTGAGATACTGAGTTTTCGTTCTCGTTAGCAAAATTACCACTCCATGTGGAACATACACAGTTACAGGATGTCCCATGACAATGGATTCACTCTGCTCTAAACTTGTGCAAGTAGCAGCTACTGCTTTCAGACATCCTGGTAATCCAGCAGCCACTGGATCCAGGGTGGCAGAGAAATATGCCACTGGCCTTCTGGTTGTGCCATGTTCTTTGGTTAGGACTGACAATGCGCAATTATCGCGAGTGTCACAGAACAGGGCAAATTCCTTGGAATAGTCTGGCATTCCCAATGCAGGGGCTGTACACAGACAATATCGCAATTTTGTGAAGGCTGTTAAGCTTTCATCATCCCATTCTACAATATCTGGTGTTCCTCTCTTGGTCATTTTTATCAAGGGCCTAGCTAGGACTGCAAATCCCACAATCCATTGCCTGCAGTATCCTATCACTCCAAGGAACATTCTGATTTCTTTCTGAGTACGGGGTAACTGCATCTTTTGAATTATTCTCACTCTTTCTGATGTTACTTTCCTGATGCCTTTCTCTATCTGGTGCCCCAGATATTTCACTGATTTTGCACAGAACTGTAATTTTTCAGGGGCCACTTTATGTCCCTTCTCACTCAGGTGATTCAGTAGGGCAATGGTGTCAATCACACAGTCCTTATGACTTTTGGACGCCACCAAGAGGTCGTCAATGTATTCCACCAAGACAGAATTTCCAGGTAAGACCAAAGTTTCCAAGCATTTTTTCAAGATCTGATTAAAGATAGAGGGGCTCTCTGTGTACCCCTGGGGGACCCTGTTCCAGACATACACGTGACTGTTGAAGGCAAACGAGAAAAGAAATTTGCTGTCTGGATGCAAGGGAATGGAAAAGAATGCATGACATAGGTCTATCACAGTGAACCACTCAGCATCCCAGGGAATCTGGTACAGAATCACTGCTGGGTTCGGGACAATAGGGCAGCAAGGAACCACTATTTTGTTTACCTTTCTTAGGTCCTGCACTACTCTGTACTTGCCACTAGGCTTTTTGATGCCCATAATCGGTGAGTTGCATGGGCTACTCATTACTTCCTGTATGATGTTTCCTTCTAGCAATTTTTGTATTTCTAGGGCAACACCTGCTCTCACTTCTGCATTCATTCTGTAGGGTTTAGTATTAGGGTATACTGCATTGTCCTTGATGGCTATCTGTATGGGGTCTACGTTTTTCATTAATCCTACATCTTTTCCGGTAAAGTCCCATACCTCTGGCTTCACTGTTTCTTGGAGTTCTTTGGGCAAATCCTGCATAGTCATTCGCTTAATTTCTGAGTCAGGTCTGATTAACATTAATTTATAAATGCCATCTTCATCTGGGGTCTGAATTTCAACACCTTTTGGTGTGCAAAAGATGGTACAGTTCATTTTGCACAGCAAATCACGTCCCAGTAAGTTCACTGGACTGGTGTCACAAACGACAAATCTATGCATCTCTTTAAAGTTTCCAATTGAGATCTCCATGGGCTCGGTAACAGGAGTACTAATCAATTGATTAGATACACCCACTACTTGGATGGCTTCTCCCGAGAGGGGTAGGTTTGGAACGTCCACTGTTCTCACAGTAGAACGGGTAGCGCCAGTGTCCAACAGAAAAGTGACATCATTTCCGTCAACCTTTCCTTCAATGTATGGCCCTGACTGGTCTACCGGCAAGGAGGCGCCAAGTACGCACTCCTCATCCTCCCCTCTCAGGCCCCGTCAGTACTGGTCATCACAAAGGAAGGTATCATTTAGTAAATACTGCGAAGTTGCTGTATTTCTGTTCTCATCGCATCCCCAGACTTCTACGTCATCACCCTGCGTGGATTTCCCCTTAAATACTTGCTTTGGTGCTCGGGGCAACAGAATCGTTTTTACCTGTTGTTGGGTCTTTCTTGGTCTTTCATTCTGCGTCTGTGGAGTTAAATCAGGTGTTTTGGAGTTATCATCCGGCAAATAGGGACACTCGTCTCGCCAGTGTCCAATTTCTCCGCACTGATGGCAGGGAAATTTCTTCTTAGCCTCCTCCCTGCGCATTTTGGGTCGGGGCTTTCCTCCACCCCCTCCCCCAGGACCTTGGTTCTGAGTACTTTTGGCCATTTTATTCAATTGTTTTTCCTGCTGTTCTGCGAGCTTCACTTGAGCCCACATAACCTTCTCCTTGAGAGCCTTTTTCTTTTCTGCCATCTCGTCCTCACAGTACTTTGCGTACCGTAGGACCTCATCCATCTTTTTAGTATGCCAACAGATTTTGTTATCTTTTATCCACTAACAAATCTCGGGTCTTAAACCATTTACAAACCTGTAAATAAAATGTGTCATATCCTTCATCTCGATGTTATCTATACCACTGTATGTTTTGAACACCTGCAACAGCCTTTCATAAAAGGAGTGCACTGTCTCGTCTCTTTCCTGCGTGGTTCTATCTATCTTGGTCCAATCAGTTTCCTTTGCTGGCACTTTTAGTTTCAGATGCTGAATTACCTGTTCATATTTTCTTATTACCTCCTTCGATGGTTCCCCTGTTCTTTCATCTCTCGGGTATTCCTCACTAGGCCAAGCTATGGCTATTTTACACTCGGTCCACAGATCTACCGGGACCACAATGTCGAAAAACCCATCCAGGTCTTTCCACAGGCATTTTTGCACCTTTACGAACCTTTCCACCTGCCTGTACCAGTCAACTGGCTTTTCGCGCAATTTCGGGAAATCGTTAGTAAAGGACACAATATCCTGTCTGGACCATGGAACGTGCACATACTTTCCACCTGGTACTTCGCGCATAGGGCATAACTGTTCTGGTTTTTCAGCTTCTTTTAGCAAGAATTCGGGAGTTGCCTGCCTAGACCTGGCCTCATCCTTTTTCTTGGCCTATCTGGCTTTCCACCTTTCCACATCTCCCCATTTTTCCAATACTGTAAATAATTCTTTGACCTGTGCTTTCTTCCCCGACATATTCAAGTTTTCCAAATCTTTGTCTGAGAAATCTGCCCTGTATGGTTTTCGCAGCGGTTTCGATCTTGAAATATCTATTCCCATGCTAGCAGCCGTGTCTGTCAGTTTTTCATGAAGCACTCGGGTATTTCGAGTGAGACTCTTGCAGATAAACAGCATTTCGTCTTCAGAGTAGGTATTTAATCTGTCTAATCCTACGTTTCCTGCCATCAATTCCTCTATTTCTATTCTCAGCTTGTAGAGATCTAAAGGTTTCGTTGGGGACACTTGTTTTTCCAATTCTTGACTCCATCTTTCGATTTCTTCAGGAGTCACCAATGTGACACTCTTAGTACCTGACGTCGATTCCATCTGAATTTCCTTCGCATTAAAAGTATTCTGTCCTTTCGGTATCCTTTTTCCAGTCTTTCTAATGGGCAGATCTAGCAGCGAGACCTCCGACTCGCACTCACTTGTCTGGTCATCTATAATTAAGGGTTCTGGTCTGGTCGGTGCAATGACAGGAGTAATTATGGGAGGTTTCGGACTTCCTTGACGGTCCCCGTACAGCGGAACCACCGGTCCGATTGTTACTGGGATCGTTAAGGCTTCAGGACTTGCATTTAGCTGCGACATTTTCTGTATTATCTCAGCTCTCTGATTTCCTAGCGCTTCCCGCTCCTTCTCTTCTAATAACCTGTCCAAAGTGTTTCCATGTAACACCTGCGGGGTTAGAATGGGAGCATAACTCGGGGCAGTGGGATGTGTCTCACTTGGTCCTCCACCATAATTAGGTTTCTGAAACAAACTTCCTGTGCCTAGAATTCTCTGATATTCCTCATCCCGGGACTGTAATCGTGGCATTCCTGAACTCAAGGACCTCACCTCACCTCCATAAGGGGGACGAGGGCAAAAATCTCCTTCACGTGAATATCCTGCTTCCCCACCCACGGGTCTCCTGGGGTAAATACTTCTGGTTTCTACGGGTCCCAGATTCTCAGTATAAGGAGGAATTAGATAATCCCCTCCTACACTTGCGGACCTGACCTCCTCCCTCTGTAGGGGTCTCCGGGGAATATCTCCTGCACTCGAAGGTCGGTCTCCCTCATTATAAGGAGGCGGACTTCTCATGCATATGTCATCTAACAATTCGTCATCTGATTCTCCCATGGGCCCCCAATGTTTGGTCTTTTCTGTTCTTTTCCCCCCCCAGGAGGATCTTCTGCTGGCATCATGGGAAACAGTCCCTCAACAATCATACTCTGTCTCCATTGTTTCATCTTTTTGTCTCTGGTTTCTTGTTTCAGTTTTGGGTAATACTTTGTCAGCCCTTTGTCCATTCGGGGCTTTTCTCTTTGGAAAGCCTCAATCTCCCATTCCTCTAATGCCTCATACTGCGTTAGTCTCGGTCTGGGATGTAATTCATTCATTCGGGTTCTTAAGTTGAATAAGATCCTACCATTAAAGGTACCTTCTAATGGAAAGGCCATTATTCCGTCGTCTTTTGTGTATTTCACCCAATTTTCTAACCACACACATGTATTGTACCCTCTGTCAAACATCATGAAAGAGGCGGGAGTATTTGGTGGTGGAATAACAATGCCCTCTCTAGTTTGAATCCGCTTGTCCTTTTTGAAGTAATTCTTTACCTTATTTACAAGGGACATTTTTCGCTTATTTCCGTACATAATGCCGTATCTATTAGCCTTCCACTGATCCCTTTCAAACCCTAGGTTTCTTGGATCGGGTCTAGTCTCTGGAGTATACGAGTGCCACATACGATTTCTACGCTTAACTTTGTTTACAAAATTACCTCCAATCAGAATGCGTCTTGCAATTCCGTGCGACCAATGGGGTGCACGAGTTCAAATAATTTCGGCCAATGGGTGCGCGGCCTTTTCGCGAGACAGTTCTCACGCTTCGGCGCTCACCCCTCCTTCACAATTCCAGCCCCGCTACCCGCCCGCTGTTTCTACCAATCCCAGCGCGGCTGGGAGTGACGTCAGAGACGCTTCGCGACTGACTCCCTCCCTTCACAAGGTAACGGAAACTTTCTTTCTTTCTAAAGTGCTAGTGCTTGGTTATTTTACAACGAATACACATTCGCCACAGTGCTCAAGTGTCTAGACAGGAAAGAGTTGTTTTACTGCAAGTAAACTACTTCCATTTACTTTTCACACGCTGCGGGTAGATCTCTTCCGCCTACCCTTCACTCTAGCATCAGTGAACCTGTTACTTCCCTAGACCCATCCACTCTTTCCGGGATATATCTGAGTCTAAGGTTTTCCAGCGAACCCCTTTGCTTTCACCCAAGCTCCGATGAACCTGCTACTCTTCCGATGTGACCCTTACTAGGTTACGCCACTATTGGAATTTTGCCAATGAACCTCATTACTAACATTTATTTACACATGTATTCAGAAAAAGCCCTAGTTAGTGCTTCCGGTTCTTCCTAACCTGCACCTAACTTTCCTTGAGCCTGCGACCTCAAGGCAAATGGATTCTATTCACCACTTTGCCATTCAATTCCCCGGGGAGTTCCGACAACACTTAACAAAACGTTTTACATACGCATGGATTAATTAATATAACAATATAAGAACAAGAATAACAATTTTCAAACAATTCATAAATTTCAAAAGCAACGCATCTCAAGAGAGTGATCAAGTCCCCCGAAATGGCCGCTCTTGTAGCAGCATCAATATACTAGCAGCTACCGACTTGACTTAGCTTAACTAGTCCTACCTAACCTCTAACTATTCCCTAACCATAACTCTGCTACCAGAAATTACTGATAGAGCGCGCGGGTCACCCGACCAATAATTTCGCCACTCCCGGCTTCGGGCCCATATATTTCAAATCACCATATACATTGATCGGATGACCTCACGGTCTGCTATCAGATATTTGGGAATTCCTTTCGTTATCCTTCAGCGTACCCGACTTACCATCCACCGATGCGGGTACCTATGACCACAATGGATCAGGGAGCTAGCTGTAAAAGGAAAGGCAGCAAAATACAAACCCCACAAATAACGTTCAATACCTTTTGTAAAATGACCACGGACAACTGGAAGTTTTAAAGTCTTTATCTAATTTAGTAAAATTCAGAAATTATCAAATTCACAGTAATTAAGCAATCGATAATCAGAATAACAGAAAGTACATAGCTGAATAGCAAATAAGTCAGAGCAACCATTTATAAACTAATGGAACCAGGACACACTTAAATGAAGGATCAAGAATTAGAACATTTAAGATGAATCTCTAAAGATGGGATAGGCTTTGATTAGGACTAGTATTCTAGAATTATTTCAAGGGAATGAGACAGGAGTCCGGGACATTCATATAACTATAGGAGATTCTATGGAGAGAGACACGCTATGCTTTAAGGCAAAAGTTCTTTAGACAGTTTAAGTATGGAGGTTCTAGACCATATCAGGAAATGACAAACTGCAATGCAAAATATAATTTCTAACAGGTAGGGTAACATAGGAACATGTTATGAAACAAATGCAAATGACTTTATGATTCAATGGTTGCGGAAAGCATGGAAAATTAACATATGCAAAGGTATGTCTTTATTGAAGCAAAAGACAGAAATTCAGAAAGGTGCAAGGTTCAGAGTTTTCAGAGTGATATTTACCTAGACTGGTGTGGAAACCAAACCCTGGCCACGGGTCAGTTAAGGACAGGAAACCCTCAAGGAAGGATACCCCTCAATGGACAGCAGGTGCAGAATGGACACCCCGGACAGGACAGGAAGACCAGATTAGGATCAGGACAGGACCCTCAGGACAGGACCCTCAGGACAGGACCCTCAGGACAGGACCGGCACCCGCAGTTCGGAAGCAACGCCTGCGCTCCACCCTCTCTGCAGCTATCGATCACGACCCCGATTGGGTCAGCGAACTCCCAGCAAAGTGCTCCGCCAGCACTTTAAGGTTTAGTAAAACCTTAGTCTATGGTCAATTTCGGACAGAGTGCTCCGCAGTACTCTGTATCTTCAGTCACCTATTGAGTGCGTTGGGTCAGTGACAGGTCAGCTAAACCAGACAAGTCGGACAATTTCCCTAGGTGAACCCAGGGTAGATATACTGTTTTGGGACGGTGTACCACCCCCCAATGTTGCAAAGTGTCAGAATCCCTCAATTTGGATTGGTCCTAAGGTAGGCTTTGGGTAACACACCAATCAGAATAGACTATTTGGAGGCCTAATTTACATCTCTGGGCACCGCGTAGCAAGATTGGGGTTCCCATGAGAAAGCCGCACAGAATACAATGAAAAGAATACATTTCGATACAATAGAACATAATCATGATGCTTCTGCTGGGTGAAGGTGCTCTTTCCCAGGGTGGCTCTGGCATCAACCTTCTTTGGCCTGAGTTCAATGCCAATGGCAGCTTCTAGATTCTGCGCAGAAGTACCCTCCAAGATGGACTCCCCAGCCCAGCACCCCTCCGAGGCGAGGATACATGAAAAGTAAGCGAAAACAAATTAAAACATAGAAGTGACGGTATGAAAAACACATCATTGGTTTTGTACTTTAAACTTATCATTATAAAAATATACTATGCAGTTTAAATGTTAGCAACATATACACTGTCACAAGAACATCACCACGTTATTCACGAAAGCTGTGTATTACGCATGCGCACCCTTTCCCACCAAACTTATAACTACGTCATGTCACGTGAGTGTGACTGACGCATGCGCAGAAGCCATTTTCCAAGCGGTGGCCATGTTTTAGAGACATGGATTAGTTGTATTAGAAATACACGTACGCAAGCTTCCTCTACTTCGTTCGAATATAAAAATAAAAGATTAGTAAGACGTACAAATTTTATTAATTGATTACACACGGGCGAGGTTCATGACTCGAGCAAGTCGCGATGCGAAGCTTGCTCTATCATTTCAATGCACACTACCCCCATATTCATTTTTCCATAGCCTCCGCGTTTTACTCAATTCCCTAACGGACAACCAACATTGTGGAATGCATCCTTTATTCACAAGGTTAGTGTTTCCTGTGCTACCATCAGGCGTTTTTAACATCACACCGGCCGTTTGCCTCTCAACACAGCTGGCAGCCAATTGAATTCCCGTCAACCTCAGCCACCTTGTAGGCCAATTTTCTGAAACGCCCGTCTCGCACAGATTTCGGCCGCTTTTACGGTCTATAAATTATCCCGCTTAAACTCACGATTCCCTCTCACTCTTAGCACTGTTTCCGGCCTCATCTTTAGTTTATTCTCCTCATAATCCCGTCCCCATAGGTTCACGGTTTCACTCTAAGCACCCGGTCCTTGACCGCCAACCTATATCACAGACAGTAGGTTCACGCAGCATTACGCGGCCGACACCTCTCAGGCTTATTTATCACCATAGACCTTGGCCAGCATTGAAACACAACACAAGCTGTTCACTGATGGCATGTGGACCACTTGGTTCCTTCTGTAAAGGCCATATTCTGTCTCACGCATCGCCCCCAAAAAGCCCCAGCTCACCGGGAATTTACACATCTCCAACCACAGTAGAGAGCTTTTCGCCGTAGCACCACCCTCACTGCCTTGCATGGTGCACCAACCACTTAATAGTAATCAGCCTAGCTTTCTTTTACAGGAGCTTACTCTCAACTCCTCTTCATAATATGTTTTTCTGCCTCTCTATTTTTTCCCCCTTTCCCTTACAGGCAGTTTGTTATACTCAGGTATGTAATGATACCGTCCTGATGATGATCCCATTATCTTTCTTAAAGGGATCGAAACGTTGTCGACCTATGAAACATATTTACACGTTAAACCATTGAGTTAAAACCAGTGTGAGTATTGTTTATGGAAAGCTTGTCATGTACTATCATTGATTTTAAGCCTCCTCCGTCTTTCGCCTGAAAGACTAAATGCCCAAATGTAATTGTCTTTTGTTTGTGTGTAGGACGCAGGACTGTGTCCCACTCTACATTTTTCTGCTTGCTCTTGAATGTGTTTAAAAAGTCCTTGATTTATTAAATTGTGTGCCTGGCTGGACATCCTACAAATATAGCACTGATCCCAGTCTATATTTATTTATGTGTTATACTGTTTCTTAAGGACCATTGTTTATAGTATAAAGTTGACACCCAGGGTCCTTACTTACCTTTTCGGTTCCATTGTTCACAATTAAACACTTCACAATGTCAAGACATATCACGACACACGATAGCACTGGATGTATGACGGTACGACGCGTACCTTCACAACGCGTGCTTCAACAACGCGTCCCTTACAACGCAAGTCGTTACCACGACTTGCGTTGGGGTCGCGGATTGAGAATAGTATAATTTACTATTCTAACACCAGTCCCCGTGGACACTAGGGAAGGTGTTGGAATAGTAAATATACTATTCTTAATCCTCTAGCGCCCTCCAGCGCAAGTCGTGGTTACGACTTGCGTTGTAATGGACGCGTTGTTAAAGCCTTGCGGAGTAAAATCCGCGTGGTAAAGGATGTTTCCCGATAGCACTGCACCGAGAAGCATTTATTAACAGTGCTAGTCGGATTGACAATGCCACTTCACAGATGATGTGCCAACAGAGCTACAACCCAACCTTGCAAACTGTAGTCTGGCCAAGGGACTTCTCAGCAAAGTTGTAATACTTCAGCGGGACAGTGTCAGCATGCACCAACAAGGTAGATATACTCTTAAAAGTACATTAACAGCATTTCTTTGTAAGGTTACTATATTTTGAGTGGGATTGTTCAGCGGCATCTCTGAAAGGATTCATAACTTGCAATCAAACAACGCCTGCATTTTAAAGTTGGGCTGTTATATTACTTATTAAACAATACAGCACTTTCAGCAGGGCTGCTATACTTATAATGGGACTCCATAGCTACTTCTCAACAGGATTCCCATAGTTTCGTGGAAGAGTCGCTGAACATTTCTGAGAAACTGCTTTTTAATGGCCCATCACAGGCAATTATAAGCCAGGGATGATACGCTTCCAATCAGAGAGAATAGATGCTTTTCTACAGCACAGCAGCTCTCCCTGTAATGGGAAAGTGCCAGCTTCTCAAAGGACTGCTATGGAAATGTACAGCCCCATCTCAAAATTAGTGGCCATATTTACTAACCTTTCGGGCAACGCAGTGTAGCAAAGCAACTTGATGCGCTGAGTTGCTTGAAAAAAGAGAGAGAAGAAATGTACCATATCTAATAGATACTGCCTACCTCTGCTCTCACACAGCGCTGGCACACTTCAAGCAGCCTAGACCCAACCCAGGCACCCTTGCACCGTACCTGAGTTACTAGGAGAATTGTTTTTGTGCAGGAAGGGATACCTTCCTGCACATAAACAATCTCTCAAGGCATTTTCATCTTTCTATGTGTGCTGCAGATTGCAGCACACATAGAAAGTGGAAATAATGAGAATAAATAAAGATTTTTTTCTTTGTTATGCCATCCTTTGGAAGGAGTAGTAATTTTAAGCAATCCCAGATTTACAATCCTTTGTAAATCTGGGATTGGATAAAATCCATTGGCGGATGGATGGGAACGCCCATGCTCGACCCAAGGAATGACTCCCGGATTGGAATGTAAGGCAAAGCAGCGCAAGCCACTGCATTACATTAGAATTTTTTTACAAAGCCACGCAAGGTGGGGCAAATCGCCACTTGCATGACTTTGCAAATATCTACTATCATTTTGCGTCATGGATGAGCCACATAAGTGGTGTGACATAAAGGGCCTCTTTACGAGTTTTGCGGTGGGGAGCGGGACTGCCCCATTCTGGTACTGCCAAACCCATGGTTGAACCGCCCGCCAGATTAGGAGTTTTCTCGTGTCTGGCAGGCAATTCTTTGGTGTTCCCACGGCGGTGCCTATGAAATGGGAATGTCAAAATCAGTACCTGCACAGCATGGACTGCCGCAGTCCATACCCTGCAGGTATTGGGGTGCATGCACACAGGGGGGCACAACATGTGCCCACCTGCATTCATCCCATGACCCTGAGGCAACAAGGGGCTCTGTAGGCTGTATCCTCTCCATCATGGATTTCATGGAGGGCTCACCACCATGAAAACCGTTGCGTAGAGGGAACTTGTAATATGCTTTGTGGGACCGCTGCAGCCCCGCCAAGCATATTGCGACCTTAACACAACTACGCCACTGTCAGGGATCTCTGATACCTGGTGGTTGCAGTGGTCCCAGGGCGGCCGACTGCATTGGTTGTAATAGGGTGGTTGGAAAACCACCTCTGCATGACCCCACGAGTCTGGCGGTCCATGGACATGCAGACTCGTAATAAGAACCAAAATGTTAGTAAATCTGGTCCTGGATGTATTCACACGTTTTCATTAGGACTTCCATAATTCTAAGAGAAAAAGATATCCTATGCGACTGAGCTTGTCACTTTACTGGACAAGTCCTGGAATAAACAGCAGGTTTATGCATACAGAGATATTCTGAGTGGGATAAACAAAGGAATTTATGCACCTTAGCTAAAATTAGGAGAACAAATATTGTAATTTATAAATGTAATGTATAGTCATGTTTTGCATTTAGAAAGTATGAATTTACACTTGGAATCTCATACTATTACACATTTATTCTGTGAACTCCTCATTCAACTGTTTTAACCTCGAGCCGGACGGCTGTTTTAATTTTCAGTGTGTTGTAGACCTTTGTGCTGAATTACCCTTTGTGTCCGACCCCCTCCCCTGTTTTTACGACGGTGCCTGTTTGCGCGCTCGTAATTTGGAGCGGAGATAGTCCATTGCTCACCCGACTTCTGAGGCATTGATACCTTGTGGGGGGCACACTCGAGCACGGACACTTCAGGACGATTATAGTGCCATTACACGGCTCGGCCGAATTGATGGCGGCCATCTTAGGCAGGGCTACCCTCCCACGGCGCTCTAGTCGCCACTATAAAAGCCGGAGCATAGAGGTTTTCGCGAGAACTCCTCATTCAACTGTTTTAACCTCGAGCCGGACGGCTGTTTTAATTTTCAGTGTGTTGTAGACCTTTGTGCTGAATTACCCTTTGTGTCCGACCCCCTCCCCTGTTTTTACGACGGTGCCTGTTTGCGCGCTCGTAATTTGGAGCGGAGATAGTCCATTGCTCACCCGACTTCTGAGGCATTGATACCTTGTGGGGGGCACACTCGAGCACGGACACTTCAGGACGATTATAGTGCCATTACACGGCTCGGCCGAATTGACGGCGGCCATCTTAGGCAGGGCTACCCTCCCACGGCGCTCTAGTCGCCACTATAAAAACGTTCAGGCATGACTCCGCGCAGCGGACGCGTTCAGCGGGCGCGCCGGAATCGCGCTGGAGTCAAGCCTGAGTCCTGCCCGTCTGCTCCCGTCCGCGACCGGACGCGGCCCAGGGCCACCCCTCCTGATCTCAGTCCTCTGGAGATATCAGGTAATATTACCTATTCGCGCTCCCAACTTCGCCATCTTCGTCCCATTACTCCAATAGGGTGCAATCACTCTCTCAATCCCGAACAGCTTCCTCTCACATGCGCGACATGTCTGTTTTCACCCCCTCTTGATAATACCTCACAGAATGATACTGCCGTTAAAATGCTCCTACTGAACTGTCGCTCACTGCGTAAACATACTATTCAAATTTATGATTTGATCATAGATCATCAGCCTGAAGTATTTTTTTTAACGGAAACATGGTTAGATGAAACCTCCTCGCCTGAAATACTTGATGCTATCCCGACGGGATATTGTTTACGTAGACTAGATCGTGAGGATCAAAGAGGAGGCGGACTTGCGATCATTTATAGAGAGGAACTTATTTGTACCCTTGAACCTGTAAATATTACAAAATGTGAGGCTGGTGTTTTTTCCATTATGATTTCCCCGAAACTCACCATAAATGGCTACTTGCTCTATAGACCACCAGGTCCTGCCGCAACTTTTTGCGACAGTTTATTAGATGCAATTATCCAACCAGCAGTTAGATACAACCATTTTCTCCTGCTGGGGGACTTAAATATCCACTTTGATAATACAGAGTGCATAGTAGCACAATCTCTCCTAGGGGCACTCAAATCCTTGATGTTAGAACTGCAATTTACCACGCCCACACATCAATCAGGTCATTTACTTGACCCGCTATTTGCTAACTGGAATTCTATTCTGACTGCCCCTCCCCTCACAATTCCTTGGTCAGACCATAAGCTTATTGCTTTTGAAATCTCTCACGCCTTTAACACTTTGAAATTCCATAAACCCATGTTCCATAGGCGCAGGAATTGGAAGAGATTTACGCAAGAAGCTTATAAGCAGGCCTTATTGGAAAGTCCCCCTCCCTTGAGTAATAATCTATCCAAAAGCTGGACGGCTTATGAAGAATGGATGGAAAAGGCATTGGATAAAATCGCACCGTGGACCACTAAAACCCCAGTAAGATGTAACAAAACGGCTCCTTGGTTTACTGACGAATTAAAAAGAGCTAAAGCCACATGCAAAAAATTGGAACGTCTCTGGAGGAGAGATTATAATATAGAGAGCAAACAACTTTACAAAACTGAACTAAGCAAATACTCTAAAATGATCAGAGCAGCAAAGAGTAAATGTTTTAACGACAGAATTTTGAATGCAAACAATCCTGCCAAAGAACTCTTTGCCATATATAAAGAAATTACGGTCCCCAACAGACTATTGGCTCAGGATATGCTGTCCAATGATCTATGCAATTCCATAGCAGATCACTTTATAAATAAAGTGGACACAATTCACGCCTCATTCACTATAATACCTGCGATTTCTATGCAGGTGAAGATGACAGACAGTTGCCCAGATAGAACTAGGTGCTTAAACAGTTTTGTGATGCCAGACCGCCAGTCTATGCTTCGCATTGTTAAAAGTGTGAAATCAGGTTCACCTAACGATGCTGTCCCATCTAAATGCTTCACTGACATCACAGATGTTTTAATAGATCACATAAGTCATCTCATCTCCCTTTCTTTCTCTGAAAAGCAAGTACCTGAACCTTGGAAAAGAGCTCAGGTTATTCCATTAAAAAAGAAAGCTAATTTGCACGTGTCTCATCTTCAGAATCTCCGCCCAATCTCTCTGTTACCCTTCTGTATGAAAGTGGCAGAAAAAATTGTAAATATACAGCTTATGGAACATTTGGAGCAGGGGCGATTTCTTCACCCTACTCAATCTGGCTTCAGAGCTCAATACTCTACTGAATCGGCAGTCCTTTACTCAACAGAACTGATGAGGCAAATAGCTGATAAAGGCCAGACAGCAGCGCTTGTGTTACTTGACCTAAGCGCAGCTTTTGATACTGTGTCACACTCTACGCTGCTGTCACGTCTTACAGAGATTGGAGTTGAAGGAGATGCATATGAGTGGCTAAAGTCATTTTTGGAAAATAGAAGTTTCCAAATTCATTGTCCGCCATTCAAGTCCACTCCCAGACAGCTGAAGCACGGGGTTCCACAGGGCTCAAGTTTGAGCCCTACCTTGTTCAACCTGTACATGGAACCCCTTGCACGTATAGTTGAGTCCTTCGGTGTTAATATTATAACTTACGCCGATGACACGCAACTAATAATTACACTCAGTCAAGAAGGAGAAGAGACAGCTATCAACTTTTCAGCTTGTCTCTCAGCTGTAGCGAGCTGGATGAATAATAACTGTTTGCGTCTGAATGGAGACAAAACTGAGGTGTTGCTCATTGGTAAGGCTCCTTCAGCGTGGTCATCAGACTGGTGGCCAGCAGAACTTGGTCAGACCCCTGTTCCTACGGATTCAGCCAAGAATTTGGGAATGATACTAGATACCAAACTCTCGTATGCGAAGCATATCGAAAAGGTTACCGGTAAATGTTACGCAGTTCTCAAAATCCTGCGTAAGGTCCTTGACCTAGTTCCGATGAATACAAGGAAATCCCTTGTCCATGCCCTAGTCACCCCACATCTTGACTATGGCAATGCCCTACTTATAGGGCTGAGCCAAAAAGGTCTGAAACAACTTCAAAGAGTCCAGAATATGGCTGCCCGCCTAGTTCTCAACCTTCCACGCAGAGCTTCAGGAAAGGATGCTTTATCCAAATTGCACTGGCTTCCTATAAAGGAGCGTATACTTATCAAGGCCCTGTGCATTTCCCATCGTATTGCACAAGGGAAAGGACCCCCTTATCTAAACAAGCTCCTCAGTATCCACCGCCCAAAACGTCACTTAAGATCATCGGGCAGTATGTTGTTTTCAGTTCCTCGCATTTTTAAAGCCAAAATGGGCGGCCGCTCTTTTTGTTATTTAGCAGCCTCCCATTGGAATAAATTACCCCTTGAATTGCGGATGGAACCCTCCGAGAGGAGATTCCGTTTGAAACTTAAGACGCATCTCTTCCCTAAAGACTAGCGGTCTGTGGTTGGTTAGAGATTCTACTGATCTGGTTGGTTTGATGGTTTAATGATGGGGTTCGATAGCGCGGGGACACACTGATCAGTGTAACCAGGCGCTCAATAAATGGCTTTATTATTATTATTATTATTATTAATATTAAGTGTGAGCAAGTTTGGTCCAAGGGGAGTGCTGTGGGTCTTCCAGAAAGGAGATTCCCCTTCTAGGTGTCTACACTTAAAAACTGTTTGTAGGAAGTAACAAAAGGTTGGCATGTGCATTCTCATTCAGTCATTCATTCTGTGTTCAGAAGTAGCCACCAGCAAAAGACAAGAGAAAATATGGACCTACGGCGTAAATGGGAAGAGAACCTGCTCAAAGTTGGTGAGTGTTTCAGGAAAGGTTTTGTAGTTGCAATTGCATTTTGGTGGCACATTTATGCATGGGAGGGAGAACAATGGTGGATTAAATAACCCATCATTATGACATTCTA
Organism: Lissotriton helveticus; assembly: GCF_964261635.1. Taxonomy (NCBI): domain Eukaryota; kingdom Metazoa; phylum Chordata; class Amphibia; order Caudata; family Salamandridae; genus Lissotriton; species Lissotriton helveticus. Next base: position 144,302,834 of record NC_136071.1, read on the forward strand.
AAAAACTAAGCAAACACAAGGAGATGGTGGACGGAACACTGAAACTTTTCATACACTCACCCCCAGTCACAGATCTGGGTTGAATGCATCATTGTTCTTTAGCTCACATCGCCACCCTAGTTCAGACACAGCTATATGCAAATCAGTCTTGACCCTGTGCCTCATGGGAACAGTCCAGCCCGAACTGCCAAGCCATGTCTTCCCTGGACCGGAAACAAGCATCCTGGGACCGGTTTTGGGCTTACAGCCCTCATCAGCCAGGCGAGCTTGAATCCAGTGGGAAAGTGAGCAAGGGACCCATGTCTGGGAATACCCTGCCAAAACTACCTTCAGTTCAATTTGACCTAATGCTAAACTTATATTGCATAAATATTGGTGGTTATGACCGATGGGACATAAGGACCGTCAAGGTATGTTTCAGAGACTTAAACCCGTATATTATGTTACCTTCATCTGCTTAAACCGCGATATTGTGATTTAGGCCTTCAAGGTTTTTTTTCAAGTCCAAACAGGGCAGGAAATAGAATAAAATTTAGTTTTTGTCCTCATATCACCAAAGCGTCTGCAAGTTTTGGGCTACTCTATCTGTGCACCTCGCGGCCCAATGCATTCGCTCTTGCCCCCTACACTCAGGCCGGCCAAGGGGCCTTTAGCTTGGGCAGTACCTTGGTGTAATCATAGGAGCAACCTTCATTCAGGCCAGACCTTTCCCTAAAGCCCACTCCATCTGAAGAATAGTTATGTTACCACTAATCAACTTAATTAATTTAAGTTAAAGAGTGCCCTCTCCTTTACCGATTCATAGGAAAAAGGATATGCAATAAGAAACATTTGTTTGCCAATGAGCCACAGTGACAATTAACGCTGGTGCTCTCCTTCACAATATTAACAGTGCAACAAGATCCTTGCCAATAACACACAAACCATTACTGCCACAAGCATATGCCACGCCCCTCCCAGCTGTTAAAGTAACTCCTGTCTGTCCTACGCCTCATCCAATCAGTATCCGTACATTAAAAGAAGCTGCTGCACTGGAAGCATTAATATTTCCAAAAAGGATGTCTATTTATACACTGCTGCTCCCAGACTCCCGACTATACGCGCACCTCTTCAGAATCTGTATCCCCCAACTCACCCCTGTCCTGTCCACAAACCAAACCAACACCAAAAGTAAGTTTAAGAAGGAAAATAAGTTGACAGTAGGACATCCGTGAAGCTGTAGATGTTCAAATGTATCACAACTCTGCCTTTTTCTTTCTTTCTTTCTTTCTTTCTTTCTTTCTTTCTTTCTTTCTTTCTTTCTTTCTTTCTTTCTTTCTTTCTTTCTTTCTCTCTTCCTTTCTTTCTCTCTTCCTTTCTTTCTCTCTTCCTCTCCAGTTTATCTTTCTATTCCTCTCCATAATTGTTCCTCTCTCTTTTCCCACTCAATCACTCTCTCTCGTCCTCTTTATTTCGAACTATCTCCCTCTCTCCATCTGTCTCTCTCCGTCTCTCTAGCTCTATTGCTGCAGTTTGGGAATGGTAAGGCGTGATGACATGTGGAGTGCACATTTCCATTCGCACCCCCCATCTTGCAGATGTGTTTCAGTGCTGCAGGGACGAAGGTGTCTGTAGTGGCCTGAGATCCATCTGGTATAAACTGTGTTTCCTGAGAAGTTCCTGGTACGACCGCTGAGCACGGGAGGGTGGGCGGGGCAGAAGGTGCATGCTCTCACAGAATGCATGCATTGAACTGGCTCTGTGTCGGGTTGCTGCTGGTCATGGTGCAATAAGAACTTCAAAGACATTTGTGCAAATTATTTGCATTGCCATTGCATGGCAAAATAAATACTTTGGGAAGGTATGGATACCTGTGTACATCACATATTACACCAGTGCACAGTCATTACAGTGGACTCTAGAGGAAAGCCAAGTGTGTTGACATGCCTATTTTGATTAGTGTCAGTGCCACATGATGGGTCACGGGGTCATGAAGTTGATTTTCTTTTTATTTATATCTAGCAGGAAATAAGACATGCGTAATAGACGAGACCATCGTCAATACCTTATGTGTTATATTCTAAGAAACAGCGAATTTAGATTTAACAAAGAAGCCTAATTCACCTGTAAAAAAGCATGTACAAAAAACAAAAGGTGTGGGTGAGACATGATAGGAATGGTAAAATCCGTGTTTTTCCAGAATCCCATAGTCCCAGTATCTTATGACGTAAACGGTGTGTCCTAAATGTTGTTCACAAAAATATGGTCCCATTTAAAGCATGTAAAAGAAAATGTGCCTGCAAATGGATGATGTCTGTAAAGGCTTTATATGACACAATATGTGTTTCAGATAATATTTGAGTATAGGTTATTCCACTCATATTACCATAAAATACATAGGGGCATATTTACAAGCCCCTTGTGACACTTTTGCTCTGCCGTTGGTTCACTTTTGTGATGCAGCAGAAGCGTAGACAAAGCGCCACATTGTGATACATTTACAACCTGACGCATCTAAGGAGATGCGTCCCGCTGGGAAGTCCTGTGCCACATTATGTCTGCGTCAGGTATAATGTATGCAGGGTGGGTCATTGAACCCAGCAGATGGACATACACTGTTCTGAGACGGACCAGGTGCGGGCAAAAATGGATTTACGATTGAGTAAGAAGCCCTAGCTGGATGTAAGCAATTCTTATTATTAGCTAAACAGAGCATCTGCACCTCGTGCCCAATTGAACCACCGTGTTCCAGCATACATAAAAGAGCCTGTGCCTCCAGTGTGCAGACACACCCATTTGGAGTACACGCCAGGACCGCACTCCCATTGTGCCTTCTTAAACTCTGCATGTGGTTTTTTTTCCCGATGTGCCAGTCAAGCATTTTACCAGCTTACCCCTACCCTCACATGGGCGCTCGGCTGGGTCCCATGTGAGTATTATTTCCTTCACTACACTCACGGTGCCACTCCTTCTACACTAGGCTGCGCAGACTATCCTTCAGGTGTCCCTACTCCCCTAGGTCCTGAGGAGACCCTACATTGCACACATGGACGAAACGCTGTTGACTGTTTACAAAAGTGAACAATTAAAAACCAGCACTTATCATTGTATAAAACGCTGTTCATATACTATATACCTCTTAAATGGTCGTTTTTTGATGATAGAAACCTTGCATATATGTCACAAAAATGTCACCGCTGTTTTAGGTTCCATTTTTCACTGGGACACCACTCACTATTGTAGACTATTATTTAAATATCACAAAATTGTATGAATAAATGTTTATGAATTTAAAATGTAAGGTGTGTTTGGCTGCCTCTCCTTCTTACATCACATTAAGCCATTACATTGCGCATTACTATATCAAGGTTTAATTATCATTAGTCCACAGGAGCCATTGTTTTTGATAATCATTTTAGTACCCTGGTTCCATGTGAGGAGGGTTCCCTTGTGTTTGTTCCCGACATTATGCCTGTGTCAGGTATAATGTATGCAGGGTGGGTGTTATGACAGGGGAGGGCCTTGTAAAAGTGAAGCAGTGAAATCTACAAGATTTTCCTGTGGCACTTCTACGAAGAGACTGCATCAAAACCATGCGCCTGTTGCTTGAAGCAGGCGTAAGGAGTGATGCAGCACAATAGGTGTAGGCCTTCCTGAGCATTGCTGGAGTTGCGTCATGCTTGCGACACAACTCCAGCAAAGCGTGAACTTTGCGCCAACAGATGCGTGACTCATCTGTCAATCCTTGCGCCGTGGTGCACCACATTGTAAATGCGACGCATCCATGGTGCCGCAAGTTTTTTTTTGCATGACACAAAGAAAGTGATGCATCTCTGCTATAACTCAGAGATGCGTCAGTTTCTTGTAAATCTGCCCCATAGAATCTAGAATCAGGTGCATTAGGGATCAACAGAACATCCAATTTCTCTGTGGGAGCTTGTGCTGCAGCCGGTTTACGGCCGTAGCACAATCTCCCATAGAGAAATGGGAGTATGCGACCACACCATGTGCGAACGCATTGTAATTGAGGTGTCGGGACTGCCAACCGGAGATCGGCCGGTCCCCATACCACAACGGTCCGACAGGCATCGTAATTAAGTCCTAAGTGACAGGAGATTTGAGATTTGAAATTCCTTTCCAGTGCAGATGTAAATGTCATCTAGTGGGAAGTCAAGGGGAATCCCAGCCAGCAGCTGCTTGGAAAATAATATATCATGGATAATTCTTAAAATCGTGGCTGAAAGCTCTGCATGATGAGTTATTGCTATAATCTAACATATGAAAAATTTGAGGGACCGCGGAGTACCGCAGAAGTGGCGTTTTCATTAAAACCTCTGAGTGATCCATGTAGACATGCTTATGAAGGCCGCCCATGCAAAATGAGGCTTAGGGCAAATAACAAAGCTGTACACAGGTGCTAAAATTAGATTTTATGGGGTGATTCATATTTATAATGTAGTCTTTATGGAGTGCTTTACAGCCAAGCTAAGATGTTAAGTCACTTTACAAAGAAGCTTCACATTAATAGTTGCTATTTTATTTATGCCGCTGAAAGAAGTTTGGCGTCGCCTGGATTTCAATGCGTGACTCAAAGTCTCCCATTTTTGGGCATTATTCATGTATTAATTAATATAATGTTTAATTAATATAATTGGGCAGGAACCTGAATGTGGATTGCATGATGGTAAACACATTGTTCAGAATTCATACCTTTTTACATCACAAACGCTCCCTAAACACACAACAAAAATTTAGAACTAAATGACTGTAAAATTGCCACCACCAGGGTTCATTTGGGGTCCATTAGATAGAAACTGGGCTTCCCTTTAGGGCAACATGATGTGGCGGGGAATCTGTTGCTGCCCTTGTGATGAATCTTCTACTCAAAGCTTGTCACATTTCCTATACTTTTGCACATTTTTCAAGCATTTGTTGCGGGCTTTTTTACTTTCTATTTTAAGGAGGTTGCCATTTACAAAATGTAGAGTGTTGCTAATTTATTTGCAGTTATTGAGTAATTAGGAGGAGTGTCTCAGAGTTGTCTGTTTCTTCAAATCTGCTATCTGATAAACGTGTGGCATAACAAAACCTGAGGGGGCCCCCCTGCAAAGGACATGGAGGGAGCCCCCTGACCGACCGCCCACCACTTTGCCCCACCGCCCAAAAATCTGGTATATTTTTAATTGAAACCTCTAACATTTAATAAAATGCCTCGATATTTGCGTACTCAAAATTCTAATAAGAAAGTAGGAAACACTCTTACCATATAATCTAGACCATTTGTAATATTATTGTCAAGAGCAGATTATTTAACTGAGACAGGAATCAGAGCAATGCTAAGGAGCGGTTGTATTGTTTGAGGAACTGCCTATCGCTGAAGAACAAGGAACAACTTCATAGGGTCTGAATTTGAATTGACATTGATGGAAAATAACTTGAAACTTTGAAAGACAAACCCAAATCTGAAATTTAACAGGCTCGACTGACAATATACATGAGCAGTACACAAGATATAACCCAGTATCCTGCCAGCACCAAGAGAAATAAACTGGTGTGAATTATCTGCATGCCACCCACTTGCGTCTGTCAGGGATTTTGTATGATATTAACCACTCTATAGTATTTCAAATGAACTGAGGATGCAATTTCAATATATACCTTCAGGGCTTTATTAGTAAGTAGGGCATAAACAGGCAGGCACACAAGGCTGAGGATGAAAACTGCTTGGATGCTTCAGAACATTGATGCAGATGTGTGTCTGTATTTATCATTTCTCTATTGTAAACAAAGCTAATTCCACAATTTCAGGTGCACATATTATAGACCAGTGCAAACAATACCATCAATACCGCATCATGTAGGATAAAAACAAACCATACTAGCAAGTACCTAATGACAGAATCTATACTAACTGTAGCTGGTGAAGCAAAGGAAAAAGTGCAAATACTTTCAAAGTGCATAATAAAAGAATCAGAAATCCTGCAATATACAAAACTCAAGCGTGTTTTGTAATGCAATCCCCCTTTCTTCTTGCATCAAGGTGAAAACACTTTCAAAGTGCGTGATAAAAACAAGTGACTGGTCAAACAATAACATGCACAACAGCACACAAAAATCAAATTTAACCAGTTTAATCAGACTATGGCCCTTTGGTTTGTGAATGAAGGCGCAAATATTTCACATTTGCTTTTTAAACAATAACAAGTACAGCAGGCAGCAGCATACAAAAATCAAACCAGTTTAGTCAACCAATGCCCCTTTGGATTGTACATGAACTTGCAGATATTTCTAAGTCACTGTTAAAACAATAACAAGTATAGCACGCACCTGCATAAAAAGATCCCTGCACCGTACCCTTCCCAGGCACACAGATATCTAGCGCCATCACTGATTCTACGCAGCACTGCACATCTACCTGAAGTAGGCCAAGAGTGAGTCAAGCACACAGCAGCTGAACTTTCTAAAAAGTGAGTGAGCCTGTAGGTTTCACTCCAGTGACAGGGTAAAAAGGACCTGTTCACTACTACTGATCACTACACAGTATGCTGCCACCACTGCCCTTGTGCTGCTTAACACCTAGCAAAGGCTGTAACCTTCCACCACTATAAGGATAGTACTTTGGGTGCCCCTCCTGGTCCAACAAGACCACATACTGTAAGACAGACCTGTGTCATGGAGCACCCGCATGATACGTGCTCACCTATGAGAAAAAAATCAGCATTAGGATCCAGTGCTTTAAATGGGCCGGTACTCACCAGTACTGAGTACCAGCACTTCTCAGTTTTCTCCCCCTGAGTACTGGAACTTGTTTTTGGGCAAGGAATGTACCAGTACTCCCAGAAGCAGCAGGACGCATGCCCTGAAGTACGGGTATGTGCAATGCAAAACCTACTGAAAATAACCCTTTCAGATCAGATGGAGCATGTTTATGTGCCGCTCTGGCAGGCAACAGGTAGTGTATTCTTGCGCTGGGGTGCTCCTGCAGTTTTAGGTTCTAATTGGCATCGCAACGAGAATGAGGATGTGTCCAGAGCTGCCGACAGTGGAACTGGAGAACCAGGTTCGAATCCCGACGTCGGCTCATCATCCTGTGATCCTGGACAACTCCCTTAACCAGTGGTGCTTAAAAAAAAGTATGCTTTAATGCAAATGTTCTGAATGCCATGTAAAGCGCTTAAATGTCCATGGCCCAAATTTGCGCAATATCAAACTGCCAAAAATTATGCCTTGCACCTATGACATTGGAGCTAATGCTTGATATGTCTCCTGTGTAAGGAGGCAGTTTGATATTGTACGAATTTGGCCCATGGGCATTCAAGTGCTTTAATTGACAATCAGAACATTTGCATTAAAGCTTACTTATGTTGCTAGCGTTAAATTCCTGGCTCATAGCCACGCCCCTAACGGCTCATCGAGTCTAATTAGTGAGTACCAGCGCTTCTCATTTTCCATTTAAAGCACTGACTCCAATTGATTGCCTCCCTCTTCTCCTCTTGGGGTGATATCGGTTCTGTTTACTCGTAGTAGAATGCTGCATTTGGAACACAGATGTGCCTTAATATAGGAGATATGTATCTGCACGCAGAGTTAGGCCAGGGACTATGCTTAATCATTTGATTAATCATTCGAGGAAGAGGTAGCCTTGTGTAGAAAGTTTCTAGAGTATAAAGAAGGCTATTTGGTTTGAATAACTTGGGGGAAAGAGGAATCTACAACTAATCATTTGAGGTGCTGAATCTGAAACACCAATACTTTATATAGCACGTCCCAATATAATGTCGTTAATATACTTATAGATATATATACAGTGCTTTAAATGGGCCGTTATTCGCCGTTACTAAGTACCAGCACTTCTACATTTTCTGCTCTTGAGTACCAGAACCTCTCCGTGTCCAAAGAGAGTACTGGTACTTATGGGGTAGTATGCCAAGCTCAGTGCAATTTGGCATGTACAAAAAGAAGCGCAACATACCTGACTAGTCAGCCCGTTTTCGTGAAGCACTCTGATAATCGAGTGCTAATCTGCCCTCAGTGTGTTAACTGCGGGGCGGCCCTATGCATTTATTTAGAGCTGGCAGGAAGTTTGGGAGGGGCCCGAGTCACACTGTGCTATTTGACACTCAGGCTCTGTGGCATCAATAGCACTGTAGGTGTGCGAGCAGGCCCTGATAGTAGGCATATTGTCACTGTGGGAAATCTAAGAAAGGATTCCTGCTGGCATAGCAGAGTACGGATGCGCTCGTTTGAAGTCAGATTGAGGAGGAAGGTGTTGTTCTCAGCAGAGAACTAAATCAAATAAACTTAAACCTGAGGAGGAAGGTGCTTATAGTGAAATTGTAGCACAGCCGATGGGAATCAAGGTTAGTAATGTGGGCAGCAGCCAGGGATGGATTGGCAAAGCGGATGGGTCTTGCCTTAGTGTCACCTGTGGGCTGGTTTCATGGAGGACAACCAACCACAATATCCTACTGGCCACCCAGCCCCCACTGTGGCCACCTGAATAGTGACAATGTCTGTTGCCCCCCCTCCCAATGACCACCTCTGCCACGGATTCCCTCACTAGCACCCTTTAACAGTGTAATTTACTTTTATAGCACCACTCATACCAGCGAAAGGTGTCTGAGCACTTTACACCACACACACATTGCACAGAGACAATCATATGTGTGTAACTCAGTGTATAGGAAGTGTTACATCAGATAGGACTAAAAGGTGTAGTGTAGGAGTGACATTTCATCGATACTGGTAGGCAGTATAGTTTGAGTCTGAAAAAGCACAAATTCTGAATTTAAAAGGTAACATCATTGTTAGGAGTTCTCTTTCACAATAAGAATTGTTTTCTTCTCAAATGAACCCTTTTCGCAAGATTAGGATGATGAAAGACGCGGCAAAAAACCTATAGCTCTAACATATACCTTGCAGTTTGCATGCAGCTCTAGGATAACAGTTAATAGCTCAATGTTCTATATTAGGATTTTGCCTTAGAAACAACAAGTAACAAAAGGAGCTCTCTTACAGAAGCAATTACCCACTGACCTATTTACATTATATGCATTTCATTATCTGCATGGTACACTTCTTAGCAGCAGGCATCTTAACCCTCTGCACTACCTTAATATGAGTCAAAACTTCCACTAGACAGACCTCCAGTCTCTTTCCAGGAAGATGATAAATCACCAGAGTTATATTGACGTTTTAATTGATGTCTGAAAATTGCTGGAGGCCAGGAACACGGCAACAGGTGCTTTTAAAATGATAGTATAATTTTTTTTTTAAATGACGCCCCCAACCCAAGTCAACGTCCGGTGCAGTCGCACCGATCACACAGCCCTAGAGCCAGCCCTGCCACTATGGAATGTGTAGGTGGGCCGCAGCACAAAAGGCTGTGCTTAGAGGTGGGGAGACGAGACGAGTGAGAGGCCAGTTTTGTGGCCGTAGTTTTGGGCCGTGTTCACCTTAGCCCAGACCCCACAAGCAGTGCTATTCCACATTCCTTCCTGCCACTCCGTCACACTGTGCCTTAATAGATGTGGGCGGGGCAGGGCAGGTGTTCCTCTGGTCATTAGGCCATTCACAACTCGGCCACTCCGGGAAAAGGGGCTTGGTAGGTGGAACAGCTAAAACCAAAAGCAGTGTCTTTGCAGTACTCCTCTGCCAAGCACTCCTCGCACTGAGGCCATGGCAGGCGGGGGAGAAGAGAGTGTGAGGAGGCTGTGAAGCCACACAGGGAGTCCAGGCTAGGTGTTTTGGCCCTAGGGTCATTCGGCAGCCTAAAGGTTGTGTTTTTCCCATGCTCCCTCCCAGGCAGGCGCTTCACATTCATTCTGTGGTAGGCAGGGAGTGCAGGTACCATTCAGAGGCCTTCCTGAAATGCCAGGTTTGGCTTTATTTTTTTAGGCCGTTCCCACATCAGCCCTAAGGGGTGAGCCCAGTGCAGAATCCATTTGTTTCAGCTGACTTCTCTGCCAGGCCATCACATTCAGGAAAGTGCAAAGGCGCTGAGGGCTGGCTGGGAGGCCAGGTGTGGGGTTGGCGCCATTGGGACATTTTAAACTCGACCGAAGTTTCAATAATTAGGTTACCTGCACATGTTCCGTTTTCCAAACACCAACAAAAGTACTTGCCAAAAAGATCTGTGCTTTATCTGATAACAATTTTGACTCATTATAAGTTAGCACAGAGGGTTCCTGTGCTTGCTGCAAAACTCCAACATGCTGATCCCAGATTTGTATTTTATGTACATAGGCATGTGGGTTACTAGTTTTGCACACCAATTAAATCTCAATCAAATCAAGTGTGTGCCCTGGCCGGGTCCCTTAGCACTCCACGTAGCCCCGCCCCATAGACTCCCCTCCACCCAAGCCACACCCCCTAATCACATCTTAATATGGTGAGTACCTGCACTTATTTATTTCCATTTAAAGCACTGCATTACCTACTGGCGATAGCCAGTAGGTATATATAGTTAGGACCTAGCTACCATAGGAAATTCGCAACATTCTATTGGGAATAACTTTGGCGCCGGTGAGGAATTTGCGTGTAATTTTCAAAAATTTTGGCCAGCTCCACTGCGCTCCTTTCCTGAAAGTTTCGGGGGGATTCGTGAAGTGGGGGCTGAGAAAAAAGGGGGGTCCCAAAACGTGTTTTCCCCATGTTAATTTCCATAGGACGTTCTGACAAGTCTACAGCCCGAACCGCTGAACGGAATTACACCAAACTTGGCAAAATTGTAGGGACTGGTACGCAGAAGTGCCTTTGCTATATTTGGTGAAAATTGCTCCAGTGGTTTTTATGAAAATTAACCTAACCCCTTCAGCGCTGATGACAAAGCCAGCTCGTCATGGGCGTTACCTGCGCTACGCGCATGACGAGCTGGCTTTGTCACGTAACGCGGGTTTTTGGAAAATCCAGCGCGCAGCGGGAAAAAAACACATATATCTGGGCGGAGCCTAACCACACTTCTCATCGTGAGATCTGATTGGCTGTCAGCACTTCATCCAAGAAGTGTTGGCAGCCATCTTGGGACAAATATACATGATAGGACCTCATTAAAAAACATTGTAGTTAATAGAGGGTTTTAGGACTTTAGTTACATTATAAATCATTTGTTGATGGTACCATACTCATTTTAGGAATTGTGGTGTGTTCTAAGGTGATTTTACCATGTGAAAAAGCCTTCTGCTGGGATATCATGAATCATGTTTGAAAGAAAACTATTATCTCATGCTTTTCCCACAGTGGTTTGGAAGCTAAACTGAAAGCATATTTTCTGTAAATTCACATTATCTTTCTCAGTCATGTGAGAATGAAGTCTGACATTCTCAGTAAAAAATGTACATGCAACAAGGACAGAAACTGTCAGTTGATTCCTTTGTGTTCTACTGCAGCCTCCTAGATTGTTCTAAAGAACAACTAGAGCGCTAACAGTCCTACTTATTACAAAGGTATGGCACACCAGAAGCCATCTTGATTGGAATACAGTGGTAACTCTTAAAACATTTAATTTAAAAAGCAACAAAATGAGGGGGTATATTTTGCCATAGAAAGTATGATTAGTGCTGCAGAAAGAACAATTAGAGCACATTTTGAGTGACTTCTCAAATCCTCATCAATTTCATAAACAAAATTCTAATTCTGACATGCAGTCTCCCAAGATGGCCACCAGAGACAAAAGAGCCAAATGTAGCCCAAATATCACCAGATGTAGCCCAAGTATAGCGCAATGACAGGATGTCCCAGAGTATTCTAAAGAACAACTAGAGCGCTAACAGTCTTACTTATGACAAAAGTATGGCACACCAGAAGCCATCTTGATTGGAATGAAGTGGTAACTCTTAAAACATTTAATTTAAAAAGGAACAAAATGAGGGGGTATATTTTGCCATAGAAAGTATGATTAGTGCTGCAGAAAGAAAAATTAGGGCACATTTTGAGTGACTTCTCAAATCCTCTTCTATTTCATTAAAAAATTCTGACATGCAGTCTCCCAAGATGGCCACCAGAGACAAAAGAGCCCAAATGTAGCACAAATATCACCCAGATGTAGCCCAAGTATAGCCCAATGACAGAATGTCCCAGAGTGTTCTAAAGAACAACTAGAGCGCTAACAGTCCTACTTATTACAAAGGTATGGCACACCTGAAGCCATCTTGATTGGAATAAAGTGGTAACTCTTAAAACATTTAATTTAAAAAGGAACTAAATGAGGGGGTATATTTTGCCATAGAAAGAATGATTAGTGCTGCAGAAAGAAAAATTAGGGCACATTTTGAGTGACTTCTCAAATCCTCTTCAATTTCATTAAAAAATTCTGACATGCAGTCTCCCAAGATGGCCACCAGAGACAAAAGAGCCCAAATGTAGCCCAAATATCACCCAGATGTAGCCCAAGGATAGCCCAATGACAGAATGTCCCAGAGTGTTCTAAAGAACAACTAGAGCGCTAACAGTCTTACTTATGACAAAAGTATGGCACACCAGAAGCCATCTTGATTGGAATGAAGTGGTAAGTCTGAAAACATTTAATTTAAAAAGGGACAAAATGAGGGGGTTCATTTTGCCATAGAAAGTATGATTAGTGCTTCAAAAAGAAAAATTAGGGCACATTTTGAGTGACTTCTCAAATCCTCTTCTGTTTCATAAAAAGAAATTCTGACATGCAGACTGAAACATGCACTTTGAATACCAGCAGCAGACTTCCCTGGTGAGCAGTAGCTTTACTACAGTGATCTAATGATCAACTAGAGTGCTAACATTCAGAATTTATGGCAAATGTGTGACACATCTGAGTGCCTTCTTGATGGAACCAAAGTAAATAAGCATTGAAAATGCAATAGATCTCGCCCTCGTTTAAGTTAAAGCCATTCTGTTTGTAATGAGGTGGCTTTTTAGCTTTGCTTTTATTAGTGTTTTTAAAACTTTCATGTAAATAAAATGCATATGTATGCATATATGTATATGTATGCATGCATTTATATTTATATTTATATAGATATGCAGATTATATATGTTTATATATGTATGTATATATATATATACACACACACATACATAAATATAAATGCATATGCATATATATGCATATATATGTGTATATGTGTGCATGTAGAGAGAGGTAGAGAGGTAGAGGTGTAGAGGTAGAGAGGTAGAGGTAGAGAGGTAGAGGTAGAGAGGTACAGACTAGTAGAGAGAGAAGTAGAGAGAGGTAGAGAGGTAGAGAGTAGAGAGTGAGTAATAGAGAGTATAGAGTGAGTAGTAGAGAGTAGTAGAGAGCAGTAGAGAGAGTAGCAGAGAGTGAGTAGTAGAGCGTAGTAGAGTGAATAGTAGAGTGAGTAGTAGAGAGTAGTAGAGAGTGAGTAGTAGAGAGTGAGTGGTAGAGAGTAGTAGAGAGTAAGTAGTAGAGTGAGTAGTAGAGAGCAGTAGAGAGTGAGTAGTAGAGAGTAGTAAAGAGTGAGTAGTAGAGAGTAGTAGAGAGTGAGTAGTAGAGAGTGAGTAGTAGAGAGTAGTAGAGAGCAAGTAGCAGAGAGAGAGAATAGTAGAGAGTAGTAGAGAGTGAGTAGTAGAGTGATTAGTAGAGAGTAGTAGAGAGAGAGTAGTAGAGAGTGAGTAGTAGAGAGTAGTAGAGAGTGAGTAGTAGAGTGAGTAGTAGAGAGTGAGTAGTAGAGAGTAGTAGAGAGAGAGTAGTAGAGAGAGAGTAGTAGAGAGTGAGAAGTAGAGAGTGAGTAGTAGAGAGTAGTAGAGAGTGAGTAGTAAAGAGTGAGTAGTAAAGAGTGAGTAGTAGAGAGAGAGTAGTAGAGAGTGAGTAGTAGAGAGTAGAGAGTAGTAGAGAGTGAGTAGTAGAGAGTGAGTAGTAGAGAGTAGTAGAGTAGTAGAGAATGAGTAGTAGAGAGTGAGTATTAGAGAGTAGTGGAGTAGTAGATAGTAAGTAGTAGAGAATAGTGGAGAATATTCCAAAGTTTGGCACAGCACCACTTGCACAATAAGTCCAATCAAATCATATCACTTAGAGTCCGTATTGAAGCGCTGAATCTTGATGTATATTCAAATGCATTTATTTTCCTTAAGTTTATGTACCACAGCCAGCCGACACGTTTCGTTCTGTACAACAGAACTTCTTCAGGGCGTTCTTATTTCCTTCAAGTTATGTCGGTATCCTGTTGTCATATAACTAGATATTTCTTCCAAATGTTAGACGAGACGTAAGTACATTCTTATTCAAAGTGACTAGGTATCAATTTTACCCACACAATTCGGGCAGACTTGAGTAATTTATAGCATCCTCAAAGTCAGTCTTTCAAAACTTCCAAAGAATAGGACATGATAATCCAAATCCAAATGTTTCTCAAGAAAAGTCATTTTCAATCATTCGGAATATCGGCGTTTGGGCAGATATGACCCAGGGACCCCCAGTATGCAAGGGGAATTAGTCCCCCCTCTGCAAACGCGCCAGTGGCCTGCGTTCCAGAGAGGTGTAAAAAGGGGCATAGCCTCATTACACCTCTGTGCAATGCAGCCCCCTGGCGCATACTGGAGGTTCCAGGTGGGCTCGTTGGCCCCCAGGGACCCCTAGTATGCAAGGGGAATTAGTTCCCCCTCTTCAAACATGCACGGGGGCTGCGTTGCACAGAGGTGTAAAAAAGGGTGTGGCCTCATTACACCTCTCTGCAATGCAGCCCCCTGGCGCATACTGGAGGCTCCTGGTGGGCTAGTTGGCCCCCAGGGACCCCCAGTATGCAAGGGGAATTAGTTCCCCCTCTGTAAACGCGGCAGGGGGCTGCGTTGCAGAGAGGTGTAACAAGGGGCATAGCCTCATTACACCTCTGCAATGCAGCCCCCTGGCGCATACTGGAGGTTCCAAGTGGGCTAGTTGGCCCCCAGGGGCCCCCAGTATGCAAGGGGAATTAGTTCCCCTTCTTCAAACATGCACGGGGGCTGCGTTGCAGAGAGGTGTAAAAAGGGGCGTGGCTTCATTACACCTCTCTGCAATGCTGTCCCCTGGCGCATACTGGAGATTCCTGGTAGGCTTTCCAGTCTTATATAGTTAGGAATTAGCATTAAAAAAAACTTTGAAATTCACTGAAAAAAACATAGGTTTCAGGCCTGATATAGTTAGGAATTAGCATTTAAAAAACCTTGCAAATTCACTGAAAAAACCATAGGTTTCAGCCCTTATATAGTTAGGAATTAGCATTTAAAAAACCTTTGAAATTCACTGAAAAAACCATAGGTTTCAGGCCTTATATAGTTAGGAATTAGCATTTACAAAACCTTTAAAATTCACTCAAAAAACTATAGGTTTTAGGGGTGTTATAGTTAGCTGGACATTTCACTCATACAAAACCATTGAAATTGCTCCTACTGCTGATGATGATGTCACATATTACATCATTCATGACATGGTCAGTGACATCACTGATGACATCTCAAATGACATCACTGATGACAACATCCACATGACAATCACATACACCTTTTCATACACTAGTAAAATCTTTCATCACTCTTTGTAAAATACAGAGTATCATATTTGAATCCATTGTTACAGCAATACAAGTATCTAAAAACCCACTCAGTGATTCATAGATGTATACACACATCTAATCCCTTACCTGTAGATTTACTCATACATGCTGTCAATGAACAATAGAACATTATCAAAAATACTTATACACCTAAATCGACATTACACACCAGCACACATCCTATTCACATATGAAGTCATCCTACTCACTTATGCAAACAATGGATCATACTTACATATTTACTTAGCTACACACTTATACAAACACAACTTTATCTATTCATTTAGATAGTAAGTCATACTTAGTGATTTATAAAATCATTATTACAAGTATAAAGTTATCCATACAGTCACTCACACAATCATTGAGTCGTATGTATACTTATTTATATACAACAACTGACACATACACTGCCTTTTATTTTTCTAGTTTGTTGGACATGTACCATTGAGAAATATATTTGCTCATCACCACACCCATAAAGATATTCACTCACCCAAACAACTGTTAGAACATGTAGTTTTAACTTCATATATCTAGTGAATCAACTATTCACACATCTTTGGGCAGTCACCCCCCCCCCCACCGAACCACACACACATTCACTCTCCCATACAAATACTCAGTTAACTAATCAATAACTAATATAGACTTTCACATAGCTAGTAACCAACTGGAGAACCAGTTTACACAACAACTGACAAAGTGATACAGATATTCAAACAGTTTAGTCACTATCCACTATATTTAGTGAGACACTATAAATTGGTCATGTAAACAGTCAATTACACTGCTACTAAAACCTCCATCCAAATATTTATTTTTATATATCCACTCATTCTTCAATGGAAATTGCTATATATATAATGCATATTTAAATAACGAAGCAAACCACATTCACTGGATGATGTCATCAGTGATGTCATCAGTGATGTAATCTGAGATGTCATCAGTGCTGTCACTGACCATGTCATGAATGATCTAATATGTGACATCATCAGCAGTGGATTGCGGGTGCGCGAAATATAGTTAGTACAACTAACTATATAGGAGCAATTTCAATGGTTTTGTATGAGTGAAATGTCCAGCTAACTATAACACCCCTAAAACTTATAGTTTTTTGAGTGAATTTTAAAGGTTTTGTAAATGCTAATTCCTAACTATATAAGGCTGAAACCTATGTTTTTTTCAGTGAATATATATATATGTACATCCATCTATGTCAATAGTATGAGTTTAATTGTCTTGAAGCCCTGGAAAGCTACACTGGCCAGAAGATAGATAGTAAGCCAAAATCCAACATTGGAACATTGGAAGCATAACACTGCTGCTTTAAATAGTATTTGTTTTTTCGAACCATAGCAATGTTGGCTTGTTTTTCAGCCCTTAAGTAACATGCTCACTGAAAGATGGCCTGGCTCAATATTCATTAGCATGGGCAGAGAAGAGGTTAAAGTCAGCAGCACATTTCAGAGTCCGTCTGTTAGAACATTTTGCACAAAAGCATATTTGTTCACAAGGCAACGCATGCGAACCGGCGGGCATATAGCCTCTTGTTTATTATGAGGCTGGCTAACCATCATGCCCCAGACATACTGTATACCCTTATTGCAAACCATCATCATCATAAAATCTTTATTTCGGTGAATTATCACCCTGAAAGACATTAACATATTTCATAAAACTCAAAAGTAAAAATTTAGGAATAAAAATTTAGACTGTACAGGGTCATTAAAATCCATTAGGAGATTTCATAATGCAGTTTCACATTTTAGACAGTAAAGTCAGTGACCAGCTTTTAGGCAGTGTCTCCTCAAGGACCACATTGCACCTAGATATTTGGCCACTGCGAAGACGATTTGGTCCGTCAAATCTGTTTTCAGAACTCTGAACGCGGCCAAACACTCAGAGAATCCCAAATTTCTGCATATGGGAACAATCCATTTTTTACGAGACTCATTGTAGGCCGGGCAAAAGAAAATTATATGGAGCTCGGATTCATTGGCCATTCTGCAGGCTGGGCATACACTGACTGCTTGTTCGCTCCACTTGCTTGTAAGTTCTCGTAGTGGGAGGGACCCATGCCTCCATTGCAAATACAGTTTCCTTAGTAGGGGAGGATATAATTTATCTAGGGCTGGCTCAAAGCTGTAGGTGTCCTTGATGCATAGGAATGTCTCCGTTAGCGGTCCATGGTTTAATCGGCAACAAAGTGCCATTAATTTACTGTCACGAAAAACCTTTGCCAATGACTTTTTCGGAAAAAGTGGGCAGGAGGATAGAGGGTCAGACCACAGCCTCAGGAGGCCTAGGCCCTCTAGCTCGATTTTGATGTATTTCAGCCATTTGATTTTCCCCACATTAGGCATAGCAAGCACCTCCTGAAGTCCCTGCCTGTAACTGATCAGTTCTGGGACAGACCACAGCCTACACCAGTAAGCCAGTGGTCGCAAGGCCAGTTCTTCATCCAGGGGGCGCATCCCTAAATCTAACCTCAAAGGGACAAGGGGCGTGCTAGGGGGAAGAGCTACCACCCTCCGAAGAAACTTATTCTCCTCTTTCACCAGGTCAGAGGAGCCTACGTGGCCCCAGAGCTCACACCCATACATGGCGGCCCCCCTTGCCTGTGCCCTGTAGATCTGTAATGGTGGGCCAACGGGCCGGAATGATGACTTATTGTTACCCATGAGCTTCATGATTCCACCCGAGTACTGGATCAATTTGAGGAGTGCTTTCTCTTGATGGTTACTCCAAGACATTCTTTCATTTAGAATAACTCCAAGGTACTCGAAGGTTCTCACCCTTTCAAGTCTACTCTGTCCGATATTGGGGCTAGAACGGAGTTTTGGTGGAGGATTAAACACCATGAATTTAGTCTTTAGGGTGTTGATTTCTAGCCCATGGACCTCACAGAAATCCACAAAGCCGTCTAGGAAGCGCTGGATACCCATCGCAGACTTTGAAAGCAGCAGGGTGTCGTCGGCGAACATGATCGCCGGCACCCTGAATCCTGCCAGCTTGGGGGCATCGGAGTTAGCAACCTCATTCAGGTGAGAGATAACCCCGTTGACATAGAGGCAGAACAGGGTCGGTGCAAGCACACAACCCTGCCTTACCCCCCTGTCAACGGGGAACCTATTCGACAGAGCCCCCTCCTTGCCACACCTCACCTGTGCGAAGTTGGCAGTATGGAGACGAATAATCATCTCCAACAAGCCCTTAGGGACCCCTATTTTGGCCAACACCTCCCAAAGCTTTCTGCGGGGGACCAGGTCGAAGGCCACCCTCAGGTCCACGAATACAGTGTAGAGGCTGCCACCCCCCAACTGTACCGTTTTCCAGAATATGAGTGCGAGCCGAAAGACCTGATCTACAGTTGAAACCTTCTTTCTGAAACCCGCCTGGAGGGGACTCAGAATATCAAATTCCGTCATCCACTCCAGCAAGCAGTCCAGAAGTATCCTAGTGAATAGCTTTTGTGAAACATCTAGCAGGCTTATCGGCCTATAATTGGCTGGGAGCAGAGGGGAGCCCTTCTTAAAAATAGGGACTATCTCTGCCCCCAGCCAAGTTGGAGGGATCGTCATACCATTCAGGATCGCATTAAACAGCACCCTGAGGTACGGGGCCCATATTTTGACCTCGTGCCTATATAGGTCACCTGGAAGCCTATCTAGGCCTGGCGCCTTTCCAGCGGCGAGGCCCAAGATCGCGGTGGTGACTTCTTCCAAAGTAATTCCATCCATGGAGGCTGCACTTTCTGCGAGTTGGGTCAATGGAAGTGCTAATGGGGTCACCAGTTGGTCCGGGTTGTACGCACTATACAGGGTTTTAAAATGATCCTCCCAGACAGCAGATGCAATATTTGCCACTACTGCCGGTAGAGGTTCGGCTGAACCGTGCTTCACTATTTGCCAACATTTTTGGCCATCTTGCAGTGTGAGGGCAGCTGTCATTTCGGACCAGTTTTCCTCATCCCAATCTATTTTGGCACTGCGTAAGATGGACTTATAGGCCAACCGATTTTCCCTGATCTTGCTGGGAGATTCCCGAATTTTAAGGGATTCCAGTAGGACGGCCCTTGCTCTCCTACAAGAAGCATTAAACCATGAGGCTCTTCTCCCCTTGGGCTTCTTCAGCCTGGTCACTGGGTTCAATACTTCTGCCAGTTTGGAGCATAGCTCAGAGTGGATATCCCCAAGGACAGTGAACTCAACAGCGTTAGCATGCTGAGGGGTGGTGGCCTAGTTATTGCAAACCACAATGAAGTTTAATCTCAGCACCCCTTCTTCATATGCTCACTTCCACCCCACTATCAGCTCAGCGCCCTCTTCGCTTCGCAGTGGGCCACAGTGGAGTGGTGTGGCTCACTGGTTAGAAGCGGCAGACCCGGAAGCAGAGAACGGCCCGGGACCAGGGTTCAATTCCCGATGCGGCAGGGTCGTGGACCAGGGTCAGCGGACTCGATAATTCTCGCCTCGGTGCCTACTCTGACCAGGGATCACACTCTGCAACTCTGGGCATTAGCTTGCCTCATCTCTACAACGGCCCCCCACATTCGCCGGGGATGCCTGGTTTCACCTTGTAGATACCCAGTAGGGACCATCTCACAGGGATAGCCAGGACGGGTTCCCCAGCGGTCTACAGCGCCAGGACGCCTCAGGGCAGCAGTGCGCTTTACAAGACACATACATTTACATTTACATTTACATTTACATTTGCCTCCACCTCCTTCACCTCGGTTCCAACAGTGCGTCCTGGGACCTGGGCACATAGAGACCTGAATAGAAGGAGTGAGGAGATCCGCAGAGGGGCCTCTCGAGCAACGGACTGCCGGCTCTCTGCACAGGAGAGACATTCGGCCGTTGCCAGGCTCCTATTGGTGCCCTTAGGAGGTTGGGGGGGGGGCGCAGTGCAACAGGAGGCAGACAATAAAACTCAAACTGACAACTAAAAAAGACGCCTTTCCCTGCATTAATGTAAAAAAAGAGTGTTGCTAATGCGTTGCAAAAGGTGCTGGCTTTCTAATGTACCTGCCTGTTTTGTTGTTGTGGCAGTTTGTGTTTGGTAGCAGGTGGGGGATGCACACAGGGCAAGCGCCACGTGCCAGTTTTGCTTCAAGCAAACATGTCGTCACTGCGTCGCCTGCGCAAAGCTCAATGCTACAAACTGTGGCGAGCCCAGGGCACAACAGGGCACAATGCCAGCAAGGGATGTGTGCCTTCAAACCCCTATTGGGTAATAAAAGACAAACAGTACTGGGGTGTGTTAGACCTGTCTGCTTTTGAGGGTCCCCTCACAATTATGATTTATTTTGTCCCCTTTGGCCTCTGAGTGTTATTATTTTTTTTTTATGTCCACCCGGATTTTTGGTTGTCAGCATTGACTGGGGGGTTAGGTGTTCCTTGAGTAGGACGTTTCGCCTTTCCCTTGAGGCCTAGTCATCCTCATGAAAATTTAGTGAGAACCAGGAAACCTAAAATGGAGTCCACCAACTGACATAACGGTCAGCTTAGCAATGCTGACCCATTGGGTTGTATGTAGACGAATCTAGAACCTCCTGGCTGGTTCTGAGAGCCTGAGGTCAGCCTATAAAAGGCCAGAACAGGGGAGGCCATTTTGTGTAAGCCCGTGACCAGAGAGGTAGCATTGACCGGTGTGGAGAGAGGCGAATACCAGAGGAGAGCTTTGCACCAGTAGGGGCGCAATCGACCTGTGGCCGGCTGTGTCCTATTCGGATGTGACCCCCTTGGAACCGACCAAACCCCACTGGGTCTGGAAACCACCTATGCACCTGGAACCTAGTCTTTCTCCTCAAAGGCACCGGAGATTCTATCGGTGTAACTAGACATTAGCGGGGGTTCATACACCCCGGGGACACTCTTGCTATTGTTTCCTTTGACTACCCCGTGGTCCCGACACTCCAGTGAAGAAGCAAAGTGAGCTAATATCGCAACCGCAGTGTCTGCGAAGCACACTCACCGTGAGGAGAGAGCAGCGAAGACCGTGGCAACTGCTGGGAGGAAAGTCGTCTAATCTGCGTGGAGCTCTCTGAGGCGGCATTGGTGAACCTGGGTCTCAGCTGTTCGGCGGAGCCGTCAGAATAGAAGACAGACCAACGCCAGCAAAGGCGGGGCGGAGGAAGAGCTTCCGGAGCCGTCCTCAGCGTCAGCGGAGAAGGCGAACCTGCGCAGAGGGAGGAACAGCGCCAGCACTGGTGAGGAGATCGTGAGGGGCTGTGACGCGACCCGCCATCGCCGCAGGAGGACGTACCGCTCTATACCCGGCTGCTGTAGAAGAGCGCCGTATGCCGGCCTTCCGTCCCCCGAGGTGAGGCCGCCCCCTGAGACTGACTCACACAGGCAAAAGGACACCAGCGGAGACAAAAGTAAGCTGGGGCATCCATTGGGCGAAGGGTGGAGTCAGTTCTAGGAGAAGCGGTGCCTAAAAGGAGGTCAGGTGATTCCCGCAAGAAATAGAAACCGGCCAGAGTAATTTCCCTGAACTATTCTGCCACAATACGAGCAAGCTATAAGAGAACTAATCCTGATGAACACGAGGACTGCCAAGCGAGTAGGGGGAGGAGATTGAGAGGAGAGAGTGGAACTCGTGGGGGGGGTTTAGATCAAAGAAATAAGGAGAGAAAGGCTGAATCCCTAGCACAGGGGAAAGTGTAGAAACAGTCACACGATCAGAGGAAACAGTGTGTTAAGATCCTGTCAAGCTGTATTTATGACAGCAGGGGAAATGTCACTGGAGGCAAAGTGAAATGTGATGTTAACCTACCTATTCTTTCCTAGTGATACAGCCGTGCCAACCATTGTGAAGTATTGTGTTACAGTGAATGTTGGAGCGTTTTGATCCTGCAGGCGTGAGGGTGAAGTACACTCTGGTTCCCTCTAGGGAATCATCTAACTCATTAATCTTACTGTGTGTAACTGTAGTGTATTGATTTCTCTAGGAAAAAGGAGGGTCATGTAAACTGATACTGAAACGTGTTATGAAATGTATTAAGTGCTGAAATTGCAGTAATTTGAAAAATGATGCACTAATGTGATAAATACAGAAAAGAATAAGAAGAGCAAAGAATCCATTTTATAAAATACAAGCCGTATTTTTCTAACAAGGTGTAGTGTCGTTTTTGGAGTGGATGGGCGCTGGGTTCCTGAAAGGTTATTACGCAAGCTTAACACATTAAGCCTTTGGAATTAGTCTTCCCCTCTGTGCCAGGCTATCCACGTGTTGGCTAGGAAACCCCTAGGTCTAACAGGGTGCAACTGCCCCATTACACACTTGGGCTCCGGCACCAGTGCACCTGCTGCACTATCGATAACTCCGGCTCTGGTGACTAACGTTTAAATCATAGCTGCCAAGGTTTCAGATTGCTTATGTGTGACATTTTCATAACTTCAGTGTAATTAAGAGTGACATTAAGCGACTATGAGTGACACTTTGTCGCGAGCAAAATCCAACAAGGAAGACGAGAGAAATATATAAATGTCAGAAATTACACCCATGGAAGCAATGAGAAACTCTAAGAAGAGCTTAAAACTGCTACGTAGCACCCGAAATAGAAGGGCACCAATCTAGTACCCTTACATAGGGGTGCTGCACGGAGGGTGTTCATTGCTGCAGCCAGGCTCCAGATTCACGGGTTTTGAGGGAAGGAAGAGGTGTGAGAAGGATACACGGGTTTGCTGTCTGGAGATTGTGGGTCACTGCAGTCAGTCCCCAGGTTCAGGGGTCTGAGGAAAGAAGGAGATGGAAGGTGGCCCCTTACATGGGGGTGCTACCTGGAGATTGTTTTTTCTGCAGCAAGGTCCCAGTTTCAGGGGGTTTGAGGGAAGCAGAGGGGTGTAAGAAAGCTTCATACACATTGCTGCCAAGTTTTCCGATTGTGTGACATTTCCATGGTTTCAGTGCATGAGTGACACTCAACTGCCAAATGTGTGTCACTTAGGGTAACATTTTCCTGTGAGCAAAAACCAAGCAATAAAGTGGTTGGTAAAAGATAAGTATTAGAAATTACACTTTTTTAATCAATGAGAAGCCCTAAAATATCTTTCTACTGCAGTAAAACCACTGAAATGGAAGGTTAAAATACTGATACAAAGCTTTGTATACTAAGAAAATATAAAAGTAAAGCAATCCTCATAACACATCTCACATTGCAACCCCCCCCCCCACCCCCCCCACCATGTCATTGCACTTCATTGCATCCTAACAATACAGTTAAGTACCTGCTACAGAAATCAAATAAACACAGGGTGGATATTCTGATGTTCCAGTCAGTACAAGAAAAGAAAAATCACAGCTGGTACATATTTTTACCATTTATCTGTATACTTCAGGATAAATATATAAATAGAATGCACTTTTAAATGTGTTATAAGGATAATACTTAAAGTAAACGAACACATAAATTGCAGTTACAAATTAATACATAGGATTCGTTTCCAGTTAATATAAGTCATGTCCAGGATCCAGGCCTTTGCAGACTTGAAAATGCAACTAATGGCTGGTAGTTTTCTCTCGGAAAGATGTCAACACTAAACAGAAATGCATGACTCACCGGAGTGCTGCCATTCCACAGTCTGTCTCAGAGCACACAGCGAGTCACACAGAGGCAGCTCTCAAAAGTATCTCCTCTGGCTGGTGGTAGTTTTCAGTGATTAGGGGACCTCTGGAATGTTATTTTCCGCCGGGCCAAGCAGGATTGAAGCAGGCAGGATAGCAAATCTGGGGGCCCCAGTCACGTACGCCAACAACCCTCTAAAGGCTCAAGTGCACACAGAGGGCATTGACAATTTCATGTGCTGTGAACCTGAGCCTCGCACGCGTGCTCAATCTGAGGAGGAATGAGAAAGCGAAAGTTGAATTGGATGTATGACATTACAACGCATGCTTTTACATCGCATGCTTTTACAACGCGGTTTTTACAACGCATACCATTACAACGCATAGTGCTTTTGGGCGCTGGATAGTGAATAGTTTAATTTACTATTCCAACTCCAGTCCCCGTGGATAGTAGGGAAGGTGTTGGATAGTACATTAAACCTATTCCCTATCCTAGAGCGCCCCCCAGAGCAATGCGTTGTAATGGTTTGCATTGTAAAAGTAAAGGCACTGCGTGGTAAAAGTTGCGTTGTAAAGGTTGTTCACCGTTGAATTTGCCTCCACTTATTTATCGGCTATAATGTTACCAGCACAAACTGATAGTGCCGATGGCGCCAGTGGCGGAGTTTATAATCAACACATGGCACAGCCCCGTTGCCCGATGTATTCAGTGCGGGTCTGCTGGGTATGATTTTCACACTTAATAGGAAATGGAGAACTACAAAATATCACAACAAACACCATGTGTGGTGGGGGGGTGTCTGTTCTCCTGAAGGGGCCCCCTGGAGCTTGGGGGCCCCCCGCATCGCGTGGGCTGTGGGGGCCTGTGTTACGCCCCTGTGATAAACTAAATTCTTTAACGTTTTGACCCCCTATGCTTGTTGTTATATGTAAGAAATTGTGCTCTCATTCTTCAGCGTATTGCCTTTGATTTTAAATTAGTATTTAAATTATTTTTAACTTATATCACCTTTCTTCTGCAACATTTCTTTATTGTGGTTTTCAACACACAAACGTGATACAGCTTTTAAACCGTATGCATTTTCAACAATAGAACTTACAATTGGGGAAGTTCCTGGATGTATACAGATTCCGAAGGTGATGAAACCACCCACACAGGGCACCCCCAGTAGAAAGAGTGAGGGCCGGAGCCAGGGCGTGGGGACCAGCCCCAGCATAGCATAGTGGACCAGTGGCATGGAGCACCCCGCGGCCGGAGGCTGGGAGGGAGACAAAACTGGGCCGCTGACCCGGGGGAAAGGAAAGGGCAAAGACGTTCAAGTTGCCATTTAGTTTACAGGTCGTGCATTCATGAGTGGAAATTCTGTGTAGTTCTCTGCTCAAATCGTTAGAGGTGCACACCACCGGCTGCCACCAGTGTCAAAAAATACAAAGCTTGGCAAGGACAGTGGCAGCTCACTGGTGCTCATGGGAAGTTAACCAGCATGAGAGAAGAACCAGGATTGGAGGGAGCGACCTTTATCAGCACTCTTAAGAGCACTGGAGGCCTGAGCTTTCTCTAACCCAGCTGTCTAAGGCTGTGGCAAGAAGGGCGACCACAAGGACATGCACACTTCAAACATAAGTGCACAGGTTCCTGCTGCCGCTCAGCAGCAATTACCCTGCCCCATCCTGACACAATGTTCAGAACGGTTTGGAGAATGATAAAATGGTAATCACTAATACTTATTACCATTTTATATTTATGTTCAGGGGCATTTTTAGTGAGGCAATGCCCCTGTGCTATAATGAAGGAGCCACTCATGTGAACCCAATTGCTAGAAGCAGGCAGTGGTTATCTCTTTACTTATAAAAAGACGGCTTAAGTACCGATTCAACTGGAAAAGTTTTGCCCTATTTCTCTGCTACCACAGGTAACTAAAGACAAGGTCCTGCTACGTACTAGGATCAAGCTCCCAGTGTGTCAGGGACATTTCCTTTCTTTTCTTATTTTAAACTCCACCTTTGGAAGTTTGTTAAGGTAAAAAGAAAAGTTTGCAAATCAGGTACCTTCAACATGCCACCCACTCAACAATGAATCAGTGCCATCCGCAGTAAAGCCGCGATGCGCAATTCCATTTTCAACAGAACAAATAATTCTCTGTACAAATATCAATACTCATCCTAAACTCTGCCTTTTCATACCAGCACAATTCAAAGAAATGTAATTTGAGGAAATCTTTTACCTGGAAACCCATGGCCTCATTTAAGGCGGAACTGACGTAGGGCAGCGCAGCAAGTCTTCTTGCTGCGCTATCCAATGCCAATGTGAAAGGGCAGATTGCACCGTATTTATAAAATACGGTGCATTCCTGTCCTCTCCCCCATTTGCTGTCTAGTGCCAATGCATGTGTGTGAGTGTTGCATGCAGGATTGTTTTAGTGCAGGAAGGGGCACTTTCCTGCAAAAAAACAATCTAGAGAGGAGCTTTCCTCTTTCTACGTGTGCTGAAGATTGCAGCACACAAGGAAAGAGGAAAACACGAGGAGAAATACAAATATTTCTCCTCGTTACGGCTGCTCTAGGTAGGCGTAAAGTTTTGGCACTGTTTCAGGTTTATGTGATTAAGTAAATCTGGGTCAGCGAAAAAATCCATGGAGGTTGCGTGGGAAAACCCTGGTGCAGAGTAAGGCAAGCCAGCGACTTGTGCTGCATTGCCTTACTCCATATTATGAGGCCATGCAAAGCCACGCAAAGTGGCTTTGCGTGCTTCATAGATAAAGTTGAGAAGCTTGCACTGCCGGAGCTTCAGAAAAAATGACGCTCCGGTGGTGCAAGTCTCTCACAAATAAGCCCCCTCCCAGTTTAAATAAACACCAGATTGATCAATGTCTTGCATTGAAATGGGCATTTCAATGAAAAATTGCTGAAAGTCTTTCATTCAAAAACTGCATTAACCTTCATTGAAAAATCCAATTTTTGTGTATATTTACATGAAAATCTAACCTTAGCCCAACCCCAATGCTAACCTTTGTCCGTAGCCCAAATCTTAGCCCTAATTTTCATAAACTTACCAAAGCCTTGTCTCTAGCCCTTAACAGAAGCTTAGAGAAACACTTATCCTGACTAGGAGCATATGAAATTCATGTAATTTGCTTTAGAATAATTATCAATATTTTTGGGAGCGTTATACGAAATTATGCTTAATTATGCAAAATGCAAATCTGTGATATATTGTTATATTTAAATGAAAATTCCTCCGTCTGTCATTCTTGTAATTAGGACGCATTTTGCACTTAAAAAATATCAAGAAAAATCCCAATTGAGTAACAGAAACATCTGTGAAGCGCAAGTACACCAAAGAGTATATTGGTGCTGAATAACAAATGTCTACTGTTACCCAAGGTTACTCATTTTTTAAACCTTAGATGGATGGCATGCTAAGTGGACCCACCAGGATTTGGACTTTTGACCATGAGGCCAAACATAGGATTTCATAGTAGATGCATTAGTCCACTTAGCCAACAGAGCCAGCTACTACCATCTTCAGTACACAAACAATAACCACTCCCGTGCTGGTTGTACATGTTGTTCCCATGCTCCCACTCTGTAATGTTACAGAGAATGGCAGCGTAATTATGTTTTGTGGCACCCTGGTGTACTTTCTGGAAGCGTAACAAGCGTAACACAAAATTCCCAACTTTACACAAATTATGCCATCGTAATTTGAATATCGCCTTGACGTAAACCTAATTCCATTTAACCACAAACATAACCTTTATCCTTACGGTGGTCCTAACCCACACTCGAACAGTGGTTCTCTAACTTGTCAATCACGATGAAATATGTCTCATTTTTTTTCTTTAATTTTCTGAAATGTTTTGGGATGAAATTACAGCAATTCATTTGCATATGAATATTTATTTTGCGATAGGTATGACCATCTCGTTAATTCACATTAATTTTAATTTATACCTTCTGAAAGATTTGCGAGTTGAAAATTGCCTGAAACATACATTCTATGCTTTTAGCACCTGTGATTCAATGCAAAACAGCAATTCATTCCAAATGAAGCATAATGCATTTGTTTTATTTCATTTATACACGAAGCAAAACAGACACAATAAACATTGCTTCCTACAGTTCGATAAGTACTGTTTCCTACAGACATGTTCAAAACCAATTCTAGCCACAAATGGACTGAAAAAATCGAATGCAATTATGCGAGCACAGGGAATAATTGATTGAGTAAAATACAGCTGTAAACTCATTGCAAATTTGGACAACTTCGAATAAACATTGTATGTTAGCAAAGGAGGGACAGAGCTTACGCAGTGTATAAGACATGGAGTCATGAACAGTGCCTCTGGAGGTGCATCATACATTGTGCCCTGCTTGGCTCTTAGGTATTATAGAAAGGTCTACAGATGCTTGCACACCCCCTTGTGTAATATATATTGTGCGTGCTAGTGTGATAACAGAATGGTTTTCCTTTATTTGCACGGTGTTTTGCCCCATGCAAATAAGGAAAGCCCTTGCCCTTGCTCTGTATTAACCTGTTCCGTGCTTGCGTCGGCCAACTCGCTGGTGCTGTTCACGACCGTTGGCCAATGCAGCCCCGCCCACTCATCAGAACGCCCAAATTGTGGCAGAATGTTCGCCGCCATAAACGAGTTAAACAGTGCAAGGACATTAGAAGTTTATTAAGTTTTATATAGAAAAAATCCCAACTGTGTTTTTCACTACTGGGAGGTCTACCTCTCTCATATGATAACATTGGGTTCCTTATTACATTTAATAAGCGATAACTTTTGTTTGGGAGCAGGTAACAATTTTATGTTTGGCCTCAAAATAACTGTATTTAAAAATTTTCCTAAATCGTAAAGTCGGACTTTAAGCCACAATTCTGAAAATGCCAATTTTAGAAAGTTGATATTTTCTTGTCCTAACCCATTGGTGCCTGCAGCCGGTGTACTGGGTCACATGACTGTGATTAAAGTGGCAGTTGGCCTTGTGTATTGCTCCCAGACAGTGAGACAAAGGGTGACTACCTGTTGGCAGGATGGGCTATCCCATCAGGAAGGGAGGGAGCAGAGCAGCTCCCTGCCCCACTTACATTTCAAAGGAGCGGCGTGCAGCATACTCACAAAAAACTTCACACCAGTCTCTTGTCACCCTAGACATCCTGGAGTCTGGGGAGGGGAGAAGGAAAATCTCACAAAGAGATGTAAAGGAGGAGTTTATATGTTTTTTCCTACTTCAAAGGCTAGCACCAGGTATAAATATTGGACCTTCGAACCAACTTCTCAGCACACTCCTGGACCTGTGGAGGACAGTTAGAAGGACTCAGAGGACTACCCTACTGCTTAAAGCCTGCCTTGTACCCTCAGAGACCGCCGGCTGCTTGAGGCCTGAAGCCAGGCCTACCAGAGTGATTCCAAGGACCAGTTGGTTGGCCTCCTTTTCTGAGCTACAAGGTCAAAACAAGCTCCAAAAACTTGGACCTTGCACTTGAACCCTGCATGAAGAGAGTCCTACCCTCCCGGTGCTGCCCACCCAGTCCGTGCTCCATCGTGGTTGCCATAATGTGGACTTTTCACTGAAAACTTAAAAAATACATAACTCTGGCTCTACTGATTGGGTTTTTGATGTTTTGGTGGCAAATTATTTATTCATTTTTCTCTATTTTTCTAAATTGGTGTTGGATTTTTCTTGTGTTTTGTTTTCACTTTATTATTTTTTGAGTGCTGAATAACTACTTTAAACATTACCTCTAACTTAAGCCTCACTGCTTTTGTACCAAGCTACCAGAGGGTGAAGTGCAGGCTAACATAATGACTTTTTGTGGTTCACCCTGACAGGGATTGTGGTTGTTGCTTGAGAAGGGTTCACACCCGCCAAACAAAAAACCCAGTTTCCTACACAACATTTCAAGCATCCGCAGATCTACTTGCAACACAGACCCACATATGCAGAAATTCAAGCATTAGCTTTGCCAACACTAGTGGCAATCACTCTTCTACTTGTGAGTAATTCAAAAACACTATAAACTGCAGCTACCAGAATGCATTGAAGAATGGGTACTGACTTGTTGGCAGTGCCGCCTCACCTTGATCTTTACTGGTAGGTTGCCATTTTCAGATGTCCTCAGGTTTGGGGATGCTTACTGTCCTACACATCTTTACTCTACCCACCTTGTTATTTTCATAAAATAACAAGAAAGTGAAAAACAAAATAAGAAAAAATGTCTTATGATTAATGACTTCTGGTCCATATATCTGTGTTTTCTGTTCTCTTCGCATAACTCAATGCCCTCCTGTGAAGGACTCCCAACATTCGGCTGTTTGAGAATGATACCTACAGGGGCATTCGTAAAAAAAAAAATTACAATATTATACTCTTTTATAATAATCAGTTACAAAACAAATGAGCAATATAGCCACACAACAATTCTTGGTGAGTGTAATGGAATAAAGGGTAGTGACAGAGCAATTTGCAGCCTGGAAATAAAGGCTGTCGGCCCTCTCCAATTTATTTATTGTTGAACAGTTGTATAGTCATAGAAAGTTAAGTATGCTTTCAGCAAGACTTCTTGCCTCAGGGACACAAAAGGTGATGGATAAAATGCTTGCAGATAGTCTAAGCCAATTACAATCACTATGGGTAGCATTCCAACCCATTGTTTTTCATCCAATGTGCCACTCTAGGCAGAGGCTCACCTGTGCACGTCAGAACGGACCCTGCTACTCCTGGGAACCTTTCATTCTGAACTGCCTAGTGAGGCCCACTTCAGAGGTTACTAGAAGCAACCAGGCGTGGCTGGTTCCGGTAAGAGCGGTGGGGAGATGCCGGGGTAAGGGGCTGTGGCGCGGTAGGGAGCAGGGCGAGGTGGGCGGAAATCGACAGACTACAGAATAGGTAAAATAAAATAAAACCACTTACCTTGAGCTTGCCACATCGCCGACTCTGTGGTATTATTTATTTATTTATTTATTTATTTGACCTATTCTGTCATCTGTCTACTTCCCCCTCAAACCCTTCCCGCCTCACCACTCTTACCTGAACCAACGGCACCTGGAAGAAACCCCAGATCAGTTTCAACCTTATATAACCTGGTCAATCAGGTATAGTTTGAATCCTGTGGCACAGTGAGCAAGGAACACACGTCTTGACTACTTATGGCATTACATCATACAGAAATATAAATCTTGCAGATACTATAAAACAAGGCCTGGACACACCTAACCCCCAAAAGCCATGAGAACATCCCAAGCCTTGAATGCAATTAATTGACTCCCAGTTGAACAAATACTGCACGTCGATTTACTTTATGTCATACACAAAGCATACTGGATATGTGTCCAAATCAGATGTCTCTCTGTGAGTCCTCCTCCTGATGCCTGAAGAGGTTACAGAGAGAAACAGGTACAGAGGAAAGACCCTGAGGAGAGTAGTGGCAAAGTCATGGAACAACCTGATCTTGCCCCTGGTACCCAATCCTATGAGTTCAGGAACCTATCGGTTCAGGAAAGACGTAACCACCCTTCCGTTTAAACAATAACTTGGCTACTAATTGGTAGAAACAAGACTACTGCATCCCTTGCAAGGAGCCAGGCACATCCGAGTGATGCAGTTGATATTGCGTGCAATCCAAATGCTGCCAGTCAACTTGTACTACCAGCTTGACAGTAGCCATTATTGTTGATTCCCTCTAGGGCGACTGGGGCATCGCTGGGCACAAAGGCATGCCCTCGCCTTGCTCCAATGACATCAGGACCTGCCTGGGAACCCAAAGTAGCCCTGGCAATTTTGTCAGACCAGCCCCCAGGGGCTGAGGGGGTTGCAATGTGAAGCACTGCTGCTTTTGTTACTGGGGGCAGATATTGCAGCACCGCTACAAAACCAGCCTCTAGTAATGAAACCGGAACCTGCAGCGGCAAAATCGGCCCCCAACCTTCCAGCGGCCCGGGGTAACGCCTGATGCCCGTTACGGCAGTCCGGAAATGAATAACACAAACATGAGGAGTGAGTTTTCCGAATAATCTGGAAAGCTGCCTATTTTGACAAGGGCACAGCTAGTGTTAGTGCAAAGGTACAGTGGCACCACAGACCAGGGTTGAGAATGGAAAAGTACACTCCATGTTTTGCTGTTGTTTACTACCAAATGAGAAATAGGCCATATTTTCTTTGCTTGCAAGAAGGCTTATTACACAAACAGCTCTCCAAAAACTTCCTGGAAACGTTAGTGAACTCTCAACCTGAAAATGAAAGAGGAGGTCAAACTCCATTTTCATTCAGAGCTTGGGTTCTCTGTTGAAATTACTACAAAGGGTTTGGAAATGTGTTTGAATTCAATGTACTCTATAATCACCAAATGCATCGCTATGTGCTATCAAGGCACAAGTACTAATTTTCTTTTGCAGTGTTATATAGCACAAACTGGACCTGAAGATATTGAAACACTGTATATAAGCACCAGTTACATTACAAAAGATCACATTATGTTTTTTAGGCACAGGGAGATTAAGTGACGCCTAGAATTACAGAATTTTGAGCAGAGGCGAGAAACAAATCTTGTTCCCCCAGTGCTTAATTTGTAAAAAAGAACATAAGTGCCAGGGCTCCTGTCAGGAGGCTACTGCAGCTTGAAGCACACATTGGCCCTGCCAGCACTGCCAATGACAGTACAAACACATTTACTAATCATTACACTCTTGCAAGTGTGACTATTCAGCCTACTCTCTGCCCCCAAAGCTATAAGAATGGCATGGGCAGCAGCCAATAGTTATTTTTAGCAGGGCCACCATGTGGCAGACTGGTACAAGCCCCGGTGTTGACAATTAAGTGCCGGTGCTGCACACCGGAAAGCACTGGCTCAAATTAAGCACTGGGTTCCCCAGTTCTAAAGTCAGCAGCTCTGGTCCTAACGCCACGTCCACTCACCATTAGTGCAGTGGCACCATGTTCAAGGGTTCTGAGGAGTCCACTGTGCCTCAAACCAACCAAGGCACAGAGAGGGCCATTTTCCTGGCTTGCATGAATGTTCATGACGCCCTTGCTTCATTACTCTATGCTATGAATGGTGGGCAGCACCATTTCTTGACTGATGTAGGCTTGCGAAAGAGAGTCCCAGGGCGTACAGACACTCTAACGTGCAATGAATACATCATAAGCTCGTTAATCAACATTAGCTGAACTTCAGAGGAGGCAGCCAATTATGAGCTCCGCCTCCTCTCAGACCCATCCGCCCATGGGTTTGCCCTTGTTGCCCACAGCTCGAAGGGAACATCACTTTTAATTGTTACTATAGAAATATCTGCATTGCATGGAAAGCACAGAGATGAATGCACAGAGGCAAAGCTACTGATTAGATCTGAATTATTAAAGAAAGATTATAAATAGGCTCATGACGTGACCAGCATGGCAAAAAATATCATGCAAAATTTAAACGTTAGGGACGAGAAGTATTTGCTGTTATAATTTGCCACTGATATTTTACATGGCGGGAATCTGCAAGCCGCAGAGAGATTTAGGGCAACCCTCCCTACCCGTGCTACTCCCTGCAAACTGCCTCAATACCTCGCCTGGGGTTGTAAGTGCTATATAAATACAATTACAATTACAGCTACACACTCCATGATATCACTACTCACAGCCTTGGTGGATAACCCTAAACCTGTCTGTACACTTTCCAACGTATCTATTGGCCCTCGTCTTTCATATCACACACCACCCATTCTTGCAGCTGCTTCCAGTGCATCAGACCCTTAAATGTCCTTCTCAGGCTCTGTCTGTCAGGCATACAGGATTATCCCAGACCTCTACCTGGTCTATCAGACAATGACTGAGGACTTTGAAGGTCAACCTATAAACCCATACTCAAACTTCCTCAAGCAGAAGGCTTTGACTAATTGTGACCTACAGCATGAAATCTGTCCTGAAAGCAATGTGATATCACAAACTAAATGCTCTAATAGTGTAACTGCTCTTTTGTAAAGCACTCTGACACACGTGGGTCTAGCTTGCACTATATAAAACTCAAAATAAATAAATAAACTCATTCTGATTTTCTGCTCTTTTTGAGACCTTTGCTCCAAGTTTGGAGCTATCACGGGCAGGTTGGCTTTGGTGCCAAAAGCAGCCCTGCCAAAGAATTCATACCAGCCATGCATTGCAACGAACAGTGCACCATGCAAAACAGACGTTCCGCTGAAGAACTGGGGATGAAGGGGAGTAAGGGGGACTTTTGAGAATAATTGCCAAAGACTACACTTTACCACAATTTTGCCATTTATATGCTTAAAAGTAATTGATATTATAAGCGGTTCTGAGGGGGCAGTAAGTACAATACATGCCTAGGAGAAAATGAAGTGAAGCCGCAGATACTTCACCCCCTTGTTCAGTTGGATGGACTTTGCTGTAACTTTGAGGATGCACACCATTCACCCGAAAATCGGAAACTAGAGATGAAGGGTTTGAGAAATTGGGGGCATATTGTCAAGAAGGTCGTTAAAATTATCGCTGCTTTAGCGGCAGGAAACTGCCATTTAAGCTGTGATAATGGGCTTGATAATATGCCCTTGAGAATTCCCATAGAAGCCCATATTCACACCAGAACATGGGCTTCTATGGGAATTCACAAGGGCATATTATCAAGCCCATTATTGCCGCTTTAGCTGCAGTTTCCCGCCGCTAAAGCGGCGATAATTTTAACGCCGTTTGTTGATAATATGCCCCTTGGGTTGTTGGTTGATTGGGGTGTTAACTCTGCTCAAGCAACAGCCACAATTCCTGTCAGGGTGAACCATAAAACACGCTAGATTAAGATTGGCTGAACCTTTGGTAGCTAGGCACAAAAGCAGTCAGGCTTAAAGTAGAGGCATTGTGTAGAGTGTTTATGCAGCACACAAACAGTAATAAAGTCAAAACACAACACAAGAAAAAAAAATATTTAGATAAATAGAGAGTAAATCTTAATAAATGATTGCCACCATAACAGCAACAATCCAATTAGTAGAATTGGAGTTATGAATATTCAAAGTATGTAGATCTGGAGTTAGGAATAGTAAATTAATACTTACCTATTTGTACTTACCCTTTTGATATTTCGGTCCTTGATAGTTTTGACACAATATTCTGTACACCCTATTGTTCCTGATATTCTACCAGTCATCCCTTTACTTCTACCAGTCATCCCTTTACCATCCCACTGAGTAAACATTTAATATTGCACAGCAAATTATTGTATTTCGAAAGTTTGCATCTACAATCTGTAGAGGTACTGCCAGGCTGAGACTTTTACCAAGTTCTTTGAATGAGGACCACTTTTGTCTCCCAATTAATTCCATTTTTTTACACACTCCATCCTTAAAAGACTATGGGGCTTACTTATGAGCCCTTGCACCACTTTTGTGCTGCCGGTGCATCACTTTTTGTGACGCACCAGCGGCGTAAAAAGTTAGCCTTATTGCACCATATTTACGAAGTGACGCATCTAGGAAGATGCGTCATTTTGTAAACCCCTGCGCCACATTATACCTGCACCAGGTATAAGGTATGCAGGGGGGCGTTCCAACGCAAGAAAGGGTTGTAGAAGTGACGCAGTGAAATCTATAAGATTTTGCTGCGCCACTGCAGGGACGCAAATGCATCAATATCTTATGCCTGCCCCATGGCAGGCGTAACACTGACGCAGGCACATTTCACATGGGACTTGCCCATGTGTAATGACCCATTGCTGGAGTTGCGTCACTTTTGTGACACACTACAGCAATGCATCACTTTTGAGCCATACAGATACGTCAGAAATACTGACGTATCTGTAACTCCTTGCGACATGATGCGTCATACTGTAAATATGATGCAGCATTAGTGTTGCAAGTAGGGCAAAAAGAAATGTGACGCATGGCTGTTTTCTCGCAGCGATGCGTCACTTTTCATAAATGAGGCCCCATTTGTACTAACTAATGCTGTCTGTAGTTAAGTCTGAAATGTTCTCCCACAACTTACGTGAAGCAGGTGGTATCTAGGAGCTGATGTGAGATATTATAGCCTTAGACCCCGACATAGCAGGCTCTACCGATCATTAAAGGCCCACTCCAGAGCAGGGAGCAGCGCAAGGGAGCAAACCTTTAATGGCCGGTCGAGCCTGCTACGGAGGGCTCTAAGGCTATTACAACATTCCGCCCTAGAGGGCAGAATGTTCTAATTTGTAAAGCAAAGGCCTCATGGAGCCCGAGGGGGTTGAAATCCCCTCGGCTCCGTGAGGTCTTTGTTCACAGCAACAGGTGTGAACAAACATTGGAATGTTAATGCTCCAGGCTTATACCAGCCATTAGCAGCCCAGAGCACTTCACTGTATTGCAATGGTGCGCTCAACATTCCAATATTCTAATATACCGTAATCTTCCGAAGAGGTGTGCCATTCCCCGGAGTATGAGACTGAGGGCCTAGAAACGTTCTGATGTAAATGAGTCCACTAGTGATAAAGTTTCAACTTCTACTTCTTAAGGGCCCTACTTTTAAAAACTATTAGTGTACATACATTTAATTTACCTTCATAAATGAGCTCATTTGCAAAAGCAAATTCCCATTCCTGTTTTTTCGGAATCAGGTTTTTAAAAATTTAACCCCCGCAATTAGGATTCTGTAAATACAGAAATGATGCCAGTATTAAGGAATGACAAATTTAGAGTTAAACGTGGGTTTGTGATTGTGCCAGTCGGATCCTACCTGCAAAAGAGGTTAAATGCTCACAAACTGTTACATTTATGGGCATTCATATAAAGCCTTTGTAGGTAGTTTCCAACCTGGAAATGGGTGCCCCCATGTTTTCAAAGTGAAACACCCCAATAATGCCAATTTCCCAGACCATCGCAGCTTGGCCGAGCAGAGACAACAGAACCTAAAGTGACAGGTTGCTACACCTTGCGAATGTTGCACTGTACTATATAATGTACACCAATTTGTAGGTACAGGGAAACATGCGTAATAATGGATTTTATTGTTCTTCAACTTTTGTAATTTTGTGCACTTTTGATTTATCTATTAGTACATTTCTATACAAAAGAATCAAGAGCAGGCGTGTTAATGCTATTTGTCTCCCTTCTAGGTTGCAATCATTTATTACTTAACATCATGTACATTATTCAAATAAAATACCCGATGTTCAAAGATAGATAAAACTTTAGAGATAAAGCACCCTCGTAGCTTGTATTCATACAGGAATTTTAAAAAATACATATTTTAATTTCAAATACCTTGGGCCATCTAAAAATATCAGTCGGTCATGCCACATCTCCCCTGCAAAGAGAGGCTTTATGTAGACTTTACACAGGAGTGAATTGATGTTAATGGCACTGTTACTTATGAAAAGTCGAATAAAGAGTCCATATCATGAAGCGAATGTAAACATTGGAATAAAACCTAAAAAGGTTGGAGCCTCTACTTTGCTGACATGTAGAATGGTATGTTCTATGTTGTTACTTTATGATGTTTTACTCTTGTTTGTTAAAATCACTGTTTACTCATCACAAAATGTGGTCTTTTCTCTTCAGTTGCCAAAGTTTCTAGAGGTTGGCTACTGAATGTTTCACATGGTCACCAAACGATTGAGAGAGCTTCCCATCGACAGGGACCATTGTGGAGCAAGTCAAATTATGGGAAGCTGCTTTTGTTAAATGACATCAAATTCCACTCCATAAAAAAATATAATTATTCACCACTATATTACAGTATTTTTACCGAGTTCACTTATGGGCTGATTACATGTTTAGCGGTCCATTAGATCGCCAAACTGGTGGTAGCGGAAACCACCGCAGTGGTGGTCCGACTGCCACATTATGAGTGCAGCGGTCCCATCACCACAGTACCGTCGCAACTGCCGGCAATCTTTTATCCTTTGGCAGTGGCACATTGGTCTGGCCAGGCAATATGCTGGTGGTGCCGCTGCAACAC
Source organism: Lissotriton helveticus (assembly GCF_964261635.1). Taxonomy (NCBI): domain Eukaryota; kingdom Metazoa; phylum Chordata; class Amphibia; order Caudata; family Salamandridae; genus Lissotriton; species Lissotriton helveticus. Next base: position 144,340,846 of record NC_136071.1, read on the forward strand.
CACCAAGCATATTCTGAGTTTTGCCACAGCCGGGGTTTTCATGCAGGTGAGCCTGCCATGAAAACTGTGGTGGTGAGGAAACTAAGGGGGGCTATAGAGGGCCACCTGTTGCCTCAGGGCCATTGGGTGCATGCAGGGGGGCACATGTTCAGCCCAGTTCTTGCACGGCATGGACTGCACCAGTCTGGTCTGTGCAGGAGTGGGCTTTGGCACTCCCACGGCGCAACCTTGCTAAGGCTCACATATGAGCCTTAGCATGGCACCGCCGTGGGATCATCAAAGCACCGCCCAATAGAGCAGGAGGAAACTCCTAACCTGCCGAGTGGTGAACGGACAACTAGCAGTGTGGGATGGGGGCAGTAGCGTGGCGGCCCACTCCCACACCGCCAAAGTTGTAATCAGGCCTTAGTGTGAAGCATTACTACAACTCCCAGGTTGCACTAGGTTTTCAAATGAAAGCTCGTGGCTTGGCACTGTGTCAGAAGCTCTATGGAGTGGGCTAAAGAATGGTGATGGATTAAACCCAGATCAGTTGACTGGGGGTGAGTGCTTGTATTGCCAACGCTCCGTCCATCATTTCCTTTGGTTTTGCTCCATGGATTCGTCTGGTTACCAAGGGTAACACCGGAGGCACTTGAAGACGCCATAGTGTGACATGCAACAACCATTTCAGATGGGAGATGTACAACATAAATTAAACTGATTCTTCACGACATTCATCAGCCAATCAACCCAATCCTCCAGATGCCAGCAGCTGCAGAGCCACGATTTGCATATTTTATTACCTTATCAGATCTGTCTTGGTAAGGCCACATAGGACGTGGTGCGTCCTAATCGCATACGTTGTAGAGCTCGCCGAAATCACATTATGGCAAATCCTTAATCACATTAGCTTGTCGAGAATGTAATTATTCCTAATTTAACATTAAGATCAAATCCTGCCCGCCTTAATAGAAATGTAATTAAGAAAAAAATCCCACATGCAGCCCGCCCATTCCTGCAGGCTGATTCACGGAGATGCATAACCTGTGCCCGGACTCCCCCTCTGGGCCTGTCATCCTCAGAAAACATGCCTTGTTTCCTGTTGCACTGCTCTCTCCCTTCAGATGGGTGAGGACCTGTGCTGGTGTGCTGACAGGCAGGTGGGATTTTTGCCAGGTGGTGCCTGTTTCCCTGTTCCTTTCAATTCATAGTTGTACATAGAATTAAAACGATATTTGGCAGATTACCACTGAAAATATTTCTATATTTATTACCAGCACATATACACTTGCATTTTGAGTCACAGTCAGGGCCACTGGAATTATGCGGCAGGGAACCACAAATTATGAGGCAAGGTGGACTAAATTATGTCACAAGTATAATGTGGCACATTTTATGATGGCATTAGTTATTTTGCAACTTTTACAATGGTAATGCTGGCTGGGCAAAGATTTCACCTCATTAGTAACAGTTTAACAACAAAATACATAAATAAGCAACTGAAAGATGATCAGTTAACCATTGCTTTGGGTCTTACAACACGTTCAGGCATATATGACCACATATTTCGTAATTTTAATCTGTTTGAGCTAGAAACTATTTTTTTTTAATCTGCAGATCATGCAGCAGATGATGGATTATGTGGCAAGTGCGGTAAAATCCTTACTTATGCGAAAAAAGCAGCTGCTGCATAATCGTATAATTCCAGTGGCCCTGCTCATGCTTTTGAAAGAGTAGGCAGAATTGCAAATATTTTGTCTTGTGTCATACACCTCATTTTCACAAAAATGACATAATATGACACAAATTACTGGTTGAGGTCATCTCCCATTCAGGAATTATAAAACAGAGCAGTAGAAGAGTATTTCAAGCAGAAAATGTCTCATGGCCAGTGCTCACATCAGTTTCATATTCAGTTCAAACTAGTTCCTGTTGGTAAGAAGTAAGTGAAAAAGCGAAACCTGGAGACAAATAAAAATTATGGAAATACTTAAAACCCAACAATTGGGAATTTCATGAAATTGTGGTCGTATAAAAAGAATCTGTTAAGTTCTACTCCTTGGCAAACAATCCTGAATCGTACTATAAGTCTCAGGGACAGATTACGAAGCATTTTACCAGTTGCAAACGGCCCATCGGCTGTTTGCGAGTGGTAAAATGCTTTGTGACACGTACCAACCCTATTTTGCAAGTCGGTAAACCATTACCGACTCACCAAATAGAATTTGTGAATCACTATTAGGAAGGGGCATGTAAAGGGCATCCAATTCAATCCAGGGCATCCCTTCCTAATAGTGAGTCGCACTGGTTTGTAGGATTGTTTTGTGACCGAGAATGCGGTTGCAAAACATTCACAGTTACCGCCAACTTCCCATTCACAAACAGGAAGGGTCTCCATGGGACCCCTTCCCAATTGTAAATGTGGGGGGCCATACTCTTTAACCGCATGCGCGCTAGCGGTTTTCCCGCTGTGCGCTGCGTTTTTCTAAAACCTGCGGTTCATGACGAGCTGAGCTCGTCATGAGCGTACGAGAGGCGTAACTCATGACGAGCTCAGCTCGTCATGAGCGTCGAAGGGGTTAAGAGCAGGGAGTGGTCCACTGCCTACTCTTAAAAAATTAAAGCAAGCCACCACCCTAAGAGTGCAGGCCATTTCCAATGGATCACAAAGCGAGACCTACCTCATAAATATTAATGAGGTAAGTCTAATTGCGACCCACTGGGAATTGCAAAATGTGACTTAGACACGTTTTTACATGGGTGTTTGCGATTTCCTAATTGCAAAGCGCAAAAATTTGCAATTAGGAAATCACAAACTTACTCTTTGTACATCTGGCCCTCAGTTCGCTATTGAACTTCTGTTGCTCTCCAGTTCGATTGCACCTTAAAAGGACCATTATATGCACACAGATATTGTCATGCTTAATCCCTGGTGTCTCACCAGTAAATCCCTCGTAAATATTGTGTACATTTTGCTAGACAAATGCTATAACATTGATGATCCATTTTTACCCTTTTCATGCAGATCAGACAACAATAACATCTATCACTCAATAATCTTTCAAGAGTAACAGTCTGGGGGTTGGGGGCCGGGTTGGAAGGGGGGGGGACGAAATTACAGAAATAAGAGTGAGTAACGAGGAAAGACCAAATAACTTTTAAATGGAAATAAAAAAACTGAGAAAAGAAACACTGCAGGTTTATGTGACTGCTGAATTCAATTTTGCTGCTGCATAAAGCTGGAAGATGCTCATTTTCAAAGCTACTATGTAGCTGATGCATGTTTGGGCTTCAAGGTCATCCCCTGTCCCACCTGGCGTCCACCATCCCTAGTTTTATGGGCCGAAGCTGTCCAGACAGCTTGGGCTCAATTGCTTTCTATCGACCAGTCAAGCATATCTGCATCAGGGCTGTCTGTCACAACAAACAACAGAGAAACACTATTGTGTATAAAATGCATCGTAATACCGCAGAGGTCATCCCGCGTCAAAAGCAAGACAGTAAAAAAAAGAAAAGAACAAGCGGGCATAGCAACATTATGGAATAATTAAAGTGATGTATATACATGTCATAGCAGGCATGTTTCAGTGCAGCAACCTCACTCTACAAGAAATTAAAATTCAGAGCAGTACTTGAATGTCATAACTAAGGGACTAGAGGCAGCAGCAAAACAGCTGAAGGCATCAGCATGAGGACACGGCCCCATAAGCAGCACAAAGTGTTGCAGGGCAGTCATGCAAACAAAACAATAGTTAATGAAAAACCCAAACAAAATTACACTGATTCAGTTTGGCTAAAGGTTATCGAGTAGGCAAAGTTAAACAACTCCAAGAACAAGGAAATAGAAAAGTGTCTAAGACAAATGAGGAATTGATCAGAGTAAGTTCAGTTTTCTTGAATCCGTGCTCCATCAGGGGCTCTTTGGGGCTTTGTTGCACGCTCCTCCATTCCTTTGGTCGGTTTCTGGATGAGGTGGTTTCCTCTTTTACTTTGTATTCTGAGGTTATCTTGCCTGCCTTTTGTCCTTCTCATGTGTCTGGCGCTGGGGGGGCGCGTTTCTGTTTCTGGGTGTTCCTTGTGCACTTTTTGTTTATTTTCTGCACCCTGATTTGTTTCGCAGGTCAGTGGCTTTGTTGGTCTCTCTTTGTCTGGCGCAGGAGGGCTCTCTCTCTCTCTTTGGTCCCATTGTTGTGGGTTGGTTTTTCCCTTCCTTTTTCTGTCACTGGCCTGCCTATTCCGGCGTTTTTCTGGGATGGGTTGCCGGGAGTGTTTCTGCCTTCTGGGTGGCTTTTCTGGGTGCTTCCTTTTGTGGCATTTGCTTTGCTGCCGTTTGGGCTTTGCTTCGCTTTTCATGTCCCATGGCTGTTTGCCCTTGCGGGGCAATAGGATACTGCTTTAGGGTCTGCTGTTTTTGCTTCCGTGGGTCCTCTGGCAGTGTCATGTGTTTGGGTCATTGCCTTCCATATGCTTGTTTTTGCTTTTTGTCGAAATCAGTTTTTGGCTTGGGGACGTATTTGTACGTAAGGACTGTGACAGAAAGATGGATGAGGAGGTAAGGCCGAGTTACTTACCAGTAATATTCATTACTCCAAGTCCATGTCTTCCTCATCAAGGTCCTGAGTTCCCTCCCACCTCTCCCTGTTGTTTAATTGATTTCTTTCTAGACTTTGATACTTCCCGAAGTCCTTCCCAGAAAGTGAAGTATTTATGCACTTTAGTATGGGGGACATCTTGGATTGGGAAGGAAAAGTCGAGTTTGACAATTAGGTTCTGCATGAATATAGATAAACTCATATGTAAGGACTGTGATGAGAAAGACATCGACTCGTCATGAGAAATATCACCGGTAAGTATCCAGGCATTAACTCCAATCTGTGGGGGGCGTGGCCACGAGCCGAGCATGGCGGACGAGTTCTGAGATAGCTCCGTCCTCTGCCCGGTAAATCTGCTAATTATCCTGCTTTCCCCGTATCCCATGGGACACCCACTCAAGCCCCGAGATAACAGAAGGTGAAGCGAGTGGACAGGCTCGAGCTGTGCATCCCGGATCTCCCCTGTAAACGAGTGTGGCGCCGGAGAGGCCTGGCTCCAGGACGAGAGCCGCGGCCTAAAGTAAAAGGGGAAGCCGAGCTCGGCAAGATCTGCTGGAAGAGGTGTGAGCGACGTCGGCGGCACTGTGCGGTGTACTGCCGCGACAGTGTGTTTGGTGGAAACTACGCCCGGCGCCACTACTTGCAGCTCGGACCGAGAGGGTGAAGCGCTGATACGACGCATTTGACCAGCCCCGGAGACCAATCTGGAGCGCGAGAGCGCAGTGTTCAGCACACCGTCGCCTGCGGAGATACCGGCCCCGCGGACCTGGCCGAGAACTGCAGTGCCACCGGGAGCGGGTCCGGAAGCCCTGAGGGACGTTATCTGGTGTGTGTGGGCCACGAGAGTGTGCTGGGTGGACGGAGCAGGAGGAATACGCGCCGCTGCAGGCAGGCCTGTGCCTGGTGGCGCCATCTTGATTTTGCCGACATCGGCCACCATCACCCTGCTGGGCTCGGACCAGCCCTGCAGTGAACAGTACCGCGAACGATCCTCCGGCAACAGTGGACATATCCGAACACCAGTGCGGTGAGGAGTCTTGCAGTGGGGCCGCGGGGAGTGCAGCGAACAGGTACGGTCCACTCTGCCCCTCTGGGATCCCCCTGCGGTACCCTGCCTGAGTGAGTCGTTGGGGCCACGCGGGCGTTCCTGCTGGTAGTGATGAGCTGCCCGCCGACCTGCTAATAGGGTGTGACACTGGTCCCTGGACTCCTGAGGAGTGCGAGCGCCTGGCATCCCGAATATAGTGGCACAATAGACTTTGGTAGGAAGGCCCGCCATTGTGCACTGCACCCCTGAAGACATGCGCTCAGAGGGCTTACGGACCACTTAACAGACACTGGCCTGTGGCATTGAAAGGAGGAGGCGATTAGACCTGCAGCGGAACGGACAGGTAGTGCCATACCTGACCTCTCTCACGTCCTTGAGAGTGCCTGCGGGTGACGGCGGAGTAACGACCGCCGACGCGAACTGCAGGAACTGGTATTGGGAGCGCGGGTGAGGCCTCGCCACCACCATCCTGGGACCGCGAGCCATGGGGAGGAACAGAGCTAAGGTGCAGGACCAGGGCACGAATGCGGATCTTCAGTCCACTGGCTCAGACGACCCACTGGCCTCCTCCAGCGGGGAGTGCATACTGCCGACGGGCAAGGGTACACAAGACGCTAAACTGGACCTCATACTGGCCGAAACAAAGGCGTCCAGGGAGGCGCTTGAGACACGTATGGACAACATGGCGACTGGCTTGTCGCTCCTTAGGGCAGACCACAACAAGCTAGCTGAAAAGGTCACGGAGCATAAGATCGCACTGGACGACCTGATCCCGCAGCAGACGGACCACTCCGCGAAAATAGAGCATATGGAGAAACAGCTTAAACTGATGTGGGACAGGATGGACGACGCGGAAGGGTGGGCCCGCCGCAACAATGTGCGAATTTTGGGGATTCCGGAACGCAGCAAAGGGAGGAACCCCACGCAGTTTGTTGAGGACTGGCTGAAGAAGATCGTGGGGCCGCAGGATCTTACCCCGCTCTACAGTGTGGAAAGGGCACACAGAATGCCGGCAAAAACACCTAAGCCGGGTGCGCCACCACGACCGCTAATAGCGCGCCTTCTGAACTACAAAGACAGGGATTCCATGCTGAGAGTGGCAAGAGAAAAGGCGCCACTGCGATATGAGGATAAGACCATCTCAGTATACCCAGACTTCACCCCGGCGGTGCAGAAGGCCAGGTCGACATTCCATGGGGTGAAGCGCAAACTGCGGGACAGAAACCTGAAGTACGCCCTGCTGTTCCCGGCCCGCCTCAAAATAATACATAATAACAGATCGCATTTCTTTGACACGCCTGAAGAGGCTGCGGAATGGATGGAGGTGGCCCTGACACCGTTGAACACGCAGGACCCGCTCGAGGAAGACCAAAGTGGAGAAACTACGGGCAGAAGGGTGCAGAGACCTCACATGAGCAAAGAACACGCGGGGGGATCTTCAGAGAGCGGAGGAACCACGCTGGACCAAGCACGGAAGACTCCGGAGATAGCTCTGCTAACTGAGGCTGCACTGGCTGCCCACGATGCAAGGGACAAATCGGATGTGGGCAGCAACTCGGACTCCCGTACAGAGGTGTCGGGCTCTGCTAACAGCTTGCAACTCTACCCCAAAATTACTGCCCAAGAGGCGAATGCCCTCTGATTGTAACCATAGAAGTCTCCGATTGGTAACGTATGAGAATTGCACTGGGGCACAAGTGGGTGGACTCAGTACGGGGATACACACCGGCTTAGGGTACACTGTGGCAACACCAACAGGTCCCAGGTAAGTGTACGTGGTTCCACCCCCCCAAAGCATAGTCATGTTCTGGTTTGTCTGCCGCCCACGTTGGGCGCTGAAGTTTGGACCTCAAGTTTTTTCACTTGGGGACCTTAGAGTTCGAAAGTTACACGTTTTAATGGCACTTGAGACACTACACTTACTACATTACCCCTTCATAGCACGAGGCCCGTTTGAAACGCCTGACACGGACCACAATGGGGACCCTTAACACATACAAAATATGCACCTGGAACGTATGAGGAATGGGGTCAATCCACAAGAGACACAGCCTTTTGGCACAACTTAATCGGAGGCACGTCATGGTGGCATGTCTTCAGGAAACCCATCTGAACAGTGCAGAGAGTGTGAAGCTGCTTAAAAAGTGGAAGGGGCAGCTATATGCAACTACTCATTCTGTGTTTTCGAGGGGGGCGGCCATATGGCTCAGAAACTCTGTTCCCTTTAAGCTGGTGGAGAAGAGACTGGACTCAGAGGGTAGATATGTGTTCATCTGTGGGGTGTTGGATGGCTCCCCGGTCATGATTGGCAGTGTTTATGCACCAAACTCGGGCCAATCGGACTTCTTAACCACCCTTAATGGAGTATTGGCAGACTGGTCGGACTATCATTGGCTCATAGGGGGGGATTTTAATACAGTCCTGGACATTGCACTAGACAGGTCACACCCACCACTACATGCCACTGAGAGTAGGAGGCAGGCAGACTCTCTTGCGCACTGGGCGGAGGGTTGGGACTTGGCTGACGCGTGGAGGTGTACACACTTGTTGAATAGAGAATATACATTCTACTCTCCGCCCCATGGACTGCACACCAGGATAGACTGTGTCTTCTGTACTACATCATTACTGGGGGCGGTGGTCACTGCCGAGCATATGGGTAAGACTTTTTCTGATCACAACCCGGTGGAAGTCTCATTACAGTGGGGTAGGGTCCAGACGCCAATACCTACATGGCGCCTGCCACCGGAGTTACTCGAGGACACTGTCTTTCGGGCGACCCTTACAGATGCCATAACAAGTTACTTTCACATAAACGCTGACACGGCCAGCTCCCGCCAGATAGAATGGGATGCCTTTAAGGTGTCCATAAGGGGGGAGGCGATGAGCACACGAGTGGGCATGAGACACACTTTCCTGGAGAGGCTCAGGGGGGTGGAGGACCGCCTGGCCATGCTTGAAAGCGAGGCTGCGGGTACGAATCTACCCTTCACGCCACTGCAGGAGACGCGCATACAACACGCTGAGTTGCTGGAGGAACTGCGCGTACTGGATTATAGGGAATACATATGCAGGCAGCACGCGCATGCAGAGAGGTCTGGGCCTTTGCCCGCTCGTCCGATAAGGGATGACCCTGTATGTGTGCCCATACTAGAGGTCATTGACCAGGGAGGGTCGACAGTCACGACACAAATGGACATCAATGCTGCCTTCAGGGACTACTATGGGACGCTGTATGGCCCACACAGACAGCTGTCAGAGGAGGCATTCGAGGAGTTTAACTAGAATTACCACGGTTAGAGTCCCACCAGCAGGAGTATCTAGCATGCCCTATCACGCTCACGGAGATACGCCAGGCCATACGCGCGCTCCCACGGAATAAGTCCCCGGGGACGGACGGCCTCCCGGCCGAGTTCTATGGGGCCTACATTGACCTGCTTGCCCCACGCCTGCTCGTGATGTTTCAAGAAGCGCTGAAATCACAGGGACTACCGCGGTCGGCCCTGCAGGCGCTGATTGTGTCGCTCCAGAAACCGGGCAGAGATAGCTTACAACTGGCTAATTATAGACCCCTATCCTTACTAAATACAGATTACAAAATACTGAGTAAGGTCCTAGCGACGAGAGTAGCCCAGTACATCCCACAACTGATACACCCTGACCAATGCGGCTTCGTACCTGGCAGGAGTACGGCCATGAACCTGCGCAGGCTCAGCCCAATTATGCTTCACGAGCGGGGGGACGGAGGGCTGTGTCTCTCTGGACCTGAAGCAGGCATTTGATTCTCTTAGGTGGGATTTCATGGTTGCTACACTCGAAAAATTTGGGATACCGCCCGAGTATGCCGCCTGGGTACGGCTGTTATACACCCGCCCGAGCCCGCACAAACAGATACATCTCGACACAACTACACATAGCGAAAGGGACCAGACAGGGGTGCCCGCTATCCCCACTATTGTTTATCCTGGCACTAGAACCCTTGTTGTGCAAGCTCCGGACCTCCGCACGCCACAAGGGCATACGGAGAGCTGGGACAGTCCATGTGGTGTCCGCATATGCGGACGACATTATCCTATATTTGCACGACCTGAGGGGTGGGCTCGACCCCATTCCCGAAATTTTTTAGGACTTCCGGGCGCTGTCGGGCCTCACAATTAGCGAGCCTAAGTCTTACGGGTTCTGCTTCACCGCCTCCGGTGAGACTGCCCAGATAACCTTCCCTCCACACACTTTCCAGGTGGCGGAGACTACCTTCCGGTACCTGGGGATACAAATATATAGAGGGGCGAAGGATATGGTCGATGGAAACCTGGGTAGGGCGATTACAGCGCTGAAATCACAGGTGCAATTCTGGACCGCACTGCCGCTATCGGTGGCGGGAAGTGTGGCCATCTCTAAAATGGTAGTTCTACCCCGCTTTATTTATTATTTCACGAACCTACCCTTCATGGCCCCTGCATCACTGTTCAGAACATTGAATACTATACTTACGGAACTAGTATGGGGGTCGGGAAGGCGACGCATTAGTCTGGCCAAACTACAGCTTCCTACTGCAATGGGCGGTATGGGGGTCCCAGATTTGCTGGCATATAGCTATGCATGTCAGCTACAATGGCTGGTCTACTGGCTGGCGGGCCGCAATTTGCACGAAATTGGAATGGTGAAGGCAGACAGGGCGTGGGGGGCCATCTACACCCTGTTACTGCCAGGGGTGGAGCTCCCTAGGTTGACACCACCCCTGCTTAGACTCGCAATTACCTACTGGAGGAGGGCAGTGAGGTACACGAACCCTGCATCCTCTTACGCCCCCACGATACCACTCTTAGGACTTCCGATAGGGACGGGACCGTTGCCGGCTCAGATTTTCACCGCGTGGCATGATGCTTGGGGACCTGTTCGTGGATGGCCGCGTCATGTCTTTTGAGGATTTCCGCGGCTTACACCATGCCCCGGGAGGGCTCTTCCTATTGCACGCCAGGGTGCGACGCTATGTAACGATGACATGGGCGCCGAATTGAGACGAACCTCCCGCGAACCCACTGCTTACAATGCAGTACCTCATGGGATCGGGCAGTCACCTGACGAAATGGCTAACGAGCGGTATACGGGTGGGGAGGGCAACCTCACTGCAGTCCTTGCGAGACAAATGGGAAGGTGACATAGGGAGGACGGTCAGGGACAAGGAATGGGAACGAATCCTCAAATTCCCGAAGAGTGTGTCGAGGAACCCGAAATTTAAATTCATTCAACTTATGGTTCTGCACAGGGCATATCTCACACCACATCGTATACACGCAATGTTCCCAAACACGGCGGACAATTGCCCCCGTTGTGGCGCCGGATGACGCGCGACTACTGCATATGTTATGGGATTGCCCCAAATTGGGGTACTACTGGAAGACGGTCCATGATGCTCTAACTAGACTGACTCCTTCCAGACCATACGCCTCTCTGGAGTATAGCTTACTGGGGTTGGGACCTATTGAACGGAAAAGAACTGTAGCCACGCGTTTTGCTGATCAGGCCCTACTACTTGCCAAGCGAACCATAACAATGAGATGGAAGTCGGCTAGGCCGCCTGACCCAGAGACGTGGAAGGCGGAAGTGGTGCCATGGGGGAAAGCGGAGGGTGCGACACTACAGCGCGAAGAGCGTAGGGGACTTAGGAAGACTCCAATTTCTCTAGATTGGAATACTATGATAGGGGCCTTTGAGGCTGGTGATGGCGGGGGCTACACCTTCTTACTCAGGTGTTGATGGCTAGGGTGGGAGAAGGTGTGCTCGAACTGTTTGGACCTTCCCCAATCTTTAATGACTTTAAGCACATTGAGGAACGTAAGTAGTTTCAGGTGCACAGTACGACTATTTATATATGTTTCACATTGTATATGGTCCCTTGAAAGATTGTGGCGGATTACGGATCACGACATAGTCATGCTGAGCTGGGCCGAGTGCTGTAGTGAAAGTGAAAGTGCCTAGGGAGGGAACCGATGGGTGGGGGGAGTTAATGCGGGAATAATTTGAAATATGACAAAATGGAAATGTTTATGGAGAGTTTCTTCTTGCAAATGAATATGTACTGCATTCACACAACTGCTACCTATAACGAACTTATTATGTATGTGTTCATGATTGCCCTGCCAATAAAAAAGATTTAAAAAAAAAAAAACTCCAATCTGTGGTGGACACGGATGTCTCATACTCCACAATTTATCAAGAAAATCCTTTTGGTGGAAGCGCAAGATGGATTTTCTTTTTGAAACATAATTGTTAGATGCAAGGGAAGAGTGTCCACTGAGACGCGCATTGAATTGACATCACACTGTTTGAAATTAAAACCAGAAAGTGCCATTTGCGTCAAATGATCCCACTGTGATTGGTGCTCTGGGGACACAATCTCCTATCCAGCAGTACCTCTTCCAAGTGAATTACTGCTTTGAGATCACCGCAGGCAGCAGCGGCTCCTTTGTATGGGGCACCAGGACCATAGCTGCCAAGCTTTCAGATTCCTATGTGTGACATTTTCATAATGTTAGTGTAATTATGAGTGACAATTCAACAACTATGCTTGACACTTTCTCGGAAGCGAAATAAAGCAATGAAGACGAGGGAAACATATACATATCAGAACTTACACCTATTTGACCAATGAGAAACTCAAAGAAGTTCTTAAAAATACTGCAAAGCACTAGAAATCAGAAGAGTGAAGCGCACACATTACAGCAAGCCAAGAAGCTGTATTAGACTTGACTATATTATAGTACTGCCTAATCAACCAACGGTCAGCTGACTCAGACTATCTCCAGCCGCCGCAGACGGCACTGGGCATTGTGCAAGCCTCAGGAGAGTGAAGCTGAGTCTGGACACGTAGATGTTCTTCTAAACACATTTAATTAAAAGTAAAGTGTGTGTGTTCATGGTCATAAAATCTATTTGCGTGGCAGTGTTATTTTGTGTAAAATAATAAAAGCTGTGCTCTGTGCAACCTGGCTGGTGCTGGCTTTGTAGACAAATGGTACACTTGAATGAGCTGGTTTTAATTGTTCGAATTGAATAGAAAAGTGAAGTCACCACGCGGCTTCCTCCGGCCACTGCTCCTTTCAACATTCATGCGCAGCCCTAAATAATAGGCACCGGCAGGCTCAGACCAAACACATTTTACAGATGATAATTCAGTCCAGAGAGGACTATGATGTCTGTTAGCTGCAGCACACTGACTGTATGTCCAATGTCTAAGTCAAGTAAGGCTGTGAGTCCATGTATTGATGTCATGTGTGCAGTGGAACTCACTGGAGGAAGGCAAGGCAATCTGTGAAGCACGTAATTTGGAACTTTAGTATCCCAACAAAATTGAACTTACTGAATGATTTTAATTTATGACCCTGCCCGGTCTTAGACTCCATTCCACCTAGGCAGATACACTTACTTGAACCTGCAATGGCTGGCGGCGGCGGGCCCAGCAAGAGCCGCTGTATTTTCACGAACGCACCAGCTGCCTGGGGCTCATCTCTCTCAGGTGGGGCCGGGCTGGTTACAAAGCGGGCTGCAGGAGGATTCTGATTACTGCGGCGCAGCACGCATCTCATCAGTAGCAGACTGCCCATTCTGAACTGCTGACCGCTCGAGCCATGGTAATGACTCCATGCCATGGCAACCTATTAATGACCCACAACTGTGAGTCTGACAGAACTGTCTGACTCCTGACCTCACCTTGATGTCTTCGAGGTACCCATTGGTAGGCACTGACTTGCCCTTAGTGAAATATGTCACTCTCCCGAATCAATCCAGTGTTTGTTACATTGTAGCGAGGGAAGCTTAGCCCAGCCCGCTGTCCCAAGAAGTTTGCTGTGGTGTGCTCACTGCGCACTGCCTGCTTCTGTGCCTGACGATTGAGAAAGGCGGGGGGCGTCATCGCCCCCGCCGCAAGTATGGCGGGGCACCACCCCCCCACCGCCCTCACCTACTCTCCATAGTGGGGCATGCCCGACTGCGTCATCATGACGCGGTGGGCGCGCCTCATCATGGATTGGCCAAAGGGCTCCTAAGTGACCCGGAAGCGATTGAATCGCTTCTGGGTCAAGGGGGAGCAGAGGTCAGGCCGGTTAGAAGCGGCATGGCCAGTATGGGGTTTAAAAGGCTGGGGAGCGCGGGAATCAGCCTCTTTTACCCGCGCTCCCAGGTCTGCCCCACCCAGCCTCTTGGAGGCTGTAATCTTTTTTCTTATTTTCCCCTCTGCAGGTAATCGAAGGTTGGAGGCAGGAGACCCCCTTTTTGTGGCAGGAGCGTCGCGCCGGAGGAAGGCTGTCGGGAACAGAGACACCCGGATTGTCTTTTCCATTTATTGCAGGAAACCAAGGTCGGTTGCATGAGCGTCACGTGGCACTTCATTGCTCTGCGGAGGAAAGCTGTTTTTTGCGGGAGCGGTTGGGGACACCCGGCCGCCCTCTCTGATTCGATTGGCACGAAGGCTTTGTTTTCAAGGAGCGCACACAGCACTCGTCTAAGGTACCAGGAGAGCAGCTCCTGTGGTGTAAGGGGAAGCATCGGAGCCCGCTGCACACCATTAAAAGGCCGGGGCCCATAGCGGGGGGGAGTGCACTTGAAGTGCAGGCTAGGCTCGCGTGTAGGGGGGGCACTCAAAAGCATTTTCTCGAGTACTTGCATGTGGAGGGGGCGGACACAAGCGTTTTCTTCAGAGCGCTTGAAATTGGCATACGCGAAAGCAGGATACCGGTAGGGGGTGCTCTCAGTGGTATGTACATTTTAAGAAAGAAAAACATGCAATCATTTTGTTAAATATTGGTGCCAGAACAGGGTGCGTGTTTGGGCAATTGTGCATTTATCTTGAAAGCTTTCAGGGGAGAGCATTTGGTACTGTGAGGAAGGCAGATAGGGTGCAAGCTTTAAGAGGTGCATTACTGGAAGGTACTTGTATTTACCTACTGTTTTTCTGGATAATTGTGTAGGGCATTTAACAGTGCTTTCTGTGTGCATAAAAAGGTGATTGCAGGCCAGTTACCCCTGATTTAAATCATTTTATTAACGGAAGAAATGTGCAGAGCGGCGATCAGTCATATAACATTCTCTTGTTATTATTACAGAATCCAAGTTGGAACAGAATCGCTGCAGTGGCGCGTCAGAGGTGACTCGGCGGTTTCGCTCATCAGAGGTCACAGACAGGCCTGCAATTCACTGCTTCTGGTGAGCCGCACGGGCTAGAGATTACTCACCCAACACCCAGGTTAGCTGGTGTGGCGCGGCTCCAGTTGCGTGGTGCTTACGGCCGGTTTGTGTCTCTCCAACGTGCACAGGTAAGGACTAGAACAGGTCCCATTTAGGTAACAGATAACATTGTGCTCGCGGTGTTATCGTCTATCAGTGCGTAAGTTACCTTGCACTTGTGTGACAAGAGCTTTGGCCAGTAAACGTGGTGCAAAGCGTTGTCGCATGGAACATATGTTGGAATCGATGATGCGTAGGATGGCGACAATGGATAGGAGGTGGGGAAAGGTAGAGCAGATGGGGCATAGCCTTGCAGAGCTCAGACAAAGAGTAGATGGGCAGAGTGGGCCAGCAGGCAGGCCAAAGCTAACCATAGTGCCCCCAAAACCCAGGGGGGAATTGGACGCACTCCCCAGGCGGGCTAGACCCAGAAAGGGGAAGAATCAAGAACCCACACCAAGGCAGCCTTTGGGGGAGATTCCTTCGGGGGAGGGTCCCTCAGGAGTTCCAGTGACACCGGTGAGCCTACACCTATACCAGAGATTCTGGGAAGTGTCCCATTAGTCCCTACTCCTACCCCGCTTGTGCCTACACCAGTGGTCCCAACAATAATCCCTGTGGTGCCCACACCTAGCCCCGCAGCATTCCCAGTGGTTCCTGTCCTGAATCCAGTGGCCCCCACTCCGGTCCCAGCACCAACAAGGGAAAAACAGGTACCGCCAGAGCTAGCGGCGCAGATAGCGGCATTTATCCCTTGGTTAGGAAGGGGGGAATGTTACCATCTTCAGTGGCTGCAAGGGAAGAAGGGAAGGACCCGCTAGCAGAGGCACAGAGGATGGTGTCAAAGATTATTGCTGCCCCAAGCAGGGTGCCAGGCAAAGGGCCAAATACTTCAATTCAGCCCCAGCCAGCGGTACAGGAGAACAGCACTGGAAACAGGTAAGGAAGTGCTATTGCCACTACTGAGCGTGGGTGTGCTACCCACTATGAGGTAACATCTGGCTAGGCATGTAACACACGAAGTGAAGGAATTGGTATGGTCTGGCGCTTACATTATTATGATCTCATTGCTAGTGGATAGCAGGGAAATGGAGTATGCCAGGAAACAGAAGGATTGGATGCTTCCTAGTGAATGGTGTGTTGAAATGTTGAGATTCAGGGTAGAAGAGACTTTGAACAACTGGATTAGGGCTTTCTCTGTATTTATGGCTATAACAGCTGAACGTTCGCGTGTTACCAGAGCAGGGTCCCTATGACTCATGATAAGTATGGGGGCGTAGGATGGAAGGAATATGACATGAATTTCAGGAAGGCTACAGAATTTCACCCATCACTTACCTGGGACCGGGTTGACTCAATCTCATGGTTTGATCAGTTTAGCCCAGGACTGCCCGGAACTGCAGTGCAAAACTGGAACAAGGGTCACACTTCCCAAGCGCCTCAGCCCTTTCGGCCATCACAAATCGGGGGCACAGCCCCTAGTCCGGGGAGCGGTGGGGGACGGAAAGGGGTCTGCTGGGATTTTAATAGACCATCATGCACCAGGGCACAAGGCACTTGTAAATTCAGACACGCATGCTCCATATGTAATCACCCTTCCCACCCAGAATCAAAATGCCTTAAAAAAGGTAACACATTCTCAGGAAATAGGGGAAGGAAGAAACAGGAGTAAGGAGACGGTACGAATGGTAACAAAGTCACCCATTGACGTTCTGGCTATGACTCCTTGGTTAAACAGGTACCCAGACCATGCCATGGCTCGGATTTTACAAGAATGTTTTTTGTATGGCTTTAGGATTCCGGCAGTTGACTACACAGGGACACCAGAGTGTAAAAATCAGCTGTCTGTTAGTACCAGTCCCGAGCTAGTAGCAGTGAAAATTGCAAAAGAACTGCGCCTGGGCAGAATAGCGGGTCCTTTTGATCACATCCCTGTGCACAACTTTGTCTGCTCACCCCTGGGGGTGGTCCCAAAGAAAAAGGAAGGGGAGTTCAGGTTGATTCATAATCTGTCTGCCCCTAGAGGCAATTCATTAAATGATGCCATCAACAAAGAAATCTGTAGCGTGAAATATGCCTGTTTTGACCAGGCAGTGGATATGCTATGGGTTCTGGAACCAGGGTCCTTGCTAGCCAAATCAGATATTGAATCCGCCTTCTGGCTACTGCCTGTACATTATCTAGATCACCACCTTCTAGGCTTTTCATTCTAGGGCAAATTCTACATGGATATGTGCATGCCTATGGGTTGTTCTGTTTCCTGCGCTTAATTTTTGGAATGGCTTTGAGACAGGTAACGGGGCACCAATATGTCATGCATTATCTGGATGACTTTCTCTTTCTGGGGTCGCGGCCTCCCGGGAATGCACTTGGGCATTGCAGGAATTTTGCGTGCTTTTGTGGTCCCTCTGGCGCCAGGGAAGACGGTTCGTCCAGCAACCACAATAGAATTTCTAGGCATTGAGTTGGACTCTCTACAGGGGTTTTTCCGATTACCCAAAGAGAAAATATTGAAATTTAGAGCAGGGCTCCAGCAATGTTTGGCAAAAGATAAGGTAAGCTTACATCAGCTACACCAGGCAGTTGGCCAGTTAAACTTTGCACTATGGGTAATACCTATGGCACGACCGTTCTCCCGTTCCATCTCTCAGGCCATGACAGGCCTGCAGGAGAAACACCATCACACAAGACTGTCGTCTGAGGTTCGTGAGGACATGCGGATTTGGATCACATTTCTGGAGGGTATCAACGGCAGGGTAGTGTGGCCCGGCCCCCCCACTACTTCCGCAGAGTTAGGTTTATGGACTGACGCGGCGGGCAGTGTGGGATTGGGTGTCATACTCGGAAACGAATGGGTGGCTCAACATTGGCCGGCTTGGTGGGTGGAGAGTGGTCTGACAACCAATATAGGTTTCCTGGAACACTTTCCCATCTGGGTTGCACTGACTGTTTGGCCTCATCATTTGCGTAATCAATCTGTGATTTTCCGGTCAGACAACATGACAGTGGTGGAATGCATTAACCAACAGGCTGCACAGTGTAAAATGATCCTCCGCCCACTGAATAATGCTGCTGACGCACTCTCTCGCTTCTAGATGCAGGTTTTCAGGGAACACCTACAGTCTGCAGAGGCGACACCAACACACTTCCCGGATGTACTCTGCCAGATTGGTCCCCCCCGCTACAGAACCTCGTGGCAGCTAGCCTAGTGTCCAGGACCAGGAAAGCTTACGAAGGGGCGTTTTGGTCTTACTGCGTCTTTTTGGGGCAGAATTGGGCGGATAGCTGGCATAAGTCAGGGGCATTCCTTCAGTATTTAGACACTTTGAATAAAGAAGGGCGCTCTGCGGCAACAGCCAGGCGACATGTGGCAGCGGTTTCTTTCTTTGCGTAGATCAAGGACACCAGGGACCCCATGAATAGTTTCATTGTAAGGAAGGCACTAAAGGGGTGGCGGCGCCTCCAGGAGGCCGCTCCGGACACGAGACAACCGATTGGCTTAGAGCGGCTGGCATCACTGCTAACAGCCCTGGGTGGCATTTGCAGTTCAATAGGAGAGGCATTACTATTCAGAGCTGCCTTTGCACTGGCCTTTTATGGGGCATTTAGGGTGGGGGAACTCTTGGCGCGCAATAAACTGGATGTGCAGGTGGGCTCCAGCTGGAACACGCGAGGATACAGGGCGACACTTTGCTAATAACCATAAAAAAAACTAAAACTGATCAGGAAGCCTGTGGAGTAGGGATGGTACTTCACCGGGCACAAGACAATCCATACTGCCCAGTGATGCACCTAGAAGCCTTCCTCCCACAGAGGAATAGTGCAGTAGGGGGACACTATTAATGCATGCTGATGGTACCCCGCTTACCAGGATCCAATTTAAAAGGGTATTGGCCATGGCGATTGACAGGACAGGTTTGAATCCAAAGGACTTTGGGACTCATTCATTAAGAATAGGGGCTGCCACAGAGGCAACAGCTAGAGGGTTGCATAGCAACAGTGTGGAGAGAATTGGAAGATGGTCTTCTAATTGTTACAATCGCTATGTGCGGCTGCACATATTGTGAGGGTGGCTATGCGATTGTGGACTGATGCCTGTCCTGTTTGTTTGCTTACATTTCAGTTTCTCTAACCTGTCACGCAGGGGGGAAACTGCCGTCGGCACATCACCAGCAAGGTTCTTCACAACGGCAGCCACATCCACAGGACAAGGGAGCACATGTTGTATGGGTCATTGGTCATTCTTATATACGGCGTATGAAATCTGTTTTTCTTTCAGGTAATTACAGACAAAGAGCGGAGCAGGATGGTTTCAAGGTTTCTTTCCATGGTAAAGGGGGCCTCTGCCTCAGTCAGTTTAGGGGTTTTATTACAGATCTGTTGAGTAGACACAGTCCTCCACCCACAATAGCTATCTTGCATTTGGGTGGGAACGATCTGGGTAGAAGGGTCTTGATGGAGGACATAATCTCTGAAGAAGGTTGGTTAGCTAAGGCATGCGAGGGCTTCACCATAGTGTGGTCTCAGATGATACCCAGATTCAAATGGAGGGGGGGGAGATTCTGTGAAAGCGTTGAATCACTCGGTAAGGAGGATCAACAATAAAATAGGGAAATTGTTCAGGTCCCCTCAGTTACAAAACATAGCGCATGGGTGTGTCAGGGGGGCACTGTGCTTCTTAAAAGACGGGGTCCACCTGACTAGGTTAGGTAATGAAATCCTATTGGAAAATAAATTGGCTTGGCTAGGGAGTGTTACCTTTCAGTGTAGGAGGATAGGGGGGGCCAGATAGTCGGTCAACTACGCTGGCTCGTGGCGGTAAGGTCATGATTGGTGAGCAGTAAATTTAAGGTCCTGAGGGGGCGGCGCCATTCTTGAATGGGGTCACCCAGGGGGAGGGACAAGTGGTCTCTCCTAGAACTCCAGGGGCGGTACATCCGGTTGGCTGGATGGGTGCGGGGGAGGGGGGGGTCACGCTTTCTTGAGGCTGGTTGACCACCCCGTACGGGCACAATGACGTCACTAAACGGCGCAGAGTGCAAGGGCCCCCCTTTTAATGGAGTTCTTGGAGTGTACGGGGGTAACCGGGGGGGACGTACCCTCTCGGTAAACAGGCCATCTGCGCCTGCGCACTCCTACGGGAGGGCGTGGCTAATTGATAAGGATCTGACACCAGTTAGCGACCTTGCCGTAGGCCCAAATAGGATACGCAGAAAAGTAATTAATGTATGATTATGGTTCAGATGTTAGACTCGGATAGGAGATACCTTGTATTAGAAGTATGTTAAGGTTAGCCATCTGATATCTGTACATATTAATTGTAATCAAATGTCATGCTACGTTTTCTGCGTAAAAATGTGTAAATATTGTTTATTTCAATTTTTATTTGATGTTATGTTCTAATAAATATGGCCGGGGGTTGTACGACTCCCACCTCCAAAGAAATCCTCTCTCATGTCCATCCTTAATAAATGTTGGTTAAACACAAGGCGGGGGAGGGGGATGTTCGGTAGTCCCTGGCCATAGAGAAAGGAGGGTGGCCGTCATCTGCCCCGCCGCAAGTATGGTGGGGCACCGGCCCCCCCTCCCCCCTCGCCTACTCTCCATGGTCGGGCGCTCCCCACCACGTCATCATGACGCGGTGGGCACGCCTCATTATGGATTGGCCCAAAGGGCTCCTAAGTGACCCGGAAGCGATTGAATCGCTTCCGGGTTAAGGGGGAGCAGAGGTCAGGCCAGTTCGACCCGGCCTGGCCAGTATAGGGTTGAAAAGGCCAGGGAGCGCAGGAGTCGGCCTCTTTTACCCACGCTCCCAGGTCTGCCCCACCCAGCCTCTAGGAGGCTGTAATCTTTTTTCCCCACCCACCATCCCCTAAAGCAGATATTGGTTATTGTATTATAAGGTAGTTAATATGTTTTTTCCCAGTGTACATAGATAGATAACAGGTGTGTCGTATGATTATTTTGTTCCTTAGAACTTTTTCCCGTTGGCAGGTCATCAATCGCCGTATTTATTGCTATTCCTTGGTCAGGCGGGCAGGTCATGATTGATGAGCAGTAAATTTAAGGTCCTTAGGGGCAGCGCCATTCTTGAATGGGGTTGCCCAGGGGGAGGGACAATTGGTCTCTCCTAGAACTCCAGGGGCGGTACATCTGGTTGGCTGGATGGGTGTGGGGAGTTATGCTTTCTTTAGGCTGGTTGGCCACCCCGCACGGACAAAATGACGTCACTAAACGGTGCAGAGTGCAAGGGCCCCCCTTTTAATGGAGTTCATAGAGTGTACGGGGGTACCCGGGGGGGGTAGTACCCTCTCGGTAAACGGGCCCTCTGAGCATGCACACTCCTACGGAAGGGCGTGGCTAATTGATAAGGATCTGACACCAGTTAGTGACCTTGCAGTAGGCCCAAATAGGATACGCAGAAAAGTAATTATTGTATGATTATGGTTCAGATGTTAGACTCGGATAGGAGATACCTTGTATTAGAAGTATGTTAAGTTTAGCCATCTGATATCTGTACATATTAATTGTAATCAAATGTCATGCTACGTTTTCTGCGTAAAAATGTGTAAATATTACTTATTTCAATTTTCATTTGATTTTATGTTTTAATAAATACAGCCGGGGGTTGTTCGACCCCCGCCTCCAAAGAAACCTTCTCTGATGTCCATCCTTAATAAATGTTGGTTAAACACAAGGCGGGGGAGGGGGAAGTTCGGTAGTCCCTGGCCATAATGATAACAGCAGCACTCCAGCTTGCCGCAGCGCCTTGACAGTCAGTCAGAGAAGCTAATATGCGTGACTTCGCATTTCAGTGCGGTGATGCGGACCACCACATTGAAATGCATTAGTCTACCGTCTGATATGTGGCACTTGGCAGGGCTGCAGGGCATCAACCCACCACCTTGCTCTGCTACTAATTGCTGGCTTTACCTCTTACACTTTTACATGAAAACTAGCGATCTCACAAATTGTCTGCTTGCATGTAAAACATTGTATTGTCAGGTAGGCGTCAGGTGAGGGTGCCACTGGGCTGTGTTTTTAGACACTCACCCCCAGTCACAGATCAGGGTTGAATCCATCATCGTTCTTTAGCTCACTTTGCACCCCTGTTCAGACCCAGCCATATGCAAATCAGTCTTGACTCTGTCCCTCATGGGAACAGTCCAGCCCAAACTGCCAAGCCAGGTCTTCCCGGGACTAGAAAAAAGCATCCTGGGACCGGTTTCGGCATAACACACCTCATCAGCAAGGCTAGCTAGAATATAGTGGCAAAGTGAGGAAGGGACCTACGTCTGGGCATACCCTGCCAACTTAGGTCTAATAAAAGCAAACACAAAGAGATGATGGACGGAGCGCTGAAACTTTTCAGACTCTGACCCCCAGTCACAGATCTGGGTTTAATCCATCATTATTCTTTAGCTCACTTTGCCACCCCAGTTCGGACCCAGACATATGCAAATCAGTCTTGTACCGGTTCCTTATGGGAACACTCCAGCCCGAGCTGCCAAGCCAGGTCTTCCCTGGACTGAAAACAAGCATCCTGGAACCGGCTTCGAGGTTACACCCCATCATCAGCAAGGCTAGCTTGAATCCAGTGGCAAAGTGAGCAAGGGACCCACGTCTGGGCATACCCTGCCAACTTAGGGTGAACAAAGCAAACACAAAGAGATGATGGACAGAGCGCTGAAACTTTTCAAATACTCACCCCCAGTTGCAGCTCTGGGTTAAATCCATCATTGTCCTTTAGCTCACTTTGCCACCCCGGTTCAGACCCAGCCATATGCAAATCAGTCTTACCCTGCCAACTTTGCATGAACCTGGCCTGACAGTGAATGCTGCTGTGTTCACGGGCCAGGGCAGAGAAAGGCTTAGGGCTCTTCATTATCGATGGTGAAAAAAGCACTAGAAAGAGCTCAGTGATCTGTCTGCTGATGGGTCATCAGTCCTCATGCATTGCCCCTCCTCTGTGGCCTACCAAGCGTCACGTTGGGTCGGTGTTCTGGGCAGAGATTAGCAGTCCTTGTCACAGACATGCTCAACCTACCAGTCAGTGCTTAACTTGTAAAAACATCTGTGCCAGGGCTCTAGTCAGCAGGCCACTTCCACTTGCTTGCATTGCCCATTGCCGCTGTCAATTATAGTTACAGCATAACTAATAAGTCACACTCCTACAAGTGTGACAGTTCTGAAAATTTCAGGACTACAAAGTTAAAAACAGGCTTAGGCAGCAGATATTATTCAATCTTAATGTATATTGAATTAATAGACAACAGTTGTTGTGCTTATCTCTGACTGAAAAAAACAGTGCCACCATGTTGCAGACTTTCAGAGGCACTGGTGCTGACAATTAAGTGCAGGTGCTGAGCACCGGAAATCACTCTCTCAAATTTAGCACTGTTGTGTAGTTCCCACTAATCCAAAGGACCTGCACTTTTGTTTGGACAACTTAAACTTTGGGTGAGGTGCCTAGACTGATTCCAGGCACCCTTGAAGGATATGTTAGCCTGGATACCAGCTAGCTCACAGTGCCACTGTAATCCTCCCCTAACGTTACCAGGGAGCAAATAATTTCTGGCAACCACTGAACATGACAACCCTGACTGCTCTGTAACCTTTCGCTCATTCAATCGTGCTTACGTGTGCTCAGAGAAATATACAGAATGCACAATGGGACGTCTTCAATATATATTTATTGAACCAATGTTATTCTTGTATAGAATACAGTGCTGCGATAATCAGTAGACATAAGCAGATGAAAGTGTTTACGAGCACCAAAAGAGTAAATAGTAGGTACAGCTCTACCATGGTGCTAAAACAGTGTATATATGCAGGCATGTAATCAAGGCAATAATCAGGCGTACTCCTACTATGCCAACGTGTACCTAAAAATTGTGTGGAGGTAGAGCAAAGAATCTCCCTAAGGGATGAACCAACTCCATTACCTGGAAGGAGGGAATGAAGGACCCCGTCTTGGTCAAGAACTGGACACCCCTCATGAGATGTCAGACCACTGCGTGGTGAAGTCTCAGCGTGAAGGGACCCTCGGTGTCAGCTGAAGTACCTCCTCTGCTAATCCATTGGGATACTCATTATTTATAATAGAAAGCAGCCTTGCGATGTATGTTGTAGATTAGCGATGGGTTGGATATGTAGATAGCTCTGTTGCCCTGTGGATAAAGATAGAACAACATTTGTACATAGCGCAAAGAGAAACCTTGTACATGATGTTCGAGGCATCGTGATAATGTTGTGCAAAGATAGATGTGTAAAAAAAGTAGTTTCGAAGAAACTAATCCAACCTTCTCATGCATGCACAAGTTCATGGCAGAAAATATCTTGTGAAAAATAGGACAAAGTAAGGAATGAGCAGCTTCACTACATGGGTCTAGCCTGGAAACATAACAGCACTGCTAGCAGTAATGCTGCAGCAAGATGTGAGAGGTATGCAGGTGTGTCTTGGCCATTCTTGCAATCTAGCACATTTTCAGGGGCATGCATTTACAACAGGAAGGGGTCAGGTTTGGACTGGGACAGAAAATAGGCCTGGGCACTAAAACAACAATGGCCCATGTTTGCAAACTGAGGTAGGTATGGAAGACTGCCTTGATTTGAGCTTGTTGCAGGCAATCTTTGTTTTAATATCATGGAAATCAACAGTACAAAATGGCCCAGCAGACCATAGAACAGACCCACAAGCAGCCAAAACACCAGCCTGCACATTGCCCTGAGACCAGCCTGTCGGGCACTGCCTGATTGGTCTATAAGTCAGTTTGACCCTGGGAAGAGTTGCTGTTATCTAATCAAGCCTCATTAGCCTGATCCAACTCGCAACGCTGGGCAATGTGTGAGACTGGCTTGAACATTTTGGTTTTCAGTCTGGCCCGGAGGATCAGGGTGGGTGGAGACCTCAACACAAGCAGGGACCTCAGAGAGGAGCACTGCAAGACTTTGAACTTTGCATCATTTTTGTACATTATGATTCATGCATGACTTCTGCCTTTTCTGAGCAATGTAAATAACATACGTGACTATTAACTAATTTGTGATGAACAATTTACTGACCTCAGAAGGATGGAAATCTGCCTTACTAGGATTTGATTTGAATTCATGGCTGCTTGTTCATTGCTTTGGTAAGCAGTGAGGGATCAACTTACTGAGCCTTAAAGCATGCTTCAATAGCCACATTTATTTATTGACTACATTATAGACTATAGTCAAATACAATTTCTGAATCCTCCACATCAACTGCATTGATTGCCCACAGACAGCTGCATTTAGCGTATGTGCCTTTTAGAGCTGCATTTGTTAAATGTTCCCTGTGACCTTCTTTTAACAAATGCAACATGGTAATCTGCATTTTGAGCAAGTACCAATTATTACACAGTAATGACTGCAACATAATCCGGAATCCCATGAACTGTTGAAATGAATCAGCTTTTCTCATACCCCAGGCCTTGTCCTCCCCAGTACAGACGAATATAGTATTGAAATGCTTCATGAGTGTCTTTTCAAACTGCAGGTTGAGCAATATGCCAGAGTGAGTGCAGTGAGCATGTCTGACTGCAAGGGGAGCAGTGTACTTGTCTGAGTTCAGGTTGTGCATAGTGCCTATGACTGCATGGTACGTTTGTGTCACTGAGAGAACAGAGTGAGCAGTGTGTCTTTGTGAGTGCAGGGGGAGTGGGGTCTATGTAAATGATGTGCCTTTGCAAATGCAAGGTGAACTGTGTGCCTTTGTGAGTGTAGGGTGAGCTGTGTGCCTGTGTGAATGCAAGGTGAGCTGTGTAAGTGTGGGGTGAGCAGTGTTGCTGTGTGGAAACAGGGTGAGCTTTGCACCTGAGTGAGGGCAGAGAGAGCTGTGTGTCTATCTGAGTGCAGGGTGAGACGCGGGTCTGTGCTTGCATGGGAATGAGTGCATAAGGGTAACAGTTGCTCCTCCAATTTCAACTCATGCATACTAACTGTGTTAACTAGCGTGTTATTCTCAGCTCAAACCATTTCGCCTCACCCCTTTTGAAATCTACCAGCCACCACTGACCGAAGGACCACAATCCCATCAGAGGTCTTCTCACTGGAAAAAAGGGAGAGGGAGAGCGACCCGCTAGGCATGGACAAGGGCCCACCATCTCAAAAGGAGCAGTGTTTATGACCTCCTAGGATGGTGATCAGGGGGTTTACTTCACAGTTACAGGAATCCTACTAGACACCAGTAAGAAATTGCAAAAAAATAAGGAGCTGGGGTGGCTGCCCAATCATCAGAAATGCGCCCGGACCCCATGATCAATCACGCAGTATTCCTGTCCCAATGGGAGACAGATTGTGTGCTACACCAGTGGAGGGGTGTGGCAGACAGACTATATCCAGAGATGTTTTTTCTAAAGAAAGAATGGGATGGAGTATGTCCTGCACTGGCCATACTCCACCCCTAAAGCTCCAATGATTTCTCCAATGATCTTTTTTCCCCGAGGGGAAGTTCAGAGGATTTACATCTAATCTGAACCTGAAGGGGCATAAATCTCAAAGGATGCCAGGGATATTGAAAATAAAAGAGGGTGGGTGCCACCCTGTCTGACATCAGGCAACCACATCGCCCTTAGAGCCCTTATAGTCCTTCTGCCCTCCTGGAGCCTAGAGCAGACACATTTTCCTGAAAAGTTAGAGTTTTTTGGGGTTTAGTATTGACTTATAGCCTGACTGAGAGGTAGTAAATCCCAATTCCCTCTCAATTGCCATTGTGAAAGCATGCAGTATGTGGGCTCAGGATCAGCCGGCAGACAGGGAATCCTATGTAGCCTGTTAAGATTAATCAAGAGAACACCAAATGTATTCAATGTGTAGAGAATGTAATTTGTATAAGTTGTCAAAACAAAGTTAGGCGCTCCAACAGATAATTTCGTTTTTGGAAGTAGAGCAATTAGTAACATAACAAAGTCCCACACAGTTTAATAACAAAGTCGCTCAAATTTGAGAAGTGGGACAAATATTTGGTTGCATTCAAACATAATTTGGAGAAGTAACATAAGTCGTCTCCTGTTACTCCTTCCGGTGATGTAAGCAGGCATGAATCACAGTCACTGTTCAAATATGTGATAGAATGCACGTTAAACGGCGTTTACCACAAATATTTTTCCCCGCAAGGAATCACAACATTGTGATTCCGCAAACCATTACTCTGCAAGTCGGAACAACAACTTGCGGGGGTGGGGAGGTGTTGGATTTAAAATCCAACACCTTTCCTAGTGTCCGCACAGACTGGAGTTGGAATTATACATTATACTATTCCACTTCCAGCGCCCCCCTCCGCAAGTCGTTGTTCCGACTTGTGGAGTAATGGTATGCGGAATCACAACACGGTCGTTGTAACGACCGCGTTGTGATTCCCTGCAGGGAAAAAGAATGCGGGATTTAAACGTATATTCAGAATGCACACCACATTTATACTTGTTTGTTGTCAAAGTTTGTTCAATATATTGCTCTCGCGTGCAGCCTTGGCTAGTGCCTTGCCCCAGTGGCATGCGTATAAAGATTCAAGAAAGTAAGAGAACTTTTGGGCCCCTGTCCCAGACGCGCAGCGTATTCCAGAAATGTTCACACAGACTCCATTTTTAGTTCTGTAATCCATTTGTAACAATTTTATTCCATGTTGTCCATAATCTTAACATTAATTAATTAATTAAAATTAATTTTGGGTTTCTAACGCGCTAGAATCGACTCCCGAAGGAGTATCTCTGCGCTATAGACCGCTGGGGAACCCGTCCTGGCTTTCCCTGTGAGATGGTCCCTACTGGGTATCTCCAAGGTGAAGCCAGGCATCCCCGGCGTATGTGGGGGGGCCGTTGTGGAGATGAGGCAAGCTAATGCCCAGAGTTGCCGAGTGTGATCCCTAGTTAGAGTAGGCACCAAGGCGAGAATTATCGAGTCCGCTGACCCTGGTCCAAGACCCTGCCGCGTCGGGAATTGAACCCTGGTCCCGGGCCGTCCTCTGCTCCCGGGTCTGCCGCCTCTAACCAGTGAGCCACACCACTCCATTGTTTTCTCCATTCACATGAAAGGTGTCTTGAGTTTCCTTTGCTTCTCATGGAAAAGATATGCCTTCCAGGCCTTTCTCTAAAGCACGCGGGAAATCACTTTCTTCCTTGGCAGTCTTAATCGTCTCAATCCAAAGCATTTCGGGCTACCTTAGCCCTTCTTCAGGGATAACTACAGAATTAAAGAAAACTGCCCTGAGTTATTTTTACTCCATTAAAACGTTAAACATGATCAATGCCTCACACAGCACGTTGTATGTAAACTTGAATTCATACACAAATCAACATTATCCTCAAATATAACCCTGAAGCAATTGCCAAATAATATCACCCAATTCACGCATACCCCATGATTGCGTATTCACCCCAAGTGATGGCTCTGAATATGTTGCACAAATAAAACTTTACATACAATGAGGCTTGGTGCTCACCACCCATTAAAAAAATAATAAATCAACAAACTTAGCTTATATTTAGATCTGCAAATACTTCGTCCACCATTTCGAACTAAACCAAACTTCAATCACTTTCCGCACCTCCCTCCAAACAATGCTTGATTCCCATTAGCAGCGTGCCACTCCCCTTTTCTTTACTTTCCAACGTGAACACGCCCATCCCCACATGCTCCTTAACTAAGTGCAAATAGGGGGGTCGTGGCCGAACAGCCACGATGGCGGACGGCTTTCGCTAGTGCTCCGTGCCCGGCCGGGCTTTAACCGGAATACACAGACCTGTGGGGGACATCTGCCCGCCGAACTGAGCGGAATCGCAGCAGAGCCCGGCCTGGAGTGCAACGGCCTGAGCGGCGGTGAGGAAGGACGCCGGGACGACCAGTTTTGTGGCGCGCCGAGACTCGCGGTGAAGGCCCCAGAAGCCGGGAGGTGAAGTGGCGCTGCGGCCCAGCGGCGGACCTGAGAATCCCGGGGCCCGCTTGGTGATAGACGCCGGAATTGTGGAGGCGGGGCCTGCGCCCTGTGGACGGCGGCGACGGTTGCCTACCCCCCCCCCACCCCCCCGCGGACACTGCCAGGCACAGGGAAAGTCAGCGGAGCACGGTGAGGAAGGCGGGAGAGGTGCGCCGGGTCCCGTGCTCCGACTACGAGACACTGGGCCAGGGGACGACGCCATTTTGTGGCTGCCGGCCGGGGGAGTACTCTGGGGTCGCGGCGCGCCCCTGCGGCGCAGGGACCTTTGCGGATCTCCCGATGCCCTGTCCCCCCCCTCGGTCTTTCTGAAGCCAGCGGACCGGCCCCACTGGGGGGTCAGAGGGACCCGCGAGCCGAGGGGAAGAACAGTGTCGCCTAGCACCCTCAGGCACACAACCTGTGCGGTGGCCGTGGTGGGGAGCTGCACTCATTTGCCATCTTTATCCTGACCTGGCCTAAAGTCTGGGAGAGACACTACTATAGCGTGAGCTGCTGCCTGGTGTAGCCCCGGTGAGGGCTTGGACCCCCTGAGAGGAGACCCTGTTCGGAGCCAGAACCTCCTGCTCCTCGGCTCTTTATCCACCTGGGCCCCCGGCGCGGGATCGCCAGAGCGGGTGCACAGGGGGGACGGGGGCCTACTGACTGTTCTGCGGCGCCCGTGAGGCCGGAATACCTGCACAGCGGCTGAGTACCCCAGGTCAGGCACAACATGGTCCGGAAGGGCCAGAGAAACGTGGATGGTCCGGGTGAGCAGACGGGACCCAGCCCGCAGACGGGGGCTGGCGCGTGCGGCGGCGGTCCTGGACTGGCTGATCAGCAGATGTCGAGTAATCAACAGCCGGACAAGCTGGACCTTATACTCCAGGAAATCCGAGATTCCCGACAAGCGCTGGAGCAACAATTGGGGACCCTTACCACTAACTTATCCCTCCTAAAAGCTGACCACGGTAAGCTAGCGGACAAAGTCAAGGACCACGGGCTAACGCTCACAGACCTTGCGCCCACTGTGGCTGACCATAGCACGTCTATCCAGGACATACAGGGCCAGGTCGCTGCCCTGATGGAAAGGTTCGAGGACGCGGAAGGACGCAATCGAAGAAATAATATAAGGGTGATCGGCCAGCCAGAAAAATGTGAGGAACCGCGGCCTGAGGAGTTCATGGAGCAGTGGTTCAGAGAACACGTTGCGACAGACGGACTCTCCCCATACTTCTGTGTGGAAAGGGCGCATAGGATCCCGACGGGACAGCCTCGGCCTGGGGGGCCCTCCGCGCCCTCTAATTGTCCGCATCCTTAATTACCGTGACAGGGATGTCCTCCTGAGGAAAGCTCGTGAGAAATCAACCATTCATTTTGAGAATCAGAGGGTGTCGCCCTACCCGGATTATACGAACATGGTACAAAAACAGCGAGCCTCTTATATGGAGGTGAAGAAGAAACTGAGAAGCGCACAGCTGAAATACGCAATACTCTTCCCCGCCCGCTTGAAAGTTATCCACGGGAAGAAATCTCACTTTTTCGAGAGCCCTGCGGACGCTGAAGAGTGGCTGGAGGTGATGGGCTTGGATGGCAGTCAGGAGGCGTCCCAAGAGGCGGAGGCGAGGACGTTGGAGTGGGGCTCGGGAGGTAGCCGCCGCTCCTCCTCTGGATCAGGAAAGGAGACTGCTGGGTGCGGACCGTTGCGAGACCATCAGAAGGAAGACCAAATGGCAGCTCTCTCGATCGCCGGCACCTTCAGGGAGGACTCGGCGAAAATAACCACGGACTCTGACGATAACACGGTGCATTCAGACTCGGAAAACAGTGTGCTGCTTTTTCCTACAATCACACCTAGAGCAGCTGACGACCTCATAGACAGCTGACTTGTCGGTTGACATCCAGGACCGCCACCTCTGCTGATGTCATCGTACAGTATCCTTTTCTGCTGTACTTGGCGCTCCTGATGCCTGCCTCCGTTTGGGAAGCTATGTATGGGGGAGGTGGGAAGTACACGTGATGAGAAGACAACGACTCTTTCCCCAACATACATCACACCCCCCAGAATTGACATTGCACTGAGTGGAGTGGTGTGGCTCACTGGTTAGAGGCGGCAGACAGGGAAGCAGAGAACGGCCCGGGACCAGGGTTCAATTCCCGACGCGGCAGAGTCGTGGACCAGGGTCAGCGGACTCGATAATTCTCGCCTCGGTGCCTACTCTAACCAGGGATCACACCCTGCAACTCTGGGCATTAAGCTTACCTCATCTCTACAATTATTTACAACAAGGGGTGGTGATGGACAGAGTCTCTGAATTAAGCAGAGTACTCTCACCCAGTCAAGAGATCAGGGCTAGATCCAACACCGTTTTTTAGCTCATTGCACCATCCCAGTTTCAGAACCTGGCTGTATGCAAATTAGTCTGTCCCTGGCCCAGTGCATCATGGGAACAGGGCAGACCAGACTACAAAAGCCAATTCTTACACTGGGAAGGAAACAAGCTTCCGGGGACCGGTTTCTGCCATTTCAGGCGTCTTCAGCCCGGCTTGCTTGAATCCTGATGGTGCAATGAGCAAGGGACTCACATCTGAGTATACCCTTCCACGCTTAGGGTGGACAAAATTATTTACAACAAGGGGTGGTGATGGACAGAGTCTCTGAATTAAGCAGAGTACTCTCGCCCAGTCAAGAGATCAGGGCTAGATCCAACACCGTTTTTTAGCTCATTGCACCATCCCATTTTCAGAACCTGGCTGTATGCAAATTAGTCTGTCCCTGGCCCAGTGCATCATGAGAACAGGGCAGACCAGACTACAAAAGCCAATTCTTACACTGGGAAGGAAACAAGCTTCCGGGGACCGGTTTCTGCCATTTCAGACGTCTTCGGCCCGGCTTGCTTGAATCCTGATGGTGCAATGAGCAAGGGACTCACATCTGAGTATACCCTTCCACGCTTAGGGTGGACAAAATTATTTACAACAAGGGGTGGTGATGGACAGAGTCTCTGAATTAAGCAGAGTACTCTCACCCAGTCAAGAGATCAGGGCTAGATCCAACACCGTTTTTTAGCTCATTGCACCATCCCAGTTTCAGAACCTGGCTGTATGCAAATTAGTCTGTCCCTGGCCCAGTGCATCATGGGAACAGGGCAGACCAGACTACAAAAGCCAATTCTTACACTGGGAAGGAAACAAGCTTCCGGGGACCGGTTTCTGCCATTTCAGGCGTCTTCGGCCCGGCTTGCTTGAATCCTGATGGTGCAATGAGCAAGGGACTCACATCTGAGTATACCCTTCCACGCTTAGGGTGGACAAAATTATTTACAACAAAGGGTGGTGATGGACAGAGTCTCTGAATTAAGCAGAGTACTCTCACCCAGTCAAGAGATCAGGGCTAGATCCAACACCGTTTTTTAGCTCATTGCACCATCCCAGTTTCAGAACCTGGCTGTATGCAAATTAGTCTGTCCCTGGCCCAGTGCATCATGGGAACAGGGCAGACCAGACTACAAAAGCCAATTCTTACACTGGGAAGGAAACAAGCTTCCGGGGACCGGTTTCTGCCATTTCAGGCGTCTTCGGCCCGGCTTGCTTGAATCCTGATGGTGCAATGAGCAAGGGACTCACATCTGAGTATACCCTTCCACGCTTAGGGTGGACAAAATTATTTACAACAAGGGGTGGTGATGGACAGAGTCTCTGAATTAAGCAGAGTACTCTCACCCAGTCAAGAGATCAGGGCTAGATCCAACACCGTTTTTTAGCTCATTGCCCCATCCCAGTTTCAGAACCTGGCTGTATGCAAATTAGTCTGTCCCTGGCCCAGTGCATCATGGGAACAGGGCAGACCAGACTACAAAAGCCAATTCTTACACTGGGAAGGAAACAAGCTTCCGGGGACCGGTTTCTGCCATTTCAGGCGTCTTCGGCCCGGCTTGCTTGAATCCTGATGGTGCAATGAGCAAGGGACTCACATCTGAGTATACCCTTCCACGCTTAGGGTGGACAAAATTATTTACAACAAGGGGTGGTGATGGACAGAGTCTCTGAATTAAGCAGAGTACTCTCACCCAGTCAAGAGATCAGGGCTAGATCCAACACCGTTTTTTAGCTCATTACACCATCCCAGTTTCAGAACCTGGCTGTATGCAAATTAGTCTGTCCCTGGCCCAGTGCATCATGGGAACAGGGCAGACCAGACTACAAAAGCCAATTCTTACACTGGGAAGGAAACAAGCTTCCGGGGACCGGTTTCTGCCATTTCAGGCGTCTTCGGCCCGGCTTGCTTGAATCCTGATGGTGCAATGAGCAAGGGACTCACATCTGAGTATACCCTTCCACGCTTAGGGTGGACAAAATTATTTACAACAAGGGGTGGTGATGGACAGAGTCTCTGAATTAAGCAGAGTACTCTCACCCAGTCAAGAGATCAGGGCTAGATCCAACACCGTTTTTTAGCTCATTGCACCATCCCAGTTTCAGAACCTTGCTGTATGCAAATTAGTCTGTCCCTGGCCCAGTGCATCATGGGAACAGGGCAGACCAGACTACAAAAGCCAATTCTTACACTGGGAAGGAAACAAGCTTCCGGGGACCGGTTTCTGCCATTTCAGGCGTCTTCGGCCCGGCTTGCTTGAATCCTGATGGTGCAATGAGCAAGGGACTCACATCTGAGTATACCCTTCCACGCTTAGGGTGGACAAAATTATTTACAACAAGGGGTGGTGATGGACAGAGTCTCTGAATTAAGCAGAGTACTCTCACCCAGTCAAGAGATCAGGGCTAGATCCAACACCGTTTTTTAGCTCATTGCACCATCCCAGTTTCAGAACCTGGCTGTATGCAAATTAGTCTGTCCCTGGCCCAGTGCATCATGGGAACAGGGCAGACCAGACTACAAAAGCCAATTCTTACACTGGGAAGGAAACAAGCTTCCGGGGACCGGTTTCTGCCATTTCAGGCGTCTTCGGCCCGGCTTGCTTGAATCCTGATGGTGCAATGAGCAAGGGACTCACATCTGAGTATACCCTTCCACGCTTAGGGTGGACAAAATTATTTACAACAAGGGGTGGTGATGGACAGAGTCTCTGAATTAAGCAGAGTACTCTCACCCAGTCAAGAGATCAGGGCTAGATCCAACACCGTTTTTTAGCTCATTGCACCATCCCAGTTTCAGAACCTGGCTGTATGCAAATTAGTCTGTCCCTGGCCCAGTGCATCATGGGAACAGGGCAGACCAGACTACAAAAGCCAATTCTTACACTTGGAAGGAAACAAGCTTCCGGGGACCGGTTTCTGCCATTTCAGGCGTCTTCGGCCCGGCTGGCTTGCTTGCCAGAAACCGGTCCCCGGAAGCTTGTTTCTTTCCCAGTGTAAGAATTGGCTTTTGTAGTTTGGTTTTCCCTGTTCCCATCATGCACTGGGACAGGAACAGACTAATTTGCATACAGCCAGGTTCTGAAACTGGGATGGTGCAGTGAGCTAAATAACGGTGTTGGATCTAGCCCTGATCTCTTGACTGGGTGAGAGTATTCTGCTTAATTCAGAGACTCTGTCCCTCACCACCCCTTGTTGTAAATATTTTTGTCCACCCTAAGCGTGGAAAGGTATACTCAGACATGAGTCCCTTGCTCATTGCACCATCAGGATTCAAGCAAGCCGGGCCGAAGACGGCTGTAATGCCAGAAACCGGTCCCCGGAAGCTTGTTTCCTTCCCAGTGTAAGAATTGGCTTTTGTAGTTTGGTTTGCCCTGTTCCCATCATGCACTGGGACAGGAACAGACTAATTTGCATACAGCCAGGTTCTGAAACTGGGATGGTGCAGTGAGCTAAAAAACGGTGTTGGATCTAGCCCTGATCTCTTGACTGGGTGAGAGTATTCTGCTTAATTCAGAGACTCTGTCCCTCACCACCCCTTGTTGTAAATATTTTTGTCCACCCTAAGCGTGGAAGGGTATACTCAGACATGAGTCCCTTGCTCATTGCACCATCAGGATTCAAACAAGCCGGGCCGAAGACGGCTGTAATGCCAGAAACCGGTCCCCGGAAGCTTGTTTCCTTCCCAGTGTAAGAATTGGCTTTTGTAGTTTGGTTTGCCCTGTTCCCATCATGCACTGGAACAGGAACAGACTAATTTGCATACAGCCAGGTTCTGAAACTGGGATGGTGCAGTGAGCTAAAAAACGGTGTTGGATCTAGCCCTGATCTCTTGACTGGGTGAGAGTATTCTGCTTAATTCAGAGACTCTGTCCCTCACCACCCCTTGTTGTAAATATTTTTGTCCACCCTAAGCGTGGAAGGGTATACTCAGACATGAGTCCCTTGCTCATTGCACCATCAGGATTCAAGCAAGCCGGGCCGAAGACGGCTGTAATGCCAGAAACCGGTCCCCGGAAGCTTGTTTCCTTCCCAGTAAGAATTGGCTTTTGTAGTTTGGTTTGCCCTGTTCCCATCATGCACTGGGACAGGAACAGACTAATTTGCATACAGCCAGGTTCTGAAACTGGGATGGTGCAGTGAGCTAAAAAACGGTGTTGGATCTAGCCCTGATCTCTTGACTGGGTGAGAGTATTCTGCTTAATTCAGAGACTCTGTCCCTCACCACCCCTTGTTGTAAATATCATCTCTACAATGGCCCCCCACAGACGCCGGGGATGCCTGGTTTCACCTTGGAGATACCCAGAAGGGACCATCTCACAGGGAAAGCCAGGACGGGTTCCCCAGCGGTCTACAGCGCCGGGACGCTTACGGGCAGCTGTGCGCTTTACAAGTCCCACACATTTACATTTACCTCGGGGCAAGGCTTGAGGCCGCTTACTGACAACCCCGCAGACACTGTCTGCATATTACACTGAACTTTTCTTCTGTGCATCAAGTGCCCGGCCGGGCCACTGTTGAGCCGGTGAAGACCGGAACTGGTAACAAAATGAACGCATGTGTGCTAGACCACCCCCCCTATGGCGAATGCACAAGAATTTGGTTATCTATGTTTCTACTGTTAATGTTAGGCACAGCTATGTTCTATGGCTGCTCCAAGTTAGTTTTGATTATGCTAGACTTACTTACAGGTGCAATCTCCTGGGTTCAGCTCCCCGGTGTTCTCGGAACACGACCATTAACGGAAATGGTTCCGCCACCTCACGACCATGGCTGAACAATCTGAAGTGTACAAAGTCATCACCTGGAATGTGCGAGGGCTAGGGACAGTGCAGAAAAGACACAGGGTTCACTCCTACCTCCTTAGACAGCAGACACAAATTGCCTTCCTACAGGAAACAAACCTCACGGTATCTGAAGCTCAGAAGTTAAGGAAGAAATGGAGAGGGACTATATACTCCACGTCATACTCAGCATTTTCCAGGGAGGCCCCTATCTGGGTGCGACACGGGACGCCGTTTGTTGAAGTGGAAAGGAAGATGGATGACCAGGGCAGGTACATTCTAGTCAAAGGTACCCTAGATGGCAAACTGATTGTCCTGGGCAGCATATACGCCCCGAACTACGACCAGGTATCGTTCCTGCAGAGGGTCGGGAGGGCGCTCTCCTCGTGGGCAGATATTCCCTGGGTACTCGGGGGGGATTGGAATGCCGTGTTAGATCTGGTCTTGGATAGGTCACACCCGCCCTTACAGGCCACCGGCACCACTAAGCTTACTGACACTTTCAAGGCATGGGTGGAGGGCTGGAGACTAGGTGGTGTTTGGCGAGAGGTACACCCCACACACAAAGAATATTCCTTCTACTCCCCCTTACACGACCTACACACACGTATCGACCGACTCCTGTGCTCCCACGCACTGGTTTCATTGATAAGCGCCCCAGAATATTTAGCAAAGACCTTCTCGGATCATAGGCCCCTAAAATGCACAATTTCCTGGGGAAGAGTCCCGACCCCAGTTCCTACATGGCGACTCAACCCACAGCACTTGGAAGACGGACCGTTCAAAGCAACTCTTTCAGAGGCCCTGACACATTACTGGGAGGTTAATTGGGGTACTGCCTCCTCCAACCTGGTGGTCTGGGATGCGATGAAAGTGGTATTGCGGGGGGTGGCGATTGGGAAGTTAGTTGGCGCCAGGCAGATGATACACCGGAAGTTATGCGAGGTGGAGGACCGACTAACCGGGCTTGAACGGGAGGCAGTTGAGGATCCGGGGAAAAAACAGGCCCTACAGGAACAACATATCCTACATGCAGTGACACTAGAAACACTGCGCACCCTGGACCACAAAGCCTACTTACAGAGACAACACACAGAGGCGGACCGCTCTGGTGCGCTGCTAGCCCGATTGGTACGAGATCGGCCTGACACCCCGATCATTACTCAGGTCCGTAACCAAGCGGGCGACCTAGTATGTTCACAATCTGACGTCAACCGGACATTCCATGACCACTTAAAGGCCCTATATGACCAAACTGGGACGGAAGATCCTACACGAATAACTGACTTCATGCGGGATCTCCCCTTTCCCCAATTAACAGCAGAGGTGCAAAAGTCGATAGAGGGACCCATTACCCAACATGAAATACGCGCTGCGATTAAACACTTCAACAGAAACAAGACGCCGGGCATGGACTCCCGGTGGAGTTATATTCAAGTTACGCCGACACATTAGTTCCGGTCCTGGAAAAGATCTACAAGGAAGCCTTCGAAAAGGGCTGTCTGCCACACACAACCATGCAGGCCATAGTGATCTCCATACCTAAACCGGGTAGGGACGTTTTGGAGCTAGCAAATTATAGGCCCCTCTCCATGCTGGCCACGGAATATAAAATCCTGAGCAAAGCTATTGCCCTACGTGTCCAGCCCCACCTGACTGCGCTCATACACTGCGACCAGTGTGGGTTCCTCCCGGGGCGCAGTACCTCCCTCAACACGAGACGCCTGCACGCCCTAATGACAGCGTCACCGACAGAGCTGGCACAGGCGGGATGTATTGCGTTAGATCTCAAACAAGCGTTTGATTCGCTTTCTTGGTCCTTTATGTTTGAAGCCCTGCGCCGCTTTGGTTTCCCAGCCCTGTTAATTAGATGGATCAGGCTGCTCTATACCGATCCCACGGCCCGGGCGAGAACGGGGCGGTATGTGTCGGCCGAATACCCAGTTCACCGAGGCACCAGATAGGGATGCCCCCTGTCCCCAATGCTGTTTGTGTTAGCGCTTGAACCACTAGCCATTGCTCTTCGCAAATACGCAGCTGCGCTGGGTATACCAGTGGCGGGGACGTCTCATCTTCTATCCGTATATGCGGATGACCTGTTATTATATCTCCGGGACCTAGCGGCAGACCACATGATATTATATGACACCTTCCGCCAGTTTGAAACAGTATCGGGACTGGCCATAAACCCGGAAAAGTCTGTGGGATTTTATTTCCGAGACGCGCCTCATCCGCCCTCTCTACCGTTTGGCACTTACATGATCCCGGTAGCCCAATCCAGCTTTAAATACCTGGGAATCCGCATATATAGGAAGTTGGAGGATCAGCTGGATGGCAATATCTCTAGGGCCATCGCCGGCCTCCGTGGCAGTATTGGTTTTTGGACCTCACTCCCCTTGTCAGTCATGGGCCGTATTGCGATAGCAAAGATGGTAATGTTACCACGCTTACTGTACTTCTTCGTGAACCTGCCTATATGTATCCCGCACCGCACTTTTGTGACCATTAAAGTCCTTACTCTTCACCCTTATATGGGGGTCGGGCATATGACGGATCAGTCTGCGTAAATTACAACTTAGCACCTCCCTGGGGGGACTTGGCGCCCACTACTTCCAAGGATATTTTTACGCAGGTCAACTCCAATGGTTGTCTTATTGGCTGGCCGGGAACAACCTCCATGAGATTGGATGGACAACGGACCGGTTGGGCCGGGGTGACCTACATACCTTACTGCTACCCAAGAGTAGAATTCTACGAGTATGCCACCCTCTGCTCGGTACCGCCCTTCTTTGCTGGAAGAAGGCGTTGGCTTATACGTCTACGGTACAGCCATACGCAGATAATATCCCCTTACTAGGTATCCCAACACTGCAGGGAAGACTTACCAAATACGCTCTGAGGGACTGGACGGCATGTGGTATTGAGGGGGTGGGTAGTTTCTTTGGGGACAACCTACTGTTGGACCATCGCACTTTCGTGCAGGCGACTGGGACTTCGGACAGACACTACTTTTTACATGCTACTGTATCTCATTTTATCAGGACGACTTGGGCGCCGCAACGCATCCAACAACAGCAACACGAACTAGTACACCTGGTGCACTACATGGGGGCCGGGGGCCACTCGGTAAGATGGCTGTACACAGGGATTAGAACTCATGCTGCATTGCCCCTTGACACCCTGAGAGAGACCTGGTCACGGGACACAGAGGAGGATTTTACTGATACAACCTGGCGGGTGGCCCTGGAACATCCAAAGAAAATTTCCCGAAATGTGAACGTTAAATACATTCAAGCCATGATACTCCATAGGCCGTACCTCACCCCGGAGAGGATCCACAGGATGTTTCCCGACGCCCCCCATCAGTGCCCGCGATGCAGGGCGGATGGGGCAGGCCTCCTACATATGCTTTGGTCATGCCCACAGCTGGGCGGTTACCCAGTAAGGTCTGCCGGATAATGAGAGAGGTATCTCGGATACAGGTGAAGGAGAGTGCATTATATTGCTTAGTGGGAGCCCGTCCTCGCCCCAAACCACTAAAACCCAAATTACGATTTGTGGATTTAGCTCTCCTCTTAGCGATCAGGAAGATTACAATGCAGTGGAAGTCCCCGAGAGTGCCCAGGGTGGAGACATGGCAGGCAGACGTGGTGAAATGGGGCAGAGCAGAATGTGTTGCCCTTAGAAAGGAGGAGGAAAGTGGGAGGCAAAAAACCCCGATGGCACTGGATTGGGAGGTCATGCTACTAGAATTAGACAGTATGGATCAGCCACTGTCCCAGGACAATTGAGCGCGCTGCGACCCGGGGGGAATACTGCGCAATATACTGATCGCTGAGGCGGGACGGAGGTGGTTAGAAGCGTTTCTATTGTATAATCCTGGCAGAGAGTGGTCAGCGCTGGGGAGCTAAGGCTGAACAGTTAGGAGAATTTAGACACCTGAGTAGGATGGGTGGGGCAGGGATAGTTGGGGAGGGCGAGGGTGGGTATGGGGACATGTCCTGATAATAACGGAGGATTCTGATACTGTGCACAAATCTGTATGGAAATGACCCAGAGGCTGAGACTCTGCCCCATTTGCGGACTGGGAGTAAATATAAAAGCGTGATGTATTGCATGTCTGTTGCCTAATACTCTATGCATATGTGATGAATATACATTCACGAATGAAGTTTTGAAAAAAAAACAAAAAAACTAACTGCAAATAAACCACCCTTTTTTAATCCCGTTAAAGTTTTAAACGGACAACACCCCCCATAAACCACTATGGGCCAGATGTAAGTAGCCCAATACCGGTCGGTAACGGCCGAAATTACCGAATTTCGTCCGTTACCGACCGGTATTAGGCATCTGAGATGTAGGGGCCATATTTAAGGATTCGGTAATTTACGGAATCAGTAATTTAAGGAATCAGTAAATTACCGAATTCTTAAAATACCATTTGGTAAATTACCGAATCCTTAATGTAGGGAGCACTCAAGTGAGTGCATTTGTAATTCAAGGATTCGTTATTTACCACCAACTACAAGTTGGTGGTAAATACCGAATACCTTTAAAAAAGCAATTATTTGCTTTTTTTAAAGTGCCATGTGGCAGACATACATGCTCTTAGGGCATGTATGTGTGCCACATGTGCACTTATGCACTATTCAGGGGTGCAACAGGGTGTCAATGTGACACCCTGCCACCCTTGTAAATGGTCCCCCTATTACCGGTAAATATTGATTTGGTATTTACAGAATCGGTAATACCGAATATTACCGATTCGGTAAAATGTACTGAATCTTTATCTACATCCCATTTACCGATTCTGAAATACCAAATCGGTAAATTCGGTATTTTAGAATTGGTAAATGGGAATAACCTACATTTGGCCCTATGTTCCACCAGCCAAAGTGTCACTGTATCAATTTCCACGTGTTTGTTTCCAACATCCATTTTTGTCATAAAATTACTGTGTTACAAATCACTGATCACTTGTTAGTAAAACACATTTTTTAACAAAGATTAATGGGGAAAACAGATGTAATCTTCAACATCTTTCTGTAGGTTCTAAACCCTCAACGTAAACTCCCTCTAGTGAACATGATGTTACCGGTCCGGACCACCTTTTATGTGAATTCACGATGCCTTTCATGTGAATGGAGAAAACAATGTTAAGATTATGGACAACATGGAATAAAATTATTACAAATGGCTTACAGAATGAAGAATGGAGTCTGTGTGAACATTTCTGGAATACGTTGTGTGTCTGGGACAGGGGCACAATAGCATACATGCCAATAGACCCGATTCAGGTGGGAGACTACCGATTTTTCAAGCCAAAAATGGCTTTATTTTAGCCTGAAATTGCATTTTCTACAATAGTTGTCAATGGAGACTTTTCATTCTCCTGATTTTTTATTTTAAATCTCCCACGTCCCAGTCCTAAAATGTTGGTATGTATGCAACAGTGCTCTTACTTTCTTGAATGAATCACAGTCACGCCACATTAACTGACATCAACTGCGGTCGACAGGTTTCGCCATAACTACTTTTTCAAGGCCGTGGAACAAATTATGTGGAAATGGACACAATGAAAATAGATACAGACCAATTGAAATTTAAGAAAAAAGATAAACATGAGTGAAAGCCGATGAAAGGACCAGAGGGGTCGGTAGACCGTTATCACCATGTGGTTCAAAGAGGCTCCCAATAGGAAGTGAAGACCGTTAACAAAAGCATAAAAGGCTCTAAATACACTTAAGTCACTTAGAATGAAATGACAGAAATGTTATGTCACCCAGATGTGAGGAATTTAGACTCAGTGCAAAGTGTAAATAAGAAATAATATCTGCTTTATTATACTGGTTTGCTGAATGTAAATTGAGCTAAAGGAAAAAAAGTTTTAAAAAAAAGACAATGCTCTTTTGATACAGTAAATAGCACTACTAAAGCGTTGGTGAGAAGAGATTTGTTGTACTCATAAGTAGTGTGATGAGCAATGAGGGTGAAGGACTGATAGTGGTAGTAGTCAATGTCCAATTGTTCTAGTAGGAGGTAGAGTTTGAATTTAAGATGGCCAAAGAAAAGGGCATCTGTATTATAACCTCTAAAAGAAAAAGGGGCTTTTGATGGAAGTATAAGACTAATATTCGGATATCCTGTGAAAGTTGAAATCATATGCTACGGTTGACTCAGGTTAATCCTAAGGATTTTGAGGGCCCTCAGCCAAAGGTATTTGAGATCCCCTGTTCAGAGCATCTTTGAATTTATGATCCAATTTCAACTCTTGTCTTTCTCCACCAGGTCACTCACAGTGCACAGGCACACCCGTCCAAATTCTAAAGGTGTTTACATCTAATATTTACTGATTGTGGCCTGTTTCAATATTGTAACACAGGAGCAACTTACAAATATTACTGCACCCTGAGACACCCTCCCATTTCTCATATGTCAGGTCTGTTTCTGATCTAAAAGAATCTGTTTTTTTAGGGATGTTGCTTGAAACAAACACCTTTCTCTGCAAAATGTCTGTAATAGACTCTCACACAACACCCACATTAAAAATAAATTAACGAAAAATGGTATTTAAAACCATCTGTTTCACAATTATTCAAGTTCATCAGGACAAGCCTCCCTGCAGAACAGTGCTGGCTCTATCATGGGGCCCCTTGAAAGGCTGGGGCCCTGGCCCAGGGCCCACTTTGCCCATGCCTCAAAACGTCAATGGTTGACTACTTAAGTAGTAGATTAATATAAATGGTATGTGAGCCAATAACAGCGTAAAGAATACGTTTGTTCTAGAGTTATTTGTTTAACCATGTACCCCATGAGAGACAAAATCAGAGGCCACAATGAATTTAGGAAATCAATACATACAAAAGTGGTAGCCGTGATAAACTGTTATAATGTCAAATAAACCCAGTGGTGTCTACACAGAAAGCCACTGTTGGATGGCTGGGTAACAACCAAAAGTAAAAAGGTACTGGAAATGGGAGGAATGTGGATGGTACCCTAGGGAGATAAGTTCATGGAGAGCATTCAAGTGATAGTAATAATATGTTGTAAATTCTGAATTCTAAAAACGTTTTAGGCAGCATATCGGGGAACAGAAGCAGAAAAGAATGGTGTTAATTAACAAAAAAAATGAGAAAGTGTTTGTTGGAAATGGTCATTATGTGGTAAATAAATAAATAATACCCTATTTTTTAGTACATGAATGAATAACAGATAGCTCAATAAAATAAGAGTCAAGATTCGAGGTAGTGGGAGTTTTTTGCAGGTTTATTACAGCATAAGGGACAGGAACAGGATAACCTGCATAGGAACAGAATGGCAAGGCCCGGCAGGGGGGCCGGATTGAACTAGCGTAGCCCGGCAGCTGCCGGGGACAGGATCTAGAATGGCTAGCTCTAACATTTAATAACATTACATGAGCATATATACATAACGCAAACACATAGCATTACATTGCAATGGGCGTAGCAGTGGGTGGAGCAGTAGGTGTGACGCGTAGCAGTCGCGATAGATAAGGGTGAAAAGAAGGTGTAACAGGGCGTATACATAGACATGTGATGCAAACGTAACAGAATATGTCATGAATGGGCGGAAACCATGGAGGGGGCTACCTGAGGAGCCGGGACCTCTAACCTAATGGTGCGCGCAAACTGGCAATGACGTGTTACTAGGAGAAGCTGGGGGCTATGAACTCTGTGCTAGGAGCAGAGACTAAAGTCTGGAGAGTCAGGGCGACATGTACCTAAGCAGTATCTAGTATCTGATGTTTAGAGAACATGTTGATATAAACTAGAAGTCAGGAGGGGAAAGGCTAACGGACTCTAAGACTGAAGCATGCATTATTCTACATGTAGTGCGTGATGAAGAATATTAAATGACCATTAAATGCAGTATTTCTCTTACATGGAGCCGTATAGGCTAGACAATGACGGAAACTATTGATGCAGTTCAGTAGCTTAGGAATGCAGAGAAGGAGGACTGAACTGATAACTGGACTCATAACATAGTCTTGGCAGACTCAGAGGCAGAGCCAGGCTGCACCGGGCACTGCGAGGCAGGAAGTAAGTGAAAGGTCGAGGATACAGGTGGATGCTGGATCGCTCCTCAGCGAGGGCTCAGGAGACAGGAGCTGAATCTGATGTCCGGGCCCTTTTGAGGCCTAGAAACGGGGACTTTTCAATGAATTAACGTGCACACTGAGGAACGTGGCAACATAACTTTACATAGGCCTGATACTCGTATTATTCACGAGGACTGGAAACTGGCATACCAGAGGTGGACACAACTGTAATTGCGTCTTTAATCGAACATGGGGAATAACATATGCATATTAATCATGCACACGTAACATATGATGGATGACACGTAGGGACACAGAACATGGCAAAATTTACTTTTCCACATTCCCTCCTTGTCACTACGTTTCCATCAGGAAACATCAATATTCATGATACCATCTATCATTTCATACAATATCATTTGCTCATCTCGAATTCTCTTGGAACGGGATTTAGAACGGGACTTGGGACTAGGAGTTATACTAGAAATACAGGATGTAGCACACATGCCGCAAATCGCAGGGCCACATTGTATACAGAGGCAGCAGCTGAATATGATCGCTACTGCTATACCTAGAAAGGACAAGACTTTCC
The DNA here is from genome assembly GCF_964261635.1 of Lissotriton helveticus. Taxonomy (NCBI): domain Eukaryota; kingdom Metazoa; phylum Chordata; class Amphibia; order Caudata; family Salamandridae; genus Lissotriton; species Lissotriton helveticus. The sequence goes on from NC_136071.1 coordinate 144,385,434, forward strand.
ATCCCCAGGCGGAAATTATACCCCAGAGCCAACCGGACCATGTCCAGGTGCCTGGATTTTGGTGGATCAGATGGGCAATTTTATGGAGTCTGGTTATAGCGGAATAGACAGACGGTGCGTTATTTGGAATGAAAATGCAGCAACTGGATCCGATGACTCTACAGGCCCCGCCCCTATCGGCCAGTATGACGTCAAGGACGAGACGATTTTGCAAAACTACAAATCTCATAGCAGATTGCTCTTCGGTTAGGTTACCTAGAGCAGAGGCAGTCTCATTTACTACAGCTTCAAGGGTTCTGGTTAATCTACGGATCAGTTTACTATTCTGGATAGGTCCTATAAAGAAAAAGAAACCTCTATTGAAATCTGTATATTGTTCTAGAGCAGTTTCAGTATAATCGACAATTGGGGACTCGACCTCCCTTCTATGTCTAATGTGCACTAGATGTGTATTTCTATGATAATCAGATGGGGCTAGAAAAACTGGTGGCAGTAGGAAGGCAATGTAACAGGTTCCCTCCCAATCGAGGGGCAGACGGACATATGCAGTTTGACCACAAACAAAATAAGAATGACGTGAAGCTTTGAAAATAGATTTCCCACTGTCACTATACTTGATAATAGTATTACAATCACTATGTCCTACATGTACAGAACCATAATTTCGGACACATAATTCACCTTTGACTGGTAATACTGAAATAGCAGGTAAGTCTGGAGTAGTATCAGACTGAACATTCAGGACCATAAAATTCGACGAATAGTTACCTAAATTGTACACTTCATTTTCTAGATCTAAACCTGTTCTGTGGGGGAGACCTTGCTTGTCTGGGAAACATGTACTGTTAAGAAAAGACATATCTGTTGAGGATGACGTTAACGTGGACCATGCTCCACACGAACCATTATGTGAAAAAGGATAAGGAAAGAGTGGCAGAACTCCCTTCGGTGTCTGAAAAGGGGGGAGTCGACCACACACCCAACAATTAGTGGCATTGCTGGTCTGGTGTGAGTAATGTAACATACGGATAAAAGTATTATTTCGCATAGCGAGGCGGTAAGATAATTCATGAGGGGGCAGATCACTAAACGTGTGCTCTGCTGTGATATTAGAAGGCATATTTACATGAGAAACTGGAAAGCACAGGTAAAATGCGTAACTGGTGCAGGAAGTCAAAATGCTGAGAAATAATATGAAACTCAGAAAAATGATACATCGAATTGAGTTTTGACTGACTTTCTCACTATGGGGGTCTATTTTATACATGTCAGAAACAGTCTAACCGTTTCACCTAGGGGAGGACTTATACAATCAAACTGACTGACTTAATTTACTAGACCGTAGTTTCTGTTTATACTCCTGCTGCGGAGTTCTCTCTAACAGGGGAGGGGTTGTAGAAATGTCTTTTGCGGGACAGTCCTTGAGAACAATGTTTTCGCAATTCTTGAAATCCTGGGAAATGTTCTTGGAGACAGGTTTTAATCCATAAAATTTTTTGACGTGCGAAAGGTGCACCCAGCCTTTGCGTCCTTCCAACTTCACGGCTGTACGGGTGGTGAGGAGGACTTGTCGGGGCTCCTTCCAGCGTGGCTCCAGCGGACTTGATCTGTCAAAGTTTCGGACAAGGACCATTGATCCTGGAACGATTTCATGCGGTGCCACCTCGGTATTGTCTGGAAATGCGGCGGCAACCTGTGAACGACATGAGTTGAGGGCAGACATCAAGGAAGCTAGGTAATCTGTCAGCATATTACTTGAAACATCGGTAATACTTCGGGGTCTAGGTGTACCCCACATGTTAGGGGGGCGGCCGAAAACGACCTCGTACGGGGACAGACCTGATCTGGAATGTGCAACCATGCGCATATAAAACAAAGCAACTGGCAGAGCTACTAGCCAGTCCACACCTTTTTCTTTACTAATTTTGGCGATGCGGATTTTCAAAGTCTGATTATGTCTCTCGACGAGACCGGCTGCTTCAGGATGGCGTACACAATGAAACTTCCACTGGTACCCTAACAACAGGGAAACATGCTTCATGAGTTCAGATGAGAATGGCTGACCATTGTCAGAATATACGACTCTAGGGAGTCCATAACGAGGGAAGAACTCACGAACCAACTGCTTGGCAGTGGTCGCGGCTGTGTAATCTGGGACTGGATATGCTTCTGTCCACCTGGACAAAGCGCATACAACTACAAGGACATACTTGAAACCTCGACATCGCTCCATCTGAATATAATCCATCTGGAGGACTTCAAAAGGGTGGTCAGGGGGCTGGAATCCACCTTGTTCCACCGGGACACTTTTACCTGGATTAAACTGACAACATATCATACAGGTACGGACTTTCTGCTTGGCTGCAGCTCGTAAATGCTTATTGAACCAAATATTCTGGATACTGTCTAACATAGCTTTTTCTCCTAAATGTGCTGGACTATGTGCGGTATTAATAATGACTTGAACCATAGAGTCGGGGAGAAACCATGCGGTTCTTCCCTTCGTCACCCATCCTTGATCTGTCTGGACCCCTCCTTGTTCGGACCATTTCTTGATTTCATCGGGAGTAGCATGTAACTGTATGTCTATGACATCTTGTGTAGGGTCCTTAACTGTCATACATGTAGTCGGACCTGGAGTATGTGTCATGTTAACTGGAATGTCTGGAGTCTGGGTTGTAAGCTTGGCTGTGCGATCTGCTAGATCGTTACCCTGGGAAATAATGTCAGTAACTTTCGTATGTGCTTTGCACTTCATGATGGCAATGGATGTCGGTAAATGTATTGCATCTAACAGAGCTTGGATAAGGAGACCATGCTGAATCTTGGTTCCATGAGAAGTCATGAAACCTCTCTCATGCCAGAGCACTCCAAAGTCGTGTACGACTCCAAATGCGTAGCGTGAATCTGTGTAAATATTAACTTTCAGGTTCTTGGCGTGTATACAGGCTTGTGTCAGAGCAACTAGCTCTGCTGCTTGAGCGGACAGGGTGTCAATACGGTGTGTCTCAATAACTTCGGTGTCAGTAGTCACTGCATATGCAGCGACTAGATCTCCTGTACTTGTTCTCATACATGAACCATCCACATAAAGTGTCAGGTCGGGGTTTGGTAATGGAATATCTGTCAGATCTTGTCTTGGCTTTGTCGTAATGTTGACTACTTCCACACAGTCGTGTGCGGCAGAATTTGAATTAACTGATGGCAACAGTGTAGCAGGATTAAGGATGTTGCAGCGTCTGATTTCTATGTGTGGCTGGAATAGTGTCAGTTCATAACCTGTTAAACGTGCAATTGTCAAGTGCTGAGTTTGTGTTCGATTTAAAAGAACTTCCACGGAGTGTGGAACTTGTACTGTCAGGGAGTGTCCTAAAACTATGGAATCATACTGCGGAATCCATTGTCTACAATAAGAAGTAAGGCCAATAAAGGCACGTACCTCCTTCTGGGTCTTGGGCTGAGGAAGATTCGCTATCAACTGGATACGGTCTGGTGTCAACTGCCTACCCCTCTTGGACAGTAAGTGTCCTAAGTAGACCACTTGCTGGACACAGAATTGAAGCTTCGAAGGGGACACCTTGTGCCCCATCTCGGCTAGGAAATACAGAACCGTCAGTGACGCTCGCTCGCAGTCACGTTCAGAACGAGCTGTGATCAGTAGATCATCGACATACTGGAGCAGGGCAGTGTCAGTTGGCATGTGAATGTTGTCTAGTTGTCTCTTAAGTGCTTGACTGTAAATACTAGGACTTTCTGTGAAACCTTGAGGAGCTCGTGTAAACATATAGCTCCTTCCATTTAAACAGAATCCGAAAAGAAACTGGCTGTCTGGATGAATGGGAACACTAAAAAATGCATTCTTAAGGTCGATTACTGTAAAGAACGTGGCTTCGGAATCAATGGCTGTCAATAGGGAAGAGATATCTGGGACAACTGGGTACTGAGGAACTATACATTTATTAAGTTCTCGTAGATCAATCACCAATCGATATACTGGGGGTGCATTTGGATCAGTACGTTTCATGACTGGAATGATCGGAGAATTACATACATTGGAGTCAGTTTCTACAACCACTCCTTGAGCGAGGAGCTCGTCAATAATTTTGGATAAGGCTGCTACAGCCTCAGGTGGCAATCTATACTGTCTGATTCGTGGTAATACTACACCTGGTTTGAGAGTCACACGATGGGGTGTGATTTGCATGTAACCTACATCAGTTGGACCTTGCGCCCATAAATGCTGCGGAACTTTAGACAATCTTGGATCAAAATCTCGTAATACATAGTGACCCTTAAAGTCACGTAGGAACAGACGTATTCCCTCCGGGGAACAACATATAACTGCACCTAACTCTTTCAGTGTTTTAATGCCCAATAGATTTTCTGGACATGACTTAGTAAGTAACAGATCAGTAGTACGGGACAATGGACCTACTTCTAGAGTGACTGGCTTTGAAATCTCATTTACGATAGGCTTTCCTGAAAATCCAAGGGAAACATTTCTTGAGCCTGAGAGCGGAGCCCCTGGAACTTCAGCATGACTAATTGTGGTCCTACTTGCCCCTGTATCAATCAAAAACCTTCTGTCTTTCCCTAATATTTGACTGTGAACATAGGGACCCTCTTGATCTACAGGTATCTCGATGAGAGGCAAGCCTACCTCCCTCTCTAGGCTGTTTCATGAATATTGTTGATATTCTGGATACTCGGACTGTGCATACTGGTACATCTGCGATGTAACGTGCTGTGTTGCAGCAATAGGCTGCGGTGCTGTAACTGTCTGTGGTGCATTCTGTGGCTGAGGAGTCTGTGAAACTTGTTCTTGTCTAGGCGGACGTGGTCTTTCTTTTGTTTTACCGGTAGCTATGTTGTGTTTCAGAACTGCACACTCGTTTATAAAATGACCTGGCTGTTTACAATAATTGCAGTTCCCTTTAACGGGACCCGCAGGCTGATTGGCTTGATTCGGACCCCTCTTCTGACTGTCTTGGGGAACAGATTGTGCAACTAGTACTTTCATTTTCGTATCTTTCATACGTTTTCGCTCGTGTTCTTGTTCTTCCCTGATTCTATTCTGGTGGTACTGGAGCATCTGTAACATCTGGGACGGAGTATTAGCTTGCCAGGTACTTTCGACTTTCAAAACTCGGTTTTTAATTGGTGGACTTGAATTCTCGACTAATTTAGTAACAAAGAGATGAGGGTATGACTCACTACTGGTCTTGAGGCCACTGTTGATGCTAAAGCACTTTTCAAACCTAGAATAAAAATCACTAATGTCTTCTTCTTGTTTCTGTTTACAGGCTGAGATTGCATCCCAGTCTTCCTTTTTCGTTGTTAATAATCTGGGTAAAACTTGAATCAATAATTCTGGTAATTCTTTACATTTCTCTCCTAGACCGGTACCTGGTACACGTGACTTATCTTCTGCTTCTAGAACTGCCCAATCTATCTTTTTCTCTCCCACCTCCCATTCTTTTTCCTTGAGCTTTTCATACACCCCTGCGGGCAACAGGACCTTTAACATCTTAATTATATCCGGGTACGTGTATTCTCCCATACGGAGTATGTCTTTTAATTCTCTATGGAACCCCGCTGGATCTTTATCATGACAGGGAATTAATTTCTTCATCTCGAGAAGTTCCATCTTTGTAATCGGGGTGTAAACAAACACTCGTTGCATTTCACCATCCTCTGCCTTTACCGGATGCACTTCTCGTAACGGGTTCTGTCTTTCTATGTAAAATGGTTTACTTTCTGGGGGTGAGACATGAACAAAATGCGGATTCAGAAACATTCTATATTTGTGGCGCTGTTCTAGAATGACACTAATTAAATCGGTACCTAGACCTCTCCATCTATACTGGAGTAACTCGTTCAGGATATCATGTAACGGACCTGGATCAGAGTGCTGACCCTCATACAGAGTAATGAGGTGCTGAATCATATACATACCCACCAGTCGCTGCTCGGCTGGGGGCAATTTCAGAAACATTTGTGCCACTATTTCGTCTGGAAAAGTGGTAGAATCAGTAATCCATCGGACTGCTGATCGGGCTAATTCTTGTTCATGCATGGTACTTAACTCACTGTAGCCGATTCGTGATTTTAAAATGTGATCGGTAGCTTGGAACACTTGTTCTAGAGAACCTTGTTCTGGTGCTGAATGATGGGAAATTGACTTGTGTTCTAGGCGTGAATGGCGATCTGGAAATCTAGATTTTCCTACATACGCTATCCTGGCAGTATTCTCATCGTCTTCCTCTTCAGGATCAGAGTTACTTTCTTTCTCGCTTACTTGTGCTGCTTTACGCTGTTCGTGTATCTTTATTATCTCTCTACGGATTTTCTTGTACATACTTTCCATGGCATTGATGGTATTGTGCTTACCCTCGGCTATATTATCACTCCACTTTGTTAGAATTTTCATTTCTTCCGGGTCTTTAGACGGTTGGTCTTGTTCTCTTATTAGACAGTTAATTAAAAACTTTAATATCATGCGCTGGATCTCGGCTTTCCTTTGAGACATGGCATCACTAATACTTTCTGGGTCATCCCCTGTACGGATGAAACGATATATCCTGTCTAGATCTTCTTTCATATTCGGCAGAGTGACTAGATATTCGGTCACCCTCCTTACGCGTACTGAATATAAAACCATATTAAACTCGCCTGGAACTGGGTCATAGACACATTCGCCAAGGGTTTGCCTGATCTCTGCAACAGACTTATTACTCTTGGGAGTACGCTGTGATGCTTGAGCATGTAATTCGAGTGCTGATAAACGCTTGTGTGGCGGCGGGGTTTGAGGAAGACCTCCTCCTGCGGCCCCTAAACTAGAATCGTCGACTGACATTCTTCGTGGCGGAGCGGGAAATTGAAATGCTGGCTGGACCGGGGGTACCGTAGCGGGGACTGCATGGGGTGCCCCGGTGTCTGGAGGAACAGGATGTGCCTGGTTTACAGGGACTGGCGGAGCGCGAACAGGATTTGCATATTCAGGGACTGTGTCGTCCAGATAGGACGAAATAAAAATATCAGCTGCCGTCGGTTTGTGACGTAGCTTGGTCGGAACTAATGGTGGCGGGAAATTACTGGATGCCTCCGGGGTCGCTTTTGGCAAGCCCTCGGCAAGAAGAGGATACATACCCTTAATGAGGGCATTCCTCTGTCTGTCTGATTGTTCAGTTCTAACTCGTTCACCTATCTCGATTAATTCTTTTTCTTGTGCTCGTTCTGAGGATTCTCTACTTAATTCTGACTTTCTGATTTCTTTTTCGGTTCTTTTATGAGCTTCTTTGCGCCATAGCTCGATGGCATCCTTCTGTGATTGTCTGGCTTTCTTTTTCCATAATGCCTCTTCTACTCTCATGATGCACTCGGCATCCCACGTACCTGATACGGGCCATCTATACTTTTCTTCTAGCTCCTTTGTATACTCGACCCATAAATCTAAATATAATATGGCGCTTATGCCATGTTTCTGATACATAAAGTGACCTGGACTGTCCCTAGGCGGGACAGGAACTGCTGCTTCCAGCAGACCTTTTCTAGTTTTTAACTGACGTAATTTTGAGAAGAGCGGCATGGCTGAACTATAAACTGGACAATAATACAATACACAATAAAACACGAAATCACGTCGCACTCATACCACAACATCAAGATACATGAAGAACATTATAAATAACAGTTCGAACAGAATACCACCTGGAATACTGACTACAGGAAGAACAGAATGCATGAATTTTTCTCGAGAACTGAACTGACTAAAACAGAAACTAGATGCACTGCTGGGACAGTACGAAACTTACCGGTCTCTTAAAGAGACACGTCAGGACCCGTATCCACCGAAGTGGACACTTCGTTTGTGGGACTGTGTACCACCAACCCACAGACCAGAGTCAGTTAAATTGACCCTGTCTAGATACCACCCCAGTAACGGTACTCACCGGGCAGCAAGAACGGAAGGCCTCGGACTGGACTGGACTGCTTCGACGACGACGACGAACTTCGGACTTCAGTTACGGGTGGACCTCCGGATACCTCGGACCTTGGACTCTTGGCTTGGGCTCTGGTCGGGACTCGCCGCGTTCCTCCACCGTCTCGTCTGGATGCTGGACCGCCTCCTCCGTCTCCTCCGTGGGCCTGAGGGATACTTGAGCAGAAATATCTGCCACTGCGCAGAAGAGTTCCGTCACGACTGCAGAGGGTCAGGGGGTCGGCGTGGCTTCACCGACGCGTGGGGAAAGGGCAAGTCCCTGTTCGGGCGCCATTATGTGGCAAATAAATAAATAATACCCTATTTTTTAGTACATGAATGAATAACAGATAGCTCAATAAAATAAGAGTCAAGATTCGAGGTAGTGGGAGTTTTTTGCAGGTTTATTACAGCATAAGGGACAGGAACAGGATAACCTGCATAGGAACAGAATGGCAAGGCCCGGCAGGGGGGCCGGATTGAACTAGCGTAGCCCGGCAGCTGCCGGGGACAGGATCTAGAATGGCTAGCTCTAACATTTAATAACATTACATGAGCATATATACATAACGCAAACACATAGCATTACATTGCAATGGGCGTAGCAGTGGGTGGAGCAGTAGGTGTGACGCGTAGCAGTCGCGATAGATAAGGGTGAAAAGAAGGTGTAACAGGGCGTATACATAGACATGTGATGCAAACGTAACAGAATATGTCATGAATGGGCGGAAACCATGGAGGGGGCTACCTGAGGAGCCGGGACCTCTAACCTAATGGTGCGCGCAAACTGGCAATGACGTGTTACTAGGAGAAGCTGGGGGCTATGAACTCTGTGCTAGGAGCAGAGACTAAAGTCTGGAGAGTCAGGGCGACATGTACCTAAGCAGTATCTAGTATCTGATGTTTAGAGAACATGTTGATATAAACTAGAAGTCAGGAGGGGAAAGGCTAACGGACTCTAAGACTGAAGCATGCATTATTCTACATGTAGTGCGTGATGAAGAATATTAAATGACCATTAAATGCAGTATTTCTCTTACATGGAGCCGTATAGGCTAGACAATGACGGAAACTATTGATGCAGTTCAGTAGCTTAGGAATGCAGAGAAGGAGGACTGAACTGATAACTGGACTCATAACATAGTCTTGGCAGACTCAGAGGCAGAGCCAGGCTGCACCGGGCACTGCGAGGCAGGAAGTAAGTGAAAGGTCGAGGATACAGGTGGGGGCTGGATCGCTCCTCAGCGAGGGCTCAGGAGACAGGAGCTGAATCTGATGTCCGGGCCCTTTTGAGGCCTAGAAACGGGGACTTTTCAATGAATTAACGTGCACACTGAGGAACGTGGCAACATAACTTTACATAGGCCTGATACTCGTATTATTCACGAGGACTGGAAACTGGCATACCAGAGGTGGACACAACTGTAATTGCGTCTTTAATCGAACATGGGGAATAACATATGCATATTAATCATGCACACGTAACATATGATGGATGACACGTAGGGACACAGAACATGGCAAAATTTACTTTTCCACAATTAAGATGAGTTAAGGTTAGGCTTGGAAAGATCTCACTAAACTCTCATATCAGGCTTGGTGGTATGCTGTATGTTACAATCATAGGTTAGACACAACATTTGTTTATCCACTCACTTTAGCTCCAAAACGAAAACAGCTGTGGGATCCAGTCGTCTCATTTTTTGATACCTGTGCTCTCCGTTCTCTGCCTCAATCCCCTTTTCAACAGGAAGTCGCTAAACCTCCTTGAGTTCCTTTCATTGTTTTTTCTATTTTCTGTCAACAATCATTTTACCATTCTTTAGTGTTTCAACATATTAACAATTGTTGCATATTTCGCTATTGCTGGTTACATTTGCAGTTTACTTCTTTTGGAATGTCTCTTTTATTTATTCTATTGTATATTTTTTCTTTGCATTGGATTTTTTGTTTTTTTTTTATTTTCTCTCTTAAATTGTACCAGTGATTTTTATAACTGTTAATAAAATTTATTTGAACTACAAAAAAGATGAGTTAATGTTGCAATGGTCGACCAAAAAGATAATATCGCAGATTGCTTGTACATGGAAGTTGCCGTGGTAAACAAACGGTTGACAACCTGGTTGGTAGCTCATATTAAAGCAAGTTGGGGTGGTGTTCGTAGATCCGTATTGTGAGTGTAGCCATAGAGACAAACTCCAGAAGCCACAGAGGTATGTGCTATAAGCAGGGTCACAGGAATTATGCAGCAGGAGAGGGCTAAATTATGCGGCATGTTTTAGTGAAATATGTAGCAAGAAATGGCAAATTATGCGGCATAATGCAGCACCTTTTTATAATAGTATCACTTCATTATGTATAATTGTTTGCTTTGTAACACTGTCTGAGCATTGGTTGCACCTCATTAGTACCAGTTTATCACACAAATATAGCAATACGCAACAGAAAAAATGCACTTGTAATACGGTGGATGGCATGCCAGTCACATTTGTGATTGAATAGCCCTTCCACCACGCTCTAAATTAGGCCTTTTGCCACATTGGTAAAAAAAAAACTGGGATAGAAATGCTGACTAAAAACAAAGTGAACGATGATATACAGACTAGTAGGTTTGCAAGAGGAATGTGAAACATACAAGTGAAGATCAACTGTTCCGATTGACAGCCTCGGTATCACTGAACGCCAGGTTCATGTGTACATTGGTGTTGCCCATTATTAAGTTTAGCAATAGTAGATTGAGAAATGCTTCATGAGGTACAACAAAGAAATGCGCGCCATGTTATAAAGTAAAATTAAAAGTGGCTAGATAAAGGAAATGTATCCAGCATGGTGGCCACATTGTGCCCCCATATTGTGAGAGGGTGGCCTGTTGAGTTAACAAGAGACTTGAAAGAGTAAAGATGTGCCCAGTTTGGTCAGGAGTTAGCAAAAGAAATATCAAGTGTAGGTAGAAAAAGAAACTGTTACCATAGTAGCATACAGATTGTGGTGCCACGTGTTAAGAGGATGGGCTAACAGGTTAACAATTCAAAAAAATCTGGGCTAGCCAGCAGAGAAGTATACATTGAACATTTAGTTTACAGTGACATGGAAAAATTGAGATTGTAAGAAGATACGGTTTTAGCATAAAATCCTATCTGGCCCCTATTAATGGTATATGAAACAGAGGATGTATGTAATTGTGGAGTGTATCAGAATTATGAGGGACATATTAAAATAATGGATGGAAAATGTGAAAAGAGACAGTTTAAAACATGTCCTTGGTTGCAAAGTGAAGTCTCATGTAACACCCACTTACAAAAGTACTATTTTCAACCACAATAGGATTGACATATATGTAGCCACAATCATTGGAGGAGTGTGTTTGACAGTGTCCTCTGCTGTCACTGTAAAGTGAATCCTATGATCCGTGGACATTTATGAAATCTTGAAATTCAGGCAAATCAAAGGTGGTGTGGCATACATGGGTCCCACTTGCTTTTTTACACAGAACTGTGGCTAAAATCACTCAATTTCCTTACATTTCTGTGAGGCAAAGTTTCAGAATCTATGGAGGACCACACAATTCCTGCCACCCAGCGTTGCCACACTCCTCAAGCTTGCAGGGCATTCTGAGTAAGGGGCATTCTGAGTAAGAAACTATTGTGGGACCAATGCTAGTCACACCATAATGGGCTTACTGGGTATCTAGGTTGTTGAAATATCTAGGCTTAGTAAGTTTTCCTGGGTGGCAGTCAAGCCTGGCCCGAAATACCACAGCTATCCACATCACCAAAATAGGTCAATTTTAATGGCAAAAATTTGATGTCTCCATGATACGTTTTGGGTCCAATCATGTCATGGGTGATAGGCCCAACTAAACAAAATGAGATATGATTTTTATTAGGATAAGTGTGGAAATTCTGGGTGGTGGAAATGTTGTGTATCACAGCAGATCAGGATTTTTCCCTGACAGAAATGTGAAAAAATGTGTAATTTTATCAAAGGCTTTAGGTTTACAAGGTATTATGTATTAAACAATGTCATAGGAACCACTCAAGTCAAATCATACTGAACTCTCCTGGGTGTCTAGTTTTCTGAAATGTCTATTTTTAGTAGGCTTTCATAGATGGCAGGTGAACTAAGCCCCAAATACCACAGCTACCCACATTGCCAAAGTGGATCAATTTTCCTGGCGAACATTTGATGTCTCCACATTGCATTTTAGGGCCTACTGTGTCACGGGCAATAGGTCAACCACATAAACCACATAAACGGCGTACTGTTTTTATTGTAAGAATTGTGGAAATGCTGTGTAATAGTAATTGTGTGGATCCTCGCAGATTTAAAACTTTCTCTGACAGAATTGTGTGGAAAATGTGTGATTTTAGCCAAAGTTGGAGGTTTGAAAGATATTTTGGGTCAGAAAATATTGTGTGATCCACCTAAGTCACAACACTCTGGACTTTTCTGGGTGTCTAGTTTTCAGATAAATATCTAGGTTTAACTGGTTTACCTAGGTGGCAGCAGTGCCCAAACCTAAATACAGCAGCTATTCTCATCGCTAAAATGGGTCGATTTGTAAGGCAAAACTTTTTATGCCTTGCATTTTTTGGCCTTTCCTGTCATGTGTAATCGTCATAGCCACTAAAATAGGCGCCATTTGTATTGGGAGAAGTTTGGGAATACAGAATAGTAGAAAAAGTGTTATTATCAATGGGATTTTCTCCATTTTTGTTTTCTAAATGTAAGCCAGTTTGCAAGAAAGAACACAGTTTTCAAAATATCATCTAAATCACAATAGTATGTGTAACCCCAAATGCAAATGTTTATTAAATAACCAGCAGTCCTAATATGAGTATCTCAGTAATGTTTAAAAGATGCATAGGTTTGCATAGGTTCTCATTTTTCCCTCATTACATTTTACCACGTTGTTGGTACACAATGAAATATCATATCAAACAGCAGCTCAATTGTTGGCTCAGGGTGATGCATATTTTTGGACAATCAAAAACATATCATTGCGACTGAACATATATGACAAGTGTATTACTTTTATAAATCAGCTATCGGAGCAGAAAACTGCAGATGAAAACATTGTCACCTAATAATATTTGTTAGTACTTATTTTCTCATTTGTTTTATTTCAATCATAAGTTTCTTTGGAAAATGCATGAGCAATCTACACAAATAATTCCTTGCTGATACAGGAAATGTATGTACTTTTTCTGTAATGTTTAGCATTCCTGCTTCACCAGTTGGTTTCTCACATGTTTTGCACAAAAACTTCAAGTATTTAGTAAAAAAAAAGTAATACTACTTAGAAAAATACAAAAACTGTGTTGAAAAATTCTCATTTTTAAATCTTTCCTCGTACCTGAAAGCTGGAAAGATAGAGACCTTAGCACAGCAAACCTTTTGTTGTTACCATTTTAGGGAAAAAACATACACTTTCTTGCACAGCACTTTTTCTCATTTTCCCCATTTTTCCCCAAAACACTAATATTGTGCTATATTTTGGCTATTTTCTCTGGTTCCGACAAAGAACTCCACCAACTCTGGAATCTTTAAGCTCTGCAGAATGTGGGAATAAATGGACATAAACCTGGCCGAGATAACTTCAAGTGGAAAAAAAGGTTATAACAGCTTAAGTGTGAAGTTCTCCAAACATCAAAAAGGCCTCAGCCCTGAGGGAATTAGCCTCAAAACAAAAGGCTCAACTGGTGAATATTTCTGCCGGGGACATGTGCTTTATTGCCACACTAATTGTGGGGCATATTACCAACAACTAGCGATAATTATCGCTATGTTGGTTTAGCGGCGATATTTTTATCGCCGAGCTGCGGCGATTTTTATCGCTTAGGAACCTTGCTATTGTCAAGGTATATCTCCTAAGCCATAAAAAGCGGCCGAAATGCATGAATATCGCAGAAAAGTCTGCGATGTTCATGCATTACCGAGCTAATGCTCTTAGCCATGTTATCCACCTACCATTGGATAACATGGCTAAGAACTGCTCAGGGGCAGGTGTTAGCTTTTGGAGATATTCGCGCTTAGCGCGAATATCTCCAAAAGTTGGTAATAGGAGATAGCGATGTTAGCGACTGTTTCCAGTCGCTAACATCTTGGCACGCCCACTTTGCATGTCATTAGTGATAAATATCACTGACATGCAAAGCGGGGCCCAAGATGGTCGCTATCTCCTACTAGCTGTCGCTAACTGGTGTTAGCGACAGCTAGGTAATAGGGAGATAATTTCATCTCCGCTTTCTTGGCTTTTAAAGCCAAAAAAGCGGAGATAAACCCCCTTGATAATATGCCCCTGTATTTCTAACTAGAGAGCAAACTCTCATTTCCATCTATATCAAGGATAGCAACCCATTTGTAATGAGGACAGAGAGTCTCATTTTTTCAGTACCGATGCTCATGTTTCATGTATTTTACCAAGTGAGAATGAATTTCCTATGTAAATGAGCACTTCTATCTTGTGCACATTTAAAGCAGGTGACTCCTAAGCATAGGGTAAATTCAGCAACAGTCTGTAAAATCAAAGTGTTTGAGTCTATGACTTTACTTAGGAGGTGACTGCTCTTGTTGAATGATATGACAGTATAAGGGGGACAGTAACCATTCAGCATAAAAAATAAAGCTCATTGTTGACAAATGCAGGTTACTGCTTGATCCCTTTCACGTTAGAAGCATGGGTGGCTTCCATTCAGCCCATCATCAAACAAGTAAGGTAGCTCAGTGGGTAAGTGCATCCTTTGCAGAGGCCTACAGTTAATGTGTGGACTACACATTTAAATGGTATCTGGGCATTCAAACTTGGCAGATTGATATCTGCTGCATTTTATGTTTTTATGTAAGTTATATGAAACCCTGCGAAGGCATTTTCTGGTTCCCATTTTAAAAAGAATACATTTTAGATAGACTTGTCCTGCCCTTATGTATCTTCAATTGCTGAATAAGGACTGTATTCGTTTTATAGTAGGGTTTTTAAAAGCTTCTGTGAAATCTAGGGCCTGTGTGGACGTGTAGACAATGATCAATCTAGGTATGATCTATTACTTTAGTAGGTATAGCTTGCGCCATTAAGTAATTATAACAGGAAATGATGCTTATTGGGCACATTGCACTTTAACGCCTTGAACAATTTGTGGTGGCTGGTTATTGGGTTTTTACTTATATACTGTTTTGAGGGTTTGACTTTTTAATCATGTTTCAATGTATCTTTGATTTTATGCATTTGTATCTGTGTAACTTTTATGGTTTTCTGATGTAAAACCGAATAAAGTTTATTTGATTGATTGATATTTTGAGTTACATTGTGTTGAGTTATACTCATACCTGTTATTTACAGCATTGTGACCACCATCATCTACAGTAGCAAGAACTAAATATAAATTCAAGTTGTTATCAGTCCATGAGCTTAATTTAAAATTCATGAGGTGACTTGAAGTAGTTTAGGAGAAACAAATTGAAGCTAGCATAGATACCTCTGAAACACTGTGCTACATTAAGGTTCATGTTGGCAGCTATCTTAGGGCATCGCCACAAACAATTCCAATAGGGTGCAATATTGTAACAAATGTCCTCAAAAATATACGTATTTCTTAGGTAAAAGGAGATCCCAAATATTTCACTTTTAACTTGAAAAATCCTTGCATCAGAGCTGATTTCTCCATCATATTGTACCCAAGACGTTCTCCACAGCAGTCACACATGCCATTCTTTGTAAATTATTCCCTAGAATTCCTGTAAGACCTAGTGTCTCTAGGTGTGGACTTAATACCATTGTTATGAGATGTCTCAACTGTGCATCTTTAATGTGGGTAATGGACTTGTTCTTCCACAAGTCTACTCTACCAAAGTCCTATCCTGTGATTGTTGGATGAGTACTTTTGAGTCACTAGAAATGTAATGCACAGCAAGTTATGAAATTCTGTAATAAATAAACAAAAGGAATCATGAGACAGTAAAATAGATGTATCAAATCATGGTATGTTTCAGGTCCGGTTAACTGGCTTACCATCCTGCGGATGAGCTAGTTCTTACTTTTACTTTTCTTGACTACGCCCAAGTAAATGTTTGTTTACACCAAATTAATCTTTGAGGAGTTGGAGTTGGCCTAACGGTTAGGGCGGTCGACCTTGAATCTGAGAAACTGGATTTGAGTCTCGACAATGACACTGAACATCCTGTGATTCTGGGCAAATCACTTAATCTCCCTGCGCCTAACAAAAAATGAATGTGTCCTCATGTAATGCAACTGGTGCTATGTAAAGTGCTCTGATACCCAATTCGGGTTAAGTTCACGCTATATAAAACTCTGTAAAAAAAAATCTTGTTTAAAATCTGGCATTTTGTGTTTCACATGTTACGCAAAATGCCTTAGATTATACTATTACTCCTCTTCATTTAATTGAGATGCCATTCAGGTACAAATTCTAATGCAGGAGTATTAGAACAACGCAAACAAGCAGAATGTGTATGGTTATTGTTTTTGTCACATGAGATTTTGTGCAATTTTACTGATTTGAAATATGTCCTTGTATCCAAAATGGAAGTAAGGAAGCACAGAGGTATGCAGACAAAATATCAAAATTTAAATATCGATATACAATTATATCGAAGTTTAAATATCGATGGGACAAAATGTAGAAGGTAAGTAATATCGATACATTTAATATCGATATTAGTAATATCGAAGTTTTAAATATCGATGTCAGTAATATCGATGTTAATAATTTCGATGTTACTAATATCGATTTTTAAATTATTTTTGTGTATATTATTATGTATTTATTATGTTTTTAATTTATTGTTATGTAATTTAATTAAAATTTGTATTTTAGTACTGTAGCGGGTTGTGGGTTTATAGGGGAATAGGGACGGAAGTAATTTAATTATGTTAAATTAATTATTAATTAGTAGGAATTATAAATTAATATTTATTAATTGGTAATTATTTTTAATTAATTGGTAATTAATTTTAATTAATTGATTAATTGATAAATATGTTCTGTAGCGGGTTGTGGGTTTATAGGGGAATAGGGTGGGAAGTAATTTAATTATGTTAATTTAATTATTAATTAGTAGGAATTATAAATTAATATTTATTAATTGGTAATTATTTTTAATTAATTGGTAATTAATTTTAATTAATTGATTAATTGATAAATATGTTCTGTAGCGGGTTGTGGGTTTATAGGGGTATAGGGTGGGAAGTAATTTAATTATGTTAAATTAATTATTAATAAGTAGGAATTATAAATTAATATTTATTAATTGGTAATTATTTTTAATTAATTGGTAATTAATTTTAATTAATTGATTAATTGATAAATATGTACTGTAGTGGGTTGTGGGTTTTTAGGAGAATAGGGTGGGAAGTAATTTAAATGTAATTAAGTAATAATGTTCTTTAATTATTTGTTTGGTTAATTATCTAATTATTAATTGATTATTAATTGTTAATTGAATATTATTAAATGGTATTTTTAATAATTTTTTTAATTACATATATTTTGTTCACAAGTTTTTAATAATTATGTATTGGTATTTGTAAATGGTTTATATTTATTTAATAGTTTATATTTTTAATATTTAAAATAAAACATTTATTTATAAGTATGTTATTTTTACCCCTACGCTATCCAACCCTTTCCCTACTGTTGCACTCTCTGGAGTGGGAATAGTAATTTGTATCTCTACGCTATCCAACACTTTCCCTACTGTTGCACTCTCTGGAGTTGGAATAGTAATTATTACCACTACGCTATCCAACACTTTCCCTACTGTTGCACTCTCTGGAGTGGGAATAGTAATTTTCACCCGTACGCTTTCCAAAATTTACTTAATTTTTTAATTAGTTTTACATTGTTATTAATTGTTATTTATATTATTATTTTATGTATATAAATTTATTTGAAATTTATTATATTTTCATTTATTTATAAGTTATTAAAAGAATTATTTTAGAGTTAATATTAATTAAGTATATACTATGTATTATATTTTTATTATGATTAGTTTTTATTACATTATTTCTTAATTTTAAATATTATAATATATTTTTAATTATGTTTATTATATTTATAAGTAATATTTTGTTAATATTACATTTTATTTAAATTTTAAAAAAAAGATATTTTCTAAAAAACGATATTTGTGACATTGATATATTTGTTTTGATATTTTTGTACCTACCTTGTTTGAGATAGGATCCCGATATTATTGTCCTCGATATTTTTGTTGCGATATTTTGGTACTTCGATATTTTTGTAGTTGATATTTTGTCATAGATTCAGCACAGCACACTGAAAAATATTGCAAAATGCCAGATCAGCATTTTGCACGATTTCTTGTAAGTTTTCAAAAATTTCATGTACTTTCCATAAAGCAAATAATGCAAATTTAGAAATCATCCTGGACGACAAGCGCAACATGACAGCTCAAGTTAATTTAGTGACCTCCTGCTTCTATACCCTTAAGAGGCTGCAAAAGATCTTGAAGTGGCTACCAGAAAACACCAGGAAAAAAGTTACACAGGCCCCGATTGCCAGCAAACTTGACTATGGCAATGCAGGAATCACCAAGAAGCTCATGAACACACTCCAAAACATCTCAAATATGGCAGCCAGACTCATCCTCAACCTACCTCTCCACAAACACATCATCCCACACCTCAGAGAACTGGCTCTCCATACACATATAATATGAGCTCAGTTCAAACTTCACACACATGCAAAGCACTACACAATATTGGTCCAGCATACCTCAACAGGTGCCCACACTTCCACCTACCTCCCAGGCACCCCTGCTCAGCTGGACTCTCACTAGAACATGTACCACGCATCCCCAAAGCCAGAGGCCACACTTTCTCTTACATCTCCCCCAAAGCATGGACCGACCTCCCACATCATATCAGGGCCTTGTCATCACTTCTTGAGTTCTGCAAGAAGCTGAAGTCCTGGCTCTTCAAATAAACTCACCAGGGAGACAGCCACCTACCCACCTGCAAAGCGCCTGGATAACCTCATGTGTGATAAGCACGCTATACAAATAAACATAACATAATATCATTTTGCTGAGGTTTACTCGTGACACCTGATGTCTAAGCTAACTTATGCTTACCGCTACATTCTTGAATATTGTTATAATTATCAATTAAGCAATGTTATTGACTGCCATCCACCAGTCTTACAACATTAGGGGCTGAGACACGACTATAAAGAGGGGGCAGCTAGCCGTTATTTCCCTGCAACTAAGGAGTTAGCACTATTAGCACTTTTCTGGACCACA
Source organism: Lissotriton helveticus (assembly GCF_964261635.1). Lineage (NCBI taxonomy): Eukaryota > Metazoa > Chordata > Amphibia > Caudata > Salamandridae > Lissotriton > Lissotriton helveticus. The sequence goes on from NC_136071.1 coordinate 144,404,698, forward strand.
CGGCGGGTACCTTCTTGATCCAATTAACGTTTTTGGAGCTGTGCATTGGATCATGGAAGATCCCCACATGGGTCAAGGACAGAACTTTCCTTTTTTCACAGACGACCATAGGGGTGAGGAAAAAATAAAGGGACTGAAGGAAAATGTGTGCTTTGCCAGAAAACACACTAAATAAAACTAAAAAAACCCTTGTATTATCAGCTTTACTCTACCATAAGCCACATTCAGACACAGCAACTTCACACACACAAACTTCCTACCCAGCTTGCCCCTAAAACACTGACAACTGCTGGCATGACCTTGGGTGAGGCATTCCCGGAACAGAAGGGATAGTATGCAACTAAGCCAAACTCACTCATTAAAAAAAACAAAAAAAACAAGCACAAGTTGCTATATAATTATGGAATGTGGTGTAATGGCGTAATTTTTTGTTTTTGCGTAACAAGTTTAGTGGGTATATCGCCAAATTATGCCAGATTTTGCAAATTTAAGAGAAATTTCCCACGGGCCTGCTAAAAATCTACTTAACTCTGTTCAGACAGCAGTAAAGGGCATTGGGTTGTTTCTGTAGGAGGTAGACAAGACAGACCCGAATTTCTCAAAATGTAGTTGCATATTCTTAAGGGGACAAACCTAAAAATATGTTTCCGAGTTCTCATTGTCAGGGAGATCATGACATGGAGCAGTGTTTTCCTCACTCACTCAGCAATTATTTTCATCTTCTTGCTACAGAGACTGGCTACTCCAAGAAGGACTCCCTCCTTGTCTGGTCAACACACCTCCTGTGTTTTACAAAGGAGACACATTTGACAACTTAAGAACACAATCCCCGTTCTTCCTCATTAACCAGAAGGTACTTAAAGGAGTTCTGATCGGAAAGGCTTCTCCTCCATGTTGAGTGGGACCCAAATAAGGCCTATATAAGGCAAAAGCAGGGGTTGATTGCTTTATAACAACTTTTAACGTAATTAACGTCAAAGATGCAGTTCCTGTTCACATTTCACATGTCTTACTTGACCCTGCATCAGCCTTTCCTAGATGTATTTGCTATTTCCGGCTGCTGTGTTTCTGTGTTTTTTCATGCAACATGTGACTTTTGTGAAGTGCATACTTTGAACTGAATCAGTTGCAATGTAATGTGTTGGGCTTTGTGGATTTTATGTAGGCTTGAGAGTAGTTTGAGGAAAGTTGTTGTGTCTTAAGAGTATCTGTGTGTGTGTGTGCATGCTCAGAGGGAACCATTGTGGGTGATGTTTGTCGGACTGCCATATTAGGAGTTGGCAGGGTCGGTGTTATTTTTTCCCTGCATGGAAAGGGTAGTGATACGGGAGCGGCCTTTATTGACCCAGAACCATCACTCAAGGAGCTGTTCTATACGGCCACAATGTATATTTTAATGGTTTTAAGTTGTGACACCTGCTCTCTTCTCCATTTTTTTTTTTTTTTGCAAAACAACATCTACCATGCTGCCAGACACTATAGGCCTCCACTAGATTACCAGCAGGCTGAGCACCATTTGCTGTCCACTAACCTGGGAAGGTGCATAGGCTCCTCACCTGGGCAAGGATGTATACCACGTTATTGGAAAAAAAGGTTGCTGGGAGAACATCACCTGCATCAGATAGCTCTGTGATCTACTTTTCCCGATTGAGCTTTCATTATATGGTATAAACAAATGGCAAAGTAAACTTGTGCTAAGCGTTACATGCTTATCGACTCATCAAATAACACATATTTAATGTAGGGTCATTTCAACTTGACCAGCATATTTTCCATTGTTGTACACTATTTGAAAGGTTCTTAAATGATTTTGCATTATCTCAACCCTATATCTGATCATGCCGTTTGCTACTGACAATGTATCCGGAAGCATTTTCAAAAGGATTTGAATGAAAAATGTTTCTTATATAGTTTTTCATTCGTATCTGCCAGATATTTTCAAATCTATTAATGTTATGTAACTAACCAAAGGTAGATATGCCACTTCCTGTGATGGCACTGAGTCAAACAAGCATGCAGTGTCACTTCCTGTGATATCAGGGGGGTCCTAAGTTCACATGATGTCACTTCCTGTGATGTCACCAGGTCAACGGTCCTGTGATGCAACTTCCTGTGACATCATCTGGGGTGATGGAGCATGTGATGCCATTTCCACTACTCCTGGCATTTTGGTAAAGTGACGTCCATGTCGGAAAAAGGTTGTTAGATGATGATGCTAACACCACTAAATTTTGAGAAATTCTAATCAGTCTTGTCTATACTTCCTGCAGATACAACCCAATGGTGCCATGCCTCTTACTGCTGTCTAAACTGGGTTAAGCATATTACTAGCAGGCCTGCTGGAAATGTCTTTTAAACTAGCAAACTTGTGTGCAATTTTGTGAAATTCACATTACACTTGTTACACTATACAAGAACTTTACACCATTGTACCACATGGCATGATTATATAGCAACTTTTAGCATTGAAGCGTGGACACAATGCAAACTTCCAGAACATGAGCTGCTGATTAACGTGAAATGCCCTCTTCTATCTCTGCATATAGTGCTAAATGCCAGTTTTGCATTTCACATAATTTTGCACAATTTGACAATATTTTTGCTGAATTTCATTTATTTCCCCGTAATTGCGATCTCCCCTAATTCCTATGACAAAGCACATTTGAAATATTAGGCACAGCCCCTTTGTTTCCCATTATCCAACCTTTAGGTTCGTCACACTTCCGTATTCCCTTTTCCTTCTATCCGCATCTTCGCCTGACTCTTCCCTTTCTTCTCACGTCAGCATCCCTACCCCTGTTATTTTCTTCCGCCCTGTCTTTACCAATGCATCCTTCTTCATCTCAGGGTTCCCTGTGTATCGTTTCATCTCTGGCGCTCTCTCTCTCCATCCCTCATCTGAACGCTCACCATCCATTTTCACGCTTCCGTCTCTCCTTCCCCCGCCACTGGCTAGATAAAAGATGCGCTTTCCTCCTTTGGGTCAGGCAGAGGCGGTGTAATCATCTGAGCACGACGAACCAATTTATAGAGAAATGACAGATGAGATATAAGCGTTTAAATATGGTTCGCTTTTCCAGTGCCCACTGTCTCCTGTTTGGGGAATGGCGGTCCCTCTGCGCGTCATTCTCTGACCACCGTGGACAGGACAAGATGGAGGTACTGAGAGATAAAGAGGCGCAGATGAAAAACTGAAGAACATGCAGATAAAGACGGACACACTGCAGACGGTTCTCACACCTTAAAATGGCTGCCTTCCATTAAGGCTGGGCGCATTATCTCACATTCTTCAAGAAGGCGTAAGGGTTTGATGCAGCAGCATCATAAAACGGACTCAGTGAAATCTTGTAGATTTCACTGGGTCAGTTTTACGGGTCTTTCCTGCGATGGAACGCCCACCCTGCGACGGAACGCCCACATGAAACCTGAGGTATGTTTCATGTGGCGTAGTGCTTTACAACGTGACGCATCTGCCTTGATGCATCAAGTTGTAAATAGGTCGCAACGTGGCGCATGAGTTACGCCACCGCTGCGTCACAAAAGTGACGTAACGGTGGCGCAAATGTGTCGCAAGGGGCTTGTAAATTTACCCCTGTGTTTCTGTGTGCCTCTGTCCTGCGCACCACATGCTGGCCAGCCTTTGGGGCCCGCGCTACATTGGCAATGAGGTGGGAGCCAATTCCTCATGTGGCCTCCCGCCCCCCCTGCTATACGGCACTTGATTTGTAGCCCTGCCCCATCTTCATTCACCAGAGTACAGGTCAAAGGGTTCTGCTAGTCAGATCAGCTCCCCTCGCCTGGAGCCACGGTGAGGCCCTTTCCTGGGCATCCTGGGAGAGTGCATCACTGGTTGGAGGGGGCAGACACCCACACTGAGGTACAGTTGGCAAGCCTGCAGCACCCGCCCCAGCAACACCACTGCCAGGGAACAGGTGGGGCTTGCTAGTGTGCACAGACTGCACGTCATCCCTCATCCAGGCAGCTGTATCGCATCCCCAGTGCGGACAGGGCTTGTGCTGCAAGGGGTATACCCCCTCTGAAGGTAAGTCATACAGAAGCCACATACTCAGCCGCACAGTTGCAACACCATGGCAACCCTTCCCTGCCATAGAGCCATTCCTCGTCTAAGGTATGCCCTCTTCACAGGCCATACAGCTCACCCACCATGGCCACCAAGGTGTGGTGAAGACAAATAACCGACTCAGGAGAAAAGTCTGGTGGATGAGATGGTGGAAACTACTATGAGATCCTGCCAATGATGCCAAGTTTCAGGTCCCCCGGAAGCACTGGCCCCTGTACTTACTGAACCTGTCCTCCAGCAGTGCTGGGAGTGCGTCAGCCTGGATTTTGGTTGTATCTCTGACAGGCACTACACCCTCGTCTTAAAATACGACAAAACCAAATGTCCAGAAGTAGAGCTGGTAAGGTCTGAAGCTCTCACTGAGGTCATCCTGCAAAAATGATAGCCACCCACAGTCTAACAAAAGAACTCAAAACTGACAATAGGCCACCATTTCAAAGCCAAGAGTTTGCAGACTACCTACAGTCCTGGAGCATCCACCACCGCAAAGTAACTCCCAGCTGGACCCAAGCCAAATGAGAGGTAGAGCGTTTTATGTGCACCCTGAACGAAGTAATACACATTACCCACGCCAATCACCAATCAGTGGGAGAAGCCATTTATGCATTCCTCACGTAATATTAACGGGCTCAAACTCCACCACTGGGCAAGTGGTCACCGACACAATACCACATCATCCAGAGTGGATGCCAGAACCCATCAATGATGCCAAAACTCTTCAAAAGAGGAAGCGACCAATCACCGAGCAATTATTGCTCAAAGGACTCTCCAGTCCAGCATCCACCCTGGTGACAGAATATTTGTAAGAAACCAGCATCCCAGAAGTAAATGTGAGTGCCATCCCTGAGTTGTAACACGACGAAGGGGCACCATGATCATTTCCCAGAGACAGGAAAAGGAAATCACTCCCAACATTCATTTTTTGAACAGCAAGAGGAGACTTTAATTATGAACACCCACACCCTGTGGCTGCTTGCCCTTTGCCTGAGAGTGATGCCCCCTGCTCTCATCCCCCAACAATCCTGCCCTGGCAGAGAACCCTGATGCTCCCAGTCTGGCAGGAACATCCTCTGTTGTCTCATGCAGAGCCTCCAGACGAAGGCCATACCCTTGCTTCCCATCCCCAGGACTCTAAAGGATGGGGTTGTCGCATAAGATACTGTTTATGAAGCAATCAAGTGCCATCCACCCACCTAAAGAACTATGGGGTCGATTAGGATGGCGGTGAATCCGCATCCTCCGGGCCGGTGGAAGCCACCACCGGCCCGGAGGATGCGGATTCACCGCCGCGGTCTCTGTAAACACCACCCGCCAGATCAGGATGGCGGTAGGATCAGCGGCGGATGGCAGGTTCGTCTGCCGCTGATCCGCGGGGTGTAGCCTGCTATTTGGTGGCGGTGTCTGCAAGACACCGCCAGCCAAATTAGGAAGCATGTGTAAACATGCTTTTCCGCGGCGGTTTTTCCACTGTGGAAAAGCATGTGGACCTTTGCTTCTGGGGGACCCTTGCGGGCCCCCAAGGTGAAGGGGGGTGGGGGTGCACATGGGGGGTACCTATGGTACCTCCCTGCATTTGCATGCACAAAGCGGCAGGCACTGCGAGGTGCCTGCCGCTTTGTGCATGCAAATGCAATGCATGCATTTTTAACAGTGCGGCGGGTGCTGCTTGAAGCAGCACCCGCCGCAATGTTAAAGATACAGGATGTGACCGCCAGAGTGGCGGTCCCATCCTAATTGGCATGGAGGGAATGCCACTGCCCTTGCGGACGGTCCCTCCACCTCAGGGGTGTCCGCCATCCTAATAGGCCCCTATGTTGTCTAAAGCTCTGTTTGGGCTAAGGGACATCAGCATAACTGTTTAGCACTCCTGAAGTATTTGTGATTTTGTGTAATGGGGTTTTGTTTAAATAAAGGTAAGGAAAAATGCAACATGTTATTCGGCGCGTCGGCATGGGGGTGATCCGTGGACTACCCCGCCAACCTGCTACCAATAGTTTTGTCTTTGCGCGCTATGGCGCAATTGAATTAAAAAGCATCTGACATGACGGCCAAATAGTTGCACAACGGAGGAAGCAGTGTACCTCTGTCCTGTGCACCACATGCTGAACAGCCTCTGGGACCCAGCACTAAAACACCCACCACTCTCCCGACGATTCCTAACCCCGCCTTCATTGAAAGTTGCAACTGGAAAGCAGTTCAAGGATGAATGACCAGTAAGAAAATAGGAGCCTCTCCTGATCTGAACCAATGAGGACACAAGAGCTTCTCCTGAATAAAGGGAGAAGAAAGGCACATTTCCTTTTCCAACCAGGTATTACCCTTTCAGGGATAATGAGCAGTCTTTGTTCAAATGGATATGGGGAGGAAAGTGATGTAACACCAAATGCTTTAGGGCCAGATGAATGACAGATTTTTGCGTGCGCATATGGGTTTTAGACCCGTTTGCGCATGCAAAAAACCTGTAGCCCATGTACTAACCCTGTTTTGCAAGTCGCTAATTAAATAGTGACTCGCAAATTAGGGTTAGCGACTCGCTATTAGGAAGGGGCGTTCTGAAGGTGTCCCTATGTAAGAATGTTTTGCGACCCACAATTGTGGTCGCAAAACCCTCGCAGTTTACCACCCTCTTCAAGAGAGAGGTAAACCATTCGCAAACAGGAAGGGGTCCCCATCCTTTAAGGAAAACAGGCTGCATTAAAAAAAATAAACTGCGTTATTTAAAAGCAGTCCCAGACATGGAGTTCTGCTGACCCCAGCAGGCCACCATCCCTGGGAGTGCCCCCATTTGCAATGGGGTTGCAAATTGCAACAGCCTCATTAATATGCATGAGGCATGCAATTTGCGACACCATTGAGAATCGCAAACAGGGTCTCAGACACTGTTGTACATTGGCAATTGTGACACAAATTGCGACTTGCAATTTGGTGCATTTTGCGAGTCGCAAATGCCAATGGTCGTACATCTGGCCCTAAGTGCACTACATTGTTGCAGAAACACTTTTGGCTTCTCCTCACGAATGGTCCAGTAAATATTGTTCCCTGCACAAACACCTATTTGCTCAAGGGTTGGAATGATACATTTACCGGATTTTACCAAACCTCAGGGTTAAATATTGGCAGGTCAAGCCTGCAGAAATTTATCGTGGAAAAAAATGGCCAGAAAATTAAATACCATGCAGAATTTGGTGTGATAAGCCCATTTTGTAGAAGTGAACTCGGAATAACATCACCTCTCATTACTTACGGTATTGCATTTTATCATGTGCAATTAGTTTCACTATGGACTTTGGCCCCACACAATGAGGGCCTTAGTGCAGCTAGTAAGAAGAAATGTAAATGCCTCCAGTGAAGCAGACCTAAAGCACTAGGTGACCAACCCCAAACACTTTAATGTAGGTGGCAATAAAAGCCTTAGGTCTGTTAGGGTAATGGAGAACTAAGCCTTGGTCATAATTGTGGATTTCAATCTTTATTTATTTATTCCTTTTTTTGTTTTTTTTATGCAGAAATTCCCATCTGAACATGGTTTAACCTTTCAGGTTTAGCTATTTGACCTCTGGTATAGACTGAGAGTTGCTTCACAAGCCCACCACCCTACATATGTGTATTACAATCGCTTGACCTTCCACAGCGTCACCCTAATCAATATGACTAGGTCCAACAATTAACCCTGGGTGGAGCACTACGCTACGCTCGCGTAGTTTGCGCAACTTCGCACTACGCGAGCTGCACGTAGCACAGTGCAAACGCGCGTAGTGCAGCGTAGCGTAGTGCAGCTGTCATTTTTTGCTTGTTCGCGGTCCTCAACGTCATGTTCGCGACCGCGAGCAAGCAAAATGACACCCTGACGAGATTCTCAACGCGTGGAGGTCAGGTTTCTCATTGTGAGTGGTTGCGCATGCTCGCGACCGCTCGCAATGAGAAACTACCAGTTCGCGTTGAGAAAGCTGCCGCTCGAGTAAAAATCTACTCGAGCAGCAGAAAACTACAGCTTGCACTGCAAGATGCCGTTTTCAATGATTGCACAGTGCCAGATGCTTGTCCGTACTGTGCAATCATTGAAAACGCATCTTGCACAGTGCCAACATGCTACTACGCAGCTCGCGTAGTGCTACGTAAAGTTTGCGTAGTGCGAAGTGCACTTCGCGTAGCTTCGCGTAGCGCTACTTCGCGGACTACGCCCATCCTTACCAACAATTAGAATTCCTCTAGGCACTCTCTAGGAGGTGTGAATTTGTATTTCCTAGGTCATGGTACATCCAGGGCCCTTCTACCTTCACTTCTGGATGGTCACTTGGATGATTGTGCTATTATACTTTGAGTATATGCACCGTTGTTCCTGCAAAGCAGATATTGTCTCTTGGTCCCTGTTGACAACTTTGAAAGGTAGCACTTCAAGCTGTCTTTTGGAAGGGATATAGGTTTGTGAAATAAGTAGATGTGTCAACAAAGTGAAATATCTGAATGGAAATAGAGCGCCCACACATTACAATCTTTATACTATCACTGTGAATATGCCCCATAGTAAAGGTTTTGTTTTTGCGTATGTTGAGTGTGTATATGTGTGAGAATTTATGTGAGTGTATGTGTTTGCTTACATGCGAGTGCAAGTACGTTTAGGCTACTCTCCTCTAAATTAATCTGTGTGTGTCAGTTTGCGTGTGTGTGTGTGGATTGGTCCTTCTGTGCCAACATGTGTGAATATGTGTTTATGTGCATGTGTCTTTATGTGCTTGCGTGTGTGTTTATGTGTATTTAGGGGTGCTCTCCAACAGGATGCTAGTCTATTTGGTTTTTGTGTGTATTTGTCTCTGAGTGTATCCTAGTGCCTGAACCCACATTTATGTTTGTCTGTGTACATGTGAGGGGCCTGGGAACCACAAGAGGGGAGAGGATGTGGCCTAACGTCTAGGGCAGTGGATCTCAAATCTGGGGAACCGGGTTCGAGTCTCGGCAATGATGCTCAACATCCTGTGATTCTGGACAAATCACTTAGGGGCAGATGTATGAAGCTCAAATGGGTTCGCAAACGCCGAAATTCGCTGAATTTCGGCGTTTGCGAACTCATTTTCGCTAAATGGTATGTATGTAGTAAAATTGAGTGCAAAATAAGGAATCGCAAATTTGCGATTCCTTATTTTGCTATTGCATTTAGGGAATCGCAAATTTGGATTCCTTATTTTGCGATTGCATTTAAGGAATTGCAAATTTTGCGGTTCCTTAAATGCAATGTATGAAGCACCCAAGTTGTGCGATTTCTCATTAAGAAATCGCAAATTACCACCAACTTGAAGTTGGTGGTAATTTGCGATTTCTTTCACAAAAGCAGTTTTTTGCATTTGTGAAGGTGCCATGTGGCGCACATACATGCCCTTAGGGCATGTATGTGCGCCATATGCGCACACATGTGAATTTCAGGGGTGCATCAGGGTGTCCTTATGACACCCTTGCATCCTTGAAATTATTCTCAATTAGCGATTCTCAAATTGCGAATCGCAAATTGAGAATAACTTCACATTCATTCCTATGGGCCTCCTGGCCCATAGAAATGAATGGGAAATTATTCCTTAATTGCGATTCGCAATTTGCTAATCGCAATTAAGGAATTTTAAGAAATCGCAAAAAAAATGTGATTTTCTACATACATACCAATTTGCAAATCTCAAATAGCGATTTCTAAAAAATCGCTATTTGAGGTTCGCAAATCTCGATGTTGATACATCTGCCCCTCAAATGTCCCTGTGCCTAATAGTGCCTAACAAAAATTAATGTGTCCTCGTGTAACACAACTGGACCTGGTGCATTTATCTGTGTTTGTATGTCTTTGTGTGTTTGTGTTTACAAATACCCGCCAACAGAACCTTAGCTCTTCTGTTTATCTTGCCTACTCCACCCTGTTACCCTTGTTCAAGCCTTGAAGAATAAGAACGGAGAGATTGGTCACAGACAGTTTGTACCTGTTTGAGTCTCTGATGAACTAACACTTACAAAGAGAACTGTTGAAGGAGGCCTCTTGATTAGGTTACCTCCAGTGGAGTCCGTGGTCTTCTGTGGTGGCTACCACCAGCTGTTTAATTTCCCGCTCCTCTGATACCTCAGAACTCACCTCCTAGAAAGAAAGAACCTGTATACTCTATGCTGTCCAGAAGTTGTGGAGATTAGGAAGGACTTGCACCAGATGTGCAGACTGTGGTGGCCTACCAGCATCTGGGAAGACTGGGATCACTCCACCCAGTCCAGAGGTGTTCCTGAAAATGGTAAAACCCCTATTTGCCACTCAATTATTGCGTAGGGCATCTTTTTAGCATTGAAGAAAAACATTAATGTGTATGGAGATCTATCAGAGGAACTATCAGAAGAGCAAATCTACTCTGCAACAAGGAGTAGATAAAGATGTGGTCTTCCTTAATTGGAGAAGTGCCTCGTCTCGCTCAGAGGAAATTCAAGTCATAACAACCTGCTCTGCGCAAGCCTCTCAGACTTACTACCTTGATCATGAAGTAATTTTCAGCTACCATTGTCTGGCATTAGCTGTTGGTTCTATGTGAGCTCCAGTAAATTTGCTAAGAGAGAATGGAGGGATGGAAGTATCCAATAGCGTCTGGCGATCTCGCATCCTACATCGTCTCCTGGTTTCTTCTTCTCTCAGCTTATTTAAGTGCTTTGAAGTCTATTTGGACAAAGCCTGTCGCCTCAACCAACTTGAATGATTTCGGGTACCATCGCGATGAACTTGGCAAGTAAATTTGTTTGAAATAACAGGGCTAGTAGTACTTTTACCAGCAACCTTTCTACCATATTTAGATTTGGGCTTACATAAATAAGTAATATGTCGCAGAAAGCCTTGTTTCCAGTGATAATTCGTCCAGCTTTCTTTCGCAAGTAGCCAGTCATCTTGAGTATTACTGACAGATGCAAGTCATTACCAGGATTGCTCTTGGTATGATCACTGCAACTTCCAATAACATTTGAGATTTGTTGATTAAAGGGCAACAGCAGAAAACTATCTGGTAATCTAATTACCTGACATTTTTTAACTCTTCATCTTTACCTCCATTAGCATAGTGGCTTAAGAGTGAAGGTAAAATCTTTAATTTGTTGTAGTCCCTATAATTTTTCAGCCGCATGCATCCTCAAGTCCTCTCACCTGAGCCCTACACCCCACTGACCTTAATTGAGGTGGTGTTCCTTATGTGCGAATTTCATGTTTAAGCAGTTTTTCACTATATCTCTAACGCCAATATTTGTATTTGTTTTCCCTTTTTGATGAATACTTTATTTTTTTGTAGTTTTATTGTTTGCAGTTAACCTTTTACTCATCTATTTAACAATTATTTCTAAGCTTTACATTTAATATCCCTTGTACTTCTATAAGCTTAAAGTGTTGTTTCTTCACACCCCTCTTCCATATCTCTGAAGAGTAGTCCAAGGCCCTGATTACAATTTGCATGGAAAATCTGACCCCTGCACAAATCCTAGTTTGTGAAGGGATCATAATTATGAGTTTTGTACTTTTTAATGGTCCTAGTAACTACTGGATATAATGAAGTCTTCAACCATATTAACATCCTGCAGGTCAAACCAACTGGAATTTAACAAAGGAAAAAAGGCTAGGTAATTTGTGATATGCAGATTTTTGTGCAGTAAGTACCAAAACCTACATATTATTCCCCATTGTTGGGTGGAAATTTAAAAAGGATGCTATTAATCGGATGTATGTCATCACAACGCATGCTTTTACTACGCATGCCTTTACAACGCAGGTTTTACAACGCAAGTCGTAACAACGACTTGCGTTGGGGGGCGATGGATAGTGGAATAGTTTAATTTACTATTCCAACTCCAGTCCCCGTGGATAGTAGGGAAGGTTTTGGATAGTAAATAAAACTATTCCCTATCCTACAGCGCCCTCCAGCGCAGGTCGTTGTAATGACTTGCGTTGTAAATCCTGCGTTGTAATGGTAGTGCGTCGTAAAAGTTGCGTTGTGATGGATGTTTCCCCTATTAATCACATCCAATCAAAACTGAATCCCGCAGTGTCCGATTTACCACTCCATGACACTTGTAATCCTGGCCAAACTTTCAAAAAGGACAAGGAGCAGGAACATTATGTTTTATGGCTATTATATCTATTGTGTCAGGCTGGGTAGGGGCTTAGTCATTGTTCACAATGTCTATTTCAGGCACCGATACACTGTCTAGGGCCCTTTGCAGAAACTTCGTTCCACTTTCAGTTAGACATAGACATTGAGATAGTGAATTTGATGTAAATTACATAAGTGAATAGTGGGGTGCATCCCTTTGGAACAAGTTGGAAATACTCGATGTTAGGGCTTATACAATAAACGGCACAGATGGAGGTAGTGATAGAGCGCGCAGGTCACCCGACTACAATTTTCTACCATATGTACACTTGGGCCCATAAATTCAATTTACCATATTTATAAATCGGGTAACCTACACTCTACTACCAGTAATCCAATTCCTATCTATTTCCTATACCGTAGACTTACCACTCCATGTCACCGGTACCTATGACGACTGTGGATCAGGGAGCTAGCTGCAAGATAAGCAGTCAAACAGAAATACCATAACATTTAATATTTGCACTCATGTAATAACCACAGACTCGGGAAGTTTTGAAAACCTTTATCTAGTTCTCTTCAAAAGTTGAAAGCATTAGGTTCACAGCAAGTAAACTATCGATAACCAGAATCATGAAAAGCATATAACCGTGTAAGAAGAAAATAAAACCAACCATTTAGCAGTCTAAAGGGAAGGTCAGAAAAAGGAGCATACTGAAAAACGTCTTGTAATCAGACAGGAAATGGTGTTTTCTAAAGGACGGGAAAAATAAGGAACATGCTATAATGTCACAGTTTATTGTTTCCTACAGGATGGGTAAGAAAAGGGAACATGAAACGATAATGACGTAAATTTTGAGTTCACCATGTAACTATAAGGTGGGTAAGAAATTTGGACACATTAATAATTCAGAATGACCACTTTAGTACCATAAAGGGAGGGTAAAGAAGAGGAACATCTATTTATTCTGAGACAGTACTTTAAATATCCAACTATAAGGTAGGGAAAAAATGGAACATGCTAATAAAGGTACTTTTCACGACTTCAGTATTTTGCCACAAGGGAAAGGAAAAAGAAAGGAACATATGCAATTATAAGCTTTAGCAAGATTTCGGGAAAGGGCAAAGAAAAAGGACGCAAGTGTGTTTCCCTCACAGATTTATATTTACCTAGAACGGTGTGGGGACCAACCCTGGCCACAGGTCAGTAAAGGACAGAAGGAACCCCAAGGGAAGTGATTGCCAGTAGGCCAGCAGGTGCAGTATGGAAACCAGGACAGGAAACCCAGATTTGGATCAGAACAAGACCACCAAAGTTGAGACCAGCACCCGCAGTTCAGTTGCAACGCGTGCGTTACTCCCTCTCTGCAGCTATCAGTCAGAACCCCAAATGGGTTATTGAATTCCCCAGCAAAGTGCTTCGCCAGCACTCAGGTTCCCAAAACCCCGACTGGGTCTGTGAATTTATCTGACAGAGTGCCCCGCAGCACCTCTGTTTCTCGATCAGCTATTGAGTGCGTTGGGTCAGTTACAGGTCAGCTATTCGGACAAGTCGGACAAATTCTCTAGCTAAACCTAGGCTAGTTATACTGTTTTCAGGTCAGTGTACCACCCCCCAAATATTGCAAGTGTAAGGATCCCCAATTTCGATTGGACAAAAGAAAGGACAGGTCATCACACCATCTAGGATTTGAGCTTTCTCTATCCCCTAATTAGAATTTTTCATACCCGCCCATCGAACTTTGGGTTCCCATGACACATGCTCTTCACATAACAATGGTGAATTTAACTTTGCATACAATGTAATATTGTTGGTACAATTCAGCTTCTTCTGACTAGGTGAAGGTGCTTCTTCCCAGGCGCATCTTGGCTGGGACTGCCATTTGGAAAGGTTCCAAAGATCATTGCTGTGGAGACTCGCAGATCTCGCGCAGACTCAGTTTCAAGCAAAATGGAGTACGGCAAGGGACAGCAGGCCATGTTTCGTAATGTACCATGAAATGGAAAAGAAACAGTTTTAGAGTACAGAAAAAATGAATGCACTGTATTCCATGAATCTCTATACTACTCCCATTATTTTATAATAACTATAGCTTCAGAATTAATGCAGAACGAACAGCAGAGCAAAAGCAGCAATGCAAGCTTCAGGCATGTGAGAACACAAAGCAGCCATTTTAGCTCTAATGCGCAAGTGCAACAGATTCCCACCAGAACTGCGAGTACGTCACGTCACATGGGTATGACCGACGCATGCGCAGTAGAAATTCCCGCGTAGCATCAGCCATCTTGAGTAGCAAGCGTATTAGGATTAGATAACACATAAGCAAGCGTCTCTCGGACACCCAAAATGTCAGAATAAGGGGTAAATAAATAAGACAAACAGGTTGATTAATTTAATTAGGGTTATTCGAGGTTCATGAATACAAGCAAGGCGCTTTACGTGCGGATCCTTGCTCCATCAATCCCCTCTTTGATGATATTTTATATCATCACAAATTATTGGAACCAGATACCAACTTCTCACATCTCACCCAGTTCAATCTCTTCAAACTGTCTTTTTAGCTTTTTCTCAGTATCTTTATTAGGATGAGAATTTTTCACCCTTTTGTAAATCTGATTATTTAATTCTTCTAATTCGAGCTCATCAACATTTCTTTTTACTCCTCGCCTATTAACAGTATATTTCTTTTTGTGTTTTCGACATTTGCAACAAATTACTATTATAAACACTAATAGACCTATTACCGCTATTGGCATCAGTATTTTACTCACAAGACTCTTACCTAGGTTAGAAAACCAACTACCTACAGCGGAGAGACCATCAGTAAGTCTCTTCCATGCACTATCAACCTCCAGTGGTTTGAGCTCTTTTTCCAAATTGGTAATGTTTCTCACATACCCTTTAATTTCCACACTTTTATCTGGTATGTGAGTGCAACAATGTTACGCTTTCAGCATTCTGCAGACTCCGCCCTCTTTTGCCAATAACGTGTCAAGGGCAAGTCGATTTTGTAAAACCATAGATCTGACCGCAACCAATTCAGTATTGACCATCAGGAAACCTCCAGCAGTATCAGTTGATAACCGATCTACTACTGTTGACAATTTGCAAATTCTGTGTGTATTCAGAACCATTCCCACTGTAGGTATCAATGCACTAAAAATATCACCTACTATTTCACCAACACTTTCTCTTTTACTACGTACTAATTCATTAGTTCTTTCAATGCTTCCAGTGATTTTCCCCACATGGTATATCTTTGGGAAGACAATACCAAAGTAACAACTCCTGTACCAATAGTCGGGCAATTTGAAATAAGCTTTGTTCCCACATTTATAATAAATTCCAGGAAACACAGGCTCTGACCCATCTTTGAAACCCCAGCCCCCAATTACCTTGTAATTGTGTTCGCATTCACTGGAACCAATGAATATATTGTTATAATAACTGGTTATTTCTCTTTGAAGACAAAGTTTCCCCTTCTTTTCAAAATACAGCAACATAGCAGCATTAGCCCCACCATTTGAGGTGCTCCCTATGCTTTCAGCCCATTTAGGGGTTTTCTGATTCTGGTCCTTTGCTTTCTTTTGGAAACTTTCTCTTCTTTTCTCTAGCATATTTAGAAACATTTTCTCTTTTTCGTGTAATGAACAGGTTAGGTTATCTTTATGTGCGTCATCTAAATTGATTTTACCTACAGTTAGAAAATATTCACTCATGTATTTTGCTACATCTCTAGTTGTATGTACAGGGTTTAGGTTACTTCGCACAGGAAGTTCAGAAAATATCACATCAAAGTTTGAATAATAATGCTGTAAAGGTCGTCTTCTATAGAATAAACTAGTTAGAATACTCCAGGAGATTCCATAGGTTAAGGGCAAGTGGTGGCATGTCACACCTTCAGCTACTGAAGTAGGCAGCTTCATACAGACATAACAGTCATCTATTTCCATAGCTTCTACATAATGTACTAACAAGTTTGCAAAAACATTTAAATGAGTTCTATTCTTGATTTTGTTATAATGTAGTCCTTCCTCATCTGGTGCTTCTAAATCTAATTTTGTTTGCTTAAGGCTAAGTGCCTTTTCTTGTGTATCTACTCTTTGTGGTGTGGTTCTAGTCTGCAGTTCTACAGTGTCTTTTGGCAGGTGATTATTAAGATACAGGTTTGGGTCTTTACTCATCATAGAAGGAATAGCTATTGTTAGTCCTATCCAAAGTATCAGTACTATTGCTACGCCACATAAACATACTTTGCAGCATGTTTTTAACCAACCTCATCTCGGTCTCCCATTCGCAGAGGAATCAGACATTTTGACTCAAGAGAAGCTTCAACCCCTCTTTGTAACTTTGTTCAGCTTGCTTACTCGAAAAAACTTTCAGGTTGGTTTCACCTCTTCGTCAGTCTGGTCAGTGTTCAATTCTTCATCACTTTCGTCACTTAGGTCCAAATTTTCAAAATCTTCCAATACAAAGTAAGTCCACTCAGGACTCTGGTATTTGTTATTCAGTCTTTTTATTCGGGCACTTCTTCGCCTGTTCTGTATCACAGACGGTTCAGCTTGACTTGAGACCTCGTTCACCTGTTCAGGTTCTTCGTTAATTGTCTTTAGTCTAAGTCTCAGTCTCTTGACAAATCTAGGTACTGCGTCTCCTTTTCTGAGTCTTTTAACTGGCACTATGTCTTGGCTTTCTTCAAACGCTCTTTTATTTTCATTCAGTTGTGGCACATCTGCTTCAAGATTGTCTTCTGTATTTCTCCCTAACTGCCTAGGTCCAGGTCTTTCATCAGTTTCTTCCGCCTGGTCCCTAAACTGGCCTTGTTCATGTGTATGCTGATTTTGGCTTTGGTTTGTTTCGATTTCTTCTTCCTGAACACAATTGTCTATTCCTGTCTGGTCCTGTTCAAGCACTTCGAACTTTTGATTTTCTTCCGCTTGAACCTCTGCCCTAATTTCTATCTGTCCCTCTTCTGGCTCAGGAGTTCTTGGTGGAGTGTCAATTACCTGTTCTCTCCCTATCTGGTCCTCCTCAGAATCAGATCTGATTTGGATTTCGATGATCTGAGTATCTTCCTCTACACCTGTCTCATCCTCACTATCCCACTGTCTATCTAAATAGGTTTGTCTTCTTGTTCTCACAGGATCTATAGTCAGGTCGATTATTGGGACCCAATCATCTTGACTGGAGCTCGGTTGTTCTTCTTCAGCTACTTCAGGACCGATATCTTGGGACCCCTCAGCTGCACAACCTTCAGCCTCAGTTTCTTCAGGTTCAGTCACTTTCTTCGTATGGCTGGCATGGATCCAGCGCGGTACTCCTGCACACTTCACAGCTGTGGTGGTAACCAGAATTACTTGTCGTGGCTTTCCCCACCTTGGTGCAAGGCAATTTTTCCGAGTATGTTTCTTTATTACGACCCAATCACCTGGATTTAGGTCATGTGCTGGAGTCGTTGGCCTGGCGACAGCGTCTTCCCCAACCTGGTGAGAGATAGAACGCACTTGGTCAGCCAGTTCTTTGCAGTATTCTAGTACCAAATCATCAGATATGCTTATCAGTTTGTATCCTGGCACCCATGCTTGCCGCATTGCTCTTCCCATCAGTATCTCATGGGGACTCAAGCCCGTGTTCCGGTCTGGAATACTTCTAAGTCCCATCAAAACAAGGGGCAAAGCATCTGGCGATTCCATTTGAGTGAATTCACACATTTTTCCCAATCTTGATTTAATAGTGCCATTCAGCTGTTCAACTACCCCAGAAGCCTCTGGGCGATATGCACAGTGCACTTTTTGCGTGACCTTGAATGCTTCGCAAATCTGTTTTATCACTTCACTATGGAAATGCTTTCCTCTGTCTGATTCAATTGTGACTGGAAATCCGTACCGAGGTATAAGTTCCCTAGGTAACAACTTGGCTACAGTGAGGCTATCATTTCTGCGTGTGGGGTAAGTTCCTACCCACTTTGAAAATAGGCAGACAATTACAAGTAGGTACTTCATTCCTCGACAAGGGGGTAACTGAATAAAGTCAAGTTGTAGTCGAATAAAAGGGCCCTCTGCCTTTCCAATCCTTCCTGGAAATACTACAGTTTTCTTTCCTGGGTTAAATTGCTGACAAACCAGACACCTTTGGCAGAGTGCCTCTGCTATGTTTCTGAATTTCGAATTGAACCTTGTCTGTCGGAAGATGCGTATCATTGCATCTCTTCCCAAATGTGTGTCTCCATGTATCAACCTAGCCATAGGAGCAAGCAGGCAGTCTGGCAACACAGGCATACCATCCAGGTAAACAATGACACCATCTTCATCCCTTCTCTGACAACCAAATTGTCTCCAATTCTCCTTTTCCTTTGCCTCTGCTGCATCCTGCAAGTCTCTCACTTCCTCCCATGTGTTTATTCCCTCTAGCATCATAAGTTGGCAGCTGTTTCCGTTTCCTCCAACCTTTTTATTAATAGCCATTTTGTACTTTGCACAATGCTGGGCTAACTGGTCCGCATATCGAATATCAGCTGTCACTTTGTCATTGCCAGATTTGTGAGCAGCACACTTGACCACAGCCAAATCTTTTGGTAACTGGATTGCTTCCAGTAAATCCTGCACATAATTTCCATTTCTGATAGGGGTGCCTGAAGAAGTCAGGAACTCCCTTTGCATCTATAATTGGCCAAAGTCATGCACGACCCCATAACCATACGGCTATCAGTATAATTGATTATTTTCGAGTTTTTCCCAATTTTACAAGCTCTTGTCAATGCAACCAAATCAGCTACTTGTGCAGACTTGACTCCATGTAAATAGGATGCTTCCACTGGACCTCCCAAAGTACACACTGAGTAGGCGGTGCTTAGGCCTCCTTCCTCATGTCTCATGCATGAGCCGTCTACAAACAGCTCGTAATCTTCATCAATTAAAGGGTCTTCTTTTATGTCTGGGCGTGGTTTTGTACTAAACTCGGTCAAATCAATGCAGTCATGTTCAACTTCTTCTCTCACTTCTGCTGAGAATGAGTTAGGCAGTAAGGTAGCTGGATTCAGAATATTACATTTAGCAAAGGTCACGTTTCCTGCACCTACAAGGATTCTCTCATACTTAGTCAGCTGACTTGGTGTGAGATACTGAGTTTTAGTTCTTGTCAGCAAAATCACAACAGAATGTGGAACATACACAGTTACTGGATGTCCCATAACAATGGACTCACTCTGTTCAAGACTCGTGCCTGTTGCAGCTACAGCTTTCAGACATCCAGGTAGTCCAGCTGCTACTGGGTCCAATGTGGAAGAAAAATATGCCACTGGACGTCTGGTTAAACCATGAATTTGGGTCAGGACTGAAAGTGCTCAATTGTCTCGTGTGTCACAAAACAAGGCAAACTCTTTTGAATAGTCAGGCATTCCTAATGCAGGAGCTGTACACAGACATTTGTAAAAAAGGTCGCGGACAACTGATGAAAAAAGATCCTTAAGTATTGCCCGGCGGTGTCGCCACTTGAACCCACAGAATATTAACCAATGAAGAGGCGGGCGCTGGAGGCGGGAAGGCAGGAAACAAGGTTTATTCTCTCCGGAGGAGAACACATCGGTTCGGACAGCAAGTATCGTCACGAGGTGCTCTAACTGCATCTCTGAGGCCTGGCCTCTTATATACAGGTTTATAGCTTTATTACATATAACACATTCTTGGCGATACTTTGATGTACGGAAAGACATTCTCGGAATCCCCGCTCCAAGCCCGTTCCCACACACATTTACAGTTGAAGTCCCCACCCCGGTCACAACAGGTGCTGATTATCGCGCAGCTGGATATTCCGCCGATTCGCGGAATGTGGGGGTTCGATCGGATCTCATAGGGTGGGGGCTTTGATCAACTCGGGGGTCCTTTGAGGAGGGAAGCTTTCTACTGTACGGGGAGGGGCAACAAACAGTATCGGCAGAGCTAGGTGTTAGCCTGGGAACGTGGAGGACAAGCGGGCACAGGAAAGGGGGGTCTTTGCATCAAAGGATCTGGGACTATGAAAGGAACGAAGGGAGGTGTCGCGCTGGGAACAGGATGGGGCTCTGAGACAGAGCTGCGCTGGAGAGGGGTTTATGACCCAAGGCATGCGAGAGCGGGGGGGGTTGTCAGCGCGCGGGCTGTGCGAGGGTGAAGGGCTAAGCTGGGGGCCAGTGGCGTGCAGAGGGTGGTTCTGATCGAGGCACCTAAAATGGCGGGTGTGCACGACAAAAGTGTGGCATCCGGGGAAAAGGCAAGATGGCGCAGATAATGTTTACCGAAACATGTTAATTTTCCACAGTCCTCCCTTTAACATATCTAGCCAACTTGTCTACTCAATGTCAATCTTCATCAAGTTCTTAACCTCGGCATCATATAAAGCTCCCATGCGTTCGTTTCCAAAGTCCACAGTCTTAGGGCAAATACAGTTTGCGCATAATGAACACAGGGGTGGCAGACATTGGATCCCTAAGCACAGACCACATATTACAACTACAGGAATCAGGATAATGGTGAACAGTCTCCAGCCCCAGGCCTTAACAGTGTTCCAGAACCAACCACCAAGCGACCATTCTCCCTGCTCCTGGTGGACTTCTGAAGAGAGTCTGTGGAGATGTTCGATGGCCTTGTACACTGAGGGCGAGTTGTCCGGTATGTATGTACAGCAGCTGGACCCAATAATGCGGCATGCTCCACCACGGTCCGCCAGAACCACATCTAGGACAAGGCGGTTCTGGAGGGCCACCAAGCGGACCGCTTGGAGTTCCGCGGTGTTGTTAGCAAAGATACCAGCCGTGATGTTCATTGTTGTCTCAACTGCCTGAGTTAGATGTCGGATGGCTCGGCTGTTTGCCATCGGGCCCCAAAGAGGAACAAGTCCCTTCATAGCATCGAGGAACTGCGCCCCAGTTGAGTCGGCTTGCTCAATGTCCTTGGCTCGTTTTTGTCTATGGTGGTTCGCTGGAGCCACATAAGTCGGAGGAAGGATGAAAGAGATGAAACAAGTGCCCCCCCAGCCTTTGGGGAGCCAGGTGTAGGCTTTTGTGCCACAGACGAAATACATGTTTGGGGACGATACGAAAGAGGGTGGATCTATGAAGTCCAAAGTTCTGGTAAAACGGCAAGCACTGTGACCCACCAGCTGTGTCCCAAGTCCTTCTATGCACAGGTGGCCTGTGACGTTGATGACTGACAGAGCTACAGTCAAGGTGGCGGCCGTTCGTTTCCGCAGATAGGAGAAGGTGGGCCTGGTTGGATTGTTGAACACCTGCATTTCGACTCGCTCTTTAGCAGGGATGTCCATTTGGGTTGAGTCGTTGGAGGTCTGCGGGCAGAAGTGTGTCTTTGTTCTGTTTCGCCTGACCCCGTGAGAGAAATGCATTACGGTTTTGCTGGAGGTGGTATTGTCCTTATAGCTTTCTTGCAGGAGGATCAGCCAAGCAAGGCAGGAGCCATGAACTGAGAAAGGTGAAGGGATGAATGGTATCGAGTGTCCAGTGGCGTGGGGTAGCAACCCACAGATCTAACAGTTGGTGGCATTGGTGGCGAGATTGTGCTGGTGAAGGAGCTGTACGAAAGAGTTATTCCAGAACTCCTTTCGCCTCTCTCTGAGTTGAGGAGAGAGCGAAATCAGATAATGTTCCTTTGTGGTGGTAGGCTGAGCGGTGGTCAAGAATGTTTCGTGAGCGGGTGCATTCTCTTCCACAATCCAGAGTGTGGTCATGAGGAGAAAGCAAAAAAGGATTGCGATGACGAGTGCAATTGTCTTTGAGCTGTGGAGTCTGTCTGTTCTTGGGTTTCTGTAGTGGGTATTTCCTGTTGTCCCCATCATCTTCTTATTTGGCGCTTCCATCATCTTCTTATCTGGCGCTTCCATCATCTTCATTTTCAAGGTGCTCGGTAGTGGGCAGAACCACAGACTTAGTTAGCTTCTCTCCAGGTAACCCTTGGTTGCTCTGGGCCACCGTTCTGAGATTCAACTTGGTTTGTGGTCTACTTAGCCGAAGCTCCCTCCTTTTGACGCAGGAAATACCCTTCTCTGGATGGCACGGTGGGATCAGAGAATCTCGAAAGTTCAAGTGTCTCGGTATCAGGATAGCAGGTTAGCGATGGTCGATCCTTGTTCAGGAGCTCTTCTTGGTTGTCGATGTTGTCTGTCGTGGCCAGGGTCGAGGAGACCTTCTTACAGTGGTGTGCGTGCAGCCAATGCCTTTTCCCCTCCACAGGAAGAGCTGTCCGGGTGGTGATTAACACTTGCCAGGGGCCCGTCCACCGGGGTTCCAAACTCTTCGACCGCTGAAAATTTTGGATCAGCACGAAATCCCCGGGTTGGATGGTGTGTCCCGGACCCCTGGAAGCATCGGGGATGGCCTGCTGCACCTGCTGATGAATGACAGACAGAGTTTCAGTCAATTTATACAGATAATCAGACATTAGAACGTCCGGGACGTCATGGATGGAAGTCGGTTTCGGTGCTGACCAGACGCTCATGGGTCGGCCGAAAACAACTTCATAAGGTGTCAAGTGATGTTTGGTGGGGGTGGAACGCATCGATAGCAATGCCAATGGGAGGGCGTCTGGCCACTTCAGACCTGTGGTAGCCACTATCTTGGCTAGTTTAAGCTTCAGTGTGGCATTGTGTCGTTCAACAAGTCCAGCAGACTGGGGGTGGAAGACTGCGTGGAACTTCTGTTTGATGCCCAACCCCTTTAAGATGAGTTGGATGACTTCGGCTATGAAGTGGGGGCCATTATCGCTCCATAAAATACGACAAAGGCCGTAACGGGGAAAAAACTCCTTTAACAGTACTTTTGCAGTGGCCATAGCAGTGTTGTCACGGGTCGGATATGCTTCCACCCATTTGCTAAATGCGCACACCACGACAAGTACATATTTCAGGCCTTGGCATCTGTCTAGTTGGATGTAGTCCATCTGCAGGACTTCGAACGGGTGATCTGGGACCCCAAATCCCCCCCGGGGGCACTACAGTTCCCTTCCCGGGGTTGTGCTGCTGGCATATCAAGCACTGTTGAACCAGACGTTTGGCGGAGTCTGTGATTTTACCATTGTGCCAAACTCTGGAGACAAGTTCAATCATGGGAGCTGATCCTATGTGGGCAGGGGAGTGTGCCATAGTCAGTATGGGAATCAGGTACGAGTCAGGTAGCAACCATTTGTTCGTGTCTTTTGTCCGCCAGCAGCCTTCGTCATCTTTCAACCCCACCCGTGCCCATTCCGTCAGTTCGTGCTGTATGCTAGCCATTTGAATGTCTCGAATAGTGTCCCTAGCGTCAGTCCATTTTTCTGCTTGTGACCGGGTCACGTACATACGTGTTGTCGTCCTGTTTTCGGCTGTCGTTCGGGCAGTGATGTCGGCTAGTGCATTTCCCTGTCCAATAATGTCTGTCACCTTTTTGTGTGCCTGGCATTTGATGACAGCAAGCTTCTTGGGGAGGAGGACAGCTTCGATCAAGGCGGAGACTAGGTCCCCGTGTAAAATGGGGGTGCCGTGTGAGGTCAGGAATCCCCTTTCTCTCCAGAGGAGCCCAAAATGGTGAACCACCCCAAAGGCATACTGGCTGTCGGTGTAAATGTTCGCTGTGGTTCCCGCTGCCAGAATACAGGCTCGTGTCAGGGCAATCAGTTCCGCTGCCTGGGCAGATCGTTGCGTGATGCGGGCTGTCTCGACTACAGTTCGAGCCGTGGTGACTGCATAGGCAGCGGAAGTGGTGCCGTCGGGGAGTTTGATGCAAGAACCGTCCACCCACAGCTCCCCGTCAGGGTCAGGGAAGGCTGTGTCTCTGAGATCAACCCTACTCCTAGTCTGTTCGTCCGTAAGGGTCACACAGTCATGCACAGGGTGCACATTGGGATCGTTCTCTGGCAAGGGTAACAGAGTTGCCGGGTTCAGTGTGGTGCATCTTTTCAGGGTGATATGGGGCGCAAGCAAAGTCAGTTCGTATCCAGTCAGTCGTGCACTCGTTAGGTGTTGTGTCTTGGTTTGGTTCAGGAGGGTGTCAACTGCATGGGGTACCAGTACCGTGAGGGAGTTCGAGAGTACGATCCCCTCACTCTGTTGGATAGAGATTGCAGCAGCAGCTACAGCTCGAAGGCAGGCAGGCAAGGCTCTGGCTACAGGGTCAAGAGTGGCAGAGAAGTAAGCACACGGTCGTTGCTTTGGGCCGATGGCCTGGGTCAGGACAGATAAAGCACACCCCTCCCTTTCGTGGGTGTAAAGGAAGAAGGGTTTTTTGTAATCGGGGGTACCTAGGACAGGGGTCGAACAAAGGGCATCTCGTAGTTCCGTGAAGGAGGTCTGACACTCATCGGTCCAAGGGAGTGGGAAGGGGACGTCTTTACTTAGCAGAGAAAGCAGCGGTTTAACTACAAGGCTAAAGTTTGGTAACCATTGTCGGCAGAAGGAGGTGAGGCCTAGTAGGGAGCGAACCTGTTTCTGGGTCTTAGGGACAGGGGTTTCGAGAATGGTTTGGATTCGATCAGGGGTGAGTTTCCTTCCTTCTTTGGACAAAAGGTGGCCTAGGTAAGTGACCTGAGGTTGGCAGAATTGTAACTTCTTCTTGGAGACCTTGTGGCCATTTTCCGCAAGGAAGTGTAGGAGTTGAATGGTGGCTGTGACTGCTAAGGGAGCGGTGTCGGCTGCCAAAAGGATGTCATCGACATATTGCACTAGCACCACTCCGTCGGGTAACTGGACTTGATCCAGTTGTCTCTTGAGGGCCTGGCTGTAAATGCTAGGGCTTTCTGTGTAGCCCTGGGGTGCTCGGCAGAACCTATATGAGCGATTTTTCAGAGTGAAGCCGAAGAGGTATCGGCTATCTGGGTGGATGGGGATGGAAAAGAACGCGTTTTTGAGGTCAATGACAGTGAAGGTAGTGGCAGTAGGAGGAATCAAAGTCAGGATGGTGGTGATGTCTGAGACCACAGGGTACTGGGGTACTACTACTTTGTTGACCTCTCGAAGGTCGATGATAAAACGGTATGCCTTCTCATCTCCCTCTCCCTGTTTCTTGATGATGGGCAAGATAGGGCTATTGCAAACGTTGCTTACCACTTCCTCTACCACTCCTGCATCTATTAGTGACTGAATAATCTTTACCAATGCCTTCTCGCCCTCGGGCGATATCCGGTATTGTGGAAGTTTCGGGAGTGTTGCATCGGGTTGGACAGTAATGTGTACTGGGTCAATCAGCATGCGCCCTACGTCCGAATCCGTTTTGGCCCACAGATACGGAGGCAGGGTGTCGAGCAGGGATGTGTCAGCATCGGTGATGGAAAACATGCGTCGGGGAGGGCAATGTCTAAGCAGAACGGGGTTGTCGTAAAGGAAAACTCGAACTCCGTCTTGGGAACATCTGATTGTCGCTCGGAAGTGTTTCAATAAATCAAGTCCCATAATGGCGTCAGGGCTATTTGAGGAAAGCAAAAACGTGGTGTCAGTGGTGTTATTTTCTACGTCAAAGAGGATCGGGGCAGACAAAGGGTTAGTGGAGGGCGTTCCATCGAAACCTGTCGATGTTATAAGTGAGCCAGACAAGGGTGCCCCCGGAATCAGTCGTTTAGATAACGCACTACGTGTTGCGCCAGTGTCTACCAGAAATGGAGACTTGGTACCCAGGACCTTAGCAGTGACGTAAGGGCCTTGCTGGTCAACATAGAGCTCGACTGGATCCCTCCCTTGTCCCTGGCAGTCCTATGCAAAGTCGTGGGCGTCATCGTAGTCAGATTGCTGGTATTGGTTCTGTCGGGGTCGATCAAACATATTTGGTCTACCTGATCTGTCGTTAGTCGTGTCATTTGGGGGCCCTCGCTGTTGTCCCTTACTTCTCGGTCCGCTTGCTACGTCCTTGGGGTCTTTGTTCCTGATTATTTCCAGAAGAACTGGGCACTGGGATTTCCAATGGCCAGTTCCTTTGCAGAAAGCACACTGGTCCTGTCTAAGGTCTGTACGTCCACTGTGGGGAGTCAAAGGGCGATCCTGGGGAGATGTAGCCTTAGGGGCGTTCGTCTGGTAGTTTCCCCGGTATTGGTCTCGCCCTATAGTCACCCCTTGCAGTTGGGCCATCATCACCCTCTCTTTCAAGTCCTTCTTCTTTTTCTCTGTTGCCCTATCGTTTTCATTTTTCTGGTGTTCATAATACTGGGCCATCTGGAGGATAGCCGTAGGTTTGGAGGCTGCCCAACTACTCTCGCTAGCCTGCAGTTTCTGGGAGACCTCTGACAACAGACCCTTGACATAATTCTGGACAAACAGATGGTGTCCGGTTGCAGTGGTCATGTCCTGGCCGCTGTAATCGGAGAACACCGTTTCGAACCGGGAGAAGTATTCTGATACATCCTCCTGGGGTTTCTGGCGACAGGCCGTTACTATCGACCAGTCCACTTTCTTTTCTGGGATCAGGGTTTTTCATTTCTGTACAATTTTATCTGGGAGGTCTAGGATGGCTTTTAAAGGCTTTTGTCCAGGTCCTCGTTGTTTATCGGCAGTATCAAGTTGTGACCAAGTGTGTCCGAACAGCTCAAGGTGGTCGACTTTCCGGATTTGCTTCCACACATCAGCTGGTAGACATAACCCAAAAAACAAGTCGATGTCAGCTAAGGTCATGATTGTTGAACCTAGGGCTGTACCCAATTCAGTATAGAAGGCCGTGGGGTTTTTACGTAGGTCAGGCAGAGATTTCCGGAATGTCAGAATCTCTTGCCGGTCCCAAGGCTGATAGACCCAGTTGTACACTACCCTTCCTTTTGCATCTGGGTGGTTTGCATCATCGTTAGTCCCTGCACCTCGTGGTGGAACCCAATAAGGGGCAGCCTCTCGTATCGGCATCATGGTGTTAGATTGCTCAGTTTGTGGCTCGGTCACTACGGAGGTCGTGGGTTTAATCCCCGACTCTCGTTCAGTGAGGTGGCGGAAGACCTCAAGCGTACGCATAAGGAGGTCCGTCACATCACACTCGCCCTCATCCCCGATATCGACCTTCCGGTACAGAGTCGTAAGGCTCTCGGGACCTTTGTCTCGATATCGGTCCTCGTATGCGTTCAAGACATGGTAACACAGTCGTACGGTAAAATGTCGTCTGTGACTCCCAGTATACGATTTAAACATATCCGTGATGTATTCTTCACCTTCCTTCCTTTCTACCAGTGTTCTTACTATCTTGTCGATCCCTGTTAGCTCATCTTTGCTTAGTCTGTTTGTTCTCGTGGAACCAATCCCTCGGGTCTCATGGTCGCCTAACGTTGTCGTTTGTGGAGTATTTGGTGCAAGGGGTTCAGCCGGCACAGAGACCATGGGGGCCGAAGCTGTGGCACTACCTTCGTTTGTACCTGGGGGATGTGAGTGTTGTGCTAAGGGTTGGGAGGGGGCATATGGAGGGGGCATGTAGATGATCGGAGGACCTAACAGCAGATCATCGTTGGCTCGTTGTTTCGAGGGTAGATCAGGGTAAAGCGTGGAGGACGTTCTGACCGGGCACTGGCTTGAGGTTTCCCTTTCTAGCTTCTGTTTGGCTTTCTCCCTTTCCTTTATCTCTTCTTCTAATTTCTGAGCAGCTAGGTGGGCTGCTTTTCGCAGCTCTTTTTCCAACCTACTCTCAATTTTCCTTTTACGTTGTTCGGTTTCTTTGCGCCACATGCCGAAACTATCAAGCATAGTGGGTGTTGTCTTGTTTTTACCAAGGGCTGTTTCTAGCGCATTTATTTTGTCATTATCGAAGGATCCTATCAGTGGCCACTGACTTTCTTGATCCTTTTTCGTATATTTATGCCACAGTTTGTTATAGGCTATAGCAATCAATCCATGCTTCATGAACATGTCCTTATTAGGGGTGCCTTCCAGTGGGGCCGGATGGTTCACCTCTAATAAGCGGTCCGGGCTAAACAGGCTACTAATCAGTGGGGAGAAGACAGACATGACGGAGCACAATGGGGACAAAAAATCAGCACTGCCTATCTTATCACTGTGTGCAAAGACTAGACAGAATATTCCTATTCTACGTTGTTTGCAGGCAGTGAATACCTCATGGACCAAATATCAAATAGTCAATGTTCGGTAAAAATAACTCAGTGGGGAGAATAAGTAGGCCCGCAAAGGTCTGCGTTACCTTACCCTTTCGCTATCTGCAAAAAGGGGAGGGGGGCCTCTCCTGTTTGCAGACAGAGAATCTCCAGAAAAACAGTCCGTGAACAATAGTTCAGTTTCAGATAATTAATCAGTGGGGGAGAAAGATAGGCGCGGCGGTTGCATTACCTATCCTCCACTGCTTGCAAAGAGAGAGCCTGTTGTTTCTCCGTTTGCAGACAGTAGATCTCCAAATAAATTAACAATGAGTAATACTAGTATTTTCTAAACAATTCAAATAATCATTTCGCCATTCGTCGTGTTTACACGACCTTACCCGGACCGCATGGACAGTTTCCTGTCTTCCGAATCCAGCGCCCGATCGTCCTCTTTTCCTCGTAATCTTCGCGGCACTCCTGATGGTTCCCAGTCAGGACTGTAGATCACTCGAGAGAGGTCTGTTCGGAACCAGTGAAGTTCGGATGATCGGCTGTCAGACGAGGGTCTATCGGACAGGCGCGCTCCCGATCGTTGCAGTCGTTCACTCTGTCGTCAGGACCTCTCCCACCGGATCCACGAGTCGCTGATGGGCCCCACGCTTGGGACGCCAATTGTAAAAAAGGTCGCGGACAACTGATGAAAAAAGATCCTTAAGTATTGCCCGGCGGTGTCGCCACTTGAACCCACAGAATATTAACCAATGAAGAGGCGGGCGCTGGAGGCGGGAAGGCAGGAAACAAGGTTTATTCTCTCCGGAGGAGAACACATCGGTTCGGACAGCAAGTATCGTCACGAGGTGCTCTAACTGCATCTCTGAGGCCTGGCCTCTTATATACAGGTTTATAGCTTTATTACATATAACACATTCTTGGCGATACTTTGATGTACGGAAAGACATTCTCGGAATCTCCGCTCCAAGCCCGTTCCCACACACATTTACAGTTGAAGTCCCCACCCCGGTCACAACAGGTGCTGATTATCGCGCAGCTGGATATTCCGCCGATTCGCGGAATGTGGGGGTTCGATCGGATCTCATAGGGTGGGGGCTTTGATCAACTCGGGGGTCCTTTGAGGAGGGAAGCTTTCTACTGTACGGGGAGGGGCAACAAACAGTATCGGCAGAGCTAGGTGTTAGCCTGGGAACGTGGAGGACAAGCGGGCACAGGAAAGGGGGGTCTTTGCATCAAAGGATCTGGGACTATGAAAGGAACGAAGGGAGGTGTCGCGCTGGGAACAGGATGGGGCTCTGAGACAGAGCTGCGCTGGAGAGGGGTTTATGACCCAAGGCATGCGAGAGCGGGGGGGGTTGTCAGCGCGCGGGCTGTGCGAGGGTGAAGGGCTAAGCTGGGGGCCAGTGGCGTGCAGAGGGTGGTTCTGATCGAGGCACCTAAAATGGCGGGTGTGCACGACAAAAGTGTGGCATCCGGGGAAAAGGCAAGATGGCGCAGATAATGTTTACCGAAACATGTTAATTTTCCACACATTCTCGCAGTTTCAAAAAAGCAGTCATGCTTTCCTCATCCCATTACACAGGATCTTTTGCTCCTTTCTTTTTTATCTTTATCAATGGTCTTGCTAGAACTGCAAATCCCACAATCCCTTGCCTGCAGTATCCTACAACTCCAAGAAACATTCTGATTTCTTTCTGGGTATTGGGCAGCTCCATGTTTCGAATTATTCTAATTCTTTCTGTGGTAACTTTCCTGATACCTCGCTCTATCTGGTACCCCAGATATTTTACTGAAGAGGTACAAAACTGCAGTTTTTCGGGCGACACTTTATGTCCTCCCTCACCTAAATGGTTTAGTAAGGCAATTGTGTCGACAACACAGTCTTTCCTGCTTTTAGACACCACCAAGAGGTCGTCTATGTATTGCACCAGAACTGATTTTCCAGGCAATATCAGAGTTCAAGGCATTTTTTCAGAATTTGATTAAAAATTGAAGGGCTTTCCGTGTACCCCTGAGGAACACGATTTCAAACGTATACATGGCTGTCGAATTCAAATGAGAAAAGAAATTGGCTATCTGGATGCAATGGAATCGAGAAGAATGCATGACATAGGTCAATGACGGTAAACCATCCAGCATTCCATGGTGTTTGGTATAGAATCACTGCAAGGTTTGGCACAACAGGACAGCAAGGAACAACAATCTTATTAACCTTGCGCAGGTCCTGAACTACCCTGTACTTACCACTAGGTTTCTTTATGCCAATTATTGGTGAGTTGCAAGGACTGCTCAATACTTCTTGCAAAATACCTGCTTCTAGCAATCGTTTGATTTTAATGGCAACTCCTGTTTTTACTTCTGCGCTCATTTTATACTGTTTAGAATTTGGGTAGACTGCATCTTCTTTTATGGCTATTTTATATGGGTCAACATTTGCCATTAATCCTACATCTTTTCCAGTAAAATCCCATACCTCTGGTTTCACTGTCTGTTGGAGTTCTTCAGGTAAGTCTTGTAGTGTCAGTCTTTTAATTTCTGTGTCGGGTCTTGCTAACATTAATTTGTAAATTCCGTCTTCATCTGGGGTCTGAATTTCAACGCCATTTGGAGTGCAAAAGATGGTACAGTTCATTTTGCACAACAAATCTCGTCCTAGGAGGTCTACAGGACTGGAATCGCAGACAACAAATCTCTATGCATCTCTTTAAAATTCCCAATTTTAATTTCCATTGGTTCGGTAACTGGGGTACTAATTAATTTATTAGAAACGCCCACTACTTGGATCGCTTCTCCCGAGAGGGGTAGGTTTGGAACATCTGCTGTTCTCACAGTAGAACGGGTAGCACCAGTGTCCAACAGAATGGTGACGTCATTTCCTTCAACCTTTCCTTTAATGTATGGTCCTGACTGGTCCACCGGCAAGGAGGCGCCAAGCACGCACTCCTCGTCCTCCCCCCTCAGGCACCGTCAGTAGGTGTCGTCACAGAGAAATGTGTCATTTAACAAAAATTGTGAAGTTGCTGCATTTCTATCCTCCCTTCCTTCCCAAACTTCGGTGTCTTCACCCTGTTGTGCTTTGCTCCTATAATTTGGCCTAGGTGCACGAGGCAACTGATTCTGTTTTACCTGCTGCTGGGTCTTCCGTGGTGTCTCATTCTGCGTCTGTGGATTTAAATCATTAATTTGCACATTACCATTCTGCACAGCCTTACATTCGTCTCTCCAGTGTCCCACCTTTCCGCACCCGTGGCAGGGAAATGTCTTCCTTGCCTCTTCTCTGCTCATTTTTACTCTCGGTTTTCCCCCAACTCCCTGGGCCCTGATTCTGATTATTAGTCATTTTGCTTAACTGCTGTTCCTGGTGCTCTGCTAATTTTACCTGTGCCCACATTACTTTTTCTTTCAATTCTTTTCTTTATTTTCCAGCTCATCTTCACAGTACTTAGCATATTTCAAGACTTCGTCAATTGGTTTAGCTTGCCAGCAAATTTTATTGTCTTTGATCCACTGAGAGATTTCAGGCCTTAACCCTAACACAAATCGATATATGAAGTGGGTCATGTCCTTCATTTCTATGTTATCCAGTCCACAGTACGTTTTGAACACCTGTAACAGTCGTTCATAATAAGAATGTACAGTTTCATCTCGATTCTGGGTAGTTCTATCTATTCGGGTCCAATCAGTTTCTTTTGCAGGCACCTTTCCTTTTAAATATAACATCACCTGATTGTACTTCCTCATCACATCCCCTGAAGGAGCCCCTGTCTTTGGGTCTCAAGGGAATTCTTCACTAGGCCAATCAACAGCAATTTTACATTCTGTCCATAAATCTACTGGGACTACAATGTCAAAGAATCCATCTAGATCTTTCAGGAGACAATTTTGAACTTTCACAAATCTCTCGACCTGTCTGTACCATTCTACAGGTTTTTCTCGCAATTTTGGGAAATCATTTGTAAAGGACACAATATCCTGTCGGGACCATGGAACGTGTACATACCCTCCACCTGGCACTTCTCGCATAGGATATAATTTTCCCACCTTTCTGTCTCTTTTAAAACATATTCAGAGGTCATTTGCTTTGATCTACTATCTTCCTTTTTCTTGGCCCACCTGACTTTCCATTTTTCTAAATCTCCCCATTTTTGCAACAGGTTTAGTAATTCTCTTATCTGTACCTTTTTCCCAGACACATTCATATTTTCCAAATCTTTATCTGAGAACTCTGCTCCGTAGGGTTTTTGCAACACTTTAGATCTACTAATGTCAATTCCCATACTAGCTTCGGTATCCATTACTTTTTCATGGTACACTCTGGTGTTACGGGCAAGACTTTTGCAAATGAATTACAACTCCTCTTCACTAAGGGTGTTTAGTTTGTCCAATCCCACATTCCCAGCCATCAGTTCCTCTAATTCTAATCTCAGTTTGTATATATCTAATGGTTTTGGCTGAGGATTTGGTTTCTTAATTCTCGAGTCCATCTGTCAATTTCTTCAGGAGTCACTACCGTGGCACTTTTCGTACCAGAAGATGACTCAATTTGCACTTCTCTTGAACTAAAAGGAGTGTTCCTTCTCTGTGAACTCCCTTCTGGTTCCCTTATCGGTAAATCTATAAAGGAAATCACAGACTCACATTCACTTGCCTGATCATCTATTATTACGGGCTCTTTTCTCGGCTGTACTACAGATGGGGTTATAATTGGAGTTTTTGGACTAGTTTGCTTATCCCCGTACAAAGGAACAACTGGGCCAATAGTGACTGGAATTGTCAGAGCTTCAGGACTGATATTTAATTGGGAGATTTTCTGGATTAATTCAGTTCTCTGTTTAACTAAAGCTTCTCGTTCCCTATCCTGCAGCACCTTGTCCATGGAGGTTTCATGTACTATCTGCGGAATCAAAGGAGAGTTATAACTTGGGGCACTTGGATTTGCCATACTTGGTCCCTCACCATAATTAGGTTTCAGGAATGGGTTTCTCGTGCTTAGGGATCTAGGTTCCTCATTATAAGGTGGTGGATTCTTCATTAACAAATCCTCCAAATAGTCATCGTCTGAATCACCCGTGGTCATTAAATGTTTTGTTCTCTCTGTCCTTTTCCCTCCCATGGGCTCTTCTATTGTTAATATAGGGTACAGTCCTTCTACCATCATGTTCTGTCTCCATTCTTTCATTCTTTTATCTCTGGTCTCTTTCTTTACTTTTGGATAAAATTTAGCTAACCCTTTGTGTATTCTGGGTCTGTCTTACTCAAAAACCTCTATTTCCCATTCTTCTAAGTCCTCATATTGCGTTAGTCTAGGTCTGGGATGTAAATCATTCATTCGGGTTCTCAAGTTGAACAAAATCCTTCCGTTAAAAGTACCTTCTAAAGGAAATGCTAAAATTCCGTCATCTTTAGTATATTCCACCCAAATCTCTAACCACACACAAGCACGGTAGCCTCTGTCAAACAACATAAATGATGCGGGAGTGTTAGGTGGTGGAATAATAACTCCTTCTCTAGTTTTGATGGGCTTATCTTTCTTGAAATAATTCTTTACTCTGTCTACAAGAGTCATTTTCCTCTTACTTCGGTGCATAATGTTTGGTCTACCTGCTTTCCACTGATCCCTCACAAAACCTTGATATCTTGGATCAGGTCGAGTCTCGGGATGAGTCGGATACCACAAATACCTTTTTCACAAATTACTCTGTTTACAAAATCTCTTTCAATACAAATGCGTCTTTTATTTTTCTGCAACCAACCAAATATGCGATTTCAAACAATTTCAACCAATGAGTGCGCGGCTTTTCTCGTAAAACGAGTTCCCATGCTCCTGTGCTCACCCCTCCTTTACAATGCTATCTCAGCTACACGCCCGCTGTTTCGACCAATACCAGCGCGGCACTGAGTGACGTCAGCGCACCTCCGCAACTGACTCCCGCCTTCACAAGGTAATGAGAAATTCAATTCTTTATTTTAAAGTGCAAATGCTCTGTTTGATTTACAACGCAAAACATTCGCCACTGTACTCGAGTGTCTAGAAAGAAAAGATTTGTTTCACTGCAAGTAAATCCCTTCCGTTTACTTTTCATATAATGCGGATAGATCCCTTCTGCCTATCCTTCACACAAGCATTAGAGAACCTGCTACTCCTTTGGACTCATCCACTCGGAGATATATACCAAGTCAAAGTTTTACCAGCGGACCCCTTTGCTATCAATCAAGCTCAGGCGAACCTGCTACTCCTTCCGTGTGACTAGGTTATATCACAATAGACGTTTTGCCAGCGAACTCTTTGCTATCATTTATTCATTCATTCATACAGAAAACCCTAATTAGTGCTTCCAGTTCTGCCCAACCATGCACTAACTTTTCGTCGAGCCACTGACCTCACTGCGACGTGGCTTCCACTTGCCCCCGGGGATTCCAGACAAACATATAACAATCACTAACGAGTTTTGTTAATACATAAATCAATATAGCAGCATCTCAGAGAAAATTTTAAAACATTTAATAACAGATCAAAACAATTTAACACACTTTTTCATTTGATTGATTTTATTTAGCAGCAAGTTTTAATTTTCACAGTTAGCAGCAGTTTACCTACCTACCTATCTTAACTAGTCCCTAACCATGCCTCTGCTACCAGAAAATTACTGAGAGAGCGCGCAGGTCACCCGACTACAATTTTCTACCATATGTACACTTGGGCCCATAAATTCAATTTACCATATTTATAAATCGGGTAACCTACACTCTACTACCAGTAATCCAATTCCTATCTATTTCCTATACCGTAGACTTACCACTCCCTGTCACCGGTACCTATGACCACTATGGATCAGGGAGCTAGCTGCAAGATAAGCAGTCAAACAGAAATACCATAACATTTAATATTTGCACTCATGTAATAACCACAGACTCGGGAAGTTTTGAAAACCTTTATCTAGTTCTCTTCAAACGTTGAAAGCATTAGGTTCACAGCAAGTAAACTATCGATAACCAGAATCATGAAAAGCATATAACCGTGTAAGAAGAAAATAAAACCAACCATTTAGCAGTCTAAAGGGAAGGTCAGAAAAAGGAGCATACGGAAAAACGTCTTGCAATCAGACTTTAAATGGTGTTTTCTAAAGGACGGGGAAAATAAGGAACATGCTATAATGTCACAGTTTATTGTTTCCTACAGGATGGGTAAGAAAAGGGAACATGAAACGATAATGACGTAAATTTTGAGTTCACCATGTAACTATAAGGTGGGTAAGAAATTTGGACACGCTAATAATTCAGAATGACCACTTTTGTACCATAAAGGGAGGGTAAAGAAAAGAAACATCTATTTATTCTGAGACAGTACTTTAAATATCCAACTATAAGGTAGGGAAAAAATGGAACATGCTAATAAAGGTACTTTTCACGACTTCAGTATTTTGTCACAAGGGAAAGGAAAAAGAAAGGAACATATGCAATTATAAGCTTTAGCAAGATTTCAGGGAAAGGGCAAAGGAAAAAGGACGCAAGTGTGTTTCCCTCACAGATTTATATTTACCTAGAACGGTGTGGGGACCAACCCTGGCCACAGGTCAGTAAAGGACAGAAGGATCCCCAAGGAAAGCTATTGCCAGTAGGCCAGCGGGTGCAGTATGGAAACCAGGACAGGAAACCCAGATTTGGATCAGAACCGGACCACCAAAGTTGAGACCAGCACCCTCAGTTCAGTTGCAACGCCTGCGTTACTCCCTCTCTGCAGCTATCAGTCAGAACCCCGAATGGGTTATCGAATTCCCCAGCAAAGTGCTTCGCCAGCACTTAGGTTCCCAAAACCCCGACTGGGTCTGTGAATTTATCCGACAGAGTGCTCCGCAGCACCTCTATTTCTCGATCAGCTATTGAGTGCGTTGGGTCAGTGACAGGTCAGCTATTCGGACAAGTCGGACACATTCTCTAGCTAAACCTAGGCTAGTTATACTGTTTTCAGGTCAGTGTACCACCCCACAAATGTTGCAAGTGTAAGGATCCCCAATTTCGATTGGACAAAAGAAAGGACAGGTCATCACACCATCTAGGATTTGAGCTTTCTCTAGCCCCTCATTAGAATTTTTCATACCCGCCCATCGAACTTTGGGTTCCCATGACACATGCTCTTCACATAACAATGGAGAATTTAACTTTGCATACAATGTAATATTGTTGGTACAATTCAGCTTCTTCTGACTAGGTGAAGGTGCTTCTTCCCAGGCGCATCTTGGCTGGGACTGCCATTTGGAAAAGTTCCAAAGGTCATTGCTGTGGAGACTCGCAGATCTTGCGCAGACTCAGTTTCAAGCAAAATTGAGTACGGTAAGGGACAGCAGGCCATGTTTCGTAATGTACCATGAAATGGAAAAGAAACAGTTTTAGAGTACAGAAAAAATGAATGCACTGTATACCATGAATCTCTTTACTACTCCCATTATTTTATAATAACTATAGCTTCAGAATTAATGCAGAACGAACAGCATAGCAAAAGCAGCAATGCAAGCTTCAGGCATGTGATAACAGATTCCCACCAGAACTGCGAGTACGTCACGTCACATGGGTATGACTGACGCATGCGCAGTAGAAATTCCCGCGTAGCAGCAGCCATCTTGAGTAGCAAGCATATTAGGATTAGAAAACACATAAGCAAGTGTCTCTCGGACACCCAAAATGTCAGAATAAGGGGTAAATTAATAAGACAAACAGGTTGATTCATTTAATTAGGGTTATTCGAGGTTCATGAATATAAGCAATGCGCTTTACGTGCGAATCCTTGCTCCATCAGTAGCATAGAGGGTAGTTTGTAAGGAAGCTAAAGTTTCTGGTGAGCCCACTGTTGACAACATGGATGTCAATTCAATGAAATGCCAAGGGTAGCGGAAGTGCTACCACACACATTTTGCCTCCACATGGTTGACTCCTCGATCCATCCCTCTAGAGCCTACTAACTGATGCTCTGGGGGCACTGATTAGAGGAAGAAATGGAAACTACAAAATAACTGCGCTCTTGAAACTGTTTACTTTCTGTTACTATTGTCTCTGAGAAGAAGGGCTGCATGGGCACTAAAAGGGGTCCCAAAGAGCAAGCCAGTGGTAGCAGCTACTATCCCTGGTGACAATTAACAAATGTCCATATTTGAGGAAAAAATATATTGATTTGGATACTGACTGTGTGGGCAGAATTATCATTCAGTCATGGAAGGAAAGTCAGTCTATTCAGCAGAATCAGAGATGACCCAGCCCTGGAGAGTTGCGGAAAGGAACTAGGCAGTATCTGTGTATGTACATATGAGCCACTGCTTTTACAACTCAGGTACTACTAGGATGAAGAGTAGACCCCTCATTTTGTGTTACTCCGTTGCAGCATCTCGTGGTTCCAGTCATCAGAAGAACAATGCTTTGAACTACTCAGCTTTAGGACTTTTCAAGGGAGCACGTATATTTTTTCAGGGTCTATGATTTTGAATTCAAGATTGCTGTTCTTTCTGGTAGGGACACCTTAGAGTGTGAGATGACAAGTATAGATTACTTGATTTTTTATTTCAGGGCCTTTCGAGCTTTTTGGTTGCAGACCATAAAAAAATAAACACAGGACATGTAGTTAAAGCAAATGGTGCAGTAGTGACATCAGCATTTGATTAAAATGGTGGAATGGACAATGATGAGAACAGAAAGCAAATCGACGCTAGAGGACAAACAAACAAGGGAAGAGGCGTGATATCGCAATATGAGAAGTATCACTATGAGTGCTAACACCGCCACATGAAATGAATACAAAATCTGAAAGATAAGTAAAAAAGGGGATACTGGGATGTTCAACTTTGACACTCAATTAGTCCAAGCACACCCATCAACTTTTCAAGATCGAAATCAAAGTGATAATTGTATGGCATTGCAGATTAGTGGACATCTTGGAAAAGTTGCGTATGTAAAAAAAATGTATATAACCAACCAGGATACTTGAACATATGTGATAAAGGGAGGAAACGGTTGGAATAGATGTCTCTGAGGGGGATCTTCCTTATTTGGAAGTATTGCCCTCACACACCCATGCAGGTGTCATGCTTCATCATCGGGCTTTGTGCTCCTCGTGGGGCCGGTGCTGCAATGCCCCATGGGCCCCGCGAGAGGGCTCATTAGCGGAGATTTGTTTGGTATCAGCCGTGACGGTGTGTGCGGGTGTGAGGAGCTAATGAGTGGTGATATAATTGATCTAAAACTCCCTAAAGGGCATCCAGCTAAATTTTATTCAGGGTTCCTTTGGTTGAGTTAAAAACCAAGGGCCTCATTTATGAAAAGTGACGCATCGCTGCGTGAAAACAGCGATGGGTCACTTTTCACTGCGCCCTCCTTGCGAGACCAATGATGCGTCATATTTACAGTATGACGCATCATGGCGCAAGGAGTTACAGATACGTCAGATACGTCAGTATTTCTGACGTATCTGTATGGCGCAAAAGTGACGCATTGCTGGAGTGTGTCACAAAAGTGACGCAACTCCAGCAATGTGTCCTTTCAAAGGGCCTGTGTCAGTCTTATGCCTGCTGTGAGGCAGGCGTAGTAAATTGACGCATTTGTGCCCTAGAAGTGGTGCAGTGAAATCTTATAGATTACACTGCGTCACTTCTATGACCCTGTCTTGCGTCAGAACGCCCCCCCCTGCATACATTATACCTGGCATAGGTATAATGTAGCGCAGGGGTTTACAAAGTGATGCATCTACCTAGATGCGTCACTTTGTAAATATGGTGCAACAAGGAACACTTTTTACGCAGCTGGTGCGTCACAGAAAGTGACGCACCGGCGGCGTAAAAGTGACGCACAGCCTGATAAATGAGGCCCCAAGTATGGATAGTGCACGTAAAGGTAGGAAGCACCACCATCACTTGTATGTGCAGTGTTACGAACTGTCGAGGTTTCATAAATCAGGTCGAAATGTTTCACTTCATTTATGTTCATGTCAAGATTTCTCCGGTTAAAACAAGTTTATGGACTTTTTTTCTTAAAATCAGTACAGTTCAAAAACAGGAAATCAGCTAACACGTGTTTCGTGGTTCTTGTATACTGCTTCTTCAAAACTACATACCAGAGGTCAGGCTAGTATTAAGAATCATTTCCACTTCATTGATTACCCTCAAATGACTATCCATTTACATTGATTTTCAAACAATGTTCAAGTGCATCCATTTAACTCCAATTTTAAAGCCTTAATTCAATAATTCTGGCTCCAAATTTGTAACAGTAATTTGTTTAAGAGCTTCAAAAGTATGCACCATCTCTAATTCCCGGTTCTATTTCAGCCATGCTAGATACTGAACGATGTAAAGACAATAAAAGTTTCAACAATTCCCAAAGGCTCCAAAAGCTCACATAATTCGGATACTCCACCAAGTTACAAATGTATTTTTAAAGACCCACATCTTGTTATATGAAAGCGAATATCCGCTAGTTAAAAGACCCACATCTTAGGTAAAAACTATATAGGATTGATTCACAAATTGCACTTTTTAGTACGTTTTGTAGTAGTATGGTAGATCTACTACAAAACCTACTACTAAGGACTATTCACAAACTGCACTTTTGCTGTGACTTACACTTAGTTGCTATTAACGTGCAGTTTGTGAATACTGAAAAGTAATAAACTTACTCAGAAGTGTAAACTTACTCAAAAGTGTAAACTATCTTTGTGAATCAGGCCCTTTGTTTCTAAGTGTAGAATGTCTTACATACCTTCACCCATTTCTTTGCAAAGTCCAAGACCATGATTTTTATCTTGGCTGCCAATAAACGCCACAGTTTGTATTTATTTTCAGTAAAGTGAAGTTATGTGTTTTTTTGGCATTTGTGGATATGTTGGTGTCTGGGAAAGTGTTTGAAAGGTATCAGACTTTCTGGCTCCACTTCTTTTTGTCCTGGGGTCGCATCCTTGTTTAACCTAGAATGATCCAAACCCAAAGGAATACGAGGTCTGGAATTACCATTTTCTGCTGATACTATTCCACATGTGGAATGCAGTTTTGGGTTTTGGGGCCCGAAATGTGGTATAACATTTTCCAGCATTCCCAAACCCTTTCCTGCATGTGATTCTCCAATTCTTGGGGTCATATGTGTAAAAAAGTCAGTTTGCCATTTCCCAATTGCAATTTTTTGCGATTCTCAATCTGAAAATTGCAAACACACATGCACACATGTGTCTTAATCACATTTTGTGATTCCCAGTGGGTCGCAAATAGACCTACCTCATTAATATTCATGAGGTAGGTCTCGCTTTGTGACCAATTGGGACTGGCCTGCACTTGCAGGGATACTGGCCTGCTAGGGTCAGAAGACCACCATGTCTGTGATTGCTTTTTAAATAAAGCAATTTTTGTTTGTAATGCAGCCTGTTATCCTCAAAGGACAACGGGACGCATTTCAAAAACAAAAATGATCAGCTACCTTTTTATTTTTTAAGAGCAGGCAGTGGTCCGTTGGACCCCTGCCTGCTCTAAAAAAATGTTGGCGCCCACATTCACAAAGGGGAAGAAGTCCCTTGCGGAATGTGTTACCACCAACTTGAAGTTGGTGTTATTTGTGAATGTTTTGCGACCGCATTCCCAGTCACAAAACATTCCTACATACCAGTGCGACTCGCTATTAGGAAGGGATGCCCTTAACACGCTCCTGACTAATAACGACTTGCAAACCCTATTTTGTGAGTTGGTAATAGGTTACAGACACACAAAATAGGGTTGGTACATTCCAAATAGCATTTTACCAATTGCAAGAAAAAGCTTTGTACATCTGGCCCTTGGTCCTTTTCCGTGCACATTTTCCGTCTGCTTTATGCACCTGAAAAATATGTTGGCAAATCATTTGGTTGACCAGACGCGTTCCTGCACGCTGTAAAAGAGGTGATCAGGCAGCGCGTCTCCGTGAGCAGCAAGTGAATAGCTGAAATGCTTATAAGTGAACAGCTGGCAATAGGATTTGACAAAATGTGATTAAAAAGTAAGCTTGTGTACCCCACTATGCATGTGCCTTGTAGGTCTAAAGATTGAACATTGCCTTGGCGTCTTTCCCATCAAGGGTTAACCTCGTTTCTTATGGATGAGGGACTGAACATGAAAAAACTAGCCCGCTGTGAATGTGTGGAAACCTTTTTCTTCATAATTTTATTCTGAGAACAATCCTTAACACTCTGTAATATCAGCATATAATTACAATCAGATAATGATAGAGCAGCAAGGCAGGGATGTTAAAGCATTTTGTCAGGTGTGAAGGCTTATCCTGATGTAATCCGATAAGGACAGTTCAGCTCAGCTGGCGGTTCTTTGCATTCAGCATTTCCAATTACAGTTACATACAACATACAGAATCAGGATAACAATCATTTTCACTTAATTGAGAGATTCAGACACTTAATTAAAAAAGCTCCTGAAATTATACATACAGTTTCATTATTAAAATAGCTCTCCTCATAGCATCCTTATGACACCCAGCAGCACATCAATTCATTTTCTACTTGCCTAAGGACTTATTGAACCTTTATGGACATAATTAATTAGGCAGGTGGGCGCATCTAGGTTGGCTGCAAAGCCTCTTGTGGTAAAGACCCATCTCATGGTGTGTTGATCAGTAGGTATTGTCTTAATAGTCTGACCTTCAATTTAGAACCAACTTAACTAAACAGTTAGGTTCTCCATATGAGAAGTGACGGAAATTAGCCGGCATTTCCTCCCTGCCAGGTTTACAGAGAACAGGAGCAATGGTAACTCTCAGGATAAGGAAAATCCAATCTACTAATTAATAATGGTCTACTAAGAAATGAGGATTTGCTTGGAGAATCAGTAATTGTGTGTAAGGTTCCCTCTGTAATTTCTAATTTGGCTGAGCTGAAAGCAGCTGTCATCTCCAGGAGAAAGTAAACAGAACAGCCCTGTTGAAATTAATTGACCATTCCCCCAGGTCCCTCCTGTCCCCGTTCCATTCATGACAAGTGAGCTAACCCTATCTCACATACAGAAAAAAGGAACAAAAGAATGCTGGACCCTATCCCGTTCCCTCCCTCCTGCCGGGTGTACATAAATGTACTTACCCAGCATTCCTCCTGTTCCTTTTTTCTGTCTTCCTCAGAATGGAATGAGTCAGGATCAGGAGCTTCTGGTGGGACGTCTCCTCTGCCAGGTGGTGTGGGCGTGGCTGGTGTTTTTGTCTCCCTCCCTGCTGGGTTTGAAGGGAGACGTTGCAGTTACCTTAAGCCGTGGCAGTGATTCCTAGTTTCGCATTCTGCGACTTCCGGGTTGCTGGGCTTGTCAGGAATCGCATGTCTTCCTGTTGCGGTCTCTCCGATCATTTAGCCTTGGCTATTTAGCAGTCTCATCGGCCTTCAACTCTGAAATCCTATGGTAGACATTGGGGGAATTTCCAGCAATGGGGTCAGGCTCTGGGGTTGGTTC
The DNA here is from genome assembly GCF_964261635.1 of Lissotriton helveticus. Lineage (NCBI taxonomy): Eukaryota > Metazoa > Chordata > Amphibia > Caudata > Salamandridae > Lissotriton > Lissotriton helveticus. The sequence continues at coordinate 144,447,333 of NC_136071.1, forward strand.
CAGTGGAGTGTTCCCAGCCGGCGGTACTGCAGTTTCTCTGGGAGGGGTTCAAGAAGCGTTTGGCTGTGTCCACCTTATGGGCTCAGTGGGCGCCCATTGGGGCATTTCGTTCCCCTAGGGAAAATTTGCTGGATGGGGACGACTTGGTTTCCCGGTTGCTGTGTAGCTTTTCTTTGTCCCGTCCTTTGGTGTAGCCCTTGTTCCCTTTGTGGGACCTTACCCTTGTGTTTTGTGATTTTGTGGCTGTTCAGTTTGAGCCGTTGACTGAGGTGGATGTTTAGTTTGTCACCTTCAAGGTGTTTTTTTTGGAGGCTATTACTTCGGCCAGGCGCCTTAGTGAGTTGAGGGCTCTGAGGGCAAAGGAGCCTTTCCTGTTTTCTGATGATGGGGTGGTGTTGCATTTGGATTCCTCTTTTGTTCCGAAGATTCCTTTCCAGTTTCATTGTTCTCAAGAGTTGGTGTCACCTGCCTTATGGGGGGTTCATTTGTCAGACAGTGATCTTCCTTGGTCCTTGTTGGATATCAGTCATGCTTTGCCGATGTATCTTGATCTGACTCGTCCTTCACGGCAGTCGGACTCATTGTTTGTTTCCTTTGGTGTTGTCTTTCGGGTGGGAAGGCTTCTTCTTCATTCATTGGTCGTTGGTTGCGGCAGGGCGTTGAGTTGGCTTACTCCCTGTCTGGTTCATCCCTCCTGTTGGGGTGCAAGGTCATTCTACTCATGGGATGCCGACCTCCTGGGCTGAGGTGAAAGGGGTTTCGCTGTCTGAGATCTGTAGTTTTTGATTTTACTTTGTTAGGCGCCTTGATGCCTACGGGCTTAGCTGCGCGTTATAAATTTCATTTCATTCATTCATTCATTAGGGGGGGCTATGCAAGCGTCCCCTAACACGTTTGTAAGGCAATATCATATCCAGAATTTGCTGGGCGATTATGCTAATTTTGGGTTGGGAGCATTGCAGGCTGTGTGCTCCTGACTTCATGTCTCTGGATTCCAATAAATCACTAGGTGTTGCTGTTTCTCTGTCTCCTGGTAGTTTGTTGTGAATGGATGACGTTGTGCTGCTTCGGTATTCTCACTTGTCATGAATGGAACGGGGACAGGAGGGACCTGGAGGTAATGACCTTAAATCGTCATTACTCCTGATCCCATTGTCCATGGCCCATTCATGACTTCCCTCCCTTCCTGCCAGCCGGCCTTCATCTGGGGGGCTTGGCAGTTCAGGAGGAATGCTAGATAAGTAAGTTTATGTACTCCCTGTATGTGAGATAGGATTATCTCACTTGTCATGAATGGGACGGGGACAACGGGACCAGGAGCAATAAAGATTACTGGTCAGTCATAGGGCATTCATAATGATGACATTAGTATGGGGTAATAATAGGATTCATGTAGAATACACTGGGGCCACCTGACTAATCTCCCACTATATAAAAGGTAATGTGACATTTATTTTGTAACTTTGAATAGTGAAATACATCTCAAATCAAGTTTGCATTATATTGGTAATTGTGGTGGTAAAAGCGGTTAAGTTTGATTCCTGTTCCAAAATATATCTATAGTAGTTATGTGATAAGAGACCTAGGGGATGATTTAGATCTTGGCGGATGGGTTACTCCATTACAATGGTGACGGATATGCCATCTGCCAATATAGGAATCTCTTAGGCTATAATGGTATTTATATTTCGGCTGATAAGATATCTGTCACTGTCGTGACTGAGTAACCCATCCATCAAGATCTAAATAGGCCCATAGTCTACTTTGTAATGTCTGATAAGGTAAGACAGTGCAGTAACATACACATTTCTGTCTGGAATCACATTCACTTAGACCTTTGGGAAAGCCCGACTTCTTGTTTAAGGAACTATCCACTCAATGTTTACAAATGCTAGGGGGTGTTTTGAGAGAAAGATAGGTTGCCATGACCCAACCATGCTTTCATGATACCTTTCTAGTGAAAGCCAGGGGCGGGCGGTAGGTTTCATTCCACCCACAAAATTGGCAGAATGCTCGGATTACTCCTGTAACGTGGAGTTTCGGTCAAATTTCAACAATCGTCGCATGGCAGAATTTATTTCCCGCAAGGCTCCAGAAATGTACACTGGTGAGTGTGAGTGAGAGCGAGATTTGGCATTCCCTTGTGCGAGTTTCTAATGTGGGCAGTTGCGATTGGTTGGGGCCAGAGGGCTGCTTCTCAATTAGAATCGATGCCTCACAAGTAGATTACCCCTTCTCTGCGGAATCTCATCGAGTTTTTATGTAACTCAGTGGAATTTCAAAGAGTGAAACTTTGCGAGTTCCACCCATCCCAAACTAGTCAGAGACTTCTGCAGTGGTAAGACTTCTTAAAATATTTACCTGTACATTGGTCCATTAGTTTCCTTTGATAAATGATTTAATATTCCTGACATAGTGTGAGATTGTGAGTTGGGTGAGAGGCATTTCACTTAAACGTAAAATGCTGAAATCTTTACTTCCTCTTTACTATCCTTTGAGCTAGACAACTGGTGGTCAGGGCAGAATTCAAAATGGCATCCCCACCAGTTATTTTTGTTCAAGTGAATCTGACCACAGGTGTGGGCCAGTGACATGTCCGCGGGAGGGTGGGTTCGGGGGGTAGCTGCTTTGAATATTTTGCCCAGGCGGATGTTGGTTTCCAGTCCGGCACTTTGGAGTACCAGATGAAAGAGGGAAGGAGTATCTATTTAAGAGCAACATTGCTCTGCATGGTAGATCCTGGTACAAAACTAGTAACTTACTAATGTGATGCCACTACAAGCGAAATTCAATGTACATGAACAATTAAGAGTCACCTGGTGATTTTTTTAGGCCTAGATGTCCATCTGACTGGGTGAGGAGTGGAGATGCAAACTGGGAAAAACATCAAGGAAACTGCTGAGGTCAGCAGAACTCAATTGACTTGTAACTTGAGTTCAGACTCACTTTGGAACTGGCCATTAAGAAACCCATCCTTCATTACATGCTCTGACTGTGAGGTCTAGGGTAATCTTGGCGATGCTACGGTTGCAGGGGCGCCCCCTTCAGAAGATACTTTCATTTTCCAATGGATACATAGGCATGATGGCAAGAGCCCCCTTTGCATAGGAGATCATAGGTCTTTTGCAGCAGTTCACGCTGTCACCAAGGGCATTAGAAAGTCAGCATTTGATTTGCTACTCTACACTGAGCGCGCGCATTCTAAACCTCTAACTCACGTGGCCCGCGGGCTTTGTGCGTCTCCTAAATATTTTATGCGCATGTCCCTGCACCACAGTTTATTGCACCATAATTCTCTACAAAATGGGCCGCTTTGTGGCAGAAGTAACGAGCTTGGGATGTTTTGTTGGCTTAATGTTTCTTTCCAGCCATCGGTGTGACAGAAGGTTGGGGGTGTCATGGTTGGGTCCTGTGAGAGCTGGAATATGTATTCTTGCAGATAATGAAGCATTGAGTTTGGACTATGATGCTCTTCAACTGTTGACTTGTCAGTGTCATACTGCATAGTTTTAGGCATTCACATGCATATCTCTGCTGCTCAGGTGGGAAAAGCAATATCCCTGTGACATTTCTAAATCACTGCTACATATACATATTGTTAAAAAAAATGTGTCTTCTTTGCACATTAGTTTTTTTAATAATCTGACTTTGACCTGCCAAAAAATATGCATTTATTTGCTGTAATCGGATACTAGCACGTGTATGGCATTCTACTAAATTGAAAGTAATGTGCTATTGCTGTTGCGATTGATTTAGAAAGACACTCCAAATGACCGCCTAAATGTTTGTTTCCGGGTTTCATATTTGTGCTTCTGCCCAGTGATATTTAGGCAAAGTGTTAAGTTGTTGAAAATGTGCTATACTAATAGCATTTTGTGCAACTGTACAAAGTCCCTTTTGTTTCGACTGGTAAGTGATTTAATATTCTGTCGCAGGGTTTCTGTTCTCACACAGAACTGTGCACAGAGGAGTGGAACCTCGGTAAATTAGGGTGTCCCAAAACTCACCTTAGTATCCAACTCACCCCTTACCAAGCTAGCTACAGTGTCTCATTGGACATATCAAACTCCCAATGTTTAGACAAACCAGAACATGAACTTACTGTACCTCAGGGTACGTGGAACTCATGAACACTCTTTCGTTATATTATCATTACAAACCAGAACATGGAGTAAAGAAGACACATGTGCATTTGAAATGTTTATTTACTAATGCCGTCTTCTCAGGCGCAGTATCTTAGATAATACAAGTATACTTATTATCAGTAGCAAAATTACCAGCATAGTTACTAAGGCATAAAAGGCGAATGGTGACAGCATGTTACCATGCTGTAATGAATAAGAGTTAACAACACTTATATCTCACCCTCCCTAACACATATATTATATTATTAGCTAAGAAGGTCTCTTTGGGTTGTTTTAGGGCGGGCCCATACCTTAGTGTCCTAGCATGAAGGAATCACATCAGCATACACCAGCTCTCTCTGCATGTGCATCGCATCAAGTGTGTACTATGTGCCTCGTGCAAAGCAATATCAATCCCGCCTGAAACCAGAGTTGGCAAAGGCTGCACTTGTGTTATGACTATGAAGGCGTAGAGATCAGACCTCATAACAATTCCATATCGTGTTGTTCCTGAAACTTCAGCACTCATCGTGCAGACATAGTTTATTAAGCAAAGCTGATACCAGAGCAATAACATATTATTCTCACATAAACCACGGCAAACTACTAGGTTGAAAGCTAAGTCAACAATTAAGTGTCGTGTGCAGAAGTTGCAAGAAAGAAAAATGGCGTTTAAACCTCAAATGTACCTATGCTAACTTAACACGATATAAGGATATACAGGAGCTATATGACACCCCCCCATGATCCGTGAACGGACTAAATATGATAACAGAAGTGCCAACACATGAAAGCAGAACTCAACAGTATGCGAGAATGAATCAAAACTAAACTGTAAAAAGTAATGCTAAAAAATAGCCCAAAAATATAACATGGCTCAAGCCAATAGGCAAAGAAAAATAAAAAGTCATTGACAAATAAGTCAAGAAAAGTAATGAAATGCTATTGATCAGCACGTCAATCCGAGGCAGTGTCTATGATAAAACTGTGTAAGAAAAGTAAGCAGCAACAGCCTCTAATAGGAAATCACTGTCCTCATCCGAAAATAGTTCAGCCATCCAATTTAAAAGTTGAAAGGAACATACGTGTTCTCCTAGCACCGGATCCTCTATAACCATCAGAGGACAGCTCGGTGGGTTTTCAAGAAAACTTTGTTCCAAGAAAGTCTGTGCTGCCGACAACATATCCCAGGGACTCATTAGTCCATGCGCCACTGCTAAGGCCATAATCCTCTCGTCAGAACAAACCAACTCGTGAGCAATGATAGGACTCATCAGCTGATTAAAATCGACGTCAGGAAAAACCGGTCCGCAGAGACACAAATCAATGGCCCAATGGAAATCACAGGTCAGGCAGTGAAATACAGGCTGGGCACAGGTGAAGTAGGAGAATCGAAAAGATAATCCATATGCCGAGCTCAAAGTCGCCAGCGGCAGTGTGCCATAATATTCAAGCATGCGGTTGCGAAACCGCGCCAGCAGCTGTTGCGCGGGGTCTTGCACAGGAAGGACATCCATATTTAAAAAGACAAAAAAACACTAACGCGCCAGCCGCTAATGCAAGTAAAAACGGGAACCCTCCAAACAAGGATGAGAAAATGGAATGGAAGAAAGCAGGGACGACTCCAAAAATCTTTTCAAATGAAGTCACGAGACCACTGCTAACAACTTTAAAAAAATGTGCTAGGCCTTTTGTGGAGGATGCGTTAAAGATAGTGCGAACCATAGCTCCGAAATGCAGAGGCAAATCAGTATTCAAAAGAGCCTGAACCTCTGTACGGGTGTTTGCAATATGAAGCACGAAAGTTTCACGGGCCGAGCTCAAGGCCACCTCTTTCTGGGACAAAAGAGCCCTTATTCTTGCCATGCCGCTGAATTCTGCTCCCAAGGTTGGTATCTGTGGCCAGATGGAAGACTCCCTATGTTCACGTGTGGGAGGGTAAAGCACATTTCTGCAGCAAATAACCCGCTCACTCACTGTAACTATGAAAGCTATACCTTTAATTAACCCACAACAGTTTTCATTATTGAGCATCAAATAACTACCATTCTCTAATAATTTAAACGTGGGGATGATAGCAGGAACTGGCGTGCCCTGTAAAACGCAAGCCATATTGGGTCGGTCCTTGTTGCATGAACCGTGTAACTGTATGTGTCTACACATTAAAGAATGATCTGGCGTCTCAGTGCACTCCTCCCCTGTAAGATAAACTTCCTGGTCATCCTTAAAACATCTGTATGTATATGGGAGTGACCAGACTTCATGAAGGAAACCGCTACCTAATGGCTCATAACGACCTATTGGTACATATTTCATGCAATTTGAAAACTTATATAAAGCAAAAGGCAGCGTTATTAAACCGTGGATAAGCCACGTTGCAGCAGTGGCTTCAGCCACGGAAAAAGGTAAAGATTCTAACCTTTCAATATGTAACATAGAAAAGGAAGCATCACGCATTGAAAGTAAGCGTTGTTTGTCAGTCAAATTAAACGGTGCAAACAAAGAAGAAACGTTCATGTACCCCCAGGGAACTTTACCCATTTTTAGTGTTTGAAGGGTCCATGCAAACTGCATGATTGATCGTAATTGATTTTGACCATGGTACAATACTGACACTTCATCATGTACAATGTCGACGACCGACGACACAATATTATCCAATGTGTAAATTCTAGAGGAAAGCACATTAATGCTATTGTCGACAACTGCAAGCACTTTCTCAAGATTTGCTTGATCAATTGCCCTAAGGCGTGTAGCAGCCTCAATCTGTGATAGCTTCCAAATTTCATTGTAAACCCCATATAACCACCTTTTCGACCTGCCACTAGCCGGGCCTTTAATGAAATCATTCAAGTCCACGTCTGCATTTAGTTTAGAAAGGTGATTCTTAACCGCAGGCAAAGTTGAATGTTTCAGCCAGTTTTGACACAATTTGCCTACAGAATACGATGTGACAGTATGACCTAAGTCAAAACGGGGATCAGATCTAACAGTTTTAAAACCGTCAGTTAAATTCAAAAATCTATGTTGGCAAGAATCAGCACTACGGTGCCAAAGCAGCCAACCCTTAGGATTTACACTGGAAATGTTAAAGGAGAAATTTAGAAGTAGAGTCTGTAATTCTCTAATGGATAACTGAGTAAAATTACTCCAACCATCATATTCCTCTAACTCCGGGAAAGAAGGAGCGTTTAATTTTTTAGAAGTAGCCAATCCAAAGCACGTGGTCTGGGAAATTGTTTCATTCAGAAACAGCATATGATTCGGGATGAGACATGCACGGTGCAAAGCCTCAGTGCCTTGTACCTGCCAGGCCTTTGAACCCCAAACTGATTTAAGGTCTATCGTATCCTTCCATAACTCATAGCCTCCAGTAACTAATTGATCAAGGAAGGACTTGGAATACAACAATTTAGTATCGGTAAGTCTAACCTTGGACAATGGCATTTTTCGAAACTTAAAATAAAAGGACTCGGGATTGGACTGATTAAAGTCAGTGAAGTAAGTATACTTTCTCAGAAATGTTTCAGAACTCCCCTGATGAGGCGCTGGGCAATGTTCCCACTGAGTAAAGTTAACAGCATCCCTTCTGGATGATGTTTTGTGTAAGAAGTGATTGCCATAACATAACAGAATAATTCACCATAATTAGCAGATTCTAAATATAAATCCTCAGCATCAAATGCAGCATAGTATTGCAAATCAGAAAATAAACTTTCTACAGCTTTGACATCCCAGTCATCAGAACAAATGTTTTGTTTCACCACATCCCCCATATTCACTCTAAGTACATTAGGGACATTAACGACTTCCGTTGGGCCATGAATCTGAAACCGAACTGCATCCCACACGATTCCATCAAGGACAGGCCATGCTGTGATGTTAACCAAAGTCAAGTCTCTTTTTAATCTGTGTGTAGAATGTGAAGAGGAAAGTGGGGCCAAAGTTCCATTTAAATGAGTAATGCAAGTTCTCTCCTCGACATAGTGTCCATTCATAATTCGAAAAAAATAAAACACAAAACCAATTGACATAAAAAGGTAAACTGAAAAAAGGACCAGCCAAATGTAAGTCCAAGGGGGTATCAAAAAATGTTTTTTACACAGGCTAGCATAAACTGCAATTCGAGAGTGTTTCTTCGAGGCAAGGGAAGCAGAGTCAAATGAAAATCTGGATTCCGTGGCTAAACGAGCTTGCAGGTCAGGCATGGACAAATCAGTGGGGTAGGTATAGTCTATCTCATCAATGTTAGTTCCGGGTAAATTATTTAATAACGGACTGGAAACAGCAGGTAATTCGATGGCCACTTCAGGTTCAATATTAGAAGCAGTGGGCATAACTGAATTCCTCACAATGGAAGGACAGGAAACAGCCGGTGTCATGCTAAGAAGAATCGGCCACTCTGTGTATCTTGACATTGTCAATTGAAATAAACCTGTTTTCCTTACGACCAGGAAGTGGTGGTAAAATGACTGTTCTTGTGCCCTTCACTCCAAGGACGGGAACCGGAGCTCGATAGGAAGGACCAAATTCTTTCTTGTTATCGATCTTCTCTCGAACCAGTTCGCCAACTTGGGGTAACCAGCCAGCTACCGGGATCTGCAACGCATCATCCGACGTGGAGGGCAAATGTTCCTTTGCAAGACTGTCTCTGGTCTTTTGTAGATTCTGTAAAACATTGCAATGTTCATCTGCGTCAAAGCAAGTGGCGCGAACCACATAGTCTAGACCGTCAAGGTCAGGGACGTACATCTTGATGCCAAAGAGCATTTCGTATGGGGTCCGCCCACCCAGAGACCTTCTAGGGAGATTATTAAGAGCACGCTGCACGCCATAGAGGTGAGCCAGCCAGTTTCTGCCAGTGCCTATAACTCGGGCTGTCAAAGATTGCTTTAAATCACGGTTCATTCGCTCAACTACACTATTACCCTCAGGTCTGTAGGGAGACGAAAACTTGACTTGGACCCCCAACGAAGTCATGGCATCCTTATACGCCTTAGAGGCGAAAGCCGGACCCTGATCCGAATGGAAGGTACCACAGGCAAAAATCCCTATAAAGATACGCAAATCTCTAATGACAGTCCGTGAATCAGCGCTGCGATGTGGCCATACCCACACAAAGCGTGTGCATGAGTCAACTGCTACTAAGATGTACTTATACGCAGTATCAGATGAAAAAGGACCTCAGTGATCCAAATAAACACAACCTAGTGGTTTATTAGAAATGTACAACTGAGTCTGTGGCGGACGTGTAGCAGTTGAAGGTTTAATCTGCTGGCATATGTCACAAAGAAGGACATAATCACGCGTCTGTTTGTACAGTCCCCGCCACCAGAAACGTTGTTGTAATTGAGTTACAGTGGCCGAGACGCCCGCATGCGCAGACGCCACACCCTCATGTGCCGCTGTAATCAAGTCTGCTCTGCGATCCGAGTTGGGAATCAGCCGTTCCCCAACGTCAGGAATTGTCACAAAAGGAACCTTATCGGGACTTAAGTGGTATTTGTACTTCGAAGGGAATCCCGCAGGATGCTTACTTCCCTTCTCAGAGGCAGCAACTGCCGCCAAGATGTCGCTATCAATCTTGATTTTTGACCTAGTAACCGCTGCAACTAAGTATGTAGATACTGCTGATTTCGCTGCTTCATCAGCAAGCGAGTTGCCAACAGCGTGAACTCCTACGCGCTGATGACCGAGAGTATGAATTACATAAACAAGCGGCAATAAAGCCTTAAGCTCTGCCACTCGAACCCAGATCATTTTATGTTTTATTGCGCTACCCTTGGAATCATGGAAATCATTTTGAATCCAAAAGAACAAGTTTTCATTGTAAGACTGGACACAGTAGTACGAATCACTTACAATCAATGTAGTCACACTAGGATCTGCGTACTCCAACGCTAGTAAAAGAGCACGAAGTTCAGCCAATTGTGCAGTGCAATCGCCAAGGGGCAAGGTGTGTACTTCCCTGGAAATGAACTCATCGTTCAACATAGCACCTACCACAATAGCGCATGCGGAAACGTAGGCATGTTTAGAGCCATGCGCAACCTGCGCTGACCCATCAGTGTAAATGATGCAATGGAAGTCCTCCAAAGGTCGCATAGCCAGAGGAGCAGGATGAACGAACTCATACTGCAAGTACTCTTGCGACCGTAAGGAAGCGTCAAAAATGAACGTGACATCCGTGGATGTCAATGACGCAGCCCACTGAATCCACCGAGGGTGCAAAGCTTTAGAATTCGGTACACTGGCTTTCGTCACTGCCTCCAAATGAGGACAGGGTGTTACCACTAACATGCGCTTCCCCTGTGACAGAGCTCGTTCTTTAAGAATCGCCATCTGTACAGCAGTTAAAACTTTCTCCACAGTGGGAAACCGCAATTCAGCCGAAGTGTACAAGTGTGACTTGTAAGCAATAGGCACTGTGTCTCCTTCATTAAAAGTCAGGTACGTGAAACCCACCGCCCCTGGGATTATTCTTATCACCAGGTTGGTGTGGTTATCACGAGTCAGTAAGTATTCAGAAGCGAGCAGATCAGCCTGCAAGGATTGCAAAATGGCTGAATGCTCAGGCAGCCAGCATGATCGGTTGTACATCTGCCGCAGCAGATTGCACTTGTGGTTGTTTTTTATCCTTAACCGCGAAGTACTTTAAACCTTTACTTGTGCGACCGATAGTTTTGTAAGCGGCCACCACAATCTTCGCTAACTGGCGGGGCTTTTCGGCATCGGGTAACGCTGCCAATGCATTAAAAACCTGGAAGTTCACTGCATCTCCCTTGATGTTGGAGAGTATGAGATCACTCACAATCTCAAAAGAACCACACAGGCGCATACCCAATTCAACCGCTGCCTCAGGACCGTGATCATCCTGAACACGTTTTATGATCGTAGGCAGTACAGCCATAGATGGGGTGCCGAAGCACCTCGCATAAACAGCCGCAAAAGTCTTACCCCAGCTTTCACAGTCAACGAGTTCGGGAGTGATATCCTTAGGTAAAGTAATCGTCAACATTCTATGTTTGTCAGCAGGAGAAGAATTGGGAAACACGGCCTCCAGTTGGTCAAATTTCTCGGCCAGCCAAAAAGGAAAATCATCTTTATTATCAGGGCGTTGACCAAAAACAGAATTTACCATAACTGGATTAAGCCGTAAACCACCACGTTCCGTTTGAGCGGCCGGACCCCCCGGGGGACCACCCGGGAGATGACGACCAATGTATTGCACTAGTGCTCGAATCATGGAAATAGACACAACATGTAACCTTCGAATTTCCTGAAGGGTACAAGCACCGTGATTCGGGTGCGGGGTAAAACCACCCAACGCAGGCCAGTTAGTACCTGGAATCGAGAGTGGACCTAACCTCGCAGCGGACAAAGAGTGGGGGAGGGCGCCATCAAACCAAACGCGATGCTGCCAATGATCAATAGGTATTTCCAGTGCCCTGTACGGTGTATATTCAGCCGGGACAGCTGAGGCGGTGTAGGAGTGGAACAACCCAGAAGTTGCGTCCACTGCCGGAAACGTAACCCAAGAGTAAAACAACTCGTAAGGGAACGCCGGATCTGCACACACCACTAAAACCACAGCCATCCCATCCACCGGTACCTGGTACGTCTGAAGATGGTTGCGCACCGCCACGCGACTATGTTGCGCAATGGCCACCGCCGCCATGACTACACTGGAAACAAGAAAACACAAAGAATACTTTGTAGCACAACTGGGTAGTAATTCAAAGAAACCGTTTTAGAAAGAATCAAGCTTGAAAAAGACCTATCTCAAAAAATAGGTAGGTTTCACCGACACCCCGTTTTCCGGAAACGGATGTGAAGGGGTTAAGGTTCGAACGATATACTACTCGAGTGTCATGATATAAGACCACCGAAACCGTTGGGCGCCATGTCGCAGGGTTTCTGTTCTCACACAGAACTGTGCACAGAGGAGTGGAACCTCGGTAAATTAGGGTGTCCCAAAACTCACCTTAGTATCCAACTCACCCCTTACCAAGCTAGCTACAGTGTCTCATTGGACATATCAAACTCCCAATGTTTAGACAAACCAGAACATGAACTTACTGTACCTCAGGGTACGTGGAACTCATGAACACTCTTTCGTTATATTATCATTACAAACCAGAACATGGAGTAAAGAAGACACATGTGCATTTGAAATGTTTATTTACTAATGCCGTCTTCTCAGGCGCAGTATCTTAGATAATACAAGTATACTTATTATCAGTAGCAAAATTACCAGCATAGTTACTAAGGCATAAAAGGCGAATGGTGACAGCATGTTACCATGCTGTAATGAATAAGAGTTAACAACACTTATATCTCACCCTCCCTAACACATATATTATATTATTAGCTAAGAAGGTCTCTTTGGGTTGTTTTAGGGCGGGCCCATACCTTAGTGTCCTAGCATGAAGGAATCACATCAGCATACACCAGCTCTCTCTGCATGTGCATCGCATCAAGTGTGTACTATGTGCCTCGTGCAAAGCAATATCAATCCCGCCTGAAACCAGAGTTGGCAAAGGCTGCACTTGTGTTATGACTATGAAGGCGTAGAGATCAGACCTCATAACAATTCCATATCGTGTTGTTCCTGAAACTTCAGCACTCATCGTGCAGACATAGTTTATTAAGCAAAGCTGATACCAGAGCAATAACATATTATTCTCACATAAACCACGGCAAACTACTAGGTTGAAAGCTAAGTCAACAATTAAGTGTCGTGTGCAGAAGTTGCAAGAAAGAAAAATGGCGTTTAAACCTCAAATGTACCTATGCTAACTTAACACGATATAAGGATATACAGGAGCTATATGACAATTCCTGACATAGTGGGAGATTGTCAGTGGGATGGAAGAGAAATTTCACTTAAAAGTAAAAAGTTAAAAACTTTATTTCCCCTCCCTTGTGCTGATTGGTGGATTGGTGGATGGACAGGAAGAGGGAGGAGTCATATTTACGTCTTCCCCAGGTCTTTTGGCTAGAAGAGTGCTTGCCATGAAAGCACCCCAGTGAAAGGTGACGTGTGGCCCGGGAAGGTTGGTGTAGGGGTGCAGGTGGGGCGATTGGGGCAGCGACATAGGTAGGGTAAAGGAGGTGAGTTTGAAGATCAGCCTTTGTAGTGGGGTCCTTCACTCCTGTCGATTGTGGGAAGTGTGGTTGGTTCTTCAGGAGCCTGGGTTTATGGTAGTGCGTGGAAGGCAGGAGGACTTAGATTTACTAAAATGGGGAGGTATTAATTACTTTGTCGATCTTATACAATATGTTGGTTGATTAAGATGGCATAGGTCCACAGGTTTTAATGTCATTGCCGCTATAGGACAGGCCATCAGCAGGAGGGGGAGTAGATAGTCCAGTATTAAGCGAGGTTTGGATCATTACTGATTGAGCAGATTCGGGTAAGATGGGATGGGGAAGGGATTTTGTTCAAGTGTTTGCATGTCTTATAGCGAGAAAAGGTGGGCATAGTAAAGGAGCCGTGGAAGGGGGTGGTAGGAAACATTCTGGAAGGGATTGGGAATTAGTGAATGTGAGTTGGTGGTTTGGGGTGTCTGGGTTGTAGAGAAGTTTAATAATAGGGCAATATTTGGAAATTTCTATTAACATGGCCCTTTGCTCAGTATGACTGGGATGTGGTATGTGCGACTTCTCCCCTGAGTGGAATTTCATTTTTGCTTTTCTGCTCTGTTCTGGAAAAAAAGTGGAAAAGGAGCAAAACATTTTTAAACTCATTCATGGCACAACATGACACCCAATCAGAACGCCCAAAACAAACACTAGCCTATTCATTCTGTACCATCAATGGTGAGCTTAACAGTTCCCCAAGAATAGCCTGACGAGCCTCAAAATAGCAGGATAGGCAGAAGCGCATCAAAATGACGGCTCATGAACCCAGCTGCCTAGATTTTTCAAAGGTAGAGATAGAAAAAGAAACATTCAGGGCACGATTGCGATTTTGGCGGTCCTTTGTTGAAGGTAGAGAGAAAAAGAAACATTTAGGGCACGATAATGATTTTGGCGGGCCGCCACGGCCCCGCCCAGCCGAGGACCGTCAAACAGGGCCACTACCAGCCTGCTGGATTACTCATTTTTCGTGGTCTGGCAGGTGGGCGGCATGGCGGTCCTGCAGCGGTGCCTTTCAATGGCACCTATGCATGCCTTAAAAAGACACTGCTGTGGGCCCACCACAGTGCATTAAGGCACATCATGGACTCTGAAGTCTATGTCGTGCTCAAATTGGGAGTGCATTAACATGCTGAGATGTCATCTGGGACCCTGCCACCCTTTCTCGACTACTCTGCAAGGGGCCTACTGGCACACTACTGGTTGGGGGATGGCTACTGAGGATGGTTGGGGGCAAAGAACCCCTATTGTTGCCACAAGTAAGTCCCCCACAGTGGGATTGCTGGGACTAGGGGTGAGCCCGCAGGTAAACTTCTCTCCTCCTGGGGATTGGCAGAGATTTTGCCAAACTCCGTGTTCCAAGCATAGCGCGGAATGGCAAAACTCTGCCTAATACCAGGCCTTCCATGCACTTTGTCACTTACAGACGGTTTGGCACCTTGACAGGAGATGAAGATGAACTTTCCAGAACCAGTTGTGTGGGTAGGACAGGGAGTCCCTGAACACAAAGGCTGGGATCAGGTATAAGTACCTGACCTCCAGAACCACTCTTCAGAATACTCCTGGACCTGTGGCATGTTACAGAAGAAGGACTGCCCTCTTGCCAGCAGACAGTCCTACTGCTTGAAAGATAGCCTTGCTGTATGAGAAGGAAGATTGGACCTGCTTGCCTTCATCCCGAGCTGACTCCAAGTGTGAGTTGGCTGACTTCTTATGAGAGATACAGGGGCACAACAAGATTCAATGGCCTCACAAAGCTACGGTGAGATTGGCTCATTGAACCCCCAGCGACCACCAGCAATGACTGACATTGTGACAGCCTGTGGTGACTGCCAACGCAAAACTAAAGCAACGACCTCCACAATATCCAACCCGCTCTTCACACTACAGCCATGACTGTCCACGACATGCAGCTTGCTCCTTGCGCTATAGCAACAACCCTCTGCGATGCTCGACTTGCTCCTCGGGGCCTCCTCCAATGCATATGGAACTCTTTGTGCTGGACTTGAGAAGGTAACTTTTCAGAGGGACTAACTTGGTCCCTGTATCAGACCCGTGCTCCATCCCAGTTAGTCTGAACTTCTGACTTTCCCTGGTCTAGTCCAACAAGTTTAGCATGAGTTGCTCTTTGTGCTTTTAGGTGCTATTTTCACAAAAAAGTTTCAAATTGAATATCTCCAGTTCTACTAATTACATTTTTGTCATTATGGTATCAATTTATTTATTAAAATGTACTCTATTCTTTTTAAACTGGTTTAGGATTTTTCTTGAGTTTTGTTTTTACTTTATTGCTGTTTGTGTGCTGCATAAATACTTCACAGATTGCCTCTACATTAAGCCCAATTGCTTTGTACCAAGCTATGAGATGGTTAAGCACAGGTTAACTTAATGACTTTTTGGGGTTTACTCTGACAATGTTTGTGGTTGATGCTTGAGAGGGGCTTCCACCCCCTCAACCAATAATCCAATATCTTACACGGGATCTCAGTCATTGTCTTGGTTTCAATACTGTCCCAGTTTTTTGGTTTACTTTTACCACCTTGGATCTTTCATAGATTTACATTCTTCAATCATTCCCTGTCTTCAAGCTGGGAGTCCACTGTAACATTGAAATAGTAGTACAAATACAATTAATTTACACTCAAAATAAAAACCATGGGGTAGATTTACAAGCCCTTTGTGACACTTTTGCGCCACCGTTGTGTCACTTTTTGTAACGCAGCGGTGGCATAAATAATGCAACCCATTGCAGCCCATTTACAACGTGATGTATCTAGGGAGATGCATCACCTTGTAAAGCCCTGCGTCACATTATACTTGCATCAGGTATAATGTATGCAGGGTGGGCATTCTCACTCCGGAAATCCTCATAGAAGTGACGCAGTGAAATCTACAAGATTTCACTATGCCCCTTCTAGGATGCCACTGCATCAAAACCCTAAGCCTGCTTGGAGCAGGCGTAAGGAGTGACACAGTGTATTACGAATAGGCCTCCCCATGCATTGCTGGAGTTGCGTTGTGCTTGCAACACAACTCCAGCAATGCATGACTTTTGTGCCGCCAGATGCGTCAAAATTTCTGACGCATCTGTCAATATTTGCGCCACGGTACCCCATACTGTAAATATGACACATCCATGGTGGTGCATGGGTTTTGCACACAGGTGCAGGGAAACTGACACATCTGTCCAGATGCATCAGCTTCTTGTAAATAAGCCCCCGTGTACTTTAATAACCCTACCACTTCACTGGAAAAGAACCAAACTTCAGCCAATGAGGTGAGAGTGCACTGGCCTCTACTCACCCCAAAGGTTTCCACAGTCCAGATTCTATAGCACAAGTGTGAAAGGGTGTTTTAATGAATAGTCTCTGATCAGGAAGGAGGGAGGGCTGCATGCGAATCTTTGAAAGATACCGATGCTAGAAAACTGTAGTTACAGATAAGCACCTGGTTTCTTCTACAGCAGTGCATCTTTCAAAATTTCACATGCTTGAATCAACATAGCAAGCAGTACCAGTACACAATGATCATACATACAATGCAGATGGCCAACTCCTGAAATCAGGAATACCAATAGTAAACGAAGAAGTGCCTCACTTTAACTGAGAAAATGGTGTAAGACCACATGGCCAACAGTTGAGTCTCTCACAGAGTCTGTATCCAGATAAATAGTGCCTACTGATGGAGTGGCAGGTCTTGCATGTTGCTGTTCTAGAGGTATTCCCCAGAACTTGAAGCACTGCAGAAATCAGGGCTGATGTGGCCTCAATACCACTTGTGGAATTGGCTGACACTCTGGAATGTAAAGGAAAACTATTGAATGGAAAGCTGGGGACCCCTACAATATATTGCGTTTGCTATTCGTAGGGAATGCATGAACCATTTTAGAGAAAGAGAATGTATAGCAAACTCAATATAAATATACTGCCCTTAAATATATATCTATTTCTAAGTACTGTACAGCATCACAAAAGAAAAACTTATTCTGAGACAGTGATATATCAAAATTATTTAGCCATTTTATTTCTGTTTTGTCTTTCTTCTTTTTATATTATTGATTCTTTTTATCTAATTTTTTCAGTGAAATGCATATACAATTCATATAAGTTAACATTCAATTACATATATTAGACATATTCTAAATTAAACAGTGCAAACAAAAAGACAAACCAATACATTAAAGTGCTATACGGTATAATAAGTCGATGGAAATTTAGATGAAGGCAATGCGGTGGAATGGAAGACTAGCCTTGGATTGACAAAGCACAATCTCAGCTGCTATCCATCTTGTTATCTCTATCTATGAAAGTGGACAACCCTTTTGTTGATGACTAAAGACCACAAAGAGTTTGCTTGATTTTCAAATAGATTGTGTATAGTCAATATAAAATGTTAAGCATTTGCACACATCTAATTGGCTGTTCCTGCATTTGTCACAGGATTCTGAAAGAACACATTAAAAATGACATGTTCATTGAGATGAAAATCTGGTGCCACTCTGAATTCATTTAGGATTGGTGCGCAATATTACAGTGTCCTCAAGGAAATGCAAAAAAAAAGGTGATTTGATGCTGAATGTGTGAAATTCACTGACTGTCCAATATGACCACTGACAATAAAGTGGTCTTCCTGAGACAAACCTGATGTCCACTGTGTGTGTATAGGCTTGAAAGAATCTCTCATTAACCTGTTCAGAATAATGTTGAAGAGACATGCTCAAAAGCTCAAGGGATGCTGCATGAAGGTGTAGGGTTTGCCTATTCTCCCTTGCCATTAAGTCAGGAATGTTGCCACTGGTATGGTCTGGATTCTTGACAGATGGAGGAGCTCATGCCCGGGGCGATTAGAATTAACTTGCAGGGTTCTCGCTTGGCTTTGCTGAGCCCACTCTGTATTAGGGAAAACAGTGGAAAGATGTAAGCGTAGGCCTTTAATATTGAGATTAAAAATGCATGTCCTTTTGACCACGGCTGGCGTTGCCTGCTGGCGAACATTACTGGTATTATTTTTGTCTGATGGTGTTGCAAACAGTTCTAAAGAGTGTAAATTAAGACCTGATATCATTCTCATTCATGAGACACACATTCTGATATGCTTGTGTATTGATTGCCCTTCGAAGGTGTTGGGCTGTAAGAGAAATTCTGTGGCAAATCGCCTAATCCAACTAAAGTTGCGCTTCCTTCGACAGTGGACAAGGGCTCTGTGTCTTTGCTTGTAGATGGAACTTATTGTTGTTGTACTATTCGTTCTCACTAAGACTTGAAAGTTTTGTAACTTTGGAAAAGAATTTTAATCCTGGTTCATCCTAAATCATAGATCAATCATGCAAATGTGCTTTTCATGGGATTCCCAATTGCCTCTGCCTCGAATTTTTGAAGATGGGCACTCCGAGATTTTTCAGATGCATCGGTGGTTATCAAAAAATGGGCTACTTGTAGCTGAAAATGCAGACCTCTTTCCAGGTTGGATCTCGTTCTCCACCTCTGTAAGGCATCCTTGATAATGTTTTCCATCCGAAAGCAATCATTGAAGGATCTAGACACTTGTAGGTATCGGGCATTAATCTCTTCTGTTCATGACCCATCATTATTCTACAAAATGATTTTAGTAGACTTAGAAAGAGCAGCTCCGGTAGACATTTGAAGAGTTGAAAGGAAATTGTTTTCATACCTTGCTCTTGTTGAGTGAGGGGTTATAATCAGAGAATCTTCTCTTGATATGTTAATGGCTTGACTGCTTTCCTAATGAAGATGGCACTTAGGAATTTAACTGACATGGTCTGCTGCAGATGAGACTTGATTGTATTAATGGAGAGGGCTAATCTGCAGTTTTGTACTGGCCCTTTTGGTTACAGCTGCCTAGGACAAACTTCCCTCTGACCAACCAATCGTCCAGCAGTGGCGTAACGAAACGTAAGGAGAGCCCCCTGAAAGGAACTTGGAGGGCCCCCCTCCGGTCTCTATCAGGAGCTCTCCTGATGAAGTGCTGTGCTGAGGGGGCTCCCGACACTGCGGGGGCTGTGGGGGCCTGTGTTACGCCCCTGTCGTCCAGGTAGGGGAAGATCTGGTGTCCTAGGCATCACCATTAACTGGTGTCATGAATTTTACATCTATCTTCTGTGCCATCTTGAACCCATAGGGCACCTGTCTTCTGTCAATTCTTTGAAATTTGTGGTGTTTTCGTTAGCTGGGTTTATGAAAATAGGCATGCTGCTGGCCAAGAGAGGTCATGACATCTTCTACTTGAAGCAATTGCCGTACCTCTAGCAGAGGTACTATCTGAAAAACTGCATCATTATATGTTTGCTGAGCTGATTGAGGTCCAGGATGTGCTCCCATTCTCCCAATTTTTTTCTTGACTGGAAAAAGCCTTGAGGAGAACTCGTTGCGTCATTGCGATTTGTGGACAGGATCCAGGCCCCCATTTTAATGCATGAATCTTATTCCTGATTGTAGGATTCGTAGGCACTAGAGAGTAGGTTTCAGCTCTTGGACTTGGAGAGGCTTTTGGATAAACTTGAGTGTGGGACCGATTTCACTTGGTCCAAAATCCACTAGTCAGATGTAATGGCATGGCATTGCGAACACAAAACAGAGCTCCTGTCTCCCACAGGTCATATCTGAATGGAAAGGATCTGTTAGAGGAAGTGAACCTGGAATCAAGGAAGCTCACGTGAAAGGCACGGAAGATCACTGTTAACGAGAGTAGTCTTGTTGGCTCTGTGCGATCTCTTCCTAGGTTGTTGCTTAGTGTTGGAAGAGTAAATTGGTCAGGCTTCTGGTGGTGGATAGTAGGGTTACTGATTGTACAGTGGGGTTTGCTATTGTGGGTAGTGATTTTGCTGGTAGCAGGCTCTAAAAGTTGATAATACTCTGCCTCTTGCACCCTGAATGGGCAACCTCCAGTACAATGGTAAAACTCCTAAGGCGCGGGCAATTTAAGACTTCCTAATACTCACAATTATGGTGTCAGTTATTGCCACAGCTTTAATGACAGTTACAGGTCAGTTTATGATGCCAGTTTTGACCTCTGTTACATTTTCAGTTCAGGTCTGAGTTTTAGTTTAAGTTTTGACTTCAGTTTTGGCCCCGGCAGGGCCAGACTGGCCGTAGTGGGCATCGGCATTTGCCCAGGAGACTGGAACGGTGGGGGCCCGTTTTGGAGTGGTGGGGGCTATTTTGTTACTGGGGGACGGTTTTTAAGCGATGCTGCAATATGGGTCCCCAGTAACAAAAGCAGAAGTGCTGGGGGCCGGTATGGTTAAGTAACATTCCCGGCCCTCCACCCCTCTCCCCTCCAGGGGTGAGGGCTGGTCCGATAAAATTTCCAGGCCTGGTTTGGCTTCCTAGTCTAGCCCTGGGCCCCACTAATACACTGAATCACAAGGAGACAAACTAAATATATATTTATTGTCCATCCTTCCAAACACGTACCTTTCTCACCTCTTGAGGGCATTCAGTACAGATCTGACCTCCCCTGAGACATGATAGCATTAACTCTACTTATCCCACAGGAAGCCTACTACACGGTCACCCCTATTTCTAGCCACCACTTCAGTCCATGAACTGTCACGGTGGTCTCCCCAAAGTCAAACTGAAACTAAATAGCTTTAATTACAATTTCTCCTTTTCCACTCCCACCAATATCCTGCGGCTGGTTTCTTTCCTGAGTACTAAACTCCCCGCATCTTGGCGCCAAGGTTCTTGCTTCTTATGCGTCTTCTCCTCACGGCCTCGTGCGCCTAGGACCCCACGAGCCATATATATTGCATCCAATTAGTACCGAGCGCGTGCGGGAAAGGAGAGGGCCGCGCGAGGCGGGCTACTAAGATATTCATTGGCTGTTATCTGCTCCTAATGAAATGGAAGCCCCTGATCCCCGCAGAGCAGCGCCATTGGACAGCTTCATCCGGGCCTCTGTCTGGTTTGTCCATCGCATGATCGCTTTAATTGAAACCATGCCAGAAAGGCAGGCAGAAACCCACTCCCTAAATAACCGCTGTAACAAGTGTGTTATTAAAGAGGGTCTAGGAACTCTCCGGGGGGGAGGGGTGAGGGGGGTTGTTGGGATAGCCTTGTATGATTATATAAAAAACATAAAATATAGATGGGACTTCTCTGCAGTGATGAACGCTCCTAATATGGATGTAAAGAGCCAATGAACAATGGATTTGAAAGGTTTAGACAGGTATTCCGAGAGCTGGGAATCAGTCAGCCCCCTCCCCCGGGGACCCGCGCTCTGGCTAATGACATTTTAATGAAATTGAAACAGGGGTTTCCATTTCTTGGCTGTAACACATGAACAACGCTACCCACTTCCCCAGCGGGTCTGTGGGGACCCAGTGTACAGCTGTCTTTAACCTACTGTCAGATGGGGGTCGTGGCGAGGAGCTGCAGTGCAGAGAAAGGGAAATCCATGAAACCTGGTTCAGCCTGTCACCGATCCCAGCGCCTAAAAGCTGGGGTTTAAAATATTTTTGGAATTGTTTTTACAGTCTATTTAAGAATTGTTTTGTTTAGGAGGTATGTCGCAAATAAACACTCTATAGTTCTAAAACTTACAGGGCCTCATTTATGAGAAGTGACGCATCGCTGCGTGAAAACAGCGATTCGTCACTTTTCATTGCACCCTCCTTACGACACCAATGATGCGTCATATTTAAAATATGACGCATCATATCGCAAGGAGTTACAGATACGTCAGTATTTCTGACGTATCTGTAGGCGCAAAAGTGACGCATTGCTGGAGTGTATCACAAAAGTGACGCAACTCCAGCAATGTGTCCTTTCACATGGGGCAAGCCCCATTTGAAAGGGCCTGCATCAGTCTTACGCCTGCTATGAGGCAGGCATAAGATTTTGACGCATTTGAGTCCAAGAAGTGGCGCAGTGAAATCTTATAGATTTCACTGCGACACTTCCATGACCCTTTCTTGTGTCAAAACGCCCCCCCTTGCATACAATATACCTGGTGCAGGTATAATGTGGTGCAGGGGTTTACAAAGTGACGCATCTACCGTCACTTTGTAATATGGCGCAACAAGGCGTATTTTTTACGCCACTGGTGCGTCACAAAAAGTGACGCACCGGCAGCGTAAAAGTGACACAAGGGCTCATAAATGAGGCCCACAGTGTGTACCTTGTAGAAGACTCTGATTGTAAGCGGGGTGCTGGCCACTTCTAGACACAGGATAATATTCTTAATTTAGTCCTGTGTGGAAAAGATTGTTTCAAGATTGGCTGGTCTCTTTTTTTATTTATCTGCCTGCCATCTTTTCCAGTCATGTTTGACAGAAGTTCTGAAAACAGCAGCGTTTCCCTAGGGGCCTATGTATGCCCTGCTCGCTATGATGGATGTTAGATACCTTCTACTGTTGCTAGGTAACAAAGAAAGCCTCCGCCACCCCGACTGAACTATTTGACTTTGTGTGGGAAGGGCAAGGGATAGTGCAAATTGTTGTATGCATATTACAGTAAGTACAGTTAGACCCCTTGAGACTTCATTTTATTAAATGACTTGGAACAGGAAGTGCTCCAACAAAGTAATGTACAGCAGAAGCATTAAGGAGACTCCATTGGGTATCACCACATACCCAAAATTATTTAGTCAAATTACCTTTTTAGGTCTGGCTTAAGATTACATCTATTAAAAATCCTTTAAAGCCCACAAAGTGGGCTTTGACTCCACCCAGAGGAGTATTATCTCTCATCTCATGGCATGGGTTATTTTATGTATCATTCCGCCTTCCAGGAAGTGCTTCCATTGCAATGGATAAGGGACTATTTTTCATTTGAAAAGCACACTCAATCATTCAATTCTTTATCTCATATATGAGTTTTGTTCAGAGCGCAGTGCTTAATTTGAGCCGGTGGTTTCCAGTGCTGGGCATAGGCACTTAATTAGCAGTACCAGCACTTATGACAGTCTGCCACATGGTGGTGCTGTTTGCTTGATTTAGAGTGATCACAACAACAGTTTACTAATTCAATATGCGTTAAAAAAGACTAATACCTGCTGCCCTTATAACATAAGTATTTGTAAAGTGCACGTTTACACATAGGTCTCTTGGTGCTTAATAACAGATGTTTATTGTTACCCATCGGTACTCATTTTATTGACCTCAAATGGATGAAAGGCTGAGTGGACCAACCAGGGTTTGAACCTGTGACCACGAGGTCAAACACAAGCCCCTGCAGTGAAAGCATTAGTACACTGAGCCACCAGCCCTGTCAAACCTTACCACTTTAGGGGCCTGGAATAGTCTGAATTATCCCACTTGTAGGAGTGTGATGGTTAGTAGCTGGCTTGGTACTGTCATTGGTAGCGCTAACCGAGGCAATGGGTTGTGTAGGCTGCAGTTGCCTCTTGATGAGGACCCTAGCACTTAGTTTTTTTTTTAACAAAATAAGCACTAAGCAACCATTTTTTCTATTTATGTCCCATCATTGGCAAAGTCAAAAGGCCAGGCTTTAAAGGCACAACAGCATTTGTTCATGAATCTCACGTAAACAGCATTCGTGAATGCCTGTCTCTACTTGCACTGGCATATGTTAATCCTTGTTATTAGTGTATTGCGGGTACTCCAGAAGCAAAATGCTATTTTGTGCAGACTACATAAAACTGTTGCACTATTCTGATTTGAAGTTTTGTGCAATATTGAAGACATACATTTACCACCAAAATATGGTAGTCTTATTATCCCTGTATTTTATTAGCGAAATGACCCAGGACTGGCCTTCAAGTGCCTCCAGTCAATGAAGCACCAGCAAATAAGTCAATGGGGATTTTAGCATGCAGGAGACTTTGTGTACAAATTGTAAGGGAGGTGTAAAAGTAGATTTTGATTTACATTACAGTATATAGTGCTATAGAACTACGATGAGGGATGTTCAAAATCCTATAATTATTTTTACAATTCCATAAAATTGATGAGCAAAATATGATTTACGGGTATTCCACATGACTTCAACTCATATCATAAAAATTCATGCATAATGTTTTAAAATGTAAATTTCATGTGTAGCTTGGCTAGAAAGTCAAAATATTGCATGATTATTTTAAAAGAATATTCATTTTCCTATCTCTCAGTAAAGACAAGTCTTGATTTTAATAAAGAAACAGATTGAGACTGCTTCTTGTCTCCAGACATGGGCCAGCACTCTGGCAATCATAACAGGTGGAAACACACACCTCATCCCCAGAGACCAGTCCTATGAAAGAGCATCTGTTGTGGAAGCAATGGAATCTGGTCTCCAAATGTAAAATGTTGGCGATGGGAATTCAAACGCAAAGTGAATAGATCTACTATGAAGGAAAACCACTAGGAAAAAGGTCCTTTGAATATAACAGGATGCAGCCTCCAGTCATTATAATCATAAAGTAACCTGAAATGTAAGTTCACACTATATAGAGATTCCATGGCAGGTATTCTGCTGAGACGGATAACTGTGGCTGGAGATAGAGCTGTCAAAACTAGGGGTGGGTTGAATTTGCGTAGTCACGCTACGCAAAGCTCCTTGAAACGGTAAAAAATCTCTGCGAGCATGCAGAGTTCCGCGAAAACGCGGAATTGCTTGTTCCGCCCGTTCACGGTGCTTTTTTCCGGTTCGCGAACGCTATTTGTGTGCTCGGGGATAAACATCTAGCGGACACGCATTTTGAAAGCGCGAACAAACAAAAAATCCGCAAAGCCACAGGTCGCGTAATTTTTGGCAATCCCGCGTTCTCTGCGGAACGCAAAATTACCCAAATTCCACAAACGGAACCGAATTTACCGCCCAGGCCTAGTCACAACCCTTTGCCAAGTCGGGGAGAGGTGTATTCTTTGTTTTACCTAAATAACTGATATATTTGAGTGCCAGCAGATTATATATTTGAAAGAGTATTGTGGAATTTACCTTGTCTTTTGCAAAACTCTGGATGCAAAGGGGCCAGCAAACATTCATAAACAATTTGTATGCAGAGATGACTCCTGATTAGATCATGAGCGTCCGATAAAGAACTGCCCTTGTGTTGTGCCACATCCTAAGCTTGCATCTGATACTAATGCTACATCTGGTGCAGAAGCAAAGATTATTCTTCCATTTCACTCTTCAAGTAGTCTATCCACCATTGGGAGACCTAAAAAAGAGGGATATTACATCAGAGAAGGAGAAGCCATATAGAAGATGACAAATGTTTAGTCTGTAATGCTCTGTAATGTGACGACCCTGGGAAGACAGCCTGAACTGAAGAAGAATGCCAAAATGATGTAGGGACATTGTGGATTTGAGAAGAGCTTATTTTATTTCCTCTTCTCCTCTTTTATGACTGAGACTTTGTTTGGGGTAATTGGAATCGTGAATGTGAAATGTGAATGTGAAAATGTGAATGTGAAATTGTGGATTTGAGAAGAGCTTGCTTTATCTCCGCTTCCCCTCTTTTATGACTGAGACTTTTTTTGAGGTAGTTGGAGTATGGATTATTCTGAATCTTTCAAAAATCCTAAAAACTCTGTCTAGATGAACTGAGTTAAGATGGATGCCTTGCGATTCAGAATGATACCCAGGTCCTGTAATAACTAAACTGACAAAGATAGATGACGAAGAAAAGAAAAAGCGCCTCCTGCACCATGAACAGAATGCAATCAAAGTAAACTATCAGTCTAAAACTACAAGGTCTAGGACGGCATCGGCTGTTGCATGACCTTTGTAAAAATCCACACAAAAGAGGAAAGGCCTAACAGTAAACACGTAAACTGATAAATCTGGTAGACCCATTGGAATTGTAGACTTTTCCTGCAATGTTTGTTTATAGTAAAAGTTACACCAACATCCTGGATATCTAGCGGAGTCATATAATCCCTTTACAACAGAGGGTTTCTGAGGTGAATGAATGTCTGCATCTCAAAATTATGGTACCCTACAAATTGGCTGAAGTGTATGAGATTTATCACTGGACACATTTTTTATGTTCTTTTTCTCAACCAGGAAAATTATACTTAGATGACATGTTGGATTGCTGGATTGATCCTTTTTGGAAAACCTATTGAGAAACTAAATTGTTGGTATCCTGAGAAAAGTAGAGAGGGTCTTGAAGAGAAATATGATAAGGGGTTGAGTATAACTCATTGAAATACCCCTGGACAGTGCTTAACACCCAAGGATCATCTGTGATTTTTTTTGCCAAGCTACAAACACTCTGCTTGTCCACCATCTGTAAAGAGAGGCCAGAGGCTGAACTATCCAAAGTTGGGAACTCCTCTCTGTGCTCAGGACTTTGGTATCTTTATCCACTGTATCTTTGAGGAAACAATTGCAGTCTGTATTCCAGGGATAGGAAATTAGAACATCTGCAGGATGGTCCCCTCCTCTGCTAAACCTCGGAAAAATATGCACCCCAAAATCTCTCCGTAGAAAAATATTGTGCCTTGTTTAAGGATGCAAAGGTACATAATCATTTAATTCTGCAATAATTGAATCTCCCCCAAAAAATTCCTTTTGCTTGTGCGCCCACTTCAGAAAGTTACACTTGTACCCAGTTTGGAATTTACCTTCAAAAGGAGACCTTTTCTATGCTCATGAAGGTAAGGCTGTGTTGGTGTTGCCTAATAGACCAATAGCTTTATGTGTCGAAATAGATAAAACCTTGGTTCAAGTTTGGTGCCCTCCAACTTTGCCTACTCCTCAGTGTCCAGTATTCTATTTAAAAAAGCCTATAACGTTTAGTAATTTATCCTGACAATTCAACAAAGTCTTTTCTAACCCTTTATTTGGATCTTTTCCAAACTTACAGGAAAATACCAGCATGTTTGGATGTATCGCAGAGGTGAAAGCCATATTAAGTGGAAGGGCTGAACGTGAACACTCAAATGTAACCTGGATTATGTTTGTTTATCTAAGGGAGTTTAAAATGTACTTGATACATTCAGTCCCACGTGCCCCGAGAACATCTGCTCCATAGTACTAGAGTGGTAAAGTGTGTGTGGGGGGGTCAAACATTGGAACACCATTTGAATCTGCACCTATTATATCTGGATCACCAAAAGAACCATCAAAAGATGTTTTTTACATTTCTGTTTTGGAGTTCAGAAATCGTCTTCTGTGTTTGAGAAACCAATGCCATCATCATCATTCATATCATAACCATACTAATTGTCATCATTAGTGTTATTCACACAAATTATATATAATTTATGCTGCCTATCAGAGGATGCAATACTTGGGACAAGAGGGTCCTGGAGGAGTGAACTCTTCTAATACAAGAGAAGAACCTTCTCCTACCACAGACTCAAAAGGCTGAGCAATAGTTAGTGGAAAATATTTCACAATAGAATTCAGATTACTTTTAGATCTGCTGATTAATTTGTCTGCCTTCCATGTGATTGTCTAGCCAACGACTCAGTGAGCACAGAATCTGCCACAGCAATCATTTTTTTGTTAAACATGAATAAACCAATGTTTCTAGTCTCCCCACATGGGGTGAACCGTAGCAGAGTTCTTACTTAAAATTGGATGCCTCAATAATTTTGGTATATTTTTATTGAAGATGACATTGCTTGTGGTAACGAGGACTGAGCATATACATTTAAACTGTCTAAAAAATTCAGACCACCCTCCTCGTCAATGCAGAAAGCTGAAGCACATTGTGAAGCCATAATCTAATATGTATACAAATCACCTACTGGCGGTTACCAGTAGGTAGTTATAGTTAGGACCTAGTTTCCATAGGAAAAGCGTTTTTTTTTTCCCAATAACTTTGGCGCCGGTTGACGAATCTTCGTAAAATGTTCAAAGGGGGTCCCAAAACGCGTTTTCCCCATGTTATTTTCCATTGGGAAATTTAGACAAAGCTGCAGCCCGACCTGCTGAACGGAATTACACCAAATTTGGCAAAAAGATAACCCTTGGTTCATAAAGAGCCCTTTTTTGTTAAATGGTGTAAATCAATTTAGTAGCTCCTAAGAAATAAAAAAAAAAATAGTTTCGATATCTATGGTCGCGGTGGGTTCGCGAACCCTCCCGACCATGAGCTTCATTCTTATTGGCTGCCAACACTCCAAACCAGGAAATGTTGGCAGCCATCTTGTGACTCGGTAGAATCGAGACACAAGAAAACAGTAGAAAAATGATGAAAAAAGAAGAAAAGGGGGAAGGGGAGAAACACCCAGACCCCCTAGGCCTGCTCAGAGGTCCCAAAAAAGCATTTTTGTAAAAAAAAAAAATTTGCGCAAATCACGATGGGGTTGCGAATCCCGCCGAAATTATGAAAAAAAATGGGCTCCTGCACTTCATTTAAAAAAAGCCCCGGGTGAGACAGGTCCAGGGGGCACTTTAAATTCATTAGCGGGAGCCCACACAGCCCAGGGGATCGCCACCTCTCCAGGGCTCTATTTTTTAGAAAATAACATGTGGGGGGGGGGTTCGAGCCCTCCCACGTGCCCAGGTGACCACCACCTCCCCGGGGCACTAAAAATGTAAAGGCGGGAGTCCGTTACGGACCTCCGAGCCCAGGCGACTACCACCTCCCCGGGGCTTTACAATGGTTGGGAGGGGGGGCAGCGCAGCCCCCCTTCCTGGAGCCCTCCATGGCCCTGGGGACCTCCACCCCCCAGTGCCGGCTTCAGCAGTGTTCCAGGATGCCCACCCCGGGACACTGCTGTTTGCTATGGCAGGGCGGGAGCCATGCGGCCCCCGCTCTGTCATAGCAAACACTGGTTTGGATTTTGGAAGCAAGAGCAGGATTGCTTGAGGTGCCAGCTACAGGGTTCAGGGATGAGCACAGACTCTCATTCCTCTATGGGAGCTTGGCTATAACATGAGCTCCCATAGAGGAATGGGAGTATGCAACCATACCATGTGCGGTGGCATTGTGAGTAGGTGGTCGGGACCACCAACCAAAGGTCGGTCAGTCCAGTTTCTGCAACTTTGTCGGGCGGAAGCAAGTCCGCCCGACAATGAAATAAGCCATTAGTTGTAAATCAACACTGGGAAATGACGAATAGCACGGATCAGTTTCTTCCCAAATATGAAGGGTTATGATGACGGTTATTAGAAGATCTCCGAAAGTAGCTCAGATTCCAAAGACAATTTGAACTGACCAATCAGGCAAAATTCGAGCCGAATATGCTCTTTATACACTGCATTTTGTAGCTTCAAAACTTTCCTATGTCTCTGACATTGAAACTAATCTAAACAGGCACCAATGACTCCAAAATAGGCCATGTGATCATACGAAAGGTTGTATATTAACTTTGCCTTCATGACATCTAGCAGGAGGCAGGCTGAAAAATGTGCAGATTCTTACTCAGATGCTGTAAAATGAATGTCAGGGCAAATTAATTACTCTATAAGTTTGCTGGATGAAGGCAGGAACACACACTTTCATTTGACCAAACTTCCTAATAGTTGTAAGTTGGTGCTTTTGTGATTTTTTTGTGCTTGTCCATGTGTAGCTGCCCTCCGAGAGTTGTTCACCTTTGTTTTGCAGTATTAACCAAAAGACAATGGGGCAGATGTAGAAAGCGTAATTACGGTCGGTAACGGCCGAAATTACCGAATTTCGGCCATTACCAACCAGAATTAGGCTTTTCAGATGTAGGTGGCCAAATTGTAGGATTCGGTAATTTACCGAATTGGTAACTTAAGGAATCAGTAAATTACCGAATTCTTAACATACCGATTCAATAAATTACCATAATCCTTAATGTAGAGAGCACTCAAGTGAGTGCTTTTTACATTTAAGGATTTGTTATTTACCACTAACTATTAGTTGGTGGTAAATTCCGAATACCTTTGAAAAAGCAATTTTGTGTTTTTTATTCAGTGCCATGTGGCATGTGCCATGCCCTTAGGGCATGTATGTCTGCCACATGTGCACCCATGCACTATACAGGGATGCAACAGGGTGTCAATGTGACCCCCTGCCACCCTTGTAGGTCTACCCCCTATTACCGATTCGGTATTTACCAAATCGGTAATTCTCGTTCATTCCTATGGGCCGGGCCCATAGGAATGAATGGGGAATACTGATTCGGTAAATACCGATTCAGTATTTACTGAAATTTACTGATTCGGTAAAATTTACCGAATCATTAGCTACATATCATTTACCGATTCTAAAATACCGAATCGGTAAAATTCGGTATTTTAGAATCGGTAAATGATATTTACCTACATCTGGCCCTATGTCTTTTAATGGTCGTGATGGAAATGGCCCTATTTAGGGTGCTTTCCCTCGACTTTTTGCTTTTGTCCCTCCTGGCTTTCCGCTGATCTATGTGCTAGCCTTAGCACTTTGAGTGCTTTTGACACTGCTTTTCAGTGCCAAAGCGCTGTGCTTGTCATATACTCACAGGTGATTGGTGTTTACATGATTGACTGATTTAAGTTAGCTGTAAGTACCTTGTCTAGGTGTAAGACATATACCCAGGGCATGTAACTCAAATGATCCTCCATCGGCCTGCAGCAATGGTTGTGCCACTCACGGAGGTAGCTCTTCAAACATGCCAGAGGTTTGCCATGGCAGGGCCTGTGTGTCAGGTTACTCTCACTCGTCTTAGCATTGAAAAAGCTACTTGCTGAGGTTCAGTATGTCTCTCAGGACATTGGAGCACACCCTGGGGGCAGGGAGTGGTAGGGCATGTGCACGGGTGTGCTACATGCACTGATAGTGAATGGCACTGGGGATGTGTGTTCGGTACGGTAGGGTCTGCTTCTCACATTGGATTGACATGAGGGATCTGTGGAAAGGCTATTGAGCTGTATTTCCTATGTGCAGAAGAGTGGGAGTTAGTATTTGATATCAATGAGTTAGTAAAGGCAAATCCTCTCTGGTAGTGCGAGTGGATTTCACATTACTAAATACTTTGGGAAAGTGAGCATTTCTGTGCTCATGGCTCTGTGTGCTTGTCAGCCTGTCTCCAATCCACATCTGAGTGGTGGGCGGACAGGTATACATCCGTGCATTCCTGATAGAAGGCCATAAACTAAGAGCTCAAGGGAAACTGCAATCATCTGTCTCTGAGGGGCTTTCCTGGGACAGATGCGTGGGGGTGGAATTGGCACCTGCATTCCACAGGGCAGGGTCTTGCTTTCAAGGTATTGATCCAGCCTCCTAAAGTAGGATTGCAGACAGGGCAAAATTTAGGCCTGTTCATTTCAAAGGTGGCCTTTTCAACTAATCTCATCTTCAAAGGCCTTTATGGCTATAACTACGGGGCTCTGCCCTCAGGAGTTAGAGACGCTTTTGGGACTGGAACCATACTACGCTGGTTTGATGCTAGGATATCAGCAAGAAGGACCTATTGGGGTAGGAGGGACTGCAACCGGATTATATGCAGACTTGTGGTGTCCTGGGGGTTGTTGTGCTCCAGGAAGGGCACTATCACTTGGTGGATTTTGCCTGGAAGTTATTGGCCTGCCGCTAATTGCCAGCTGTCATGGCACAGGTCCCTAAGCACTCTCCAAGGGCCAGTTGACTATTCTCCTGTCCACAAAATCTCAGAAAGGATATCCCTGTTTACACAAGATCGTAAGGACTGTGCAGGGTGTGGTGGAAATCGGTGACTAAGGGGCTGGGTCATGAGCTGTAGTTGAATCCTGTGATTTCTTGACCGTTGCAACTGTATGGGGTATGCGATATTGGGAATGTGATGTTTTATGAATACCTATGAATAGGGCATATATGTTCATGCCGTTCTGCTGCTATTGGGAGAGTTCTACAGTTGCATATAACTGTAAAGTATATATCCAATGTATATTTCCAATGTGTGTGTTGTGTTGATTTCAAAGTGTGTGTAATACAAATACCAGTTTGTTATACATACGGTGTGGAGTCCTTTTGTAGCATGCTCAGTGTGTTACAAGGGTGGTGTTGTGCCAATATTTTACACTTTGACCCTGAGGATAGGCCTGACTGCTCTGTGCCAAGCTACCCAAGGGTAAGCACAGGTTATCGGACAAGTGTATCAGTCTCATCCTTTCTAGGACAGTGGATTCTTTCTGACTTTGAAGTGCCCCAGTCAGCCAAAAACCACTGGGTTTAACAGGTCTCATCAGACCAGCCTTAGTTTGGACATATATGACCAGATCGTCAGCATCCTGCAACTAACGTGCTACTTAATTTAAAAGAAAAGGCTCCAATAGAAGCTAGAGCCGCAACCAGGGCTGCAGTGTACAGGCTAAACAACAAAGAGGCAAGTGCAGATAAAACATAGAAGTATATTCTGGGTAGAGCAAGTGAATAAAGAAGGTGTGGGATAATTCTTGGTGAATGTTAGACATTATGGCAAGACTTTAAAAGCAGTGGCAGACGGAACAGGTAATAGCGGTGGGGCAGCAGGGCTGGTGCGTGGTGGGGAGTGGTAGAAGTCAACAGCCAACGGGATAGGTAATATTAAATAAAATAAAAAATAAAACTACTTACCTTGCACTCACCGCATCGCCAAGTCAGCTTTCACCCCGCACCTCATCACTCTTACCTGTGCCAGACGCCACTGTTCAAAAGGCACAGAAGGGATGAAATCCAGACACAGCTTTGTTAACTCTGCTGGCTACATGAAGCCACCAGAATTTAGGGCCAGATGTAGGTAA
The DNA here is from genome assembly GCF_964261635.1 of Lissotriton helveticus. NCBI lineage: Eukaryota > Metazoa > Chordata > Amphibia > Caudata > Salamandridae > Lissotriton > Lissotriton helveticus. The sequence goes on from NC_136071.1 coordinate 144,480,169, forward strand.
ATCAGAAATACCAAGTCAGCTTCCACCCCCGCACCTCATCACTCTTACCTGTGCCAGACGCCACTGTTCAAAAGGCACAGAAGGGATGAAATCCAGACACAGCTTTGTTAACTCTGCTGGCTACATGAAGCCACCAGAATTTAGGGCCAGATGTAGGTAAATCAGAAATACCGATTACTTAATAGCGAATTTTACCGATTCGCTGTTAAGAAATCGGTATTTCCTATGTAGGTAAAGATTCTGTAAAAATTACCGAATCCTTAATATTCCTTATTACCGAATCGGTAATTGAGATTCGGTAATAAGGAATACCTATCCATTCATTTCTATGGGCTTGGAGGCCCATAGGAATGAATGTGAAGACATTCAATATTAGCGATTCGGTATTACCGAATCAGTAATACCGGGAGGTATTTTAAGGATGCCAGGGTGTCCAAAGGACATCCTGTTGCACCCCTGAAATGTGCATGTGTGCACATGTGGCGCACATACATGCCCCAAGTGCAGGGATGTGTGCTAACATGGCACTTTAAATAGAGCAAAAAAGTGTTTTTTAAGGAAATCGGTAATTACCACCAACTTGAAGTTGGTGGTAATTACCGATTTCTTAAGGCTCAAAAGCACTCTTTAATGTGCTTCCTACATTGCATGTAAGGAATCGGTATTACCGATTCCTTAAATGCAAGAGCAAGAAGGAATCTGTATTAAGGAATTGGTATTTACCGATTCCTTATTTACAGATTCCTTACCTACATTAGGAATGGCTAAATACCGGTCGGTAAAGCTGAAATGTACCGAATTTCGGCGTTACCGACCCGTATTTAGCCACCTACATCTGGCCCTTAGTGTAGAAAATTCAGTTAAAAAATGGAGGATGCAAAGTCATGCTCAATTCACCCAAGGAACACAAAACTTCAGCTACCTTGCACAATGTGTTGAAGGTAAATCAATATGAATAAAATAAAACTGGTGATATATAGCGATAGCACGATAACTTACTATATCCCCACCTCTAACATAGAAGAGTTTGAAAAACAGTTAGGGCCAGATGTAGGTTGCCAATTACCGGTCGGTAACGGCCGATTTCGTCCGTTACCGACCGGTAATTGGTTTTTGAGATGTAGGGGGCCCGAATTTTACCGAATCAGTAAATTTACCAATTCGGTAAATTTACCGATTCGGTAAAATACCGAATCGGTATATGTACCGATTCGGTAAATCCAGATGTAGCTGGCACCTCAAAGAGTGCCACAGGCCCTTTAGGAGTCGGTATTTACCACCCAATCCTATTGGGTGGTAAAATACCGAATTCCAGTGTACATGCACATCTGTGCATGTACACCTATGCCATGTGACACACAGACATGCCCTTAGGGCATGTATGTGTGCCACATGGCACACAAGCCTGCAATTGGGGTGCTACAGGGTGTCAAAGTGACACCCTGTTCCCCCTGCCAGGATTCGGTATTTACCGATTCTGTAAATACAGAATCGGTATTTCCCATTGATTCCTATGGGCTTCAAGGCCCATAGGCATCAATGGGAAATACCGATTCTGTATTTACAGATTCGGTAATTGCAAAATAAAAATTACCTACATCTGCCTACTTCCAATTTACCTACTCTTAAATACCGATTCGGTATGATTCGGTATTTAAGAGTAGGTAAATCGGAATTACCTACATCTGGCCCTTAATCTTTTGTGAAATGCAAAATATTTTGATGCAGCATGAAAAAAGAAAATTCTTTTTTTTGGCTCAGCTCATGTTTTCTGTCTTAGAGCCGTGCTAGACTCTGATATGGCTGTCTTCTTGAATTTCCTGACATGCCGATTTCTGCTTAGCCAGGCTTTAAAACATAAAGGTTACCGAACTTGTGGCTGTCGACAAGGGGTTGGGATGTGCACTTTCACCCTTCAGGTAACCACTGATCCTTTCAGCCTCCTTAAAACAAATATAAAAGTTCAAAGTACCAGCATTACAGACATTTAAAGCACGCCCCATTCTGCTAATCCCCAGAAAAAAACATTAGCGAAAAAAACACGATTTGACAAATGCAAAGGATTTAAGAAACTGGTGTCTTCATATGGCCATGGTGGTTAAACATCTGTAGTAAAGTGCTGTTTCTCGCCTTATCTATTTGTTGCAGTTGCAGACCTAAGTATTCTACATCAAGTTCAAAACAATTTTTGAGCTAAACGGCAACCAACCTCCAGAACTGATAAATGTGTAAAGCAAGACATCAAAAGCTTTTGAAATTATATATGGGAAGTCAGCAGCAGGCAGAAGCTTACAGAATATTAGGTCAAGAAGACACTTGGGTACCAAGTGTGCTCTAGGAAGGGAACAAGTAATCTTCCAAGAACAGGCAGTGGTACTCATGAATCATTCATTCAGTCCACAATCAAGAGATAGACGGCTCATTCAGATAAGACTGTCCTTTTGAGTTTTTTCTTCTTTGCACCTGCCAGATAAGTTCTATTTCTTTTTTTTAAATGCATATTTATTCAGACCTGCCAACTCCTGAAGGCCAGCTGGAACCCCATGTACTTTGTGGGTTTTCACTTAGTCTTTGAAGGCCCTGAACCGCCAGTGTCCATTATGGGTTTTGAAAACATCCTAGATCGGCAGTGGCAGTCTCTGTTTTTTGTGGTGTGGACAAATTTGTGGAAAAGAGAAGGATGGAGTGCCTTGAAGGCAGATCTTGGTGTGAAGCCTTTTCCCCTTCAATATTCCATCCAGCCTTTCACACAGTGAAGTTGGCAGGAGTGTGTATTGCAGATGCTTGGAAACAAGTAGCCATGATAAATGTACACTTTGAGGCAAAACAAGTCAACTTATCTTGCAGCACATGGTAAATCATTTTGTTTGGAGATAGCCACTGTATTCCGAGCCAGAGTGGACACATGGGGTCAGCTATGGCAAGGATTAATCCTGGCCCCCTTATATACCTCAGTAAAAAAAATTGTTGTTCAGAGATTTACATTTTTGATTTGTGTTTTTGGATCATTAGAGAAGCAATTTAGCTTGAGCAGACATTGCTGATCTGAGACGAATTTTTCTAGATGACATTTTTAAAAATGGCAGCTGTGTTGCTGTGATAATGCAATATTTCAGGAACTATGAGATCTATATACTTTATTTTGGTGTCAAAACATAGGTTTTGGGGGTCAAGTAGTCTTATAGAGACAGAAATTAACTCCTTAGAGCAACCCTTCCACCATTTTCCAAAATGGCAGCTACAATCGAGGAAGAATGAATGAATGAATGAAAGTTAATTTGTATTGCGCGAACTTAGGCCAACGGGCATCAGGGCGCAGTCCACACATAAACATATATACTAATACAGAAAAAATTTAATAATAGGCCTGAGAGAAGAGCCAAGTCTTCAAAAGCTTCCGGAAAGTGGCCAAAGAGGGTTGGTTGGAGAGTTCGGGGGGGGAGATTGTTCCACAATTTAGGAGCCAGAGTAGAGAAGGCTCTTCCACCCCATTTCACCTTTTTAAATCTGGGGACGACGAGCAGATTTCTTGAGGATGAATGGAGGGATCTTTTAGGAGAATAAGGACTGACAAGAGTCTTTATACCTTCGGGGCCAGAGCCAAAAACAGCCCTATGGGCCAAACAGATGAGCTTGAAGGAAATCCTGGCATGCATGGGAAGCCAATGGAGATCCTTCCTGGCCTGAGTTGCGGATGATAGCCTGGGTAGCTTTAGGACCATCCTAGCAGCAGAATTTTGGACCATCTGAAGGCGATGGAGGGATTTCTTATTTATGCCCCCATACAACGCATTACAGTAGTCGAGCCTGGAAAATACCAGGGCGACTGTTGCCTGCTTGCGGGCGTCAAATGACAGGTAGGGGCGATCTTTTTCAGCATGCGGATGGTATTGCAGCAGGTGGATACTGTTCTGTTGTTCTGAAGAAGAGTCATATATAGAAATGAAACACATATTAATGTTTTTTAATCCTTTTGTGCATACACCAAACAATTTTTCATATTTCACTTTATTTATTAGTTTCGGCAATTGCTCGTGGTACATTTTCAGAATGTCGAATATTTGAGAAAAGCATATCGACAGGGACATCTTTTTGAAGCACTGGTTTTGCAAGTACATGTACATGTCAGTTCTGTGGGTAGAGGCTTTAGAAATGTCATAGGTTTTAGCACCCCATCAGTATCTTCCCAACCAAATTCACATGGATATCCCTCTTTATACACATGATCCAAAACATTGACACATTTTCTGAACAAGTAGAACACTTTTTTAATGTGTCCATGCACAGAATATGATGTCGGTGGAAGGTCACTAAGCGGGACTGATCTCTTGAGCTCACTGTACCGAAGATCATCAAATGTTTGACAGTGTGACAGTCCAAACACGCTTTCCAAACATACACAAGGTATTTGTCTACATCTTTAAAGTCACACTCTTCTTCTCTCTCAGCAAACTTCACAGTGTCAACAGTTAAAGCTCCAAGCTTTATTCCAGTGTCGCTCCTGGAGTCATCATATGTAAGAATATGTGCCGCGATACGAACACTGGGCATATCGGGGTCACGTTTCTTGTACAGAATATGAAGTGGAATTAAGTGTCTTTTATTGACTGTTCCATAACATATCTATAACTCTGACAATCCTTGACTTATGAACATTGCAACAAATCTAAGTTGCACAATAAAAACCTCTGTGCCATTTGACAGTACAATGACTAGTTTGGAACCATTTTGAACAGCCCACTCAACATGTGGCACAACACGAAGGTCAGCTTCCACCAATTGGCTGTTAAGTTCTTGAACAATATGGCCCGTACCTTTTGAATATATCTCTGCAGGTACCAACTCCTCGTTGACAATCATTCCACTTGCAATAGTTGGAAGTTCAGTGTTCACCGAAGCATCAGCAATGTTTTGATGATTTAACATTTCCAATTTCATCTTTCTTGATGTTGATGACCAGAATTTATCAAGTTGCACAGGTATAGGTCGATTGTTCCACTTGTTGACATACATTTGATTCTCTCACATTCTTTGGCAGATAGTTCAAGATAACTGTTAAAGACAATGTGCAGTTCTTGCAAGGTACACACTGACTTTCATAGCTGTAGAACAGTCTGAATGACCTCTGTGGAGATTTGCATGGATGAAATCTTGACCATTTACAATTGTGACACATAGTCCACAACAACAGCAGTTTTCAATGAGGATACCTTTTTAAATTGAATTTTTTTTCGCGCTCTTGTACTAGTTTGTGCTTCACATGGTTTCATTGCAGCATGTTCATGAAATGATGCATTTGTTGGAAGAAGATCACGCGACGGAATGTCCTTGATAAATTGACCCCTTTCTTTTGCTACATCCATCTCTATATGTGCTATAGAAAGTGGCATTTTTGTAACCTGTTTTGTAGTGGCTGGTTGGAAGAAACTCTTACTATGGCAATAAAAAGCATAGAAGTTTAGATTTAGTGAGTATTTCAACCAGCTTTTTCTCTTTCAATACAAAATCTCCTGCTTCAGCTCTGTGTATAGTTTCGGTCCATGTTCCAGGACATGTAGTAGACGTCTCTTTACTTCGTTATACACATATTTTTTGGTCATAAAGTTGTGCAGTTGCAAAGGATCAGTCATTCCAAAAGGGTTTTCTTGCTGCTGCACGGCATGAAATGAAGAAGACTGTCAACATGTTTATTAAAATGTTCCCCTCTATTTCCCACAAGTTTGTGGCAAGGAACAGTTTCACGATGGTCCATTAATTTTGAATTTGTCATCTCTCTGAAAACATTGTAAGTAGAAAGGACTTTATGGTAAACTAGCTGCCATTGAGCAACATATTCACTTTTTTTTTGTAACTCTTTTTATTGTAATAAAAAACATGGAAAAACAAACAAGGCAATAAAACAATAATACAATACCCGGGCGTGCGCTCAAGGAGGACGGGAGGTGCATAGCAATACGATACAGGAGTTATTTGACACAGATGAGGGTGCTGGAGGTAGGGAACACAAAGTCGAGAACAAAAACGCTACACAACACCAGGAATGTTGGGTCAGGGGGACTGGGGAGGATTAGGTATCTCCATGAGGGGGGGGCGTACATATGTCTCCCCGGTATGAGTTCCATTGGCTCCAAATGTACCCCCATTTCCTGGGCCTACCTCGTGCCACATACACAGTCTTCTCCCTAAACATGCACCAGTCCATGTTCTCCTTCCAAGCCGCAACCGTGGGGGCCTCTGGGAACCCCACAGCTGTGCAATGTCTCTCTTAGCAATCATATTACCAAGGGTCGCCCATCGTGTCTGTGACACATCATAGTCATTCGGCTCCCATACATTCAACAAACACCGTCGGGCCTCAGGCAACATCGCAACACCCGTTACCTCATTCATCACCTCATGTATGTGATTCCAGAAAAGCACCATCTCAGGACATTCCCAAATTATGTGGAGAAAGGTATCAAGCAGACCACAACCGCGCTTACATAATCCCTCCGTCGAATAACCCATACGAATCAAGCGGGGGCCGGTAACATAAATCCGATGTAAGACCTGAAGCTGGACAAGGCGGAGACGGGCCGGGATCGTGACCTCCTTGGGTGAGGATATCGCCGATTGCCAGTCCTCGTCGTCTAATTCTATACCATCTGCAATCCAGACCGCCCTGAGGTGCTCGAGCAAGCTCGAGCGATCATTGATCATTTTCTTGTAGATCAGAGAAGTGATGCTATCTGGCACATGACCATCTAGTATACGATCTTCGAGGGGGGAGGATTCCGGAATGTCGCTACCCACAGGAAAGACCGAACTCAGCACGTGGTGGATCTGGGCATAGCGGAAGAATTCCCTATCACTTAGTTTGTATTCCGTCTGCAGTTCTACGAAAGTCTTTATCCTGCCCTTAACCCAGAGATCACCCACTTTACAGATACCAATCATATCCCATTTCTCGAATCCTTTCATCCTCCACAGGCAACCTAATCTCGCAGATGCATAAAGCGGAGTCACACGGGTCAGTCGATCTCTCTAGCCCATGGCCGCAGTCTCACAATGCCACACTCGTACTGCTATCTTAGTGGGTCCCGAAAGCTGTGGTCGAGAAGATCCAGAATAGAGCGCCCTGTTATAATCGCCGCCCGGTAGTAGCCATTTATCCATTTCAAATGCTGGATTCAATGCCGGGCCATACATCCCATGGTTGATTGCTGCAAGCTGGGAAGCCCAATAATATCGCCTGATATCCGGAAGTGCGATACCGCCGTCATACCAGGGAAGTGTTAACTTTGAAAGAGCGATACGCGAACGCCCGTCCCATACCAACTGCCTCTGTAAAGTCTCCACCTCTCGGAAGTACCTCGCCGGAATTACGTCAAGTGTATTCTGGAGTGCATATAAAAACCGCGGCAAGGACATCATTTTAAAAAGAGCTGCTCGCCCCAGAGGCGATAACGGCAACTTGCACCAACCCACCACGTCTGATCGTAAACGTTGAAGCGGAGGAAGCAGATTACGCTCGTAGCGAACCGCTGGGTCCAATGTAATAAAGACTCCCAGATATTTAAAACCCGTCTGTGTCACCTGGATAGGACATCCACGCGGCAGGAGGGGGACGCCGCCGTTGAGCACGTATATGTGAGACTTAGTCCAGATAATGACGAGGCCGGAGTTTCTTCCGAACGAATTAAGCACATCAAATAATACATTCAACGATTTTTGAGGCGACGTGAGGTACAACAAAATATCGTCCGCATAGAGCGATATGCGGTCCTCAAAGTCCGGAGTCCATTGTATGCCTCTCATCAAGGGCTCCCACCGTATCCAGGCAGCAAGAGGTTCCAAGGCAAGGGCAAAGAGAAGTGGAGACAGCGGGCAACCCTGCCGCGTACCTCTCCCAAGAACAAAGGGCCCGGAGACCCGGTCGTTTACCACAACCTGTGCCAATGGTTCCTCATACAGAAGTTTTACCCAACTAATGAATCCAGGGCCAAAACCAAATTTTGCAAGAGCAGCCCAGAGATATGGCCATTCGATTGTATCAAAGGCCATCGCGGCGTCCAAGGACGCCAAGATGGCCGGTTCACGCAGCGACGTCGCCCTCGCAAGAACACCATGCAAGCGCCGCAAATTCAATGCTGTGTTGCGATGTGGAATGAAACCAGACTGATCCGGATGGATTAGGTCACTGACTACCTTTATCAGGCGGTTTGCGAGCAACTTAGCTAGAATCTTAGGTTCAGCATTAAGGAGCGAGATAGGCCTGTAGGACGCACAGCGGTCCCGTGGCTTCCCCTCCTTATGAATCACCACAATGGTCGCAAGACGCTGATCACGAGGAAGGGAGCCAGTTTCTCGCGATGCTAAGAACATATCACGGAGATACGGTGCTAGCGTGTCAGGGTGCAACTTGTAAAGTTCGATGGGAAGACCATTAGGGCTCATAGCTTTCCCGGAGCGAATAGAGCGGATAGCGAGAGCAACCTCGTCAACCGAGGGCGCAGCATCCATCAAGTCCCTGTCTGACTCCGACAAACGAGGCAACGCAATATCTCGTAGCAACAAATGAGAGTCTTCCTCGGGTCTGTTAGACACTGGGGAATACACATCCCGAAAATATTCAGCAAAGCACTCAACAAAGTCAACAGGGTCAGTCACTCGCGTGCCATCAGGTCTCTCAATCACTAGAACCACATGACTTGCCCTCTCCTTTCTGTCTAGCCAAGCAATCAGTTTCCCAACCTTGTCGCCCACATCATACAGTCGTCCCTGCTGCTCTCTACCCATCGTTTTAGCTGCATCGGTAACTAGGGTCTTATACTCAAGTTGCTTGAGACTGAGAACATGAAGCGCATCTCAGGTAACACTCCGCTCCAAAGCACTTTCCAACTCAGTAATTTCAGTCTCAAGGCGGACAACTGCCTCATTCCTGCTTTTCTTAGCGCACCCAATTAACGACAGTGCCTGTCCCCGGATGACCGTCTTAAATGCTTCCCACAGTGAGACAGGAGAGGACACAGACCCCACATTCTCAGCAAAGTACAGATCCAAAGACTTAATCAGTTCAGTACGGGTTTTAGGGTTGTGGAGGTACCATGGATTAATCGGGGCCACTCTTCCCTTAGCACCCACATTCATATTTATCTGAAACCACAGAGGGTAGTGGTCCGATATGCCTCTAGCCAGATGTCAGATCTCCCCAATTGACGAGGACTGGGCAGCCGGTATCAGAACATAGTCCAATCTAGAAAGACTACCATGTGCACCCGAGTGGAAAGTGTACTGTGTCTGTCCTGGATGCATCAATCTCCAACAGTCTACGAGTCCCAGTGCTTCCAAGAAACCACCCAACCAAGACTGTGCTCTCGTAAAGGTCCCTGGGGGGTAGCAATCCTCCCTCCCGGAGAGAACTGAGTTGAAGTCTCCACCCAGTATCAGGACACCATTCGGGAGCCCCAAAACTACTCGTCCCAAATCTGCAAAAGTAGTGGTCTGTAAGCCAGGTGGGATGTACACCGAGAGCAACGAAATAGTTTTCCCCTCCCACCTACCAGTGAGAGCAACATAACGCCCCCTAGTATCCAGAACTATGTCATCGATTTCCAGGGGAAGAGAGTTCCTGACCAATATACCCATCCCTCTAGAACTAGTGGTGAACCCAGAATGTGCAGCGAGACGATATCCCCACCTGTTCATAGCGTAGCAAGCGTTTCCAATCAAGTGAGTCTCTTGCAGTAACACTACATCAGGGGAGAGGCGTCGCAACATTTGCAAGACCACCCCCCTCTTTATCCGGTCTCCCAACCCATTTACATTCCAGCATATTAGCCTCAGCCCCCTACCCCCCATCCAGACCTTTGATGATCTCCCACCTCATGATGAACACAACACCCAGGTCCAAAGTTGAAACAGTCCGTTGCCTTGAAAAAGAAAGAAAATGGAACACTCCCACCATACTTCCCCCCTCCCCCGACAATACCCCAGTACAACTCCCCCCACCCTGCACCCTTGCGTAGACTCAAAAGCCACCCCAACTTGCAGTGTGCCTGTCGCCCTAGCAAAAACGAATCTACACAAAGAAACCCAGAGGAGGAAAGGGTCCCTCTCTCCCCCGCCACCTCCGGGTGTGTGCTTCAAAGCATACGATCACAAAAGTCAGCAAGCAACAGTTGTCTATTGTACTCATTGTCCGGAGGTCGGGTTCCATCGCTCATTCTTGTTCCAACAGGCCCCGTCAGCTCCACCTGAATGTTCCGTACGATCGCGTCGGGTAGGCAACGTATCCAGCCAGTCACTCACCCCCTCGGGGCGAGGTAGGCAACGTATCCAGCCAGTCACTCACCCCCTCGGGGCGATCCAAAAAGAGTGTCCGGTCATCATACTCAACACGCAAACGGGCCGGGAAAAGCATCGCATACTTCAAGTCCATATCTCTAAGTCGCCTCTTCACCCCCTGAAATCCCATCCTTTGCCTCTGGATGGATTGGGAGAAGTCCGGGTAGAAGTTCACCGTGGTGTTTTCAAACTGCATAGGGCCGCCCATCCGTGAAGCCTGCAAAATGGCGTCTCTGTCCCTGAAATTAAAAATTCTGGCGATGATCGGCCACGGGGGGAACCCCGGCTTCGCCTTCCCTCCCGGCACTCTGTGTGCACGTTCGACCTCAAATAATTTACTCAGTCCCTTGGGGGTGAGGTGATTGAGGATGAGGTCTTCGACAAGGAGATCAGTGGTCAGTGTTCCAGAGTTTTCAGGGACCCCAATAATACGTACGTTATTGCGCCTTGCACGACCCTCAAAATCCTCCAGTCGACGAGCAAAGAAATCGTTGGCGGATCTCAAATTGCAAACCTCTGTCTGCAAGTCGGACATATCCGTCGTGAGGCTGGAGGTCTTCAGGTCTAGAGATTTGACCTTCTCATTAGTCTTCGCCAAATCCGTTCTGATGAGATTAACGTCGATGGCCACTGTGTCAAGCTTCAGGGCCAGGGCCTCGTACTGCTGGTCGATGGATGTCTTGATGCTAGCAATGGCGCCCATGACGTCTTGCAGTGTAAAATCCGCCGACACAGTAGGGTCGTCAGTTGCCTCCTCCCGGACTCTGGGTGTACCACCGGGGGACCCTCTGGGTTGGGTGTAACGATCCATAACATTTGTTTGAGTTGCACCCCCCCGGAATGCGGTGTTGACTTTCCATTTCTCACCATCGGGCTTGCCTGTCATGGTGGGCTGTGTGCCCCGGAGGGGCGCCTGAGATCTGGTCCAAATGGCTCCTCAGAATTCACCCAGGGGTCACCAAAGGCAAATTCAAGCCAGTGTATTTCCGCAGCCACGCACTTGTTGTTCCCAGGCCTATATGGAAGTCACGGGATCCAGTAGCGCCCAGCGTCGGTCCCGGTGAAGAACAATGCCAGTTAGCAAAAACGAAACCGAAAGCCAACTCCGGGCCGTGGCCTGGACCCCCCTAGCCGGTGTTGTTGAATTACTGCCTGGGCACAGTAACAACTCGAGGCCCGGGTGTCTCCACGGGGTAGGCCGCAAAGGTTCAGGATGTCGTAGCTTAGGAACCCGAAGTCCAAATCAATTTCTGAAAGCAGCTATTATATCAGCTGGGCCGCGTCATCAATAACCCATCTTCGTATTCAGGATATAGTTCAGGATAGATGCGGGAGGCGGCGAGGGTCTCGGGAGCCCTGTGCTCACGCTGCCATCTCGGATGCACGCGAAGCTCCTCCAACATATTCACTTTTATGTGTCTGAACAACAATTCCCTTGGAGCTTTTCTATAATCTCTGGATCATCAGTTCCAGTTTCATATCTGGAGCCACAGCACTGAACCTTCCTTCTCTGACTTTCACCACAAAAGTCTTTGAAAACATTTTCTTTAGAGGTATGGTTTTCCATCTCTTGCTTCTTCGCTCTTTCCAAATACCAGGACCTATATCTCAGGTAGTTTTTGCAATCAAATTTGCAAAACACAGTTTTCAGTGACTCCACAGTCTTCACGTGCAGTGCCCACTCACCTTCCCGATCAGCATGTACCCAGTTTTTCACAGGAGCTATCATTTGTAAAACATTTCCCCAGTACTTGCAAAGTTCTGATTTTACTTCATATTCTTTGACAAACTCCACAAACTTGGTTTTCAGATTTTGAATTACCTGGCTTTGCATTATGTCTTTTAAATGAAGTGCACTCTGTGCCTTGTATATTTCGGAGATAAGATATGCTAAATCTAATTTGTCATTGTTATTCCAGAAAGCATTCAAATGCAATGCTTCTATAGCTTCAGATATGATGAGCATACCTTGTAACGAATAAACATAATGAGTTCCGCTCATTACTGACTGGACAGTTTTTATTCCAAAGTTTTCAGCCCCAATATGTGCATCATCTATGCCACATTCACTGAGATAATTTCCTGCACAACACAACACAACTTTTGTCATGTTGAAAATGCCCATCATTGCGTAAAGATCATCAAATTGTACTGGATTGCTTATAAAAAAAATGTCAGCTACAATATGGAAAACACCTTCATCGCAGAAAATTGACAGTATAGGCTGGTCTTCAATCTGAGCACGCACATTTTGGATTTTTTTAGAGCTGTGTACTGTTGCATAGTTTGTGTCTGGAGATAGTATTACTGGTAAAAACTGAACGTTCTTCAGTGGGATGGTATTCTGGGAGATCAGAGCATGAAATCTAGCCCGCAGAGGAACTGGCTTTTCTTCATCGGTCAGTCCACATCGAATAAGTGATATGAAAAAGTCAGCTAAATCAGCTGTGCGGGCTAAAACATCAGGTAGAAAAAGATCCATGACTTCAGCCACTTTGAAACTTTCTGGTAGACTGGAACGTGTTAATGGCTTGTAATGATTTTGCACATGTTTAATTTTTTTTTATTTGAAAGGCTTTACATAGCGCGAACAAGACCCATCAGGGTATCAGAGCGCTGTACATTGAGGTTGAGAAGTTGCGCTGGTCAAGAGGGAAAAAAGAAATCATAGAGACAGAGGAGGATACATCACATGCCCATTACAGAAAATAATAGAGATAAGTGTAGTTATAACAGATGCCCATTGCATGGTAGATAAGTTGGTCAATGCTGTGGACGGAATAAAGTTGGCTTGCAAGATTACAGGTCTATTGTCGCAGGTGGCTATTCAGGACCAATCCTTTGACTTCTCTTTAAATGCATTGGCCGAAGGGTCCGGTCTAATATGGGGAGAGAGAGCATTCCATATTCTTGGAGCAAGACCAGAGAAGTCGAGGTTGTAGGTTCTCTGTTTTGTTTTTTACTTTGGTGGCTTTAACAGTAGAGTGTTTGAGCTTCTTAGGGCTTGATTCCCACCAGATAGTTCAAGCTTATTTACCAAGTAAGTGGGAGTGTTCTGATGCAGCACTGTGTGTGTTAAGTAGACTATCTAGTACCTGTTCCTTACACTGAGTGACAGCCAGTTGAGTTGGTTTAGATCTGGTGTGATGTGAACACGTTTTCTGGATCCCATGATGAGCCTGGCCGCAGTGTTTAAAGGGGCCAGTTTAGCTTTGGGTAGCCTGGCAAGGGTCATGATGCTGTAGTCGAAACGGGAGATAACTAGGAACTGGACCGCTAGTTGCAAGTCTGCAGGCGGCAGGTATGGTTTGATTTTCCTTAAAGTGTAGAGTTGGTGATTAGCTCCTCTTGTTGTTGCACTGATGTGGTCCTGCATATTCAGGAATTTGTCCAAAGTTATGCCTAATGATCTAGTTGAGTCAACAATGTGTGGGGTGCAATTGAGCACTGTTGGTTGTTTGAGCTAATCTTGAATGGGGGCAGGATGATTGTGGGGGGCCAGCAGGAGGAATTCTATCTTGAGGGTATTCGGCATAAGGTGGTTATGAGATGGTCACTGTTGACTTGTCAGAAGAGCAGAGTTGATAGTATTAATGTCATCTGCTGAAGACATTTTCAAGTACAAATGAGTATCATCTGCTTACATGCGATAGTGTATGTTTGTGGTTGACTTTGATTCTTTGCGTTCTATTTTGAAGGAATGAAGCAAACCAATTTATGACTGGACCCGATAACCCCATCCTTTTTTCAAGAAGTTCAATCAAGTTGTCATATTTGACCATGTCAAGCGCAGATGAAAGATCAAGCAGTATAAGTAGTGAAATTTCACTCTGGTCAAGTAGCCTAAGGGCATCATCATCAATGTGGGTTACAGTAGATTCGGCATTATGTCTAGATCAGAAGCCTGATTGGCATTGGTCTAGCAGCTGAAACTTTTCAATGTGATTGCAGAGTTTTGGGTGTACACACATTTCAAGTAGTTTGGCTAAAGTCATGATATTGGAGATAGGACAGAAGTTGTTAGGATCAGATAAATCTGCTTGTGGCTTCTTTGGGATGGGGTGTCTTGTCCGATCTTGAGGCAATATGGGATCAGGCCTAGCATGAGAGATTCATGTACAGTCTAGACCAGAGAGGAAAAATGGAAGAGGAAAGCTCTTTGAAGAACTTGATGGGCAAAGGATCTTTGAAATGATTTGAAGGTTTTAATGATGCTATGATGTTGAGCAGTTCTTTGTCATCCAGTAGTATGAAGGTATTCCATGAAGCATAATTTTTTGGAATGTTATCCACCGGTCCTGCCAGTACGGAGCTCGCCCAAAGAAGTCTTGGAGAGGGAGAGGATTGGGCTGGATTCTGCGTGTCAGGGAAGGATCGTTGCAGTTCTAGTTCGATCTTCCTTGTCTTCCATAAATTGTGAAGAGAACTCCTCACCACTTGGGAGTGAGTCCTTGAGTGCGGAGACTTGATTGGTAGAGTGGTTCGCTTGTTGTTTGATGGTTTCAAAGAGTTTTTTTGGTCTGTTTTTGGCTTTATCAAGCTGAGCCTTAAAGTGATCAGTTTTGGCTCAACAGATATGTTTGTTATAGGCACTTCTTGTCATCTTTAACTGCTTGAGGCTAGTTATGGAAGGAGAGTTTCACCAAGACCTTTCAGAAAGCCTTAGTTTATGTCGTTCCTCGTTAAGGGAGCTATTAAACCAAGGTTTTGAATGTTTGCTGGAAATCCTGTTGAGCTTCATAGGAGCAAGCAAGTCCAAAATACCCATCATGGAATGAATGTAGTGATCACTGAGTTCATCCAGATTTGTTGTGTTGGGGGGAGAAGATTATTGCTCATGCAGGCAGGAACCTTTACATTGGTGTTTCTCAAATCTATAGACCATTGGTTGGTCTTACGCGGTTGTACTTGTCTAAACAGCACTCTTTCCAGGATGAGAAAAGAGATCAGGAAATGGTCAGACTAGTTGCATGGTGATATGTTATTCAGTTGTATGATGATGTCTTTGGCTATGATTAGATCTAGGGTGGCACCCTTGTTATGTGTAGGACTATTGCTTGATTGTATGAAGTTAAGGTTAGAGAGGATAGCCTTGAAGGTGCGTAGTAAAGGGTCATTATTGTCGTTCCACTGTAAGTTGTAGTCCCCGAGGAAGATATGGTTAGGGAGTTGATCAGAGTTAACTGAAATGGTTGCCATTATTTGTTCGATTGCAACAAAAGATTGTCTCCAGGGGGGTGATATTTCATGTGGGGTGTGCATACTAACTTGTCATTGTTCAGGATTTCGATTTCCAGGTTTTCGCACAAGGACATCGGGCTGATTGTGCATGTCTCAAGTAGATATTGGTCCGATAGATGCAAGCGATGCCACCCCCTATTTTAACTGGTCAATCAAGTCTCATGATGTCAAGGGGAAGTAAGATGTCCTATATTGGTGTAGAGGAGTCATTGAGCCAAGTTTCAGTTAATATCAGGAGGTCTAAATCTTGCACGAGTATTAGGTCTGCAATATCCGCTGCATATCTTATCGCCGATCTGCAGTTAATGAGCATCAATTTGATGTGAGATTTGGTTACAACACTTTCAGGGTGAGATATGTGTACAGTTCGTAAGTTTTCCTTGTACATAGATCTGAGACTGACAGTGGATTCTCTAAACGGATTGGAGGGAATAGTTTGGATATTGAAAGTTGAGGGAGAAGGGTCAAGAGGCGCATCTTTGTAGGATAATGGCAGGGAGTGAATGTCTGCATCTGTCAAGTGATCTGTAATCCTATGTGGCCAGCAGTGGATATTGGGATATGGTCGTGAAATCAAGTCTGTGTTCATTGGTATTTCCATGGATGAGATTTCCTTCTGGTTGTGTTTGCTCATTGCAGGGAGGGTAGGTTGGTTAGTTTTTGAGGGGGAACTGAGATCCCACAACTTCTCTATTTTTGACGAGCAGTGTAATATGTTCTGGAGGCCCTCTTTCACTAGCTGAAGATCCTTCTTGATGTCAGCCAGCTTATCCTCAATTGAGGGCGGGTTGGATGTAGTGTGACTAGTTATGGGGTAGGCTGTATATATTTGAGATTCCTCAGGGGGGAGAGGAGGTGAAAAGGTTGGAATTCTCATAAGGCAGGGGGTAAGGAGTGGGCGAGGTAATGGGCGATTGCGGGTTAGTGGATGGTGTAATGAGGTGGGGAGAGGAAGAGGTGTCAGAATATTTCCTTCACTAGACATATGAGTTGAGGCAACTTTGAGGTTTGAGGGTTGGAAGGCAGGTTGTGAGGATAGTGCTCACTCGGGGCAAATTATGTGTGGATAAGGGGTAGTTAGTAGACCTAAAGTTCTCCAGTTTGTTATTGTTGAGAGCTACAGTGGGTGGTTATTGTGATTCAATGCCATAATTGTGGAGGGTGCCAGAGGGTTCGATAAGTTGGTGTTCAGGCAGATTTTAGGTGTTAATTAAGGCTTTGGTTTGACCACTGAGTATTCGTCATTGGTGCAGGGGGGTTGATCATGTTGATTTATTGTAAGTGATGAAGCTGAGATGGAGAGGTTGGAACTAGTAGCTGAAGGTGGGGGATCCACTGTAGTAGCCATTGAGTTTTTGATCCTCAAAAAGAATTTGTCAAACAGCTCCAGGTGTCGATCTAATGCTTGTATAAGAATGTTCCCGTTGTTGTATAGTGATATTGCAAGATCAGCTTTGAAGACTGATGAGGGTATAATGGATAGTCTGAAACCGTGAGGTATTTTCCTTACTGGTTTGGCTCTCAGCATAAAGATAAAGGCTCTTCTCCATTGGGATCTCCTGTTAGTGAAGAAGATTAGTTCATTAACAACGATGCCTTTAGATGTACAGAAGTAGGCATCCAAGACCAGCGTTTCTGGGTGCCGTTTAAGTAGGTTATGTTTAAAGTTTCTAGCAGCATTTTTCAACAGGTTAGGGGGTAAACACTCTAATAAGCATTGTGCTTCACCAGTGACAGCAGGTCTTCGTTGTGGCTTGTGATCTTAGGAGCCAGGGCCGGACTGTGAACCACAACCGGCCCTGGCAAAGTGCTCCGCCGCCCCCCCCTCCCCTCTCTCGGGGGGTTGGAGGTGCCGCCGAGCTCTTTGCCGGGGCTGCTTTTCAGCCGATTTTTGGACAGGGCCGAAATCGGCCCTGTAATAAAAACGGCCCCCAGGGGCCCAAAACCGGCCCCCACCCGTGCGGCGCACCGGGGGATTGCCCGGTGCCCGCTATGGCCAGTCCTGCCCTGTTAGGAGCCATGGTGAAGAGGGCAACAACAGAGAGAATTAGAAGCTGGGTAAGGGTTTTCTAGGGCCAATTATATGGAAGTTGAATGTTACTCCAATATTTATAATTACGTCAAGGTCTTCAGAATCAGATGCCCTGTTTTAAATGCAAATTATATTCTGAATTAGAATATGAATATTTAGTAAATGACTTAATAATTTAGTGCATAAGGGAGCCTGTGGAGGTTCAATGGGAGAGCCTGGTAAAAAGATTGGAAGTGCAGAAATGTCATTCCAAGATGACTGCTTCCATGACCTAATAGGTAAGAAGTCCTATGCAAGGTGAACATGCCATAGTCCTTCTTAACTTACCGTGAATTTCTTGGGCTGAAATTGATAGTCTTATGTCTATTTTTAAATGAGCTGGTCCTACCTCAGCTTAGTAGCCTGGGTCTTTCTAGGGCTAGAAGAGTCCTTTGTCTATTTTGTGTAGAATGGTCGTATTCCCATCCTGTGGCAGGGGCCCATGGATCAGGGCTGTAGAGATCAACTCACCAGATGGGCGCAATGACTAATCTAACAGCACACAAAACACAGTTCAGGCAAATCACAAAGCGCACCTGCATAGAAGCCTGCCAGCCGATCTAAAATCCATTTTCCCTGAGTGATTAGGTCATGTCTGTAACACCCTGCACGACACACATAGAATGGATAGGCAGGGCGAGATGCATCCAAAAGCCCAAATGCCTCCTGTAAGGCGCTAATGCAGACTGGGTGAAGTTTGCTCATCCTTGGTAGCACTGCAAGGAACACAGGCAGAAAGAATTCACGCTCCCACGCTCACAGTGACTCTGCCCTAGAAGCTTCACAGTGAACTCCCTCACGGTGGGTTCCTGTGTATGGACCTAACCCGCTCACCAGCGCCCTCGGCACCCTAGGAGCCGATCCAGTGCCTTGCTTCTCTCCTGGATTGGTGTAGCGGATGATCGATGAGGTGTTGGCGGGTCAAGGGGGCGGGAGGGGGATCTCTGCTCATCGCATGCCTCTCTGCCTAGAAGGCAAGGAACTACTGCAAGGTCAAATGACCACTGCAGTATCATACGCCCTCTACGCCTTCCCCGTCCCGACTCGCCACTCCCAAATGACAATCACGGAGGCAGGCACACTTCCCTAGCCAGGTCAGCCAGAGTTGTCCTCAAGGTGTTCAACATGAACAGTTCCTGGCTGCGTTTTCAGGCTTCACCATGCCCCAGAACAATATCCATGTCTTAGACCTGGACCTCCACTTCAACCTCGCCTGTAGGACTGCATCCGATTCCGGCGTTGGAGTGTATCATGACTCGTACCTGGTGAAACCCATCTATCTCGGTGAGTAATGTTTGAAGTGAATACCATTACACACTCTAGCATGAAGTCTGTAAGCATGGTAAGCAGCAGAAGGGTGGATGGCAGGGATTAAGGGAGGATTTTCACTGGTTTGTGATCCGAATCCCTGGAGCTCCCTTTCCCTGCTCCGTCCTGGCAGCCATCTTCCCCAATGTTGGCAAGGCAGTTAGGTTATAAGTTTGCAGCTTAGTTTGTTTATGCCTACAGCTGACACAGCCTGTTTTCCAGCACTTTGTTGGTACGGTCTTGCAAAAGGCACCATGGCAGTATCATGTATGCTGGATGTTCCAGACAAAGAAGAGCTGTTTTCAAAATCAAAATGATCAAGAGCAGCAATTGTAAATCCTTTCCTGGTAAAGTGACTTGGAAGTGGTGCGCTGTCGGATTCACAAGATTTTACAGTATGAGCTCCTAACATAACTTGTTGATACACAAATCCTATTCATTGAAGTGATTAGCTCTCTACTTTTGCACTTATCATAGATTGCGTGGGCAGACATCATGTGAAGCGAACTTCTCTTTTTGCCCTGTCCTAATGCATAAAACATAATTTGGAAAAGACAGTACATTTGCGCAGCATAAGCCTGTCAGTTCATGGCATTGTCTTCCACTTCTTCAATTAAATCTTCAAAGTCATCATCAATGTTGTTTGCTTCCGTTCTGAACTCAAGAATTTTAGTTTGTAACAGTTTTGCTTTGCAGATATTAAACAATGATGTAAAAAATGTTAAGTCAACATTAGGCATTTTGTTGACTCCTATGATTTACGGAGCTCTGTGGCATCACAAAATTTGTCATTAAGTCCAAAATCTAAATCTTTCAGGACATTTCTTAAAATGGTCCCTGCTTATTCTACTGCATCCTGTGATCTTATTTTGGCAGCAAGAGCTTCAGGTGTCAAATCATAAGTGGCTCAATCTGTTTGTTAGACTGACATAAACAAATTCTGTCATTGTACATTTTCGGGAAACACCCATTACAATGCAGTCATTACATCGCACTGCTTTTATAACCAACTGGTACAACACAACTGCATTTACAACGCAAGCCATTACAACGCATGGTACTGCAATGCATGCCATTACAATGCATGCCATTACATTGCATTATAAGGTAAGTATTGGAGATGTTTTAGTTTTAGGGTGGGTATGGGTTTTAGGATAGTAATTTTCACCCCTACACTACCCAACACTTTTCCTACTGTTGCACTCACTGGAGTGGGAACTGTAATTTTTACCCGTACATTATCCAACACTTACCCTACTGTTGCACTCACTGGAGTGGGAATAGTAATTTTTAACCTAACACTATCCAACACTTATCCTACTGTTGCCTTAAAAAGTTTTATGCATTGTAATGGTATGTGTTGTAATGGTATGCGTTGGAATGGAATGTGTTGTAATGGTAATTTTTAAAAATGTGTTGTAATGGCATGCGTTGTAAAATCATGCAATGTAATGGTAGTTGCGATGTAAAAATCATTTTGTAAAAGCATGCAATGTAATTGTTTGTGTTGTAACATCATATATTCTACATTTTCACCCGAAAAATCTTAATACTCACCTAAACCCTAAAATTCCCTTGCCACCCAAAAACCCATACCCACCGAAACCCTAAAGCTTCCCTTGCCTCTCAAAAACCCATTCCCACCCTAAACTTTAAAACTACTCTTGCCACTCAAACCCACATACCCACCCTAAACCCTAAAATTGCCCTTGCCAACCAAAACCCCATACCCACCCTAAACCCCAAAATTATACTTGCCACCCAAAAAACAAAACCCACCCTAAAGCCTAAAACTCCCCACACACGGAAAAACCTAAAACTACACTTGGTGCCCTAAACCCATACCCACCCTAAACCCTAAATTTCCCTTGCTACCCAAAAACCCACACCCACTCTGAACCCTAAAATTACCATTGCTACCCAGAAATCTATATCCACCCTAAACCATAACAATTCCATTGACACCCAAAAACCCATGTACACCCTAAAATTAACCTTGCCATCCAAAAACCCATACTCTCCCTAAACCCTAAAATTACCCTCGCCACCCAAAAACCAATACCCATCCTGAACCCCAAACATTAAGCTTGCCACCCAAAAATCCATACGCACCCTAGACCCTAAAAATTCCCTTGCCACCCAAAAACCCATACCCACCCTGAACCCTAAAATTACTGTTGCCCCCCAAAAACCCATACCCATCCTAAACCCTAAAAAAAAGTTTCCCACACACCCCGATACTTCCAAAACAATAGCTGAAGTGAGTGGGCCATTAGTTTTGAAAATGTCTTGAAGATTTGTCAGATGGTGCCAAGATATTGGCAAAACAAAAAACACTTTTTGAATAGAAACAAGCTCCTAACTATAACTACCTACTGTCCAGGAGGTAATATATATGTATATATATATATATATATATATCCAACAAATTGCAGAGATCCATTTGGAAGCAGCCACACACGAACTCCGTAGTGAACTCCTTTATTTCGAAAACTTGCCAGCAGGGTTACAAAGGTGACGCTCTTCAAACTAGTCAGCTGCCAAATGCATTTCGAGAGCAAAGGCTCTTTTCGTCAGTGGCAAATTCATCACCTGCTGGAACTCTCCCCCTTTGTAATCAGTCCCCGCCCCCTGGGCGTTGGCAATCAGTGGCGTTTCTGGGATCTGTAGTCCGCGTATCAGGTAGGGTGTTCCCAGCGAAATGGATGCAAATTAAAACCAAGTGGATATGAAGGCACATCTCAATTGTCCTCCTGCCTTGCTTTATAGTTCTTGATGGAGTGTTCAAGGGGCTACCCCTGCAGTGCCCCCAGAGACGTTCGCGTCCACTTTCCCTCCAAAGTGAAGAGGGCTGGCTCTGTGACAACAGCGGGCTGCATTCCACGACCGGGCGGCCGTATAAATCCAACAAATTGCAGAGACCCATTTGGAAGCAGCCACACACGAACTCCGTAGTGAACGCCTTTATTTCAAAAACTTGCCAGCAGGGTTACAAAGGTGACGCTCTTCAAATTAGTCATCTGCCAAATGCATTTCGAGAGCAAAGGCTCTCTTCGTCAGTGGCAAATTCATCAACTGCTGGAACTCTCCCCCTTTGTAATCAGTCCCCGCCCCCTGGGCGTTGGCAATCAGTGGCGTTTCTGGGATCTGTAGTCCTTGTATCAGGTAGGGTGTTCCCAGCGAAATGGATGCAAATTAAAACCAAGTGGATATGAAGGCACATCTCAATTGTCCTCCTGCCTTGCTTTATAGTTCTTGATGGAGTGTTCAAGGGGCTACCCCTGCAGTGCCCCCAGAGACGTTCGCGTCCACTTTCCCTCCAAAGTGAAGAGGGCTGGCTCTGTGACAACAGCGGGCTGCATTCCACGACCGGGCAGCCGGATAAATCCAACAAATTGCAGAGACCCATTTGGAAGCAGCCACACACGAACTCCGTAGTGAACTCCTTTATTTCAAAAACTTGCCAGCAGGGTTACAAAGGTGACGCTCTTCAAACTAGTCAGCTGCCAAATGCATTTCGAGAGCAAAGGCTCTCTTTGTCAGTGGCAAATTCATCACCTGCTGGAACTCTCCCCCTTTGTAATCAGTCCCCATCCCCTGGGCGTTGGCAATCAGTGGCGTTTCTGGGATCTGTAGTCCTCGTATCAGGTAGGGTGTTCCCAGCGAAATGGATGCAAATTAAAACCAAGTGGATATGAAGGCACATCTCAATTGTCCGCCTGCCTTGCTTTATAGTTCTTGATGGAGTGTTCAAGGGGCTAGTCCTGCAGTACTCCCAGAGACGTTCGTGTCCACTTTCCCTCCAAAGTGAAGAGGGCTGGCTCTGTGACAACAGCGGGCTTCATTCCACGACCGGGCGGCCGGGGTGCCTTCATATCCACTTGGTTTTAATTTGCATCCATTTCGCTGGGAACACCCTACCTGATACGAGGACTACAGATCCCAGAAGCGCCACTAATTGCCAACGCCCAGGGGGCGGGGACTGATTACAAAGGGGAGAGTTCCAGCAGGTGATGAATTTGCCACTGACGAAGAGAGCCTTTGCTCTCGAAATGCATTTGGCAGCTGACTAGTTTGAAGAGCGTCACCTTTGTAACCCTGCTGGCAAGTTTTTGAAATAAAGGAGTTCACTACGGAGTTCGTGTGTGGCTGCTTCCAAATGGGTCTCTGCAATTTGTTGGATATATATATATATATATATATGAAGTCATTTTTTTTCACACAGCAGTTGGCCACATCCACCGAATGGGGGAGAGGAAGGTCAGCAAGTGTGAGACTCACTCAATATTTGTGAAGGTAAATCCTGAGCAATCGTCATGATTCAAAAGCCTGCATACAACGTGCTTGTTTCTTGACATTTTAATGGCAACGCATTTCAACATTTCCAGGTCTTCATCACAGCCCAAGGCCCAAGGCCATGACGAAGACACGGAAAGGTTGAAACACATTGCCATTAAAATTTGGCCACGGTGTAATAATAATGCGTAGTGACAGTCCCGCTGTGTGGTGCTATGGCCTCTTCCCCATTCTTTGGTTTATAGTGGCAGTGAAAGATTTTTGGAGACAATTCTCTGAGACCTAGTGCTAGAAATTTTTAAGGCATGGGCAAAGTGGCAAATTGCTCTTGGCAGAAAATAATAAGGTTCCTCCTGAAGATGTGACCTTTCTCTCTCTGTATTTTAGATGTATCTGTTCCACTAGCCCGTCCTCTCACTCTCTGTCTGCCTACTGTTGTAAACTATGTACTTGCATTACTCTATGGTCTTTATTGTACTCTATGTCTCTTTCCCCAGTTCTAGAATTGTTATGTGATTGTGGACTCCAGGTTCTGCTAGGACAGTTGGTTGACTGGTCAGCAGGCGCTGGATCCTTCTCTGCTGTGCTTAAGAATAAACCCTCTTATTCACCTCAATTGGTTTATGGCGTTTACTTACAACATTTTGGCGACTTGTGCCTGCTGATTCCTGACTTCTTCCGTCTTCCAAGGCACCTTGAAGCAGTTTCCAGTCGGAGCACTGTTTGGCAGTTGGACCTAGCAACAACGAACCCAGTAATGCCTTAATATCTCATAGAGTGAGATTTCTGACATCGGAAACCATCTCGGCGGAATCGGCGGAATTCAAAGCTATTTCCAATATTTTAAGGAAGTTATACTCGGCTCACCTGTGAGTACTGCTGTTTCTTAGCAACCAGTTTGAATCTCCTGCTCTCCATTTTCTCTCCTGTACTCGAGCCAGCGAGCGTGACTCAGAGCGAGTGTCTGACGTTTTGATTCAGCGTAAAGACTTCCTCTGTGTGCCAAGCCTCGTTTTCATTTTCCGGCCATTTTCAGTACGATTGTTTCTTCGGCCTGTACCTCATCTCACCCGGAAGTGGCAAACGTGCGTGTCAAGCCTCACTTTAGTCCGGCGGCCATTTTAAAGGAACTTTATCAACAGTTTTTGCTGAGTTTTACCGATCTCCTCACTTTCAATCGGGGATCAGTTTCGCCTGTGAAAGATTACTGTTCACTGACAAGAGAGGTATTTACAATTAATTTTATTTTACTTGTTTACCTTTATTTAAAATGGCAATGGCACAGAATGTAAATATAACGCTCCCTCCACCATTTTTAAATGAACCAGGAAATCCTCCTGCGCAGTGGGAGGATTGGTTCATTATGTTCGACAATTATTTGGAGGCAATTGATGGTCAGGAGTTTTCTTCAAAGAGGAAAAAGGCCATTTTGTTGAGTACACTTGGGAAGGAGGGACAAAGAATCTTTAGATTTTTACCAATTGCCCTACAGGCAAATGGTGAAGCGATTCCTGATCTCTACAAGGAAGCCATTTCCAGGTTGGAAGTTAAGTTTTCTAAAGAGGAGAATCTTGTGATGCATCGATATAAGTTTTATACCCAAAAACAGAGATCTGAAGAGAATATTGATGACTTTGTTACCCGTCTGAGGGAATTATCAATAAAGTGCAAGTTTGGAACAATGGCTGAAGAGCTCATACGAGATCAGCTTATAGTGCAGTGTAGCAGCCGCAAGATTCAAGAAAGACTCTGGGCGGCCAAAAACCCTACACTCAAAGTTGCCATTGAACTTGCGCAAGTTATTGAGGAGTCTGAGAAATGCATCAGAGTTATTGAAAACTCCAAGAAAAAGCAGTCAGATCAGGAAGTGTCTGTAGTTTCGGATAGAGATGGAGAATCTGATTCTCATTTTTGTTCAGATGATTCCATTGCTGTCATCAAGAATAAGTTCAAGACTTTTCCTAAGAAGCAAATTTTGCAATAGATGTGGCAGCAATTCGCATTCCTCGGAGGCCAGGTTTTGTTTTGCAGCAAACAAAGAGTGTTTGAAATGCGGAAGACTTGGACATTTTTCAAAGATGTGCAAAGCAAAGAACAAACAAAAAGTTGCCGTTGTGGAAGAGTACTCTTATGACAGTTCCTCTGTTGGAGAAAGGATGTTGGTGGTTTGTGACTCTGATGTTGCTAATGTTAGTGATCAAAGACTGAATAGACCTAAAGCTATGTTTACCATAGATGGGCGAGAGGTTTTGCTGATGGTTGACACTGAATCCCGTCATACTATCATTCCTCAGTCAACGTTTAGAAAGCTTTGGTCTGACAAACCTTTGCTCAAGAGTGATATATCTCGTAAGGGATTTCAAGGAGAAGCCATAGACATTGTTGGTTATTTTGAATCTAGCATTGTTTTAAAAAAAAAGGTTCACAATTGGAAAAATGTACGTGTCTCTTGATGGTCCACCCATTTTGGGGTGGGTTCACCAATATGACCTGTATATCATCATAAACCCAAGGGCTCCTGATCAAGTCATGGTTCTGGAGGATGATTCTGTTGATATGATTCTGAGTGAGTTTGATTCCGTCTTCAGAAGTGAATTGGGCGAGCTTAAGGGCTATTCCCATATGATAAAGATGAAAGAGGGTTGTGTACCCATCCAACACAAGCTCAGAAGGATTCCCCTCGCTATTAGGGGTGAGGTGAAAGAGTTGTTGGAGGAAATGCTGCAGAGTGGGGTCATTGAACCTGTAGAAGGATCACCGTGGGTTTCTCCGGTGGTTATTTCTAAAAAATCGGATGGCAGGTTGCGCTTCTGTGTTGACCTCAGGTCTGTG
Source organism: Lissotriton helveticus (assembly GCF_964261635.1). Lineage (NCBI taxonomy): Eukaryota > Metazoa > Chordata > Amphibia > Caudata > Salamandridae > Lissotriton > Lissotriton helveticus. The sequence continues at coordinate 144,506,243 of NC_136071.1, forward strand.
AACAAGTGTGTGGTTGCCGATATTTTTCCCCTCCCAAACATTGGTGAATTGGTGTCTATACTTGAGGGTGCAAAATATTTCTCTAAGCTTGATCTTAAGAGCGCTTACCATCAGGTTAAACTACATGATACTTGCAAACATATCACCTCTTTCATCACCACGGAAGGTGTTTTTCAGTTCACACGTTTACCTTTTGGGTTGATTTCGGCGGCTAGTGTATTTCAGCGTATGGTTCATGAGTTGTTCTAGGGGCTGAAAAAAGTTGTCTACTTTCAAGATGATATTCTTGTTTTTGGTAGTTCTGTTTCTGAGCACAATAAGATACTCAGACAAGTGTTACATAGGATTGGCGATGCTGGTCTTACTTTACGCAAGGAGAAGTGTGCTTTTCTTGTTCAACAGATTGAGTATCTTGGGCATGAGATTTCTGTTGATGGCATTAAGCCTAAGAAGGATTTGTTGTTAGCTATGAGGTCAGCTCCTCACCCAACTGATAAGGATCAGTTGAGGTCCTTTATGGGCCTTATAGAATACTATTCTAAATTTGTTAGCAACTTCTCAGAGAAAACCATTTATTTGAGAATTTTGCTCAAGAAGGGGTGCAAATTTGTTTGGGGTTCTAAACAAGAATCAGCTTTTGTCTTGGTTAAGAATGAAATTTGCAAGGCTGGTGTCTTAGCCCCTTTTGACACTAGACTTACTTCTATTCTTATGGTTGACGCGAGTGCGTTTGGTCTGGGTGCCATTCTGGTCCAGAAACATGGTCATCTTGAACGTCCTGTTGCTTTCGCTTCTAAAACTTTGTCTGATGCTGAGAAGAATTATAGTGTCATCGAGAAGGAGGCCTTAGCTGTTGTTTGGGGTGCACATTACTTTCGCACTTACCTTTGGGGAATCAACTTTGTTATCAAAACGGACCACAAGCCTTTGCTTAGGATTCTTGCTCCTGGTGGTGCTGTTAGAGGTTCTCCTAGGTTGGCCAGATTAGCAGCCAAGTTTCAAGATTTTCACTTTCAGGTTGAACATATTCAAGGTTGGAGGAATCTCCAAGCTGATTGTTTTTCTAGGTTGCCTTTGAAGTCTACGGAGTCTGATGTTCTTCTTGATCTGTTGGATGAAAGTGTTGCTTGGGTGCAAGATGTTGTTTCTTTTGGTGTTGGTTCTTTCTCGCATCAGGAATGGATTGATGCCATGGGAAGTGATGAGGTTCTCAAGGACGTTGTTAGATTGCTCAAGGATGGTTCTAGGAGAGAGAGCTGTGTGCAGGTTTCTGTTCGTCTTTATGTCAAGATTTTGGACGAATTGTCTACTTGTGGGGATGACATTATTTTGCGCAATGACAAGTTTGTTCCGCCTTGTAGTCTCAGGCGCAAACTTTTTGATATTGCCCATGAGGGGCATCTTGGTCAGACCCTGACTCAACAGAGGCTCAAATCAAATTTCTGGTGGCCTGGTATGGATGCGCAGGTTGCTTTGTGGGTTGAACAATGTGGTATGTGCAAGGAAGGAGAAAAACGTTTGAAAGTGGCTGTTGGCACTAGCATGGGTGAGATTGTTTGTCCTGGTGTGCCGTGGCATACCATATGCTTGGATTTCATTGGACCCATGTCTGAGCTTAGTCTGCATCAGCGTTTTGCCATCGTTTGTGTTGATGTTTTTTCTAAGTGGATAGTTGTCAAATTTGTTAAGGATATCACCACTTAGACCACTATTTTGTTTCTGAAGTCTTTGTTTCATTCTGAGGGTTTTCCCAGTGTTATTGTTACCGACAATGGGACCCAATTGGTCTCACAGAAAATGCAATCTTTTCTTTCTCACTCTGGTGTGTCCCATCATCGTTCTTCACTTTATAACCCTCAGGGAAACGGAATGTGTGAGAGGGTCAATAGGTTGGTGAAGGGAACAATTCAACTGGCTGTCTCTGGTGGTGGTTGTGTGTCTGATCTTGTTCAGGAAATGGTGTGTGCCCATCGTACGACTGTCCATGGGAATTCCACGAAATCTCCTTTTGAAATTTTGCGTGAGAGGCCTCCTGGCTCAAAGCTTGTTCCTTTTTGGTTCAAGCAACTTTTGAGTAGTGGTGATCTTGCTAATTCCAAACTTGTTTTGCCTTCTCCCACTGTGGGTAGTAAGATTTCAAAAGGGGATTTGGTCAAAGTTAAACCGGGGAGGTGTGCTAAAGGTTTAACAACATTTCGGGGGCCTTTTTCTGTTAAAAAGGTTTTCCCCAATTATGTTCTCCTTGAGAATGGGGAGAAATGGAATTTGAGGCGGGTTGCTGTTTATCAGAAATGTGGGCAAACTTCTTTTCAACCTTTTTCTGATGCCTCTGTTCCTGTTTCTCGCAATTCTTTTTCTGTTCCTTCCAATGAGGAGGGTGGTAGTGGTTACATGTTCTTATCCTAAGAGTGTCTTCCTTCTTCTTCCTCTTCTGACAGGTTTTGTTTCGGAGGTGGTGATGCATCGGATTCTGGTTCCTCTGCTTTTCGAGGTTCCCCTGCTTTTCAAGGCACCACCATTGATTCTTCTCCTTCCCTTCCTCCTCCTCTTTCCACTTCTAGAGTTTCAAGGTACCCATAAACCACCTACTTATCTGAATGATTATCTTTGCAATTGATTTGTTTTCTTTCCTTTTTGTTGTTTGGTTTATAAAGATGGGAGATGTGTTGTAAACTATGTACTTGCATTACTCTATGGTCTTTATTGTACTCTATGTCTCTTTCCCCAGTTCTAGAATTGTTATGTGATTGTGGACTCCAGGTTCTGCTAGGACAGTTGGTTGACTGGTCAGCAGGCGCTGGGTCCTTCTCTGCTGTGCTTAAGAATACACCCTCTTTTTCACCTCAATTGGTTGATGGCGTTTACTTACAACACCTACCTCAACCTTCGGCTCTGTCTCTCTCCACCCAGTGTCATTGTGAGGCTTTGGGGCGAGACAAGGTAGGACACATATCAGCAGTTTTTGTGTGGCACGGTTTCTGAAAATGTAATATGTAAATCAATATGGTTTGCAATCACAAGGGCATGATTTACCATAAAATCTGTAATAAAATTCAAAGTTTTTCATAACATTGGGTCACAAAATATGTCTTGCCTGGGGAAACAAAAAACATTAAGAAGTCCTTCATGCTCATGCTGTAACTGGGGAATCAGATGCCACGGCATCGTATACACCCATTCTCGGGCTGTTTGTGGTAGCGAAATGAGGTTTGGTAATTGGGAGAGGGCACTCCCAACTTATCGTAATGGAGAAGAAAAGCAACTGTGATCCCAGTGATGGAATAGTCTGCCTAAAATCAAAATGTAAATGTGCATATTTACAAGCCCCTAGCGCCACCACAACTTCACCTTATTTACAAGGCAGTGTTAAGCCTTAACATGGCTTAACGCTGCCTCGTAAATAAGGCCCCCTTTTACGCTAAGGCAATGGGTGTTGCTGTGGGCGTTCCACTGCAACACCCATTGATTTTGACGCTGCCTCATATTTACAACGGTGGCGTAAATATGGGGCGGTGCCAAAATGAAGACCAGGGAAAACCTGGTCTTACCTAGGCAAAATGAGGAGAAATGTTTAATTTCTCCTCAGTTTTGCTGATTCCATGTGCACTGCATTGTGCAGCACATATGGAAACAGCTAAACGTCTTTGATTGTTTATTTGCAGGAAGGTGTACCTTTCTGCACATAAACAATCACAAAATAAAATTATGTTTTGCAATTTGTATGTGTGCTGCATTAAGCAGTACACATACAAGTTTCAAATCACCATTGCAGATTGTTTACATGCAGTAAGGGACACCTTCCTGCACATAAAAATCACTCCTCTCAACGCAGGCACCCTTGCACTATGATGCAAGGATACCTGCGTTGGCGCTAGGCAGCTACATTTAGCGCAAGCGCAGGGGGTAACACAGGGCTATACCATATTCTTGTAAATATGGTGAAGGCCTGCATTTCTAAAGTGACTGGGGCGTGTTGTTAGCCTTCTTAGCTTAACGACATGCCTTGCCACTTTTCTTTGTAAATATGCCTCAAAGTGTGAAGCACCATGCAAACAAGCAGTGTCCGGGAGTGAGTGGCCCAAAGAAGCCAATGCGTGAAGTGAACTGTGTATTTTTTATTGTGATCAATCCCAGACTGTCTTTATCTTAATGTGTTCTGTAAAGCTCTCACAACCTACCCATTTGGTTTGGGGTCAAGGCACAATTTTTCTCTTTTGGGTTATAAATTGGTTTGTAATTGTGGCAGAACATGGAGGCAATCTGGATAGCGTTGAATACAATAGGAATTGAAAAAGTAAAAATAGAATAAATGCTGGGGGATGTTAATGAGGAGGTTTAGGGCCAGATGTAGGTCGGTCGGTAATGGCCGAAAATCGGTATTTTCGGCCGTTACCGACCGGTATTTCAGAAATGGTATGTAGGGGCATTATTTTACAGAATCGGTAAATTTACCGAATCGGTAAATTTACCGATTCTGTAAAATACCGAATCGGTATTTTTACCGATTCGGTAAATCTGAGATGTAGGTGGGACTCTTCTGAGTCCCACAAGCCTTACCGAATCGGTATTTTACCATCAAATCCAATTTGATGGTAAAATACCGATTCCGGTGTGCATGCACATGTGTGCATGCACACCTATGCCACATGACAGGCAGACCTGCCCTTAGGGCATGTATGCCTGCCACATGGCACCCAAGCCTGTTTTGGGGGGGCCAGAGGGTGTCAAAGTGACACCCCCTGCACCCTTGTGAAAATCGGTATTTACCGATTCGGTAAATACCGAATCGGTAATGCCCATTCATTCCTATGGGCTTCAAAGCCCATAGGAATGAATGGGCATTACCGATTCGGTATTTACTGAATCGGTAAATACCGAATTGTTCCGATTCGGTATTCCAGCACATCTGGAATACCTACATCTCCACCCCTCTGATTTACCGATTCGTAATTACCGAATCGGTAAAATTCGGTAATTAAGAATCGGTAAATCAATTCTACCTACATCTGGCCCCAGGTCTTGAATCTAAGGCGTCCAAGTTACCATTATCCCTCTATTTGTGACAATGAATGAAATGGAAAGGTTGACAGGGGAGACAGTGAATATGGTGTGTGGTTGAGAAGCAAATGGAATTGCCTAGATGCCAGAGATTTAACAAAGACTTGAGGAGCATAAGCCAGAAAGTTAAGTTGTGTAGAAATGTTGGGCATTGAGCTACCGTCTGGGACTGCAGCTACCCACCATGAGATTTTTCACATTCGATAGTTAAAAATAAATTAAAAATGCTCAAGGTGGATCAGTTTGTTGCTGGATGGTTTTCTTTTGTGTGAGATAATCATTATAAGACAACAGTCACTTGTTCAATTGGTTTTCAGTAGGTACTGTATCATGAAGACCAGTGTAGTTGTAATGTTTAAACCCCATCATATTCTAAGCGCAGGCTGTATCTGAAGGATCACTGACTAAGCTATTACTCCAGTGCAGTCCACCTCCAGTTTGAGGGAGCAGTGGATAATGCACTGTTTTTAAGGGCAGGAGTGGAAACAGCATTTACAATACGGACAGAACAACAAATTCCATTACCATGCTTGCCTTTATCACGCATATGCCTTTACCACGCATGTATTAAGGTGGTAAAGGCATATGTGTGGCAAAGGAAGTCAGAGCTCTAGATTAGGAGCGAATGAGCAGGGGTGGGAGGTCTTGGAACAGGAACAGGAAGGATTGGGATGTGGCTTAGTGAGTTGGACTGGGGTGGGGGTTTTGGGCTTATGGCGGGGATTGGGGTAGTTTTTAAGGCTGGGGCTGGGATTTAGGGCCCAGGGTGGTGGGGGGGTCGGGGGAGTTTTTAGGGCTGGGTATTAGGGCACTGGGTGGGGGAGTCTTTAGGGCTGTGGTCGGGGTTATTTTTAGGGCTGGGGGCCAGGTTCAGGGCTCAGGGTCATTTTTTAGGGCTGGGCCAGTTTTAGGGCTCAGGGCCTGGGGCTAGGTGTGTTTAGGGCTGGGGTCGGGGTCATTTTCGGGCCTATGGGCCAGGTTTTAGGGCTCAGGATGATCGGCTGGGATGTAATCTAAACTATGCATATCCATTTACCAATCAAGGGGCAGATTTATGAAGGCCTTGCGCCGCCGGTGCGTCACTTTTTCCCATGTTAAAAATGACGCACCGGCGGCGCAAGGCCTTCATAAATCTGCCCCCAAGTCTTTACTATGACATTTGTTGTGAAGGCATGCGTGGTAAAGACGCGGTCTTGGTAAAGATCGCGTTGTTGAGGCATGTGATAAAATCGCATGCGTTTTCAATCATAGATACAACCGTGCCAGGGCAGAAATATCACCTTCTCCCAACACTCCTCTCATATCTTTGAGAACAATAGACCGGTTTGTGGCCAAAATCTTCTAAAACAAACCAAGTGGTGGCACAGTATGTCCCTGTAAAAGAGCCCTTTACTCTGGGCTACTTGAAAAATGTAATTAGGTGAATGCGGTGTTTGCTGCCTGCATAAATATTTATCTGCTGAGCTCGCCACATAATCCATCATCATTTGCACAATTTATTTTAAGTTTTCAAGTTTCAAAACTTGAAACTTGACATTGTTTTAACAAAAAATTGCTTTTAGGCTGACATACATGAAAAGTTATTACCTTTGCTTCTCACAGAGTGCACTGCCATGCCAGATACTTGCACAAGTTAGGTCATGATTGTTGTATTCAGCCACTAAAGGCAGTTTAACTCCAGCATTTTAAAACATTATATTTAAAATATCAAGGTAGGTAGGTAAAATATCAAAAAAGTCATACAGTGATGCCTACAAATGTGTATCATAACAGAGAATAATTTACTTTTTTTGCCACATAGGTTCCCCATAACAGATTGAATTAATAAATTCTCCACTGCTGCATAATTTCAGTGGTTCTCCCCAAAACTGCCTATTATTTACGCTGGTTTAATTTGTACAACACATATGGCAGAAGCTTCAAGGCAATAGAACATTAGGTAAAATGTACTCTAAGCAGAAGACGAAAAAAGAATGGTACCGAACAAACAGTCATGTTTCAACAATCTTTTTAATTCTCAGAAGATAATATACATTCAGAGTGGGAAGTAGTTTCATTATCTGGAATTGGCACATGAAAAATTGGGGTCTTGAAACAATTCTCAAAAGGGGGGGCTGCCTTCAATGTTACGAAGCAAAACCAAAGGGGATGATGGACGGAGTGTTGAACATTGCAATCGCTCACCCTCAGTTAAATGATCTGGATTTAATCCATCATCATTCTTTAGCTCACTCTGTCACCCCAGTTCAGACATGGCCATATGCAAATCAGTCTGACCCTGTGCCTCATGGGAACAGTCCAAGCCCAACTGCCAAGCCATGTCTTCCCTGGACCAGAAACAAGCATCCTGGGACCGGTATCTGGCTAATCAGCCGTCATCAGCCAGGCTAGCTTGAGTCCAGTGGCAAAGTGAGCAAGGGACCCACGTCTGGGCATACCCTGACAACTTAGGGTGAACAAAGCAAAACCAAAGGGGATGATAGACGGAGTGGTGAACATTGCAAGCACTCACCCCCAGTCAACTGATCTGGGTTTAATCCATCATCATTCTTTAGCTCACTCCTCCACCCCAGTTTAGACATGGCCATATGCAAATCAGTCTGACTGTGTGCCTCATGGGAACAGTCCAGCCTTCAATGTTACATCACTGAATACATAGGGTTTGTGAAAAATACAAGCTTCACACAAAGAAGAAATATAGCAAATAGGTTAGGCCTTGGTTTTGTGCACAGCTCAGTTAAACTGATACAGTAATGTTCGAAGTCACCCTCATCATCTCCTTCTGGGGTTGGTAATCGTGAAGCAGGGTTTAGTGTGTTACATCTCCGAATGGAAACATTGTCAGCTGCTAAGATGATTCTGTCATAGAGGGTTAGGCTAATATATGTCAAATGCTGAGTTCTGGTGCGAGTCATGAGGATTCCAAATGAGGGCAGTACGGTAAGGCTAACCACTGCAACTGCTTTGAGACAACCATGCAATGCTGCGGCCACTGGATCAAGAGTAGATGAAAAATAGCCGATGGGACACTTGGTATCTCCATGGGCTTGTTTTGGTACAGAAAATGCACACCCATATATTTTGTGACAAAAGAAATCCTTTGCATAGTCTGGCATTCCAAGAGCAGGTACACTGCTTAGCAAATTTTTGAGCTCCTGGATGGCTTCCATCATTTTTTGGTACCCGGCCATTGATATCAGCAAGCATCAACCTTATCAAAGGCTTTGCCACCAAGAAAAGGTTTGGATTCCATTGTTGACAGTAGCCAACCATGCCAGAAAACATCCTCAAATCACTCTGAGTAGTTGGAAACATCATTTTAAGAACTGTCTCTAAATGTTTGTGAGACATTGGCCTCACTCCTTTTGCTATTTGAGTCCCAGATATATGACTTCCCACTCACAGTATTGCAGCTTCTTGGATGAGGCCTTATGCCCGTTTTCAGCCAAATGGTTGAGTAATGCAACAGTGTCCTGTTTGCAAGTTTCTTTGGTCATTGAGGCAATCAGGAGATCATCTATGTATTAGATTAGTGTCGAGATGCATGGCAGCTGAATGGACTCCATGCTCTTTTTAAGAATCTGGTTGAAGTAGGATGGGCTCTCTGTGTTATGCCTAGCCACTCACCTGAACACCAGGTTGTTCCTCTTTTGAAAAAGACTGTTCTCCAATCCCTCTGAAAGTCAAATGAAGTGGCAAGAAGTAATCACAATTGCCAGTCCACTAGCTCCCATTGGCAAAGGTGATTGGATTGAAAGACAAGAGAGAGGGAGACTGGAATCTGACTGATTTCTTCTGATGCTGGAATTGGATTGTCTCTCGGGAAAATTCTGACCTCTGGAATGTTGGGTCTTTTCAGGAAGATTCTGAACTATTCGCAGTATCAGCTAAAAAGAAAATCACAAGCAGCAATGATTAAATAATAATTCCCTGAGTCCATTATATAATACCTTAAACTTATGGAAATCCTACCAGGTTCATTTGCAACAATACACACTCTCTCAGGGGTGGTGTCAATCAGCTAAGAAAGTTAGCACCAAAGTTCTTCAGCTATGAGTTCTAAAACATAAATGCAAAAGTTTAAGTTCAGTTTTCTAATGCCTTTTGTTATTTAATTCTAATCAATTTACAAACTTGAAAGCTTTTACCGTGTTCTCCTTTGCGTTGCTAGGCAACGTTTTCTAACCTCTTGTTTCTCTTTCTTTTTTGCAGGATGGAATTCTCCAGACAGGAAGATGCGTCGGAAGGAAGACGGGGGAACACCAGGGGCTGGCCCAGAACTCGCGGGAAAGAAACATGAAGGACGCAATGGGAGAAGCCGTCGGAGAAGCACCGGAGCTTGACTGGAGTCAGGTAAGAGCCAGGAATAAATGAGGCTAAGCAAAAAATGTTTTACGGGTGCAGTTTAAATATCCTCGCACTCCGTTAGCTTCCTTATTCACTTGTGCATGTTTTCGGTAGTTAACACGTGACTTATGGTCGAGATTTTCTGCAGTTTTCAGGCATAGGGTTGAGAAACGTGAGCTGAGTCATTGGTTAACTCAATGTGGGTTTTACCGCATGTGATTTGCAGAAAAACTCACATTGTATATTGTGCAATCTGTATTGACTACTTGTACGAACAATAAAACACAATGCATCCTAAGTTTAATCACGATGTGTACAATAAAATAAATAACTTTCTTCTGATTATACTGCAAGTCTCAAGATTACTTTAGACAAACATAGTCAAATATGTGACGTATTTCTGCTGCCCATAACAGTCCCCCCCTCCAAAGACCTTCTAATGGGGCAAGGTTTCTCTGGATGTACAGCATAAAAATGCTGAATCAATCTAGGAGCATGTATATGATTTTCTGGTTCCCAAGTTCTTTCTGAGGCATCATAACCCGTCCAGTCTATTAAATAATGCAATCGACCATTAATTCTTTTTCCATCTAGAATACGGAGTACTTCAAATTCAAGGTGGTCTCCTATAACAACTAGTGGTGGTGGGTCATGCTTTCTTGTTAACTGATGATATGTTTTTAAGAGAGATACATGGAATACTGGATGTATGGAACAGTCAACTGGTAATTGTAACTGAACAGAAACTGGATTCAAAATGTTGTGGATTGGGAATACACAGATACATTTTGGTTGTGATTTCTTAGGACCTACTAATTGAATATTCCGAGTTGACAGCCAAACCAAATCTCCAACTTTATAGGATGGTTCTGGTGTCTGATGTTTGTTAGTGTTAATTTAAGTACAAACCTTATTTTGGGCTAAACTAATTTTGGCTTTGTCCTGCAAAGTGTGTAGCAACCTTAAGCTGTCAGAAACTGATGGCATTATCTTGGGTTGAATAGGTAACAAGGTAGGAAGGAAACGAGGAAGAAAAACAGTTAAAAAGAAAAAAGGAGAACAACTTAATGCTGAATGCACACTATTGTTATATGAGAATTCAGCTAAAGGAAGAGCTGGATACCATTGTGACGTTGTAATGGATGTTAGACAATGTAAGCTTTGCTCAAGATATTGATTAACTTTTTTGGTCTGGTGGTCAGTCTGAGGATGGAATGCAGACGATAATGCTACTTCAATACCTAATTGTGCACATAAGGTTTTCCAAAACTTAGAAGTGAAACGAGGATTGCGGTCGGAAATTATTTTACTAGGAAGACCATGGAGTTTTACAATATGCTGTAGAAAAATGTCACTGAATCCTGAAGCAGTGGGTAATTTCTTTACTTGAATAAAATGACTCATTTTTGAAAGCATGTCAACTACTACCAGAATGGTTGTCTAATTATTGGATTTAGGCAAATCGGTAATTAAATCTAAACTAATTGTCTGCCATGGTGTTGAAGGAATTGGTAACGGTTGCAATAATCCCGCTGGGGCTATGTGTCGCAATTTATTACGTGAACAGATTGGACATGTCTTGATGTAGTCTTGAACATCCATCCTGATATTGTCCCACCAAAAATTTCTTAGACATAATTTCATAGTCTTATTCATTGGAGTGTGTCCAGCTATGCTAGAGTCATAATTCCTTTTGATGACTTGTTGTCTTAGGATATCTTGTGGGATGTGAAGTTTATCATTGAGAAAAAAAAACATCATGAGTTGAATTTCCTTTTTTACGTAACCATTTTTGCTGATTGATTTTTTGAGAACCTTTCTTGACTTCTGATAGAAAATTGTCAGCCTGAGTGGCTGCTGCTACTAACTTCTTAGGTGGTATGATACTTTGAAGTGGGAGTTGTTCTTCTCTATGATCCTTTTCTTTTAGTCAAAGTAGGGTATCAGACAAAATCTATTTCACTGAAAAAATGCAACCAACGCATTTGTCTATGAGTAAGGGCCTTTACTGAGGTAGAAAATTGTAGATTTATATGGTCTGTGAAAATGGTGATGGTATGTTTTGCTCCTAATAGGTGATGTCTCCATTCTAAGAATTCAGCTTTAATAGCTGAAAGTTTGCGGTCCGCCACAGTATAGTTTTGTTCAACCTACAACAATTTTCGTGAATAGTAAGCTATAGGGTGTAAGTGACGTGTGCTTGGATTTTTTTGCAACAAGACTCCTCCTAAGGTATTTTGAGAAGCATCTGCTTCCACAAAATACGGTTGATCTGGATCAGGATGAATTAGGATTGGGGTTGTAGTAAATGCTTTTTTCAAGGTTTGGAAGGCCTACTCTGCATCTGTGATCCAATGAAAAAACGGTCCTTTTTGTAGTAATTGCGTAATCGGAGTTACTATTTCAGAGAAATTGTGAATGAATCGTCTATAACAGTTTGCAAATCCAAGGACTCCTTGTACCTCCTTTACAGACGTGGGTGAAGACTATTTCAGAATGGCCTCTACTTTCTTAGGCTCCATAGTTATACCTTCTGGTGAGAGCCAATATCCTAGAAACTCCACTGATTTAACGTGGAAAGCACATTTTTCCAACTTGGCATATAAGGAAATTTTTCTGAGTCTCTGTAATACAGATCGGACATGATGTATATGTTCTTTCTCTGATTTAGAAAAGATTAATATATCGTCTATATAGAAGATAACGCAAATGTCCAGAAAATCATGAATCACTTCATTTATGAAATACTGAAACGCCGCCGGGGCATTACAAAGCCCAAACAGCCTGACAGTATATTCGAATAGGCCAAATATTGTACGGAAGGCAGTCTTCCATTTGTCTCCTTCTTTTATACAAGTTAGATGATAAGCACCACAAAGATCCAGTTTTGTATATATTATAGAGCCTTTCATTTGATTTAGGAGAACTGGAATCAGTGATAATGGATAACTATTTTTTATGGTAGCCTTATTTATTGCACGATAATCTATTCATGCCCTTAAATCTCCAGGTTTTTTTACTACAAAAAAAGTGGCAACGAAACAGGGGATGTTGAATACCTGATTAATCCAGTTTCCAATAATCCAAACAGGTACTTTTTCAAATACTGTGTCGCTGGTTCGGTAAGTGCATAAATTGTGCTGATGGTAAAACTGCGTTAGGTAATAAATCTATTCTGCAGTCATAAACCCTGTGCGGTGGTAACTGCGTGGCCTGAACAGGGTCAAAAACTTCAGCAAAGTCTTCATATTCTTTAGGTTACTGAGATGGACTCGTTATTGGAGGAGAAACCGTAGTTTAAGTACAAGCACAGAATAAAGGAGTACTTGGGTCTTGTGCTTCTTGGTAACAATGAGTCTTACAATAAGATAAATCTAAGGTAATGGTTCTTTTTATCCAATCTATTTTTGGGTTATGTAATTCTAACCACGGTACCCCTAAAAATGTAGGTGTGTCAATAAGGTCAAATACAGTTTCTTCAGTATGACCATTTTCACTAACCAATGTTAACAGTACAGTGTGGAATCTAATCAATCCTGACGAAAGAGCTGACCCATCCACTGCTCTAACAGGTTCAGGTTCGGGTTTAGTTACTTGTGGAACTCCCAGTTGTATTGCTAAACATAAATCAAGAAAATTTCTGGTAGCAACAGAATCAATTAAAACAGAAAGACAATGTATTTGTGTGCAGAAATGATAAAAGTAATTCTAATGGTCATGTGTTTTAGAATATGATTTATCACATTAGTGACATATTGTGCGATTTGAACTTCCGTTCCTCCCGGTGGGACGACCTCTGATCCCTTTAAGATAATTTGTTTTCCGACTCAAAAGTTGTCTTTTCAGTGCTTGGGATAATGTTCTTCTTTTTTGGGTTTAAGTGACACTCTTTAGCAAAATGTCCTGCTTTGACACGATATAGACATACATTTCCTTTTCTTTGTATTTCTTTTTTTTCTGATAGGGGATCCTTTATTCTTCCTATTTGCATAGGTTCTACGCTATTCTGTTCATCATCAGTATCTTTTTTCTCAGTTTTTACTATGACTAACCTGGATTCTTCACGTGGTCTTTTGTTTTTCCTTTCTCCTAGTCTATGATCTACTTTCACAACAATATCAAAGTGTAATCCTCGGGTAAGTCTACAATGTGTGCTAAAGAGTCTTTTAACTCATCTCTGAGCCGGCGATCAAATAAAGATGTACGTTCTTCTTCTGGTCAATGGGTTTCAGAAATCAATCTATTGAAGTTATTAATATAAGTTAAAAGGTCTTTAGATCATTGTCGCAAGTTCAATAATTCGTTATCACTCGATTGAATGAAAACGTGTTTGGCAAAAAGACGAGAAATAGCATCTTTAAATGCAGAAAAATTATGTAACAGAGGGTCATTATTGTCTATTAACGGTATTGCCCAATTCGCTGCTACACCACCTAGAGAGGAAATAATAAAGGCGGTTTTGGTGGTATCTGTGTTAACAATCTATGGTTTGCATAAGAAATGCAATTGGCATTGACTCATAAATGATGCTAAACGACTACTATCCCCAGTAAATCGTTCTGGATTGGCTAAAGGGACTGGATTCGGTGAAACTACTGTAACCTGAAGATTTTGATCAGAGCGCTGACTAGAAGTACCAGAAGGAGTAAAGGTTGTTGGACCAAACTTGGGTGGCATTAGAATTGTAGGAGCATCTGATGCCCTTGGGTCTCTCCATTGAGTGAATTCTGTTTTTGTTCTAGTAACTTACTCTCTAAGTGTGTGATTTTCATGTCTAAACTGTTTCATTTCCTCCATTAATCTATGAATTATTTCAGTCAAATGTGCAGCGTCAGGGGAAGGTTGGTCGAATTCCATGATAGTCTCACTCAAAAGAGGAACAAGTATGTATTGTTGCTTAGCCTTCTGTTATGCCTAGCCACTCACCTGAACACCAGGTTGTTCCTCTTTTGAAAAAGACTGTTCTCCAATCCCTCTGAAAGTCAAATGAAGTGGCAAGAAGTAATCACAATTGCCAGTCCACTAGCTCCCAGTGGGAAGGGGGATTGGATTGAGAGACAAGAGAGAGAGAGAGACTGGAATCTGTCTAATTTCTTCGGCTGCTTGAATTGCATTCTCTGAAAATTCTGACCTCTGGAATGTTGGATCTTTTCAGGAAATTTCTGAACTATTTTCAATGTCAGTTAAAAATAAAAACACAAGCAGTCACAATTAAATAATAATTTCCTGAGTCATTATATAATACCTTTAACATATGAAAATCCTATCAGGTTCATTTGCAACAATACACACTCTCTCATGGGGTGGTGTCAATCAGCTAGGAAAGTTAGCACCAACGTTCTCCAGCTATGAGTTCTAAAACATAAATGTAAAAGTTTAAGTTGAGTTTTCTAATGCCTTTTTTTATTTAATTCTAAACATTTTACAACAAAATTATTTTCATACCTGACAGGTGCTTTTCCAGCAGGTGTATTATTTAGGACGATCTAGAAATAAAAAGTAAATGATCACAATTGAAAATATAACAAACAACTGATCTATTACACCTGAATAATGGTAGTTCATTTGGTTTCCTTAATGCACCCACTTGCTTTTGTTTGAGTCACAAACTCCTAAATACCGTGTGCATAATCATTCTTATTGTGATCCTCGCATTCAGAATATAATCTTCCTATAAAATGTTCACCAAGTCTGTACAGTTTTTCTGGTTAATCAAATGCGGGCGGAAAGTTCTTTCCAAAAGTTAGAGCGATATCTAACCTGAAGTTTAAGTTTACTGCATAGCACAGAAACATGAAAGCTTTTACCGTGTTGTCCTTTGCGTTGCTAGGCAACATTTTCTAACCTCTTCTTTCTCTTTCTTTTTTGCAGGATGGAAGTCTCCAGTCTGAGGAAGATGCGTCGGAAGGAAGACGGAGGAACACCAGGGACAGGAACTCGCGGGAAAGAAACAGGAAGGACACAATGGGAGAAGCCTTTGGATAAGCACCAGAACTCAACTGGAGTCAGGTAAGAGGCATGAATAAACGAGCAAAGCAAGCAATGCTTTATGTGTGCGGTTTAAATACCCTCGCACTCCGTTAGGTTCCTCATTCACTTGTGCCCAGTTTTGGCAGTTGACACGTGTCCTTGTATTACCTATTGAGATTTTCTGCAGTTTTCAGGCATAGGGTTGAGAAACGTGAGCCGAGTCATTGGTTAGCTCAACGTGGGTTTCACCTCGTGTGATTTCCAGAACAATTCACACTGCATATTGTCCAATCCGTATTGCCTACTTGTATGAATGGTAAAACTCAATGCATCGTAAGTTTAATCACGATTTGTACAATAAAATAAATACCGTTCTTCTGATTATACTGCAAGTCTCAAGATTACTTTAGACAAACATTGTCAAATATGTGACTTATATTTCTGCTGCCCATAACACTCTGTGTACCTTTGTGGGGCACAACATTACATGAGGGTCTTCTCTTGGATCCACAACATGAAGACAAACTGCCTCTCTTCTTGCAATGGGACCAAGAAGAATGCTTGACAAAGATCAATGATCGTAAACCACTCCTCTTCTGGACTGATTTGGAATGGAATCACAGCAGGGTTCAGTATTGTGGAGTTGCATGGGCTTCCAATAACTTCCTTCAGGTTACCATGTTCTATCATGTTCTCAATGATGGGAGTGATCAATGCAATGGCTTCTGGGGTCAAGTTGTATGAGCATGTCTGGGGTAAACAGCATTTGCCCTAAGGGCAATCTTTAGAGCCTTGGCATCCTTGATCAACCCAGTTACCTTACTGCTGTAATCCAGACCTCTTCCTTGACTATCTCCCTCAAGTCTACTGGCAAGTCCTCAGTAGTGAAGAACGGGTACAGCCTGAAGACAGGCTTTGATGGCTGTAACTTGAACTTGGCATCAGCCGTTTGGGTCTTAATTCCTAACCCGTCCTGTCTGCAATATATAACACAGTTGAGTTTGCAGAGAAGGTCTGGGCTGAAAAAGGTTTAAAGAACTGGAATCAGAGATTAGAAACTGATGTTTCTCCTTATTGTTTCCTATCTTTACTGTAACTTGGGCAGTAGTTTGGTAAGTCAACAGCTGATTTGCGATACTACAATTTGGACCTATTTGCCCAGGAGGGGTAGGTTAGGGACCTCAAGAGTTCTAACAATTGAACAAGTGGCTCCTGTGTCTATTAGGAACGTTTTGGGATATCCATTAAACTCTCTGTCTACAAACTGTCTACTTTGATCCACTTCCAAGACTGCGCCAAGCACTCACTCCTTCTCCCTGAATAAGGCACTGTTATTGAGCCTGGTCAATGGAAGTTTCGAACAACATGGGGGTTGGGTTTCTTGGCTGCATCTTCAGATTTTGAGGTACCCTATGGTTTGACTGAGGAGGTGGAATACCTGGTTGCATCTGTACTGAGTTAATGGTATTGGGCAATGCTCCCGCTATTGGAACTTTCTGAACAGCCATAGAGGGTCTAGATACTGGGGTAAACTCTCCCTGTCCTGTCAAAGTCATCCCTTGAGATTCTGTCACAATTGGGTTTGGATAGTACCTACACTTCTGCTTCAAATGCCCTACCCTGTTACAAACATGGCACTGAGTAACCTTCTTTAGGGTACTTATGTGTGTCCCTACCTCATTTCCATTTAGGTACATTCCCATTGTAGTTTGGGGAACTACTTGCATTACCACTCCAAAACTGGGATCTAATTCGGACCCTTAGGGTAGGAAATTAAGTTCCCTTGCCCCTAAACTCTGTGCCAACTGGGTTTGGGCATTCATGAACTTCTCCATCTGTCCCTTTTGCTTTGCCTCTTAAGTTTCACTGCAATATTTTGCATACTGTATGATCTTTCTAACAGACTTGCTCTGCCAGCAAAGAACACCTTAATAATGTGGTTGCTAATTTCTGGCCCCGGTCCATATACAAAAGAGGCAAGAAATCCTTCCATGTACTTGCCTAAGGGGTCATTCATCTCATTGTGCTCTCTATACACCCCCATTAGTCTCTCAGAACAGGCGTTCACTGATTCCTTGGGCTCTTGAGAGGTTCGGTGCATTTTAGGCCCATTAATCTCTCTTTGGGGGACCTTCGCCTTGCGGTGTCTTATGATCTCCTCATACTTGGCCCTAGCAATAGGTGAAGAGGTATTTGTTCCTGCCACCTGTGACTGTTGATGTGTGGCCATTCAACATCTCTCTTGCATTTTGATCACAGCTCTTTCTGGGCCACTGGGTAACAAATCCAAGTCCTCCCACGGTACTTTGGGGATGATCACAATCTGTTCCATCTGAGTGTATCACTTATTGGAAGGGAATTGGTGAAATGGAAAAGATCTGATTGAGACCATGGAGAATGTACATACACCTCTTTGTACCTCTCACAAGGGGAACTCTTTTACCTCTACCCGACTGCTGCTTCCTCACCTTCCAACATGCACTGCGCTTACTTCATTCCCGATTTCAGATGCAAACCCTAAGGATACCCATGTCATTATTCTTCTTCAGTCACCTTGTCTTTCTGTAACTAGGACTGGATTAGGATTGGTTCATTTAAATATAGTGCAAACCGTCTGGACCATGAAGGTACTGTGCTCAGTTGGCACCCAACAGATTTCCTTATTTATGGGTCAGCTCCAGTCGTAACTATCACCCCTGATACCAGAACTGTTGACACACAAATCAGTCTTGATTTTATCACATTGGGTGCACTGAAACCTGGGACCTGGAGCGGTGTAGTCCCGATGGGGACTTTGGTGATCCCCAACTTGAATCTTCTCTTTTACTTGGTGCAGGGAACCCATATAATAGGGCTAAAACATTCTCATAAGAATGATAGACAAAGATTCTTGTTTAAATGCTTGATCTAAAAATTAAAAGGCAAGCTCCAATAAAAGGTTGCATGAGCAAGTTTTAGCTGCAAGTACAAAGAAAGAACTCAGTGAATTCCTAGATGAAATACAGCATAGATGCGGCTTCTATGGTGGGTAAAAAGTGGCCTCTCTATTTACAGAAATTCATACACTTTTAGAGGTTTTTGAATAAAGTCTTTCAAACACTTTGTGGGAATACCTGGGTCTCAGGGTTTGCACCAATGTGGAAGAAGCTGGAAAAAACATTTTACTACAAAATACATTCTAGGAGTCTCTCAGGATAGTAGTACATTGAGATTCAACCATTCTCACAGCATTGGCAGCTCCTTTGCTAAGGCGGAGGAATGTCACCCCACTGCCAGGAGCAGCAAAGAAAGGAAAAAATGAAATGATAATAACGGAATGTTATTAGCATTTTATTTTTACCTCCTGCTGCGGCAGTGCGTGAGGGGGCAGGGTGGAGTTGCAGGGGAGGACTGGTAGAACACTCCTGTGTGCAATGACTGTTTGGTCGGCCCTCTAGTGCCACCCAAAACTGTCATGCACACTCCCCTGTTCTCCATGCACCCTGCATTACAGCCTGCATGGAGAACATGCCCACCCCTCCAGCACCTGGCTTAGCACCTTGCATTGCAGCTTTGTGATTGGCTTAGGGGTGGGGGGCTGGCTGCCTGCTTCCTGTTCCGTCCTGGAGTCGGACACAGGCAAGCAAGAGAGAAGACTCAGGACCCTACGGCGGCAAGGGAAGTTTTTTTTTTTTTTGAAGCAGCCTGCAAGATCAACCCCTCTACCACCCTCCACCCCACCCACGAGCCATGCCGGCTGCCCGTCTCACAAGCTTGGCTGTACAGTTAAGCTGAAAAATTATTTTACCATAAGCCTGGGATTATGAGAGCCAACCTAGATCGGCACAATAAGAGACTTCTCTGAGAGCACTTTCTGATTACTAAAGTAAATATTAGACACACTTTATTTAGAATAGAAATTAGCAGTAGTCATCACGTGACATATTGTGACATTGAGGCAAGATGGAGCATAGTGTAAACAGAATCTAATGTTAATAGGAGCTCAATTTGTAATTCTCTTTAGTGACAGAAAATCAACTCTCAGAGTCAAATGAGTCACCCCATTCAGCAGGAGAGTGGTAAGGGTGAGTAGTCTGTGGTGCTTTTGGAGTACACTGTTGCAAATATATTTCTAACGCAGGTAGTTGTAGCACGCTGCCATTTATAGAATGCACATTTTTCTTTGGAATGGCCCCGAAATGCACGCAGTCATGCAGTTTTACTGATAAAACTATACAGTTCACAAACAATACTTGTATGGAAATTGGGTTTCAGCAAATACTTACCCTTATCACATCACCACACATCACCTAGTAGAGTATCTTGATTTGTTTTGATATCACTAAATTCTATGCGGCATATTAGCAAGAACCTCGTTAAAATTATCACCGTTTTAGCGGCAGGAAACTGCCGCTAAAACTGCAATAATGGGCTTGCTAATATGCGTTATAGAATTCCAATAGAAGCCCAGGTTAGATGTGCAGGACATCTAAGCTGGGCTTCTATTGGAATTCTACAACGCATATTAGCAAGCCCATTATTGCTGTTTCCTGCCACTAACACGGTGATCATTTTAACGAGGTTCTTGCTAATATGCCCCTTTGTTTGCATCACAATTCACAGGTATAAAAAACTGTGCTTCTTTTGTGCTTTCCTAACTATAGATATATTTTGAAATATTTGGACAGTTAATTTACAGGGATTTAAATGTAGTATGTTAGGAAATGTGTCTTAGGGAAAAAAAGATGACGTCCAACAGCATTTCCTTTCACGCTCCATGTACCCTAGCAAGAATGTCAGACAGTTCACTTTATAAAGTCCACTGACATTTCACTCAGAAAAGGAAAAGTAAACACTAATCTCCATGTAAAAAGAATAAGCAGCAATTTGTCAGGAAACACAGCCTGAAAGTTAACCTCTATCTTTGAAGGCATAGAAAAAGTGACAAGATACAACCAAAATTTAAATCCAACTTTACTGCTCATTTGCCTTCTGACCGCCAGCATAATTATTTTGGGGGTGCTGCAGCACCACCAGCAGCCCTACATCCAGTGCCTAAGCAGAGATAGCTCTGTCCTCACATCAACCGATTTTAAATTTGGGCATGCAGAGCAGTGCCTGATGTGATGAGCTTACGGTTTATTCATTTATGTACTACTTAAGTTCAGTTGTCAGAATGTCTAGAGTTCTTGTAAACATCCGTGTGTGTGATGGTCATCACCTTGAATACCACTCCTTCAAATGGGTAGCAAATACAATTCGATGACACAACACAATCTAGTAATTGACAACACACTCAAATATCCAACAGAACCCATATGAGAGGACCATTCAGACAACCATCAATGCCTGGGTATGCACAGTAGCACTAACTAAAAAGTAAAGATAGCCAAAAATATTAAAGAGGAAACATATACACTTCCGTCCCAGCATAGATGTAGCCTATTGTTGGCAACCAACATTGCCACTGCCCCAATTCCCACCATTACCCATCATCACAAGGTCAACCAGGTCGTCACATGTTCAAACCTGTCTCACACTCTCACATGGAGAGTCACAGGACTACTTAAGAGCTATGAGGTCATGCCAATGACAAAATGTGTGTGATGCAAAAGTGTACAACTTAACTTAATACAGCTAAGTCTGGTGTTTACAATGGATCTGCTTAAATGTATCTGAAGACCTACAAGGGGATTCACACTTCTGCCAATTTCTGGGACCGGTATCTCAGATTTTTCCAACCAAGAGAGGTTGCCTTAAGTTGAATCTCTAATTTATTACCCTGTAGTAGGGGTTATGAGACTGCATAAGGTTAGAGTGACCTTTTATCTTTCTCTTTCAAGAAATGTGTTTGATAAAATATTTCTCCTACACAACATAACCCACATGGCCAAGACTATTTCTGTATATCTAGTCAAATAATGAGAGTTCTACCTCCCATTGTGCAAAAATATGCTATTTGTGTGGGCGGGTGGTGGAGGAACCAAGCTTCAGTTGTAGAAGAGAAGTGATGTGAATTGAGAGGTGGGGGTGGAAGGAGCTAAAGAGACATCAAGAATGTCAGGCTGAGAGGTAGAAGGAGTTATGTTATTATCACCCAAAATTCAAATAAAGCTAATGGAGCGAGAAGCAGGGGGTAAGATAATGACTCATAATTAGCCCAGTATTTAAAGTGATTGCTGAAAGCCTGTTTTTGTCCTTTTCTTTAAAAATGTGAGACTTTCTTGTTATTCACGCCATCCACTTAACTGATGCATTTTACACAAATGTCTTTTCATTCAATTATTCCTCGTTTTTGTTCTTTTCTGTGCACATCCTGCCAGTTTTTACCCTTATAAATCGGAATCTTGTAATTGAGGCACTTTTAAATTCTACCAGCACTCAAACAATGCAAAACCTCTAACTGGTTTAATGTCATAGCCGTTCCTATATCCCTATTAGGGATGAAAAGAACTCAACATTTTATTTAAATTTCAATATTTAGATGTTTAAAATTGAAGTGTGACTGACTTTTCAGACCAGGGCATTTGAATGGACTGCTTTTTGCAAAGTCTTTTCTGACTCAGAGGAGGAGTCATGGGTGAAATCTATATAGGCACAAAGAGAGCATCTAAATTATGTAAATTGGCCATCCTATGTGAAACAGCCCTTCTTTTGCAAAAAAACATTTTCTGTATGGAAAAATGTTCCCAAAAATTGGTATGTGTTTTTCTATGAGTGGCAAATGGTGAAACAGTATGTTCATAACTCCATTCACCAAATTCAATGTGAACATTCGAAAGACCGGTCTTATCTTTTTTGTTTCAGGATTCCTCTGACTTTTCTGGATTTCCTCCACTGGTTCAGCACCAAATGTTGCCATACATGATCAGTGATCTGATCTTATTGGCGAATTGAAAACTAATATCAGGAACTTCCCCATCTCTCCTTGTTTGCATAATATTCCCAGGATAACCTGAGGGAATACAAGTTTAGATACAGCGCTTTACAAAAATCCAAAATAAAATGAAACCGAAGTAAAATAAAGCAACAAAAAAAAAAGTAAATGTCTGAATCTCATCAACAGGTTGACTACATGGGCAGACTCAGACATATGTGATGGCTTCTAAAACCTTACCTCTGACTACTGAAGCAATGTCAGATCGAGCGTCCACAAAAATCTCTTCCAGACTATCTATCGGTTTTGAAATAAATATTTTCTTGTTTTGTTTAAGCAGAAGGGATGTAAGAAATTAAAACTCTTATTGCAAAGTTTTGTTAGAGGATAGACTTTGCAACTTCATGAACTTGTGATGCAATATTTGCAAAACTTTGTCTGTGGATGAAAGTCCTAGCAAAAAAAGGTTTTGATGGGAAGAGCTTTCCTATAAATACTTTTTACAAGAATATTCCTCAAATAAAACTGCCTTCTGCCTAGATGGTTCCTCAAGAAACCTAACTACACATGGTTTTTCTTTGCACAAATGTTTATTTTCAAGCATTTTGCAACCCTTACTGATCAAAGTTTTGAAAAAGTAGATTGTGGAAGAAAATCCTTTTTATTTCACACACAACAATCTTGATCATTTCTGTATCTAGTTGTGAAACACAGAGGGGCATATGTAAAAGCCCATATCGCCACGGGAACGTCACTTTTTGGGACGTTCACGTGGCAATAGGGGCCATACCTTCTGTACAAGGCAGCGTTAAGCCACTTAACATAAGGCACCCTTTCACGTTATGTTTAGCGTAAACGGGGTGGGCAGTGGGTGTTGCGTGGGCATTCCACCGCAACACTCATTGTATTTGACGCTGCCCCCTATGTACAAGGGTGGGGTACATAGAAGGCAGCGCCAACATTAAGACCAGGAAAACCCTGTTCTTAAGGTGGTGAAACGAGGAGAAATGCATTATTTCTCCTAATTTTTGCTTTTTGCATGTGTCCTGCCTTGTGCAGAGCACATGGACAAATTAAAATGCCATGGTTTGTTTATGTACGGGAAGGTGTCCCTTCCTGTACATAAACAAACCTTTTTAAAAATGCCATTTTGTAACTTTCATGTGTGCTGCATGAAGCAGCACACATGAAAGCTACAAAATGGCATTTTAGGATTGTTTATGTGCAGGTAGGGATACCTTTCTACACATAACCAATGCTCCCCTGCACACAGACACCCTTGCACTCTGGTGCAAGGGTGCCTTGCGTTGGCTCTAAGTTATGAAACTTATCGCCATCGCAGGGAGAAACACAAGGCTGCACCACATTATTGTAAATATGGTGCAGCCTTGCGTTTCCGAAGTGGCAGAGCGTGTCGTTAAGCATGGGAGGCTAACGACACGCTCCGCCACTTCGTCGTACATATGGCCCAGAGAGACCTGCTGTTGCCTCATTCTCTTCTAGGCTCTGGCCTACCTAACTTATATTCCCCTATTGTTGCTCCAGTTTCATCTTCTCTACACAATTTAAAGGGGGCACTGTGACTAGAGGCAGGAGCACTTTAGCAATGTTCAACTAGAACATTACAAGAAATGTTTGTTTCTAAAAAAAAGTGCATTTTATATATACACAGGTCCTTCTGGGAACTGTAAATATGAGTCATCTCAAACATAAAAACGCATTAAAATGTTTTCCCTCATGTCACTTGTATTCAGCAGAAGCAGATGAACATGAAATGACACAGAGATGCCAACAAATGTCCCGGTTTACAAATGAGTGTTTTTTATGTTAGAAATTAAAACCGTAGAATTATATCTGTGTGTGGTAAATATTTTAAATTTTCATGGGCACACAAAGGATGTGTTAAACTTCCATTGGAGTAATCAAACATCTAAGATTAAGCCCACGGATTTGCCATGGGATAGAAAAATCTGCATGCACCAAGCAAAGGCAAATGGAAATTTATATATTTTTTTATTTCTCGACATTAGGAAAATGTTTTCCAACCAATAAACATCATGAAATGGGTCGGTGTTCCTTCCTATTTCTTTCCAGGAAATGCACCTACTACTGATTCTAACAGAAGCAAGAGTCCGATTTATGAAGCCTTTTATGCAGCTTCATTAGTCAGATTAGCAGAAGCAGGCCTTTTACAAATGCAAAAAGACTTTTACTGATGTATCAACCCAAATTGCGATTGAGTCACACTTTACAGAATGGTTATTTGGGGTTTGCGCCCAAATATCGATTCGGTATTTGGAAGGGGAGTGTTTAGGGAATCCTTTCCAAATACTGAACTGTAGTGAAATGTAATAATATTTTGCGTCTGAAATGCAGTTGAAAAAAACATAGGGGCCCATTAGGATGTCGGGCGGATTGCCCCCACCAGGCTGGCGGTGGCTACCGACAGCCTGGTGGGGGCAATCCGCCCGACATCCACACTTGTTTCCCCCCCGCCATATTAGTATGGCGGGGGGACCTCGGCGGACGGAAAGACCGTCCGCCGCTTTTCCGCCCCGGTCGCCTTGCGGCCGGGGCGGAAAAGGAATAATATGGTGGCGGTGTCTATCAGAAACCGCCAACCATATTATGATGGTTGTTTTAAGGTGCCTTTCCGCGGCGGCGATGCCGCCAAGCAAAGGCATGCGGTCTTCACTCTGGGGGCCCCTTGCGGGCCCCCAGAGTGAAGGAGAGGTGGGGGGTGCACACGGGGGGTACCTGTGGTACCCCCCTTCATTTGCATTTACAAAGCGGCAGGCACCGCACGGTGCCTGCCGCTTTGTAAATGCAAATGTTGAAATGCATTTTTAGCATTCTAATGACCCTAATGACCCCCATAATATTTTACCATCACCGCAAAGGAGGTGGTAAGCTGCTCGCAAATGGAAAGGGATGCTTTGCCCTTTGTGAATGTTAAAAAATATATTTTTAAGAATAGGCAGTGGTTGAATGGACAACTGCCTACTCTTAAAAAATGATAGTTACACTTTTTATTTTAAACCTATCCCATTTTCCTTTAAGGAAATTGGGTTTCATTTAGAAAAAAAATGCTTTGTTTAAAAGCAATCACAGACATGATAGTCTGCTGGCCCATCAGGCCACCATCCCTGTGATGGCTGTGATTCCTAGTGGGTCACAATTTACGCCCTACCTCATTAATAATCATGAGATAGGTAGAATTACACACTCTACAAATCAGTAATCTGCTGGAAATGCTGAAATGCATTTTTGATTCAGAAAAGGGGGTGGTGATGAACAGAGTGCCTGAATTAAGCAGACCACTCTTACCCAGTCCAAAGATCAGGGCTTGATCCATCACCGTTTTTTAGCTCACTGCACCACCCCAGCTCAGAACTTGGCTATATGCAAATTAGTCTGTTCCTGTCCCAGTGCATGATGGGAACAGGGCAAACCAAACTACCAAGCCAATTCTTGTACTGGGAAGGAAACAAGCTTCCGGGGACCGGTTTCTGCCATTTCAGGCGTCGTCGGCCCGGCTTGCTTGAATCCTGATGGTGCAATGAGAAAGGGACTGAGCGAAATAACGGTGATGGATCAAGCCCTGATCTTTGGACTGGGTAAGAGTGGTCTGCTTAATTCAGACACTCTGTTCATCACCACCCCCTTTTCTGAATCGTTTTTGGCCACTATAGGTGTGGCAGGGTATACTCAGACATGAGTCCCGTGCTCACTGCTTCATCAGGATTCAAGCAAGCCGGGCCGACGAGGCTGAAATGCCAGAAACCGGTCCCCGGTAGCTTGTCTCCTTTCTGGTGAAGAATTGGCTTGGTAGTTTGGTCTGCCCTGTTCCCATGATGCACTGGGCCAGGGACAGACTAATTTGCATATAGCCAGGTTCTGAGCTGGGATGGGGCAGTGAGCTAAATAACGGTGATGGATCAAGCCCTGATCTTTGGACTGGGTAAGAGTGGTCTGCTTAATTCAGACACTCTGTTCATCACCACCCCCTTTTCTGAATCGTTTTTGGCCACTATAGGTGTGGCAGGGTATACTCAGACATGAGTCCCTTGCTCACTGCTCCATCAGGATTCAAGCAAACCGGGTCGACGAGGCTGAAATGCCAGAAACCGGTCCCCGGTAGCTTGTCTCCGTTCTGGTGAAGAATTGGCTTGGTAGTTTGGTCTGCCCTGTTCCCATGATGCACTGGGCCAGGGATAGACTAATTTGCATATAGCCAGGTTCTGAGCTGGGATGGGGCAGTGAGCTAAATAACGGTGATGGATCAAGCCCTGATCTTTGGACTGGGTAAGAGTGGTCTGCTTAATTCAGACACTCTGTTCATCACCACCCCCTTTTCTGAATCGTTTTTGGCCACTATAGGTGTGGCAGGGTATACTCAGACATGAGTCCCTTGATCACTGCTCCATCAGGATTCAAGCAAGCCGGGCCGACGAGGCTGAAATGCCAGAAACCGGTCCCCGGTAGCTTGTCTCCTTTCCGGTGAAGAATTGGCTTGGTAGTTTGGTCTGCCCTGTTCCCATGATGCACTGGGCCAGGGACAGACTAATTTGCATATAGCCAGGTTCTGAGCTGGGATGGGGCAGTGAGCTAAATAACGGTGATGGATCAAGCCCTGATCTTTGGACTGGGTAAGAGTGGTCTGCTTAATTCAGACACTCTGTTCATCACCACCCCCTTTTCTGAATCGTTTTTGGCCACTATAGGTGTGGCAGGGTATACTCAGACATGAGTCCCTTGCTCACTGCTCCATCAGAATTCAAGCAAGCCGGGCCGACGAGGCTGAAATGCCAGAAACCGGTCCCCGGTAGCTTGTCTCCTTTCTGGTGAAGAATTGGCTTGGTAGTTTGGTCTGCCCTGTTCCCATGATGCACTGGGCCAGGGACAGACTAATGTGCATATAGCCAGGTTCTGAGCTGGGATGGGGCAGTGAGCTAAATAACGGTGATGGATCAAGCCCTGATCTTTGGACTGGGTAAGAGTGGTCTGCTTAATTCAGACACTCTGTTCATCACCACCCCCTTTTCTGAATCGTTTTTGGCCACTATAAGTGTGGCAGGGTATACTCAGACATGAGTCCCTTGCTCACTGCTCCATCAGGATTCAAGCAAGCCGGGCCGACGAGGCTGAAATGCCAGAAACCGGTCCCCGGTAGCTTGTCTCCTTTCTGGTGAAGAATTGGCTTGGTAGTTTGGTCTGCCCTGTTCCCATGATGCACTGGGCCAGGGACAGACTAATTTGCATATAGCCAGGTTCTGAGCTGGGATGGGGCAGTGAGCTAAATAACGGTGATGGATCAAGCCCTGATCTTTGGACTGGGTAAGAGTGGTCTGCTTAATTCAGACACTCTGTTCATCACCACCCCCTTTTCTGAATCGTTTTTGGCCACTATAGGTGTGGCAGGGTATACTCAGACATGAGTCCCTTGCTCACTGCTCCATCAGGATTCAAGCAAGCCGGGCCGACGAGGCTGAAATGCCGGAAACCGGTCCCTGGTAGCTTGTCTCCTTTCTGGTGAAGAATTGGCTTGGTAGTTTGGTCTGCCCTGTTCCCATGATGCACTGGGCCAGGGACAGACTAATTTGCATATAGCCAGGTTCTGAGCTGGGATGGGGCAGTGAGCTAAATAACGGTGATGGATCAATCCCTGATCTTTGGACTGGGTAAGAGTGGTCTGCTTAATTCAGACACTCTGTTCATCACCATCCCCTTTTCTGAAATGCATTTTTAGCATTGTGGCGGGAGGTGCAGAGAGCACCGCCCGCGACAATGCTAAAAATACAGGATGTGCCCACCACAGTGGTGGGCACATCCTAATACCCCCCACGGGACCACCGCCCTTATGGCGGGCGGTCCCGAATACCGACAGGATGGCGGGCGGTCATCCTAATGACCCCCATAATATTTTACCATCACCGCAAAGGAGGTGGTAAGCTGCTCGCAAATGGGAAGGGATGATTTGCCCTTTGTGAATGTTAAAAAATATATTTTTAAGAATAGGCAGTGGTTGAATGAACTGCTGCCTACTCTTAAAAAATGATAGTTACACTTTTTATTTTAAACTTATCCCATTTTCCTTTAAGGAAATTGGGTTTCATTTAGAGAAAAAAATGCTTTATTTAAAAGCAATCACAGACATGATAGTCTGCTGGCCCATCAGGCCACCATCCCTGTGATGGCTGTGATTCCTAGTGGGTCACAATTTGCGCCCTACCTCATTAATATTCATGATATAGGTAGAATTGCACACTCTACAAATCAGTAATCTGCAGGCCAACCTATTAGTACATGGGTCACTCTGCAAATTACCACACTGGTAACAAAAATACTGGTCACAAATTGCGACCAGTATTTGCGACCAGTTATACGTACATCTAGTCCCATATACCAGTAAACTACCAGCATGTTTTTAGAAAATATTTGCAAGTAAGCATTATTTGATGACGAGGATGATTGCTTCAAGAGGAGGATTCACGTACAAGTTTGTGGGTGTTCACCTAATTTTGTAAGCTGGTCAGACCAGAAACTTCCAGAAAATCTCCTCTTACTCCAAATTTGAACAATTCCACTTTGCACATGCACTTGGCAAACATACTATTCCATTCATCCTGATTACGCACATTTATTTCCCCAAGGGTCTCTTTCTGCCTATATTTTACAAACTCATTCACACAACCTTTAGATTTTGGCATATTTACTTTTCAGTACTTTTACTCTTTTAGTGCCCATTTCACACAATCCAGGAAAAAGATGTTTCCTGTGAATAATACAACTTTGTTAAAATGTCTGAAGAAGAAATAAAGATGATACAGTATTATAATCGTGTCCATTGTCAAATAACTGCTTGCCTATATCTGACTTTTTAGAAACATTTTCTATTAGTCAAAATGCTTTGTTGCACTGCCTGTGATAAGGGCCCGGTTTCCAGAGCTTAATCTTTGCAGGTGTTTCCTGGTGCTCGGCACAGGCTATTATTTGTAAACATGGCACATATTTATGAGAAACTACCGGATATATGACATTACAACGCATGCTTTTACCACGCATGCCTTTACATCGCAGTTTTTACAACGCATGCAGTTACAATGCATAGCGCTAAGGGGTGCTGGATAGTGAATAGTTTCATTTACTATTCCAACTCCAGTCCCCGTGGATAGTAGGGAAGGTGTTGGATAGTAAATTAAATCTATTCCCTATCCTAGAGCTCCCCCCAGCGCAATGCGTTGTAATGGCATGCGTTGTAATAGTTGCGTCGTAAAGGCACTGCGTGGTAAAAGTTGTGTTGTAAAGGATGTTCCCCGAAACTACCACATGGTACCGCTGTGAATGCATTTTTAACCCCTTAGCTGCGGTGGCTATTCCGCCGCAGCGCTAAGGAGGAGGCGGGGCCACGCGGCGCTCCCATACTCATGACAGAACCGCTCCGTCACAGCCCTCGGGTGAGCTGTGCTTGTGACGGAGCGGTTCCGTCACGGCCCCGCCCGCTCTTTAGAACGTCAGCGCAGGCGCGGAATTCCCGCCACGCTTGCGCGGCGAGCGAGCCGTGACAAAACCGTTCCGTCACCAGCACAGCCCACCCGAGGCTCATGATGGAACGGTTCCGTCACAAGCACGCAAAGGGTTAAGCAAGGATCATTAGTTGAGTGATAAACGTTTTCATATAAGTGTAAATAAATGATACAACTTGTACTTAAATCCGGCATGTGGTTGTGTCAGCTGCAGTGGATCAGAGAGTAAAACCTTGGGCCCTGGTGCTTAATTGGTTACAGATTAAGCACTCCCAGTTTGGGCTCTGTGTTTGCCATTCAACAGCAACAGGATGTCCAGGTTTTACTACCCTCCTGTTATTTGACAAAGATGCACATTGGTGGACTGGATTATGGAAGTGCACTCCAGGGCTGTTGACCTAGTTTCTAATAATAATTAAGGGTGGGGGGGATGAAATGCGCGTAATTTACAATTGAGTAATTATGCAAATTTCAGATTTTTTTTTGAAAATACACATAATTACATCAAATTCAAATCCATCATTTAGAGTTGTATTGTAGTGTGAAACGCCTCCTCGGGTCAATTTTTAACACATGGAAGCATTTTGCACTAAAAAAAACACCACAATTAGAGTGAATAAAAGCTGGTCACATTCTGGTTGTTCATGTTGTTTCCGCGCTCATGCACTATAATTTTGCCTCAAATAATTAAGCAACATGGCATAAAGGAGTAATTCCACTGATTTCGCATTACAAGCGTAACATGATATTCCCATAGTTACATGAATTACAAAGGTGTAATTGAAATTTCTCCCGGGCCTAATAATAATTTATGGTAAGCCTTGTTTTGTGGATTACTGTGTTTACATTTCACTCAAGCAATATTACAATGAGGGGTCTTATGCTATTTCATGTACTAAGAACTGAGGTAATGCGTAAGATCTAGGCTATCATTGTAAACCCCCTGGTTGCATCAATTTAAGCTTTGAAAAGGACGGAGATGGGGCACTGGGCCACATATTTACAGCAGCAGTTAGTTTTTTTCTGTCTGCAGAAGGAAATGTTCAACCCCTGTGTTCACACATAATTTAATTTACTGTATTGGGGTTGCAGTCACCCCCACAAGTGATATTTACCAATATTTGGAGGGCTGCTAATATGTTGAGGGAGGTGCTTTTGTAAGAAAAATACTAACAGACTGAAAGGAAACTAAAGCTTCACCTTGTAACATTGGAGAGAATCAATCTTTCCCAAACAAGAATTACCAAGCCTTGACAAAGCCAATAGTTATCGCCTTTGTAAGCCAGTGTGGCGGTTATTATTTTTTTTTTTTATGCAATCGTATGCCAGGAAGAAAATAAAAAACAAAAGCATGCTGCGACCAAAATGTGGCTGTCATATGGTTGCAACATAAATGTAAATAAAAAATAAATAACCAATTCATTTAATTTTAATAGACCAAAACCAATGCTTTCTTCGCAGGCCGAATATATTGAATATGTTTAGAAATCCTTTTTAATTATAGAACACAAGAAAATATTATTCTTATTGGCACAAAACAGGCACTATTGGCTTTGAATTATTGTATCCAGTCCCTTATTATGATGGGGGGCAGTCGAACGTCTGACCGCTATTTTTGCAGGATCAGGATCTGATGACAGGTGGTCCCGCCAATCAAATTACGATCTGACTGTCGTGTAGGTGGTCAGAAACATACCTTTTGTCATTGCAGCTTGTGCTGCGGCCTGGAAAAGAGCAGCAGCACAAGCCCCAATGGCAAAAAGCATATTTGCAAACATCCTTGCACCATGTGACACAGGATGCAGGGGTGTTTGGGTGGGGGACACCATGTGGGCCACCACCCGGTCCCATAGGGGAGGCCCAGGAGGGACAGGGGTCTGCTAGGGGCCCCCCAAAGTCCCTTACCGATAGCCTTTCCATGGAAATCAGACCGCCATGGAAAATGCTCTTGGAAAGGAACATCGTCATCCTACGGCACCATCCCATTCATAGGGAATACTATCCAACGACATTCCGACGGACTTCTTGAGCTCGTCGGAAGCGACGGTCGGTCACCCCAACCGATGCAGTCCCACTGAACGAATCATAATGCGGTAGTCAGACTGCTTGTTACAAACGGGATCTCTGGCTGGCCAAGGCTTGCGCCAACGTCAGTCAGAGACCACCACTTCCAAGTCAGGGCAAGGGAGTCACACACCAAAGCAACCCCTGCTCACCCTCTAGGTAACGTGGCGCGAGCAGCAAGGCTAAACTTGGAGGCGGTATGAGTTAAGTATTCGCGCACGCACCCCAGCGACAACACCCTAGGACCACCACAAAGGAAACTCCACACAAGGTTATATCAAAAATAGCCTTTGTATTATAATAATAAAAACACATTAGATAACACACACACTTTACAATGTGCCAACAGGCACGGGCAAGATTTACAAGGGATTATGTACAGGACAGGGCCACCTGGACCACTGTCAGGGGTATGCACTTTTTAGAAATAATACTTGTAGGTATAACACTTGGCACATAAACATATAATGACTGTAACACAGAAATAGTAAATGTAGCATACAACCAGTAACTACTGGTGAAGGGAAAATACCTCCTACGCCACCCTAAACACTGTAGGGAAATCACGCAGGGAACTAGGACCTTATCATCAGGACCTATGGAAGGAAAACCATCACCTAAGCAAGTCACATTTAGCAAAGGGAAGGAAATCTAAAATAATCACCTAAGCAAGTCACATTTAGCAAAGGCAATAAAAACATCAACATTCCTCTAAGCAGGTCACTTTTAGCAAAGGGGAATAAACCATAGACAATTACCTAGGCAGGTCACTTTTAGCAAAGGTAATAACAAACAATCCTCTAAGCAGGTCACTTTTAGCAAAGGGGATAAAACATAAACAATTACCTAGGCAGGTCACTTTTAGCAAAGGTAAAAACAAACATTCCTCTAAGCAGGTCACTTTTAGCAAAGGGGAATAAACGCATAAAGAATCACCTAAGCAGGTCACTTTTAGCAAAGGTGAGAAAACAAACAATTGCACATGAAACATTAAAACACATTCAGAGGTGCAGGTAGAACATTTGCGCAGGATCACATCAGCAAGTAAATCACAATGCACAGGGTGCATGTAGCACAACACTAGAACTGTCCCTCAGGCCAACTGGCCTCGCAAGGGGCTGAAATGCCCTGAGTCTCAATGTCAGGGAAGGCTGCGCAGGCAGCCAAGAACACAAAGCCTAAACGTAGCAACTGTCCACTAAGTGCTGGACAGTTGTAAATCAGATGGGCAACGTTGGAGCCTCGTGGACTCAAGAACACTGGTGGGGAGACACAGCGTGGGAGCCACGGGGCTCTGACCAACTGACTGCCTGTGTCCCCCAAGAGCCTCTCTCTGGGCTCTAAATCAATTATGCTGGCACTAAAGAGCTTCAGCGCTCTTAAACAATTAAAATGCCCCTAGAGCCTCTCTCAGGGCTCTAAATAAACATGTGGGCGGGAGCCTCGCTGGGCTCTAGAACAATTGGCTGCCCCCTCGAGCCTTCTGGGGCTCGCAAATTCGCGGTGGGCGTGGAGCCTCTCGGGGCCCAAAAACCAATGTGCCCCCACGAGCCTCGGGGCTCGTAAATACCGTTAGGGCCGGAGCCTCTCGGGCTCTAAATAAACAAATTGCCCCCAAGAGCCTCAGGGCTCCTAATCCAACAATGCGGGCGTCGTTGGAGTCCCTCACGGGGGACTCGAGAACAAGGTGGCCCCCTGAGCCTCGCAAGGCTCTCAGTACTGAACTGCCCCCAGAGCCCTCTCAGGCTCTAAACAACACTGGGTGCGAGATCGCACTACGGGGGGAGGGGCGGACACCGACAATGTGTCCCGACGCCCCTCTCCCCTTGCAGGCACTCACCGGGTCCGGCGGCTGCTGGAGGAGAGCTCCCGCTCCTCGGGACTCTCCGGGGCCGCGGAGGGACGTTCTCTTTCCCCGGGGCTCCTCCTGTGCTCGGGAGCCTCGGGACGGTCGGTGCAGGCTGCTTCCTCCTTCCGGCTCTCTCCTCCTCCTCCTGCGATGACGCGGAAGGGGGCTCGGCCGGCTGGGCTAATCCCAGCGCGGCCCGGGCTTGAAGGCGGGCGCTGCTTCCTCCTCTCACTCGGGGCCGCGGCGGTGAATACACGGAGCAATGCCGGGTGGGCACCAGCCTTAAATCTAAATATTAAGCGAGGTGGTCACTCGCTCGGGGTACCACAACAGCGGCAAGGTCCCTGGCAGGGTGAGCACCTGCCAGCGGACAAAATACTCGAAAATCAGCGAGGTGGGCACTCGCTAGGCAGACAAAGCGCTCCCAGGCGCTAGGGGTAAAATAAAGCGCTCTTCAGCGCTAGGAGTAAAAATAAAGCGCTCCCAGCGCCAACAATGAAAGGCAGCGCTCCCAGGCGCTGTAAGTAAAAGAAGGGTCCAGCAAAGTCCTTTTAGGCAGGCAGGGGGGCAAGGCAGGGCCAGAGCCAGCACACTGGGTCTCCAGGCAGGGAGACAAGCCAAGTGGCGGTCCTCCTGGCCCCAGCAGCAGCAACAGCCCCCTCTGGCAGGATCCAAAGCAGAACAGAACCAAATTGTATGGGGACACAGCCCCTTCTTATACTGTAAATCCCTTTGTCTGTAGGTGCAGGGGGGGGAGAAACCAGTTGCAGCTGGCTTGGGAGTACCCTTGATGGCCCAACCACCCCTTTCATTCACTGGGGAGGCTTGGGTCGTTAGACAAACCACAGGGGGGCGGAGCCAGCATTGTGTGGGGAAAAACCCAGCCCATCCAGGACCCAGGTGCACTCCTCCCACACATCACTCATGCTGATCTCACACTCACCACCGGGCAGACCCATCCAGACTTCCTGGAGCCTGGCATGCCAGCCAGCTCCAGCCAATCACGCTCCAGCACCCTTACTGCACACATACATCAATGTCCAGAAGTAGCACTTCCCTTCTAGACACATACATGCCGCATACACCATCTCGCAGCATTCATTCTCACGAGTTCACACATACCAAACTCGAGCCTGCACTCCCCACACATCAGGAACTAACATGGACACACACATTCCCCATGCATTCCTATGGGAGGGCAGGCCAGCCATACTACACGCACGCACTTTCACTCTGGGACACAGGGAAAAAGTGAGCCAAGACCCAAA
Source organism: Lissotriton helveticus (assembly GCF_964261635.1). NCBI lineage: Eukaryota > Metazoa > Chordata > Amphibia > Caudata > Salamandridae > Lissotriton > Lissotriton helveticus. The sequence goes on from NC_136071.1 coordinate 144,541,181, forward strand.
AATCACTAACACTGGGTCACAAATAAAAGCAAAAAGATTAGGGGTGAACCTGCCCTAAGGCCCAAGTCCAACACAACCCCCTTCCAGCCAAAACGCAGGGCAGACCAATCACCACCGTGATGGACTTCCCTGCTTGGGGCGATAAAACACGGACGCGGGCCCACAACTGCAGGGACACCCTCCTGTTTGACGCTACGGTGAACCCCTAGGGTTCCTTCTAAAACTACTGTAGGGACTAACTGGGGTACCCCACTGATACTCTCCAGCTGCCCTCGGCCAGACCAGGCCCTAGGCCACCCAGGTGCCACTGGATCCTGCCTACTCACAAAGTGGGGGGTAGTAACCCCTGGCACATAATAGCCACTCTCCACCCTTCCTGTCTGCAAGACAGGGCTAGACTGCCACTGGTTCTCCAGCCTAGGGTCTACAACCTCAGGCGGACCAGGAGTCTCAGGGAAGGCTCTCCTCCCCTTACCTCTTCTCCTAGGGTTCCTCCTCCTCCTTCGAGGGGTCCCCTCAGAACACCATTCTCCCAACCTAGGGTTTAACCCCTCAGGTTGCACCGGGGTCAGAGGTGGGCTCTCCCACCCTCTGTACCCCCTTCCAGAGTCCTGCTCCCTCCCAACCGGGGCGGTACTTCTGGAAAAAGAACTGGTCAGGACACTGATTACAGTAGTCCCACCCTTCAGGTCAGGCTGATCCTGAACCTGGCCTTCCAACCTCCGGTCTAGAACCTTTGCTGGAACCAATGCCTGGCACTCCAGGACTTCTGGGGACTCACATACTATTCCCCAATCACTCCTTTCGCTGGACTCCTGTACCCTCCCCACTGGAGCGGTACGGCCAGACTCTAGAACCATAGAAGCTCCGCTTACAGATGCTCCAGGTCCTCTACACACTAGGAGATCTCCCTCAAGTGAACTAACAGGCAAGCTTAGGTTCCCATCCTGGTGTTCCCTAAAGAAACCATCCAGGCTCTGTGACAGGGCTTCGGGCATCTGGGGACTCTCGGTCACACACTCACTCCCGCTCCACTGAGACAGGCAGTCAGCCCCTACACCCTCCTCACTAACCTGGGACCTAGCTGGGCTACTCTCACCCTCCTCCACCACGCTGGGCTGGAGGACACCTGACCCACTATTGTTGGAATCACTCACTAGTGACTCTAAAGAGCCTCTCGCACTTTCCCATCGGTCGGCTTCTTCTGCCAGCTCATATGGTTCAGACAATCCACACCCTAACAGGTGTTGGCGCAATCCTGGATAAACAACACTGAGCAACTGCTCTTTGGCAATCATATCAAACAAGATGTCCCAATCACATTTTGTGGGACCCCGTAACCAATCACACTGTGCTACACAACAGTCATCCTGAAAATCTTCCCAAGACTGGTGAGGTGGTTTCCTAAGGTTCCTGAATTTCAACCTTAACTCCTCTTCTCGGGAAACAGGTACCAGACTCTGGGAACTGGGAGTGGGACTGTCTACACTAATATTTAAATAGCTGCCACCACTGGACTCAACCCTCCCTGGGGAATCCAGAAAATCAAAATTGCACTCAGGGGATAACCTACTCTCTAGGGTTACCTTCTCCCTGAACAAGGCCCTTTCAGCCTCTAGCTTGGCGTGCTCCAACCTGAGTTGTTCCATCGCTAGCTGATGCTCCCGCTCTTCCCTCCTATCCAACCACTCCTCTGGGGACAGGACAAGGGATGGGGCGCTGGTACTGACACTGGACCCAGCAAGGGACTCCCTATCTATGGGGTCCTCACTATCTGCTGATATCCATCCACTGTCATCATCATACAACTCACATTCTTCATCAGAATCTTCAGGGCTCCCCACAGACTCACTACCCTCATGGCGTGCGGCCCGGGCCCTATCTCTCTCACCGTGCTAAAGATCCCACTGACCCTTTTGCCATTGGATCAGGCTGTCCCTAAGCTGGGACTGAGTATCCGACTCACTCACCTCCATGCCTCCCTCTTCACAGAATCTGACCAGCTCTGACCTACTGTACCTAAAAAGACCACAGAGATCAAAAACAGGCTCCATTTTGGCGGACGTTCTCAAGAAGAGTTTGACACAGAGAACCTGGGGGTCTGAGATTACACAGGAGTACACAATTACAAAAATCAGCAAGATTCCTATCTCAGAGAACTTGCACTCCTCTGTCCAGTGTAACACACCACTCATTCACACACACCCTCCCCTCGGACTGGTAAGGCAGTTTCTACCACCCCTGATTTCTCAACCTGACCATAAAGCGGTTTTTTAGGAGTACAGGGAAATACTAGGCGCACAGCACACGTTAGTATTGGGTATGAATAGGTCTGGGTGCAAGTAGGCGAGGGGAAAAGGCCCTAAACCCCTCCAAGAGTGTGCGAGGCCCACGCTATACAACGCAAGAACAAAAACCAAATGCACACCAAATTACAGTACAGAGAGAGATGTCTCAATGGGCATAAATAAGTACAAGTAACAAAGTTCAGAACAAAAAAGGGGAAGCGATGTAGTGCGATTCCTCTTTAATTGCATGGATGGCCAGCCTGTGCTCTCAAACCTCTCGGTATGCGCTTTAGTCTAACATACTGTTTCAAAGTGATGCCATCCCACCACTTTGAATTTTCTAATTTTTTCAGTTTTTCAAGTCTCACAAATTTGTCCCTCAGACCTTCTTCCTTGGTGCTGCTAGGGGCGTTAATGGTAGTGGCTCTATGTGTGGACATTCCTTTGGCAAGATTGTCAAAAAGCTCTTCGGCAGCTTTGTCTCGATTCATGGTGAAGAATAGAAAGTGCTATCCTAAATATGACAGTGAGAGTACGTGGCGGCTGCCCCCCTGTTCAAAACAATAAAGTCTATGGAGAACTGGGTTTTTTTTAAAAACCCCAGTTCTCCATAGACTTTATTGTCGAAGAGCTTTTTGACAATCTTGCCAAAGGAATGTCCACACATAGAGCCACTACCATTAACGCCCCTAGCAGCACCAAGGAAGAAGGTCTGAGGGACAAATTTGTGAGACTTGAAAAACTGAAAAAATTTGAAAATTCAAAGTGGTGGGATGGCATCACTTTGAAACAGTATGTTAGACTAAAGCGCATACCGAGAGGTTTGAGAGCACAGGCTGGCCATCCATGCAATTAAAGAGGAATCGCACTACATCGCTTCCCCTTTTTTGTTCTGAACTTTGTTACTTGTACTTATTTATGCCCATTGAGACATCTCTCTCTGTACTGTAATTTGGTGTGCATTTGGTTTTTGTTCTTGCGTTGTATAGCGTGTGCCTCGCACACTCTTGGAGGGGTTTAGGGCCTTTTCCCCTCGCCTACTTGCACCCAGACCTATCCATACCCAATACTAACTTGTGCTGTGCGCCTAGTATTTCCCTGTACTCCTAAAAAAAAACAGTTCTCCATAGACTTTATTGTTTTGAACAGGGGGGCAGCCGCCACGTACTCTCACTGTCATATTTAGGATAGCACTTTCTATTCTTCACCATGAATCGAGACAAAGCTGCCGAAGAGCTTTTTGACAATCTTGCCAAAGGAATGTCCACACATAGAGCCACTACCATTAACGCCCCTAGCAGCACCAAGGAAGAAGGTCTGAGGGACAAATTTGTGAGACTTGAAAAACTGAAAAAATTAGAAAATTCAAAGTGGTGGGATGGCATCACTTTGAAACAGTATGTTAGACTAAAGCGCATACCGAGAGGTTTGAGAGCACAGGCTGGCCATCCATGCAATTAAAGAGGAATCGCACTACATCGCTTCCCCTTTTTTGTTCTGAACTTTGTTACTTGTACTTATTTATGCCCATTGAGACATCTCTCTCTGTACTGTAATTTGGTGTGCATTTGGTTTTTGTTCTGACCATAAAGCGACACAGGTACCAATGTGGGAGTAGGGCGGGGAACAAGGTACTGGACACAAATCACAAAATGACACCTTTCAGGAGAAGCAATACTGATCTTCCCTAAAAAACAATAATCCCCAAAATGCGGTTATCTAAAACTGTAGAGCTTTGTAGTGTGGCCTGTCGCCACTGTGGTACAGCGCAAACACAAATCCTTATCCTCACCGCTTGCCGCCAATGTTAGAAACGGGATCTCTGGCTGGCCAAGGCTTGCGCCAACGTCAGTCAGAGACCACCACTTCCAAGTCAGGGCAAGGGAGTCACACACCAAGGCAACCCCTGCTCACCCTCTAGGTAACGTGGCGCGAGCAGCAAGGCTAAACTTGGAGGCGGTATGAGTTAAGTATTCGCGCACGCACCCCAGCGACAACACCCTAGGCCCACCACAAAGGAAACTCCACACAAGGTTATATCAAAAATAGCCTTTGTATTATAATAATAAAAACACATTAGATAACACACACACTTTACAATGTGCCAACAGGCACGGGCAAGATTTACAAGGGATTATGTACAGGACAGGGCCACCTGGACCACTATCAGGGGTATGCACTTTTTAGAAATAATACTTGTAGGTATAACACTTGGCACATAAACATATAATGACTGTAACACAGAAATAGTAAATGTAGCATACAACCAGTAACTACTGGTAAAGGGAAAATACCTCCTACGCCACCCTAAACACTGTAGGGAAATCACGCAGGGAACTAGGACCTTATCATCAGGACCTATGGAAGGAAAACCATCACCTAAGCAAGTCACATTTAGCAAAGGAAAGGAAACCTAAAATAATCACCTAAGCAAGTCACATTTAGCAAAGGCAATAAAAACATCAACATTCCTCTAAGCAGGTCACTTTTAGCAAAGGGGAATAAACCATAGACAATTACCTAGGCAGGTCACTTTTAGCAAAGGTAATAACAAACAATCCTCTAAGCAGGTCACTTTTAGCAAAGGGGATAAAACATAAACAATTACCTAGGCAGGTCACTTTTAGCAAAGGTAAAAACAAACATTCCTCTAAGCAGGTCACTTTTAGCAAAGGGGAATAAACGCATAAAGAATCACCTAAGCAGGTCACTTTTAGCAAAGGTGATAAAACAAACAATTGCACATGAAACATTAAAACACATTCAGAGGTGCAGGTAGAACATTTGCGCAGGATCACATCAGCAAGTAAATCACAATGCACAGGGTGCATGTAGCACAACACTAGAACTGTCCCTCAGGCCAACTGGCCTCGCAAGGGGCTGAAATGCCCTGAGTCTCAATGTCAGGGAAGGCTGCGCAGGCAGCCAAGAACACAAAGCCTAAACGTAGCAACTGTCCACTAAGTGCTGGACAGTTGTAAATCAGATGGGCAACGTTGGAGCCTCGTGGGCTCAAGAACACTGGTGGGGAGACACAGCGTGGGAGCCACGGGGCTCTGACCAACTGACTGCCTGTGTCCCCCAAGAGCCTCTCTCTGGGCTCTAAATCAATTATGCTGGCACTAAAGAGCTTCAGCGCTCTTAAACAATTAAAATGCCCCTAGAGCCTCTCTCAGGGCTCTAAATAAACATGTGGGCGGGAGCCTCGCTGGGCTCTAGAACAATTGGCTGCCCCCTCGAGCTTTCTGGGGCTCGCAAAATCGCTGTGGGCGTGGAGCCTCTCGGGGCCCGAAAACCAATGTGCCCCCACGAGCCTCGGGGCTCGTAAATACCATTAGGGCCGGAGCCTCTCGGGCTCTAAATAAACAAATTGCCCCCAGGAGCCTCGGGGCTCCTAATCCAACAATGCGGGTGTCGTTGGAGTCCCTCACGGGGGACTCGAGAACAAGGTGGCCCCCTGAGCCTCGCAAGGCTCTCAGTGCTGAACTGCCCCCAGAGCCCTCTCAGGCTCTAAACAACACTGGGTGCGAGATCGCACTACGGGGGGAGGGGCGGACACCGACAATGTGTCCCGACGCCCCTCTCCCCTTGCAGGCACTCACCGGGTCCGGCGGCTGCTGGAGGAGAGCTCCCGCTCCTCGGGACTCTCCGGGGCCGCGGAGGGACGTTCTCTTTCCCCGGGGCTCCTCCTGTGCTCGGGAGCCTCGGGACGGTCGGTGCAGGCTGCTTCCTCCTTCCGGCTCTCTCCTCCTCCTCCTGCGATGACGCGGAAGGGGGCTCGGCCGGCTGGTCCAATCCCAGCGCGGCCCGGGCTTGAAGGCGGGCGCTGCTTCCTCCTCTCACTCGGGGCCGCGGCGGTGAATACACGGAGCAATGCCGGGTGGGCACCGGCCTTAAATCTAAATATTAAGCGAGGTGGGCACTCGCTCGGGGTACCACAACAGCGGCAAGGTCCCTGGCAGGGTGGGCACCTGCCAGCGGACAAAATACTCGAAAATCAGCGAGGTGGGCACTCGCTAGGCAGACAAAGCGCTCCCAGGCGCTAGGGGTAAAATAAAGCGCTCTTCAGCGCTAGGAGTAAAAATAAAGCGCTCCCAGCGCTAACAATGAAAGGCAGCGCTCCCAGGCACTGTAAGTAAAATAAGGGTCCAGCAAAGTCCTTTTAGGCAGGCAGGGGGGCAAGGCAGGGCCAGAGCCAGCACACTGGGTCTCCAGGCAGGGAGACAAGCCAAGTGGCGGTCCTCCTGGCCCCAGCAGCAGCAACAGCCCCCTCTGGCAGGATCCAAAGCAGAACAGAACCAAATTGTATGGGGACACAGCCCCTTCTTATACTGTAAATCCCTTTGTCTGTAGGTGCAGGGTGGGGGAGAAACCAGTTGCAGCTGGCTTGGGAGTACCCTTGATGGCCCAACGACCCCTTTCATTCACTGGGGAGGCTTGGGTCATTAGACAAACCACAGGGGGGCGGAGCCAGCATTGTGTGGGGAAAAACCCAGCCCATCCAGGACCCAGGTGCACTCCTCCCACACATCACTCATGCTGATCTCACACTCACCGCCGGGCAGACCCATCCAGACTTCCTGGAGCCTGGCATGCCAGCCAGCTCCAGCCAATCACGCTCCAGCACCCTTACTGCACACATACATCAATGTCCAGAAGTAGCACTTCCCTTCTAGACACATACATGCCGCATACACCATCTCGCAGCATTCATTCTCACGAGTTCACACATACCAAACTCGAGCCTGCACTCCCCACACATCAGGAACTAACATGGACACACACATTCCCCATGCATTCCTATGGGAGGGCAGGCCAGCCATACTACACGCACGCACTTTCACTCTGGGACACAGGGAAAAAGTGAGCCAAGACCCAAAAATCACTAACACTGGGTCACAAATAAAAGCAAAAAGATTAGGGGTGAACCTGCCCTAAGGCCCAAGTCCAACACTGCTCTGCTGGATGTTGGTGGGACCGCCACCGATGGCCTGTCGGCGGCGGTCCCAATGACATCATAATCAGCCCCCTAGTTTAAACATACAAGGATGGCTAAAAATGTGACTGAAGTCAGCTAACCCAATACCCCATGCTCTGTGACTAGTCGAGCGGAAGCAAAATGTGAATCACAATTGAACAGCCCAGTAGAAGAAGAGGACTGGCCCAAAGCCCCTCTATGTAAGTTCATGTGTATGCATATTTATTTATGAGTATTTGTGATTATAGTGAGGCTGGGGAGAAAGCTGAAGAGGTCTCAAGGCCATTCTTAAAAATATTTTTTAGCTGGGCCTTTTATGCAATTTTATTTAGTCCACTGTTTTCCCAATTTAACTTGGTATGATTTCATTCATCTTTAACCCGTTAAGTGCTGCAGTCGGCCGTTGAACATTCGGAGCACTACCTGGCTGGTGCTGCGCACGTTCAAAGGCCGAAGCAGCCCCGCCCATTTTTTTAAATGGCCGCACTGCTGGGAAAAAACGACCGCGGTTAACGGGTTAAGGAAAGAATGACTCATTTGGGCATGCCAGGAATTGAACCTGTAGGTCAGACAGATACAGGTGCTTATCCCACAGAGCTTTATTAAAATGCATGTGCTAGGTTTTAAGACCTTTTGGGGCAAATAAGATAAGTAAAGACAAAACAGCATAGTATGCAGATGAATACAAATATTCCTTTCTAATTGATTAGGGCTGGCTTTACGTGTGACCAGTGCAGCCGCACCTGGCGCAGAGTTTGAGGGGTGGGGATAGTGATGTTTAGAAATAACTTATGGGTTTAAAAGTACCTGCTGCAGAGTTCCTTGTGTGTCCAGCTGTTTTCAGGCAACAATAAAAGTGCCACATTAACTTTGATGCATAATGTTCCTGCTTGAGACAGATTGGAGTTTTGTCTAGTGGCAGTTTTAACTAATCCTAAAGTAATGCAGAAGGTTAGCATGCCTCCTGCAAAGAACGTGTACCATGCGTATCAGAGCTGTATTTTATGTGGATAGCTCAGTGGGTTACTGCTTTTGTTACAGAGATCTTTTTGTTACTTGCAGTTCATCAGTTACAATCCAAATATAACAACTATAAAGTGACATTGAAGAGCTGCATGCAAACTGCATGGTATGGTTTAGAGCATTATGCTTTTTTTGCCCAGTCTTTCAATATCCTAATGTTGCCAAATAGGATTTGTTTGGGTAGAAATACATTCTTATTAGTAAAACCAACCCCAACCAGTGTGATACTTTTTCAATCCTGAGTTGGTGCTTGGCCAGACCAAATACTCTTACAATAGACTATGGATGGCATGTGATTCCTACATCTTCTAATCATCTTTGAATATGTATCATTCCCTATAGACTGATTTACACACTTAAGATTCATTGTCTCTGTGTAAAGGGTGTGTGATGTAAAGTGCTCTGACACCATACACTGGTATGAGTAGCGCTATAAACCTAATTAAATGTGAGTGAGGGGCTATATAGATATGAAGGCACTGATCTGGATACACTTGACTGACCATCTGAGTCACCCATTTTTAATAACTCGCTGGTGTGTGGGAACACTGACATGTCTGTCCCTATCAGCCTTGAAGCGCCCAACCCTTGTAAAGCTGAGACATCCGAATCCATATTGAAGGTCCTGAGCTGGAACGTGGCAGGCTTAGCCTCAAAGTTACAATCATTAGAGTGGGTGGATACGATTAGGGAATATGATGTCCTCTTGTTCCGAAAGACTTGGGCTCCCAAAGAGCTGTATCTCGAGGGATATGAATGTTTTAACACCATCCCCGCCACCCCCAGCCACGGTAGACCGATAGGGGGACTATCAATATGGATCAGAATCGCTTTAGGAGGTAGAATAAAACTAATCCCAACAGGTCACGCCAATTTCCAAGCTCTAATCTACACACGAGGTCCCTCTATTTGTTTTATTAATTTTTATAATAACGATTTTTTAACAATCCCGAATCCTAATTTTGTCCAACTTTTTAATTTTATTATGGATCAAGATAACCTATTACAGAAATATAATTTGGCGGGCATTTTCTTGGGGGGTGACTTTAACGCAAGGATTGGAAGAGGCCCCAATGGACACCCCTGTGATCCAAACACCGACAACCCATGCAAAAGGGGATATGATCTGATTGACCATTTAATTAACTCAAGCCTCCTAAATGTCATGGATATCTCCCCAATTAATAACAATGAGAATCCAACGCCTACCTATAGAGGACTAGGACGAGGGTCAGTTATTGACTGTGTTTTTCTATCACCCTCGTTACAAAGTTATCTCCTCGGGGCAGAGGTAAAGCGGTCCTCCTATGGGGACCATAATCCCATAATTGTTCTACTAAAGGTAGCACGTGGTGAAAATTTCAGGAGGGAACTAGGAGCGAGTGACTTACTCCTCTCCACTGACACATTGAGAGTCAAATGGAGAGGTTTAGATTATAAAGAACTTTTTGTTAAGATGGTAAAAACATACCTCACTTCATGGAAAACGTGTCTGGTCTTATCAGACCCCAATCCTACAGTAGTTATTGCATTTACAGAACTTTGTGAAGGCATAAAAAACCTGATCTCTAGACCAGTGGGCACCCGTAACCCTGACCCAAAATGGTTTGATAACATCTGCTCCAGAGCCAATAGGGAGTTGAGAGCGGCTCCGTCAGCAGATACCAGAGATCCGATGCTTATTCGCATCCTAAGGATAAATTATAAGAGGGCCCTAAGAACCAGGCACAATACTGTCTTAAAAAAACAGTGGGATAAACTGGCTTCCGCCGCCAATACCAAAAGTACAACTATTTTTTGGTCTGCTACCAAATCCCTAAGAACTTTTGGGAATCCCTCCACACCCCTAGACTGTAACATCTCTAATGAAGCATGGGTTACCCACTTCTCCAAAATATACGCTCCCCCATTATATTGTGATAATTCCTTGTCTGTTATGTGTCCTACCAAAATTTCAATAACTATTGGCGAGGTCGAGTAGGCAATATCCCAGAGTATGGGTAATAAAGCCCCAGGCCCGGATGGCCTACCGATAGACCTCATAAAAGCAGAACAGGAATTCTGGGCCCCCTTATTATTAAATGTTTTTAATAACTTAACCACAACTGATATTCCTAAGACATGGTCAACTTCTGTAATTGTACCTATTTTTAAAATAGGATCAAGATCGGATCCTAGCTGTTATAGGCCGATCTCTTTAATTGACAATACCCTCAAAATACTGGGAAGAGTTTTATTTAATAAAATCAGGGCATGGGCAGAAGAAGAAAATATTTTAAACAAATGCCAGTTAGGCTTCCGGAGCCACCTGGGTACAGTGGAACAGTGCTTGAATTTGAACCTAATTATAGGAAAATATACCATCGCCAGACACAGTCCACTGTACCTGGCTTTTATGGACCTTTTGTCCGCTTTCGACTTTGTCAACAGGTCGAAACTCTGGCAACGCCTACTGGACTACGGCTTCGATAATAACCTGGTACACTTTCTGGCATCGGTATGGAGCAAACAAAACGGCTTCACTTAAGGCGTTTTTTAAGAAAGCCCTCACTCACCACCTAGTGATGACATGCTTCATCATCGGGCCCCACAAAAGGGACCTAGCGTCCCTTTTGTGTGCTACAACGCCAGATCTACTGCGGAGCGGGTTGGTGGGTAAGGACAGTGCTGTGCAAAGAATTTTAAGTGAGTGATGTGAGGTTAAAAAGGAGTCTGTAGTGTATCAAAATTAATTTTATTAGGATCACTAAGGACTTTGAAATAAAATCATGTGTAGGAAATACGTCCACAATTAATTTAAGTGGTAGTTTCCTAAGTCAGTCGACATGTTTCAGCCACGAAATGGTGTAAATTTACCTGCCATTCTTCAGGACTTGATGTGGATAAACCCTGGCGGTATGGACTCTCTAAGGCCCACCCTTACCTAGGGACGTGAAAGTGAAAATTATATAGTGAAAAAAGTGTGAGAAAATTAGAAAGAAAAACTGTCTTTCTAATAACTCCTGGTTTAGGAGGCTTCCGAATTTTCGGTTTCTGCACTTTTATAGTGTGATGAATTCACACCATGGGTCACAGGAGGGGGGTGGAAGCGTAATTGGCACACCGCCCTCGACGCTCGGCACCCGTTGTGTACCTATAGCGACCCTCTGCTGGACCCCGAAGACCAACCCGCTCCGCAGTAGATCTGGCATTGTAGCACACAAAAGGGACGCTAGGTCCCTTTTGTGGGGCCCGATGATGAAGCATGTCATCACTAGGTGGTGAGTGAGGGCTTTCTTAAAAAACGCCTTAAGTGAAGCCGTTTTGTTTGCTCCATACCGGTGGTCCTTAACTGCCTTGGAATACTCTTGTTTTGTTTATTGGATTGATACTGGGGTGTAAGAGTGTCCCACTACCCTGTCTCTCCTTTTGTTTTGACACACTTTCTGGCATATCTGCATAGAGACCTAAAAGCCAGAGTAAGAAAAGTATGGATGGAGCAGTGTCAGGAGACATAACGGTTGGCAGAGGCGTCAGACAAGGGTGCGTTCTTGCCCCTCTTTTATTTGTTTTATATATTAATGAACTTCATAACGCCCTGTCTATTTTAACTTCCGATGTCCCTATAATAAATGGCACCAAACTCCCTTCCCTACTCTATGCAGATGATGCAGTTTTAATGGGTCGTACACCGAATGCCCTGAGGATGTTAGTGAGGGGATTTGTGGATTTTATGTATAATTTCGATCTTAATACTAATTTAAAAAAATCTTTTTAATGGGTTGTGGCCCCAAAAAACGGCACATTAATAGGATTGTCTTAGATCAGGGATCACTGTTATGCACTCGCACGTTTCCCTATCTGGGTTTACAATTCTCTGATAACTGCTCATGGACCCCCCCCCCCATCTGGCATACGGACGAACTAAATTCATCAAGGCCATAAACTCTGTACTTTCTCTCCCCAAGCCTAAGAGATTTGAGGTGGTCCAGCCCCTGTTAAAGATCTGTAAGACACAATGCGTCCCCCTTATGACATACAGGGCCGAAATCTGGGGATACTCAAACCTAAAAAACACCCAGGCAGAGGAGAATAGATTTTGCAGAAGGCTTTTGGGGTTACCAATTTCATCTTCCACCTTTATAAGCCACAATGAACTAAAATTGTTCTATTTGGAGGATTACATCAAGGCACGTCCTGTGCTGTTCTGGATTAAGGTTTGGAAAAACCCCGAAGCCTCACTGACAAGAGAAATTCTGGCTGACTGCCTAAAATGTGATCAGGGTATCAAAATCCCATGGCTTGCCCAAGTTCAGGCAAGCCTGGTAGCAGTCAATCTTGGGCACATATTTAACAACCCAGATGGGCTAGAGGGGACTAACGTGAAGATAATACGGAATATCCTCTACAGGCACTATGGGGAGATTAGATACAACGTAGAATCAATTAAATCCTCTGTAAAGCGCTATACCCAAATAGAAGGTGATGTTGTATCTACTTTATCCACACCAGCTGGCTACCTCCTTAAAGAAATTACATGCTGGGAGCGCAGCTTTTTGTTTCGCCTGAGAGCAGGATGTATAATGTATCTATTGTGTTTTCCCTTGGGCTACCATTGTAACATTGAGAATTCGGTCTGCCCATGTCAGAACGCTGGAAAGCAAACACTAATGCATTTTTTGTTCTTTTGCTCCTATTATCAAAAATACAGTAAGCCCCTCCTGATACCATTTTTCAGAGCCAAAGGCATAAAAGATTTTAATGTGGCATTTAAATCTGTTTTACAGCTTAAAGATGATGGACTAACATTTCGTGTGTGTACCTTTTTAAAAATGGCCGTACGATCTCGTACTTCTATGAAATAACTCTTATATGAACTATGTCATCCTAACAGATTGGGAGAATGTTTCTTTGCACACTTGCACATTTGCACATTATAACCGATGTTGCTATTTGTAAATATATGAACCCCTTTTCTCTTGCCAGTACTGTAGTAATATGGAGATATAGATAACAATTCATTTCTTGATCTCTGGCTGCTATTACTCGATGCACTTTATTAAGACAGTCCAATAACTAGGATGTATGCCCTATGCACTTTAGAAAATTGGTGTTCAACATAATGCTGCTAGATATGTTCTATGTATATATTGCCATGTCATTTTAATAAGATTGGAAGGAGGTTTCTTTGCATTTTTGCACATTGGCACTTTAAGATCTTTGCATTTTTGCACATCGGCACTTTAACATCTATGCTGTTATTTGTAAATATGTGAACTACTCTTCTCGTGTCAGCATTGTAGTAAATATGGAGACATAGATAATAATTCACCCTCTGATCCTTGGCTGCTATTACACTATGCTCTTTATCTAGACAGTTTAATAACTAGGATGTATGCTCTATGCTCTTTAGAAAATGCGTGTTCAACATATGCTGCTAGATATATGTCCTATGTATATATTGTTGCTGGTTCAACGGTGATCCTTGTATTTGACCATGTATGTAATCATGTGCACACTTTTATGGATAATGTAATATCCGAATAAAGGTTATTTTGACTTTGACTTTGATATGAAGGCACTGTTAGAGGGTAGTAGTGAAGGAATCCGTGACGAAGGAGATCATTGGGACTGGCGCCAAAAAGATTGTGGCACTGGGCACCAACAGTGCTGAAGCCGGCCCAGTAGACTTAATAAACATGGTGAATACACAGACTAGTATTACTGTCATAGACGGTAAAACAGACCCATTCCCAAAGCCTGATCATTTGGTAGCAGGAGTGTGAGTAGTGTTGGCGCCAAAGACTGTGGGCGGTCCCAGTGGTGGAAGTGGGCAACACAAGCAATGACAACTTTGTGCCCTGGCACTTATTTCTTAGCAAATTAAGCATTGATCTCAGGGTGCCCCAAACTTGAGACCCCACTGGCCAAGCCCAGCCCCTGCAGGAGATGCTTTCTGCTCTGAATCAATCCAATAACTGGCCTATAGGCTGCATCAAGAGACCCCTCTCTGTCTCGGATGACCTAACATAGCTCACTTGAGTCTCGCGCTTGCGTCCCATTGGCTCATCAAGCATGTGGTTCGCCCGGCTCTCAAAAATCAAGGAAGAATGGCAGACACTCGGTGCTCTCCACATCAAAGTGTTCAGTATTTGGTGATTAGCTAAACTCAGAAAACTTGATGAAAAATAATGGCGCCGAACCAAGTTCCTGGAAGCCTTCCACCCCCTGTTGTCATGAACTTTGAATAATTGCAGGGAATTATGCTGAGTACTAATCAAAGGCTTGTTTTTTATTTAATTTGCTAATTATCTCCCTGGTTCATCAGTGTCAGGCTCCAATCATCGCCAGACATCTTAATTGACCCTTGAGAGGTGTTTATCTGATAACAGAAAGTTTGAGCCGATGTCTCACAGCCAGGCTTAAGGAGGCAGGCTCAGTGATTGAACCTGTCCATACAATTTATTGAAATTCAGAATACAAAGTGAGTCTGAAGCAATCGATACACCTCATGCGTGGGCCCTTAATGGTTCACCATGTTGCTCTGGGAACATGTGTTTCAACAATGACTCCTCCCGCTTGGATAATGTTTATTTTTCACCTTAAGGTCATCTTCATTATCTTGTTTTCTTTCTCTCTGTTCTTTGCCAATCAATTTTTCCATCTACTCAATAGTAATGGCATTATGTAAACATGCTTCAACTTGTGCAATCTGTTCTCATCTTCACTTTCTTCTTTGCTTTTAGCAAGAAATGTAATGGATGATTAAACGGTGTTAGGCACGTCTGCCTGGATAGAGCATCCAAGGGTGTGAATAGGGAAACTGATCTAAACTGCATCAAGGAAACTGGCACTGGTGACCTCATTGAGCATGAATAGGCCTGAAAGGGAGAAGAGATATAAATTAAAGGTGTGCAGAGTTTTTTTTAATTTAAACTAGAGAGGCACCTGCTTTTTGTCAGCTGAAAACTTTGTCAAGTGTTCTCACTTGTCTTTACTCAGGCAAATAATGTTTCTGCAATTTGACCAGATAGCCTGATCACTGTCGCTGGCACGCGGGGAAATGTTTGCAGAAGGTTTCTTTGCAAATTCACTTTTTGAAGCCGTTTCCTATGCTTCATGGCACAATTTTGCAGGATTTTTTTGTGCATGTTCAACTTTTTGTGGAACATTCCTATACACAATGTCAAATGTTTCCAGAATGTTTCCTTGTCAGTTTATCTTTAGGAGCCTTTTTCTATACGAAGTGAACATACGTTTGCAGTATGTTTTTTCTGAGCACTATGGTATTGCGAAGAGGACTGTTTGCAAATTGTATTTTATGCAGAATCATTTTTAGTGTTAGATAAGGATATAGCCGACATAAACTGTAGCAAAATTCACATTTGTTATGCTGAAGCAGCATAATGAAACATCTTGCAAATTGGGAAGTTCCAAGCTTTCCAAAGAGCTCCACAATGGTTGTAAAAAAAATGCATAAACTCTTTCACAGCTTCGCACACCCTTACTGCAAATGAGGGACCGTTTTGCTAAAAGTATTACTCTTTCTGTCTTTTATGCTCTCCATCTGCCACTACCCCAGCATGGAATTATGAATCTCTCCTCTGTAATGGCCTAGGCATCAAATGATCCATTAGTGGATGGCCACTCAGGGTGGGATGCAGAGTTATGATGCTGATTTTATATTCTTGTAAAGTTTGCGCCACTAAGGATGCTGTGCATTATGACCCCAGAATGTTCCATTACCAACACCAACTGTGGAGACGGGAATAGCATTAATGCACGGACATGATTCGGGATAGCTTTAGCATGCACTGTTCGACAGCACCCCAGCGGGCCACCGTAGAGCCGCGCAGACCGCGGGACCTTCATTGATGCATTTGCCTGATGGTGATCTGAAGAGCCATGAAATCAGAGGCCTTTGTTACTTCTGTATTGTACTGAATTGCATTTATTGCTTAGTTAATAAAAACACTGAATACCTCCCAAAAATGTGTTACTTTTATGTTTTGCTTGATTCCAGACAGCAGCTGTTCTTTGTAAAGCCTGCACTTCCTATCAACATTTAGTTGCTTAGATCTAGAAGTGGAAGGTGCGATATGATGTACAGCAATTCGTCAAAACCCACTGTGAGCCGCGCTAAGAGTTAAAAAAGAAGGCAATGAAATTACTTAATTGCCATTTTACTTTTAACACTTAGCGCGGCTCGCAGCAGCCGCCAGCCAGCCCCCGAGCCCAGGAGAAATGGGGGGTGTCTTGACTGTCCTCAGTTGCCGATTGGCAACACGGAGGATTGGCCAGATACTGCAAAAGTACGCATGTCCGTTTGGCCAGCTGCCTTACGATGGCCAGCCTGACACGCGCACTTTGCACCTCTCCACTCAGCTGTCTTAGACAGCTGGGTAGAAAGCAAGCATAGGCCTCCAGGGCCTGAAGGAGCGTCGGTGCAACCTTCTCCATCCAATCCTGGTGCTCCTCTCATGCTGGTTAACTGTATAAGAGCAGTGTCTGGATTGGTTAGGGGAGCTCTTCCTGCCAGAGACTACAGGTGAAGACCGAATAGGACTTGTTGCAGCCTGTGGGTAGGCACAGCTTACTTTTATTTATATTAAATGTGTATTGCATGTGTTTGTGTTTAATTTTGATATTTTTAGAGGGAGAGTTGTTTTGGTTTGGGCTTTTGGAGGGAGGGGAGGTTTGGAGTGGGCTTTTGGAGAGAGGAGTACTTTAAATCTGTTTTTCTGGAAGTGGGGGGGGGGCACTTTGCTCGCCTCACCACTTCCAAAGGGTACCAGCCACCCTTGCTTTATTGATTAATAGAAACCATTGTCAAAACACTACAAGATCAAAAGTGTAGATTAACGTGGATAACACCATAAAACGATATAAAACAAGATGAAATACCTATGGCAGTTAATCTTTGGCAATATCCATACATTTCACTATTTTACATGAGGTCTGTGGAATATCGCAATTCAAGCTAAAATTAACTGCTTCTTTACAAAATCTGTTATAATATAGTACAACTGTAGGGTGTAACCAATATCTTGGCTTGTTACACAAATATGGACAAGAACAGAGGAGGTGCTGTATTGCTCTATTGACTTTGGGCTTAATGTACTGTTCCCATTCGTAAACCAGGGATGAGCAATTTGCACAGCAACTCGTTTGCAAAAAAAGGAATGCAGTTTTGGATTCGACCTGTATACTAACAGGCCGCATTGCAGATTCTATTTTTGTAAGGGGTGGGTCATACAACGACTTGTCTAATGAACATTAATTAGACAGGTCGCATTCTGCGACCCCCTGTGACTGGCTGCAAATGCAGGGGTGGGAGACTGCAAGGGAACATTTTTAAACCAGCCTTTGCCAAATAAAGCGTCCACTGCTGCTTTAAATAAAGTGTCCTGTTTAGGAAGGCACAGTGATAGCCTGCTTGGTTTTCTGTCACCTGAGAGTGACATAACGATTTTCAAACAGAAATATGTTGCAAGAGCTTGGTGGTGTCTGACTCACTTTGTGAGTCAGACACCACCCTATTTGAAATGAGGATGTCTGATCAATGGTGTTCAACTGCAATTGTCACAAACAATTGATACATTCCTCTCCAAGCCCTACCTTTTAATGCCCCCTCTTATTTGAGAGTCATACAGGGATTCAAAACTAAGTTTCCAAGCGATAAAGTCGGCTCCTCCCCGGTGACTGAGGAGTGTCGCCCTCCCTGCCAGCAGGAGCAGCTGCAAAACTTTAAAAATAAAACATTAATAAAGCATGTTCATTATCGTTTTATTTTTCTCCTACTGCGGAGGCTAGTGGGAGGGGCCATGGGGATGACAGGCACGAGGGGGAGTAGGAGGTGCACTGTTGTGGGAAACAACCTTTACAACGCAACTTTTACAACAAACTACCATTACAACGAAAGTTTTACAACGCAAAAACTTTTACAACGCATACCATTACAACGCAGGATTTTACAACGCAAGTACCTTTACAACGCATACCATTACAACGTAAGTATTGGTAAGTATATAAATATTTTTTAAATATTATATGTTTGGGTTTTTTGGAAAAGGGGTATTTTTAGGGTTCAGGGTCAGTTTTCAGTTTTTGGGTAAAGGGGTATTTTTAGGGTTCAGGGTCAGTTTTCAGTTTTTGAGTAAAGGGGTATTTTTAGGGTTCAGGTCAGTTTTCAGTTTTTGGGTAAAGGGGTATTTTTAGGGTTCAGGGTCAGTTTTCAGTTTTTGGGTAAAGGGGTATTTTTAGGGTTCAGGGTCAGTTTTCAGTTTTTGGGTAAATGGGTATTTTTAGGGTTCAGGGTCAGTTTTCAGTTTTTGGGTAAAGGGGTATTTTTAGGGTTCAGGGTCAGTTTTCAGTTTTTGGGTAAAGGGGTATTTTTAGGGTTCAGGGTCAGTTTTGGGTTTTTGGGCAAAGGGGTATTTTTAGGGTTCAGGGACAGTTTTGGGTTTTTGGGGTACAGGGTTAATTTGTAAAAATAAAATAAAATTATATTTAAATTAAATTAATTAAATGTAATTAAATAAAAATTAATTATATTTTAATAATTTAAATTAATTTAAATTAAAAAAAATATTTTACGGTTCAGGGTCAGTTTTGGGTTTTTGGGGTACAGGGTTAATTTGTAAAAATAAATTAAAATTATATTTAAATTAAATTAATTAAATAAAATTAAATAAAATTTAATTATATTTTAATAATTTAAAATAATTTATATTAAAAAAATATTATATACTTACCAATATTTACGTTGTAATGGTATGCGTTGTAAAGGTACTTGCGTTGTAAAATCCTGCGTTGTAATGGTATGCGTTGTAAAAGTTTTTGCGTTGTAAAAAATTCGTTGTAATGGTAGTCGTTGTAAAAGTATGCGTTGTAACGTCATACTTCCACTGTTGTCAGTGCGCATGGCGGTTTGGCCGACAGTCTCAGGACTCCAATCCGAGCTGCGTTGCCTGGTTGGAGACAGCAGGCACAGGCTCCCAGTCTCTGGGAGCACACATTGGGGGGGGCTCAGGTCAATCCTCACTCTGCTCTCAAGCGGTCAGAGCAGCATCAGGATTGGTAGCAGGGCAGTCTGGGAGCCTGTGCCTGCAGTGGAGCCAGAAAAGCAGCGATGTAGGAATGTGGCTGGATTCAGGTAAGGTTTTTTCATTTGTTTTTTTTGTTTTGTCTAACCCACTCCCCACCCCTTTGCCACGACACCAGCCGTGAGGCAGGCTGTTCTGGCTTGCTTTGCCCCAAGTGACCCTCAATTAAACTGTGCTTTGGTCAAATTCTTGACAGCATGCCAAAAGAAACTGCCTGAAATCAAAATATCGGATGAAGTCTAACTTTTAAAATGTATCTCTCTATCTATAAACAAAGAAAAGTATTTTTGAATCATGACGCGCAACTACAGTTATAGCGTGCCAAAATATTTGACTAATAATACCTGAATTTTTTCATTGTACAGTCTTTTTTACAGAATTTTTGTGCTTTCATAACGAGTTTTATATACAAAAATTTGTTGTAATGAATTAATTTCGTGTTGCAATGGTTTTAACGAACTTTGCAAATAAAATAAAACTTGAACTTGAAACCAGCCGTGACTGACTCTTCCAAATCCTAAAAGTGGTTTAGTGAATAGTAAAAATTCATATTGTAGTTGCAAACTCTCTGATATTGCAAATCACAGACTTTGAGGACACAAAGTATCTTTGCACATCTGTGCTTTTGTTCTATGCTTGCTCAGCTTGCAAGCTGCAGTCTGGTTCCCAAATGAGGAAACGAGCCTCTAAACTCCCCAATAGAAATCAATGAGAACCTTAGTCTAATAATTTTATGTCATACATTTTTAGAGAGAGCAGCATTTTGTTGCTCTTGCTTCTGGGAATTAAAATGAGAATTACATATGCCCTGGGTGCCTCTTCTCCCATCCTTAGCACTCTATTTCTATCCTAATTGCTTGTAAGGGAGGAGGGTAAAAACACTAGACTTCAGCACTTCCTGCTATGCCTCCTACCTTCGTGTTTTCTGTGATGAGGGGCAGCAAGGGCATTGCTGGAGATACCAGACAGCAAGACAAGGGTAGCTGCTGGTACCCCTGGCCCTCCTCAGTTAACATACCTGTTAGTACCCACATAGGCATTAAATGTATCTATGTTATACTTATTTCAACAGCAGGAAGTGTACTGGCAGTCCTCTGCTCCCAAGGGTACATTTACATTTGATTGGCACTAGCTTTAAGTCATTTAAAACATATTTGCCCCTATTGGCTCCATAACAGTTGTCACTAGCTGGGTAAGCCTGTTTCACTAGTCTGCCTTGAATTCATCCATAGTGGAGTTATTCAAATTAGCTCAATTAAATAATTCCACTTTCATGTTTCTGCTTGAAACCCCTGTGGACTGTTTGCGGCCCCTGTGATTCGCTGTTACAGGTTTTGTTAGGTGAGTATTCACGCCTGTGTTAAAGTACTCTGCTCAGGGCGAAAAAGCTGTTAATACTCTCTGTGGAGTTTGCTAACCGCTCTTAATTGCCTTCCATAAAAGGAAAGCCCTCAGCCCAAACCAATGGTACATAATAAGGGAAAGGGGCAATTAACAGCAATTAATGCCTGACAACAAGTGGGCAATAAGGTATGAATGCATCCCCTAATATGGTGCAGCCCAGGCAGCTGAACACAGCCACTCTTCCCTGTCTGCCTCACTTTCCTGCTCCTCAGCCTAAATGGGCTTGAAATATAGGCAGAAAACTGCACTTATTTTGCAACATCCCAATCAATTATTATGATTGGTTATCCCATTGCAACATTCCATACAGGTCGGTAAGGGGCCCAGCCTCGAATTTTCATTAAAGATTGTTCACGGTCAAACAATAAAATAGGGGTCACATATTTTGTGATTTCAATGCCTTTTGTGTATTTGAGGGTGCTTGGGGTCAGATGGAACTGACTCTGACATAAACTGCCACTGTTGAATAATGCATTACAGCAGAACATCAAGAGAAAAATTGCACCCTTCTCTGTAGTTGGTCAATACTTTTGTATTACAGCTGTGTGACTTCTTAGCTGCTTGGAAGATATCTGCCCTCATTTGTCTCTGCATTTGTAAAAATCTGCATTGAAGTATTATTATTATTCTGATTATATATTATCTAATATAGGTTATAATAGGATACTATTAAAATATATTATGTTCATCATTATTATTGTTATTAATATTATTATTAGTACTACTACTGCTAGTAGTATTAGTAGTAGTAATAGTAATAGTAATAGTAATAATTGCATTTACCTTACATGGCAGTAAAGTTCCACATTAGAAAGATTTCAGTGCCCTCTATTGTAATACATATATTTAAAGCAACATCTTTGAAGACAGGTGTACAGAGGAACTGCGCTGAATCAGAAATCTTATGAGTGCTTCCTCTTTGAAAGAATGAAGGGTTTTAGGGCCAGATGTATCAACATTGTATTTTACGAGTCCTTTAGAGCAAATTTTACCGATTCGCTATTATGGACCGCAAAATGCAATGTATATAGGTTTCACAACTAAAATTGTGATTCCTACGCATTCCTTATGTGCGACTCATAAATTGTGAGTCACAAATAAGGAATGGCTTCCCATTCGTTTCCTTGGACCTGGGAATTGCATGCGCACTTTGCGAGTACCCAATAGGTACTCGTAAATTGTGCATGCAATTTCAAGGGTGCAAGTGGGCCAAAAGGGCACCCTGTTGCATCCTGAACTATGCATGTGTGCACATGTGGCACACATACACGCCCTAAGGGCATGTATGTACGTCACATGGCACCTAGAAAAATACAAAAAAGTGCATTTTTCTAGGAATTTGCAAATTACCACCAACTTTAAGTTGGTGTTAATTTGTGATTCCTTAAAGCCAGGTCGCAATATATTTTTGCTTCCAGCATTGCATTTAAGGAATAACAAACTGCAATTCCCTAAATGCATTTGCAAAATAGGAAATTGAAAAAATTGCAATTCCCTAAATGCATTTGCAAAATAGGTAATTGAAAAAAACGCAATTCCCTATTTTGTCAATGCCTTTTGAGTGGATACATCCCAAAAGGCTTTTTACCGTTCACAAACTGGTCAATTCTGTGAATTGGGCCGTTTGCGAACGGTAAAACACTTGATACATCTGGCCCTTAGTGTTTTCTAAAAACTGTATTCTCACAAAATTTCACAATTTATTCTCTTCAATTTATGTCAGTAGTACTATACGATGACAGAGATAAAAGCTGTTGGCAGTATTTGTTTTTGTTTGGGAAAAGTGTTATTTATTGCAACACCTCTTTCAGCAACGAAAAATACATCATATGGACATTATCAGGGGAAGACAGGTCAGCAAAGGAAATGGCCACATATAAAAGAAGTTCCAAAGATAGTCCATTATCATCCACCCAGATGAACTCAGAATTTGAGGTTGGAAATGAAGTAGCCGAGAAACACATCCCCTTGTGCTGGGAATCAATCAAGTTCCATGTCTGGAAAATATGCAGGCATAAGGGAGAGATGAAGTGTCGAAAGAAGCAGATGAGGTGGGCACTGACATGAAACCTGATAGGAAGGAAGAGTGCAGCCGCCCTTGACCCGGAGGTACAAGCAGAGGAGAAGTGGTCCCAGAGATAAATGCTTCCAGGATGAACAAAGATCAAGTAAGAAGAAGTGGAGTGGCCTACCTGCAGCTCACTCGCCAAGCCTGCTCTAAGGGAGGGAAGAAAAGTGCTGCCTTGGGCCTGCAGTGCAGAGGCGATGTACATGAGCCCGGCATCTCTGATCCTGCCCCAAACTAGGGGATAGGAAAGGGAGTGAGGCAGCAGGAAGTCTGAAGAAAGGACTGGATGGGGGGGGAATGATGAGGAGAGGAGGCAGCAGGTGCTGGGATGAAAAGGCGACCCGACTGCAGCGGTGAAAGGTCTTCCATACAAGGAATGTGTGCAATTTGCATAATTTCTTGTAGATTAATTACACGAAATGTCAGAAAAGTTATGTGAAATTAAGCAAAATGTCACATTATTACATGGAATGCAGTCTCTGCATATTTTATACAAAGATGACATGGAGATGCTCTTCACGCTAATAAAACAGTGGAAAACATTATGACGTACAATACGGGTGGGTGGCAATTTTGATTAAAGAGGTGCAATGTTGACTCCATCCTGCTCCAGCCTAGCTTGTCTCTCGTATTCCCCACTGAAGTGCTTTTATTTTTTAATTGTTCCTCTTCCTGTCTGTCACCACAACACATGGTCGCCCACTCCTGGTGGCAGGTTACTCACAGCTGGGTTGGTGTAATACACCTGGAGCAGGACCTGCTCATCTAGCTTGGCATAGAGGTGGCAGCAACAACTAATATGTTTTCATTTTATTTTTATATGCATCTATAAATGGCATACAGGTGCACTTGCCATCTCTGTCTCAAGAATAGCAGAATGAGTTGAAAGCTCTACTTATCAATCAGTAGAGCGCAGCTTGTCACCCGTGAGGGTATCCAGGCACTGGGTTCTTGCTGGCATCAAGCAAAAAGTTAGGTCTTGAGTCCCTTTCTGAATTCATGGAGAGAGGAAGGTGTTCCGAGGTGCAGGACAGTTCCAGGACTTGGTGGTGAGGTAGGAGAAAGAACGTCCTCCACTGTTACTTTGGCAGATGTGGGACGTGTGAGCGAGGACGGGGGAGTGGGAGCCCAGGCGTTTGGTTGGTTTGTTGGAGTTCAGGCAGTGGTTGATGTTTGTTGGTCCTTGGCCGTAGCGGGCCTTGTATGTGTGTGTCAGCATCTTGAATTGTCATCTTTTTTGGAATGGGGAGCCAGTGAAGGTTCCTGAGGTGGGGGGTGATGAGGGACCGTTTGGGGAGGTTGAGCAAGAGTCTGGCAGCTGAGTTCTTTATCAGCTGGAGTCTCTTTAGAAGTGGGGTAGTGAGTCCTTTGTAGAGTGGGTTGCCGTGGTCCAGCCAGCTGGTGACTAGGGCTTGAGTGACAGCTTTCCTGGTGTTGACGGGGAGCCATCTGAAGATCTTTCGGAGCATGCAAAGGATGTGGAGGCGATTACGTTGATCTGGCATTTCATGGTGAGTTGGCTCTCCAGGATGAGGCCAAGGTTATTGGTGTGGTTTGTCGGTGTGGGTCAAGTTCGAAGAGACACCAGGTGTTGTTCTACGAAGGGCTGTTGTTCCCCAAAATCAGCATCTCTGTCAGGTCTATGTTGAGTCTCAACAGTTGGTGTTCATCCAGTTGGCAACGCAGGTCAAGCAGCTGTGGAACTTGCTCCTAGAGGTGGAGGGGTCTTCTGAGAGAGAGAGGATGAGCTGGGTGTCCTTTGCGTAGGATATGATATTGAGGCGGTGGGTTCTGATGATGTTGGCCAGGGGCATTATGTTTGTTGCGTTGAAGAGGGTGGGGCTGAGGGATGAGCCTTGAGAGATGCTGCAGATGATGATCTGGGAGTACAAAGTGAAGGGAGGTAGGTAGATTCTCTGGGTTTGTCCTGTGACTTATAACCAAAGAACTCAAAGAGGATCCTGATGGAATGCAGAAACAAAAATCACCTGGCGCAGATGACCTACTGGCATATCTGTACCAGGTATTGTCATATATGGTGGTGGGGTAATTGACACTGTTGTGCTTAGAGGCCAAGGAATTGGGTGTTTTGCCCCAAACAATGCACCACAAGGTGTTCACTTTGATCCCCAAGGACGATGAAGACCCAACACTTGTCACCTCATGTATGCTCCTTATCCATGATAAATACAAATGTAAAGGTGCCTATCAAAGCCCTGACAAACAGACTGCTCAGGGTCATGGGTATGAGGACGATTTTTAATGATCAGACGGGCTTTATAACTGGATGGAGCACTATGCACAATGTTAGACATCTTACTCATGTAATGGGCTCCATTGGGGGATTCCCAGAAGAACTAGCAAAAGCAGTATTGAGCATTCGATACAGTGTACTGGAAATACTTATGGGCAGTGATGGAACAGAGGGTTATTTGGGCCAAGCATTTGTTACTTGGCATACTTTTTGCGCGAGAAATCAATGGCCGAGGGAGGGCTAGGGCCTGGGTGTTGGTGAAATTAACATTTTGTAGATGAACAAGACAGGGATGCCTGCATTCCCCAATATCATTTCCATTGCCATGGAACTATTAGCATGGAGGTTTCATGCCTGCATGGTGGAATGGGACATATGGGTTGTGATATCCTTTTATTCTGACAATATATTGGCATATTTGACGGCTCCAAAGCAGTCTTTGTGGATTCTTCTGCTAGAGTTGACCTGATTTGGTGACATTTCTAGGATGAGAATGAATAACTATAAGTCATTGCTTTACCCACTGGCTGAGATGAAGAGGCTCACCCCTCAGATGCTACGCGAGGTGGGCATTAGATGGAAGACAGGCCACTTTTGGTACCTGTACATCCAGTTAACAGTAGACCTTGGCACTCAATATGACTTGAATATGGGGAGAGTGATTAAGGGACTTGCCAACTCGATTACCTTTTTGAAATTATCGCCACTATGGAAAATATTTCAGGAGTTGGACAAGCTACTTGGTTCTCTGTTTTGGTCGGCCAGACATAGCCGGTGGGTTGGACTTTGCAGACTTTTTTTTATATTATGTTGCAGCTCAGTTACAACATGTAATACTTTAGCTCAACCTGAACTTTATCTGCTTGTCTAATCAGACATGCAGCTACAATATGAGTGGCCACGGTTATTTTGAGGCAACCCTCATACAACTGGAGATTTCTGTAATGGACCATAAAATCTTTCAACAGAATGAATCATAATATGACCATGTATAAGGGTCAAGAAGGTAGTTGTAATGTGGCGGGGGACCTTTACCTTAATAAACAATTTCTTACATATGAACAGGCAGGGGATATGATCGACATAGGTCCCTCACCACTCTCGTATTGCTCAGCTAGGGGAATTTGGACAGCTTTTCTGGACGAGGAACCTACATCAGAGACTATGACAGTCCTCCAGTCTTTGGCAGGTTGCAGGCATTTGGTCACTATTCTTCATGCAGCCATGGTTATGGACAGGGTGGGTCACAGTGGGAGTGCAACAGAGATGGTCCCAATAATGCCCATAACTTCAGACAGATGCAGACTGGGGAAAGGCATGTGCACAACTAAAGAGCATTTCCACAAATTCACACTTTAAATTGATTCAATTTAATTATCTTCACATGACCTATCTCACACCTGCAAAGCTGGCCAGAACATATGCAGGTGGAACCACAACATTCCCTAGACGTATCTCGTAAGGGGCAGAATTTTTGCATGTGGTCTAGGAATGTCCACGGGTAGCGGAATACTCATGCAGAGGTGAAATAAAATGTACAAATTATGACAAATGCTTTGCCGATAGGCTCAATGAAACAATGTATGTTGGGTGTATTACCTACTACACAACACTTAAAAATGAAGATAAGAATTTCGAAATTGTACGCTATGTTTGCCATGTGACAAATAGGAATCTATTGTTATCCGCTAGAGCACCCACATATTAGGTTTGGAAAAAGGATTTAATTGAATGGCCAGTAGCAGACGAACAGCATATTGAAAATACAAGACAGAATGTCACACTGGCAGAGGCTCTTGCTGAATGCGTGGTAATGTTTACTAAATTAATAGACCCTCCAAATGACATGCCCCCTTGAGCAAAGGAAGAAATTAATAATAGTAATCATATGAGATGTATTAGAATCTGGGTTAATGGTTGACTGGGGTGTGAGCCCAGGTCAAGCATCAACCACAAGCCTAGTCAGGGTAAGGCACAAGCAAAACCCCAAATTAACCTGTGCTCAACCCCCTGGTAGCTTGTCACAGAGCAGTCAGGCTTAACTTAAAGGCAATGTGTAAATTATTTGTGCATCACTTCAAACAGTAAAATAGTGAAAACACCACACAAAAAGATTCCAAACCAGGTTAAAAAATAGAGCTTAATTTAATAAATGAAAACAAGCCCTAAACTACAAACATTTGCCTCAAAAAGCACAAAGCATCAACTGTGGATATCTGGTCACACCGGACCGGGACTAAGTCACAAGTTCAGACCGACTGCGATAAAGTAGGGGCCCGCTACATGGACCCAGTAAGGCCCGCTGAACAAAGGCCCTTAAATTTGGGTGTGTGGAGCATGCAAGAATCAACATCCAAGATGCATCGTGCAACTGTAACGATGTGTCAGTTCCAAGATGCGGTGAGGCTGCGATGCGAGTGCCTGCATCATAGTCGAGGATCCCGTCAACGGGGCATGCAAAGTGGTTGCCCAGCTTTGTCGTCGAGGCAGCCTTTGATGAGGAATGCGAGGGCCTGCCCCAAAGATGCAGCTCACAGTAGCGGGTCCGAAGGCATTGCGGGCCACGGGTCCATTCCACGCAACAGCAGAGATGCATTGGTTCTGTTAAGGGTTGCAGAGCAGGGTATATATGTCAGTTCCGCTGAAACCACAGAGCATGGTAAAGCACCTTAAGCCCACTTCTTAGGGTCCAGGAGTGGGGTGGCACCATTTGGCAGGATAGACTCCCATATGGCAGAGGCCAGGTGCAGAGGCAAGGTCGTTGGAAGCCTGTTCTGTCCCTGAGGCTTCAGATCAGGAGGCCAGCCATCAAGCCCTTGGAGTCACTCTGGGTTATGGATTCAAGAGTTGCAGGTCCAGCTCCTCTTATTTACCGGTCAAGAGGGCAGCAGGTTAGCACAGCAAATCAGGAGTCCAGCAGAGTTCAGAAGAGTGTGGTCCAGCAGAGTGGCAGTCCTGCAGCAGCACAGCAGCCCTTCTTCCTGGCAGAGTATCCAAAGGTCCAGAAGGGCAGGGAAGTGGTGGTGTCTGAGGTCCGTCTTTTATATACAGTTGTTCCTTTGAAGTGAGGAGAATCTTCTGGAGGCATGCCTTTGAAGTGTACAGATGCCACACCTTGTCTGTCCTGGCTCCAGACTAACTACAGGGGTATGCAGCCCTTTGCGCGGAGACAGGAAACAGCCTTTTTCGGTGTAAGTGAGGGTGAACCCAGCATCTCCCTTCCATCTTGCCAGTGATGGCCCAACCAGTCACACCTAAGCTCAAATGGCATGTTTCTGCCTAGGTGGAATACACAAAGCCCAACTGCCAACTATACCCAGTCATTTGATCAGAGGCAGGCTGAACACAGCAAATTGCTAATGCAAGATTATGCCAACTTTCTAAATGTTCAATAACAAAAGAGAGAGTGAGGGAATTTTTTCACTTATCAATGTGAGTTGAGAACTCCTGTTCCCCGGAATTAATTACAAAAACAATGGAGGAGTATCCACTCAGAACAGAGAGAACAGAAAAAGGTTTCTCTGTATATGGGCTTATGTGCTCAATTCAGCACCATGTGCCTCAACCTGTTTTAGGATAATGCATATCCTTATAGAAGACCCCTCACTCACCAACCTAGTTGGTGACATGCCTCATCATCGGGGTCCCACCCCATAGGCCGAGTGCCTATAGGGTGTGCTGCGACACCTGATTACAGTGGAGCTGGTTCGTTTTTCTTTTATGTGTTCAAGGCGATCAAACAAGTGATTTTAAAAAGGGCCAACACTACTCACTACAAGTATTTATTCTTGAGTGCTTGAACCCTAATTAAAAAAGTGTTACACCTATGCCTAATTAGGTAGACTTCGGTGGTACGATTAGTGTTTGATAAAAATAGCTAAGTGTGCTATGTGCGGTGTGATAAATGTTATAGGTTAAAAAGGTCTACATGTTTCAACCATTGTATTATTCATTGGTTTTCGTCAGGACCATGATATTGAACTGGGTGGTCCACACACGCTAAGGTGCGTCCTGCCCTAGTCCAAATTAGAGTGCACAAATTGTGGACTCGTGTAAAATTAGTGCGTTTCTTTTGTTCAAAGAAAAAACCTGTAAAAACAGGGAAACAAAAACAAAAAACAGGAAGGGCTCACATACAGGGGTTGACAATACATATGTGCCACATTTAACATATATAGCCATACTGAGTCAATGGACGATGTTAAACCTAAGTTGTGAAACAGAGGGATCCATCTAGTTGTGCTACAGTGCTACAGTGCTTTTACTGGACCGTGGCTGATAGCTACTCGAATGATGCCAAAGAAGTGGTGTCGACCTAGTTTTGGCATTTCTGAATAGCTAGTGAAAAATAATGGCGGCGTTTTATGAGTGAGTGATCTTTATTTGGTGTTCACGAAGTGAACGGCTGCTGAGATTTGTGAGCAGTCGTGACGTCGCTGTTTGTGAGTTGCGACTGATATAATGTTTTTGCTTACGCTTCCTTGCGGTATTGCCGCTTCATGGGCACCAGCGCTTCCAAGACGGCAAGAGTCCGTCTCCTTAAAATCGATACGTAGCAAAGGAGAAAGAGAGAAAAAAGGGTGCCCGGTTTTAGTTTCCTGGCTGTATTTTGCATATAGCATCGCCAGCGGGCTTTTTTTCTGGGAGGAAAAGCTTGTTCCCTTCTTTTAAACGATCACGCATTACTTACTTGCAGCTTCTGATCATCAGGCGGTAAACCTACTTGGTTCCGGCTGGCGGTGCCCCGAGGAGTAACCGGTGATGTCTGCGGCTACCGGTAAAGTAAAGTTTAGAGCGCTTCCTGGTTGGGCGTGGCCCCGTCACGTGGTGTGATCACGTGGGTCGCCATTAGCCAATCAGGGTATCTCAGGGGGAGGCGCTCCCGAGTGATGTCAGCGGTCTCAGCAAAAAAACGACGGGGACAACACTTTTGTTTACGTTTCTATGGAGACCAATCACGTGCATATTGGGATCGATTCTTAAGCATTACGAAGGGGATTTGCATTTTCAAAACAAGTTAGGGATTTATTTACAACGGATCGGCGGGCAGAATCAGAATTCTTAATCAATCATGTTGAAAGTATAGTTTTATAGTCTTTGTTTTTGCTGGGTGTTACAGAATTCATGAACACATCATGGAATCACAACTTAGGTTTAACATCGTCCATTGACTCAGTATGGCTATATATGTTAAATGTGGCACATATGTATTGTCAACCCCTGTATGTGACCCCTTCCTGTTTTTTGTTTTTGTTTCCCTGTTTTTACAGGTTTTTTCTTTGAACAAAAGAAACGCACTAATTTTACACGAGTCCACAATTTGTGCACTCTAATTTGGACTAGGGCAGGACGCACCTTAGCGTGTGTGGACCACCCAGTTCAATATCATGGTCCTGACGAAAACCAATGAATAATACAATGGTTGAAACATGTAGACCTTTTTAACCTATAACATTTATCACACCGCACATAGCACACTTAGCTATTTTTATCAAACACTAATCGTACCACCGAAGTCTACCTAATTAGGCATAGGTGTAACACTTTTTTAATTAGGGTTCAAGCACTCAAGAATAAATACTTGTAGTGAGTAGTGTTGGCCCCTTTTAAAATCACTTGTTTGATCGCCCTGAACACATAAAAGAAAAACGAACCAGCTCCACTGTAATCAGGTGTCGCAGCACACCCTATAGGCACTCGGCCTATGGGGTGGGACCCCGATGATGAAGCATGTCACCAACTAGGTTGGTGAGTGAGGGGTCTTCTATAAGGATATGCATTATCCTAAAACAGGTTGAGGCACATGGTGCTGAATTGAGCACATAAGCCCATATACAGAGAAACCTTTTTCTGTTCTCTCTGTTCTGAGTGGATACTCCTCCATTGTTTTTGTAATTAATTCCGGGGACCAGGAGTTCTCAACTCACATTGATAAGTGAAAAAATTCCCTCACTCTCTCTTTTGTTATTGAAGATTTAGGCAGCGCACAGCTGCGAGAGTAATAAACACAATAGATATCATCTCACAACACTGACAATTTCCATTGTAAACATGGCCGAAAACCAGGGCCTTTCTTACACCTCGGCTGAAATTGATGAAATCATGAGTGATCTATCGATGTTCGCGGATGTGAACATAGCACAAAGCATTTCCACGACAAAAGATTGGGAAAACCTAACGGAACTTACGAAAAATAGAATCAGAACCATCTTA
This sequence comes from Lissotriton helveticus, assembly GCF_964261635.1. Classification (NCBI taxonomy): domain Eukaryota; kingdom Metazoa; phylum Chordata; class Amphibia; order Caudata; family Salamandridae; genus Lissotriton; species Lissotriton helveticus. The sequence goes on from NC_136071.1 coordinate 144,572,493, forward strand.
CACGGAACAATACTAAAACAATATTTGAACAATAATATGGCACCTAAGGGGCTGTTAGTTTCCAACGCACCCCGAATCTTTCTTGAAGACGAAGCATTTCGGAAAGATTGGGCAGCCATAGCGTGGCACTGCACGCACGATTGGATAGTCCTAATCTTAAAAACAGCCATAAGACTCTCTGAAAAAATCCAGGTAGAAATTCAGCTAGCAGAAGGGACTATGAAAGCTACCATTACAGGCTTTAAGAAGAAGCTGGACGAATTAAATAAGGAGATGACGGATTATAAAGACAATCTGTCACAACAGAAAGTGCAGAAATTTCAGAAAGACCTAAAAAGATTCTCCATGACAAAGGTATACCCATACTCCGATCCAGAGTATGTGCCACCATCGAAAGGAGAGGACAATTCAGACGCCTCCAGCAACGCATCCAGCAATACCTCTAACACCAGTGTTAACTCTAGTGGAGGAAGCACAAAACAGCAAAGAGGGCGAGGACGGGGTAGAGGACAGGGCAACTGGCCACCCTTTAACCCAATACCAATGCAAGGGTTTATTGATCCTTACTACAACCCACAGAATATGGGAATGTACGGCTGGCAACCACCGTTCCAGCAACCTTTTTTCCAGCCAAATGCCTACAGACCGCCTTTTTTACACCGGGGCGGAAGAGGACGGGGAAGGAGAAAAACCCAAAACCAAGGGGGCCAAGTGCATTGGGCACCGGAAGATCCGAATGCGAACAAGAACAGGAACAATCCCCAACAAGCAGGCCCGAGCAATCGGAAAACCTAGTAACAAACCTATCAAGCAGACCCTTGAGCGTGGCTGAGGATTCAGTGTTGAACAAAGGCTTGGGGTATGTACCCACTGCTAACCTTGACAAGTTCAGGCTGCACTGTGAACTGTCATCTTTCTTTCGCAAACTACGATTGAAAGCTTTCTTTGAAAAAAGAACTAGCACTGAAGAAAACCTGGACAGTAACGAAACAGGACTTAGGAATAAGTCCACATTCTTACCACCACCACACCTGATTCCAGTGGAGATCTCCACATTTGAGCAGGCCGTCTTCAACGAGATTGAGACTACCAACCCTAAAAAAACCTTCATGAATCTAACCAGAGAAGAAAGAAGTGCCCGTGATATTTTGCGAGATTGCGACACTATTGTTATAAAACCTGCAGACAAGGGCGGAGGCATTGTGGTACAAGATCGCACAGCCTATCAAAAAGAATGTCTCCGACTCTTAGCAGACCAAACCAGTTACCGCAGACTACCAGTGGATCCAACAGAAGACCTGGAAAGTGAAATAAAATCGCTCGTGGAACACGGTGAATCAGAAGGTTTCATATCCAAACAAGAGGCAGATTTCTTATGTGGGAGTGAACGGAAAATTCCCTACTTCTATACCCTACCCAAGATACATAAGAACAAGACACCACCACCTGGCAGACCCATTGTGTCTGGCATAGGGTCGGTGTTGGAACCCCTCTCGCAATTTTGCGATGTATTTTTCAAAAAAATGGTACAAAAGACAAGCACATACCTTCAAGACACTAAAAGTCTACTACAGATCCTGGATCAACTCACTGTTGAGAATGATACCATACTGGTGAGCTTCGACATTGAGAGCTTGTACACCAGTATCCCTCAGGATGCAACACTGGATGTACTAAGTAGAGCTCTTGAAAAGGAAGAGTGGACGTCCAGAACCCCCAGAGAGTTCGTCTTGGAATGTGCCAGATTGGCTCTCAAAAGAAATTATTTTGAGTTTGAAGATCAGATCTTCTTACAGACCGGTGGGACATCTATGGGCAGTTCTTTTGCTCCGAGCATAGCGGGATTGTATGTATATGATTTCGAAGAGAAATACATCCTCGGTCAAACAAACCCCTATAGCTCAAACATCCTAATATGGCGCAGATACATCGATGATGTGCTGACCATATGGAAAGGTACTGAGGAATCTTTAAACTCTTTCTTTAACTGGATCAACACCTGTGATGAACATCTACGCTTCACCTATGAAAAAAGTCCAGAGACACTTGTGTTCCTTGATGTAACAATCACGAAAAAAGAAGGGAAACTAACAACCGTCACTCACCACAAGCCAACTGCCAAAAATAATCTGCTACGATTCGAAAGCTTCCACCCAAGACCTCTACGTGAGAACCTACCATATGGCCAATATCTGAGGATCCGTAGGAACTGCAGTGAACTTGCAGATTACAAGAATCAAGCACAGGACCTCACCAAAAAACTGCAAAAGCGGGGATATCCGACTAAGATTCTCCAAAAAAGCCAAAAACGTGCGCGGAATCAACCGCGTTCATGTCTATTGGAACAGACGAATAAAACAACAGGAGAAATACCCCTGACATGTGTTACTACTTATAACACTATTTCCAATGACGTCTCCCGAATAATAAGAAAACACTGGAGTATTCTGAATACTGGCAATTTGAGGTGGGAAAAACCCTTGTTCTCTTTTAAAAGAGCACAGAGCATAAAGGACAGAGTGGTCAATACAAGACCAAAAAAGACAACCCCAGAAAGAGAAACACAAACAACTCTATGGGACTTACCAAGAGTGACAGGCCATTACAAATGTGGAACTTGCAGCGTCTGCCCTTACACAAAGAACACCAAAACATTGCAGTTGGAACCTAACAAAACCTGGACTATCAGAAGTCAGACTAACTGCAACAGTGAGAATGTTGTCTACATGCTCACATGCCCGTGTGACCTAAGATACGTGGGCATGACGAGCCGGAAGATAAAACTACGGATAGGCGAGCATAGAAGCACTATTAGGTGCAAAAAGACCAACACAAGACTCACTGAACATTTTCTCTCAAAAGGCCATACACCAGACGATCTAGAATGAACCATTATCGAGCAAGTCAAGCCAGGAGCGAACCTGACCCAACGACTTTTTGAAAAAGAGCAAAGATGGGTCTACAGATTGTCTTCCCACAAGTCAGGCTTGAACGATAATATCCCATGGAACAGTGTAATAACATGAATACCTGTCCTAATACAAATAATTCCATGATGTGTTCATGAATTCTGTAACACCCAGCAAAAACAAAGACTATAAAACTATACTTTCAACATGATTGATTAAGAATTCTGATTCTGCCCGCCGATCCGTTGTAAATAAATCCCTAACTTGTTTTGAAAATGCAAATCCCCTTCGTAATGCTTAAGAATCGATCCCAATATGCACGTGATTGGTCTCCATAGAAACGTAAACAAAAGTGTTGTCCCCGTCGTTTTTTTGCTGAGACCGCTGACATCACTCGGGAGCGCCTCCCCCTGAGATACCCTGATTGGCTAATGGCGACCCACGTGATCACACCACGTGACGGGGCCATGCCCAACCAGGAAGCGCTCTAAACTTTACTTTACCGGTAGCCGCAGACATCACCGGTTACTCCTCGGGGCACCGCCAGCCGGAACCAAGTAGGTTTACCGCCTGATGATCAGAAGCTGCAAGTAAGTAATGCGTGATCGTTTAAAAGAAGGGAACAAGCTTTTCCTCCCAGAAAAAAAGCCCGCTGGCGATGCTATATGCAAAATACAGCCAGGAAACTAAAACCGGGCACCCTTTTTTCTCTCTTTCTCCTTTGCTACGTATCGATTTTAAGGAGACGGACTCTTGCCGTCTTGGAAGCGCTGGTGCCCATGAAGCGGCAATACCGCAAGGAAGCGTAAGCAAAAACATTATATCAGTCGCAACTCACAAACAGCGACGTCACGACTGCTCACAAATCTCGGCAGCCGTTCACTTCGTGAACACCAAATAAAGATCACTCACTCATAATACGCCGCCATTATTTTTCACTAGCTATTCAGAAATGCCAAAACTAGGTCGACACCACTTCTTTGGCATCATTCGAGTAGCTATCAGCCACGGTCCAGTAAAAGCACTGTAGCACTGTAGCACAACTAGATGGATCCCTCTGTTTCACAACTTAGGTTTAACATCGTCCATTGACTCAGTATGGCTATATATGTTAAATGTGGCACATATGTATTGTCAACCCCTGTATGTGACCCCTTCCTGTTTTTTGTTTTTGTTTCCCTGTTTTTACAGGTTTTTTCTTTGAACAAAAGAAACGCACTAATTTTACACGAGTCCACAATTTGTGCACTCTAATTTGGACTAGGGCAGGACGCACCTTAGCGTGTGTGGACCACCCAGTTCAATATCATGGTCCTGACGAAAACCAATGAATAATACAATGGTTGAAACATGTAGACCTTTTTAAGCTATAACATTTATCACACCGCACATAGCACACTTAGCTATTTTTATCAAACACTAATCGTACCACCGAAGTCTACCTAATTAGGCATAGGTGTAACACTTTTTTAATTAGGGTTCAAGCACTCAAGAATAAATACTTGTAGTGAGTAGTGTTGGCCCCTTTTAAAATCACTTGTTTGATCGCCCTGAACACATAAAAGAAAAACGAACCAGCTCCACTGTAATCAGGTGTCGCAGCACACCCTATAGGCACTCGGCCTATGGGGTGGGACCCCGATGATGAAGCATGTCACCAACTAGGTTGGTGAGTGAGGGGTCTTCTATAAGGATATGCATTATCCTAAAACAGGTTGAGGCACATGGTGCTGAATTGAGCACATAAGCCCATATACAGAGAAACCTTTTTCTGTTCTCTCTGTTCTGAGTGGATACTCCTACATTGTTTTTGTAACTTTCTAAATGTGGCATTTTCAGAATTGTAATTTAAAATCCAACTTCACTATATAATTTTAAATTAGGATACCAGGGACACCAAACCCATTTGTAAATTACACCTATAAAACATAAAAAGGCAATTTCAATGTTATCAGACAGACCTTGCATTAATGAAAAACTAATTTAAGAGTTTTTCAATACCAGGACATGTCAAACTAAAAAGTACATGTCCTACCTTTCAAATGCATTGCACCTTGCCATCTGGGCTGTCCAGGGCCTACTCTAGGGGTGACATATATCTATATAGGAAGAGGTTTGACCTGGCAAAAAATTTACTTTGCTAGGTAGACGTAGCATTTTTAAACTGCACACACAGCCCTGCAATTGCAGGCCTGAAACATGTTTAAAGGGCAACGTAAGTCGGTGGCACAATCAGTTGTTCAAACCCACTAGTAGCTTTTAATTTGCAGGCTTTGGGCACATGTAGTGAATTTTACTAGGGAATTATAAGCATATTAAAATGCTAACTGGGTATAAGGCAATGTTACCATGTTTTTCGAAGAGAGCCCAATCATTTTATTACTGGTTAGCAGTGGTAAAGTGCCTAGCGTCCTAAAGCCAGCAAAATCCTAGTGTCTGAAGGCAAAAAGTTAGAGAGAAACCACACCAAGGATGTCAGGTTTAACAAGTTATATTGGGTAAATAATAACAGAAAAGAGGAAATTGTTAGGACAAAGGCAAAAACACAATGCATTTTAAAGGTACATGTAATTGTATAAGTAATCTGGGGACTGAGTGGTATTGTTTGTACTCTTTAGATAAATCACAATGAAATTATAAAACATAATACTTGCCTATATCTAAGCACCTAACCCAGAAAAAAATATAACACGGCTGCCTTTACAATCACATAATACCTTGTCATTGTTTTGTAAAATACCATGAATTTACAGCAACAATAGATATCACTAAGTTAAAATAGCTTATAAGTAAAAACAAAGTACCTACCCTACGTACCTGTATTACCAAAAAGGGTAATCTACACACCATATTCTTTATTCACACCAAATTTCATTCCAATCCATTTTCACACTACGTGAGAGTACAAAATCTAAGGAAACTAAATTGGTGCCAAAATGTGTTTTGGGCCTCCCTTCTTTTGTTCCATCCTCATGATGAATGTCTGCAAAATGTTGAATCATATGCCAATGTATGGGTGTGTGAGTGTTTTTCTTGGTCTCTGAGTGAGTGTGTGTATGGTGAGTTGATCTGTGTGTGTGTGAGTGGGTATGTGAGTGTGTCAGTAGGTGTGTGAGTGCCTGTGTGGGTCTGTGAGTGGGTGTGTAAGTGCTTCTCTGGGTCTGTGAGTGGATGTGTGAGTGACTGAATGAGTGGGTATGTGTGACTGGGTGTGTGAATGTCTATATGAGTGTGTGGGTTAGTATGTGGGTAGTTTTCTGGGTCTCTGAGTGGGAATGTGAGCAGCTGTAAGGGTGTGTGAGTGATTGTGTGGGTTTGTAAGTGGGGTGGTGAGTGTATGGTAGGTGGGTAGGCATATCAATAGGTTTGTACATGGCTGTGTGGGTCACTGAATTGTATATGAGTGGCTGTATGGGTGCGTGAGTGTGTGTGCCAGTGGTATTTGCTATATGGGTCTGAGTGGGTATGTAGGTGGCTGTGTGGGTCTGTGAGTGGGCGTGTTAGTGGTTCTCTGAGTGGATATGTGAGTGACTTTATAGGTGTGTGAGTTGCTGTATGGATATGTGACTGGGTGTACAACTCTATGGGTGTGTTAGAGGTTTTCTGGGTCTTAGAGTGGGTGTGTGAGTGGCTGCACGGGAGTGTGAGTAGGTGTGTGAGTGGGTGTGTGAGTGAGTAAGTGACTGCCTGTGTAGGTTTGTGAGTGGGTGTCTGAGTGGTTCTCTGGGTCTCTGAGTGGATGTGTGAGTGACAATGGGTGTGTGAGTGGGTATCTGAGTTGCACTATGGATGTGTGACTGGGGGCGTGGCCAGTCTGTGCGTGTGTGCCTGTGTGTGTATGTGAGTGGGTGTATGGGTGGTTCTCTGGGTCTCTGAGTGTATGTTAAGTGACTGTATGGGTGTGTGAGTGGGTCTGTGTGAGTGGCTGTATGGATGTGTGACTGACTGGATGTGTGACTGTCTGTATTGGTGTGTGAGTGAGGTTCTGGGTCTCTGAGTGGGTGTATACGTGGCTGTATGAGTGTGTGAGTGAGTGGATAGGTGTGTAAGTGGGAGAGTGTGTGAGTGGGTGTGGGAGTGCCTGTGTGGGTCTGTGAGTGGGTGTGTGAGTGGTTCTATGGGTCTCTGAGTGGATGTGTGACTGACTGTATGGGTGTGTAACGATGGGTGTGAGTTGCAGTATGGATGTGTGACTGGGTGTGTGACTGCATGGGTATGTGAGTGGTTTTCTGGATCTCTGAGTGAATGTGTGTATGGTGAGTGGATCTGTGTGTGTATAAGTGGGCATGTGAGTGTGTCAGCAAGTGTGTGTGTGCCTGTATGTGAGTGGATGTGTGAGTGGCTGTATGGCTGAGTATGTGTGACTGTGTGTGTGAATGTCTGTATGAGTGTGTGGATTGGTATGTGGGTAGTTCTCTGGGTCTCTGAGTGGGAATGTGAGTGACTGTACGGGTGTGTAAGTGGATGTGTGGGTGTGTAAGTGGGGCAGTGAGTGTATGGTAGGTGGGTAGGTAGGTCTATCAGTATGGTTCTACATGGCTGTGTGGGTCTCTGCGTTGTATATGAGTGGCTGTATGGGTGCGTGAGTGTGTGTGTGCCAGTGGTTTTGTTGTATGGGTCTGTGAGTGGGTATGTAGATGGTTCTCTGGGTCTCTGAGTGGATGTGTGAGTAACTGTATGATTGTGTGAGTTGCTGTATGGATATGTGACTGGGTGTATGACAGTATGGGTGTGTGAGTGGTTTTCTGGGCCTTAAAATGGGTGTGTGAGTGGCTGCATGGGTGTGTGAGTAGGTGTGCGAGGGGTTGTGTGGGTGTGTAAGAGGGTGTGTGAGTGGGTAAGTGACTGCCTGTCTAGGTCTGTGAGTGGGTATGTGAGTGGTTCTCTGGCTCTCTGAGTGAATGTGACAGTGACACTGGGTGTGTGAGTGGGTATGTGAGTTGTACCATAGATCTGTGAGTGGGTGTGTGGCTGTCTGTGTGAGTAGTTTTATGGGTCTCTGTGTGAGTGTGTGAGTGGTTGTGTGGATGTGTAAGTGGGTGTGTAGGTGTGCCAGTAGGTGTGTGTGTGTGCCTGTGTGGGTATGTGAGTGGGTGTATGGGTGGTTCTCTGGGTCTCTGAGTGTATGTGTAGGTGACTGTATGGGTGAGTGAGTGGGGCTGTGTGAGCGGCTGTATGGATGTGTTACTGTATTGGTGTGTGAGTGGTTTTCTGGGTCCCTGAGTGTGTGTATGAGTGGCTGTATGAGTGTGTGAGTGAGTGGATAGGTGTGTGTGTGGGTGAGTGTTTGAGTGGTTTGTGAATGCTTGTGTGGGTGTGTGAGTGGGTGTGTGAGTTGTTCACTAAGTCTGAGTGGATGTGTGAGTTTATGAGTGTGTGAGTGGGTGTGTGAGTTGATGTGTGACTGGGTGTGACTGAGCGTGTGAGTGGTTATATGGGTGTTTGAGAGAGTGTGAGTGGGTCTGTGAGTAGGTGTATGTGTTTTTTTTATTTAGGATCTGGACCCGCAGATCCACCACAGATTCACACGAGGGCCATGCTGAGCACTGCAGTGGAACCACGGATCCAGAACGCCAACAATAAATTGTTTATGGACAATTTTTTGCCCATGAGGGGTCCCTCACAGACCCCTCCATCAGTCCCATGGGGTCAATAGACCTCTTTTCCGGCCTCTTAAACCCCTAATTGTTACCAATATGTGGGGGCATATTTCAGAATTTAGATCCCCATTGTTAAATAAATCACCTAGCATAGCCTAACATTCATCCTCAAAATTCATATTAGTTTTGTAACCTTGGTGACAGTGCCGATTTGACTCTACACCGTATACGCGATTCGCTGCTCACAGTGAGAGAGATTGGGATGCCAATATTGGCTTGAACAAATTGGGATGTCAATACAGGCTTGACACGTCCCCTGAGAAATTGTGACTTACCATAATAGGAGAAATGTGACATATAGATAATGAGAGATGTACTGTAGTGGACATGCAAGTCTAGTGGTGTAGTGTAGTTCCTAGATCCCTAATAGGCTCTGCGCATTGGAATAATATACACTATAGATTTGACATAGGACTGAGGTCAGTATGTCTCTATCAAGGACATTAAACTTAATTGTGTGTGCCAGCTAACTCAGAGGTCACTAGAAACGTTCTCGAATAAACAAAAAGGGATTAGTCTCTGACAACCGCATAAACAGGACAACTTTGTTTCCCTTGGAGTCGGAATAATATCTTCAGAGTCGTGGAAACAATAGATAACTATTTCACTCAGTCAATTGTGCATGCTTCGTTTCTACAGAGTTGCACAGAAATAGAGAGACAGGCGTTTCAATAAAAAAGGGTTTATTGAACAGTCTTCTTTCTCATGCAAGAGATATGAACTGCTACAATCGTTAGACAGAATGCGAAGTATAATGCGTACAGCGCAAACAGTAATATAAAATAATACTGTAAAAGCATTGTCTGTTGTTATGACATATATAAAATACATACATAAATAACACAGGCTAAAATACTCATTTGGTGCTTTTAAAATACGCCTAACCCAGTGTACCTAACCTAGGTCTAGTACGAGAGAAGAAGTAGGTGCTGGTTTTGCAGAGGTTTAGTTTTGCCAAGAATTGCCAAAGGTTTCTCTAGGTTCTAATCAGCTCCATACCTTAGTATGGGAGAGGTTGGTATCTCTTTCCCGGGACTCGATTTCCCATCTCCCCGCAAGGGGGGATGACAGCTTCTAGTCAGTGCGTCAGCTGGGAAGTTGGCTTCCTTCGGCACTTGCTGTATCGAGCTGCGTTGTGCAAGTAGATAGTAGAACTGCACCGAACCACACCATGCTGTGCCATAGCAAGTGAAGGTATATTTATACCTTAAATCTGTTTAGGAATGGCAGTATTGACGTAAAAGTCGGGCATATGAACGTCATGAATGAACCCCTAATGAATAGATGTTCATGCATAATAAATAAGTTCTTGGAGAAATCAATATCCAGGCAAGGGGAAGTCCCTAACGGCTTAAGAGTCTGGTTTTCCAAGAAGTCTTTGTGAAGTAGATAAATGGATGTAAGTAGCCATGCCTGTATTTGGGTAGCATGGGCTATGCCTAAATAAGGACTGGATGTCTATGCCTATATAAGGGCAATGTGAATTGTACCTATATAAGAGTATGAATTTGGAAATGCATACGGAATCTAAAATCGAACACAACACCCCCTCCACTTTCGTATGAATGACATTACTAAATTCTAAACATGATAACATATCTAAAATGTATCTACATACGAAGTGCTAAAATCATGTTTCAAACACATTGTAAATCATGTATCAAAACTAGATGTAAGCATAAAATTGCATTGGTGCTGTACACATTAAAGCAAGTATTCATTCATAGCATATTTTCGACATTTGAATTGCAAACATGAATGAATCATAAAAATATACATTTATGAAATGGCTCGTAAATACAGAAGAAAAAAGGGTCAAAACCATTTCATGTCAGATTACATAAAACTGTTTGTTATTGGACAAGGTCATATATTGTGTCTCTGGAAGTATTCAAAGAATTCTTGTTCTCTATGAATAGTTCTACTATAAGCAGATTACTTTGTGCCCAAAAATGAAAAATACAAATTTGGAAAAAATTAAATTAATCTTCGGAAAAAGTTCTTTGTTTTGTAAAAATGAAGGTCAAATTCAAAGTCTCTCAGAACACTGTGTGCCAAAACCAAAAGTCAGTGTGAGGGCTTGGAGAAAACATGAAATCTTCTATGTCTGTAGACAAAACATCGTCTATCATTGTAGGCGAAAGCTGGATTACCTCGTTTAGAAGATTAATCGCACATAGATGTGAAGCATCGCCTTCAGCATTCGTCGCATCAGCAATGTTCAAATTGGATGGTACCTGCGCGCCTGTTGTTTCCTCTCGTACCTCAGCATCAGTATTTTGCGTCTGTGAGATCTCAATGAATGCCGTCATCAGAATTGGTAGCCGCTGGGGACAACACAGAGCATGGGCCGTTACTGGTTCAAGCAAAGTATCAACATCCGTTGGCATGACTGATAGGAGGACAGATGCATCGGATCGCGGATTGTGACGCTACCGATAGGAGCCCTCGCAAAAGCCAGAAGACCTAACGAACAGATCGAAACCAAAAATACGACAAGATTTGAAATCAAGAAGCACTAAAAGCTTTTCCTCAAGTCTTACCGGACCTTTTTCATATGAATAAGACCAGCTTGTATCACCGGACATAATGTGTACCACTAAAAACAGAACTGAAAAGTTTTCCGAAAACTGACAGATTTGTTCTCATTTGGTCCAGAGGAGAATCCCCACAGTCTAGGGGATTTGAAACGCGTCGACCCTTTTTTTCTGTTAGGCCAATCAAAATACATGTGTTTGAATTAAAAATAATAGAAGGAGTAAAAAATCTATGATGGCCTATGTGTAGTTCTCCATTTAATTGTCAAATTAGCTTAGAGCTAGTCTTTCTACCACATAAAATTGTAGGTGAGGGACACTTACACACAACTCTTCCCTTTTCCTCTTTCCTTCGTTTTGTTTGAATGAATGCTGGTTGTTTTGATTACGCATGCGATACGGAATGTTAGTAGTTATAATTTTGTGTGGATGAATGAGTTTTTTCAAAAACGTTTTATTTTATTCACAGATTCCTTGTATATACTCACATTTTACATTATAAGATAGGGGCTCCCCTTGTAAACATGATGTTTATAATTGTCTAAGTATAACAAAATTATAAACAATATGACGTTTTGAAAAATGAGAAACTAAGAATAATGATTAATTTTCATGATTAATTCAGGGCTGAATTAGTGGTCCTTGCAGGATAATTATGGTTACATTATTCTGCCAAACAAGAAAAATATTGAGCGGTACTGGCATTTTGTTTTGTTGATCATGATGGGAGTGTCAGGCTGATGTCTCCCACACATTCTTTTCCGCATAGCAGGCGGATTAGAACAGGTAAGATGCAATCTTGCCAGATTGTTCTGAATGCCAGAAACCATGTGGTATTTTATTTTTCCTGGACGAGGTAACCCCAAAATGTTGATTCTGTCTTGTTGCCGCTTGATACGCTCATCAATTTATTTTTTACATTTGCTGACATAATTCCTGATTGAATTTATATATATATATATCTTGGTGGTAGCGGTGGGAGTCGAACCTGTGAGCTGTTGCTGCCTATGGAACCTGTGCTCATATATATATATATATATATATATATATATATATATATATATATATATATATATATGAACCCCGTTGCATTGTAGATAATTCAGATATTTTCTACACTGCTAAGCCACATTTCATGTATACTTAATGTTGTATATAGATGTACATACATTTGTGTACATGAACACTTCTCCCTCATTTGTTCTTACTGTAGTAACAATATCTCTCTTCTTTTATATGGACGTGGACATGGTGGAGGACCAAGAGGAATATCAGAAGGAGGGTGACGAGGAGCCAGTGCCTGCTGGGGTGAGTGGCAAGTCAAGTTCCTGCCACATTTACAAAAGTGGCATTTGTTAAGGTATTTCTTCCTTAAGCTGGTCACAATACTTATCCACCTTCCAAGTTTTCTGTCACTGCCTCACAGATATTTAAATTAATGGTCGAAGGTGTGTCGCCTAGCACCCACTGTCCACCTATATCTTCCACTTAACATAATGTACAATCCCATCCTGAACTATGCCACATTTCACCCTCAACTTCTTTCCAAGTTTCTTCTTTTTAAGGCATGCTTAACACTGGTCCTAGTTCTACCTTCCATTAACCACCTAACCTGCACTTAGCAAACTTGAACCTACCGCAAGTCCTGGTCTAAATTGCCAACCTTACCTAATACTCACTTGCTCCCTAACCCAGGAACAATATTTGTTATACTGGTAATGAATTAAGGGTGAGAGTGAGGTGTGGGAAGGTGAGACACAGAAATAGGGAACGAGTAGGACCATTCAAAATATTGTCATTATGTACCAAAAATCATACGGCCCTGCCAGGTTAGCCCTATTAATGTAACATGATATAGTGAAATACATCGTGCCACATAAATCGAATGCACAGTAGTTTTTCACACAATATATATATATATATATATATATATATACATATATATATATAACTTTTCAGGTTAGTCAGTTTTTAAAACACACATTTAGGGGCCGATGGTCGGAGCCTTCCTGGCCGCATCGTAATGTGCCACTCAGTTTACATTTCACCCTCAACTTCTTTCCAAGTTTCTTCTTTTTAAGGCATGCTTAACACTGGTCCTACTTCTACCTTCCATTAACCACCTAACCTGCCCCTAAGCAAACTTGAACCTACCGCAAGTCCTGGCCTAAATTGCCAACCTCACGTAATACTCACTTGCTCCCTAACCCAAGAACAATATTTGTTATACTGGTAATGGATTAAGGGTGAGAGTGAGGTATGGGAAGGTGAAACACAGAAATAGGGAACGAGTAGGACCATTCAAAATACTGTCATTATGTACCAAAATTCATATGGCCCTGCCAGGTTAGCCCTATTAATGTAACATGATATAGTAAAATACATTGTGCCACATAAATCGAATGCACAGTAGTTTTTCACACAATATATATGGCACAACTTGACGAAGCCCCAAGGCGAAACGCGTCGTTGCTGTTGGTTTCTTCATTAAATATCTGTGGAAACCTCCCCTGCGTGTGCTACTTTCCTTTGGAGTCATTTTCCTGGGAGTTTTGGAGCGCTATATATATATATATATATATAATTTTTCAGTTTAGTCAGTTTTAAAACACACATTTAGGGGCCGATGGTCGGAGCCTTCCTGGCCGCATCGTAATGTGCCACTCAGTTTACTTTACGACCGCCGCATTGTGATGCTTGCAGTCGGAATGTAAACCAACCAGTAATTCAGTCTGGCTTACGACAGGCTCATGGAGCCCGTCAGCCAGTCGGAGATGGCCTCCTAATCGCAAAAAAGGGCCATCTTCCCGCCCTTGAGATTAAGATGCATGGTTTACAACAAGGTTTCCATACCGGCCTGTCCGACATTGAAACCATGTTGAAAAAGGTATTTGGGGGCCCCCAACAGAATGAATGAATGAAGGAGTACTTTCTTATAAAGCGCATGGCTACCCTAGGGCATCCCAGCGCTGTAAGACCAGAGACGTGAGAAGACACTATTGAAACAAAAATGTCTTTAGACGCTTCCTGAAAGCTAGATGGTTAGTTTCATGCCTGATGTTATCTGGGAGTTTGTTCCATCCCTTGGCCGCTTGGAAGGACAGCTGGCGGCCGCCCATTCGGGCTAACTTCACCCTGGGTACTACCAGCAGATTTTGCTGGTTAGATCTTAGATGTCTCACCGATTGATGGCGACGAAACAAAGGGCGGAGGATGGTAGGGCCGGCATTGTGGATGGACGTATGCGCCAAACACAAGGTTTTGAACATAATCCTCTGCTGGATTGGTAGCCAATGGAGCGACCGAAGAGAGGCCTTTGCCGAGCAACGTTTAGGGATTTTCATCAGCAGACGAGCTGCACAATTCTGCACCGATTGCAGAATTTTAATAGGACTTGCTGGGGCCCCCATATAGACAGCATTTGCATAGTCCAGGCGTGACAAGATCAACGACTGGACCAGCACGCGTCTAGCTTCAAATGGGAGGAGATCCAGAACTTTCCTAAGGACCCTCAACAATCCGTAGCAAGTCGCGCCCACCTTCTTGGCCTGGTATTGGAATCCTAAAGAGGAGTCCAGCCAAACCCCCAGACTTTTTATTTGAGTCTTAGGCATCGGAGCGGGACCCAGACAGTGAGGCCACCAGGGGTCCAGATTAATTGGGGCTTTATAACCCAAAAGCATGATGTCCGTTTTGGCCCCATTTAGCTTTAAAAAAGAAGAGGTCATCCATTCCAGGACTTTAGTGAGACACGGGGTCAAGTTGTTGATCCCTTGATCTGGCGCATCGTCCCTCACCAGGGATACGACCAGCTGCGTGTCATCGGCGTAGGTGACAAGTTGAATTCCCCAGGGAAGCACCACCTCAGCCAAAGGTCTCATGTAGATGTTAAACATGGTGGGGCTGAGTGATGATCCCTGGGGTACGCCGTGACTCAGTTGCAGCTGGGTCGATGATACCTCTTCTTCAAAGACAGAAAAACATCTGTCTGATAGAAAAGAATGGAGCCATTTAAGGGCCAGTCCGGAAACCCCTGCAAGACGTAACCGGTGCAGCAGGAGGGAATGATTCACAGTATCGAAGGCTGCGCTGAGGTCCAACAGGACTACCGCAGCGCAGTCTCCTGCATCCACAATGCCCCTAGCCGCCTCCACCACCGTCACCAAATTGCTTGGCTCTAAACCCTGTCTGAGTCGGATGTAGTGAACCCGCGGTCTCAATAAAAGAAGACAGGACCTGATTTACATGTTTTTCAGCTATTTTGCTGAGACCCGGTAGCAGCAAAATGGGCCTATAATTAGCCAGGTCTTCAGGGTCCAAACTAGGTTTTTTTAGCAGGGCCCTGACTTTTGCCATCTTCCAATTGGGGGGTACTACTCCTGATGCCAGGGAGGCGTTAATGACCTGGATTATCGCTGGGCACACCGTCCCCGCTACCTGTTTGAGAACCGCCGAAGGCGCAACATCCAAAGGGGAGCCCGATTTCTGGTTGTTAAGGAGACTTTCCACTGTAACTAAATCTAGGGGTGGAAAGGCTTTGAGACCTCCAGACAAGTCTGGGGCTACTTCCTCCGACATCCCGCCTATGCTCTCCGTCCTTTCCTGAATATGTGCAGTTGGAGCAAAACTAGAGTAGATATTGGATACTTTTGCAGCGAAAAAAGCGGCTAGGTCCTCACAGCGTTTCTGTGGGTTAGGAGCAGGCCTAGTGGCCATAGGGGTGGAGACCAACGTTTGAAAAATTTTAAAAATTTCTCTGGGGGCATTGGCTGCTTCCGTGATTTTACCCTGATAGTATGCAGCTTGTGTGGATTTTAGTAATTTTTTATAGGATCTCAGTAATGATTTATATTCACTTTTGGCCGCAGGGGCAAAATCTTTTCTCCACTTCCTTTCCGCCCGCTTGCATAGTTGTTTATGCTCCTTAAGTTCCCCCGAGTACCACGGTTGTTTATTAGGGCCCTCCCGATGCCGTACCTCTTTTTTGGGGTGGGTGGCGTCTAAGGTGGAATTGAGCCAGTCGTCAAAGGCTTCGTTAGCTACCACTGGGTCATCATGGGGAGCCGGCAGACAACTTTTCAAAGGCTGCCTCCCAATCCTCTACCGGTAATCTCGACCATATTCGCCTAACTTTCTTTGAGAGGGTGACCTTGTGATTCTGTATTATGGGGGACCATACAAAAGAAATTAGGGCATGGTCTGACCATGCCCTAGTAGGGCATGGTCTGAACAGAGGTTCCTTAGGTGCGCTGCCTCCGGTTGGGGGCCAAGGGGATACCTATGGTGCCCCCCTGTTGATCCCTGGACCTTGGGCAGGCACCTTGAGGTGCCTGCCATGGGTTGCAGGGATGAACAGCACCTTCCATTACTCAATGGGAGCTTGTGTTATGGTGGGTTTACAGCTGTAACATCAGCTCCCATTGAGAAATGGGAGTATGCAACCGAACAGTGTTCGGTCACATTGTGATTAGCTGGTCGGGACCTCCGACTGGAGGTAAATCGGTCCCAGAACCAAGATGTTGTCGGCTGGACGCAAGTCAGCCCGACATCGTAATTAGGTCCTAAGTATCTGGTAAAAGTGTCACCCCATGATTTTATTAATTTAATGTTTTTTAGTTTTCTTCTATTTGAGCAAATGTTTTTTTTAATTATATAGATGCTCGTGGAGTAATTTGTGCCAATCTTTGCAAATAGTAATTATGTGAATAATGTGTAAAACAGTCCCAGGGACAAAAACACTTAAAACAAATTCCTAAGGCTGAGAGAACAAACAATGCTCTCTGCAAACATGTGTTATTTCATGTTCTTTTCTTCTTCCCTCAGACATCCTTTTGTTCATGCCAGTGGCCTAGAGTAAGGAGGAACAGTGCCAGTAGATGGTAGTTGCCCAGCTGCTCTCGCGAAAGATCCTGGACATAGCAGTGGCTTGTCCTCAGCTGGTCATCTTGCAGAAGAAAGAGAAGGCGGTACATACTGCTTTCTCCAGTGCCCAACTAGCTGAGCCAAGGCACCACCATCCTTCCATCCACTGCAACTGCCAGTAAGTGGCCCATCCCACAAAGCAACCACCAACTTAAGGGCACGGAAGACATTAAGGAGACCTAGAGGTACATTATAAAAAGTTTTGGAGTGCCATTTTAACTAGGAAGAGGAGTGTGCCTGCAGCAGGTCGTGTTAATGGAAACAATTGGGGAAGGGGTAGTGTAGAATTTCATTTTTTTAGTGTTTAGGGAGAATATGTGGTCCCATTTTGGAGTAGTGTGATTGGGATCTGTTGAACAAGGGGTAACAGACGATTTATGTTTTTTGGGGGTTTGGATATAGGGGTAGGCCTGTTGCAAGTGAAGTGTTTTTTACAAAAATGAATATTTAATTGTTAAAGGCATGAGTTTTTATTAATTATTATGATTTATTAGTTGTTTGCGTTACTGTACTCTAGCATCTTCTTTAATTATTTATAGCCAAGAAGATCAATCTACCTACTGACAGAAGCTGAGCCCCTAACCTTGCCCATTGCAACCAAATTCCAACTCTCCACCTCTCTGTGCTGGCACCTGGATCTGCTTGTTGTATATAATAGTTCAGAGGTCAGACGCTAAGCACCTGAGGGGGAAGTCACCTTCAGTACTATGCTGTTTGGTGAATAGTTAAGAAGGTGCCGATCCTTAAATGTTATTCTGCAACACATTTGACACTCAGTACCTGCCTTTCTCCACTGAAGGCAGAAAGGCATGACTGGAGCTAAAATAATAAAATAGTGGATGTAAATAATAGTTATCAAGTTTTGTCTAACTGCAGGAAATGCAATTTTGCGAAGATGTAGAAAATGTATGAGAATGCACGAGGACTGCTACTGAGTCGTATTTCACCCGAATCTCACAGCTGAGCAGTATTGGTGAGACAGACAAGTGGGCATTGCAGCACCGGCCCGACGAGGAGCACAGCCCCATGATGAAGTATGACATCCTTCGGGGTGTGTGAGGGCATTCATAAGAGACCTGTGCACTCCCCCCATTCCCTCCCAGGAATTGCACTCCCGCTTGACTGACTGATCTTTAGGAGCATAGTGCAGGACCTATCAAAAAATCTTGCGGTTCCTCCCATTTTGTCTAAAAATGGTATTGGTGAGAGCCAGTCATATTTTGAGTGCAGCCAAATATTTCTGAATCTATTCAGTTCTCGGTTTTGTATTTATGAATTGCATCAAACGTTTTAAAACAGTTATACTAATTTGGATTGCTATAATGTGTATTTATTCTTTTTATGTATTGATCATTTTAAAAATATTATTGCTTATAATAATTGTTTTGTAATTTTTTTAAGTTCATTTACTTATCTTACGAATAAATCACTTCTGATATGTTTAGTCCTATTTTCATGTTCTGCATGCTAATTTCAGTCCTGTAGTGTACTGTCGCCAAGTATATTTTATTGTGAAGCATAAGTATGAACATTTTTATAACTTAATTGTACATCCAATGAAAATGATTACAATGACACATCACAAACACATAGAATTGAGCATCTAAATAAGCCCAAAATGAAACTTGAGACTTCTCCTGAGTGGAAACTATATTAACAGATCACATTGTGCTGGTCACACTGTCCCAGCAAACAAGCAATTTATACAGCCGCCTTTTCAAGTATTCAAACGGCAGACTCACTGTTGCTCCCTTAGGTAACAAACACAATAAAAGGGAACAGCTAAAAGGAGCGAAAGGACGTGAAATGCTGCAATAGGAGATGCAAGATCAAACTCCGAGTAAAAAGCGGCACCCACTTAAAATTTCCAATGGAGATTATATAAAGTGCTGTCAGTGTAATACAATATAGGATTAAAGGGAGGAGCCCACATAGGGAAACTATTAAAAACTATTTAAAGTACTATGAGGGGTAATCCTGTGCAAAGGAGTGCAACTTATTGCTGCTTAGGGAGTGGGGAAGGGACATGAAACCGGGGTTCCCTGATGGGAAGCAGATATTTAAAGTGCCACCAGTACTACAGTCTACTTTCAGTGGTGACCAGGCCTATAGCTCTATAGGGATCTAGTGCAGACTCAAATGTCAATTCTGGTCATCTGCAGACCTCAGCCAGAATGCTCCAGGGCCCTTTTCTTTCTCTACATGCCCTGTGGGCCCAACCATTCCTTTCTAAATTGATCCTACTAATATAATATCAAAAACTGAGAGAAAATCACAAGGCTCCTGGTGGATGCGGGCCCTCGGGGGTCGCCAAAAGTACTATTATAATCACCTTTAAAAATTTCAGGAATTAGGTCAATAGCTGTGCCACTTCCCCCTTTAAGTACAAAGAGTTTTTATTGGGTTTTATAAAAACAGAACAAAGGCGGTAATTATGTATAGGGGACATAATAAGCAAGTTACATATGCAGGATCAGGTGGTGACTCTACAAAAACAGAATATAACTCACAAAAATGAAAGAGTAATATCCAGAACACAGCTTACAAGGCACAATAAGGGAAAAGTAAAGAAATTGAAAGTAATTAAAGAGCGGTTCACTGAGGGAACCTTTACCGTCCAAGAACAGTACGCTATTATATCAGCTAAGCCCAGAGATAGTTGAGCAAGGGAGTATAACACATATTACAAGTGACAGTACAGCATAATGAATACATATTGATACCTAGTTTAGCATACATATTTGGCACACAGAGATGGAACGCTGTTCCCTCTTTAAACAACATTCGACCGCCTTGTTACAAGTGAGTATGATCAGGATTGTAAAAAATGAGCGCAGCCAACATTTTCTAGGGGACAATAGCCTTTTACAAATGCAAACCACATGAATAAGTGATTCACCCCATATGACAAAGTGACATCATATTGTCCATTAACACTGCTCCTCCCACCATGCCCTTATGTTTTCAAGGGGATTAACCTGAATCATAACCATATAATTTGTTACTTCTGATCCTTTGAAAGGGGCAGCGATAAGTACATTGGGAGCGACTGTGACTCATATAAATGTTCAGCCTAACTTACATGGAGTTTTGCTTTCCTGTTGAAATCAACTGAGATTTTGAGCTCTGTTTCTGCAGGAGACTGACTGGCCATATCTCGTGAGCCTCTAAGTTGTTCAGTGGCATGTCCAGATAATGTGACCATGCTGAGTTTTCCTGTATTTTTTGCTGGACAGAGATAATATTTCACGGATCCGGACATTGCCATTTTTAATTTTTAACAATATGACAGGAACCAGAGATTGAGTAAGAAATAGTGCCTTGCCAGGTTAAATTCTAGGCATATTTGTGCCTGGCTGGTGCTATCTGGTAGGGATGGAAGTCTGGTCGCTTTCAGCCAATATTATCCCTAAGTATTTATAGGCTGGCACCGTCGCTGTCATTTCAATATACGTGGACCAGGAACCCAAAGATCATGAAATTGGACTTAGGTAGGTTAATGAAGTTGATTATAGTAAAAGGCCAGTGCACCGGGCAATCTCTGCAGGTGGATAGGGGTCTGATCAATTAGCATTGTATCATCCACATATTGCAATATTTGAATCTTCTGGCCAGCTAGTTTGGCCGGAAAAGCTCTTCCTTCATCCAGATACAATTTTAAATCAGCCAAGTATAAATTAAATAACAAGGGGACGAGAATGCTCCCTTGTTTTAAGCCTTTGTGGGTAGAAACTTTTTCTGACATTACCCATTTTGAGCTGACCTTGATTTTGATTCTTCTGAAGGATAAGCAGTTTATTAATGGTAACACTCTGCATTTCTACAGAGCAGGTTCTAACACAAAAAGCCAGGACCAGGCTACGTAAAAATGATATACAAGAAGAATTATGGCTTTAACAGCAGGAGCTACAAGCCTCTTTAATGAAACTTGTTCAGAGACAGGAAAACAACAACTAGACAAGACGCAGACTGAGTTAGAGGTACCTCACCTTAATCTGGCATCTGAAATAATACATGCAAAGTCATATCGAAAAATTTGGCATGCTTTCAGCATGGCAGAACAAAGCTAAAGCAACAGTGAATACAGTTTTTCAGTGAAAGGCCAAGTGACCCAAGAGATATTGACGATCAAAGAAGCCACAGAAGAAGTTTTATAAACTTTTATCAAACTCTTAATAAGAAAGGTTCAGAATACAATTATGCTTCCTCACCATCACTTTAATCAGGGATGAATCTCAGCAAAAGAGGGAAACCAAAACCAATTAGTAGATGACATAGAGGTGCATCGGGTTACTAAACTAATAAGGACCTAGCTCTAATAAATCCTATAGGAAGATGGTATTAGTAAGAAGTGGTACAAAGATTTGGTCGAGATATCTTCCATTGCATCTGTATCACTTGCATAATGAAGTGTTTACTTGCAAATGCCTATTTGTAAAAAGTGTCTAAGACTCTAATAAACAGCAAAGAAAAATCCCTTCCACCACCTTGTTGTTGGTTGCAGTCAACACCTTTAACGCAACGGATATGCGTAGTTCTGGCTTTGGCATAGAGTGTGCCACAAGACTCAAGCTAGAACTCACTACCAAGACCTCACAATGCTAAGACTAGACTAGGGTTGATTGTTACCCAACTAGGGTGGATCTGGTCTAGTGTTTGGAATGAATTGATGACATGCCAAAGTTTAATCACATGATGAACCACTGACGACTTGCCTAATGAAGCTAAACATTAAGGGCCTGATTATGATGTCGGTCAGACCGCCACTGACAGGTGGCCATTGACCGACAGCCCTCTGGTCCGACTGTCGGATCACAGTTCAGGTGGTCGGACCGTATGAGGTTGGGAGGAAGACTGCCACCTTTGACAGGATCAGTGATCCTGTCGGGACCCAAGTCAGAAATGCAAATGGAGGTGTTGCCGAGACAGGCACCGCTTTCAGGATTACGATGCCCCTTTCCGACAGCCTTTCGTGCCATGAAAAGGCTGTCTAAAACGGATTTTGGGGGCCACTGTAAAGTAGCCCAGGAGGCAGATATAGTGCCCCCACGCACCTCCAGGCACCGCATGGTGCATGGCACATGGTGCATGAATGTTCAAGCTGCTTGTGCTGTGACACTTTTCCTGGGCCACAGAACAAGATGCTGTGTAAAGGAGCACTTTGCGACCGACAGCACAGCTGTCGCATCCTAATGCGGAAGTCGGACCACCGACTGCTTGTCAGACCGTCTCCTGACCGCCACGATAGTGGTCAGCGGTCTGATAGACCGCTATTATGATAACCCCCTAAATCATTGATGAGATGTCACAACTAAAATAAAAATTAAATCACTCATAAAATACCTAGGTAAAACATATAATGAAGCACTAATGATATGCTAAGCATACACGAAACACCAAATCATTCATGCCATACTCTATTGACACTACAATCTCAATCTCCAATGAGATGCCACACCCAGTTTGGGAAACAAAGCAGTGCAGCTGAGTCATGCAGAAGGCCTACTTCTGCCCTTGACAATGACCTTTATGAAACATGACTATTCTGCGTCATGTATTTTAAGCCCATGCAGAGCAGGTGAAAAGTTATATTTTGTAAAGTGGTTGATGTTCAAGCTCTGAATATAGAACGAAAGAATAATTCTGCTGAGATATAAAGTAATGTTTCTATATTGTGCCTTACTGATGCCTACAAATAACATTTTAGGCTCTAACAAGCCCATTTTTTAATAGCCTAATGCTCTGAAATGATTAATGGTTCTAGCATGGAGTAGATGTATTCGTACATGCACGGCAAATTTGTCTTTTCTCTTTAAACAATACTTTTTTTGCATTTTCAGCTAAACAGAGCCATTGGTATTTTCCCCTCTAATTTATCATCTACTTCTAAGTGTTTTATGGGGAAGTGTAATGGAAATATTTAAAAGCAAACTGAATCACTCCTTAATGCTGTCTCACTGAACACCTGTTACATCATGTCCAAGCTCCCTGTAGTTAGAGACATACAGCGCCAGTGTACCTAGGCACGCTGGAACTAGGGGCAAGATCTACTAAGAGTTGGTTCAGGCACTCACGTTGGCACAAACTGCTGCACCTTTCAACTTTTCTACCATGGGCCTGATTATGAGTTTGGCAGTGTAGGGATACCCTTTGTTTCAGGCCCACCAGCCATTTCTTTAGAGGAAAGACCACCAATGACACCGCTGGTGGTCCTGAGACTCGTAATATGCATGGCGGTGCCACAGAGGCACCACCAGCATATTACTTAGCCCCTTCCAGCTGCACCACCGCTAGGGAACGGTGTTTCCCCGGCAGCTGCAGCGGTGCGATGGCGGTGCAACTGCCAAAGTTGTAATTAGGCGGTAGGACCGCTGGAGAAGCGGTGGCTGGACTGCCACCGCCGCACTCCCACGAGTGTGGCCGTGCTCAGACCGCCAGACAGCCGCGGCCGGTAGTAGGTGTAACTGCAGGGCGGTGATGTGGGGGGGGGGGGTAGTAATGTATGGATTACGGACTTTAACAGGTAAGTAAACATATAAATAAATAAAATGAATTTCGTTGCGCGCACTGCATCGCATTTGGTGATGCAGTGCACACAACGAAATTTGTTGTTCAATCTCCTAGTTATGCACTCCTCTTTACCATAGGCGGTGCTCATTTGCCCCGCTGGAGAGAATGACAGTAAATTGTCATAAATAAGAGACAGTGTTTATAAGAAGGGGCAGGTCGCGAGGCTCTTGTTAAGTCCCTCGACTTTTGTGAGACACAGAGGTCAGGAAAACAATGTAGCAGCTTTGATTGGCAACGCTGTCCACTAGTGTGCAGGCTCAGGTGGCAAGGTGTATTGTATATGTTCTTGCAAGAAGTATGCTACGCGTAATGTGGATTCGGTTACAGGGTGGCAAACAGACTGCGGGTGATACATACATAATACATGACAAAAGTAAATAAATGAAAAAGAAACAAGAAACAGTGAAAGCAAATTACATAGTGCAAAAAAACTGAACGTAGGAAATACCTGTGGCTTAAGTGCTGGTCATTGGAGCTGTGGAGATGGGGAATTAGGTTCGAGCCCCTGCGTCAGATCAACATCCTTTGACTCTGGGCAAATCACAATATGTCACACAGTGCAGTGTCACCTTGCTGCGCTGCGTGACAGGGCAGGAATACAGCATTTGTAACACAATGTGGCGCGTTCCTGCCTGTTTCCAGTGCTGGCACACAATATTCTGACTAGCACCAACGCAGGAGCTCTTGCACAATGGTGCCTGCGTTGTAAGCAGGTTTGTTTTTGTGAAGGAAGGGGCAACGTCCTGCACAAAAATAATCCCCTGATGCATTTTCATCCTTCTATGTGTGCTGCAGAATGACAAATACATAGCAAGAGGAAAATAACCACGGAGATATAAACATATTTCTCCTTGATACACATCCCCTGGTGAGGCGTAGCAGTTCTGGCACATTCCCAGGTCTACCTGGAATGGTAAATCTGGGAATACGTCAAAATTCATAGATTTTGCGTGGAACACCCAATCACCACCCATGGAACATCTACCTGGGGCAGAGTAATGCAACGCAGCGATTTGAGATGCATTGCATTACCCTGGTTTTATCAAGCCACTCAGGGACATGCGAGGTGGCCTTGCGTGGCTTAATAAATCGCATTTAAGGGTTTCGTCAGGTATGCACCCCATTACATGGTGAAAAAGCAAAGCAACCCTTTCATAAATATGGCCCTTAGTCTCTGCCTACATAAATGGAATCTGATCTTGTATAATGTAATGTGTTGCTCATGTAAAGCGCTACAGTGACGTTTGACCAGATTTGCACTATATAATACTGCAAAAAAAACATGCTGCACTGTGCTGCAGCAGTAGCTGGGGTAATGGGCAGGTATTAGTCCACTGTGGCATCACAGTTATAGTACCAATCAGACCCCCCAGGATATAGCGGCATGGATTAGCAAATTTAGTGGCACCAATATGGAAATTTAACGGCATTTTTGCTGCCCTTTATTTTACTCATCATCATTCATTTTCAGCCTTAAATCAATGGAAACTGTTTTAGCAGAGTATTCCACTTTGAACAGGCAACCTGGGATATGGAACAGAGGAAGCAGTCCACAGGTGAAGGCTCCTTAACCAGCAGAAGAAACAATATTCCCTCAGTGGCCACAATATTACAATACATAAATAAGTCCAATATTCAATTTAATATGGGTGACAAATACACAACAGTCTTATTAACTTTCTTAAAAAAGTATAACGTTTTATTCATTGTTTCAAGGTTATTATTTTCTTTTAAACTTTTCTCATATTATCTCAAAGTGAAAAATTTCTTTTTTTTAATAGAAGTTTTTTTTAAATATTTGATTCATGAATGAAAAAATTCATTAAAATGTATAAGTTTCAAGTATCCAAATACATTGTTATTTCAGGCTCCTTAACCACCACCTCCCCTTCCGCACACCCACCAGGCATTTCTGATCTTCTCAACTGGCCCTGGCCCCCACCCCACGGGTCCACAAGACCACAGCTGGAGGAAGATCCTTCTGCTACCTTGCTGCGAGGTAACTGTCCAAAGTATCCTATCTGGTCTCCTAGACCTCTTTCCTGTCGGAATTGGTCTCCCAACCCAAGCCGGAGTTGCAAAACTGTTTCAAACTTTTCAAAAGTTTTTATTGACCAATGTTTGGTTGCGGTTGTATTCAAAAGAAATATTAGTGTCTAAAATCTGTATCTCCCGAACTCTTTGGTAGATTTTGCTCATCTTGGTCTCTGACAATTCATAAAAATATAATCTATGTTTATAAATTGGTGTCCTTTTCCTTTCGTGTTTTTTGATTTTCTTACTTCATTGTTTGGTGCTGTTAAATGCTTTACACATATTTCTTTTGCTAAGCCTTATGGCTCACAGGCATAGTTACCTAGGATTGAGCTTGAGGTTAAGTAAATAAGCCTGAGTGTACTAGAGTTGGTATTTGTGAGTGTACTGCACAATAAGGCCCCACAGCCCTTTGATATAGTACACCCAAATACTCACAGGTAGAGAGAGGTGAGCTGGGCATGAATGAGCATTCTGCTGCTGTGGCTTTGTAAATCAGAAATAAATTAAAATTTGCACCCAAGCGAGGAATAAACTAAAGGGTGCAGATCTAAGCATTTTTTGCTGAATTGAGCCCACATACCTCTTAACATATAGAACAGTGCTACATTGATTTCAATTACAAGATACATGCCATTCATATTTCAGGTACATGATGCATTGACATTCATAGGCACTCAGTGATGGAGGAGAAAGACAGACAGTTTTGGTACCACAGAGTCCATCTTCTTCCTTATAGTCATTACATTATGACAGTGAGTCATGCTCAGGAAGCAGGCAACTGCATTGTCCCCTTATATTTCAAACAAATGTTTAGCCTCTTCCCCTACACAGAGTAGATAAACGTCTGTACTCTTACTCAGCACTGAGTTTGTTACATTCAGGCAAACTCTGCGCTGGGTGCTGGACGGAGCCTAGAGTAGAGTCCTTTCTTGTTTTCTTTATTTTACAGCAGATCGCTCCAGCTTTTGTAGTCCTCTTGTGGTCACATCTAGAAACCAGTCTGGTTTCCTTATTCTTCGTTTATGAGGACGGGCCTAGCCTTGCATATTGTTATCTTGGAAAGCTGACATTTCCATGAAGTGCTTCTGTGACACAAAGGGCATGAAGATCCACCAGCACAGCTGTGCTAGTTGAGGGCAGGGAACAGTCCTAAGCTTTCCCATAGGTACCCTTTTTTATCAGACAGTGTCAAAAGAGGGCAAGGATCCTGGTGGTGATGTCCCTGTCAGTTTCTCACAATATCCCTCAGTCTCATCTTAGAGATTGCCCCAACTCATGGTTTGGTGGGTAGAGGCTGTGGGGAGCTGCTTGCCAAACCCCTAATATGTTCAGTGCCAGGGATTGAAGTATTTGTTTTAATCAGTGTGGGAGCCGAGAAGTAACTGTACTGGTTTAAGTCTCCCTTCCGCTTGCCTTCCTTGCTGTTGGGACATAAATGTCCCCTGCATGGTATATGGGCATGTTCCCCACTCAACCGCATCTGAAACTGCCATGATGACTTTTACTTAGGCCTCACGACCACACTAAACTAGCATGCTTGTCCCTGATAATGCTCATTCCAGGGCCAGTCCAGTGACCTCAAGAGAAGCACCAAACATGTTCTCATTGTAGGCAGTGGGCTCCTGCCCATGCCTTGAGTACATCACGTAAAACTGGGGTTGCAGTGTCCCATAGCAGAAAACCGAACTGCATTCACAGAAGTGATTTCGCGGGCACTTTTGTAAAAATTGCGGCATTTTTACAAAAGTGCCGATTTCGCGGGCACTTATGTAAAAATCGCTGCATTTTTACAAAAGTGCCGATTTCACGGCAAACTGCGAAATCGCGAAATCCTGGAGGGTCTGACCAATCGGTGGCTCATTATATCTAAACAATTCTGCCTTAGCAGCTACTATCAGTGAAAAAATAGGGATGCACCAAAGTTGGGGATTTTCAGTGGGCATGTGACTTTTTATGTTCAGTGGTTGCAGTGCCTGAGCCTCATCAGGGTGTGGAGAAAGGGGAGTGCGCATTGCACATCTGTCTTTTTACGATAAGTTGAGGGGATGGTTGGGCAGGGCTAAAAGTTGTCAGAAGCAGTGTCAGCAGCAAAATAAGCTGTTTACATCCTGTTAGCAAATGCAAAAGTGGTGCAGGGATGTAGAATTGTGGCCACGCCATGCTGTAGTTGCCTATGCGCAAGATCCTCGTCTCGAGAGTACCAATTTCTCCTTACTTTAATTTTGGATGCAAGAACATATTTTGTGCTAAAAAAACATGGGGCCTCATTTAAGGGTTTTTTGCCCTATGGCCGTGCAGCAGGTGTTGCTGATGTGCTGCCCTACGGTAAAAGAAAAGGGCAGGAATGAGCCAAATCTATTAGATATGGCACATTCCTGTCCTTTTCCGCATCACTGGTGCTCAATGGTGTGGTAAATAAATAATTAATTACCGGTACTATTTTTGAATATATTAACAATAACAGATAGCTCAATAAATAAGAGGCAGGATCCGATGTGTCCGAGTTGAACAGGCTTTATTCAGGCAAAAGGGAAGGGACTGGAACGGGACAGCCTGAAATAAAGTAGGAAGTAAGGAAGGCAGCTGCACCATTTCATCGACAGTGCAGCATATATATAGTACAACATTACATTACATTACATACAGTAGGCGTAACTTATGACAAACGTAAGATAAGAACACATGGGCGGAAGAAGAAGGCGTGCACAGGGCGTGCACTGAGACATGTGATGTGAAACGTCATAGAAGTGTCATGAATGGGCGGAAACATGGAGGGGGCTACCTGAGCAGCTGGGACCTTTAACCTAGTGGTGCGCGCAAACGGGCAATGACGTGTTACCAGGGAGAACTGGGGGCTATGACTTCTGCACTAGAAGAGGAGACTAAAGTCTGCGGTGTCAGGACGACATGCACCTATAGCATATCTGGTATCTCGTGTTTGGAGTACATGTTGATAGAATCTAAAAGTTATCAGGGCAAAGGCTACTTGACACTAAGGCTGGTGCATGCATATATTCTACATGTATTGCGTGTGCTATGAATCTTCCTGAATATTAATACAGTAATTCTCTGACATGGAGACAGAAAGACTAGACTATAGCTGGAGATGTTTATGCGGTTCAGTAGCTTAGGAATGCGAAGAAGGAAAGCTGGACTGATAACTGGAAGCATAACATATTCTTGGCAGACAGGCAGGCAGAGCCAGGCCGGGCACCGCGCTGCTTGGCAGGAAGTAAGTGAAGGGTCAGGGATGCAGGTGGGGGCTGCATCGCTCCTCGGAGTGGGTTCAGAAGACTGGAGCTTGAATCTGGTGTCCGGGCCCTTTTGAGGCCTAGAAACGGGGACAATGCGGTGAATTTAACGTGCACACTGTGAAACGTGGCAACATAGGCCTAATACTCGTTGCTTTCACGAGAACTGGATACTGGCATACTAGAGTTGGACACAACTATGATTGCGTCTTTAATCGATCATAGGGGATATATGCATATCGATCATGCACATATAACATAGGATGGGGAACACGTAGGCACATATGACAAGGCAAAATATAATTTTCCACATTGGGCTGTGCATGTGAAAGCAGGCACCTTTGCACCATGGTGCAAGGGTGCCTGCGTTACGGGGATGATTATTTATGTGCAGGAACGTACACCTTCCTGCACAAAAACAATCACAAGAGGCTTTTTTCTTTTTCTATGTGTACTGCAGAAAAACTAGGAGAATTAAAGATATTTCTCCTCGCTGTGCCTCCCTTACGCCTCCCCTGGGAGGCATATCTTTTAGGCGCTAGCTCAGACTTACAATTTCTCAAAAATCTGAGGCAGTGTCAAAAAGCCATGATGTTGCTGGGAATGCCTTCAGCAACACGCATGCATTTTTCAATGTGAAAGGGGCACATATCTATAATGCCATGAAAAGCCACGTAAAGTGGCTTCACGTGGCCCTATAAATATGGCAGTGGCACATTGCGCCACCGGAACGTAAAAAAAGTGATGTTCAGGCGGTGAAAAAGTTCCGGTAGGCATAGTGCTAAAAAACACACGTGCTGCAAGCAACAGTCGCTTGTGGTTTCTTGCGTTATTTCTGTCCCTAACAGTTTGCCATAAAATAGATATGGCAGGCAGATAGGGTGACCAACCGTCCGTAAATTTCATGGACCGTCCGTAAATTGGATCTCACGTCCGTTTGTCTGTGATGATCCCTTTTATGCCTTTTGTCCATAATTTGAGCATTGGGGATCATCACTGTTCCCCTGCCAGAAGCCTCAGGTCCCTAATGGGGCAGCCTCGCACTCCTCTGAGCACAAGAGCAGCCCAACCCGCCCATTGTCATTCTGTCTGTGGCTGATTGCCACATACAGAATGACAATGGGACAGTCTGTGCTCTTACTGCATGTGGTGGGCCTCCTGCAGCCACGGTCTAGGGCAGGGCATTCAGTCTGGTGGAAGAAATGTACAAAAACGCAAATGCTGCTACACAAGAATCCAGTTCATGAACAGAAGGCGGTAAAACAAGTTTAAAAAAAAAGTGGGTTATGAGTCTTTCACTGTCTCATCATTTTAAAACGGCACATTTTCAATGTTATATTCAACACAGCCACGGTTGCTGCTTTTCAATTTATTCAGCTGACAACCATTGACAAAGCCAATATTTCTGGCTTGTAGTTGTAACGCTACTTGTTGTGTTATATATCTGGATGCAATGAAAGAAGTAGCAAATTACCAGTCGGGCGGCACACTATGCTAAGCACAGATTTTTAGCTTAGGTGTTTTAAGCCATGCCCTTAATTACATCGAACACCCACTTTGGAGAGACCTCCCAGTTCTGTCATCCCACTTAAAGCCCTGGAAACAACACCATGTCAACAGTGACACTGTGCATCTTGCATGACTCATGACTTCCACATTTTCAGATTTCCTATGTACAGGAGCATAGTGAGCCCTTCCCCGCCCCAACCCTTGCTTTAGGAACTATAGTAGGGGTGATGTCCATGATGGGCCTCTTCTGTCTGCAAATCAGCACACAAAAGCTCAGCTCATAATTAACGTGAAAAAGTGAGTAAGTGAAGGAATGGGTGGATAGCTGGATGGATTAGTGAAAGGGTGAATGGATGAATGAAAGGGTGAATGGCTGGATAATGAGAGAAAGGATGGATGGGTGAGTGAGTGGAAGGATGGATTAGAGAAGAGGTAAATACATGGATGTATGGATGGAGGGGTAGATGGACGGGTAAAAGGATGGATGAATGAGTGAAAGGATGGATGGGTGAGTAAAAGGGTAGATGATAGGCAAGTGAATGGGTGGATGGATGAATGAACTGATGGGTGGATTGATGAATTGCTAAGTGGAAGGATGAATGGATGGATGAGTGAGTGAAAGGGAGGGTAGATGGACAAAAGGGTAGATAGATGAGTGAGGGAGTAAAAGGGTGGATAGAGGGGAGAAAGGATGGATGGATGAGTAAAGGAGTGAAAGGGTGGATGGATGAAAGAAAGGATAGGATGGATGAGTGATAGGGTCAATGGATGGATTCATGAGTGGATGAGTAGATGAATGGGTGGATGGAAGGGTGGATGGCTAAGTGAATGGGGGAATGGAAAGAGAAAGGGAGGATGGATGACTGAAAGGGTGAATGAGTGGATGGATGAGTGACTGGGTGGATGAATGAGTAAGTGAAAGGATGGCTGGATGGGTGAAAGGGTAAGTGGCTGGATGGATGAGTGAATGGATGGATGAGTGGAAGAGTGTATGGATGAGTGTACGGATGGATAGGGTAAAAGGATGACTGGATGGATGGATGAGTGAAAGGATGGATGGGGATAGATGAGTGGAATGATGGATGGCTGGAAAGATAGATGATGGATAGGTTTGCAAATGGTGGAATATTGATATGGATGGGCACACAGATGAAAGGACAGAATGAATGGTGAAAGACTAAATGATGGATAAAAGAATGATTACACCTTGCAACCCCCATTATCTTAAGTAAGATTTCCTATACATTTACTTTCACATTTATATGAGTCATTGTCTCTATATAATATGTGTGTTATGTAACACACTCTGACACCCTGCCCTGCTTACTTAGCATGAGTAGCAATATAAAAGCAATTACATACACATGAGAGAGGGTCTATGTGAAGATGAGGGGCAGCATTGAAGGGTGGTAGCAAGGCTGGACTGGCAGGACTGGGCATCAGGTGTTTCACTGGGAGGCTGAAAAGGTGGGGTGGGGGCGGATTTGTTACCACGAAAAGACCTGCACATTTGCTCAAAGCTGCGTGCATACTGAAAAACCATGAAGTGCACAATTGTCTCAAGCTAATATACATTTATTTTCACTTGTACTTAAGTGGTTGTCTATTTACTTACTTATATACTATTGAGCAACCTTCTCGGATGTGTCTGTAAAACGTACCTTTTGTCCTGAATGTTGCCATCCTGTCCTGAATTTTTGTTCTGAATTTTTACACTTATTGTCCTGAATTTGCACCCATGCCAGTTGGTCAGCCTACATGCAGAATATTTTCAGGAATTTAGCGAAACAATCGTAACGTGAAATTCGCATAACTGCACCAGATTTCGCCGGTGTCATAGAAAATCACCCTGGTCTAGTTTTGAAAGACATAACATGTATTTGTAAAGCACACATTCACCCATAGGTATCTGCTCTAAATAACTGATGTTTATTGTTAACCAATACTCATTTTACCAACCTCAGATGGATGAAAGGCTATGTGGACCCACTGGGATTTGAACCAGTGACCATGAGGTCGAACACAGGCTCAGTGGATGTATTAGTCCACTGAACCACCAGACCCGAAATAAGGTCACGTGACCAGTACCAAGACATAACAAAGTGATAGATAACAGTGATGCTATGCAGAGGCAAGAACATGTGAAATCTTGTGTGGGATATGCAGCCACAAAACAATAATGGCTGTAAATATATTCAAGTTAGGTCCACGGTGAACACATCTGGCAAACAGATGTACACAGGATTTTGCAAGAAGCCAAGGTGTGAAGTTTGATTGAGGTGCGTTCAACAACACTGGCGACGACTTTATCTACACAAACAACCATTCAAAGAGATAAAATGACAGGAGCTTCAAGAGCAGCGAAGAAAATACAGAGCACGCGGCCAGAAGCAATTAGCTAAGGAAGAGAAGAATCGGGGCAAAGAAATGTAACAGCGGAGAATGTAGCGGAAATGAGACGAGTGCTCACATAAATAGACCATAAATGCAGCGGAATAATAGGGGGAGTCACTTAAGTGACAAAGATGAATCATGAAGTGAATAGACAAGACGGAGGGATAACGCTCGGAAGCGTTGGCATTCACAAAGGTTTTGTACTAAACGAAAACCAACAGCTGCATGAAATTACATCCCACAATCAGAAACAAGAGGCGGTGATGGCGCTCGCAAAGCAGTCGCGGCGCTGCGTTAGAGAGAAAGTGGACACTGCATCTGAAATGGAGAGAACCATCCTGTCTGCATGGAGCTCAAAAGAACATGGCAGGAGGAGCTCGGGCGCCATTTTAAGTCGGGCCAAAGAAACCAACACACTAGGGGGCATATTACCAACAAGTAGCGATATTTATCACTAAATAGGCTTAGCAAAGGGTTTTTTTATCGCTGAGCATAGCCTGAATTTATCGCTGAGATAACGTGCTATTAGCAACGTTTATCTCCAAAGCGATACATTTTCCGGCGATAGCGGCGAAATGCGCGAATATCGCTGAGAATACAGCGATATTCACGCATTAGCGACGAAATGCTCTTAGCCATGTTATCCACCTCCCATTGGATAACATGGCTAAGAACTGGTCTGGGCAGGTGTTAGTATTTGGAGATATTCGTACTTAGCGTGAATATTTCCATCGCTACGCCTGCCTTGCTAATAGGCGATAGCGATGTTAGCGACTGTTTTCAGTCGCTAACAGTTTGGGTACGCCCACTTTGCATGTCATTAGCGATAAAGATCGCTAACATGCAAAGCGGGCCCCAAACCGCTCGCTATCAACTAATAGCAAGCTGTCGCTAACAGCAGTTAGCGACAGCTTGCTAATAGGGCGATAGAATTATCGCCACCCTTGATAATATGCCCCTTGGTTTCTGAATGTGACACAAAAAATGCCAGGGCAAAACCCGCTATTTATGTACTGCTCCGTGCTCCAATAAATTGTGGGCTGTGTTATTTATTTTGGACATTCACAGCCATTTTTAGGTCTTGCTTGACAGAAGGAATGCCATCAACCTAGCTATGCAAGCTTTTGCAATGCAATCGGTCTCGCCTTTGGGACCTTATATGTATTTAGCTATGCAGCACATTAGTCTGGGTGCTGAAACATCTACTGTTCTTTAACATGGAGCGAAAGTAAGCACCAAACTGCGTGAGACACCAGGTATGGGAAAACATGGAGAGAAATATTGCCTTTCAGCGGGAAATGGTATAGTCCAAAGCTCTGTTTTTAATATAAAATCAGGGCCTTCATTAGTGCCTGGCCCAGGTCTGTGATTATGTTGTTCTTTTTTCCAGCTGCATGACCCACAGCTGTATAGCTGCCTGAGCTTTAACTTTCAGGGGCACCACATGATACTGTAATACTGTTAAAGTGTCTTAGATAGCTAGATAATGTATGGTGTTTTTTTCTGTGTCAGCAGCACAGATGGGAAGTGGGCAGTCACAGAAATTGAATTGCCTTCCCAGTGCCTTTCCTTTCCATCATGAACTTAGTGCAGTTTTGTTTTTGCAAGCAGAATGGGTTGCCAAGGGGTGCACCAATCCACAAAGATGTTATGTTCAGCTTGACAGTCCACATGTCACCTGACCTTATGTGATCAACAAAAAAGGGCTTTCAGATTACTACTGGGAGAGGGGCTTACGCTTCACCCACACGGTTTGTTTGTGCCATATTTATGTGCTCTCAGTAATAAGACTGTTGGTATTTCATACTTTGGGTTGTGCCAAAGCTTTTACTCAATGCAGGTGGTTATGGAGGCAAGCCAATGATCATGGCTATAGGCCTGATCTGTTTCTATTGAAAAGCTATGATAAAAGCAACCTGGCCTGACATTGTGAAAATTATTTGTTAAAGTCAATGGGCATTTAATTTTGGATTTACACTGCTCTATATTAAACCCTTAAGATAGGAATGTTTTACATATAATATCACAGATTACGTTGTAGGCATTCATTTTGGTGTTGGTTACACCGTGTGACAAACAGTGGATATAGAAGGCTTGCCCTGAGAGATTCTTTGTTAGGCCCTCTTAGAAGAGAGAGTATTTTTCTAGGCCTGCTTTAATTTTGAATACTATTCTAATTTTATGACTGTGTGTCTGATGGTTGCCTTGTGGAAAGGGTTACGCCAAAAAATGTATACCTGAGCTGGTTATGGTGACAAGCTATAGACTTCATTGATGCACTGGTAATGATAATGATAATGTCAGATACCATTGGTATGGTTGGCTTATTATAAAACGTTATGACAAAAGTAATTGATATAGCTTATCAATTGTAAAAAGCATTTGCTAAAGCCAGTAAATCAGTAAGGCTATGACAAGTATTTTGTTACATATAAACTCACATATTACCATAGCAGGCAAGGGTTTTTGTGTTGGCCACCAATTCTGACAACCTCTGGGACTTCTCACTGTGATGGTTCTGGTTAGACTCTGTCGAGACTGTATTGTTTTTGCAAGCTGTATTTGTCCTCATATTTGTAATTTTATATCTGTTGAATGATGGTTGCCTGTATATGTTCACTTGAATGGGTTAGTGTTGGTATGGTGTAAAACCAATAGTAAAGGGTAAAGGCTTCATCGATTCATTGGAAAAAGTAATGTCAGCTTTCATACGTTTGATCTGTTTATTACTAAACCTTAAGACAAAGCCAGTAGGACTAACCTACTTAATGTGTAAAACATGCGTTAAAGACAATAGGCTTTTAAGGATGGATTGTTATTACATTGTGTAATTTTTGTTATGATGTTACATTCAATTTCACAGATTAGTGAAGTAAGTAGGTAAGTAAGTAAGGTGAGGGTGATCCACCTGACTAAACCACAGGGATAGAAGATATGCACTACAATAATCCTTGCTAGGCTCTCTTAAGAGAAATAGATTTCCTTTGCCAACTGTAATTTTGGATGCGTTTGTACTTTTATAATTTGTATGCCGGAAGGGTGCCTGGTGGAAAGTCTACCTTCAGTATAGAAGGCGTAAGTTGTTTATGAGGACAAGCAAATGATAAAGGGTATGGGCCTGATTGTTTATTATGAAAATGTATAATAAAGGCAGTAGACAGGTATATTTAATGTGGAAAGCACATGGTAAGTCAATTGTTATTTAACGGTGTATGTTTGAACTCTGAATTAAAGCCTACCAATAGATTTTTTGTTACATGAAATGCCACTGATTGCCTTGTTTACATTTGCTGTTTTATAATTGGATGCCAGATGGTTGCTTTGTGGAAGGTTTATGTTCAGAACAGAAGGCTTGAGGTGGTTATGGTGACAAAGCCAATGATAAGGGCTATAGGCTTGATTGATGTGTAGAGAAATGTTATGCCATTTGAAACTGTTTATTATAAAAAGTTATTAAAAAGGCAGTAGTCTGCTGTATTTATCATGAAAAGCATATGGAAAAGCTAATAGCCTCTCACAATGGATTGTTCTCCCTTTATGTTATAAGACAAAGAAAGGTGTCTGGCTCTGTGTAATTCCACAGATGACCATAGTGGGCATGGGTTTTAGGTGGTGTTCACCCACTCTGACAAACCCTGGAAGTAGGATTTCACTTCAATGATTCTTGTTAGGGCCTATTGAGAGTGGCTGTATATTATTTTACCACTTGTAATTTTGTACATATTTGACAAATTCATAAATGTGTTCCTGATGGTTACCAGCGGATGTGCACTTCCCTATCCTTCTGTTGTATACACTGTAAAGCAATTAGTGAAGGCGAGAGGTCTCATCGGCTCACTGGGAAAAGTTAAGCCACATTACTTAGCTGTGATCTATTTATAGTGAAAAGTGATTACAAAGCAGGTGAGCCTTACTTACTTATTGTGAAAATCATGTGTTCAAGGCAATAGACTTCTAAGGGTGATTGTTATTACACTGTCCTAAAACCTGTAGGTGGGTATTTTGTTACATGGAAGCATTTAATTGGATTGGAGAGCAAGTAGAACCTGAGCTGCACACTAAGTTTTAACCTGACCACAATGAACTCAGTAGCGGACTTTGCCAGGTGTCAACGATGAGGAGCTAGTCTAGTGCTGGGCGTAGTTTGCGAAGTAGCGCTTTGCGAAGCTACTCAAAGTGCACTTCGCACTACGCAAGCTACGCATAGCAGTACGCGAACTGCGTAGTAGCACGTTCGCACTGTGAAAGATGCAGTTTTCAATTATTGCACTGTGCGGACCAACATCCGGCACTGTGCAATCATTGAAAACGGCATCTTGCACAGTGCAAGCTGTAGTTTTCTGCTGCTCGAGTAGATTTTTACTCGAGCGGCAGCTTTCTCAACGCGGACTGGTAGTTTCTCATTGCGAGCATACGCGACCACTCGCAATGAGAAACCTGACCACCCGG
This sequence comes from Lissotriton helveticus, assembly GCF_964261635.1. Classification (NCBI taxonomy): domain Eukaryota; kingdom Metazoa; phylum Chordata; class Amphibia; order Caudata; family Salamandridae; genus Lissotriton; species Lissotriton helveticus. Next base: position 144,609,731 of record NC_136071.1, read on the forward strand.
CATTGAGAATCTCGCCGGGAGGTTTATTTTCCACGCTCGCGACGAGGTAAAAGTCTCATCGGGATGTCATTTAGCTTGCTCGCGGTCGCCAACTTGACGTTGAGGACCGTGAGCAAGCAAAAAATGACCGCTGCACTATGCTACGATACGCATGTTTGCACTGTGCTTCGTGCAGTTCGCGTAGTGCGAAGTAGCGCATACTTCGCGAACTAAGTGAGCATAGCATAGTGCTATGCCCAGGCCTAGCTAGTACACATCAGCCTTAATTTAAAATGCTTTTCTTTCTACCTCTTCACTTTTTCCAGCGATTGTGCTGCCATGATCAGCTGTGAGAGACATCACATTTAAACAAAAAAAGTCTGCTTTCCTGAAAATTTGCTACTGATTGGCTCTTTGCACAGCAGAGGCAGGTAGCAATTGACCTGTGCCCCATTTCTCCAAACGAGATTCAGTGCACAATACAACCCAGCTGCGTTTATGGGCTACAGAACAGTATACAAATGACAGAGGTAAGAAATCGTTCTACATTTGTTTCCTTTCCCTCTGTTTCATGTTTTTAAGTTAATGCGCCAGGCTCTGCTCGGATATAATAAGAGAAACACCAGTGATAAGCTCATTCTCACTCGTAGATTTTGGAGGCATGCCAGAGCACAAGAAAAGAGATATTGACAATAACTTAATCTACCAAGGCTCATGTGGTTGAGCTCTCATCATTCTCTCTTGCCAGTGAGAAGTAAAAGCTTGATCAAAAACAAAAAGGACAGTACAGCTGTATAAAACTCATTGAGGAAAGGCGTATAGTGCAATGAGGTGCGCAAAATACAGGCCCTAAGGGGCATATTCACAAGGAGTTAACTTCAATTTATATCCACCTTAACGCAGCAGTGCAGATAGATTTAACACCCATTCAAAAGCTGGTCCAAACTGCAAACAACACCAGTATTCCCGCGATTACTGCCCCCAACATCTCCAGGGTTGACACCACCAACTAACACTAGTGAGATGCAGAGTAGGCGTTCCTGTGCAAAAACACACGAAAAAACCACAACACCACATTCACAACAAACTGCCAGATCTGCGAAGCGAAGCAAAAACAGGGGATAAACCGCTGAAGCACCAGGGATTTTACACCTGCCTTTTGCTGGTGCTAAGCAGGATGACTACCCACAGCATGGAAGGAAGCCCAGCCAAGAGGCACACCTTAAGACCCACAGATGCCATGAGGCAATGATCACGCAGCTCCGATACCCATGAGGGTCACAACACCCACCGCCACCACCCCCAGCCCCCGCCATATTTTTTTAATAACCTGACAACCCCTCAGCATTCACCCGTGAATGCATTCCCATCAATCACTTGTAGGTGCTGGCTGGCAGGGTCTTTCAATAGAGGGGTGGTACAGAGGTCGGGGAAAGGGCCTCTGTTAACACAGCAGTCTTTCAGGCTGCATGCCGAAAGTTAAAAGAACCAGACAATGTCTCCTGCATTTGTTATTCACTTGACGTCCTGACCCTCGCATCCTAATATTTGTAGGGCCATGTTCGCAATGCGATATCGCCTGGGTTGAGAAAGGTGAGTTATCTGGCGCTGATGTGTCGATCCACAGCTAACACCTGCTAACGCAGGAATAACTATCGCCATTGCGATGTTGTTGTTGCCTGTTTTCTCCGCCGTTCACTGTAATTAACGCCATGTAGCGCGGGTTTCTGAATTCCACGCTGTCACAGCGAAAAAATCAGGGTTAGGTAGTGCTAACTTTTCTGCCGATAATTAACTTTGGCGATAGTTATCATACGTTTTTGTGAATATGCCCCTAAGTTGTTCAGAAAGATTTCTTTATTCCAAACTATATGGAATCAGAACAGCAGGAGCACTCAGGTTGGTCCAGGAACTTCAGGCTTCTGGTTTTTCCTGACTGCTACTAGAACCTCTAATGTGGTCCGTAGAGTACAATGATTTACTCACTGAATAACATTCTTCATACTAAGCGTGAATAATTGATGTGGACAAGCCACAATATAGTAAACGTCTTCAATACCACATCACCCCCTTCCTTACACACACAAAATCTAAAATTGGAAACAACTTGCATTAAGTAATACATAATACGTTAGGATAGCTCATAATCCTGCAATTTAGCAGATAGTCTCAAGGTCTGTGAACTGCGAGTCCTCCTAACCTCACCATCCTTTTGCAGAATGCCATTAGCATTGGTCGACTTTTATGGGAAACATACAGGCTCAATTTTAACCCTAGGCGTAGTACTACACTATGCTTGCGGAGCGTGTGTAGTTTGCCCTACTACGCGAATTGCACGTAGCACAGTGCAAAAACGCGTAGCGGGCATTTCTTGCTTGCTGGAGGTCCTCAACGTCAAGTTGGCGACCGCGAGCGAGCAAAATCAACATCCCGGCGATACTTTTTCCTTGATCGCGATCAGCAACATCAAGTTGCTGATCGCGAGCGTGGAAAATGAACCTTGCGGCGAGATTCTCAACGCGGGAAGGTCAGGTTTCTCATTGCGAGTGGTCGTGTATGCTCGCGACCGCTCGCAATTAGAAACTACCAATCCGCGTTGAGAAAGCTGCAGCTCAAGTACAAATCTACTCGAGCAGCAGAAAACAACTTCTTGCACTGTGCAAAATAGCGTTTGCAATGATTGCACAGTGCGGACAAGCATCCGGCACTGTGCAATCAGTGCGAACAGAATTTTCTCTACCGCACTACGCAGTTTGCACAGCTACGCGTAGTGCGAAGTGCACTTCGCGTAGCTAAGCATATCACTACTACGCAAACTACGCCCAGGGTTAATTCCCAACATTGGAACATCAGCAACACTTTTTTGCTTCACACCGGTCCTTTTATCTTGGCAAGAAAAATCTGTACTGAACATCGAATCACTCTCCTTACTGGTAAGACATGTGCGATTTCTGCCTAGGTATTCCTGATGGAAACCGCACTGTCCATATTTCACCACCCTTTCCCCTGTAACAGAACCAAAAGACTATTAGTTTTGACTATTTTGATACATGCAATAAACGTTAACTCTTTTTTCACTAACCTAATTGTTTTCTTTATCAAAACCCAATCATTCGCTTTAGTTTCAACGTTTTGCATATTTTTTCTGCAATTGTAAAATTGTTTCTGCCTAATTTGGTCCAACAACACTTTATCCTTCAATGAGTGTTCCTCATCATTTCGCCAAAAATCCTTGTTATTGTTCGTATTCTGTAACCAAACAGGTATCAATTTTGTTTTAGCCACTCTTTTTCATAAATTTTTGAAAGGCCACACCCAGAGCCGAACTGGCCATACCCGTCACCGGGCATTTCCCCAGTTGGCCAGAAGGGTGGGCCAGTTTTGTGCCTATCGGGCCGGTTTGGTCACTGGGGGCAGGTTTTGCAGCAGTGCTGAAACATCGCCCCCCGTAACAAAAGCGGGCGGTGCTTCTCGCTAGCACCCTCTCCCCCTCCTGGGGCCCTCTCGCCTCCCAGGGCAGGTTGCTGTTCCCAGAACAGCCCTGGCAACACCTCGGTAGTAGAGTGAAGAGTGCTCAAGTACGCCCACACCTTAAACTCCAAAAACATAGACACATTCATATGAGCACAAAGAGCAGTTTTAATGGCCTCTTTGAAAAAAATACGATTTACTTTTCTACAAAGCCCATGGAGAAAGGACTGTATAAACCAACCTGCAAATGTTCTATGTCCATGCTAGTTATGGATCCGTTTATTTCCTATGATTCAAAATGCATGACATTGTCTGTTACTAAGTACTGTGGGCAGCCATCCATCAAAAATACTTTTAGCATGACATTAATAGCATTCTTGGTATTTGGAGAAATCTACAAATGAGAAGTAAATCCATTTGGAGTAGTTGTCGAATAATGAAATCAAAAAGCTTTTATCAGGTGGCAGTAAACTGAAAGGGCCTGAAAAATCCAAGGCAACTTTATTCCAGGGGCCTATGGGAAGCAGCACTGGAAATAAAGGTGTTAGTAGTCTCACAGGAACATTAAACCACAGCTGAGAGTCGATTTCTGCTTGAACCATTCTCCCCTCAGTTTCTCTTGCAACTTTTGTAGCCGATGTACGTCCTTGTATTCAATTGACATGAAAGATACCGGCCAGGTCATTTTAATAGGCTTAATTTTCTATACATTTGTGAAAATTATGAGTATTATGCAAACAAATCACAATTGTGTTCACCACACTAACAACCCACACAATGCCCAACATTCTGGCATTGGGCTGTCAAGTGTCCGGGTTCCTTCCTTGTTCTTGACCATGTGACCTCAATGGACGACTTTTAATCATGTTATCACCAATGACCTAACATCATCAAATGCATGGTTGATTGCACCACTAATTTATTGACAGCACCCATCCAACAATCAAAAATAAAACAATAATATTGGAAAGACCAAGGTTCGCTGGGCAATTATGATGCTCAATGAGATGAAAAGTAAACTCATGTTAACTTTTATACACAGATTCGATTACTGTACATCACGAATTTAAAACAAAACATACATGATATACAGGTACTTACCCGGGCCCTAATGTGTTCATGATAACAACAGCCAATCCAAAAGAGTGTCACTTACGCCTATGACCTGAGGGACACTGCTCCCTGCATGGTCTATTCTTCATCCTACCCCTGGAAGCGATTGTTCTGCACATATGTTATTCTCCAGCTCGTTCGAGTCGCCATTTTGCATATTGTGCACCTTTACACGTTTGCACCAAAATGTTTCCCCCGGTCTATAACATTATGGTATTTCCAACCTTTTTTCTAAGGCAAAATGTCAATTTTGTTGTTTTTTTGGCAGTTAGGTGTTTTTTATGTCTTTTTTCATGAAGAGCCTTGGGGTACCGAAAGTACAAATTCATTCATTTGGCAGTACTATAAGTAAGGCTCCCTGTTTTCTGTTTTTACTGTTTTTTGCAGATGAATACAGACAGAAAACCATTTATTTTCTTGTCAGTATTTATTTTTAAATTTGGATAAAAACGGAAATTGGGTGCGTTTTGAGTGATTTTACATTCACTTTGCCATAACTGCCAGGCCTGTGTGGCTTGACACGTAAGGGCGCTAAAAAAGGAATTTTAGTAAAGAGGCTTAAACAGCAGTAGATATGCACAGGGCTAATACTGAAATGTTCATATTTTCACATAAGTGCATTGATTTATCTTCTGAGGATGTTCATATCTCTGAAACATGGCAGGCATTCAAGCGTGACTGCATATTTATTGGTTAAATAAATGCGGAAATATACCAGTTTCAGCTTTTTTTTCACATATCATAATAAATATGGATAAATACAGACGGAAATGTCAAAAAAATAAATACCTTTAAACTGGGAGCCCTAATTATAAGACATGCTTCTGAACACACAGGTGTGAGGTCTAATTGGATATCATTAGAAGACAGCATAATACCAGCACATACACTTGAGTGCTGCATAACGGCCTCCTCTGACAATATCAAGATGCAGCTTAGCTTTAAACTCTATTATCTGTTTAGTATTATTGTTGTGTTTGTCTCCGTTGTGTCTGCAAAGTTTCATAGACTCAGGCAGTAGCAAAACCCAGACTAGCTTCGTCCCACTGATACATCAAAAACCATTTAGGACACCCACATGCTGAGCACATGGGCATTTGGTTGGCAAGAGACAGGAAGAGGGAAAGAGGTAAATGCGGTGGATGGAAGAGGTGGCGAGGGAGGTGAGGGAGCAGATGGCAGTATGGAACAATGTTGTTTTCGCTACATTTTGAAACGGCCAGTGATTGAGAATTTTGTTTTTATGAACCTTTATTTGGTGGTGTTCCAGAAGTACATTAGAGTTCGTAACTTTTTTCACTTCAGAATTGTTCTAGTCATTTTTTCTGCAGGTCCAGTTGAGCAAAAGTCCTGATTTTAGAGTTTCGCATGCTTCACGTAATTTCTGGTCTGGTCATGCTAGTTATTTTGCATAATTTTCACTCGCGGAAGGCTTGATTTGTTCAGAAATGTCGTGCGGGCACTGGATGTTTGCAGAGGCCATGTGCAACTGGTATCTCGTGTTCTTTACGTATGAAAGGGCATGTCTCGTACAACACTCACACAGACGCCCCCCCCCCAATGTGTACATCTCATAAAAAGCAAAACCCTCATTTGTGTATTACATGCAGAAAAAAAGCTTTTTCACCTATCCTAATATTTGGGGCCATATGTAGGTAGCTAACTACCGGACGGTAACAGCCGAAAATCGCTAATTATCCAGTTACCCACTGGTATTTAGCATTTTCTGATGTAGGAGGCAGGTTTTAAAGATTCGGTAATTTACAGATTGAATATTACTGAATCGGTAAAATTCGGTATTTAGGAATCGGTAAAATTAGATTACCTAAATATGGCCCTAGGTGACGAAAAATAATTCAAGCCTCGTAATACAACCCGAATTGGAGGGTGCCACCAGCCTTGGAATTATTTGCACCCCTTCAACATGTCCAATGCTTCACATATACTTCAGTAGGGTCACCCACCTAGCACACATTTCTTGCCTTCCCCCCTAAAATGTTCACCTCAATTGCCCTTTAAACAGGTTAACCCAGTACAAACACTAACTCGAGATCTACAAGAGCTATTCTTTTTTGCTCGCCCTATTCTGAGTCAGAGCTGAAGCGCGTCACTCCCTGGAGGCACAGAGTGGCATCATCAAACAAAGGAACATTCTGGAATGCACATTGCTGGTGATGGTTAGTGATGTAGGGTTGAATAAAGAAAACTGCTGTTTTTCTCTTCACTGGATGCCCCCTTTTATTCCCTGACACTGACATTTGCCTTAGCTAGCCCCTCTAGCCTGGCTGACTGCCATTGGCTTGTGGAATCGGGAAGACGGGGCTTTGCTGTTCTCCATGGCGGTAGCAGACCCAGTTCCAAAACAATTCAACAATTTCAACTTGAGGTCGTTCTAAATACATGCATGAAGCTGGAAGCCAAACATGGGGTGCCCTTTAGCCTGAATGTGGAAAGAGACAGTTAGCTCTTTTGGGCTTTTTTGACCTGTTAACCGTGGGAAAATATTCACAATTCAATTCTTTATCAGATGTGCAAGGCTGGGGACTTGGGGCAAATGTAGTTATTCAGACCCAAATACTCAGGGGAATATGGGGATTGTTTGAAAAGGTTTCTACTTCTCTTCTGATGAGTTAACAGTAGGTCAAAGTGTTGCATTTTGCAGCCAGGTATTTTTCTGTCTGCTCCCAAACTGAATTTATCACTTATTAAGTTTAATAAGGTAACCCAGTGTTAGTCTATAGGAAACTTGGTATGGTGTAAAAGAATATATGACATTACAACGCAAACAATTACAACGCATGCCTTTACAATGCGGTTTTTACATCGCAACTACTATTACAACGCATGCCATTACAACACATTTTTAGAAACTACCATTACAACGCATACCATTACAACGCATACCACTACAACGCATACCATAACAACGCATAATACGTTTGGGGTAACAGTGGGGTAAGTGTTGGATGGTGTAGGGGTAAAAATTACTATTCCGACTCCAGTGAGTGCAACAGTAGGGTAAGTGTTGGATAGTGTAGGGGTAAAAATTACTATCCTCACTCCAGTGAGTGCAACAGTAGTGTAAGTGTTAGATAGTGTAGGGGTAAAAATACCATCACCATGTACCCCAAAACACATACCCACCCTAAAACTTAAAAATACCCATTACTTACCTTATAATGCGATGTAATGGCATGCGCTGTAATGGTATGCGGTGTAATGGCATGCGTTGTAGTGACATGCGTTGTAACGGCATGCGTTGCAAAGGCATGTCATTTAAAGACAGTTGCGTTGTAATGACTGTGTGGTAAAGGTAGTGCGTTGTAATGACTGTGTTGTAATGGTTGTTTCCCAGTGAAAAGGGCTTCAGGAGTTTTTCACTGTCAGTACATGTAAAACGTAAGTAAACTTATCCTCCTTATTAAATAGCATGCATCATGCCTTATGAACCTTTGGGGCTTCCTTTTGGGGTGGTCTATAAGTATTAAAACTGAAGTTTTACTCTCAACCTGATGTTCCCTAAGCAACCCTTTAAGCATTCCTCCTGTTTCAGATTCCTCTCCCCTGCCTCTCCCGTGATTATGTCGATTGAATTGTATCTGTATGTCCCTATCCTCGCACTGATGTGACACATTTATGTACGTATTGCCTTGTACTGTTTTTTCTTACATGTTTATTTGTTTTATTTCAATAAAAAGAAATATAAAAAAACAAAATGACGTTTTAGGCCAGGCAAAAGGTCTATTTGGCCAAAATTGCAGTTTAAAATTGTCCAGCAGACGCAGACCTGAGACATGTTTTACAGCGCTACTTTAGTGGGTGTCACAATTAGTGCTGCAGCCGAATTATAGCATTTAATTTATTCGCCCTGAGTACATGTAGTGCCATTTATGAGGGACATATAAGTAAATTAGGTGTGCCAATTAGATGTATACCAGTTTTACCATGTTTGGCAGGGAGACTTCAAGCACTTTACCATTGGTTAGCAGGAGTAAAGTCCACAGAGTTCTAATGACAACAAAAATGTGTTCAGCAACAAAATAGGCTACTGAAGGCAAAACATCTTGGGGAATACTACACAAAAGTTAGTCATTTCCAACATGTGTCCCCTCAGCAGAAAGCAGAGAGAACTACCCACTCTCATGAGAGTTCTCATCAATAAGGCAGAAAAATCGGAAATCAGCCTTCAGCATTGCAGTGGTCAGTTCCAGGGCAATGTTCGACCATAAAGTCCATTCCCTGTCGGGAGACAGACCACCTCAACAGTTTTGGATTCTCTTCCCTCATCTTCATCAGCCATCTGAGAGGCCTGTGGTCTGTCTTAACCGGCAAGTGAGTCCCAAATAAGTATGGACTCATGAAAGACATTCTTTTCCATTACACTCAACCTCTGTTCCCTAGAAAGTGACCTCCTACTGATGAAGGCTAATGGTTGGTAAAAGCCCTCATCATTTTACTGTGAGAGAAAAGCCCCAATGACATGCTCCGAAGCATCTGTATGCACTATACATTCCTTAGAGAAGTCGGATGCCTTGAGAACTGGTGCTGTGCACATGGCTTCCTTAAGGGTATGCGGTGGAGTAGTGTGGCTCACTGGTTAGAGGCGGCAGGCCTGAGAGCAGAAGTCAGCCTGGGACCAGGGTTCAATTCCCGACGCGGCAGGGTCGTGGACCTTGGTCAGCGGACTCGATAATGCTCGCTTCGGTGCTTACTCTAATCAGGGGTTCCACTCGGCAACTCTGGGCATTAGCTTGCCTAATCTCCACAACGGCCCCACCAATTCCGGGGATGCCTGGCTCCACCTTGGGGACTCCCAGCAAGGGACCATCCCACAGGGAAAGCCAGGACGGGTTCCTCAGAGTTATACAGCGCCGGGACGCCCCGTTGCTGGGGCAGCTGTGCGCTTTACAAGTATACTACATTTACATTTACATTTACATTCTGGCACTGTCTGTCTAGATCATCTTCTTGGGCTGCTTTTTGGATGTCAGCTGAGATAACAAGCAACAATGATGCCATACTCCTTAAAAATATCCTGTAATATCCGGTGAGGCCTAAGAAGGCTCTAACAGAAGTCTGGGTCGTGGGGAATTTCTAAACCGGTATCATCTTTATCTTGGGCCGGAGAGCCTGCCCTTTGCCCCTGCCAGCTTGGTGGCCAAAGTACACAAATGAGCCCTGTCCTTCCTGGTACTTATTGACCGTGTTAGTCAGGTCTACACTTTGCACGATCTAACCCACTGGCTAGAGGTGCCGCCGGTGGTCATCACAGCTAGAGCTGAAGACATTAATGTCGTCTAGGTAGGCGTTGAAGTCCTCCAGCCCAGCCAGGACTCAGTTGACCAACCACCTTGACCAACCACTGTAAGGTCACAGGTGTATTATTTAATCGACAGGACATCACACTAAATTGAAAGTGACCTTGTGGGTTGAAGAAGGCTAACCTCTTCCTGGCCCCCTTGGTTAAGGCAATCTGATGTCAGGTCAAAGGTACTCAGGAACTTGACAGCTCCCAACCGATCAATGAGCTCATCAGCTCCGGAGATGGGATTAATATCAGTCTTGGTGACTGAATTGAGGCCCTTTAATCCACACATAACCACAATTCTGCAGTGGTGCACGATAGGGCAGCCTTGATTACCAGTACCACTGGACTGTACCAGGGACTACAGGAGGGGTAAACCAGCATCTTGGACACATCATCCTTAATATTGGTCATCACCTTGCCAAATAGCCTATAAATGTTGTTTTTGACAGTCATGCTTTCCCCCATTTCTATTTCATGGGTACACCAATCAGTGAGCACAGGGGTTAGTGAGAAAAGAGAGGAAAACTCTCCCAACAAGTGGCGAAAGTCCCTTTTTCCATGTCTGGGTAGGGGAGAGAACAATTCCTTCTACTGACCCATCTTGCTGCTTCGAAGACAGGAGATATAAGAGGGGCTCGTCCTCCTCCTCCCCACTATTATTTATCCCCAGGAGCATAGTTACTTCATGTCTCTTAAAGTGGAGCTTGAGACAGTTCACATGTAGGACCCTTAAGGGGTTTCAAGAAGGCTTGAGGTCCAACTGATGGATCCCCTTTCCGCTCCTAGACCTCATCAGGCCCAGTCCACCGCTCCTTTAAGGTCAGGAGCTCCACAGGCTCCACCAACCACACTTTCTGGCCAGGCTGGTACTTCGCCAGAGTGGTCTTTTGGTTGTTCCTGTGCTTCATGATTTCTTGGCTGACCTCCAGATTCCCAGTGGCTTTTCTACACAAGCACTACATCTGAGCCTGGAGGAACAACTTATATTTCACAACATCCTGAGGGGGTTTCTTGAGAGCTTACTCCCAACCCCCTTAACCAGACTGAGAGGTCCACATACAGCATGGACAAATAGAAGTTCAAAAGGACTGACTGCCACTCTTTTTTGAGACACCTTCCTGTATGCAAAGATCAGGCATCTCATGGGTTCTCTTAGGGCCATAATCGTTTCCTTCAGATTCATGATTAATCATTCAATGAGCCCATTGGTTTGGGGTGTGGTAGGGTCTGGAGAAATATGTCACCCACACTCCTTCCATGTGGACTTCATGTAGGCAGGCATGAAGTTTGAGTTTCAGTCACACAAACCTCCTTAGAAAAACCCAGTCAGATAAATATCCTCATCAATGCCCTGGCCACTATGGATGCTGCGGCCGTCCTCAGAGGAATGGCCTCTCGGTGCCATGTGGCATGGTTCACCAAGACCACGATAAACCTATTCTCTAGGGAAGTCTTTGGGTTTAGAGGCCCAACAATATCTATACGCTATACCTACCCTCTCAAAGGGTGTTACCTCTACGACGAAAGGAAGAAGTTGGGCCTAATGAGATAGTGAAGGGTGCAATGCATAAACATAAAGGTCTTGTTATATACAGTGTAGTTGAGTTATTTTTAATATATGTAGGCATAGAATAACATACATATGTACATAACATACATACCTATATATTCATTTTCTCATGTATTACATATCAATAACATATGTATATACCCATAATGATGTCTCTCTAGATAAATATTTATATATGTGTGTAAGTGTGTAGACATGAGCGTTTTCCACACACATATACACACATATAATACACACATATACATGTTCCTTTGTTGTATGTATTTGGAGATTTTCTTCCTGATAAAGAGTGATTCTTTGCCATGTATTGCTTTGTGGGTGATAGAAAGCAGCTTGAAGGAGAATTCTGTATCAACTGGTAATGAGTGTGGGGTCCTCAAGGCAGGAGATATTTATGTTTGTGGCTTTACATGTAGGAGTAGTCTAGCAGCAGCTTTCTGAATTCGCAGTAATCTTATTATAGCCGAGAATGGTTAGACATACAGACCATTAGCATGGTACAGTTTTGAAAGGAACAGGGAGATGGTAGCTTGATCCTTGTGGGAGAATCCTAGGTGGGGGGTGATGCATTGCAATGTTTTCATTGTAAGTAAGCTTGATTTGGCACCCTTATCAGCTTAGGCATTGATTGACAACTTGGTGTCCATGGTAATTCCAAGGTTTCTTACCTCCTAAGATATTTTTTGCAGTCTTCCCAGATCATCAGGCCAGGTGCAGAGAGGGTCAGAGGTTTTCCAGTCACTACAGGTGAGTGTTTCAGTTTTGGACACATTCAATTTGAGCTGGCTGCATGTCATCGCAGAGGCAAAAGAAGACTTTTGATGTTCAAATGTCCTATGGGCTTACAAATTTCAGAAGTATCTGTGTGTCATTTTTATGGTATATCAGGTGAAGTCAAAACTATTGATCAGATCAGGTAATAATTTCATGTAGATTTTGAAAAGGATCAGTGAAATGATTGATTGTGGAACTCCTGCTCTAATATACTTGATAGTTTACAAGAACATGGAGGAGTATGGATAATATTTGTCCTATTATGTAGGTACGACATGATCCAAGCAAGAGCTGTGCTCACCTCAAGTATATGGTTTAGTGTTCCATGATCCACTCAGTCAAAGGCAGTGGAAAGATCCAAGAAAAGGAGGGCAGCAACCCCGCTCTGGTCTACTGTTTCTTTAAAGGTCGTCCCAGAAAGAGATTAGGGCTGATTCAGTGTCACCTCCTGGACAGAATCCAGTTAGGAAGTCGGAAAGTATGGAGTTATCTTCAATTAATAGTGAGTTCTGGGCAAAGGTTCCTCTTTCTACAAGTTTGTCCAGGAATGGTATTTTTGCAATGGGTCAGTATTTGTTGAGGTCTTGATTGGCCAGTTTAGATTTTTTTAATAAGGGGCATACGCATGCCTTTTTTATGCCTTCTGGAGAAACTCCTGTTGTAAAGGAGTTGTTGATCAGTGTTCTGAATTGGATGGCAGCTGGAGTGGTTTTTGAAGATTGCGGTGGACAGTGTCTGAGGGGCAGCCTGCTGACTTGGTCGCTTTGATAAGATCCAGAAATTCAGTTGGTGATAGATATTGAAGGTGTGTAGAGACTGTGTACACCTTCCTCTAGAGAGGTTTGTTGCAAACGGATTTGGGTTGCTGTTTTTTAGTTGGTTAAGCAAGAAACAAACATGTTTTCTTTAGTTGTGTAATGATTTGCCAGCTTGTCAGAGAAATCTTGAGAAATAGGATTGGTAGCTTTTGTGCATTTCGGCTCATGGAATTCTTTGAGAGTTTTATAAAATTCTTTAGTGGTATACTTAGCTTTGAGGTTTCAATTAGAATAGTAACTTATTTTGCTGTTTTGTTTTAATTGACTTGTATTGTCGGTTATGTCTGTGAAGGGTTATCTTGTTTTCAGGGTCATTTGTTATGAGCCAATTGTGTTGAAGCTTGACAATTCGCTTTTTTGAGGTTTTTAATTTTGCATTCAACCAAAGGCAGTGATTTATTTTGTTATGCCTAGATGTTTTCAGAGGAAGTAATAGATAAAAATGTTCCAGGAGCCATTCATAGAGTATTTGTACAGAATTTATGTGGCCAGATCTGTGTTGGAAGTAAGAAGGTTTTCTAGTTCCTTAAAATTCATCTTGTTCCATGGTCAATATGTAGTTGATTTTAGGTGGTGTGAGTTGTGGTGACTTGTTTTGGAAGGTGTTAGAAATGGGATCTCTGGTTTTTGACTGGGTGTCTGACCCACTCACTGCTATGCCTCTCTCCTCTCAGAACCCTACCAACTCCCACATACTGTATCTAAACAGACCACAAAAATTAAAAGCAGATTCCATTTTGGCAGGACGCTCGGACACGTACAACACAGGAGATCTAGGGGGGCAGATTTACAAGCCCCGTACGCCACATTTGCGCCGCCGCTGTGTCACTTTTGTGACGCAGCGGTGGCGCAAAGCTAGCGGCATGCTGCGGGGTATTTACAACGTGACGCATCTAGGGAGATGCGTCACTTTGGAAAGACCTGCGCCACATGTGGGCGTTCCGGCACAGAGGAGGGGGGGGGCATTCCGGCGCAGGAACGCCTCAGAAAAGTGGCTGAGTGAAATCTACAAGATTTCACTCAGTCACTTTTACGGCCATGCTACGTCATAACCCTGTGCCTGCTTGAAGCAGGTGTAAAGCTTGACGTAGCATGTTAGGCATAGGGACACCCCGAGCCTTGCTGGAGTGGCGTCGGCTTGCGACGCGACTCCAGCAATGCTCCGCCTTTCCGCCGGGGGATGCGACACGGATCTGCCCATCCGTGCTGGTGGCGCACGGGTGGTTTCGCATGTCGCAACTGTTCTGGCGCATCCCTGCTGATTAGCAGAGATTTGCCAGAAGTTGGAAATATGCCCCTAGGTGTCTGAGCTGAAGCAAGAGTACACAATTTACAAATGACAATTTTAGGAGGAGAATTAAAATAAAACTCAGAACAATAATCCCCAAATACGTGATTATCTAAATGCAGAGCTTGTAGTGCAACCAGTTGTCACTGTGGTACTGTGCAAACGCAAGTCCTATCCTCACCGCTGCCAACCAATGTTAGAAATGGTATCTCTGGTTGGCAAAGGCTTGCGCCAAAGCCAGGCAGAGACCACCACTCTAGTCAGGGCAAGGGAGTTACACACCAAAGTGCTAAAGTGCCCTGATTCCTAAAATCACTACCACTATGTCAGAGCTTAAGGCAAAAGGTTCACGGGTGAACCTGCCAAAAAGGGGCAAGTCCAACAGAAGGCAATAGGGTAGTGGTCTGATCACATGACTGGAGTAATCCTTTAGAACTTGAGTAGGTCTGTGTGGGTGAAAAAGACATCTAATTTGTGTCCTGCGACGTGTGTGGGATTGAGAATGAATATTTTTAAGTTGTGTCTCTCTAGGATAATGAGGATGGGTCTGTGGTGCTGCATATTAGATTTGTCAAATCATATGTTGAGGACACCAAGAATGCATAGGTTGTAGTATATTGTAAGAAGATTGTGTCTGGAGCCGTGTCTGGGAATGTAGTATTGCTAGGTGGTGGTCTGTAGAGTAGGAGTAAGCTACATGAAAATGTTGCTGTAGGAATAGATCTGACAAAGAGGGTCTCCCAACCATGTAAAGAAACATTCTGGGCCTTATTTATGGGAAGTGACTCATCGCTGCGTGAAAACAGTAATGCGCCACTTCTCGGTGCGCCCTCCTTGTGACATGATGGATGTGTCATATTTATTGTCGCAAGGAGTTACAGATACGTCACGTAAACCCATGTGAGAGAGCCTTCAACAGACTTATGCCTGCTGTGAGGAATGAGTAAGATATTGACTCAATGGCGTCCTATAGTGGAGCACTGAAATCTCATTTTGGTGGGGGAACGATCACCCTGTATAGATTATACCTGGTGCTGGAGTTTACAAAGTGATGCTTAGGCCTAGATGTATCACTTTGTAAATAAGGCACAACATAGCGCATTTTTTTTACCCCGCAGGTGCATCACAAAAAGTTACGCATCAGTGGCGTAAAAGTGACGCAAGGCCGCATAAATATGTCCCTCTCTGCTTTGGTGAGATGGGTTGTTTCTTTAAATATGACGGCTAAGCCACCTCCTCTTTTGCCTATGTAATTTTGAGTCAAGTATGATATCTTGATGGAACAGCTTCATGCATATCTTCCCACAGCCATGATTCAGTTACGAAAACTAAGTCTGGTTTTGTGTCAATCAATAGGTCAAATATGTGGTGCTTGTTTTTTAAACGGAACTAACAGTGGGCAGACTAAAGAATGTTTTTGGGAGTTTGTGCCGCAGGAGATTGAGTATTGTCCTTTGAAGGTTTGGGTGCTGGTCTATTGATGGCCGTGTAGACTGCTGTAGGACATTGAAAACATTATTTTTGCTTATCATTATCTTCCTCTAAAGGGCTTAGAGACATTTTTGGGGTCTGCATGTATGGGTGATGGTGAGCCTGGTTGAAATGAAGGGTTGGACTATCAGGTTTTGTGCCTGAAAGGTAGGCTTGCTACGCAATAGACAAAGGGATGTCAGGTTATGAACTATGTTGTGGAGTTGGTTTCTTTCGTGTATATTGAAGGTGAAAAGTGTCTGGGTTTGGGTGGTGTAGAACATGAGGGTCATGTTTTATGGCACTGAATTTAGCAATGGATGATTAACCTGTGAGTGAGTGTTTGTGCATTGAGTTATTTCTTGCTTGCAGAGTGTGAAGTAAAGATGGGCTGAAATGTAATTTACGTTGGCATTCAGTGAAGAATGGATGAGTGTAGGTATGTTGGAATGGTTGAGTGTTTTTGAATGTGTGAGATTTTGTTCATATACCTATTTTATGCGTGTTTGGTTTTGTCTTGTGTGGTAGTATTATGTGGTAATTTGGTAATTACTTGAGGTGTAGGATTTGAGTGTGAAGGACTGATGAGCTGTGTATGTTGAAGGAGACGGGGAGGGTATTAGTTGTGTGAGTAGAATCTCTGTGTAGTGTGAGAGTGGGTCATTATGGGTTTTAGAAATGATTGTAGCTTTAGGGGTCGATTTTGATGTCGTTTGGAAAGCATTCCTACCGAATCGGTTCTGGAATGCTTTCGGGACGACTCGGATCGGGAGAGTCCGACCAAGCGATCTGGATGCATCTGGATGTTTCTGGATACGATTAGGTCAGACTCCCATTGACTTCAATGGGAGCCTGTGTTCTGAACGAGAACACAGGCTCCCATTGATGAAAGGGGTGGCTGTGGAAAACCTTGCACCCTGTGGCGGCACCCCATGGTGCCTGCCACAATGTGCATGGTTGGAAAAGGGGGTGCTTTCGGTACCCCCAGGCCCAATTTAGAAGGACCCGGGTGAAGGGGGGGCTGCTGTGGGCCCCCAAAGACAGATTCCGTCAGCCGATTTGTTCCAGAGAAACCCATTCGGAACGGCTGTCCGAATCTGTCATCGTACTCGCTTGCTCGGAAGCCGAGTCCATAGAGATGTACGATTCAGCTCCGAAATACGCAACCTTTTCGAATGGCTTTCGGAACCAATTCAGACAGCCCTACCGGTTTCCAGGCATCATAATCGGTCATTGGGAAGTAAATATATTTCGGCCGGAAACAAGGGTTTCAGGATCGGAGTCAGCATACCCGAATCCGATTCGGAGCACTTCCGAACGACATCGAAATCGACCCCTTAGTCTGGTTTGATTTGGCTTTGTGTTAAAGGGGAGTGTTTAAAGAGTGTTGTCATTGGTCTTGTGTGAAACAAAGAGGATGGTTGTGTGGTAAAGAAGCATGATAGAGGCTTGAAGGAAATGGTGAGAAGGGTGACAAGAGCAATGCTAGGAGAAAGCGGAGGGTAGTGGAAGGATTCTGTTTGGAAAAGGGTGGTAGTTTGTGAGATTGTTTTATAGATTTTTGGTATATAAGCAGAATAGATGGGTACGTGGGGATGTGGTATACAACTGGGTAGTGTTTAGTGAGTGAGTGGAGGGTGGATTGACCTTATTTGTTGATAAAGAGAGTTTGTGTGAAATTGTATGCATGGTTGTGTTTGTGTTATATGTTTCCAAGTGAATGTGTGTAGACTGTGAAACTGTTAACAGCCCTTCCCAGCCTGAACAGGCCTAAACATGATATCGCCCTTGTCCTCTCCACCCTTAGCCTTGATGTCCTGAGGGGAAGGCTTATAGAGGCTGGTGGTGAGGTCATGTGAACTTTGTTCAGCCTCTTATGCTCCACTGCAGGCCCAGCAAGTGGTTGCCCACCAACCACCAAATGAGTGCAACTGGAGGAGGGTTGTGTTCAGCTTCCTAATCCACAAGCTGTATCAGGTAGGCAGAAGGAAGAGGATGGGAGAGGAGTACAAATATATGGAAGGCCTTGCAACAAAATGTTTGCAGCATACTGGGTAGTGAAGCACATGATAAGGTACTATTAGACTGGAACAGATACCCAACAAAGTTACATACATTTTACCTTCGAGTTTGTCCGAAGTGCTGGAGACGCTGTGATACATTAGGGATTATGAAACATATATGTGAACAGTTATAAACAGAGGTGTTAGGATCTATTCACAGTTTTGCTGGGGGCTAGACCACCCTCTTTAAAGTTCTAGACAAGAACGAATAAAATATTTTGGTGGCATTTTGGGGGATCAGGTAAAACTACAGTAGTGTCCTACTGGAAAAAAGCCTCATCCCCATCCTTATCCCTCTGGCACATGTCTATGTGGCCTAATGACTATGGAGGAACTCTCCATCAGTGTGACCAAAAGAAAGTTAAACTTTTACTGAGTTTGAGGAAGGAGTACTCTCTTATCTCTCGGACGGAGTCCCTTCAATGACTCTTCAACCAGGATTGAGAAATTAAAATGTACTCACTGTTTAATATGTAGACTCTGTGATGCAGAACATATATCTGCAGGAATGACCCCTGATTAACTGGGTGGGCACACTTATCAAGAGAAATGCCCCCATGCCCCTCTCTTTTCTCTATAACATTGATGAGATGTCCTAAAATTTGAGAAATAGGGTTTGAGAATCAGATTGGGGGCTATATAAGATTGGGTAGGGGATTAGGGGAGCGACAGGCATTCTTGTTTGAGTTTTGGTTTTTCATTTTTCTCTGCTGACTCGCCTTTTTTGTTGAGCAACTGTGTAGATCGGTGCCTCCTTAGCCTTCAAAGATGTTTATCGCAATGTGAGTTTTCTCTGTAATGGAATGGTTGACACAATCAATAGAAAGTACCATCTACACATGATATGTAAATTCTCTTGAAAAGTCAATAAAACTATCACTGTTAAATTAAAGGTTCATGGGGAGAGTGGGTAGGTGCCAGGGCCAGTGTTACACAAAAGCCTTGGGGGCTCAGAAAATGCTTGAGCCAGCTTCTTAGTCTTCCAGGGCATCATGGTATCATAAACAAGTATTTTTATTGCAAGTATTTTACATTTAAATATGCCTTCAGCCATTGGCTGACAGGGATCTTCAGTAGTAGGATTATCCAATCCGCGTATGAGTTTCACCAACAAATGAACAATAAGAACTAAACGAACAAAGCAACCTCCTCCCTCTACTCTCCCAACCGCTTAGGACAGACAAGGCGATCCACAGTTGTATTAACAAAGTCCACCTTCACTTGAGGTATTATCAGTACTGTTTTGACTTTGCCATGTAGGTGTAAGCATTGTTTTCTGGAGAATACTAGCACTCTGTGTCCCCGGAGCTATTTCCCCATTGTGACTCCGGCTGTCCACATCAATAACTTGAGAACCCTAAGGTATGTGGGGCATAAGAATTCAGTTGAAAGAAACAATAAGCAGGGGCCTCATCGTGTTTTGAATTCTTTGCCCTGTTGTTCTGGTATCGTAGTTATTTTCTCCATCGCTAGAATGGCTCAAACATTATGTTTCCATGAGCCATGATCAGACATTCCTGCTGCCCGCCAGACACCCAAAATAGACAGCTTCACTGTGGTCAATAAGGCTGTTAACATTTTAACAGTCGGTGACCTGAGAGGGCATGTGAGGTGACCCAGAACCCCCAATACTATATATGCAGGAAATCTCAAAAGATTAGTTTCAAACATGGTGTCAATGTCATCTAATACCGCTGCCCAATATTTGTTAAGTTTTGGGCAGTGCCAAAGTAGGTGAAGAAGCACACCTGTACTGCCACAACACCACCAGCACTCCTTCAATCTTGTATTATCCCATGCATGGAGCCTCTCTGATGTATAGTACCCATGTAGAGATATATATCATAGAGTGTTTCTTTGATGGAGGTACTAGTCGAGGTGACCAGTGCCTTCTGATAGATGGAGGACAACTCTGTTGATGTAGGGCTTCACCCCAGCTCTTTTTCTCACCTGTTCTGGTCTATTGTTCCCCTTTGTTTTTCCCTCCTTTCATGTGTTGAGATACATCTGATAGTTTACATTTATAGTCATGAGCCATTTTACAAAAGGTGTTAAGTCATGACTCACCGCCTTTTTAGGAGCCTAGTGTGATACTCAATGATGAAAATATCTATGCCTTTCTTGCTCTGGTATGCCATAGTCTACTTTGATCTGTTAAAACAGTTTAAGTCCCTCAATATCGAACAGGACCCCTATTCTCTGGCAGCTCTGTTTTTGCTGTACTGTGTACTCCATCCCACAGCTACTCAGATGAAGTCTGGATTGCCTACAAAGGGCACAAATGGGGAGAGTGGGTGGACAGTCTGTTTGAATTATCACTGAACCCCATGCTCCCAGAGTCACCTCTGTTACCGGAGATGAATGGAAAACCAGGGACTATGGTGCCTCATCAGCCAGGGTGTTCGTCTCAAAGACATCCCAGCCACAGCCTAGTCTGTAAAGTACCAGTGTTTTTCACTCTCCTCTCAAACCCACTCAACTACATAGAGAATTTGGGCTGCTTCATGGTATTTTAGGATATTTGGCAGACCCACTCCTCACTCTGATACCACCGGTTTGTATATTTGCTTTCTTGATATCCATGGTGTCTTGCCCACACACACAAATTTATTAAACTGTCTCTTCCGGCTGGTGTACAACCTGGGGTGGGCACAGTGGGAATGTCTGAACTATATAAAAGAACCTGCGTAATGCAGTCATGGTTAGGTGTCCCAGTCATGAATGTCCTCCCCGTCCCATGACTGTACATCTTTTTGTAACTGCCACCTGGTGCCCACATTATAGGCATTTTCTGGCTGTCCTTCCATCTAGCCTCTCACCTACCATCACTGCCGCCTGTCCGCCAGCGCAGGGACGCCCCGTTGCTGGGGTAGCCATGCGCTATACAAGCTCTGCTAACATAACATAACATCACATGTCAGCAAGCTGTAATTCACCTTTCCTGTCTTAGTTGAGGATGATGTCAACATCACCCAAATGTACTGAATGCCGTCTCTGGCCCAGTGAATTGAATATTTCTGTTGCAACTGGGTTGCAATGGATGGAGTCACCAAGAGATTCAGAATCTGAGATTTTTGTAACTTCATTGTTAACCCCGAAGCTTTTCCAAAATATTGTATAATATAGCCTTATAGTCTGCCGTAGCGGGCTATACTGGAAAGTTCAGCTTGGACCTTTAACAAGGCAGCGGGACTTTAATGCCGGTATATCTGTAGTGGATGTGTAGTAGATGTTTTATGGTAAGTCATATATTTAATTAATTATAATTGTAGAGTTTCGATCTCCTTGACATTCTATGTCCTGGCTTGATGTGGAATTCTGTGGAGCGTAACAGCCATTATTCACCTGCCTACGAACTCGCTGAATGCTGTTTTACTTATGTCCAATAAACACATAACATTTATAAACACTCGTGTTTCCTCAATGTTACTACATCGTTTTGGCGACAATCTGGAATTTGAACAACTAAAGACAGGATTTTTTTTTTATTCCTCTGAGTACTTGGCTTTTATTTGAAAAATGTGTTACTCAATTTGCTTACTTGAAGACTTAATTGGCGACTTTCAAAGTACTATCGCCGTGTCGAAGACTTAATTGGTGACTTTCAAAGTACTATCGCCGTGTTGGACTTTCGCTCACTACATTAAATAAAAAGAAACCAACTGGAAGGCAACCTGAACGCTTCTGTGGACCCGGAATTGTAAGGCGGATTTGGTGATGAAGACGTAATCCTCGTGTTAACTCCGACAGCAGTAAGTGATAACATTTTGAAGTATTTACTGTATTTTGCAGTGTGGGACGGTGGTCCACTGCAGAACGTTATATTTAATTTGACGAATGACCGTACCGGTGGCAATTATTAAACTCCAATGCACAGATCTTCAGCGCGCGCTTTGTATTCGTTTCTAGAATACATCTTCATCACGCAGAGCTGTCTGTTCATCATCGCGCACCTCTAGCGTACAAGCTCATCACGCTGAGGTCATACTACGTATACAATCATCATGTTGAGGTCATGCTGCGTGACCCATGGAAGACGCCATCTTTGTTTTCATTTTCATCGTAATTTAACTCCGGTAACCTGATAACGCTGTATCTTCACCATAAGTAAATTGTACAGTGAATTTTACACGCGAACCTCAAGTAAGCTTATTTTTATTATTATTTTTTAAGTTATCTCACAAATTTGAATCATAATTACTGAAAGTGCAGCATCTTCTTCAGCCACGAATTCTTTAGTAAATTTAGGTAATCCAAAAGAATTTCTATCTGCTCCTGGAGAACCTATAGTCAAATGGTTGGAGTGGAAAAACTATTTTTTAAATTACATTGCCACTCAAGAAGATAATGTAGGTGCATTATCTCCAGAGAGAAAGAAAATAATCGTACTTCACTGTTTAGGTTCAGAATGTTTAAGGGTTTACAATCAAATGCAAAAACCCGAAAGAGCAGGTGATATTTTTAAAGCAGCCATTGTTGATCATACTTACCATTATTCTCCAGTTGTGTGTATTGTTGTCACAAGAAGAGCGTTCTTTAAAAGAAAACAATTACAACACGAGTCTGTTGAAGAATTCGTCCCTGCATTAAAAATTTTGGCTGCGCCTTGTAAATTTGGCTTATTACATGATGAACTAATAAGAGACCAAGTTGTTGTCTGTTCCAAGAACAAAGGTATACAAGATAGACTCTGGATTGAAGAAGATTCTAATCTTAAAGATGTCATTGCTTTAGTCAAGACAGCGGAACTTTCTGAAAGGAGTTATAAGGCTATTTCTGAGCAAAATGAATCCACCAGTTCTGTCAACAATATCACAGAGACTAAAAAAGGGAAAGATTCTACACAAAAAAAATACAATCAAAACAATGTTCTAAAAACTCATCAAAATCTAAATTCAATGTTTGATTCAAGTTCATTTGTGCGTTTTCGTTGTGGTAGCAAATCCCACAATGCTAGTTCCGAGAAAAATGTCCTGCTAGATAAACCAAATGTTCTAAATGTGGTATTGTTGGACATTTTACTAAGTCTTGCAAAAGAAAAATTGTACAAACTCCGAAAGTTTCTTGCCTTAATGAAAGTGATTCTGATTCTTCTTCATATGACTCTGATACCCAACATATGCATGATCATAGAAAATGCAATATTGTCCTTAATATTAAGTGCAAAGACAGTATCAAATCATTATGCATAGTTTGATGGTATTCCTTTACAGGTGGCTGCAGATTCTGGTTCGCCATTCACCATTATTGCAAATAATGTGTGGG
This sequence comes from Lissotriton helveticus, assembly GCF_964261635.1. Lineage (NCBI taxonomy): Eukaryota > Metazoa > Chordata > Amphibia > Caudata > Salamandridae > Lissotriton > Lissotriton helveticus. The sequence continues at coordinate 144,632,850 of NC_136071.1, forward strand.
ATACTAACTTAGTCAATGCTCTTGGTCCACACTTAGAAACTCCAGATGTTCTTCCAGAAAGCTTTACTGGTGATAAGATTGATTTATTAGGTTTTCGTTCATTAGTTTTTGATTTCAAAAACCGCTCAGCTGTTTGCAAACTTTATGTAGCCATTAATGGTCCTTCCGTTTTAGGTTGGAAAGACCAAAGAGCATTAAACATAATTCTTGATCCCAACAGCCCGGAGCAAGTCCTTGTTGCTTGTGACAGTGAAAACACAAAGAATTGGATTATTGAAGAATTTCCTAATGTATGCTCTGGAAAAATCGGTAAGCTCGAAGGTTTTTCTCATCGCATCAGAATTAAAGACAATGCCGTACCTAGGATACACAAAGTGAGGCACATCCCTATACTTGTAAGAGATGGAATAAAGAAGGACCTTCTCAAGTTACAAGAAAGTGGCATTATTGAGCCTGTAGAGGCCTCTGAATAGATTTCTCCATTGGTGGTAGCAAGACGCGCCAATGGAAAAATCCCTCTCTGTGTGAATTTGAGGAATTTAAATGATAATATAATTGTTGACCAATTTCCTTTACCTAGGATTGATGAAATGCTGTCTCTTACTCGTGGGTGTAAATATTTTTCTACAAGTGATTTGTCATCAGCATATCATCAGATTGTTTTACACCGTTCTAGCTGCAGCCTCTCTACCTTTTGCACACCCTTTGGATGCTTCTGTTTTAAACGAATGCCTTTCGGATTAGCATCTGCGGCTGCTGTATTTCAAAGATTAATGTCCCAACTCTTTGGTGATATGTCTGGCATAACATTTTTCCAAGATGACGTTCTCATTATGGGTCAAGATACAGCACAACATGATTCAAGACTCAAAAAAGTACTTCAGGTGCTCAATAAATATGGTTTAACAGCTGAAGTTTCAAAATGTAAATTTTCAGAAAATAAGGTTGTTTATTTAGGCCATGAAATTGGTGAATCTGGTATCAGGTCAAAAACGAAACTTGTCAGAGCAATATTGGATGCTCCGGCTCCTAAGACCAAGGATGAATTAAGATCATTCCTTGGTTTAGCAGAATTTTATTCAAAATTTGTAGACAACTTTTCGAGTAAAACTCATGCCATGAGGAATTTACTCAAGAATAAAGTTTCTTTTTCATGGTCTGATGAATGTCAACAGGTATTTGATGTGATAAAAAAAGGCTATTTGCAATTCTCAAAATCTGCATGGTTTTGACCCCCTTGTTTCCACATTTGTAACCACTGGCGCGAGTTCCAATGGTTTGGGCAGCATTTTAACCCACATTTCAGAATCTAATAAAGAGGTTATTGTTGCATTTGCTTCAAGATCCCTCACACCTTCTGAACCTGAAATATTCTGTTATTGAAAGGAAAACTTTACCCGTAGTGTGGAGCCTGGAACATTTCAGAAAATGTTTATGGGGAAAAAAGTTCAGTGTTAGAAGTGACCATAAGCCGCTTACTAAATTGGTTCCCACTGATGGATTGTACAGAGCTACAGCAAGAATTGCTAGACTCTCAATGCGCCTTCAGGATTATTTATTCGATGTCCAATATGTACCTGGAGCCAAAAATGTCATTGCTGATTGCTTGAGCAGACTTTCTTTACCAGTTACTTAAATCGACTCCAATTCCTGGAATGATTTCTCTGTGGCCAATATTCTTTTTAATGAAAATTCAGGGAATAGTATTTCTCAAGAACAATGGTTTGAAGCAGATACCTCAGATTCTCTTTTAGCTGAATTGAAATCCAAAATGATTGATGGTTGGAACATACAGAATAAAAAAAATCTTTCTGATAATCTGAGGCCATTTTGGGAAGTTAGAGATGAACTTACTGTTAATGACAATTCTGTGTTGAGAGGTAATAAGGTAATTCCTCCTGCATCCTTAAGAGAACATATTATTCTATTGACACATGAGGGGCACCCCGATATCACTCGTACCAAGGCTAGAGTTAAAGATCTTTATTGGTGGCCAGGAGTTGACAGATCAGTTGAAAAAAGTGTTAGATCATGCATTATTTCTGAAACTTCGGATAAATCTAAGAAAACATTCAATCCCCCATTAGGTGTAGTTCATTCTCCAAATTTACCTTGGGAAGAGATTGCTTGGGACATAATGGGTCCAATCACATGGATTGATGATACTAGTAAATATATTCTTGTCTTAGTTGATTTATTTTCACGATGGTTTGAAATAAGTATTGTTGACAAAGTTGACACAAAATCTGTAATCAAATTTTTAGAATCTATTTTTCTACAAGAAGGTTTTCCATCTTCAATACTCACTGACAATGGAGTACAATTTAAATCCCATGAAATGTTGAAGTTTCTTTCTATTAATGGAGTTAAACAAAATTTTACTCCATTATATCATCCTTCCTGCAATGGTGTTGTGGAAAGGTTGAATAGAATGATTAAAGATACTTTACAGTTATGCAGGAAATCCAAATTTTCTTGGGATGATGAACTTAAAAAAATGGTATGGTCTTACCGAGTTACGCCTCATCCTTCTTTGGGTAAAAGTCCTTTTTCTCTAATACGTTGTAGAATACCTTTCTCTAAAATTAATCCTGGATGGATGAAGCATAATGGAATGTCTTTTTGCAATCTTGATTAAGTTAAAGGTACTTTGACCAGTTCCCAAGAAAAAAATAGAAAGTATTACAATAGCAAACATGGCACTCGCCCAGCAGATTTACAAGTTGGTCAGTGGGTTTGTGTTAAAAATCCAAGAAAAGTACCTAAAGGATTCAGTAAATTTTCTCAACCTAGGAAGATTTCCAAAATTCATCACAACACTGTTACTTTAGACAATGGTGAGACATGGCATATGAGTCATTTAGCGTTAGCTAAGTCTGTTCTTGATGATCTTTTGGAAGAATTGTTAAAAGACCGGAAAGATACAATTAATTTATTTGGTATTCGTGTTTTTCTATTTTTTTTCTTCTCTTTTTCTAAAGGGGGAAGATGTGTAGTAGATGTGTAGTAGATGTTTTATGGTAAGTCACATATTTCAGTAATTATAATTGTAGAGTTTAGATTTCCTTGACATTCTATGTTCGGGCTTGATGTGGAATTCTGTGGAGCGTAACGGGTATTATTCACCTGCCTACGAACTCGCTGGATGCTGTTTTACTTATGTCCAATAAAGACATAACATTTATAAATACTTGTGTTTCCTCGATGTTACTACAATATCCCAGCTATGAAAGGCTGTAGGGCTATTAGAACATTCTAACGCATTAAACAATTCCCTCACGCTGGCCGAGGGGATTGAAATCCCCCCCCCCGGGCTCTGTGAGACCATTGTTCACAGCATAAGCTGTGAAGGACAGCATTAGAATGTTGGAGCTTGGGCTTCTACCAGCCATTAGAAGCCCAGTGCACTCCATTGTTTTCAATGGAGCTCCCGACATTTCAATTTTCTAATAGTGATTACTAATGGAACACAGGAAACGAGCTATGAGAGCATCATTATTATGTTGCCAGCATATAGGGTGATTTTATGTTCTGGATCAGAAAATGTTATGCCTCTCACCTCGTTTGCCTGCCTAATTGCCATCCCCAGTGGCTCCATATCGATAGCATATATGAGAGGCAACAACAAACAACCTGGTCTCGTCCCTCGCTGAATTACCAAGGAACAAGAGGAAGGGTTGTTTATTCTAATACTAGTTTATGGGCTGGTGTATTGCTAAAGATCCAGGCCAGAAACCTGGGTCCTATGTCAACATGGTGCATCATAAGTCATATAAATGGCCAATAAACACAATCAAATGCTTCTTCGTGTCTATTGCAAAGAGAGGTGCTTCCTTTTGGGCGCTCCCCACCTTGTCAGCAATGGGAAGAAAGCTTTGGTGTTATTGGCACAGTATTTTCTCCTTATGAAATCCACCTGATCATGGTTGATCAAGGTTGGCATATACGTTTCTATCAATCAATGCATTTCTAGAGCGCGCTACATACCCGTGAGGGTCTCAAGGCGCTGGGGGGGGGGGGCGCTACTGATTGAAGAGCCATGGCTTGAGAAGTCTTCTGAAGGCCAGCAGGTCCTGAGTCTGTCGTAGGCTGGTAGGGAGAGCGTTCCAGGTCTTGGCGGCGAGGTAGGAGAAGGATCTGCCGCCGGCGGTGGTTTTCCGGAAACAAGGAACTGTGGCGAGGCCAGGTTGGCTGAACGAAGGATTCGGGTGGGGATGTGGAAGCTGAGTCGGTTGTTGAGGTACGTAGGTCCGGTGTTGTGCAGTACTTTGTGTGTGTGGATGAGGAGTTTGAAGGTGATCCTCTTGTTGACGGGGAACCAGTGCAGGCCTCTCAGGTGGGCTGTGATGTGGCTGCGTCAGGAGACGTTGAGGATCAGACGCGCCGAAGCGTTCTGGATTCGCTGCAGTCGTCTCAGGAGCTTGGTTGTTGTTCCTGAGTAGAGGGCGTTCCCGTAGTCTAGTCTGCTGGTGACGAGGGCCTGGGTGACGGTTTTTCTCATGTCGGGAGGGATCCACTTAAAGATCCTACGGAGCTTTTGGAGGGTGTTGAAGCAGGATGCAGAGACGGTGTTGACTTGACTGGTCATGGAGAGGGTGGATTTGAGGATGACCCCCAGGTTGCGTGCGTGGTCTGTGGGTTCCGGGGCAGTGCCTAGCGATGTGGGCCACCAAGAGTCGTCCCAGGCTGATGGAGTGGGTCCGAGAATGAGGACCTCCGTCTTGTCTGAATTCAGCTTCAGTCTGCTGTCCTTCATCTAGTCGGCTACGGCCTTCATTCCTCTGTGGAGGTTGCCTTTGGCGGTGTGGGGGTCTTCGGTGAGGGATATGATCAGCTGGGTATCGTCGACGTAGGAGATGATGTTGAAGTTGTGTTGACGAGCAACATGGGCGAGCGGTGCCATGTAGATATTGAACAGCGTCGGGCTGAGGGAGGATCCCTGTGGGACGCCGCAGATGATCTCGGTGGTTTTTGAGTGAAAAGGTGGGTGACGGACGCTCTGGGTTCTGCCGGAGAGGAAGGATGTGGTCCAGGCCAGGGCCTTCTCTTGAATTCCGGCGTCTTGGAGGCGTGCTGATAGGGTGCGGTGGCAGACTGTGTCAAAGGCTGCTAATAGGTCCAGGAGGATGAGGGCGGCTGTTTCTCCTTTGTCCATTAGGGCCCTAATGTCGTCAGTGGCGGCGATGAGGGCGGTCTCGGTGCTGTGATTGCTGTGAAAACCGGATTGGGAAGGGTCCAGGATATTGTTGTCTTCAAGGTAGCGGGTTAGCTGTTTGTTGACAATCTTCTCTGTCACTTTCGCCGGGAACGGGAGCAGCGAGATGGACCGGAAGTTCTCGAAGTCCTTGTGGTCCGCCTTGGGTTTCTTCAGAAGGGCGTTGATCTCGGCGTGCTTACAGCTTTCCGGGAAGGTTGCTGCCTCGAAGGAGCTGTTGATAGTTTTCCGGAGGTGGGGCGCGATGGTTGTGCTGGCTTTGTTGTCAGTATCTAAACTGTTGGCCAGAATGCTTCTGAACAGTTCTGCATTTACATTCAATGAAGAAATGAGCCAGTATGAGGCACACAACAGTGGGGCTTTTCCAGGCTTGGGTTTGACTGTGATAGATGCTTCTTGCATTGATTTAGTGAGTGTTTGAAGATCCCTTATAGCACTAAAGAGGTGTGTGGGTACGGGAGCTAATATCCAGCAGTACATTTTATAAAACAATGCATATCCAGCTGGCCCTGGTGATTTTTATAGTTTTAATTGAGCTACTGCAGCTTTCACTTCTTTTATTGGGATCGGGATCTCTAATGTTTGAGCTTATGACTTTGAGAGATTGGGCAGAGCGATCCCATCTTGGAAGATAGTCATATCTGTTTCCTGTATAAGTTTTGCCCTATACTGTTGTTCGTAAAAGTTTTTAATGGAGCTTTTGATTTAGCCCGCTTCAGATATAGTCTTGCCTGACTTAGCATTAATGGTGGTGATGTGAATCTGCACTACTACTCTGGCCCTTAGTCTACATACCAATAATATCTCCATCTTATTGACCCCATGATAACATTTTTGTTCAGTCCTCAACAGAGCATACTTTACTTTGTCTGTATCAAGCTCTTTAAGCTGGGTTAAGTATACCGTAAAGTTGCGTCATGTTTTACAGGAACCTGTCTGTTTATGTTGTTCTTCAAGTATCTGTACTTGCTTTTCAAGGTGTTGTCTCTTACCTCAGCACTCTCTGGGGCAGATTTACAAGCCCCTTACAACACTTTTGTGCCGCCGTTACGTTACTTTTGTGATACAGCGGCGGTGTAAAAAACAATGTGGCCGAATACAACGTGACACATCTAGGGAGATGCGTCACATTGTAAAGCCCTTTGTCACATTAAACCTGCGTCAGGCATAATGTATGCAGGGTGGGAGTTTTCACGCAGGAAAGCCTCGTAAAAGTGAAGCAGTGAAATCAACAAGATTTCACTGCGCCACTTCTAGGACACCACAGCGTCAAAACCTTACGTCTGCTTGAAGCAGGTGTAAGGAGTGATGCAGTACAATAAGTAAAGGCCTCACAAAGCTTTGCTGGAGTTGCGTCGTGCTTGCGACACAACACCAGCAATGCCTGACTTTTTGGCCAACAGATGCGTCAGAATTTTTGACTTATCTGTCAATTCTTGCACAATGGTGCACCGTATTGTAAATACGACGCATCCATGATGGCGCAAGGGTATTGCTGACTGGCGCAGTGAAACTGATGCATCTATACAGATGAGTCAGTGTCTTATAAATCTGCCCCGCTGTTCGTATCAGTTAGTGCTATCAATGTGCTGCATATATTAGCCTTCAGAGCTTCCCATAGTGTATCTGTCTGTGTCCCATCTCTATCGTTCTCGTGGAGCTATGAATGAGTACCTTTCTAACTTCAGCCCTATTTCTTTTGCTATAAGGGGGCGATTTGCCCTGAGGCCCAAGTTACCTTGCGATGTTTACCCCTAGGCACTCGGATGTTCATCTGAATTTGAGCGTGGTCTGACAAGGACTGTATGCCTATATATGAGAGGATACCACCTGTTCCAGCATGTGTGTAAAATAGAGGAAATGATCTAGGCATGCGTATATTTGTTGTGTTGTAGAGAACTGAGTGTAGGTTCTAGTCAGTGGGTGAAGATGACTCCAAGTGCCAATAAGACCTACCTTCTTTAACTAGTCTTTACCAGAAGAGGAGATAGCCCTTGTCTGTCCCATTCATTGCTCTGATCTATCCTTGTCATCCCACAACACAAAGTTCAAATTACCTCCAATACTTTTGTCCTTTTCTGGGGTTTGTAAATTGGTGAAATAGTGGGTTTAAGGACTTTCTGTTTGCTAGTGTTAGGTGAATATAATGTGGTTACTGTGAAAGGGTACTCCCCCAATGATATCCTGACAGTTATATCCTGCCCGGCATCTCCGCTACCAAGTTACCCACCGTTCCCCTAAATGTGGTTGGTAGCAAAATAGCCACTCCACCTTTTTGACCCTGTCTGAGGACAATAGTTGGCATGGGAATCAGCAATATGGCATTCAAGAACGGGTTGCAGATGCTTGTGTGACCAGTGGCCATGATAGCCATTTAGGGTCACCAGGGGTCGCAGCTGCGACCCCTAGCTGGTCCTTTGTGAGCCCTGGAAATGCCCTTGTGGCTTCTAGCATCTGAGGGGCAAAGACAGGACCAGGAACAGACGAACAAGGACATTTTAATAAATAAAATGCTCTCAAATTCAGAAACAAAGAGACTGCTTGTGGCAGCAGCTCACAGAGGTTGTAACAGTTGCAACATGCAACTATTACAATTCAGCCTGCACAGCGGAGGTATCACCCAGCAACTCGCTCCTAGGTCCTCGCAAGCCACAGTCTGCTCCAGTCATGGGTATGCTTGGCCTGGGGCGTTTACTGTTTGTCATACACAGGCAAATTGAAAATTTGGTAGGTATCTGGCTGGGGCTTACACATCTTTCCTTTGGACCCTAAAACTGGAAGAGCAGTGTTGGCTGCTGCATGTCAGGATTTAGGAGCTCCTTGTGGGTCCCAGAACAAGCAGAGCAGTGGGTGGGGCCTACAGATAAGGACTAAGGTACATTATAGAGTTTGTGGGGCACCCTAGTATGGGTAGTAAAGCAGATGAGTTGTATGTACAAGTAATGAGACGTGTGGCATACCTACAGGTGTGTCCCATTTCTAGAAGAAGTGCAGAGTTGGGCAAAAAATGTCAGGGCTGAGATGTAAGCATGCATGTGGATCCCAGTATTCAAAGAATAGTGTGTGTCTAAGTCATGTCTGAGGTGTATGTCAATGTGACCCAGAAAAGAAGTATCCAAGTAGTAGTAGTGGGTGCTGCAGGTCAGAACTCAAATGTCACTACTGGAAAAATACAGATGGGCACCTTCCTGCACAAAAACAATAAAAGGAAGCGATTTCCTCTTTCTGTGTGTGCTGTACAATGCAGCACTCATAGAAAGAGGAAAAAACGAGGAGTAATAATGTAATTTCTCTTCGTGGAGCCTCCCCAATGCCACCCCTGAGGAGGCGTGGCCTTTTGACGCATTCCCAGGTTTACAAAATCTCAGAAATCTGGGAAAAGTGCCAAATGCCATGGGTTGTACGTGGGAACACCCACTATTACGCCCATGGCATGTCTCTCTATCGCAGGGTGAGACAATGCAGTGACCTGCACTGCGTTGTTTCAGTCCTTATCTACATTACCATGAAAAACCGTGCAGAGGGACTTTACGTGGCCTTGTAGATATGGCCCTCCGTTGTGCACCGCCAGACTAAAAGTGATATTCCGGTGGCGCAGGAGCCTTGTAAATGAGGTCCATGATTTGCTGATACCAGCTCTATTCCCTTCAATCATCAAGTCATCAACCACCAGGAGGACAAACGCCATAAATGCTGAGTCCCAGTTGGAAACTTGTCTGTGGTGGAAACAAACAGGAAAAATCTCAGCATATGTCAGCAAATATGCAGGTACACTAGAATATATATCTTTACAAAGAAAGAGAAGGTAGTGGAAGCTGCAGATATCCCCAGGAATAACCAATGGGCACTGTAAGTTCCATCAGCATTTCAGCAAAAGCAATTCACAAATTGACATACTAATAAACTGATTATTGCTCTAGTCTTTGAGAAGTACAGGTGAGTAGGGATTATTGATGACCTTCTACATCCACTAGAAAACAGGAGTTTTCAAAATCAGTTTCAGACACGTGTTGTAACTCTTACTCCTTGAATAATGGATATCCAAAGATCAGTTCTGGTGGAAGCTTGGCTGATGACATCAGTGGCCTTGATTATAGGTGCCGCCGAAATTAATACATCTGCGCAAACACCTGTTTATTTATTTATCACAATTACAAGTGGGTCAGAGTTTGCCACGCCCAGTAATTATGGGGTGTAATAGAACGAATACCCGTGCAATTTTCACGAGGTATATATGAGCAGGTCCAACCTGCAATATACAAACCAGGAGAACTTTCTCAATACAGACATGCAGATTTTGGTGTATGAAGCTCATAAATCTACATATTATTTCACAGAGCAAATCTTATTATAGGTGCCTGGTTATTATACCCATTAAACTGTGAACCCTGGAGAATCAGATTCTATCAGGTAAATATCACCCACTCTTAATCAAAGCCTAAATGTGAGAAAGATGCAATGGGTTACACCCGTGCTTTTTACATGTGCAGTTCAGAAAGCACATCATCGAAGGGCCTGGTCAGTATTTGGTACCAGATGATCCTTTTCTGCATAGTTCTTTCACTTCTTCTGGGTGTGTAGGGCAGAGGAAGCCAGGCGCACCTTCTCCATAGCTTTTTAAAGAGAATGGAATCACCCAGCAGACTACTCAAGAATAATCCAAGAATGTTAGAGGAAACTAAAGTCAACCACAAGCTATTAGAACATTGGAATGTTGGAAGCTCCATTGCAGACAATGGAGTGCTCCCTGCTTCTACGGGCCAGTAAAGGCCCGCCAACATTCCAATGTTCTACAAAGGCTTCTCGAAGTTCGAGGGGATAAATCCCCTCGAGCTTCGAGAACCCTTTGTTTAATTTGTTAGAACAATCTGCCCTCTAGTGGCAGAATGTTCTAATAGCCTTATAGCCCTTCGGCTCGGGCCTTTAACGATTCAGCGGGTCTTTAATAGCCGGTATAGCCCGCTACGGCGGGCTATAAGGCTATATTAGAACATTAGAATGTTGGGAGCTCCAATGAAAATAGCAGAGTGCTCTGGGCTTCTGATGGCGGGTACAAGCTCGGAACTCCAACATTCCAAAAGGCCTCACAGAGCCTGAAGGGATTTCAATTCATGAGGTCTTTGTTTTAAAAATAAGAACATTCTGACCTCTAGGGTCGGAATATTCTAATAGCCTTATAGCCCTCCGTAGTGGGCTCTACCTGCGGTTAAAGGCCCCTTCCAAGGAGCGGGCCTTTAATGGCCAGTAGAGCCCAATACGGCAGACTATTTTATTTACATAACTCTACTTGTTGATACATGTTTCTTTTTCAGTGGTGTACGTATTTTAATTAGGTCAGAAAAGGTTTCCCTTTCCCATCTATGTAGTAATTACATTGTATTCCTAGCTAAGGTGGAAATTTGCCACACAACTCTGAGCAATGACTTTGATCAGCGGGATAGGAAGATATTCTGACTGACACCTTTGTGCTAATGAGGATGTTATATGATCAACAGAACCCACTATGAGGCATTGCACGGGCAGTATGACGAAACTATGAATAATTGAGGTAGACATCACCTAATTGTAAGTGGTAGGATTACCGTAAACATCTCCTTGGATAAAAGCCACTGACAAGCTTCCATCTCTGCTAAAGGAAAAAAAAAAAAAAGCAAACAAGCAGTGGAAAAGCAAAAGAGAGGGTGGTGTTCAGGGTGCTGGGAATAATGAGATAATATTGTTACAGTTCCCACCAGTATGCACATTCACTGGATCCGCTTATCTTCTTTAATTTCACATTTCTTTTGATTCGATAGTGCAATGCAGAGAAGAACACGTGAACAGATAAAGTAGGTTCTATCAAATGTATTCTAAATTAACAAATCGATATAAAAAAAATAGTCAAGTTTCATAACATTGTATGTTACTTAAATAGAATAACCAAATACAGAGAGGGGATAACAAAGAAATAAAAACACATTTTGACAGTTTAATATAAGAACATACAACGTGTACACAAGACATCAGCTTAAAATTAACATTAAATGGAAGTTTCTCAATGTCACAGCAGACAGGCCTCAAAATAGTATGTCAGTGGATGCTGTTTCTGCACTGGTATTCAACTCAGGGGTTGAGGGAGAATCCGTGATATTGTAAAAACACTGTTCAAAGACTCTCAACCTCAGGCTGACCATAGATCCAGAAATTTTAATACTGATTGCCATAGGGGTTATTGGGTGAAATATGGCTCGCAAAATTCCTGCCACACATGTAGGCTCTACTGGCTCCTTTCATGGGGAGTTTACACTAACACTGGCAAGTTCTTAATTTTGTAAAAAAAAAAAGTGTAAAGGCTCTCGTCAGGAGGCCCCTGCACCTTGCACCACACATTCCCCTGCCATGCTGCTAATGATAGTAACAACACAGCTACTAACCATCACACTCCTACAAGTGTGACAGTTCAGGCTATTTTAGGCCCCCAAAGCTATAAGAATGGGTTGGGTGGCAGGTAATAGTCATTTTTTATGTATATTGATTTCATAAGTGACTGCTGTTGTGGTCATCGCAAACTTAGCAAGACAGCGCCACCTAGTGGCAGGTTGTCGCAAGCACTGGTGTTGACAATTAAGTGTCAGTACCGAGCATCAAAATCCACTGGCTCAAATTAAGCGCTGATGCTGCCTGACCCCCAAGGTGCGAGGGTGAGGATAGATGAAAATAGTACAAACTAATACATTATGTCTCAAAAACTCAGCTATGTAATAAGTGTGAATAAGCAAGTCAGCCAGGGCCTTTAGAGGCCCTCAGCACTTAAAAGATCTTGGTCCCTATATATATATATATATATATATATATATATATATATATATATATATATATATATATATATATATATATATATATATATATATATTGTTATATATATATATATATATATATATATATATATTGTTATATATATATATATATTGTTATATATATATATTGTTATATATATATATTTATATATATATGCATATATATATATACCTATATATATATATATATATATATATATATATATATATATATATATATATATATATATATAATTCAAAATATAAACAATAAGAACCCATAAAATAAAATTTCAATTTTTGAAATGAAACAAAACTTACAGTAATATGGAAAATAATCTTTCTTTTTGCATACTTCCACCTTAATTATAAGTTTAGCTGCACCATCTGCACTTTTGCACCATATGGTCCATGGTAAATCCAGAAATGGAACATTTCTGTGAAGCCCCCTCTCCCCTTGATAGTCTAAGCATGTCATGTGCTTACTTTGATTAATGGGTAATCCAGACTTGAAGTCAAGAGATAAGGTAGACGGTTTGCGAACCACAGAACAAAAGTGTGTTTGAAGAAGGACAATAACAACACAATTTAGGCAGCCAATCATTTAAGACAATGCAGCGTACTTCAAACTCATAATCCACATGTGATTTTATGTGTGATAACCTCATGATGATAATAATAATAATAATAATAATAATAATAATAATAATAATAACTTCACCATAAATCATATCATCAATAAAAGCTATTCTTCTTCTCCTTCTTCTTATCAGAGTCCTCGCCATCATCATCATGCCTCCTGTCCCAAGACCAGCCATTGCAGATTCCTCAATAACCAGAAACAGACAAAAATATTAATATTTTGAATTTTGGTCCTGGACCCAACATGTACCTCCATTTGTAAGGTCAGACAGATGCCAGGATGCTCACCAGGCTAAAACTGGAAATGGCAGTGGACTGGCGGCAGAATGCTGCTGAATAGAAAGGGCACAACAGGGCGTGAGCTAAGGCACCTATCCAGAGTGATAAGTGATTAGCAAGTATCTGGCAGATGCAGATACATGACACATGCCTAGATCTCCCCACTGTTGTTAAGGTCATGATTTTTCCCTTTTTAGAAGTTAGCAAAATTTCAAATGATACAGATGTAAATTTTCAATGTAATCAAACCTTCTGAAGATATAAAATGCATGCAAAATAAGCTTTACACTTTTCAAAGGTTTTCTATGCACACTGGCAAATGCTTAGAGATTTTTGCTCAAAATTTACCATTTACAGGGCTCTTCTATGGTTAATGGCAAACATATGTAGAAATCCTCCCTGTGAGTTTACCTTTTTTGTGATGCTTTTTTTTTTCATCATGGTATTGCTCAAGAACACTAAGGCCTCGATTACGAGTTTGGCAGTCCACAGACCCCCAGACTTGCAGGGGCACAGTGATGGCGGTCTCCTGACCGCCCAATTAGGATATGGACAGTGGGACCGCCACAGCACGGCCGCAGCCGCCAGGGACCCGCTGTTCCCTTACGGTGTTGTGGCGGTCAGGAGGCAGTAATATGTTTGGCGTGACCGCTGCAGTCCCGCCAAGCATGTTAGAAGTTTCCTCTCTGCTACGGTTTTCATGGCAGTTCTACCACAATGAAAACCATGGCAGAGAGGAAACAAAGGGGGCCCTAAAGTGCACCCTGGTGCCTCATGCCCTGTGTGCAAGCACAGCAGTTCCTGCATGGTATGGACTTCTAAGTGGGAATATTAAAAACAAAGCCCACCAGACAGGAGGAAACCCCTAATGTGGTAGGAGGTCTAACTGCAGCTTTGGCAATGCGGCAGCAGGGCGGAACTGGCGCCCCACCGATAAGATTATAATGGGGCCATAATGGTTCTGTAGTGTGTTTATCTAGGTACCTGAATCGATATTTCTATTCTTTGCCCTTGTCCGGTTATAAATCAATAATATCCCTACAACGGCATAGAAACCCTATTCATAATTCAGTCATAGCGCATGCTGTCACATTAAGCAAGCCTATTCCTCCAGCCCCCTAGAAAGCACACCGAGTTCTTAAACAAATCCAAGCCTCCAGCAACCTGGGAAATCCCCGCTGCTTTGTTTTGATTTCGTCCAAGAACTCCTGTAAAGCACTGTAAGAAGGACCAGTTCTTAGTGACATCTTTATTGACGTCTTATGTCCAACCTTACGTCAAACCCGGCACCTCTCAGGTATAAATATACCAACGCTGCCTTAAGCAAACACACGGTGGTGATGAATCTGGAGCAGCTACTACTTGCCCGAGAGCCCACGGACGCTGCCCCTACCTTTTGACGCGCTGAGAAAGACGCTGTCTTTTCTCCTGCCGAGAAATCCAGCCTCCCGCGTTTCCAGCTTACCCTTGCGGGTGACTGGGATATCGAGTCCTGAGATAGAGATACCAGCCCTCCTGCCTTCTAATACCCAGGAACTGAACTGACTAAACCCTTACAGAGAATTCTTGAGTCAGATTCTTGGCAAAACAAACTTAACTTAAACTGCTACTTACTTACTCCTTCCCACGTATTAGGCTTAGGTCAAGTACACCGGGGTAGGCGTAGTTAGAAGCACCAGTTGAGTATGATTAGTCAATGTATATATGTATGTATATCTTTTATCCATTTTAAAGTATCATATGGCTAAGAAACCATATCAATGCTTTTACAGTATTATTTTATAATCCTGCTTTTACTATATGCACTTTACTTTACTATAAGTATTGCAATTGTAGCAATTCATTTCTCTTGTATGAGGAAGGAGACTGCTCAATAAATAACACCTTTTATTGAAAACGCCCGTCTCTCTTTTTCTCTGCAATCTGGTGAAACTAAGTACGCACTTATTGACTGAGTGAAATAGCTGTCTTTTGTTTTCACACGACTCTAGAGATATACTCTTAGGGGCCGATTCACAGAACTAACTTAAGACAAAATCCTAAACTTACTACTTTTGGTATTCACAGAAGTTAGGAGTTTGTCTTAAGTTTGTCTTAAGTCTGTCTTAAGTCTGTCTTAAGACAAAATCCTAACTTCTGTGAATACCAAAAGTAGTAAGTTTAGGATTTTGTCTTAAGTTAGTTCTGTGAATCGGGCCCTTAATCAGGGAGAGCAAAGTTGTCATGTTTTATGGTTGTCAGAAACTAAATCCCTTCTTGTCTATCCAGGGAGGTTAAACTCCTCGCTTATTCGAGAAAGTTTCTAGTGAACTCTGAGCTAGCTGGCAAAAAACTTAAGTCTAATATAGTCAGTAGAGACCTAGTTAACCTCAGTCCTACGTCTACACTACTGAAGATATTATTCCAATGCGCAGAGCCTATTGGGACTATAGGAACTACACTACAGTTCTGAATTATTAACTGGCTGTGTGGTTGGAAAGCCTACAGTTAACAAAACCACAGGCTTTGTGTGTACAAGACCAAGCGCTGCATCACACCAAATCTAAATGTAAATTCTAAGAAAGAAATGTCTTTCTGACTCACAATGATCCCATGCGATCTGGAAGCAGGAAGCATGGAAGGGGCATCATCTCTCCATAGGAATTGCAATGACATTAATGCACTGGGACTGCAGTCACAATCACAAATCCTGGATGCCAACCTGCAGCCTTGGAAGTGGTGCCAGATTTGCAAATGAGAAGCTATTCATGATGGATAATATGGACCCAGGCAGTGGGCGGAGCACAGAGCAGTCAGTGGGAGAATAGGCTCCTCCCCTGTGGATGTATGACGTTTCAACGCATGCTTTTACAACGCATGCCATTACGACGCAGGTTTTACAACGCAAGTCGTTACAACGACTTGCGTTGGGGGGTGCTGGATAGTGAATTGTTTAATTTACTATTCCAACTCCAGTCCCCATGGATAGTAGGGAAGGTGTTGGATAGTAATTAAACTATTCCCTATCCTAGAGCGCCCCCCAGTGCAATGCGTTGTAATAACTTGCGTTGTAAAAATTGCATCGTAATGGTAGTGCGTTGTAAAAGTTGCGTCGTAAAGGATGTTCCCCCTCCCCTGTGCATCATGCCTGTTTTCTTGTCATTGCAGCCCCTGTCCTGCCCTGTACCATTAATGAGGCAGAGGCTTGTGAATATTTGTGATTTGCAATATGACTGCTTCGCTTATATTTGACACTACAGAACGAGAAGCTGCTCCTAGCGAAATTCCGACACTACATTGTCACCAGCCTCTTATGCACATGAGGTACTTATATATTTTGCAGAGTAATTTTTTGTCTCAAATAAGGCTGGGTTCAAAATAAATTGTATTAACATTTCTGTTATGCTGCCACAATCTAGCATCACTTCACTAATTATGTGCTACACTTATTACACAAAATGTAAATATAATAACGCTATTATGCTATGTCACAAAAGTATGCGCCATTCGTGGAAAAAATATAGTGCAGGGGAACAACACAAATCAGCATAATGCTAGTGGTTGCTGTTTGTGACACTCGTGTATTTAGTGCTTTTGTTTGGCATAATGCTTTTGGGCGCAAGGTCGAATTTGAAGCCGAAATATAGCTCCTAATATCAGTTTTGCATTACACACACTATTACAGGGTTGGCACAGCACACATTATCATACAGTTGGCACAACACACATTATCACACATTTGGTATACCACACATTTTCATACAGTTGGCACAACACTAATTATCGTACAGTTGGCACAACACACATTATTGCTCATTTGGCATAGCAGTTCGCTTGAATTGATGAGCTTGACAGATGGGGCAGGTTTTAGATAACAGTTGCACCAAAACCTGCCATAAACATTAGTATATCAGCCGGCTGATACATTTGGCACAGCACACATAATCATACATTTGGCACAGCACACATAATCATACATTTGGCACAGCACACATTATCACACAGTTGGCACTGCGCACATTATCACACATTTGGCACAGCGCACATTAAAACACAGGTGGCACAGCACACATTATCACACAGTTGGCACAGCACAAATTATCACACAGTTGGCCCAGCACACATTATCACACAGTTGGCGCAGCACACATTATCACACAGTTGGCACGGCACAAATTATCACACAGTTGGCACATCGCATATTATCACAGAGTTGGCACAGCGCACATTATCACAAAATTGGCACAGCGCACATTATCACACATTTAGCACAGCCCACATATTCATACATTTGGCACAGCACACTTTATCAGATGTTGGCACCGCGCAGACCATCACATATTTGGCACAGTGCATATTAACACACAGGTGGCACAGCACATATTATCGCGCAGTTGGCACAGCACAAATTATCACGCAGTTGGCATAGTACACATTATCACGCAGTTGGCACAGCGCGCATTATCACACATTTGACACAGCGCACATTGTCACCAAGTTAGCACAGCACGCATTATCACACATTTGGCACAGCATGCAATATCACACAGTTGGCCCAGCACAAATTATCACACAGTTGGCACAGCACACATTATCACACAGGTGGCACTGCACGCATTATCACACATTTATCACAGCACACATTATCACATAGTTGGCACAACACACATCATCACACAGTTGGCACCGCACACATTATAATACAGTTGGCACAGCACACATTATCGCACATTTGGCACAGCAGTTCACTTGACTTGAGGAGCTTGACAGATGGAGAAGGCTTTAGATAACAGTTGCTCCAAAACCTACCATAAACATCATTACCATATCAGCCGGCTGATACATTTGGCACAGCACACATAATCCTACATTTGGCATAGCACATATTATCACACAGCTGGCACAGCACACATTTCACACAGTTGGCACAGCACGTTATCACACAGTTAGCACAGCACCCATTATCCCATAGTTGCCACTGTGCACATGAGCGCACAGTGGGCACAACACACATTATCATGCATTCGGCACAGCACACATTATCACACAGAAACATATTGCACCGCAGATTGATACATTTGCTCCTCAGAAGTCAAACGAGTTCACAGAGCTATCTGTCAGCTACTTTTAATTTTTGCAATAATGTGACAGAGGGATCTGAAAATCCAATCTGAGGCTGAGAAACTTCATACAGTGGGTTTATTTTAATCTAATTTTTCTAGGCTTCATAAGATAAGCACACAAGGCGCTCTGCAAACTATGTGTCTTGCTGCGAAAAAGTCAGAGATGACTTGTCCACGAAGTTAAAAAAAAGATTGCAAATGTTAGCCCGCTACACTTGTAAGTTTAGTGTTTGAACAGGAAATATGTTCTAGGTTGCTAGGGACAGAATGCGCCTGGAGGAGGAGTGCAGCATAGACAGCGTGTACAGAGAGACCCGTTCACAAAGCATTTACATATTTTACTTTGGTAGCGTTTCTATAGTGCTATCTTCAGCTCTCAAGGCACTGAAGTACTTTGCAAATGGTTGGCACTCTTCTCTGTGAGGTGCTTAGACTATTAGAGATGGTGTCATGCATATGGGATCACAGTTTGTCGTGCTGTTTGTCACACAGTTGTTGGGAGGTTCGTAAGCAATGTGTCACGCATTGTGCTATTTGGAGTTGTCACAAAACTGTCCTGCAGACTTTCCTGCGCTTTTCAAGCACTATGTCCAAGAAAGGTTAGTTGATCGGTCAATCTGGTACTGATTCAAGTGATGGAACATGTGGGTGTGGAATGGATGTATCTTTGGTCATCACATGCCCATGGTAAAAGTTGTGCATATCATCCAGCAGCGGCGGCTCCTCCACCAAGGCGGAGGAGCACTTCCCCACTGCTCTGTGATCAGGTCAAAAAGCAAAAATAAAATGATAATTACACAATGTTGTCTATTTATTTTTTGATACTGGCTTAGGTGCAGGTGGGGCTGGGCTGGCCAGAGCAGGGGGCAGAGTGGTTTGCACTCCTTAAGTGCGCATGCCAGTTTGGCTAGCCATCTTTGGCCGGCCAAACAATCATGCGCACTTATCATATTCTCCACCCAGCTGTGTTGCACAGCCTGGGTGGAGAACATGCACAGGCTCCCAGCCTCTGGGCGCCGAACCACTAGTGACAGCAGCATTGTGATTGGCTAGGAGTGCTTGTGTGCTTCCTGCTTCTAGGAGTTAACGACCGAAGAGGATCGAGAAGTGGCGGCTGGCCAGCAGGCAAGTAAATTTAATTTTTTGATTTTTCATCCCTCCCTCCCACCACCCCGTTAAGTAACAGCCACCACTTCCATCCAGTATTTAGACATGATTCACACAGAAATATCTGAACGCAAAAAAGTCTAATGGCCAAATGTGAGGAAGGGACTTGTACTCACAAAGCTTTTACTTCCCTAATTGGTAGGATTCCAAATGCAAAGATCCAAATCGCAGTGTATGAAAGCAACAGTGTGAGTCATGAATGGTTTTGCTGCTCCCAAGATCCACATTGAGAGTCCTTGAGAATCACAAGGAAAAGGAAGTGCCAAAGGATGTCAGGCTTTCCTTATGACTCCCAAGACAATACTTAGCCGCTGCTCCTGTGGCCATAAGGGATTGACAGATCACCGACTCCTGAAAGGGAGTGTATCCGTTCACAAAGCAGAAGCTGTCCATCACATTACAGCTTCCACAATGTGAATGTCAGCCACAGGCTCCGGAGACAGCTCCCATGGTATCCCTTTGCACTGACCAATGTTTGTTTTTATTGCATCCACTGTCCTTTAAAATGATAAGTGCAGCAATAACAGCACTTTGCATATTTGATTGCAGGGACTGGGATCTGATGTTCATTGCAGGCCTCCGCCATGCATTCGCAGGCATTTGTAAGGATTTACAGAGGGAATTCTGCTTGTTATGAGGCATATCGGGCCCATTTTGTGATAATAATATTAGTTCATTTGTTTGTCATTTGTACACGTGCTAACTGCCTGGGTCAAGGGTTCACCTTAATAGTACCAGTTTAACACTCAAATACAGAATTAACCAACGGAAAAGTAACCAGTCAACCTTTGCAAAAGGCCTTGCACGGCGCATCAGCACGTATCGCTGAGTTTTTTAGGAACTTTGCATCTGTTTGAGCTAGAAAAAATTTTTGTTGTTAAAATCTGAAAATTATGATGGTGATGGATTTTGCGGCAAATGCGATAAATCCATAACTATTCGTAAAAGAGCCCTGCCCATACCTTACTAGGGGGCATAGTATCAAGAACGGCGTTAAACTTATCGCCGCTCCTGCCACTAAGGCGGCGACCCATTTTCTGGTGTGAACCTGGGCTTCTATGGGAATTCACAAGGGCATATTATCAAGCCCATTATCGCCGCTTTAGAGGCATTTTCCTGTCGCTGAAGCAGTGATAATTTTAACACCGTTCTTGATAATATGCCCCTAAATTTAACCCTAAGTTCTGTGTGCAAATGTTTAATTTAAATGCATTGTACTAACAAAGTAATAACCCCCTTATCATCGAGTAGATATGGACGTTCCCAGGAGTGTTCAGGGCGTTTCAATTGTAATCAGATGAATGCATGCATTGTTGTAACTTACTGGCCTTTGACAAACATTTGCAATATATAATGTAACTTGTCTGTACTTCTATCTTTTGTGTAAAGTGTAAGTGGTGATCAGAGTATTGGAAAATGAGCCAATAGATACCACATTCAAAGGCAGTGGGGGCCAATTGGTCTCGAAAATATTTTTGGAGAAAAATAAAAATAAAATGGAAAGATTCTTTTTGAATTTCATACATTCTTTACTCCATGCAGTACAGAGACTCTAGAATTGTCTCACGAGGCAGAGCAGTGAATCACTTGCATAACTTTGAAATATGCAATTCTGCATCCCAGCTGTAAATCTGCCCAAATGTGTAGGCCATTGCCACACATCCAGGAATTTATGGTTTTCTTTATGAATAAGGTCAAATGCACCCATAAGAGAGGGGCATGATGCATTCACCAAGCAGGGTCCTTGAATTGTGGGGCACCTACAAGTCTGAGTGCACTACACATAGAGTACTTCACCTCCCTACCCGCCATCCTGCCATGGAAGCTGAAAGTCTCTTCTGACATTGGGGTCCCTAAAGTAAACGACTTCTAAATCTTGGAGTACCATCTTTAAAGAATAAATCAACTTTTAAACAATCCTTCTCTGGAAAGGCACCTAAAACCTGGAATCTGGAGGCCTTGCAGACACGTTTACTTCTGTTTACATACATACCATTGACGCACTGTATCATTGCCAAACTGACCACCTCTATATTTAACTGAGTCTCTGATCTAATCCATATTCTTTTGTAGATTATGTTTGCATATCCTTGTGTATTAGCAACAGTGAAGCATTCTAATCACTGATGCTCGTGGATCTAGTTTGTGCTTCACAAAAAAACACAAGATTATATGAAAAGTATTTCTATTGTGTAGTGAGGAGCCATACCCTAGTCACTCAAACCCTCCTTTCTCATTTTTAGCTAAGCTCACAACTCTTGTCAAAATATACATTTCTCGAAAATTGGCTACACTTTTCGGTGAGCACGTTATTTTTCTACAGAAAGCATTTCTAGAAATCAGGCACATTTTTCATCGCCCAATTGTATAATGCTTCGTTTATCCAGGTGCTTGCAGAGAATTGTATCCAACACATAGGTAATTTCCCAAATTACCATTACAGAGTGCCACTAATGTGTTTACAAAAGTGCTTGCCAAGAAGCAGAGTTTCCTTGTGGTACAAAATGGCCCAGTCAAGTGTACCAGGCTCATTCGTCCCCCGCTGACCTCTGCAGACCACCACAGTGGGTTGCTTGGTTGGAAACCTCACCTGACTACCCAGTTCTTGGCCTACCTCTTCCTTCCTTTGCTGAAACTATTTTTGTTGGCTGTTAGGACTCAGTGTACCTTGTCCCTGCTAATCAGTGATAAACTGCTCATGCTGTCCCATGAAGACAGGATAAAAGTAGCCTATACCTGATTGGTACATTTAATTTACTTTTAAGTCCCTTGTCTATGGTACTACATGTACCCAAAGCCTGTAAATTAAATGCTACAAGTGGGCTGCAGCACTCATTGTGCCATCCACCGAACTAGCACTATAAAACATGTGTCAGGCTTCCCATTGATACATGTAGCGCAGTTTTAAGCTGTCAGTTTGACCTGGCAAAAAGAAACCTTTTTCTAGGCCTAAACGTTCATTTTTTAATACTTAGAGGATATCCCTAAGTTAGTCCTTAAAGACTCAGAGGGCAGGGTGCATGTTATTCAAAACGTAGGACATGTGCACTTACATTTTACATATCCTGGGAGGAGACAACTATAGTCATTTTTCACCACTGTTAGGTTATCTTTCCCAAAGAATAACTCTGGGTTGCCTTACTACAATTAGTGAGTGATAACTTCAGTTTGGGACCAGATAAAATATTCTGTTTCAATTCAAATTAATTGTAATTTAAAATCCTCTTTAATGGTAAAGTTGTATTTTAAGTTACTAGTCTGAAAGTGCCTTTTTTGGAAAGTTTGCATTTTTCTGCCTAAACCAAATACATCTTTCTGCCACTGTCCAGGGTCACATGACTATGAATTACTCTCTTATGGCATTTTCTTTATTCCTTCCAGACATCTGGGCAAAAGGACATTGGGTGTGAGGCAGGGTGTTGCCCTCCTGAGCAGGATGTCTGGGGGTTGTACTCAGCCCTTCCTAAGGTTCAAAGAGTAGCCTCAGGGTTTGCCCACCCATTCATGACTTCTAAAAGCAGCCGGCCCTGCCACTAACAAATGCAGCTCAGACAAAGACCTGTCGGCCCTTTTTTACCCTAGACAGATTGGGGCCAAGCCCAGGAAATGGGGAAGATTAGACAAATGAGGCAACCCTGTTGTAATTTAGCAATGATTAGGTTAAGCATTACCAGAAGACATCTTGTATTTAGAGACTATCTTGTCCGTTTACGGACTCCATTTTGTATTTCTCTCAGCCAATTTGTTTGCCATGTGCTCTCCATGTGCTCTGTCCTACCTTCCTGTCAACTGCTCGTGAAATCTGCCTAGAGACAAGATATATTTAGTCTCCTCTGTTTTGCACATGCTCAGTTGAGCATACAGCTGTCTCCAACTTGTAACTGTTAAGATGTGCCCACCAGAATTAGCTAACTGTCAGCCCCTCCCACTTGTTGCTAGCACACTCTCTGTATGACCTTATATGTATTTGAAACCAGCATTCTATACCTTGTACCACCTTCATTTGAGCCCCTGTGTGGGTATAAAAGGACCAAGCTCCTTCTAGTCAGTGTGCTACCTCATACTCTACCGAAGGGTGTTGTGTGAATGTAGTTCCACCTCATGAGGTTTATTAAACTCTATTTTTTCTATTCCAGTTTCTGTGCCAACTTCTTGCTATTGGTCTAAGGACTCTGTGCAGAGAAGGGCGAATCCCTTGCACTGGTAGGCCTGGCTGAGGCTTGCCACCACAACCCCCAGCCATAGGCTGGCACAGGGGATAAAAGTGGCACTTTAGAACCTCTCATCAGAACACTTGTGTACTTGTGGAGGATTCAGAAGAAGGTCTGCCCTGCTGTCTGATTGAGGAAAATTGAACCTGCTTGCCCTGAAACCAGGCTCTCCAGTAGTGACTCCAAGGGTTAGTTGGCTGACCTCTAGCTTAAACTACAGGGACGCACCAAGCTTGCAGAGGCCTCCCTGCAACTGCCCAGCTGACCAGCACCAACTGGACCTGCCTGGACCTGCCTGAGCCCTACTGCTGGCCTCTGCTGGAATGAGCCCTGATCTCCAAGAGGTGCCCCCAGGTCCTGGATCCTTGTACTGGGGGCTGGGTATGCTCAGACGTGAGTCCCAGGCTCTCCACACCACTGGAGTCAAGCTATCCAGGCTGATGAACGCTGATAGCCAGAAACCGGTCCTTGGATGCTTGATTCCGGTCTGGGAAAGACATGGCTTGGTAGTTCGGACTGGACTGTTCCCATGAGGCACAGGGTCAGAGCTGATTTGCATATAGCCAGTGTCTAACCCAGGGTGGTGTGGAGTGCAAAAAAACGATGGATTTAGGCCCAGATCCTTGTACTGGGGTGAATGTATGACATTGTTCTAAATTCTGTCCATCAACTGTGTTTTTTGCAATTTTCACCCCGAGTGGGCTGGGTATGCTCAGACGTGAGTCCCAGGCTCTACACACCACTGGAGTCAAGCTATCCAGGCTGATGAAGGCTGATAGCCAGAAACCGGTCCTTGGATGCTTGATTCCGTTCTGGGAAAGACATGGCTTGGTAGTTCGGACTGGACTGTTCCCATGAGGCACAGGGTCAGAGCTGATTTGCATATAGCCAGTGTCTAAGCCAGGGTGGTGTGGAGTGCAAAAAAACGATGGATTTAGGCCCAGATCCTTGTACTGGGGTGAATGTATGACATTGTTCTACATTCTGTCTATCAACTGTGTTTTTTGCAATTTTTACCCCGAGTGGGCTGGGTATGCTCAGACGTGAGTCCCAGGCTCTCCACACCACTGGAGTCAAGCTATCCAGGCTGATGAAGGCTGATAGCCAGAAACCGGTCCTTGGATGCTTGAGTCTGGTCTGGGAAAGACATGGGTTGGTAGTTCGGACTGGACTGTTCCCATGAGGCACAGGGTCAGAGCTGATTTGCATATAGCTAGTGTCTAACCCAGGGTGGTGTGGAGTGCAAAAAAACGATGGATTTAGGCCCAGATCCTTGTACTGGGGTGAATGTATGACATTGTTCTACATTCTGTCCATCAACTGTGTCTTTTGCAATTTTCACCCCGAGTGGGCTGGGTATGCTCAGACGTGAGTCCCAGGCTCTTCACACCACTGGAGTCAAGCTATCCAGGCTGATGAAGGCTGATAGCCAGAAACCGGTCCTTGGATGCTTGATTCCGGTCTGGGAAAGACATGGCTTGGTAGTTCGGACTGGACTGTTCCCATGAGGCACATGGTCAGAGCTGATTTGCATATAGCCAGTGTCTAACCCAGGGTGGTGTGGAGTGCAAAAAAACGATGGATTTAGGCCCAGATCCTTGTACTGGGGTGAATGTATGACATTGTTCTACATTCTGTCCATCAACTGTGTTTTTTGCTGGATCCTTGGCTGGCATCACAGAGAGTACTCTTCCTGAACTCCAGTTGAAAATACAGACATGTTGGGCCCCTTCCGACCACAAAGTGGCCTCTTCATGCAATGAAATGACCAACTGTGACAACCACAAATGTGAAGCTCCAGCAGAACCTGCACTTTGCGTCAATATCTACCATCCTTGATGACTGCCAAAGCAAGGCTCCATCGATACCTGCACTACATGCTGAAAGTGACAGCCTGTAAATACCACTAATATGAAGCTCCAGTGATGACCACCTTTTTCTGCCAAAACAGCGATCGTTCGTGACACCCAACCTGCTCCTCATGCTGACAATGAACGCAAAAGGCAGCTCCAGGCGCAGGCTTAAGAATGTATCTCTTCAGTGGGACAAACCTGGCCCCTGTATCTGACCTGCACTCCTTCGCTGTGGCCCTGAATTTCTGACTTTTGCCCAATCCAGCACTATCAGATAATTGCTTTTGTGTTTTTAGGTGCTATTTTTACAAAACATCTTTTAAAATTAATAACTCCAGTTATACTAATTGAATTTTTGTCGTTTTGGTGTTTAGTCATATTATTGATTACATTTTACTTCGTTTTTCTAAATTTATTTGTGAGTTTTCTTTTGTTTTTTTTGTTGTACTACACTTTGAGGGCTGCATAAATACTTTACACATTGCCTCTAAGGTAGGCCAGGCTGCTTTTGTGACAAGCTACCAGAGGGATAAGCACACGTTTATTAGGTGACTTTTGTGGTTCACCCTGAAAAGGTGTTTATTGTTTGAGTTGGGCTTTCACCCTTCTCAACTAATGATCCAATTTCTTACATAAATTATAGGGAAAAGTAAAAAAAAATGTATTTAACTTTAAAAAATGTAGAAGTATTTATTTTTTATTTTGCAGATCTCAGATCAATTGCACGTAGAAAACATACTGTACAAATGACATAAAAATACCAGTTGATGTTACCAAGAAATATTAAAATAGCTGATCCATCACATAGTTTGGGACAATTGATCTAAAAGCATTAATGATGAGATGCATGATCACGACCAATAAAGTGCCCACATGCCAAATTAGATTTCCTCCTCCACCGTTGCTTTGTTCATTCAATTGTATAAAAAATGAAACAATACAACTTTACTAGCAGGCATAAGATAAAGTGCCATCGTGTCGCATTGAAGCTTCACTACCCTTGAATTTTGCTTCATGCTTTTAGTAATTACCAAAGCGCATATACTATAGTTGTACTAGCAGCGAGTATCATGAAAAATAAGCTGCTCAGGCCATCTTCATCCTACATACCCCAGTTGCAGGCCAAATTCATCCTAACCCCTTAGGCTGCAACCTCAAGCAAATGCCAAAAAGCTGAATAAACCACCATACACATGTCATGTATAGTAAGAGAGTTGGAAATCCCCAATATCTATAGCTAGCTCTCATGGAGCCACCAATTGTGCTAATGCTGAATTAGAGCCCATCTCTTCTAATGTATCAAAAAACTGCCATCAGGCATTGAATCTCTTTAAACCCGCATACGCCTCCTCAAATAATTTAGTACTAAGTATTTTATTAAACCACTCTTAGTATATTAGAACCCTAGATGTTTGCAAGTTCTGTAAAATCAATGTTTGAGCATCAATATAAACACCTGACACCCCTTGC
This sequence comes from Lissotriton helveticus, assembly GCF_964261635.1. Lineage (NCBI taxonomy): Eukaryota > Metazoa > Chordata > Amphibia > Caudata > Salamandridae > Lissotriton > Lissotriton helveticus. The sequence continues at coordinate 144,659,604 of NC_136071.1, forward strand.
CAATACTAGAACCCTGATTCTAACTAACAAACACAAAAAGTGCCACACCATCCTCGGGGTCTATATTAGTCTGGACACTAAGACTAAGAGCAGCAAACAACTTTTCCCACAACTGTTCCAGCGTTTGGAAAGTAAAAAAAATATGCAACCAACCTCCCATCCCTTGTCGCTGACAACAAAAACAATGATACTCCACCGCCGCATACAATCCATGGAGGGCTGTAGAGGTGTAGAAAGCCTTCCAGAGAGATAGGAAGGATATACTCTTAAAATGTGTTGCTCTTAGAGCTTATGACCTAATAGTGAAATAGATTGCCAATCTGCCTCTGACAGAGTTTAATGGGTGTACAAGCTAATTTTTCCCCCCCAAAAAAACTCAACACCTGGTGCCTGCCCCTCATTATTATGTAGTAATCTATACCAATTCCCAATTCCCTTCAGTTTTGACCTTAAAAGTAGGCGTATGATGGGTTGGGATTTTAATAAGATTTTGAAAAGTGATTTTTTTAAAAAAGGTCATATACTGGAACCCCATAAAAAACAGCTTGCAACAATCACCACACCGAGCCTGCAATTCTTGCCATGTGATGCATTTACCGCCCAACAAGATTTGTACCAATTTTTTAAATCCATTAGCATTCCAATATCTTAACTGACTATCTGATAATATCAGGCCAGCATATTTACACTCCGGTAATGTAAGATATTCAAAGCCTAATGGAATGCGTTTAGATAGGTAAAGCGATTGAAGCTGGGCGTTAATTTCCTGTAACACCTTGTATCTTGTTTTCTTTGGAAGTTTAGATGTCTTGATAAAAATTTGCAACTGGGATCCAGCTTCCTGGATCCTTTTGTCTATAAAAAAGATTGATCATCTCCTTTACATCTACTGGTCTTGCTAGCGCATTTAAAAAAGATGCTTCATAATAGGTCTGCACATGGAGTAGTGCCAACCCCCCTGACTGGCATCTAATTGCAGTAGAGAGAATTATACCCCAGAAGCCTTCTTATTCCACAGAATAGGCCTAATTACGATGGCAGTCGGATGGCCGACCTCCATCGCAGCAGGAATGAGACCACCCGACAAGGAGTCGGCGGTCCCACCTGCCATATTAGGATAAGACTGCTGTGTAAGGGGTTGGAAACCACCGTTTTCTACTACGGCTTGTGCTACAGCCAAGGAAAAGGGCTGCAGCACAAGTTGCAGTAGAAAAAGGCACTTTGTGCACATCCATGCACCATGTGGTACCTGGCAAATGGTGCATGGATATGTGGGGGGGCACTACAGAGGCCCCCCAGGCCACTAAGTAGTGGCTCATGGGGAACAGGGGCCTTACTTGGGACCCCCAAAGTCCCTTTCTGAGAGCCTTTTCATGGCAGTGGGACTGCCATGAAAAGGCTGTCAGAAAGGGACATAGTAATCCAGACAGCGGTGCCATGCAGGATCACAATGTAAACCGCTGCGCCAATGGGATCAGTAGATCCTGTCGGAGGCAGCGCTCTCTCCCCCAACAGTCAAGAGTCCAACTGCATGCATAATAATGAGGCGGTTTTTAGTGTGACTGCCACCAACGGCCTGACGTTGGCGGTCCCATCAGCATCATAATGATGCCCAAAGTGCCTAAAAAGTGCTTCCAGTTCCATAAAATAGCTCTTATTACTTTTTATAGGGACTTTTGAAAAAATAAATATCAGCAGAGGTAAAATAGATGTTTTAATAAGAGCTACTCTACCCATTAAGGTAAGGTGAAGGAGTGCCCATGTGTCCAACAAGCCCATGATCTTCTTCAGCACTACCACATAATTTAATTGAAAGAGTTGGGAGTAATTATTCATTATGAAGATCACCAGATAACAAATCGAATTTTGAGAGCTGGCCTGCTGCTGCAGAGAAGCAGGCTGATCACTGCCTGAAGAATTAAAAAAGAAGCAGTTCAGTTATTTTCTGCTTAATTTTATACACCCCAATCCTATTAAAGTGTTTAAAATCATCAATCACCCTTTGAATGATCTGCTTCTCTGTCCTGCGATATAGGATCATATAATCCGCAAACATTTGTAATTTATGCATCCCCCTTACAAGGGCCATCATTCCCCTCATTCTCCTGAATCCTAACTGCCAAGGGCTCTATAAAAAAACTAAATAAAATTGTGGACAGAGGACACCCCAGACGTGTTTCCCTATTTATATGTACTATCCCTTAAAGATTTGAATTCACAAACATATTTGACTGTGCCCCTTGATACATATTCCACAGCATTGAAATGAATGGAGCAGGAAAGCCAAATCTCACCAGGCCATAAAAAAGCGCATCCCAGTTAACCAGGTCAAATGTTTTCTCTGGATCAACCAATATTACAGCTGCATGAGCCTGGTAAGCAGCAAAGCAGTGCAGCGCATGTATTAGGAAGCCCATGTTAGCAGACATCAACCGACGACCCACAAACGCTGTCTGGTCATCATTTATTAAAGTCTAGGCTGCTGGGGTAATTTGAAAAGTACATATTTTCATTAAAAGCTTATAATCTGTGTTCAATAAGCTGATCCCTTGGGTTCTTATCATTCTTTAAAAAACTAACAACCCTGGACTACTTAAAGGATGAGGGAACTTCCCCACCCTCTTTCACACAATTATACAACTCCGTCAAAAAGGGTATCGGTTCACTTGCAAATGCTCTAAAAACTCAACCAGAAATCCATCATTGCCTCATGCCTCTCCACTAGGCAATGTGGCAAGAGCTTCCTGAACCTCTACTTCTGATATGTTTGAGGTCATTCTTTCTACCTGGGAAATTGCCAACTGCGGAAAACGAATGGACTAACAATATTGGGAAACACTGGCCCATTGGATCATACATTAACTTTCATAAAAAACCTTGCAATGCTGCACTTCAGCTTTATCAAGGACCAATGCCCCAGTATCTGTCTTCTGTATCGTCCTTACAAGCTCTGCATCATGCTTTACCCAAATTGACCATGCAAGAAATTTGTCAATCATCTGGCTCTTCTCATATAACCGCTGCTGAAAGGCTCTCGAGTTATTGATTTCCTCTATGATGAAGAATTCCCTCAAGTCATGCTTCGCCAAGATGATTCTCTGTCGGGTGTTGTCACTCCTGAGGCCTATTTTTCACCTGAAGAGCAGCATCTACTGCTGATTGAAGCTCAGCTATCCGCTCTGCACATATTTTGGATTGCTGCGCCTTATAAGCACAAATCTGCCCCTGAGCAGTGGCCTTAAAGGCTTCCCAGACTGAGAACAATGATGCTCTACCCCTACACAGACTAACAAAATCTTGAATAAATGATAACATATCTTTAAGCCATTCTTGGTTAGTAAAAAGTTTCTGATCCAGCTGCCAGAGGTGCTTTCCCCTCTGGTTGTATCAAACTCCACTATGAGGATGGCTAGGGAATGATCTGAAAATGAGTTAGCTCAAATATCTGAGATAACCCATTTAAGCGAGTAGGAAATTAAAAAAGAATCAAGTGAATTGTGACACACCAAGATGATCACTGCACCAAGGATGTATTAGTTGAAAATCTTTCTTTAACGCATCCACCACTTCTTCCGTTTGGGGCTTCAATTCTTTTTTTAGTTTTATTAGATGTATCCCATACCAGATCCAGGATAAAGTTAAAACTACCCCCTAAAATTATCGGACCAACTACTCCTATCGTAATATTGTGAATCTGCCTTAATGAATCTGATTCATCAAAAACGGTGGCGTAATAGTTGACCAAAATTAATGGATTTCCATTCAAACTAGTTTTCAACCAAATCCACCTTCCCTGGGGATCTTTGCTGACATGAGAAACCAACAGGGTCAGCCCTCTGCCTAGGTTAACTGCCACTCCCGTCACAGCCAGGCCGGATTAAGCAAAATAAACGTTTGAATAATACTTCAGAATAAACAGTTCTGCGGAGTTGCTTTTCAGAGGGATCGCCTATAAAAGAAAAACTTCTGGAGAAAAAGAGGTCAAACACCGAATCAGTCCCATGTACTTCCGATTGCAGGAGATACATGTAGCTTCAATACATAGGTGCCTTTTTCTGAGTGGCTTTCCCATATGATATGTAACTGAAAACTCATGCTTTTTACAATTCTGCTCACTTTTGCTATCAGTGCTACAACTCCAACCCACCCCTGGTCCCCACGTGCCCCAGAGACCCAGCTGTCCCTGCAAGAGTGAAATCGACCACAGTGCATCTCTTGCTGCATCAGTCCCCATGGGGTGCCATGTTGCTGCACCCTAGTGGACATGCTGCCCTCCCGCCCCTGCCTCCAGTGCCCGTGTCAGAAACCACTTACGCCACATAGATTCTTGACCTCTTAACACAGCGATTATCATCAACATCATTGGCTCTGCTTGGCACCTCAGAATATCAGCATATACAGAAATCATGTCTCTAATCAGTTAGAGATGTTCTGTAGGAGCTCCTGAGCCTCTGTTAAGGTTGTTAACAACATATAAAAGTGACCGTTAACCAAGACCTTTAACTTAGATTGCTGTGAAATAATAGCTTTAGCACCCTGTATCTTAAACAGATATAGCATTTTTACAAATTCTTTTTGACGACCAGCTGCCCAGGACGACATATCTGCAAATATTCAGCAATGAGTGTTGAAAACTTTTTCTCAATGGCCTTGGCTTACATGTGCTTTTTAACATGACAGTCAGTGAAGTTCACCAATATAGTAAGTAGAAATTTCAAATTTGGGAATGGTTGTGCCGAGACCTGATGGCCTCATATGATAGTCAACTCACCTGAATGTTCCAGCAGGGCGTGAGTCTTAATGAAAGAGTCCACCCACTGAAGGACCTGAGGGCCCTTGCAACCCTCTGAGACCCCAACTTTCTAAAGGTTAGAGCACTGTTAGTGGTTTTCTAATGATTCAATTTTATATTCCAGCTAAGATTTTTGCTTTTTGAGCTGTCTAGCTTCTTCCTGCATCTAGGTGACTTGATCCTCTTATTGCAATATTCTAGATTTAGCTTCCTGCTGCCTTTCTGGGATGTGCGTCCTAGTTTCTTCAATTTTGGATATCCTCAGATGCAAGGCTGCAATTTCAATTGCCTGAGAGAACTTGAGATCTCTGATTTCATCCAAGATGATATTGAGCATTGTTTAATATCACTTTGTGCAGTGATCATTGTATCCTCCTGGATGTTCTGCTGCAACACCTCATGGGGCCGAGCTAGCACTACTTTCTGCTGCTGCAATTGCGAATTTACCTCTTGAATAAAATCAAAAATTAGAGACACCTGGTAATCAGTGGCCTTCGACTGAGATGACTCTAGAGTCAGTCCTGATACAAGGGCATGCAATTCTTTCAGAGCTCGAATAGTTGAGGACTGAGGTGACCCTAGCTGACCCGATGGTGTTGTTATCCCTTTTACAATAAGGGGGTAAGCCTTTGCTTTAAGTCCGTTTCCGTCATGCCAACCATAGGTGTATCATTCTTCCCATTATTCTTATTGTTCTCTTTGTTATGTGCCCCAACTTCCGCCCCAGGGGAGAGTTCATTATGGCCATTATTGCTTCTGCCCCCGGCTCCAGAGACACTCTTGCTGCCTGCCCCAAACCCATTTTCTTTAGGAGTAGTGGTCAGATCTTCTTCTGAGCTAAGTGGGCTCATTGCCATCCATGACCCCTGCTGGATGTGAAAACTTCGATTTGCCCTTACGGCTGCAGATTTCAATTGTGCAGTGCGCGTTTTCACTCTGAGGGCCAGCATTGAAGAGGGGTCAAAGTTTCCAACAAGATTAGCAGTTTTTAGATGTTTTCCCAATATTTTTACCATCCTTCAAATACTGCCTGCAGTCCCAAGGATTGACCACAGGAAGCCCCACAAACCCTCTGAGGACATTCATATTGGCTTAAAATATCTTAGGGATCATGTTTGGGGAAACCTGCCCAACGACCCTCAACCAGGAAAAATACAGGTGTCTCATTCAGAATGGCCAAAACATTTACCGAGTGAGAAACCTGGAGTTCATACCAGGCGAGCAGTCCACAACGCGTCAGTTATTCAGTACAGAGAAGCTGAGAAGAGTTGTTGTTTGGGAACTCGGAGCTCCCTTAGATAGGTCACACTAACCAACGGCAGCCACAGCACTCACTCAATCTGCCACAGCGTGATCCTTTTAGGATGCTGAATTCGCGCCTGCTTGCCCCTGATGATTACAGAGATTTTGGCATTATTCTGTTGTGCAACCAATAACTCCTCGCAGCTGCATCCCACAGTCAACGTTCTCAACCCAGAAGGAGGAGCGACATGGACGGAAGGGGAGGGGCCAACCGTGCCGCCGCAGCGGAGCATGTGGTATCTGCCCAAGCCTTGCATACTACATATTAATGTACATTTCTTTTGTATATTTAAATGTAGGACACAATTTTAAACAGGACTAAACCTGTAACTTCATTTAGAATTAAATCTTTAATTCATTTAAATATGTAAATTAAATATTTTTCTGAACTTTAAATAAAAAATTATAGTCCGACCTACAGTAAGGAAAAATACATTTTCTTGAGGGTTGATTTTCAGATATTGCAAATGTATCTATGAGTGCAGACTCTTCATGGTCTAGATTATAAAAAGAAATATTGTAATGGGAAGCTTTTAAGGCTACATGCCATCTGAAAAGAGATTTTAGAAGATCCCATAGAATTGAGAAAAAACTCTTCGGGGTCCAACATTGGGATTGAAAAAAGTGAGTGAATGGGTTGATCTTTGCAGTATTCCTTGAAAGAGAGATATTGGGCATGAGAGACTATCTTTATTACCCATATCTCAGCATCCACAACTTTCATATATATGTGCGCTGGAGCTACTTTTGTGACTTGGAATGAGACTTAGAGTGAGGCTCTGCAGTCAGGAGGGTCACACTGCATGCATTCTCTTTACAGAAAGTGACTGCTGTATTCTCGCTGTGCTATACAGGACTGGCAGTAGTGATAGTGATACCAATAATAGTAGCATGCAGGCCTTTTCTCCTGTCCATGCTAGGAAGTGTACCAACTAGCCTCGCTCATCTTTTTCTGCTTGTCCCCTACAAGTGTTGTTTGCTCATTTATTTGGGTTATATATCTATGACAAATAATATTCACAATCCTTGTCAGGGTGAACCACAAGAGTCACTAAATAGACCTGTTCATAACCCTCTGGTAGCTTGGCACATATCAGTCATGTTTATCCTAGAGGCAATTTGTAGAATATTTATGCAGCACATAAACAGTAATAAAGTGAATATACAACACTGGAAAATTTCCAATTTAGAAAAGAAGAAAGTATTTCAACAAATACAATTACACCAAAATGACAAAAATGCAATAAATAGAAGGAGAGTCACAAGATCAAGCCAACAATGCTGAAGCGTGAGCTGGATTCAGGCCAAAGTGCATTCCACTGGATATTTTACCTCCTGACTTTGAAGGGAAGACTGCGCAGTGCTGCTCTGTGGGGCTCTGCATTGTGCTGTGTTGGACTAAGTGAGGCTCCAGTTGGGTGCTGCGTGGCTCCACATCACTCTGCACCAGATTTGGTGAAGCTTTCATTTGAGAGCTGCGCATCTCTGTGTCACTCTGCATTGGATCTGATTAAACTCATTAAGGCAGAGAGAAGTGCACTCTGACTTCAGCCAAAGGTCCAGGACCCTGAGACCAGCACTTGGGGATCAGGAATCCCTCTCACACAGGCCTGTAGAAGGGACCAGGTCAGATCCAGTAGGTACTGGTCAGCTGGGAAGCAGGAAAGGCCCTTGGAAACGTGTTTTATCCCTGTAGGTCAAACTGGAGGTCAGCCAACTGACCCTTGGTGCCTCTTCAAGGGTCCTGCATTCAAGGCAAGCAGGATCAGTCTTATTTCAGGCTTGAGACAGCAGGACAGTCCTTCTTCTGAGTGTTCACAGGTCCTGGAGTGTTCTAATGAGAGGTCTGTAGGGTCCACTTTTCATGCAAGGTGCCAACTGTAGGTGGGGAGACCCTTTGTCTAACTCTTGAACTGGTTCTGGTCAGTTCATCCCTCTCCTCTGGGCTTGACTTCAGCGTGGCTAATGACCAAAAGGCAGGGTCAGGTCTGGTGTTAGGTTTGTCTATGTGAGCCAGGGGAGGCCTCTTTGAAATGTAATCAGGACAGGGGCACAGCTCCTTCCCAACCATCCTGTCTGGAAGACCAATTCCTTCCTACACCCATGCCCTTTGTTCACTGTCTGATAGCAATACACATATCACTTTAGGGAGTGAGCAGGGATCAGGTAACACCTGGACACTGTTAAAAAATGCACAGGGTTAGGCAGAAAGATGACAACTTTCTAAAAGTGTCATTTCCAAAATACTAATATGAAATCTGACTTTAGTTTAAGATTTTACATGAAGTTGGATTTTAAATCACTCTGGAAATGAGCTTTTCAATCATATTTTTAGCTCCTCCCAAACTCAAGCTAAGCATTATAAATTGTTACAATCCAATCCAGTGTTTTTCTATGGGAGAGCCAGCTTTGCCATTGTGAAAAGCAACTTTGGAAGTTTTTCATGTCAGGACATGTAACATCTTATATAGGCATGTCTTACTTTTTAAATACAATGCACCCTGCCTAATAAGCATTAAAGTACTAAAAAACAGGAATGTTTGCACTTTGCAAAAGGTTTATTGTGCCAGTTGTTTGAAGTTGCACACATTGGCAGCAGGTGCTGGCTTGTAGACATATTTTGCAGTGCAAACATGACCAAATAGGGGGTCACTCACAGTGATTTACCCATCTTCTGGAAACCTTCCGGTCCGTGTCTGACTAGGATCAAGGAGATTCATAAAAAAAAATAAAGACTTAGCCTGATCCTCCCTCCCCCCCCAGTATAATGCTCCATTATTGGCCAGACAAAATTCTCCACATACTCCTTAGAAAATTCTAGTGGTAAATGAGCTCCCCATGATTATGAGAAGTACTTTTAAGTGTAGGTATGAGTGGACCTACGATCTAGAGAGCAAAGAATCCCCTTAGGATAGAGTATTTCAATTAATTGAGGTTGGGCCAAAGAGATGATTACAAACTTTCATTTTTACTGTGATCATGGGACTGCTTATTATTCCAGCATCATAATTCGGCCATATGTTTCAGTCTCTGTGATGGCCCCAGAAAAAGGTCCCTGGCGGATCATCACTTATCTATGAGTGTATGTGACCCTCAATTAAGTCTCTTTGAGAACAGTCATGTTTGCCTTTGTGTTCTTGGTGTATAGATAGGTGGGATGCAAACATTTTCAAATGCAAATGTTGGCAGCTCTTCTTTTTCTCTCATTTTCCCAGACTCTTTTCCTTGTTTGGATAAGGGATCCATATTGTTTGATGTTTTAAAGTGCTACTTTATTGGGTGACCCAATGAACCCCCTTAACTTACAGACAAAGTAAGTAAGATATGTGGTTCCTGAGTTCCTGAGGTCTGTTGCAGTTTCTCGTTCACTGGAGAGGCTTCACCCACAACTCAGCATTTTTGGGTTCCTACCTCTTCAGTCCATGCACTTAATTGGTCTGTCAATTTGTTCTAGCCCTTTCTGACAAGCATAAGAGGTATGCTGTTGGAGGCATCTTTGCTGCCCGCTTTCATAAAAACCACAATACCTTGCACCATCATGTGGTTCCAGAAGATGCCATATTTCACTCACCTGGGGCTGCCTTCTTTTGTACTTCCCTAGCTGCTGCTCCCTGCTCCTCCAACTCCAAAATGGCAAGCACCTGTCTGAGGGTTTGCAGATGCCTTTTAAAACTGCTCTACTGCTACTCCTTAGGTTTTCATTATCTTTTCTTTTCCAGCATGGCAGTTTCTTCCATGGTCCTTTCATGAGTTTCCTAATCCTTTGTGCTTCCTGTCATGTGAAGTGTTCAGTGTGTGGTGAAATTGTGGCTTCTGAAAACAGTTTTCCTTACACAGGACAGTCGAAGACCCAGATTATATGTAAGCTTCTAACCTTGAACAAAGAGAAACACTCTACTGGCCCAACTTAGCACTGGTGGGCCAAGTGCCACAACCTTTTTGGTGCACCTACCCCCATACATTCCTAACTATCACCCTCCAACTGTGCCCCATCTCTCAATAGCCCTTTCACACCTGAATATCATTTGTTTTATAGCGCTACTCCTACCAGTGTAGGATGTCGGAGCACTTTACATCATACACATTATACGAGACAATTAATCATACATGCCTAAATCAGTCTATAGAAAATGTTGCATAAGACAATGAGGATTACAAAGGGTAGGAATCAAATGTCATCCATACTAGTAGGCAGTATATTTTAAGGGTTTGCTCTGGAAAAACATATACTTGGCTTTACTACTAAGAATGTATCTTTACCCAAGTAAACCCGATTTAGCAACATTAGGAGAAATTAAAGACTAGAGAAAAAACTAACATTCCAATTTATACCATACAATTGCATGCAGTTCTCTTATGACAGTTCATAGGCCACTGCTATATTAGGATTGTAACTTATGAACTGCAAGTAACAAAACACCCTCTCTGACAAAAGCAGAAAAACCCACTGAGATATCCACAGATAATACAGGTCAGTGAGCTGCATGGTACCCGTTGTTTGCAACAGGCATATCTCAGATCTCTCTCCAGCAGGAACAACAATCACCAGTTATCTTGACATTTTTAGTGTTGTATTGAAAATTGCTGAACACACAAGGAACTCTTCAGCAGGTCCCTTTAAACCTATAAATTATTTCTAAACACAGCACCCCCACCCACCTGAGTGCCAGGTGTAGCTGCACTGGTGTCATTGCCCTAAAGCCAGCCCTGCAGAAGAAAGGGACCACAAATAAGGCGAGATGACGTGAAGTTGCCTACTTTTTTAACAAGGAAGGAAGGTCCTGCACACTCTGTTGTTGTTTTTTAATATCTCATTCTTCGCATGACAGTAACATTTGTAGGTCCAGAAGGCAGTCAATTTTATGACACAATTCAGTTTATTTACCAACTAAGGGCTCAATCACCTATGGGGCCTGATTCACGAAGATACAACTACACTTTTGTGTATGTTTACAATTTGCATTTATCATTTTATTGGAGAAGCCAATATATATACATATGTGTTGCAGGTTACAAGAATGGCGATGCAATGAAATCAATTGTTATTTACATTTATAATGTGACTTAAAATGTAAATCTTATTTACGTGGTCAGCACATGAGATTACCACCATTGTTTTTAGGTATGCCACTTGACTAAAATCTAGAGACAGCAACTGGGGGGTGGCTCTGGGTTGTTTGGGATTAAGCTTAATGACATTTTATTAATTTGGATTTCAAAATTTAAGAGATGTTCTAATGCCTTTTAATGTTAATTTGGCAGTATATCTGTTGATATAATTAATTTGCACAGTTGGGCACAATAACATTTGATTGCCCTGGTTTTATTTTATTTTATTGTACTTTCCTGAATGGTTTTATTGCCCTTTCTATTGAAATGTGGCAGTAAGAAGGTACAATGAATTTGCTCAGGCATAGATGTTCCAAGAATATCATTATATATAAGAGGTCTTGCTATTGGGGGTAAAAATGATTATATTGACCAGAACAAACTAGTACCACAAGATATTTTATCTGTTAACTTTATTGTTGATGCGCATGTCGCTTTAAAACTTTTGAAAAAAGGTGTATAAATAGAGTCAGATGGCATCTGTTTGATGTTGGAAAAAGCCTGTTTGGGGCTGATACGCGTTGCCTGTGTTATCTGATACTGCTGTTACAGCAATAAATGAGTGTATTGGGAAACTGAGTGTGCCAGAGCCATATATATATATATATATATATATATATATATATATATATATATATATATATATATATATATATATATATATATATATATATATATACATATATACATATATATATATATATATATATATATATATACATATATATATATTTGGCCACAATTCCCTCTCCTTGTGGTGAAAGAATCGAAGTGGCACTCACTAGTGGCAATAGTTTCCACTTATTTAGAAGACAGAGACGGCTCAACAAACGCACCAGGTGCATTTCAGTCACCTGGACCGAAGCTTTTTGGTCACCTGGACCTTTTCAACAGACTGCTGTTAGTAAGTCCTACAAACGTTTTATTAACTAGCATCTTTATTTCCTATCTTTTGCCTCCAATAGTCACATTAAACATCAATTCTTCTCAATAAAATGAAGTTGCAACATCAATTGGAACAGTGGGTGGAATCTAATCTAATGGAATAAGATTAATTGAAATACATGACAATTGAACATCCCATTATTCTAATGATCTATTTCTTGTCAAAAATCCACAAGGATCAGAGGAACCAGTATCTAAGTATGTCAATCAATTTTGGCACCACTGGTCAAAGATTTAAGCCCCTATTTACATGGCACGAGGGCCCTCCTACAACACCTTCAAGACACTCCTTGGCATGAGTCATACAAACTAATCACTATGGATGTTGTTTCATTGTATACGAGCATTGAACATGACATAGGGATTAAAGCCTGTGAGCACTTCCTAACAAAATGAAACGTCCAATATTTTGAACACAACAATATGCTACTTAAAATGTTACAAATGTGTCTTAAAAAAAATATTTCTCTTTAATAAACAACTGTATCGCCAAATCAGAGGGACCACAAGGATTTTTCCTTTTCATCCAATTTTGCCAACATAACCATGGGTTGGTGGGAGCAAAAGATCGCATGGGCCTAAGCGAATGATATGCACGGAAGCAAAGTTTTAATGTGGCTACAATTAATTGATGACGTTGTCCTCATTTGGGATGGCACAATGAGGGAGTTTGAAACCTATTTCAACCTACTGAATAATACCACTGAAAATGTAAGGTTCACATATAAAATCAGCAATACCAGAGTTAATTTTCTAGATGAAGAAATCTACATTTGTGATGCCCTGATCCACACCACATTGCACAGAAAAGTTACAGCAAGCTACACACAGAAAGCTTTCCCCAACCCTGCCTGAAATGGAGTATCCCTTATGGGGAAATCATGAGGATCAAGGGAAACTGTTCACAGCAAAGTGAACTTGAAAAGCACAGCCTGGCAACACAAAATTGATTTAAAGTCAGGAAATACCTAGAAAAAATCATTTAAACAGGTCTTGACAAAGTGAGATCAATAAGCAGGTCAACGATACTACAGAATAAAACTGAGATCGCAAAATCATAAAGGCAAACTGGGGATTATTGAAGTTGGAATCCACCATCAATAAGCTAATAGGTGATCACCCAGAAATAACATTCAGATAAGTGCACAATTTGAGGAACAAATCAGTGCACAGTAACATCAGTATCAAAATAAATATGTGGATGAAAATACACAGGATTCTGGAAGTGCGCTCTGCAAAGCATGCACAATTGCAATTAATAAACAAGAATTCATCACAGAAAGTTGGCAAAATCGGAAAATTGTACAACACATTAGGTGTAAAAGTAAATACATCATCTATGTCATCGAATGCCCATGTGGCTTAAAATACATAGGGAGCGCAGTTTGCGAAACTAAAAAAGAATCTTAGAACATATAAGAGCTACAGTCAATAAAGATAGAAGCAACCCAGTAGCAAAGCATATGGACCAAAATCATGAGAGAGACTGGGAACGACTGAAATACTATGCAATCGATCAGGTAACAAATTCTGAGGGGGTAGGTAACAGAGAACAAATGCCAAGACAAAAAGAGTCATGCCACATATTGTCACTTCACCTCATAAAATACCATTTACATGTATTTTTTAAATAAGAAAAGGAGACAGGTGAGAGATGTACAGCAGAGAGATCACTATAACCTTATCAACTGCTACTCTCACTTATCACCTAGGAGAGATTTCTCAGCGGATAGTCCTGTCTCTTCTAAACCACTACGCTAAATGCTACTGACCAAAGTAAGACGACCAACAGTACAGCGAAGTCTATCGCAAACAAAAACAAAACCATTCGTCAACCTGGAAAGAGGTTTTAGTGCAGACGTCACTTTTGCACAAACCACTACGACACACACCCAGTACAATCAATCAATCAATCAATCAAGTGTTTGTAAAGCGCGCTCCTCACCCATGAGGGTCTCAAGGCGCTAAAGGTGGGGGGGGGGAGAGCAGCTACTAATCGAACAGCCAGGTCTTGAGAAGTCTCCTGAAGGTCAGCAGGTGCTGGGTTTTTTCACAGGTGGATGGGGAGGGTGTTCCATATTTTGGCCGTGAGGTGGGAGAATGATCTGCCGCCGGAGATCTTAGCGGACAGGCCGCTGTGTCACAAACAACTTATAAAATTATTCTTCATCCTGGAGAAAGGTGTCAGCAACTTTTGCAAAGCACTCACACTCACTGGATGATGTCATGAGCGACGTCACTTGAGATGTCATGAGTGACATCACTGACCATGTCAAAAGTGATGTAATATGTGAGGTCATAAGCAGTGCATTGCTAGGGACGTAAGTTATAGTTAGCTCAGGTAACTATAACTGCTGAATTTCTATGTTTTTGTGTAAATTCTGAACATAACTATAATGTGCCTGTAACCTATGGTTTTTTTCAATGAATTTCTAAGGTTTTTTAAATTCTATTTCCTAAATATAGCGCGTTCCTGTAACCTTTATTTTTTCAAGTGAATATATATATATATATATATATATATATATTTATACATATCTATATATATCCATATATATCTATATATATATATAGACACACACACACACATATATATATGTGATCAAGGGCTGCATAGCCCGAAACGCGTCGTCGTGAGGGGTGATAAATAAAAGTATTCTTGCCTGAATAACTTTGCTGCAGAGGCCTGAGTTTCCTTCCTCGCCGGGGGCTTCCTGGAAGTGGTCGGGTATTTCTTCGGATATATATATATATATCTATATATATATTTTTTGTCGTAGTCTTTGATGAACTGCAATGTTATTTCTCAGTAGAGTAATTATGATTAGACACTGTGTACATAGGACAATAGCCGATCCACGGCTTTATCTAATGTCATAATTTAAAGACATCTTATAATCATGACACCCTCTCATGGATATAACACCATTCCAAGATAGCGCCCACAGTGGCGCAGGAGGGTTAAGTCCTATGTTGTTGTCAATAAATGCAAAGTAAACTTTATTAATTTGCTGTTTACATGTCACGAGTGACACACTGACGTAGGCTCACGCCGAAACACGTCTGTGTTTTTCCCAAAATAAATCACTGTGAAAATCACTAAGCTCCTTGAGTGCTGCTTCTTTTCCCGCTAAATTGAGGGGAAAGCACGAGCGTCATATATATATATTTTTTTTTTTTTCAACTCTTGGTCACCCTTTCCCTGGACCAATTCAAACAGAGAGCACACCAAGCCATGTTACGCAGTCCATATAGCCGTATTTATTTCTCGTACTGCGAATTCAAAGTTAACAAATGCGTTTCGGCGTTGCCGCCTTCGCCAGTGTCGCCGAAACGCATTTGTTAACTTTGAATTCGCAGTACGAGAAATAAATACGACTATATGGACTGCGTAACATGGCTTGGTGTGCTCTCTGTTTGAATTGGTCCAGGGAAAGGGTGACGAAGAGTTGGAAAAATAATCACGCACCCCACTGTGCGTAGAGGAAGCACCCGTGGTATTGTGGAGCAGGGTTTGGTGGAAAGGAGTAAAGGAATATATATATATATATATATATATGTATATATATTCACTGAAAAAAACATACGTTTCAGGGGCGTTATAGTTAGCTGGACATTTCACTCGTACAAAACAATTGAAATTCCCCCGTTATAGTTAGTTCAGCTAACTATAACTCGCACGCACCTGCAATGCACTGCTGATGACGTCCCATATTACATCACTCATGACATGGTCAGTGACATCACTCATGACATCACTGATGACATCTCAAATGACATCACTGATGACATCATCCAGTGAATGTGTGTTTTTCTGAAAATTAAATATGTTTTATATATGTACATCTCAAGGTTCATGGAAGAATAAATAGGTATATAAGTGTCTAAATGGATGATTTTTTTGTTGAAAAATTGGTTGTATAACTGACTGATTAAGTGTATCTTAGTGAATACATGGGTTAGTGAGTAATGTTTAAATATATACATTTCTGTATCAGCCTCTCACTTTGTGTATAAGTGGCTGCATGGGTTGGTGAGTAGCTACATGAGTGTCTATATAGGTTAATATTTGTTTTTGAGTATCAGTATGAGTGTCTAAGTGTCTGTATGCTTCGTTGAGGGGGTCTTACGTAGTGCATAGATGCATATATAAGTGACTCTCTGCTTGTATGTGTTAAAGAAAGCATGTGTGCAGGACTGTATGGGTAGATGAGTGTGTGTATGGGTGTGTTAGTGAATGAATGCCTGTCTCAATAGTGTCTATATGAGTAACTACATATGTTTTAAACTAGTATATGTGAGTATTGGTTTATATAAGTCAGTATATGTGAGAGTGAGAGATTGGAAGAGTTCCTGTATAAATTAGTATGTGTTTCTGTAAGTGATTGCTTAAGAGAGTAAGTATGTGTAAGTTTCTGTGGCAGTAAGTGTGGTGGTGTGTGTATAACTGGATATGCAAGTAAATCGATGTTTAAATCTTTATTAGCAGGAGTGACTATGTGTGTGAGTAACTCTATGGATGAGTGGCTGTGTGTCACAGGATGTATAGGTGTCTGGGTACATATGATGAGTGAGTACAAGTGTGAGTTACTATATAGGACTGCTGGTGAATGAGTGGATGTGTATGTAGATCTTAGAATTACTGAATAGTTGTTGTAACTGGTATTGGTATGTCCATTCTTTTGAAAATGTTAGTTTCTATTTTTGTATGTGTGTGAAAGGTTATAGTAGGGTGAGAGGAGGTCTGCTACTCTATCACAAGGATGATGTCATTTGAGATGTCATCAGTGATGTCATAAGTTATGCCACTGACCATGTCATGAGTGATGTAATATGTGACTTCATCAGCAGTGCATTGCGGGCGCGTGATTACAGTTAGCTAAACTAACTATAACAGGTGAATTTCAATGGTTTTGTACAAGTGAAATGTCCAGCTAACTATAATGCCCCTGAAACCTATGTTTTTTTCAGTGAATTTCTAAGGTTTTTTAAATGCTAATTCCTAACTATAACGTGCCTGAAACCTATGGTTTGTTCAGTAAATTTCAAAGTCTTTTTAAATGTTAATTTGTAACTATAACGTGCCTGAAACTTATGTTTTTTTCAGTAAATATCTTAGTTTTTTTTTTTAAATGCTAGTTTCTACCAATGCCTACAGAGGTACGATATGTGAAGAAAGAAGAAAAAATACACAGAAAGAAGCAAAGGAAATGCAGAAAGAAGCAACAGAAGTCCTCAAAGACGAAGAAAAGTGCAGGAAGAAGGAAGACGTGCAGAAAGAACAAACAGAGGAGCAGAAAGAGGCGTTGTGGCAAAATCATCCTGTGCCCTTAACTTTTTCAGACGGGTACTGGTGTTAAATTACTCTGACTAACCAGTCCTAGAGCCAGTGCTATGCTAAAAGGCACTTAGAATACAGTGAAAACACCTACATACACTAGGGAAAACTTTGCGTTGGGGTACCCCTGTGATTAGCATGACCTCCTCTGTAAGCCCCTAGTACATAATAGGGCAGGGGGATTAAATTTACCTCTTAAAACGTGCCACGGGGTGCGTTTGCAAACTGATGAAGGGAGGGGGAGAGCCTGAGGTGACATGTGTGCAAACACGCCCTATGGGCATTTTATGTTGTGGGATAAAGTCACTTGAATCCGGAGGTTCCCTGGGGTCCAAGTAGACCACTAGGTACCTCCAGTAAGCGCCACAGAGCTGTGTTGCGGAGAGGTGTAAAAAAGGGAACAGCCTAGACCACCCCTCTGCAACGCAGCGCAGTGGCGCTTACTGAATGCACCTGGTGGGCTAGTTGCCCCCCGGGGTCTCTCAGGATTGAAGGGGAATTATTTCCTCAACTTAAAACGTGCTACAGGCCGTGTTTGCACACGTTACCTTAAGCCCCTTCAGCTCCCTTCAACACTGTGTAAACGCGCCCTGTGGCTGTTTTAAGTTGGGAGATTAAGTCCCCTTGAATCATGAGGGCCCCTAGGGTCAAATTAGCCCACTAGGTACCTCCAGTAAGCGCCACATAGCTGTGTTGCAGAGAGGTGAAAAAAGGGGCACTGCCGAGACCACCTCTCTGCAACGCAGCACAGTGGTGCTTACTGGAAGCACCTGATGGGTTAGTTGGCCCCCCGGAGCCCTCAGGATTGAAGAGGAACTATTTCCCCAACTTAAAATGCGCCATAGGGAGTGTTTGCACACGTCACCTCAGGCCCCGTCCCCTCCCTTCACCACTGTGTAAACAGGTTCTGTGGCCATTTTAAGTTGGGAGATTAAGTTCATTTGAATCTTGAGGGTCCCTAGGGTCCATCTAGCCCACTAGGTACCTACAGTAAGCGCCACAGAGTTGTGTTGCAGAGAGGTGTAAAAAGTGGCACGACCTGGACCACCTCTCTGCAACGCAGTGCAGTGACGCTTACTGGAAGCACCTGGTGGGCTACTTAGCCCCCAGGGGCCCTCAGGATTGAAGGGGAATTATTTCCCCAACTTAAAACGTGCCATAGGGCGTGTTTGCAAACTTCACCTCAGGCCCCGTCCCCTCTCTTCCCCACTGTGTCAACACGCCCTGTGGCCGTTTTTAGTTGGGAGATTAAGTCTCCTTGAATCCTGAGGGTCCCTAGGGGCAAATTAGCCCACTAGGTACCTACCTCCACTAAGCGCCATTGCCGAGCGGTGTAAAAAGGGGCGCGGCCTGCAACACCTCTCTGCAATGCAGTGGCGCTTACTGGAAGCACCTGGTGGGCTAATTGGCCCCCAGGGTCCCTCAGGATTGAAGGGGAATTATTTCCCCAACTTAAAACGCGCAATAGGGCGTGTATGCACACGTCACCTCATGCCCCGTCCTCTCCCTTCACCACTGTGTAAACACGCCCTGTGGCCGTTCTAAGTTGAGAGATTAACACCCCTTGAATCCTAAGGGTCCCTAGGCACAAACTAGCCCACTAGGTACCTCCAGTAAGCACCACAGTGCTGCGTTGCAGAATGGTGTAAAAAATGGCGTGGCCTCTGAACACCAGCAGAAAGTGTAGTGCACACTTTCATGCATGCCGTTTTGCGATTCCCTAATTGTGAATCGCAAAGATTCACAATTAGGGAATCGCAAATCATTTTTTTAATTCATCTGGCCCCATATATCCTAATTTTTGTCTAATCTGGTGCTTTTGACCTGTAATTTTGCTAGGCAGCTTCCCAGCAGCCAGGCAGTGGCAGCTGTTTGTGATTCTGGATACCTGGAAGGCATGTCTCTACTCCTCACCATGGACTCCCAAACGTCCTCTCAGTGAGAACTTACTACAGTCTGCTCTAGTTCAATATAACTGGCTACATACGTTCATCACCACTGTCCCCCAGGAAATCTTTGCACCCCTTTTTCAGGAGCTTAGACACCTCTCTTTGGGATACTTAGTGACCGGAAGAGTTCATAATATCTGTCTTCATATTCCTAACCCTTGGTTTCCTGTGCCTTCTCCTTGCCCTCTTCTTTACTCGTGGCTTTTCTGTTTCCAGTCCTTTTCATTTTTTGTTTTAAAGATATCTTTATTGGCATTTTATTATCAGACATTACAATATTTACTGAGCAATAAAAAAAACAGGAAGAAATGATCATGATATTTCCAATTACTTTTTGTTTGGTCACGTGAGGTGCGATATAAGACACAGGTGTACCACGCTCGTGTTTCGTGGGTGGCGGGTGTTGCAAAGGTGCTAAAGGACCACTTGGTGACCATCCATTCCCCATCAAATACACAAAAGTGTAGAGGTAGAATCACCCTACTAAACTGAATGCATAAAAAAAAGGATTCTATCAATGTGCACTGGAAATTATTTTTATTTTATCTAAAGTGACGGCCCCCTTTGCTGGTGGCTAAGGAGAGCACTATGTGTTTTTAAAATACCCCTCACACACTAAGACTCCCTTAGTGTCATGCTTCATCATGGGGGTCTTCCCGTCCCTCTACGGGGCGGGGTGTGCTTCGACCTATGAGCTACGCGGGAGCACTTGTTTTTTGATAATAGGCTATGTGTGGTGTGAAGGTGGTTAAGGATGATTTTGTAGGGACCTAAATATGTGAGTGTAAATTAAAACTTCCCTGGCTAGTAGAAAAAAATTATTTATTGGCTTCTCTGGCTGGGAACATTAAAAAGGGGTTGTGGTAGAGCTTTTATGCGCTCCACCTGGTCGACATGTTTCATAAGCAGTCCCCTACTGCTTACTCATCAGGACCTCTGTTGGTCCCTACTAGTAATACTCAAATAAGTAAATGGTATGCTTATTGTCCTAAAATAAAGCAGCAAAAATCAGCTGCTCTATTTAGCTCTAGGGCTTGAGTCGGCCCTTGTTGAAAAGTACCAAAATGTTTGACCTATTATGGTCTCTGTAAGAAAAAGGGAAAAAAGAACGGGGGGGTTGGAAAAGAAAACGCACATGGTCATTTCCATACGTAGCTTTACACATAGTTTTCAACGTTCATATGTACAATCTTTTCACATTGGACCCAATATTGCTGTTATTACATGTGTTTACATGTGTTTACATGGGTTACTCGGTGGTAACAGCGTATTTCGCGAGACATTGTGATACATTTTCCTGTGAGCAATTTTTAATATACCAAGGTGCCATCAAGTGTTACCCGTTAAGTCTCGGGATTGGGAAAAAACTGTATCCCTTAGGTTCTACATACATACACGTACTTCAATGCATTCATACATCGCACCAACCGGGGGGTTTAGAGCGAGTGGTGTAATTGTGGGAAAAGGATTACTGCTGTGGTTCGAGATGTTAAAAAATTAAATTATTAAATTAAAAGGGGCAGTCCATGCGTAGCCCGCATACTGTTAGCAAAAGTGACAGGTATACATACTGTGTACAAAAGAAGGTATTGGATCCTACCACTGACCAGCCTGGATCTCAACAAGTGATAAACAGAACAAGGTGGCTAATCAGGATAATTTACAAGACAATTTTAAGGTCCACACAGCCAAAACGTGCTGCGTAGCCAAAGGTTATATTCCAAACGAATTTATTGCATTTCAATATCCATTTGCATTAAATCATCAAACACATGGCATCAAAGGGACTTCCTATCCAAACAGTCAGTTCAAAAACATACAGTTATATATACAATATATACAAATATACATACATTTACGGTGAATACTCAAAATTTGACGACACCAACACCAAACTTAAAAACAAATTACATAGCGAAATAATTACAACATCAACAGCCTTTACACGAAAGGCACAATTTACAAGTGAAAAAAACCAGTCCTATAAATAGACAACCAGTGGACAGGCGGATCTAGGGATGGAAAGGGTTAGCATGCCTGTCTCACAACACCTGTGGTACAGTGTTTTTTAGATTGACAGCAAGGGCCCACGAGAGTGGTATTAGTTAGTCCCTAGCTGCACCCTTCTTTCTTGACACAGGCTGGGGGTCAATGCGTTTCGAACCGTGATGAATGTAGGTTCTCCTCAGGACAGGGAATGGGTAGGAATTTCGCGCTTTGTTTCCAGGCACGAGAAGGAAAGGACTTCCCCTCTTAGGCGCTCCATCGGTACGCGGCAGCTTGATTCCCGCCCCGCTCCCCGGATTCCTCCACGGACCGGCCGTTCCCCTAAGAGAGCAACCTAGGTGCAGCTCATTTAACAAGAAAACCACCATGTGATTCGCCCTCCTACCTACCGCGCCCACCTGCTCCTCTGTCTGTGCTCTCTCTCTCTCTTCTTTCCTCTACTTCGTGTACTCTCTTCTGCCTCTCCTTCCTTCTAGTTCTGTATATTCTTCTCATACTCACGTCTTTATCTGCCTCTTTTACGTGTTTTTTCTGAAAACCAAGTAAGTCATTGAAAAACATGCGGCTACGAGATGCAAATTTAAAGACAAATAAAGTTGTTGTTTCTTTTCAACGAATATATAATAAAAAACCTACAGCAGAGGATCGTGGGGGAAAAGAGGCCTGAGAAAAATCATATTTATTGTATGTTATTGTTTGAAATAAATACACGTGTTTTGCAAAATTCAATCAAGACGATTGAGGAGCATTCTAAAAATTGAAAAATAAAGCTGGTGTAAGAGACTGCCAAGCGGGTAGAGGGATGCAGTAATGGTAGAGTGCACAAGGCATCGACTCCCTGGACCCCGAGCGGCTGGCACTCGGTCTCCAGTGGCGCTGCTGCTCCCAGTCCCGTGTGCCACATTGGAATTCAGTGCATACCGGCATGCCAACCTCTTCATTTTAATATCGCCCCTAGAGCCCCTGTATTCGCTGTAGTAAACACGCCGACGCTCAGGAGCGGCACTGACACTAGCCGCGGAGCAGTGTGCACGAAAACCGGGCAACTGGGGTGGGTACAGTGCAATCTGTAAAACGGAAAGCACCCTGCGGGCAGCCCCAGTGACAGCTAACCATGGCATCAGCTGTGCCCTTCTCCCTGCCAAGGATGCACACGGCTCCCCTGGGAAGGGCTACAGACTCCAGCGTCCCCCTCTTCGGTACTCCGACTCAGAGTTGTCCTTCTGTGCACTTTTTAAAACAAGCATTGGCATAGCCAATAGGTCTCGCCTTTGGCACCTTATAAGTATTTAGTCATGCAGCACAATATCCATGGTGCAACATCAACTGTTGCATGGCTAAACACTTATACGGTCCCAAAGGCGAGACCTAGTGGCTATGCCAATGCTTGTCGCACTTGATGGTGCTCTTGTGTTCTCCTATCCTGGTTTTTATTGCCCTGCTGGTCATGCCAACGTATTCCAGATGGCATGGACACGTGATGAGGTACACTACATTGTAGCTGTTACATGTCGTGAAGGTTCTTTGCTCCCAAGTGGTCCCATTCTGAAACGTTAGGTTTTTGCTTTTCCTTGTTAGGCAGCAGACTTTGCATTTCCCACATGGGTGATGGCCTTGGGCGAAGTGGGGATTCTTCGTGCAGTCATCCCTTGTCATTTTTGGCCTAGTATGGACCAACATGTCACGTATGCTTCTCCCCTCGCTGTGTGAAAACATTGGTTTGGGTATCTGCAGTCCGCCGCTGTTAAGGATTCTCAAATGTTTATTTATGATTTCAGAGACCTGGTTCGATCTTGTGTTATATGTGGTAACACATATTGGTCTCTTTTCTTCCTCCTTGAGAGGTTTTTCTTCCAGTAGGCTTTCTCTGCAGTTGTTACGCGCCCTTTTGTATGCTTGGTTAATTATCTTCTCTGGGTACTGGCGGGTTTCCAATTTCAGACGCAAATCTTTGGATTGTGATTTGAAACTCTCAACCTCAGTGCAGTTACACCTTAGGCAAAGAAATTGTCCGTAGGGCAAATTGTCTCGTAAATGTTTAGGGTGGAAGCTTTCGTACATGAGTAGGCAGTTCTTAGATGTACTCTTAAAATGGGTGGTAGTCATCAGTCTCCCATTTTTGGGGAAGATGTTAAGATCGAGGAATACAAGATTGCTTTTGGAGCTGGTGCTGGTAAATTTCAGGAAGTCATCTTGTAGGTTGATCCATGTGAGGAATTGCTGTGATGTTTTTTCATCATCATCCCAGATGATGAGGATGTCGTCAATGTACCTCTTCCAGGTCCTTATGTTCTTCCTAAAGGGGTTCCTGGGATGGAGTACTTTGGTCATCTCCAGATGGTGCACGTAGAGACCAGCTATACTGGGAGCAAAGGTGCTCCCCATCCTGGTCCCGTGCTTTTGTAGGTATAGGGTTCCATTATATTCGAAGAAGTTTTCCTTCAGTGCCAAGGAGCAGCATTCCATGATCACATTCCTTGGTGTTTGGAATTCCCAATCGTCCTCAAATAGGACGTCCTCGATGATATTGAGGGTTTCATTGTGAGGAAGGCTTGTATATAGGCTTTCTACATCGCAACTGATCATGAGGTGGGTTTTTGGATCGAAGGGTAAGTCCTCTAGTAGATTTAATACCTCTTTGGTGTCTCTAAGATAAGTGGAGGTTTTTTGAACCATTGGCCTTAAAAAAGCGTCGGCGAATTTAGACACTGGTTCCAACACTGACCCAATGCCTGAAACAATCGGACGTCCTGGTGGATTGTCCAGACGTTTGTGTATCTTGGGTAGTGTGTATAGGTATGGTGTCTTGGGATTAGGTTGGCATAGAAAGTCTCCCTCTTTTTTCATGATCCAGTTGTGTGCTAGTGCTTCCTCTACCATAGTGTTGATCTTGACTTTAATCCTATCGGTCGGATCGGTATGGAGTATCTCATAGTTGCATTGGTCTTGTAGGAGTCTCATGCATTCATTATTGTATTGTTGTCTGGATTGTATCACTGTTGCCCCGCCCTTGTCAGCAGGTTTTATTACCAAATACTGTTCCAGTAGTGCTCTTCGTTCATCACCGGATACATTCTGAAATACCCTTCTGTTTAGGGGGTCTAAATCATTGAGGTCCTTCATGACTGCTTTCCTGAAGGTCAGAAGTTTGATGGGTAAGGTGTTGTCCATCGGAGTGAAGTTGGATCTCAGTTTCAGTCCTGTGTCACCCTGTTGGATTTCTCTTTCTTTATCTTTGAAGAAGATTTGAAGTTTCAGTCGTCTCATGAATTCCTGCACTTCTTTACACAGAAGGAATTTGTCCATGTTCACTGTAGGAACGTATCCCAACCCTTTTTTCAGGACTCTCTTTTGTGTCTCTGAAAGGTCAAAATCTGTGAGGTTGACTATTAGACTCATTTCCAGTTTTTTGACGCCCCCGTCATGCTTCTTGTTGCCATCCTTAGTGGTTCCTCTTCTCTTGGGGTCCAATGGACGCTGGTTCCTCTCCGATTTCGTCCTTTGTTCCTCCCCTGGCGGGTGCCTAAAAAAGGAGTTTGGTCGAAGTAGCTGTAGTCCTGTTGCTGATATGCCCATGGTGGGTATGCTCCTTGCGGATGCTGGAAGGGTGGTGGGCCGCATTGTTGGGGGGGGTACATCATTTGAGGTGGATAGTGGTTCCATCCTCTTGCTCCACTGTAGTTTTGACGTCTGTGGTTCTGTCGAGTTCCCTGATATCTAGAGCTTCTCCCTCTACTCGAGTCCGAGCTGGTGGAGCCGGTAACTGATGATTCATCATCGGTAGCGTTCTCTCATATTGATCTGTAGTCATCTTTTATGTAGGGATACACTCTCTCTTGGTTCCACCTGCTGGTGTCTTTTTTAAGTTTATTATATTTGCTTTGTTTGAGTGATGCTTCAAATTCATTAAGCGTTTTGTTCAATTCTTCCAAGTGTTTTTTTAGATTGGCAGGGGACTCATAGCTCTTCAATCGTACTTCGATGGCTTGAATCTCTGTTTTTAGTTCTGAGGCTAGTCTGCTGGCGGCTTTTATTATGAGCACGATCCAATCTCGTGTACACCGCCAGGATATCTGGGACCAGTCAATCTTAAAGCTTTTGTCATGATACCTCTTGAGTCCAAACATTAAATTGTGTCCCATGACTAACTTCCACGTTAACACAATTCGCCTCCTGGCCAAGGCCAAGTCTATAAATCTGTTCCCAACCTTACGCTTAGGTGGTCTGAGAAACAGACCAAGCAGGCAAACTGTTGCTGAGTGGTCAAGCGCTTGCCCTAGCGTATCAGTAATTTTAGCCAGTACCGCTAGCCAGAAGCTTTGCAGTAGCACACAGCTCCTTGCCATGTGGAGGAAATCCACATCCAGTTGACCACACCTTGGGCAGCCTCTCAGCTCCCCTCCAAAGGTGGCCATCAGCCGATGAGGTGTCATGCAAGTCATGTGTATGTAGTTGAATTGTAAGTATTTTAGTCAGGTGTTTCAGGGGGTTTTCTTGGGGGATTCCAATACTCTACCCCACTCTGCATCTGTGAGTTCCCTGTCCAGGAATCTCTCCCACCTGCCCCTTAGTTTCAGTAACTGGGTCAGAGACGCCTCAGGATGGACGCATGAACCCATTTTATTTTGTGCCCTCCTGTACCCAATGTGAGTAGTGAATGGCGGACCATATGTGTGGCCGGCTCGTCCCTTCTCACTCCCCACAGTCACCAAAATGTCCACGCAAACCCTTCGCACATAATAAACTACCCCGTGGGAGCCTACACCCTTCGACCAGCTCGGCAAAGGGAAGTAAGCATTTATCCTGGTAGCAGTCCCCGGTTGTTTTGATCCCAGACTCTGTCCAAGGCGCAAGTTGCTCTACCCCCAAAAACTGCTGCGGTTCTCCATAAGGCAACCCCACCAGGGGCAGTGATGGTGAGTATCTCAGAACTTCTGGGCGCCTTGCCATACACCGTTTACAGCACTGTAAGGCAGTGGATTGTAACGTTGAGGTGTACAGTACCCCAACCCCCTTCCCTCATGGGACGACATAGAGTCTGAAGCAATACTCTTTGTCTTCCATCTCCCCAGACGAGGTTCTAGACCAGTGCTTCCAATTGACGAAACCACCCTGCAGGCATCAGCACCAGCAAGTTAGCAAAAACACGGGCCAGCATGACCATTTTGGTCAGGGAGACTCTGGCCATCAGTGGAAGCTGCAAAGAGATCCAAATGACGATGCTAGAGCAGAGTGAGCGGAGTACCCCACCCAAGTTGCCCTACCTCATGTCCTCCAGCGAGTGAAATATCTGGATACCTAAATATTTACAGGTATTATGAGTCCAGTTATGTACCTCAGGCAGCTCCCACAGCCTAGGAGAAGACCTGGCTGCCGGAAATATGTATGTCTTCTGCCGATTAACCCGGAGGCCCGAGAAAGACCCAAAGTTGTTCAATAGCCCAAAATCAGTTTCCACCCCCTCACTGCATCACCCAGGTAGATCAAAAGATTGTCTGCATACAGGGAAATCACATATGTTCTGCCACTCAGTGTCAGTCCAGGCTCTTCCCACCCCAGCGAAAGAGCGCAGCCAGCGGTTCCACCGCCAGCACGAGCAGGAGTGGGGATAGGGGGCATCCCTGGCGGGTGAAGTGTGATATCCTGCACTGCAGGGATATAGCCCTGCCAGTCTTAACTTGTGCCGTGGGGAGAGTATATCACAGCTTAACCCACTTCAACCAACCTGCCCCCAGCCCCATTTTCTGCATGACCTCGAGCAAGTAGTTCCAACTCTCCGTATCTAACACCTTTTCCAGCTCAACTGAGAGAAAGTTAGCCTTCGCGAGAGTCTGCGCGTCTGAGTGGTAAAGCACTGAATATAATCTGCGTAGGTTGTATGAAGTACTGCTGGAGGGGATGAACCCATTCTGGTCGGGATGGACCAAGTGGGCCATATGTGGGAGCAGTCTGAGTGCCAGGACCTTACTCAATAGTTTAAAGATGGTGTTAAGCATAGATAGAGGCCTAAAATCTTTTGCCCCAGTGTCAGTGCCCATCATCTTAGGGAGTGAGATTACCAGTGCTGACCGCGTAGATGCCGGCAAGTGCCCTAGTCGCAAAGACTCGTTATACATAGTCACCAAATGAGGGACCAGCCCAGTTCCATATTTAGCATAAAACTTGGCCGGGAGGCCATCAGGGCCCGGTGTTTTATCACCCGCCATCAAGGCAATAACACCCCTGACTTCCTGTAAAGTAACGGGGCCACCTAACTCCCCTGCAACCTTGTGTCAACTGTGCAAAGGTCCAGTGGTGCCAGGGAAGCACAGATCTCCATGCCAGTAAGCGTCCAGTCTTCCCTTCTTCATTCTGCACTATGTCCATATAGCCCTATAGTCATGGGACCGAAGTCGCTCCAAGGCCTCAACATATTGTTTCCATGCAGCCGATAACCGCTCATGTGCCTGTGCCTCCGGACCCTGCATATTATCCAGTATACGCAATTCTCCCTCCAGGTCCAAGAGCTCCCGGTGCAGTTCCCTCTGTATTCCAGTTGTTTGGCCAATACAGTGCCCCCTCACGACCACTTTGAATGTCTCCCCTTCCACCAATGGCAAGGACACGGTGTCTGTATTCTCTGTAAAGTATACATCTATTACGGACCGCAGAGATTCTGCATATGGTGCGTCCTCCAATGTCAAGGGGTTAAGTCTCCAGGTAGGGATTGGCGATCTCTGCCCCTAGGGTTGGAACGACATTAACAAAGGGCTATGGTCCAAAAATGTCCCACCCAGATATTCAGTGTGTTTAATAGTACTACTGATGGTTGGGGAGCACAGCAATGCATCCAGTCTTGTATGGAGATGCTGTATGTGGGAGTAAAATGAATATTCCCTGTCTCTATTATGTTGAAGCCGCCATATGTCTTGTAGATCCCAGAGTGCCATCCACTCCTGCAGCCCAACTGCGGTCCTATATGCCTGGGATCCCAGGATGGGAGGGTGAGAGGGATCCAGCTGCACATCAGCTACACAATTAAAGTCCCCTCCTAACACCATCTGTCCCACTTTTATGTCAGCTATGCGGGCGGAGCGAGATGACAAGTAAATCGTTTGATCTTGATTGGGGGCATAACAGCAGCCCAGTGTAATCTCTTGGCCTAGTAAATGCCGCACAATAAGCAGTTACCTTCCTTCTGTATCAATTTGTGTTCATGTTGCTTCACTAGGGACACATTGGGCGGAGCCATATCAGTACCCTCCGGGCATATGCTGAGAATGTGGGGGAAACAATATGCCCTCTCCATCTCCTACATAGGTTTCCCACCTCACTCTGGGTGAGATGTGTCTCCTGCAGGAGCGCTATCTGTACACCCCGCCGTTTCAGGTTATGGCACTTGGACATGGACCTCATCCCCCTGATGTTCCATGTGAGTAGCTTAAGGTCCTGATGTACAACCGCCATCCTCTATGGCTCCAAGTTTCCATCCCTCCAGCACCTCCCACCCCCTCCAGATCATTAAAAATCAGAAATGAGACATGCATGAGGAACAAAACAAAGCAAACACATAGTGTCCCAACGTTCAACAACTCCCCGGCCCCAGGGCATTCTGGCAATGGCCATCTGCCCAAACACTAAATGCATCTTGATGCAAAACAATGAAGGCCCAAACCAGTCCCAGTAAGAGCCTTCGGTGGGTCGTGGACACACAGAGCAGTGCCCTGTGATGTGTACAGCAATTTTATAAAGAACATTGTGACGTGCAGCGGCACCCCAAGCACCGGCCTGGGCACTTGACCAGTTAGGACAGGTCGTCCATTATTATATCAGTTTGTCTGCAGTTTTCGGGGTCACCACCGGGAGCTCTGAACTGTTACTGTCAGAGTTGTCCGATACCGAGCCCTCAGTCCCTTTCATAGATCGCAATCATGCCTCTGATGGGGAACCACTTTTCCGAGTGATCTCAGCCACCGACTGCAGCTTTGCAGCTCTCTCTCGCTCCATCTGTGAGGAATTTGGTTTCTTCACCCCCAAGCGGTCAGAGTTTGCTGGAAACGCTTCCTGGGTCCACGGCCTTTTGCCACCTGTTAGAACTAGGGGTCTCTTGTTGGCTGAGGTAGGTACCTTAGTCCAAATAGGGACCCTTGCTTCTATTCAGGGTAAGGAGGGACACACTATTAGATAACTCCTGCTCACCCCCTGGTAACTTGGCACAAGCACCCAGGCTTATCTTCAAGGCAATGTGTAAAGAATTTGCAACCACATTTCCAGTAACACAGTGATAACACCACAATTGGATACCACACTGGTTTCATAATAAATAGCGGCATCTTTATAAAAAGAAATACGATGCGACCAAACGATGGAAATCCAACATATGCGTATTCGTAATATTTCGCTTTGTTGGTTATTAGGCCAGAAATCACTTGTAGGTTCTTGCGGTATTACTGAGCAATTCACGATCTCTAATGCAGTCCTAATGCAGTACTATGCAGTTCGTAATGCAGTTCGTAATGCAGTTCGTAAAGTAGTACTAAGAAAGTCCTTAATGCAAGAAACAGGCAGTTCGTAATGCAAGAATAATGCAGTAAGTAATGCACAAATCAGGCAGTTCGTAATGCAGGAATAATGCGGTAAGTAATGCTAAAATCAGGCAGTTTGTAAGCAAGAATAATGTGGTAAGTAATGCACAAATCAGGCAGTTCGTAATGCAAGAATAATGTGGTAAGTAATACACAAATCAGGCAGTTCGTACTGCAAAAATAATGCGGTAAGTAATGCACAAATCAGGCAGTTCGTAATGCAAGAATAATGCGGTAAGTAATCTGCGCTGTCAAATCGGGCACCACTAGGCCCCAACAACAGAGACAATGGTCAGATGCTTAAATGGGCGGCCCGGTACTGCTGGGCAGGTACGGGCCGCTCGGGGACTCAGCGCGTCTAACACGGAGCAGCGGGAGAGACCTTGGAGCAATCCTGTACTCCTCCTGCACGCCTCCACAGGGCACACACGCTTGCTCTGCCTCCCTCTCTCCCTCCACTCGTCGGACGTCCTGCTGGGTGATCCTGATCACTTTGCAGGTTTGTTACTAGGCGATGCTGTAGACGGATGGGTTACGGCACTGCCTTCTCCTTTGTTGGTGATCTTGGGCAGATTCCTTTCGACGAACAACGATCACTTTCACCTTGTAGCTTCCTTAGCTTAGCTTCAAGAAATCCTTTAGCACGTTGCGGCTTGGGCCGGTGGCGGTGATCTTTCCTCACAGCCTCAGTTACGATAATGGCTCAGGCCACAAACAGCTATGCAGCAGCGTGGGCGATGTTTCACGCTGCGTTGGGCAATGAGGTAATGGGGCACCTCGTGAACAGCACCATGGACCACACGCAGCCTCAGGCGTGCAAAGAGCACACACACACAGCATCGCTGAGACACACATAGAAACTTTTATGTTCCTGTCCACAACAAGGGACCAGCTCTCCTTGGCGACAAATTACTTCAGGATACAGTACACAGCAACGTCCTCTCAAGCAGGGGGACACAGCACACAGAAAAGACACTTATCCTCTTCTCAGTAAAATCAGCAAATTGCAGGCCAGCTCCAGAACACACAGCAAGGGCAGTCCTTCTCTCCAGTCTCTTCAGCTGTTCTTCTTTGGCAGAGGTTCCTCTTGAACACAAATTAGTTTCAATCTGGATTCTAGTCTTGAGTTCAGGGGTTTCAACTCTTACACTTATACCCCGAAATGCCTTTGAAGTTGTTGTGTTCAGGGGGCTCTGACCCCATCGAAACCAGACCTGGGTGTCTTCCTGTGAGTGCACACCCTCTTCCTTTGATAGTCATGGTCTGGGGCCCAGACGCTCAGCAGGAGGTGGAGCCATGTGGCAGCAACACAGTTCATAATTGGTTCCATGACATTGGATGATATTGCCTATGGCGTACATCGAAGTGCCTTGGGTAAGATCCTGTAGGCAAAAACAATTCCCAACAGGTATTATGTAGAGACAATTTCAAATATGTATGCCAAAAGCATTACGGAAGAAACAGAAACAAGGAGTCAATTGATTTAGAAAAAGGTAGTATTATTCACCAAGGAAACAGAAAGGGAAAATTCTTTCATATGCAATTACAGTTTAAACAGCACTGTAAAGACCAGATCTTGTGACAACCCAGTGACACTTGGTGCAAAGTGCTATGTACAATTGGTGAGGTGAATGTGCAAGTGCTTTAAAAACAGCATTGGCGACGCATTAAACAAAATATGTACATCAGTTAAAAGCTCCAAAGACAAGTTACAATCACTTGGAAAAACAATTATTTCTACAGGAGCATTTAAGCGTGATATGCGTCATATGATTCAGGCTGTATAGTCGACGGCGTTTCGATCCCCTTTAGTCGGGATCGTCATCAGGACAGAGTTGTCGATAGATACAGTGAGTGCAGCCAAGCAGGGATGCGTGGCTAGCGGGACTCCGAGACAACAATGAATGGTCGGGTGCTGATCGCGGCTTGAGGTGGGATGGCACGCGGGGTTTACAGCGTCTGAGTTAATCAGGGCGTCAGAAGGCAATCAGGGGCTCATCTGGCGTGGCGACTACCGGCAGTAAATGCGGGAGCTGGATAAGATCCTGTCATCCTTATTAAGCTACAGCCCACCCTTATTGCAACAATACTAATTGCCTACCACTCTTCCAGTCCCCAGAATCTCTGTCCTGAAGAGAACCCGTGAATGATAGAGGGTCGAAACATCGTCGAAAATGTATAAAGAATAGTCCAATGAACACTAGAATACTCTCTAGAACATATGATTTATTCTGAAACCTTAATGGACATCCTCTTAACTCCAATAGCCAGTCCCTTGTTTTTAAAACTGTCACTTTAGCCTTATTCACTTGTTGGTTATGGTCACTCCACTGTCGTCACAATTATTTTCCTAATAAATATGTAAATAGTGTTCAATACACAGTAAAAGTTTATTATGTATAGTTCTTTATTTTTCATAAACTGTGATTTCAAATAAAAAATCACTCGCTTCGGTTGAAGTGAGTGTTAAATAAGAAATTCTGTTGGGCTGTTCCTCTCCAGTCATATGTTGTTCTCTGAAGTCATGAACTAAACAGAGAATTAAAGAAGCATATAAATGTTGAACATATTGACTGTATCAATTGCTTTCTTTGCTTAAATCACTGCAAGATATTAGGAACTTGCTGAAAATAACAATTTTTAATTTAAATGAGTTCCTTGTGAACAATTGTGCTTAAGCTGACTAACTTTCCTCAGTTCACTGGGACATATGGGTTGCTCTTGTTTTGTTGAATCTATTCAATCCCAGGCCATTTTTGGATCATCAGTGAAGTGAGTCTTGCCATCTAAGACAATGTGGAGCTGGGCAGGGAACATAAGAGAGTACTGGAGGCCTTCTTGACCTTCCAGAAACAAGGCGCGTTTCTGTTGGACCTCAAGGGTGTATTCAGGGAACATCGAGACCTTGGCATTATTTACCATACAGGGGCCATCTGTGCGAGCTTTCTGTAGCAGGATGTCTCTATCCCTATAATGCAGTAGCCTGGCCACCACTGGTTGCGGAGGGCAGGCCGACACCGGGGGCGGGCTGGCACCCAGCGCTCTCTTCTTTCCAGTATGTAGAACTTTGTCAGGGTCCCCGGGGCCACCAACTCCCTAACCCATGGTTCCAGATATGCCACCATATTATCATTCTCGATCCCTTAGGGTAGGCCACGGATCCGTATGTTGTTTCATCGGCTACGTCCTTCTCCACCCTCTGCTTGACGTTCTAGGGTCCGAACACCCTCAGTGAGTCCCACTACCTGCAGGGTGAGTGCTTTTTGTGCAGGAGATAACTCCTCTAGTCCCAACTCCACCACTTTCATCCTTTCACTGAGCTTTTGATGCTCTGCGCGGAGGAGTCTGAGACCCACCGACACTGTGCTGATGTCTTGGTGGAACATAGCCTTTGTGTCCAAAATAGCCTCCAGTATTTTAGACAATTTCTGTTGGATGGGGTCTGGTTTAGACTGCTCCTGCCAGTCTTCCTCATGCTGAGACGTTCCAAGTGTGTTTCGCCTGTGGTTTACCCATCACTACAACTACAGTGGAGTGCAGCTCGCCTGTGGTCACCTGACAACACTTCTCGTGGGCACCCCCACCAGGCTCAGGTGCCCCCCCCTCCCCAGCACACCAGACCCACACAGACTTTCACCAGGGCGCCCACTCACCAGTGACCAACTGGGGCCCGACCCCCCCTTTTGTGTGACCAGCACTGGTAACTCCAGTTCCTGCGTATGCCAGTCGTGGGAGTGGGGTCCAGCCAGCTTATTATTATCAAGGGAGAATATTCCAGCCCCAGGTTTAGAAAGCGAGGTCAGACTCAGGCTGATCACTGCACCCTTATATGGCATCACTCCAGTGTCCTGTCTCATGCCTGTGGACATCGCGCCTCAGGGCACCACGTCTCGGGCCCAGTTCCTGAGTGCTACCCCACCGCTTTTCCACTGGATTTCAAATCAGGTCTCAGGAGCTAGGGGCACACTCCCTTCAGCTCCCAACAGCGTCAGGAAGATTCACCAGTTAGGGGGCAGTCTTGTCCACCCCTCCAAGGTCTCCAACTCCAGCAGCCGCAGGACCCACACTGATTATAGAGCAGGGACCTTCCTGCTCCCGCCGCACCTGTGGCAACAAAGCGCTGTCTCATGCATCCTCCAATGCAATGTCTCAGATCAGAAGGGTGTCATGTTCGATGGACCCCCTCCACGCCAGGCCGCCTATGCAGTTACTACGTTGCCTCAGCCCCCTCGGGACCGCCAGGGACGACGGCCCGGCCAATACCTCTCACTACCAGAGGGGGCACCAAAACTGCAGCGGCCCCTGTACGACGCACCTTCCGCCCGGGCCCAGTCTGAGTATCCCTCCTCTCCGCGGTCACGCCTCTATGTATTTTGGGGTCTGTGCTACATACATCCCGGGTCCGGCTAATCCCTGGAACCTTCCAGTGGTCACTGTCAGGTTCTGATAACCTGGGGGGCGCGCATGCTGTAGGCGCGCTATGCAGAGACTCACACGGACACCTGGTTTGGCCGTTCGCGTGGTCCCGACTAACTCGGGACACGCCCACCTTTATTTTATAACCTACGCGGCGTCGTACGCCGCCGCGTATGCGCACGTCTACGTGCGCTTGTCAACTAGACCGCAAACGTGCGGTCCCAACATTACATTCCTTTCCACCTTTAGTATAAAACAAAACATCCGCAGCAGCAAGATGATAACGGTAAGGAGATCAAACAAATAACAAAAATCACGGCCATCCGGCCTGTTACCAGTCTCTAGTCTCTCCGTGTCCTATCAGCCCACTGCGTAGTCGGCCATCTGGGAGGAGGGCGCTGGATTTCTTCTCAGTCCATATCCTGCCGCTTCACCACGGAACAGCACTCTCCGGTGTGGTTCATTGCTGGGAGTTCCGGTGGCCCGGGGGCTCTGGGGGTTCCTGGGAGTAGCGGCATTGGGTGTCTCCGAGACACGTGGTTCTTCTGCAGGGGCGTTGTTCCAATTCTGGCCTGCGCTTTCAGGAGGGCTTTGGATGATTTCTGGTCGAACAGGTGACTCCCCATTCCTCT
Source organism: Lissotriton helveticus (assembly GCF_964261635.1). Taxonomy (NCBI): domain Eukaryota; kingdom Metazoa; phylum Chordata; class Amphibia; order Caudata; family Salamandridae; genus Lissotriton; species Lissotriton helveticus. The sequence continues at coordinate 144,694,658 of NC_136071.1, forward strand.
CGGAGTCAGGTAGGTCATTCCTTGGGCTGACGGCTTTTTTGAAGAAGGAGATGTTCCTGGTGACCGTTTCTTCTCCTCGTTGGGCAGTGATCATGGTTCCATTGCGGCCAGTGACGGTCCACGGTTGTGGTTCAAACGGGAGCCTGAATTTGCTCCCTGGATACCTGTCTCGGACATAGACCCAGTCATTCTCAGCAATGGACGATTCTTTGGACTTTCGCCGGAAACTGGCATAGTCATTCGATTTCTTCCTATTTGACACCGTCCTCCACGATTCTGCACTGGTGGGGTTCCAGGTGTGGTGATTAGGGAGGGTGTCTCGGATTATGCGTCCCATCGTGGACGGACCGGGGGCTGCCTCAGTGGTGCGGTGTGGAGTAAGCCTGTATTCTCGGAGGAACGAGTAGATTCCTTTCTCCACCGATGTTCCTTCAGCATGGGCAATTCGGATGGTTTTGTTTAGCGTGCGCATAAACCTTTCCACTTCCCCGTTTGCTTGCGGCCACCGGGGTGTTATCTTCCTGTGTTGTATCCCCCATTCTGCTAGATACTCGGCAAACTCCTGGCTTTGAAAGGGGGGCCCGTTGTCAGTTTTTACCTTCTCGAAGATGCCATGGGTTGCGATAGTCTTTTCAAATTTGGCAATCACTTCCTTTGCGGTGAGGGATGGTACTATTTCCACTTCCGGATATTTAGTGTAGTCATCCATGATGACCAGCATGTGTCTCCCATCTGGCAGATGACCAAAATCAGCGCTTACATGTTCCCACGGCTTCTCCGGGCCAACTTCTGTGATAATCGGGGGCGGGCTCTCTGGGGGTCCCGCTGCTTGGCACCACTGGCACTCCTTGACGGCTAGTTCCACTTGTGAGTCCATGTCAGGAAACCACAGTTTTGCACGAAGTCTGCTCTTTGTCTTCACCACTCCCTGGTGTCCTCGATGAGCGAGCGCGATGGCTTGATGGGTGAGGGTAGAAGGCATCACGATTCTGGGCCCCCTTAACACGCACCCTTGGCTGTCCACTGACAGTTCCTCCTTGACTCTCAAGAACGCTTCCAGGGCTGTTTCTCGCTTGCTGTGTTCTCTTGCCTAGCGATGTTTGGAGTGTCTTCCACTCATTCGTGCGTATGGCGTTCGAAACAAGCTGGAAAATCTCGTCATTCTTGGTGGCCTCGATGATCATGTCCAAACTCATGGGGAGTGGTCTGGACCTTTCAACCACTGCATTCACATATGACTCTGTGTCTTCGGCATCCTCTTTTTCTCCCGGGGTGGCTGCCCTTGGGTGTCGTGAGAGGAAGTCCGCTGGGTTGGTGGCTCCCGGTTTGAATTCTAGCAGGTAGTCATATTCTTGCAGCTGCAGTATCCATTTTTCAATCCTGGGAGGTGGTTTGGATACCGTTCCCCTGAACAGTGGAATTAGGGGTTTGTGGTCCGTCGAGACAGTGAACGGGTGCCCATATACATACATATGAAAATGTCTGCACGCCCAGTGAATCGCTATGGCTTCCCGCTCTATCTGAGAGTACCTCTGTTCAGTCTCTGTCAGGGACCTGCTTGCGTATGCGATCGGCGCCCAGTCGTCTTCTCCTTGACGTTGTGTGAGGACAGCACCCAGGCCGAAGGGACTGGCGTCCACGGCGATGTTGGTCTGTTTGGATGGGTCAAAGTAGGAGAGTGTTTTCTCCGCCGATAGGGCTGCTTTGGTGTTGCGGAATGCTTCATCTTGTTCATCGCCCCACTGCCAGGGGGTGGATGATTTCGTGAGCTCTCGGAGAGGTCGGGTGAGGTTAGAGAGGTCTGGGATGAAGCGACCACAGAAATTAACCATCCCTAGAAAGCTCCGCACCTCAGAGATGTTCGTTGGGGCGGGAGCTGTCTGTACATCTTTGACCTTCTCTGGATCGGGCGCAATGCCTTTGTCTGAGAATGTATATCCAAAGAAACTGATGGTGTTGCGGAGGAATTGGCATTTTTCGCGGTGCAGGGTGAGGCCAGAGTCCTTGAGTCTTTGCAGAACCCCTCTCAGCCGCTGGTGGTGTTCTTCCACGGATTGGGCATATATTAGCAAATCGTCACTGACGTTGAGTACGCCCGGGAGCCCGCTGAGCACCTCTCGGATAGTATTTTGGAAAACTTCAGCAGCACTTGATATGCCGAAGTTGAGGCGGCGATATCGGCGCAGGCCCACATGGGTGGAGAAAGTAGTGATGTACCTGGAGTCTGGGTGCAGGGGCAGCTGGTGGTAACCTGAGCGGAGATCCATTTTGGAAAACCATTTGGCGCCATTGAGTTCGCTCAGAATGTCGTCGATGGTAGGCGTCAGGTGACGCTCCCGTTTAACTGCTGCGTTGGGCAGGCGCATGTCCACGCATATGCGGACCTGCCCTGGCTGTTTAGGTTTCCTCGCTACCACGATCGGTGACACCCATGGCGTGGGCCCATCAACTTTCTCGATTATTCCTTGTCTCTCTAAACTTTCGAGTTCCTCTTCCACCTTCTTCCGGAGGTGGAAGGCAATCCTCCGGTGTCTGAGGGCCACTGGTTGGATGGACGGGTCTATGTGCAGCGACACCTCTTTTCCCTTGAGGCATCCAATGCCCCGAAACGTGTCTTCAAATTCTTCGAGAATGGCATCTAATTCATCCTCTAGGACTGCCATGGCATAGAAGATGAGCTGAAGTTCTTCGGCGGTCCTCCCACTGAGTAGCATGCCACTCCCTTCCTTCGTCACGTATATGGTGGAGGGGACTTTCTTGTCCTGATGATGGATTTCTGTCTGGAAGCACCCGATGAGTGGTATCGGAGTTTTCTGTCCGTAGGCAAACACTCGGATTTTCGCCTTTTTTAGTGTTGGCTTGTCACGTAGTTGGTTGTATACATCTGCTGCCATCAATTCTATGGAGGCCCCCGTGTCTATGGTGGCTCTCACCTCTTGCTGGTTCACTCTTATTCGACACTTTGGGAGACGCTTCTTCTTCCTGGCAGGATGGTCGATGGCAAAGACATAGTGTATGGGGTAATCATGGACGTCGTCATCCATGTCCTCGCTCTCTGGGCTGTCCCTGATGGCGTGTGCTGCTTCCGGCTTCTGTTTCGAGGATCTACATACTGAGGCGAAATGATTCATCCGCCCGCATGCGCCACATTTCTTGCCGTTTGCTGGGCAGTCTTTCGCTCGGTGAGGCGTGCCTCCGCAGTATCCGCAGTCTTTCCGCCGATCTTGTGGCTTCTTCCATCCGAGCGGCCGCTGTTTCTGTCGGACGACATTCACTTGTTCCGCTACGTTGACTTGTTCAACTTTCACCGGCCTGTGCAAGGCCGCCTCCATGTGCGATGCTCTCGCTCTTGACAGTTCCTTGGAGCGGCCTAGCTTCAGGATCTCGGCAAGGGGCTTCCCATCTTCTTGCAGGATTTTGACCCTTAGGTCAGACGAGTAGCAGTTCTGAATTATTTGACCGCGTATTTCTTCTTGCTCATCTCTGAATCCACAAGTGCTGGCGAGCTCCCTCAGTCTCCCATGGAAGGCATCAAGAGATTCATCCGCCTCCTGCCTGGCCTGACGAAAGATAAATCTCTCGTAGTCCTTGCTGGCCATGGGCTCGAAATAGGCGTTGAGCGCCTGCAGGAGGGTGACATAGGTGTGCGGCGTAGCCTCCGTCAAAGTCTTGTAAATACGGTGAATGTCCTTACCTCCTAGATGGAGGAGTAGTGCTCGGCGCCGTTCCCTCGCCGTCCCTGCTCCCTCAAAATAGAATTGTAGGCGCTCAGTCCAGTCTTTCCACCTGGGCGCTAGGGATGCAGGCGCACCGTCGACCACAAATGGCTCGATTGGAGGGATGGCCGTCATCGTGGCGCGGGTGAAGGCAGCCCTGCCGTGGGGCAATCAGGGACGTCGGCTGGAGCTGGTCTGGAATCCTCCGCTGGAGGTCTTGGGGGAAGAGCGTCCTCTTCAGAGACCACTGCCGCCACTGTGCAGGGCGTGGCACCACCGGCAGACTCGGCGCCGACTGGCACGTGTTGCGGCCTAGTAACTCCGCGCAACACCGCTGCGCCCTTCCCACCGCGCTTGGCAGGGCCAGAAGATGCCGGGCACACGTGCGGCAGAGTGCGTATGGCGCGACCGCACTGCGTCACCTCCGCGGCGACGTGGCCAGGGCCTCATCTAGGCTCGCCGGGAATGCATGCAGGGGCCGGGCCGGCTCCGTAGGCACCAGAAGACAGGTCGGAGCATGTGAGGGGCACAGCGTGGGATTAGTGAACCCTCGTCGCCATTGTCAGGTTCTGATAACCTGGGGGGCGAGCATGCTGTAGGTGCGCTATGCAGAGACTCACACGGACACCTGGTTTGGCCGTTCGCGTGGTCCCGACTAACTCGGGGACACGCCCACCTTTATTTTATAACCTACGCGGCGTCGTACGCCGCCGCGTATGCGCACGTCTACGTGCGCTTGTCAACTAGACCGCAAACGTGCGGTCCCAACATTACAGTCACCACCCACCACATATCACAGGGGCAGCAACTGAGTCCAGCCATCAAGTCCCCGGACATCGCCTCTGCTCCGGGCGCCAACAGTGCCTCGATTCTTCTGTGGGCCACACCCAGGAGCTCCCGCCCCGTCTGGCAATCTAGGCCGAGGTTCAAGGCCCAGTCAGCATGCAGGGACGCTCATGCACAGTCTTTAGCTGCCGCAGTCTCACTAGCTGCTACAGGCAAGGCGGCTCCAGCTGCCGAAGGCCAGCCCCACCTGCTGACTGTCTGGCCTGGTCTGTGCCCCATTAATTAACAGATTTGCGACAGGCCGGTGCGGAGCTCCCCGCTCAGGCGTCCACCATCTTTGGTTGCACGCCACCCCAAGTCAATTTTTCATTATATACATTTACTATTCTTTGCAGTAGGACTTTGTAATGCTTTCAAACGTTTTTGGGCCTGGTTCTAGCTATAAAAATATAAAAAGAAATAAAATAAGCACACGTTCCACAGCACTTTCTAATTTCACACGTGTATTCTGTGAGCTTGTTACTTGTTTCCTCATGAGGGTCTAGAGCTCGAACCCCTTATGTCATCGCACAGAGAAAATAAATAGCATATAATAAAGGAAGATGAAGGAGTTAACGCATTGGAGTTCATTTTCTCGCTGGCCCAACCTCAGCATCTTTGTTTCTGCCTCTGCAACTTGAAAGACGTCCTATTGAGCCTCCTCCTGCGTCCGTTTACCGCCTTGCAATGCTTGTTTCTTTCAAGCAGCCTCACTGACGCAGGGCATGAAGTAGGTGGCTCCGTTCCTTTTTCATTTTAATTCCTCTTGTTTTTGGCAGCAGCTGGATGGCCACTGATTGATCTGAGATGAATTCACATGAGGCTGGCCTATAAATAGCTGCTGTCAGACTCCATCAGGCCCGGCGCATTCCTTTCCCCTGTTAGCCCTTTAAAAGGGGGCAGAGATCTTCCGGAATGCAGAACAGACCAGGAGCTGTTATATGGAACGTGCAGAACGATCTGTCGCCTAATCCTGCGTCATTAATAAGCGCCGGAAGGAAGGCTCCTTCTACGCCCCTGCACCATGTCTATTTCAGTAGACTTGGGGAATGAAGGCAGAAGCTGTTCTGCAATTCCAACGAAGCCAGCAGGTCTGGGGTTGAGACAGTGGATGGAGGAGATGTCATGAGACGGCTGGTACTGCAAAGATTTTTGTGCATAGGGAAAAGGGGTTGTGTAGTTCAACTACTTTGCCTAGAGTTAAACACGTCTGCGGGTTGTCAGTTCAGATGCAGCCCAAGAACAAATGTGAAGGTTCACTTCTACTGGGTATTCATTTGGTTCTTATGCGGCAAGTAATCATGTTAAACATTAGCCATTTGTGCACTATCATTAGCAGAATTAATTAATGTATGTGTAATCTTGTGTAGCCAGCCTTGCCAAGTGTCACTCATCTGGGGTTAGACTAACACATGCTGACACCTGTCTCGTCATCATTGCACTAAAACTAAATGTCACGCCAATTCAAAGTTTCTCTAAGCTCAGCTGTGTAGTAGGCCTCGTCGGTGAACTCCACGAGTGAGGAAACTTCAACACTAGACCACCTCCCAGCGACATTTCTCAATGTGGGCGGTCGCGGATGGTCACCACTGCTCATGTTGAGAAACCTTCCATTCGCATTGAGGAAGCTGCCGCTCAAGTAGAACTTCTACTTGAGCATCAGAAAGAAGCTGTGCCCTCTTGCGCTGAGCATGATGCTGTCTGCCCAGATTTTACAGTGCAGGACAAACACCTGGCACCAAAAATCAGCACAAACACCGCAATGTGACACACTCCGCTGCTTGCGGAACTCCGCTTAGCACAGCAGTTTTTTTGTAACCTAGCGGAGTTCCACCTAGCAGAACTCTGCAAACTCCCTCCAGGCCTAGTGTATAGTCATTCAAGATGTGCCAGCCGAACAAGTTGCCAGAGTCCTCGCGCTGACTCTCAGCATGTAAATGCTATCTCTGTGACAGCTTTCCTGTGATGAGAAGCGGTGGTTGTCAGGGGTTACAAGCTCTTTGAAGGGGCTCCTATCCCCGCCTCGTACCTTGCGGTCTGCCACGAGGTTGGGCAAGGCAAAATCTATAGGTTGTGTCACAACTATAAGTGGCATTTTGTAGACCCAATAAACAGAAGAGATGGTGGGCTGGAGTTGACAGGCAGAAATGGGACAATGATGGACAGAAATGGGTCAGGCAGAAAAAGAAATAAAAGAACATCCTCTCCTGCTTAATCCATGGATGAAAGCTCCGTTTAGCAGAAGAACCTCCCTTCCGCGAGTAACTCAAGAAGTAGGGTGTAGCTTTATTTATAAATATTCACTGTGTGCCGGTCCTCCAGCTGCCTTCTGGTAACATCCAGTACAAAAAGAATACCACCATCTTGTGCCTAGAAGCTTTGTAACACCATGTGTGCTGCTACCAGGTAAACCATATTTTTGTTGTTTAGCCGGACAGTTTTGTTTCATTTGTTTAGATATTGCTGCGAGGAATTGTGGGTTGCAGTGCTCTGTTTAAATAACATTGGGACGAGTGGATTAGCACACTCTTCTTGCTGTGCACAGACTGTTCTCAGTGGCCTCTAGGCGCTAGTGCATTGGTATTAGTCGGCATAAAAATGTGAAGCATTGGTGGTTCTGTGGGTTATTGTTGATCTTATCAGTGTAACCTCCTCACACAGTGAACATTCTGGAATTGTGAACCAGTGAGCGTAAAATGCACAGGAATCTCAGTATGAGGCAAGTCGCCAAAAAGTCTATTGAACCCTCCTAACTTTCACAGTTGTGTAAAAACAAAGGCCAAAAATATACAAATATTTCATTTGATGCAGAAGCACGTGATTGGTCTGAGCGCCGTGGTTCGGGGCTCAGACCGGGAATGGTACCCTGGGATTCTTCTCCACCTAGGCTCTAATGCAGCCTGGGTGGAGAACATGCAAAGTGCACATGACATTTTGCCTGCCCGAGAGGGCTGGCCAAAATGTCATGTGCACTTAAAAAGTGCCTACCTGTCCCCCAGCCTCTAAACAGGCCAGCCCCACCCTGCCCCCAACCAACTGAATGTTAACTGATTTTTATACAGCGCTAATCACCGGCAGGTCTCTAAGCGCTTTGAGAGAGAGTTACCAGAGGTCATCATGGGTTATGGGTGCATGGCCGTATAGTAGGCCAGTTAGGCCATGTCTAGTGCCTCCTTAAACAGAAGTGTCTTAAGCTGTTTCCTGAATGGGAGGAGTGCTGATTTCTTGCGCAGGTAATCGGGCAGGTGATTCCAAAGTTGTGGGAGCTGGTTGGAGAATGCTCGGCCCCTGTTGGATGCAGTTTTGTAGCCAAGAGTGGCTAGGCGGCAGGTCTCGGAAGACCGCAATGTGCGGCCCGGAACATAGTTTTTCAGACGTTCTTTGACATAGGCCGGGGCTTTGTCGTGGATGACCTCATGGGTGATACAGAGGCTTTTAAATCTAGCTCTCTGTTTGATTGGAAGCCAATGTAGTTTGCGCAGCAGGGGGGAGGCGTGAGACCGTCTTGGCAGCCTAAAAATCAGTCTGGCTGCGTCATTCAGCACCACCTGTAATTTATTAGTCAACTTCTGAGGGAAACCTATGTAAAGGGCGTTGCCGTAATCCAATCTGGATACAAACGTGGCTGATACGATCATTTGCAGCGAGGCAGTAGAAAGGAGGGGGAAGCCAGTAGTTTAAATAAAATTATAATAATGTTAATTATTATTATCCTTTCCTTTTTCTGTTTTTAATTGCTCAGTCAGCGAGCTGTGGGGCGACGCTCCTCCACCTTAGCGGAGGAGCCGCCACTGCATTGAAAGTTGTTCGAAACAGGGGGCCCCAAAATAGGATTCAGATCTCAGTGCTCCCCTTTATCTCACTCATGCTGGTTCTTTCTTTTTCCATTTGAGATGGTTTTTCCCAGTGATTCATTTGTAAATTAAAGAGGTGTCAGGGCCCTCGTCATCAGGCCTCTACAGCTCCCACCATCTATTATCCCCTGCAGCACCACTACTAACCATCTCATTCGAATAGGTGTGACAATTCGGACTAATTCAGGACCCCAAAGTTATAAGAATGGCTTGAATGGCAGGTGTTAATCATTATTATTGTATATTCAATTATTAAACAGCTGTTGCTGTGCTGATCCCTAATTAGGCAGCCAGCCCCAGTCATAAGTGCTGGTGCTGACATTTAAGTGCTGTCCCGAGCACCGGAAACCACCGGCTCAAATTAAACATTGGTTTATCCATCTTTTTCTTCTGCTTTCATTCCCCTCTATTTGTTTTCCAAACTTGCTCTAGGGAAATGTTGGATTAGGGAAAAAAAAGTGCTGGTCCTCAAAATGAGTGCCAGTGCACCGCTCTGGCAACCACCAGCTCAAATTAAGCACTGATCATGAGGAGGTAGTTGTTGAAAGTGACCTAATTAAGGTGGAGAGGATTGACTTGATTTACCTGTGATAAAGTGCCACATGACGGCTCACGCTCACTAATGTTTCATGAGGGCGCTCCTACGAAGAAAAAGATACCCTGATTTTACTTACCATTGTAAATGCGTGCATGTGGGGTGCTTAATTGTTACACGAGTGCCTGCACAAACTTTTGTAAATGTAACACATGAACATATTGAACACAGAGAAATGTCAAAGATGAGCAACCTGAAAACGTGGCAGTAATGCATAATGTCAGGAAGTTCGCATTACACTTGCTACCTGAAATAAATAACACCATGATGCATAATTATGCTCCGTTTAGAGCAAGTACCTAGGCACAACATAAACAAACCGAAGGTGAGTGGTTGCTGTTTGCTGCACTTGTGATTTTTGCACTGTTTGTCAGGGTGAGATGCTGGTTTGGCTTTTCACCTAATTACACTTTGTTTTGCATAATCTTTCAGAAATTTCATAGAAGTACACACAAGAACATCAAACAAATTTCGCACACGCATAATGCTGATAGGGAAGTCCAGGTAAATTGCAATGTCAGTTTCCATGGTGCAGATGGCACTGATAGCCCTTCACAATGGAAAGGCAGCCAGACATCTAGTGCTCACACCCAATGCTTTTTAGGGCTTGCTCTCCAGCTAGAAAATCATAAATAAGCGGGCCTGGCGCGTTCAATCATGATGAGGCAGTAAAACGTCCACACCCATTGGTGGCACCAAAGGCTGAGGCTGTCATGTAGATGACATAAAATGAGGTGCCCCTTTTAGTAGAACGAGAGTTGGCCCCACGTAAACTGTTTGACTGGGGCCAGCAGCGGCCGGTGTTGTGTAGGAGTGGCGGGGTCGGGCGGGTGGTGGGGTGGACGGGGTCACAGGACAAAATGTTTACAAAATCTTTAAAACGTACGTGCAGCTGGCCGCGTCCCGGTCTTCTGCTCCTCTCGTCGCAGGCACAGGCTCCCAGACTCCCCTGTGGCCAATCCCAACGCTGCTCTCATATCATGAGAGCAGCATCGGGATTGGCCTGAGCACTATGAATTTGCGCTCCCAGGGAGACTGGGAGCCTGTGCATGCTCTCTTCAACCTAGCAACGAAGCTGGGGTTAGAGAGAGCTCCGGTGCGCCTGACGGTTTGGCTGGCCAGAGACGGCCAGCAAAACCAGCATGCGCACTTACACAGTGCTCACCACTCCCGCTCTGCCTGTCATCCCCCTGACCCGCCCCAAGACTCAGCAAGAAAGTTTTAAAAAACGATAATAAAAAGTGTTTATTATCGTTTTATTTTTTCTTTCTTGCCGTTTTGCGGCAAGTGGGGCGATGCTCCTCAACCATAGTGGAGGAGCCGCCGCTGACTGGGGTCCCAATAAATCTTCCAACCTTCTACTGATAGAGTGGGACTCATTTTCAGTGTGCTCAATCACTGTCGACAATACCAAAAGTAATAAAAGGCATAGTTTCAGATCTACTAAAAATATTTTCATAATGCATATATTTTATGCCGATGTACATATTTTTGCTTTGTGGCTGCACCTGGTGGAGTATGCAACTTCTTGTGTTCTGTGACCTACTCATAGTTGTTCAATCCCTTGCATGAGCCAAGCAGCACATGGAGCAAGAAAGAAAGATAGCGGCGTGTACCACTTACTTCTGCTCTCCCAGAAAGTAATGAGATGGCAGGCACCAAGAATGTTTTTTTTTTTTTTACCACAGAGTATGACAAGGCAATGGATGAGATGTAGTCGTAAGTTTCCCATTGAAAGCTGAACCAAAATTACTTATAGCAGTAACCTTTTTAGCTATACAAACAAGTAGTGTCTTTATACATCAGGTTAGGTTCAGGAAATATCAGGTGCAGCTATAGATTATATAAGGGATAAAGTACCCCCTGCAGTGCATTAAAAATATATTGCAAGTCACAGAGTTGTTTCATAACCATTTAGAGGAACAAGGCCGAAGGCTGAGTTCCTTTATAAGGTTATAGAACTCCAAGGTGACTTGCAATAGCCTTATCATGTAAGCCAGAGGGTACTTTATCCCATATAATACAAGGTCACACCATCACATTTCCTATAAGCCACCTTGAACCTTGCTGCATAGCTCTGACATATGAAAGAGTGAGCATGTTTGCAAACATGAATAAAAATTAAATCTTTCGTGCAAACTTAAACACATCAAAGACCTGTTAGATATTTGTTGCAAACAGATATTAGAATCAGGTTAATACAAGTCAGTTTTTTAAAAATAAAAAATGCCGCAGTAGCTCAGAATGTGCAGAAACATGCTAGCTTGTCCCTATCTAAGTAGTGCAAAAAACCATATTCTCTGTTTCTCATTGAAAGCTAATAAAATGGAGCTGAAGAAAGAAAAAGAATGTTCTGTTTTTGTTGCTTTAAACCGCTGCTACAATTATGCTCCATGACCTGACCTGTCTTTCACCTCAGCTGCTGACTATGGCAGCAGGCATTGTGCCCTCAGCCTTTTCTTTATAATCGCTGACTGAGTTACAGAATGACAGGTATTAACCCATTGCGTGTGTGCGTCGGCCAACCACCGCCGCGAGCACCACCTCAGTAGTACTGCGCATGTCCGTTGGCAGACGCGGCCCCGCCCACTCTTTAGAACTCTTGCACCGCGGCAAAATTTGCAACGCGGTTAAGGAGTTTAAATGGTATATGTACAGGGTTCTCCCCCAGAAGCACAAAACTTCCCTGCTCAGCTTCTAGAACCAAAATATGTAATCCAGACCCGCACTCCATGTGACACTGCAACATTCAGGGCAGCATCATAATCTTGGTGGAGCCAAGACATAGAGAACACAGGGAAAGCAAAATGCAATATGAAGCACATCCTTTGGAAAAACAATAACAAATTTACCCAAATCTGCACAGAGGTCAGACTGCCTGAACGAGGTCCCAGAACTGTGGAACTAGCATGAAGCATCACTTGCATGTTAAACAAGGAAACACAGAATCATGTCAATGTGACAAGAAATGTATCAAGTAATCCCCACCACAGACCTCAAAATGTCAACCAACATTACCAAAAGCAAACACAAGCCAACATATCAACTAACTGTAGAAATGTGTACCCTATTGAACACATGTTCAATGGGGCACAGGTTTGTGCCCCACCTTGTGTATTGCTTATAATATTCCCTTATTTGTTTCAAGTAAATATCAGACCTCTATACGGCTGGATATGTCAAACTAATATAGAAACGATTAAGTCTATATTTATTGTTGCCAATTCCCTCTCTTTGAAGGGACCACTGTTAGCTTGAATGCAGTGGCACAGTGAGCACAAGACTCATGTGTGGCATATCCTTACCATTTAGGGTGATAAAAGTTCAGCATTCCGTCCATCATCTGTTCTTTTAGCACTTTGTAAAAGTGTCATTTCTAAAATAGTTAATGTTAAATCCAACATTACCAGTAAAGAGGATCTATCATTACCATTCCAAAGATATGAAACTTGACACGGCTGCTCCTTTCTAATCAGAAATGATGGCTTAAAAGTGGATTAAGAAATTCCCAATGTCAACCTATGAGAGGATTAGCAAAAAACACATTTAGGTGTTTTTCCCTACCAGGACACGCCTAACTTAAAAATACATATCCTACCTTTCACTTGCACAGCACCCTGCCCTATGGGCTACCTAGGGACTACCTCACGGTTAACTTATGTGTAATAAAAAGGGGAGTTTAAGGCTTGGCAAATAGTTTTAAATGTCAATGTGGGCAGTGAAACTGCACACACAGGCTCTGCAGTGGAAGGCCTGAGATATGCTTAAAGGCTACTTGAGTGGGTGGCACAATCAGTGTTGCAGACCCACTAGTAGCATTTAATTTACAGGCGCTGGGCACAAGTAATGCACTTCACTAGGGACTTAAGTAAAATAAATATTCCAATTGGGTATGAGCCAATATTACTATGTTTAGAGGAGACAGCACATGCACTTTTGCACTGGTTAGTAGTTGGAAAGTGCTCAGAGTCCTAAAGACGACAAAAACTAGGTCAGAAAAAAACGAGGAAGAAGGTAAAAAGTTTGGGATGACCCTTCGGAGATGGCAATTTTCCAACAATGGTGATACTTGAAGAGGACTTTATCATGGCTCAGGAGCAGAGACGACCAGTCTTCTGGGGTGTATTCTCTTATCTAGTGCTGTCTGCCACGTGGTGCGGGAGTGTTTGAGAATATGGTCCGAGTGTACATTCTTCATAAGGACTCTGTAGAGTCCGAAGACTAGACCCTTGCATCTGCCCAACACCAGGAGGTATTTTAGAATGTGTGAAGTTCCACCGGGAGGGGTCCAGTGCTGGGCGGTGGAAATAGGACTAGTGCCTCCAGTAGCCCCTCAGCACTGGCAATGGTTTAAGCATGCCCCCATGAGGAGATGGTTGATGTGGAGCATGCCCTTCACACTCCATGTGGCCCAATGGAATGGTTTGCCACAACGCTGAGGGCTGTGTTATGCCACAGTGGTACTGTGTTGTGGAGACGTTCTGTGAGCCCTAAGAGTTTATAAGTCAACTTCCATGCAGTGAACATGGCAGTGAGATTGGGATTGTCCTGCCAAGGGGAATACAAAAGTGATATATAGCATCAGAACAATGGGTACAAAGTGTTGGTGAGATGTCCTTCTATGTGCACCCATCCCAGTGTCTCCACTGAGTGATGTAGGTGGGGTGCCAGTTGGGAGAGGTGAATGGGCAGGTTTGAAGAGGTCATGCGGGGCAAGCTGAGACCTGTGGCTTCCGTATCAGTCCATAGCACAGCAGCTTGTATGCGCTGGCGATGCCCACTCCATACATATATACGCCCTGATATCTGTCTCTATCCTTATTAGGAGTGTATGGGGGACTCTTAAGTGGAACATGTTGAAGACATGGTTGTACCTGTGTGCGACAGTCTTATTCACTGTTTGCACCTTGCCCCGGAGGGAGAAACTCAGGTGCTGCCATTTAGGAAAACCCAGTGTTCCCTAGAAGACTGCTGTTCACTCAAATGCCAAGATACCGGAATCCCTTTGAAACCCATCTCATGTCCCAGCCACGGAGGCTTTAGTGGTCCCCTTGGACACTGGGGGAAGGGGGCTCGAACTTCGCCCAATTAATTTTGTAATCTGATATGCCTGAGAAGCTTTCTATGGTGGACATTGCTACCATTAACGAGGAATAAGGATCGAAAGGAAGAGAAAAATATTGTCCACATACAATAGCACCTTTACCGTGGTGTCGCCAATGATTATGCAAGACACATCCGTTGAATGCTGAATGGTCAATGACGGGGGCTTCAGTGCCAGGCAGACCAGGAGGGTGGAGAGTGGTCAGCATTGTCATGTGTCCGTATGGATTGACACGTGTACGAAACAAAGTCCCACACTGAACCACCACCATAGGTTAGTTGTTTAGGAGTCCGACAATGGCGATGAAGTTGTTCCCTAGACCCATTTTGGCCATTACACAATGGAGGTAGCGCCACTCTCCCCGATCAAATGCTTTCTTGGTGTAGAGGGAGAGAGCCAATTTCTCTTGCCAGTCATCCCTGATGGGCCACAAGACATTGGTAAGGGTAAGTAAATGGCAAAGCAATGTGCAGCCCGGCACAAAACCCAACTGGGATCTGTGGATTGGCCGTGGGATAACCTTTCTCAGCCGCATCACCAGAATTTTGGCAAAGTTCCTGAGGTCTACATTGAACAACAAGATCAGACAGCAGATGCACAGTCCAATGGGTTCTTACTTTCCTTAGGGATAACATTAATGGTGGTCTTGTTGGGAATCATTCCCAAGGAGCCTTGTGGTACACTCTTAGTGTATGGTTTGGACAATAAGGGGAGTAGTGGGGTTTTGCCCTTTTTGTAGAACTTTCTGGAGAACCTGTCTTCTCCCAGAAACTTACAGATTGGTAACACCTCTATGACCTCTGCTACTGCTCTCTTTGTAGTGTCACCCTCCAAGTAAGGTTGCCCCTCAGACATAATGGAGGGTAGCTGAAGTAGCTCTAGAAAGTCGTCTTTCTGTGCTAGAAGGGCGAGAGGATCCGAGCGGTACCTTTTGAAAAAAAATTGCAAGCCGTTACACTATGTCCTGGGGGTAGGTCAGTAGAGCACCAGTATCATCTAGAATGGCTGGCATTGTCACCTGAGACTCATGCTGGTGCAACTAAGTGGCCAGCAATCATCCATCTTTTTTGCCCTGATGGTATTTGCATCATTTTAATTTAAACCAGAGCTTTTTCGGTCACAGTAGTGAACAAGGCGTTTAGATGTGATTTGGTCATCTCCAATGCCCTGCGATCGGCCACTGTAGAGGACGCCGTATGTTTAAGATGTAGAGCCTTCATCTCATCCTGCGCTGCCCAGAGGGCTGCCTGAGTCTTACGTTTAGCAACAGTGGTGTCTTGTATAAGAGTCCCTATAAGGGTCTCCTTCCAAGCAACCAGATGTGTTCTCTTAGATACAACTGACCCTTCGTTGTCCGTCAGAATGTGATTCAGGCGTGCCTCTTCACATTCAGGAAGAGTATAAACAAAGGCCTGCTTCCACCATTGGGCCGGAGGTGGGGTGAGCGTAACAAAGGCCATGTCCAGGCAGTCCATGCTATGATCAGTTATGGCTGCCTCCAAGATAGACCAAACCCCAGACAAAGGGGAGGAGTGGATTCTAGAGTAGAAAGTAAAGGTGTATTCCTTGTCTGCAAGGTACAGTAGATACCACACCTCCACCAGGGCATGGTCCGATCGAAGGTAATTCAGGACGGCTCTTCTTGGTCTCGTGGGGGAGCTGGCCTGCCTGCGCAATCCAAATTCAGGTCGGAAGCCAGATTCCAGTCACCACCCAAAAGTAGGGGGTACGACCGAAGGTCAGGAGTAACCATGACAGGCCGGTAAAGAAGCAGGTCTTATCTGCGTTGGGGCATAGATTGAGACGAGAAGCAGCAGTTTGTCAGGAAAGCATACTTTTGCACAGACCCACCGACTGTCCATGTTTGTACAAGTTTTGAGTACTCTGCAAGGAAGGGAGTATGGTATGAGGATGGCCACCGCAAATATCTTAGAGCCGCTGCGAGAGGGTGAGAACGCTCCCTCAGTCCCTGTCTGTTGACTTCTACTGATGACTGTACCTACCCAGTCCTGTTTACGTTTCAGGGGTCAGGTGTGTTTTTGGAGTAGAGCTATGCCCACCCGGTACACCCCCAAGTAGTGCAGTACTTTTTTCCATTTGATGTAGATTGACTTGCCATTGACGTTCAGTGTGGCTACTCTGAGTGACGTGGCCATCATCTATCAATTGCCTCAGAAAATGAGTGTTGCGGGTGGGAGCTCTCGTGTGCACTTGTGAAGATACAAGGCTAACCTCCTTGCGGGTGAGGATGAGGAGGAAAGTATGGGTCATGCAACTAGGTGTAAGGATGGATTCAAGGAGAAGATAAGAAAGAAGAAAAAATGGGGTACGGGCGGACTGCCTTTAGTGTCACGACCTAAGACCTCAACCCATGAGGTCTCACTTCCCTGTTGGCCATGTGCTGAGGGAGGGCAATGGTGGGGGGGCCTTCGGGTCATCATAATCTGTACCCAATGGGTATCAGGCAGCTAGGGTTGCAGTCTGGCCAGAAGTCACAGGCAGATGGGATGTGAGGGTCATAGATTGGAGAAATACGAGAGGGCCAGGACCAGAGATTACTGTAACTAATAGCTAGGTCTATGGGTGCAGTCCAGCCAATGAGGGAAGAGCCTGCTGATATCTCTGTCTATTCAGATAGAGTCAGTATAGTTCTAAACATTACAATAGCATAACAACAGAACAACTTTACAACATCCAACAAGGGTCAGACTGTTCACCAATATGGTGCGTGCCACCATCTGCATCAGAGGACCTTGATCCATGACATCGATTAACTTAATTTACAACAAGGGGTGGTGATGGACAGAGTCTCTGAATTAAGCAGAATACTCTCACCCAGTCAAGAGATCAGATCACCACCCCTTGTTGTAAATATTTTTGTCCACCCTAAGCGTGGAAGGGTATATTCAGACATGAGTCTCTTGCTCATTGCACCATCAGGATTCAAGCAAGCCGGGCCGAAGACGGCTGTAATGCCAGAAACCGGTCCCCGGAAGCTTGTTTCCTTCCCAGTGTAAGAATTGGCTTTTGTAGTCTGGTCTGCCCTGTTCCCATGATGCACTGGGCCAGGGACAGACTAATTTGCATACAGCCAGGTTCTGAAACTGGGATGGTGCAATGAGCTAAAAAACGGTGTTGGATCTAGCCCTGATCTCTTGACTGGGTGAGAGTATTCTGCTTAATTCAGAGACTCTGTCCCTCACCACCCCTTGTTGTAAATATCGATTAACTTAAAGCATAAGTTCCAGAAAGTCTTGCTCCAAATCCTGTACCATGACTGGGTCACCCGTGGCATGCTGTGTGGGCCGTAAGACGCGCCTGGGGGCTATGGAGTATGGGACATTGCACCCTCTGCTAGCGGATGGCACCCGATCCTTGTGTAAGAAGTGGTGGTTCGCAGGAGCTTCAGCAGGGTACGGCCATCTTGGTCGACCCTTAGCTCTGCTTCCAACACACCACCTCATAATGTTTGCACTATTGTTTCACTAAGTTTTGGGAGTGGGTTTTCCACAGGGGTCACTCCAATTCCCTCTTATGCAACAGTAGGGTGGGTTCATGTTGTAATAAACTTCAGTGTAGGACTTGAACCCGTAAATTGTGAGATATTTATCATAACTTTAACAATAATTTTGCTGACCTGCATAGATATTTTTTCCTTTGAATGAGTTCCGTGTGAACCACGGTTCTCAGCATATGTAGTCTTCGGTCCATGCAACATAATCACACTGGTGGCTATGGAAGTGATCATTCAATTTCCTACCACCATTCAGATTTTGTTGTCTTTATCTAATCTGTCCCGGACTTTTGCAAATACAGAAGAAAAAAAACCAGAATAATCACCCTGGCGGGTGGTGCCGCAGTTATGAACGTGCATTCCTTTTTTGTTTTCTTGAAAAAACATTTTACTGCATTCACAGAGAGCGCAACAACTATTTACCACCGGTACATAAAATATAGATTAGCATGAAATAATCAAAAAGTGTCATAAAACCATGTCTGCTAAAATAGCGGAAAATTGGAAATTGAACGGCGATTCTGGTGCTGCATAATAATCAACGGGCTCTGCTGAACACTGCAATTTACTGGATTATTTAAGTATGTATTTTCTAACTTTTCTCAGCTGCCGGTGATCCGGCAAATTCCAGCTTTGCTCTGCGAGCATTGGCAGTCAGTGTTTTTTTTATTTCTATGTGTCTGGGGCAATCAGACCTTGTCGGTGTCTCGCGGCGCAGTGATTCAGATGGTGGTAAGTGCCTAATTTGTGCCCAGACCGGCCATTACCATAATGCCTGCTGAAGCTCAGATCATACGTGGTCTACGTAGGCCGCGAATGACAACATGGGGCATCAGTTGCGATCAAATCATTTGCCCGTAACAAAAATGGAAATTAATCTGTGCCCGAGCAGGTAGTCATCAGAGACCCATCTGCATAACTATATGTGGCAGGGCGGCAGCCTACAACACTGAGCAAACCTCCCAAGGCCGATTCATGTTTACAAAATGTATATATAGCTTTACCAATACGACAAGCAGAAAAACACAAAAGAGGCTTTGTAAAAAAAAAAACAGCAAACTGCAAAAGTGGATTCAGTTATAGGCCAAAGCTGTGGTCATTTAAGGTTTCTAGACGTAGCAATTGCTGCCCCGGGTAAGTGAACTGCTTTGAAATTCGTGTGATTTGATCAGTGTGACAGCTGGTTTGTTGAGAGAGCAGCGTGGAAAAGTATATTAGCACTGGGCCTAAACTATCTCAACTTATGATGACAGAAGGTTGTCGCTCTTTAGACAGGTCAAATGCGGAAGTCCTCGTGGAGTGAAGGGGCCAAATTCACCCCTTTCTAACATGCTTCAAACTTGATCTTACCCCCCTCCATGTGCCAGCAGGTCAGAAACCTGGGGTTCATTTTTGTTTCCGGCCTCAACTTCACTTCATTAATCAATGTTGTGGTCAATGGAACTCATTTCCGGTTATCTCAGCTTTGGAAAAATGCACCCACACAACCCTCCTCATTAAACATTTTATTTTGCTACACTGTTTCCCCAGCGTGAAATGATTATGCAACATGGCCCCTTGTGAAAAAAAAAAAATTTTCTTAATTCCACAGTATAAGTGAATTAATTTATTCATGGTCGATTACTTTAAAATCATGACATGTAGCCAAGAAAACATAGCATTCTCCTAAGAACAAGTACAGAAAATGTTAATACCAGGTTAAGAAAGCTGTCACCCGTACATTTTTTAATACAATATCTCATTATGATAGACCTTAAAAAAAAAATATGTATGTTATCTCTTCTTGAATTGCATCCAGATTGTTCTATGATAGAATGTGATTAAATAGAAGCAAAGATTTAAAGCAAACAGCGATTGGTGCAATATGTGCTCAGGGACAGACTGGCCTGTAGCGGGCCGAGTTGGCAATGCAGCGAGCGCAAGGTAAATAGATTTATTTATTTATTTATTTACTTTACTCATGGGCGTCGTATGTCCAACTCCACTACCCTCCCACCCTGCCCTTCCACCACCCTGCAGCACTACCACTGCGAGCCGCCACTGCTTGTAACAAAATAAAAGCTTCTCACAACAGGTTGGTCACTTTACCCTTCTCATAAACGGGAACTGAGAGGGGAAATAAGGAGACAAAGGGCAAAAGTCAACAAAACAATGAATCCCTTACTCCAACACCCTTACTATGTCAATGTCATTTGTGACGTTGCCACAAACCATCCTTTTAGTGGATGTAATGCTATCCAGAGCATTGAAACAGATACCCAATATGTCGGCACACAAGAGAAAATCGTAGTGGGCTACATCTCATACATAGTCCCAACGCGCATCGTCTACAACCACCTAAAGTTCTTGCCAGGCATCATTGCATAGAACATACACATTCAGACAAGAGTCGCTGAAGATACTAACAAATGGCACGCAGAATCTAAAATGATCGTCAATAAATAAATTCATTAATAATTATAAGTAAAGGAGCCAGGGTTTGTTAATGCATAGATTTAGAAATAACAGAAGCTAACACTATTTATCAGAGGTATTTGTGTAGAGGGGACCTCAACAAAAATATAGCACTTTACACCAACCAACAATAGGAGGAGACAGACTTTAAATCAAACAGAAGCTCATTCCATTGAGACGGCTTATAGAGAAGGGATCTGGCTCTGAGGGCAGTGGAGAGCTGTTCATGGCCACCAGGATTCGTGCTCTACCCGTGGCATTGCAAGAGGCGCACAGGTATTTTTACCCAGCTGGGGGGTAGGGGAGGTCTGCTTCATTGAGGTAGGAGAGTAGCTATTGGAGGTAGAGTCTCACTCATTTGATGGAAGGCTAGTATTAAGGGTTCCCCTGCAGAGGTGACTGGAGCATTGAGTTTTGACGTAACACGTCACAGTTCTGCTGTGTCTAGGTGCTATAAATAACAGTCGTTAGTATTACATAATTTAAGAACACTCAATTTAACTAACACAAAAGCATTTTTAAACTGAGCTGACCTTGTCTAAGTTTTGACTTGTGGCCTCCATAACCCAGCATATTTCATTGGAGAGTGCTCAGCTCACTGAGCCATACTGATGCTTTACATAGGAGGTGAGTCTGATAAGCTTTTTGAATCTTCAGCTTTGTGTAAGGCACAAATATTCAAAACCTTCCTGGTGCCTTCTAAGGGATAGTACTAGAGTAAGTGGGTAAAACAGTAGTGTGCTTGCTTTAGAGCTATTCCCCTACTAGTTACTAGAACATCTCAGGTTAGCCTCGTTTGGCACCACATGAAGAAGAGCTGCACATCAAGGCCAGTTGGTTGTGATTTAAAACGTGCTACCCAAGATGAAAAGTTTTGCAAACAGTATCTCTAAGATGAAAGGTAATCCTTGCTTATTGGGAGAACCAGAGAAGGTTTCTAGTTAATAGAGCAATCTGGTCTAATTTTATATGTTATTGGTATAGTCAGACTGGCTGCCATATGAAGGCTGAGTTTGAATTATACAACTAACAAGACGGTATTCGGGGGCTAAAGGGACATTTAAGGACCCGTCTAAGTTCTATCCCCTTGAAGGAACAACATGAACAACAAACAAACTTAGATCAAGAGACAGAATACCCTGGCAGGATTACCAAATGAAAACATTGATCTATACAAGTCATTGAAGGGAATCCATAATGGGTTTTGATCAGCAATTACAGGTGGTCCTTTGTTTGGCGATCTGGTCTGTTGTTCATAATTGTTAGCCACTTCCTTATCTTGATGTACTTTTTTAGACATGAAGGTATTTTGAAAGATATTCAGATCAGGTCTCTGAGTTTGAATTATGGTAGTCCAGGTGCCACACGAGCCCTGATTGATTCACAGTTATAAAGTCTTTAATTTGATCTTGCATGGTTTGTGTGGCTGCCACTGCACAAAGTGAAGTTGTACATTTGTTGGGTTCCACTGTGAGGGTTGAGTCCAGTCCATAAGGAAAGGAAGACAATGTTGGCATAAATCCTGGTGCTATGGTGAAGCCCAGCCTGTTTCAAATGTAACTAGGGAGCTAGTCTATTAGGGTCTCAGTTTAAATAGAAAATGTGCCAAACAGGGGAACAATACAAGTGGATGGAGTAATGCCCAATAACTGTCTAACTGTATAAGTGAGACAGTGAAAGTCCCCATAGAAAATTGAATATGCAGAGGAATTCGTTATTTACCATGCAATAGTATTTCATGGTAAATAACGAATTCCTAAGGGCCTGTGGCACTGTTTCCAGTGCCACCTACATCCCATATTACCGATTCTGTAAATGTACCGATTCAGTAATTTACAGATTCGGTAAATTTACAGAATCGGTAATTATCTGGCCCCCTACATCTGAAACTACAAATACCGGTCTGTAACAGCCGAAATCGGCCGTTACCGACCGGTATTTGGCCACCTACATATGGCCCTTGGTCTTCTCTTGGCATTTTGGAGTTTGTGCAGATCAATCCAGAGGGGTGGTTAAAAGTATTTATTTGCTCTAATATTGGCACTGTGTATAATATTGACAATGGGCCCAGAATTTGACAGAAACTTGGATGGATTGGTTTTCTATTAGTATGACAAGTTTGTGCCAATCCATCAAGAGGAAGATCAAAGTTAAAGAGGAGGACACAAAATTTATTTTCTAATGACTTTAGTGGTGTTTGATAACTGCATGAAATGAGAAAAGCAGTTAGCTAGTTACGTTCAGTGCAGATATTCAGGTTGTGTGCAGATAAAATGGGGGTGAGAATGGAGGGGACAAAATAAATTTGATTTATTAATAGCCTTGGCACAGTATGATGGATCTGCACAACATATGGCAGAGACTTGACACGTTTAGCCTACTCTTGGTTTTCTAAATTTAATGCAGGTCTATCAAGGAGGGCACATTTCTGGGGAGTCCAGGCCATATTCATATCTTAATACATTTTGAACTGTTTGATGGATCCACAGCAAAATTGGCAGACATTTACCAGATTAAGCGTTTTAAAGGGTATGTCAAGTTTTGAGGTGATCCAATAAGGGTGGCCAAGAAAAATGTGGGACAATAGAGTTTTCTTTCATCAACTATGTTGGTGCTTTTTGATGAATTTAGATGGAATTTAGCATAGCACCGGCCCAGGAGGGTCTTGCAACCAACTCCAGCTGAAGGGGGTTTAGGAACACGGCCTAACCGAAGGCCCCGCACAGCACAAAAATGTTTTAATGGGAAGTGAATGCTGTACTTTATTTAAAAAAAAAAATAGAAATTCATTGAGAAAAAGGTCATTAATAGTTCAGAGGACACAAACCAGATGGAACCCCTGAAATTCGCAAGTTATGGAAAACTTAGTGACACCATAACTCCCATCACCTGCCACGCTTAATATGCTCCATAGCTGAAACATGTCCACTGCACATCATAACTGCCACATTTCAGCGGTTATTAGGAACTGTATTCGAAATTTGATAACCACAGCAGACCTTTAACTGTAGTTAAAGATTTGCTTATAAGACCATAAAATATGCTTAAAATTACTGAAACAAATACAGTTAAACTGCAGTTATGGTGGTAACAAACCGAAATTTAAGACACTGAGGTTTGCCAATACTGATTAGGTTCATTAACCATAACTTGCTCCTCCGTCATGCACTAACGCCATGGGCGTCCGCAGGGGGGGGCAAGGAGGGGCACTTGCCCCCCCCCTGGAGCGCCCCTCCTTGCCCCCCTGCCAGGGCCGGCTCTAGGGCGGTGTGACTGGTGCCATCGAACCTGGTGCTGGCTTCCTGGGGGCGCCGTGTTTACATCTTAATTATTATTTTAAAAGCACCTGCTGCACGTTCCTTTCCTCCTGCAATTAAGGGGCCTCACAAAAATGTCTAGATAACTCCTGTGATTAATGTTCTTCCTGGCCAGAGATCAGAGTTTTATGTAGTTGAGGTTTTTGACTTCTGTGAAGGTAGTACAGAGGGTTAATATGCCTGCTGCAAAGAACGTGTACCAAGTAGATTAAAGAGTGCATTTAATGTAAATAGATCAGCTTTTAAAAGTGCTATCCTTTTCTTACTTGCAATTTATAACTTAAAGTCCTAATATAGAATAGTGAGGTATTAACTTTCATCATAGAAGTGCATACACTCTGCTAAGTATAGAACATTGATTAATGTTGCAAAAAGGGTTAATTTGGGTAGAAATGGATTCTTATTATTAAAGAAAACTCCCAACTATGCTGTTTCTTTTTCGACTCCGAGTTTGTGCTTCTCCACACCAAGCACTCCTAAACTATACTGCCTACCAGTATGGATGACATGTGACTCGTACACTTTTAGGGGGATGTACGACATTACAACGCGTTCTATTACAACGCGTGCTTTCACAACGCGTCCCTTACAACGCAAGTCGTTACCACGACTTGCGTTGGGGGCGCGGATTGAGAATAGTATAATTTACTATTCTAACACCAGTCCCCGTGGACACTAGGGAAGGTGTTGGAATAGTAAATATACTATTCTTAATCCTCTAGCGCCCTAAGTGGTGGTTACGACTTGCGTTGTAACGGACGCGTTGTGAAAGCATTGCGGAGTAAAATCTGCGTTGTAAAGGATGTTCCCCCTTTTAGGGGCATATCATCAACGGTCAGCGATAATTATCGCAGGCCGTGTGTAGCGTGCAAAAATTTAACGCCGCATATCGCCCTATTCTATTGCCCGGTGAGCGCACTATCAGCAAGGTGCATCTCCCAGGCGTTAGAAATCCAGGCAAAAGTGGCGGAAAGAGTCGAAATCGCCGTAATTCCAGAGATAGAAAACCGAGTTAGGGAAAACCTAATCTATAATGGGAGACGTGGACTCAGCATAACAATCCATATCCCATTATAGATATGGTTTAGTAAGGAAAATAGCAGGCGTTACAAACCAGCGAAAAACCCGGTTAGCGCTGATTATAATATCGCTATGTGTGTTAGCGACACAGTTGAAAATAGAGAGAATCAGGGTTAGTGATGATATCCCATGTTGTTTCACGGGACACGCCTCCCTTGCATCTCATTAGCGATGCAAGGTGATGCGATTTTCAAACCAGGGCTAATCCCATTGAACACGCGTTAGTGTGCTCTTGTAAATAAAGCGATATTTTTATTGTCGCATTTCGTCCAAAAACGGACACAAACGCGGCGATAAAAATATCGCTAGGCCTTGATAATATTCCCCTTTGTCCTTTGGCTTATGTAACATTTCCTATACGCTGATTTACACAAGTATGATTGATTGTCTGTGTAATGTGTGTGTGATACAAAGTGCTCTGATATACTTTAATGGTATGAGGAGCGCTATGTAACAAATTCAATGCATCTGAGAGAGAGTGGTTATGGAGACTTGGTCACTGTTAAAGGGTGCTAGGGAGAGAATCCGTGGTGGAGGTGGTCATTGGGGGCGCCAACTAACATTATTGCACTGGGTGCCACCAGCGCTTAAACCGGCCCTGCCCCCAGCGGTCGCCCCGTGCCACTATGCATTACACATGGTGCTCCAGCCACGGTTCCTCTCCAGCTCGCACTCTCTGTTCTATTCTGAAGCTCCTCTGCATTTCAGGGCTCAGTAGGACAAGACGTGGGCTTCATTTTCCTGCACCGTCCCTTTGGCTCTCTCTTCTAGATGAACTCCTGTGCAACTCATCACATGTCACATCTAGATAACACCTGGAGACTCTGCTTTTTCTAGATCCTTCTGAGTACCCTCTGATCCCCCACCCCCTCCATCTTATAATTTAGTCAGAAGCGCCAGGAGACCTCGGACTTTATAGGGCGCTCTGACACAATAACAAGATTGAGGCAAAGTATTTTCAAATAATGATTGGATTATAGTGATTGACTGCCTAGAACAGTTGCTGTTAAGTAAATTACTAAGCAGAAAGAATAGTCACATTTGAATAAAAGAGTAGCGTCTGCCTCTTGCTCTGGTGTTGTGTTTGTCCTCGGGCTGCTCCCCGCCTCGTCTCACCTCTCTGAGAGCCAGTGCCCCCTTTAACCCTCTACCTGCTGCCCAACCCCTCCCCCGCCTCTTCTCCTGGTTCACACCTTGGTGCTTTCACACTTAACGTCACCTCCAGCTCGCATTTTCAGAGAGGGCCCCGGGCTCCCTATCACCGACATGAGGAGGAGGAAGAGAGAGGGAGGACAGAGGAAGACTTGGTGGGGTGGGGGAGACGGATACGGTGGGGGTGAGAGTGAACGAAGAGGGGGCGAGAGAAAGAGAGAGAAGCAGAGGGGAAAGAGAGACCGAGAAGTAGGGAGCAAGGAAGATGAGAGAGCAAGTGGAGAGGGAGTGGGGGGTCTGGGTGAGAGAGAGCAGCTTCAGAGAAGTGAGACCTGTGTCCTAACTCCGCCAGTGAAGACAGCAGGTCCAAAGGAGAAAGAACCAGGCCAGACAGAGTAGGTCCAGGCAGTGTGCACTGAGGCAGGCTTGGTGGGTCTGGAAGAGGGACAGGGCAGGCAGAACAGCTCCAGAGAAGGGCGAGCAGAACCAGACCAGGGCGAGCCGATCCGGACCAGCAGATTCTCCCTGAGCAGGGAGACGGCGCGATACACAATCAGAATGTAGTGTTCAGCTTTTGGGGTGCCAGGGGGTAACTTGAGGGTTAAATGTGGGTGTGGGTTTTAAGGTGCCAGGGAGTAATTTTAAGGTTCACAGTGGATTAGAGATTGGGGTGCCAGGGGGACAATTTTAGGGGTCAATGTGGGTATGGGTTATGGGTGCCAGTGGGGTACTTTTAGGGTTTGGGGCAGGTATGAGTTTTGGGGGGCAGGGGTAATTTTAAGGTTCAGGGTGCATATGGGTTTTGGGGTGTTAAGGGGTAATGTTAGGGTTCAGGGTGGGTATGGGTTTTGGGGTGCCAGGGGCGTAATTTTAGGACTCAGGGAGGGTATGAGTTTTGGGGGGGTGGGGTAATTTTAGGGACCAGGGCAGGTATGGATTTTGCGGTGTCGCAAACGAAAGAGATGGCTGTGGCACAACAACCCTATGGTGTATGAGATCATATGCGGCTTGCTTCCTGCCCCCGATGGCTCCTCATGCGCCCAAGTGTTTCTTGTGCCCCACCTGGCACACATCATGTCGGAGGATGGTGATGATGTTAACATTTTGCCCCCCCCTGGAAAAATTTCTGCGGACGCCCATGACTAACGCCTCATATTTGACAACACTTAAGACATAGGAAACTACATCATTGATGACATGAACTATGACCGCTCAAATGACATCATTATTGGCATCACTGATGACAGGACCCATAGATACCAATACTCTGCCTTTTGTAATGCAGAGCAGGGGATTGGCTGCAGGACTAGGGCTGGTGGCCAGCTCTCTGTGAGTGACCGACCTATACTGCACGCGGTCTTTGACTGTGCATAGTATTGGTTCCTCGCAAGGCACTGGCTTCAGCCAGCTTCTACAGCTAACCCTCACCAGGCAGCCAACCCCTTCTGCGTATCACCTTACATTGTGCACAACAGAAACTGGCTGCAGAGTCTGAGTTACCGCTGTGCTCTGAAGACATTGCTCAAGGGGCAGCCAAAGCCCACTGAGCATGGCCTTTGAGCAAGTACCTCCAGGATTAGCTAAAGGTCCTGTGCCTGACCTTCGGGAGGAAAGCAGCCCCACCACTTACGTGTTAAGCTCTGCACAGTGGAGCTTGGGTACAGAGCGTGACCTATGGCCAAGTCATGCACTGAAACCTCACCTTACAGCCAATCCCCACTGCAAAGAATCTTTGGCCGTGTGCAGCGGAGGTTGACTGCTGACCCGTCTTTGAGCCAAGACCGGCATTCAAATGTATTCAACAGTGCGCAGCAGAAGTCGGCCACCAAACCTGGCCAAAGGCCGGGCACCGCACTCATTCCTCATCAGACAGCCTCAAAACCAACTGCGTTTGGCCATAGGCTGTTTTCATCCTTTTTTTATTTTTTTATTTATGGTCCACAGTCTAATGTCAACAGCACTATTATAGAGGATGTCATCAAAGATGTTATCAATAATATAATTTAAAATCCCATCAGTGATGTCATCAACAACACCAGGCCTTGCACTCAACCCATCGATTGGGACATATGCCCCACCTCCTCTGAAGGATTCCTAGTTACAGTCTTTGGCCATTCCCCTTTTAATAGATCCCTCACTTCATTCCCTTAAAGCATTGCGTTTTATTAACAGTGAGAAGGTTGTTTCTGATTCAATAGTAGGTGTTTTCTGTAAAAACAATATTTATCATAAATTTTTGTTTTGTCTACCTAAGGTATTCGACTTAAAGACCTAAGATGGTGACCAGCAGTTTGACAGAAGTTATTTAGAAAGAATATTGCTAAATAATGCAAGTGTTTGTGAACCCTATGTCCAACAACATTCACTATTTCGAGACGTCTGTCAAAAAAAAGAAACAGACATTCAGTGACAGATTTATAAGAGTACATGAAAAGGTCAGTAGTTTTAAGAACGAAAAAGAAGAGAAAATTGTCTGGGGGGGTGAGCATGGACTCTCCCCACACTCAACATTGGTAATAAATAGCATATGACACACTTTAC
Organism: Lissotriton helveticus; assembly: GCF_964261635.1. Taxonomy (NCBI): domain Eukaryota; kingdom Metazoa; phylum Chordata; class Amphibia; order Caudata; family Salamandridae; genus Lissotriton; species Lissotriton helveticus. The sequence goes on from NC_136071.1 coordinate 144,722,810, forward strand.
ATCTTTATAATTATATTGATTGTAATTGCAATTTCATTTACATGGTGCTTACTACCCCTGACAAAGTGGTGACGTGCTTTATACCGGGCGGCACACTTCTCCGGGACCCAAGGTTAGTGGTTAAACCTGTGCGAACCTCTATTGTTAGTCAATAGAATTAGTCATGTGCGCTCAAACAAACCATTTCATATAGTCATTCTTGTTTCCTTATCATGGACTAAATTAATAGGGGTTGAATATGATAATTAGTGAGGGGGTATGTTAGCTCATGCACACGGTTGGTGGGAACAATTAATGAATTCGTGGAGATTAAGCAGTGTTAGGTTGTAGAGGTATGACTTTGAGAGGAAGGAGGAGAGGTTGTGGTCTTGTAAATGAGTTGTAGGCAATCAGCACTAATACAATAATAGAGATTAAGGTACACATTAATGTGACAGAGTAGGTTGTGGTCTGAGAGAGGAGGCATGAAGAGGATGGAAGGGAAAGACAGGTCCATTTGAGAGAAAAAAGGAGAAACAATAATCAGAAGTTTCATTTAGTGGTCTGTTTTTCATAACAGATTTTAAGGATTTAGAGAATAGTTGTCAGATATCATGCATTTTGAGAATACAAGAATGTAGAAAAAGACAACATAATTTGCCCCGGATGTAGGCGAACCATCTGTCCATTGCTAGGCTACTGCTGGACCACCACTCCACCAAAGTCAGTTGATCAGCTCAAGGGTTGGAAGCAAAAAATAGTAGCGAAATATTGAGAGCTCTAGGTGGCACATAGAAGAAATACTAACTTTAGGATCCTAGCAATGTGATCAAATACATGGGCAAATAATGCATGTATTGAAAAGGAGATTCAAAAAATGCTGGAGAGGCTTTATCCCATGCCAAGAGAATAAATGAGGCCCAATAAACACTGTAATTTGGAAATTGGTTTTAATAAACACATATCCCAACACTTTCACTACAGCTTAATGGTTGCAAACTTTATTATTACAAAGTACATTTTGATCGCTTAAGCGATGCAGGTCCTGTACTTCTGCCTCTCCCAACCTCCAAATTTTCTGACACTTGGGGCAGTTGTGGTAAGGCTTTCAAAACATTTTGCCATAAGAGATATCAAAGCCAAACTTATGTCTCTTTTTTTCAAAATATTTTGACTAGGGAGTGTCCAGGAGTCAGTCCCACCAAATGGCTCATGAAACCTACCGAGCTGGTACCTCCCCATAGCTCATCAGAACATCCTTTAGGCCTGCGGAGGAACAGAAGAGGGCTGTTTGAGACGTGTGGATACCTGAAGTGTGGGACATATGCCTGTTGTATATAGGTCTAAGACGTAGACTCCACGGGTCAATTGGCTGACCTGTGTGGCTAAAGGGACAAAATAAGTTACAAGAGGGCATTTTCCTGAAGTATCCAGCTGATCCGTAGCAACTGGAACTGGACTAGACCCTTTGGGTGCCTCTGCTTGGTCCGAATCCCGGAACTATTTGCTTGTCCTGAGGTCATGGAAGCCTTAGAATGACAAAAGGAGCTTTGGAAGTTTTAAAAGATGGGAATTAAAACATTTTTGTTAGTCTTCCTGGATCTCCAAAGTATCAGTAGGCCTCCCTGCAAAGGTGTCTGATTTAGAAACTATTTTGTTGGTACAGCTTCATGTTTGATCCTCAGGAGAATTTAGAGTTTCATAAATTCAATAGGATATAATAGGATTGTAATTTGGCAGACGGGATATCCGTCATGCTTGTGGCGGAGTAACCCTGTCTGCCAAAATAGTAATCAGGCCCTAAGTCTGAAGATACAAGTTTTGACTGGGAGAAGATGCGAAAAGTATCTGCCAGTCGCGAGGATGTCATCAGTAGTAACATTTTAATTTCTCCGGTTTGGAGCTTTTTCTGACAAAACCTAGGGTTTTAGCTGGACCTCATCCAGCATCAATCTGACATCGAGAGGGCTTTGGTGGACCCAGCTTTCAACTTTGCAACGCAGGAGGATTTCAAACTTCATTTCAGAGTATAAGGGGACTATTAGGATGGAAGGCAGACACCCTAGCGGTGCTGGGACCGGCCGCCAGTGGTGCTGCGGTCCTGCACCGGTAATTAGGATGCCACCGCCACAGTGGCGGTGGCCTCCCCATCCACAACATTGTGGTGGGCGGTGCTCACTGCACTGCCTGCCACAATGCTGTGGATGCACCTTGTGCATTTGCATGCACAACGTGGCAGGCACCACGGGTGCCTGCCACGTTGTGCCTGCAAATGCAGGGGGGTACCATAGGTACCCCCCATGTGCACCGCCCACCCAAAACCCTGGGGGCCTGCAATGGCCCCCACAATCAGGGACCACATGCCTTTCCGCCATGGAAAGGCACATCTCTGCCTGAATTGTAATATGGATGGTGGTGTCTTGCAGACACTGCCACCATATTCAGCCCCTTTTCGCCCGGCCGACTCGTCGATGGGCGGAAAACCGGCGGACGGTCTTTCCGTCCATCAGGGTCCCCCAGGCCATCATAATATGGCGGGGGAATGGGAGGTGGGCAGTAGATAATGGCGGGCGGATCGCCACCACCATACGGGTGGTGGCGATCCGCCCGCTATTATAATAGACCCCCTAGTCAGAAGATAAAATCTTTGACCAAAATGAATCTGTTTGGTGTATCCGACTCACACTCTATCTTTGATGGCCTGGAACCATGCCATGGTCCCAGTTAACTGTGAACAATGACCACTGTTTCGAAGTTCAATTTTTCTTATAGCTTTTACCTTAAATCTTTACCCTTCATAATAATGGTTCCCTTTCTTGGCTTTTTGTCAACTACATGTCATTTTACTCATATATGTTTCTATTTTTCTAAAATATTTGTGAGAATTTTATTGTGTTGTGTTTTGACTTTTTTTGTAACTGCTGAACACTTTACACATTTGCATAAATTAAGCCTATCTGCTCTGTGCCAAAGTTACTAGGAAGTTGAGCCCAGTTTAAAATTATTGAAACTGTGTTTTACATTTATAAGTTTGCTGAATTATTCTTTGTGGTGGACTCCCATCCTCCCCAATTAATTATCTACTTTCTTGCACAAATTAAGTACTTAATCCATATACATTTGCCATCACAATACTTTGGAATTCAATATGTAAGTCACAATAGTTTTGAAGTTCAATATTTCATCAATGATAATCTGGTTCCATATCTGTGTGGTCAGTTATATGAAACGATTCTCACGCTTCCCCCGTAACAGGTTGCAACTTGTGCAGTCTTAAGACTCCATATCTTCTCCTGCCCTCCTCCCCTCATTGAGGGCCACAAGACTTTATCTTAAGATCCATCTTTGATTATCTTAAGGTAGAACCAGTGTGGCCACTGTTGGATGACATTAGGCCCGGGCAGAATTTTCATTATTGACAGTGCAATCTAGCGTAAATTTAGTAATTTGTGTCGCTCTTGTTACATGGAATACCCGAAATTATGCTATGCCACATCACATCATTATTCACCATTCATGGCAAAGCATTTACAGAAATGTTCCATTTGCAGTAAAAAATGTACAGTGAATGCACAAGAACAACACTAACAACAGAACATGAGTGTTTTTTTTTCTCGTGGTGCTATTATTCTTTTTGCAGTATTTTTGAAATGCATACTCCAAAGTGGGTATATTTTGTGCTAAAAAACAAAGTCAAATGCCAGTTTTGCATTTCACGTAATTACATATAATACATTTTGCTTAATCACACCAAAGCAAATTACGCGCATTTTGCTCACCGCAAATAGCCATAACAGCACTATGCGCCAGTGTGGTAGTACCGTGCAGCTTTGTCAAAGGGTTACATCTCGAGAAAACAACTGAGATTGCAACTCACTCTTGAATTCCCTTGAAGACTCAAGTGCTTATCCAAGGACTCCAATATAATCCTTGACCAGTAAAATCCTGATTTCAATGTTCTTGGTAACTCCATGGCTTTTCTCTGGATGGAATACTGTGGGAAAATAACAGATAATATAAGGAATTAGCTGGGTCGAGAAGAGAATTACAATTCCTGTGTACATGAACATCTGTGCATGTACACCTGTGCCATGTGGCACACATACTTGACCTAAGGGCATGTATGTGTGTCACATGGCACACAAGCCAGAATCAGGGGTGCAACAGGGTGTCAAAGTGACACCCTGTCCCCCTTGACAAATCGGTAATTTTACCGAATCGGTATTTACCGATTCGGTAATTGCCATTGATTCCTATGGGCATCAAGGCCCATAGGAATCAATGGCAATTACCGAATCGGTAAATACCGATTCAGTAATTACCGAATCTTAACGATTCGGTAATTGTTACCGAATAATTACCTACATGGCATTTACCGATTTGTAAATACCGAATCGGTAATATTCGGTATTTACGATTTGGTAAATGCCATTTACCTACATATGGCCCCAAATGGTTTATGTCTCTGCCAAAGTTCATGCAGATAAAAATAAATGGTGTCCAAGTTATTAGCGTATCAAAAATATTTTCATGCTCTGCCTACCTTTGACACCAGCCCATTAGATCTTCATAAAACCTGAAATATGGGCATGGGTATTACGCACCACATCGAAGGCAGATTAATCAAACCTCCCCACAGTTTACAGGGAATTATCATTTTGTTGATCCCCTACCCTTTGTATCCCCCCCCTTGATGGATTGGTACAAAGCTTGACTTACCATTGAAAACTAATTTTTTCAAGCTTCTCCAAGATTTTGTGCATATTTATCACTGCCAATCCTATTAGAATATTAGCACTTTTTGTCCACTCGTTTTTAACAACAAACTAATTATCTGCCACATTTCATGCACATTCATCAACAGTGCAAAATGTATAAGCAAATAAACAAGTATTGTTTAAACTGACAAGCCATATAAAAGTATTAACCCTTTCAAGTCTACACAGAACAATTTCCAAATGCTAACATCTCAAACACTGAGGAACAGACGTACACCTAACCAATAAAATCTTGCCTACTGAGTAAAGCCCTGCTTTAATTTCAATGGTTTTAGCCACAGATGTGAGCAACAGTTCTTCTAGGATCTAAAATGGGGAAACGTGTCTTTTCTGACTCCCTGGCATAGAAGTGTTCGAAATGTGCCATGCCAGCAGTGGTGGCTCCTCCTCTATGGGGGAGGGGCGTCACCCCACTGCTATTTCAGCAGTGCATAAAAGAAAAAGAAAATGATAATAACAGGACTTTGTTATAATTTTATTTTTATATGCGGCACTCGGGGCGGGTCTGGACTCGGGTGACGACAGAGGAGAGTGAGTAGTAGTTTGCACTCTTCTAAGTGTGCATGATGGTTTGGCCGGTTGTCTGGGGCCCGCCAAACCATCAGTTGCACTTAGTATGTTCTCCAAGGCGCTAGGTTGTACTGACCGTGGAGAACATGATCAGCCTCCCACGCACTGCCTGAGTGGCCAAACAGGCGTCTCAGACCAATCACAATGCTGCTCATGCAGCTTCGTGATTGGCTGAGAGAGTCCGGAAGCCTTTGTGCTTCCAGTGCTTCCAGCAGATCTGAAGAGGACAGAGGAGCATCGTGTGGTGGTGCGGCAGAGAAGGTACGTTTATTTTTTTTATTTTTGTAATCCATTGCACTTTCCTTCCCACCACCCCCGTTTGGAGGCAGCCACCACTGCATGCTAGATCTTCATTGACTATGCTAAGCAAGTGCTAATTTGGTGCAGAGCCATTGATGAGGGCCTAATTGGTTCCAATGCATTGAAGACCCCATGAAGCATTAAACAGTATTTTCTAATGTGACTTTTGCTTCACTCCGTCAATAAGCATTGGTTTTGTTCATGTTTTTTTCTAAAACATGAAAAAAGCTACCTCTAGGCAAGACCTAAAAATATATAGAGCAATTTGATTTTGAAATATGTGTGCTGTTACTGAAATAATAAAATGAAGTAATATGTTTTCCTTATATTTAAATTCATTTTTTCCCTTGATGCAAATCAATCTATGTAATGTAGTCTGGGACAAATGAAACCAACAAAAATTAGCAGTGAGTCAAAAGGGCCAACTAAAATATGTATCCAACAGAGAAAACAACCAAAGTGTTGAAAAATAGGGAAGAGCCGTCAATGTGAGCGAGTTCCCATCAGTCCACCATCGAGACCGCCCTTCATCATCTGGGATCTCTTACTCGTTTAGAGAACTGGTAGACCACAACAGACCGGCAGATTTTGATGACCAGGTCAAGGGTGTACCAAGCACACTAACTCAGATGTGAATAGGGTGTGCCTGGTGGGGAACTGAATAGCAGGGCAAAAAGTGAAAGTGTTGAAGTGAAAAAAGAAAAACAAAGAGAAAAGCTCTAAAATTGGATAATGATAGGGGGAAAAAAACTTTTAATATGCAGCCTTTCACTCCCAAATCAATAAAAACAGTGCAAGTAGTAGTATAACAAATGACTACCAACAAGAATATTAGGTCAACATGTTTCTGCAGTCACTGGAGCCTCTCGGTCTCCTGCTGCTTCCTCAGGACCATTAGTGCTACTGCTATGTGGTAAAAGGTAAAAGATATTACCTGATAAGTGTGATATACATTCATCTTCCCAACTTTAAATCCAGAAGTTCAGCAGGGAAAATGTATGGATACATAAAAGAAGACCAAAGAAGAGCACAGTCAGTGATTATCCTAACGTGCATTGATTGTGATGTTATCATCTTTATAGACAACATGCTGGTTATAAAAGACCAGCCAATTGTGGACAATAACAATTTATCATATGTATGTTTTATTTATCACTCACCCATTTGCTGGGAAGGAACAACCCCACCTCACCTGGCGCCAGCTCAGGTAGTGGGTGCACCGCTCTGCAGTAAAAATGGAAAGGTTTCGCTTTAAGTGGGATGAAAATTCCTCACACTCCACATGTCACCGGTCTCTCGCACGCCACATCCGGCACTGCACTCTCTCACAAATTAAATCTTTTTTTATGTTTGTAAAACACAGCGTTAGATGGTAAAGAGTCGCTGGTTTTACTCTCCGTGTCACTGATTTAAATGTGACACCTAGATCGATATCTCTAGTTACACTTAAGTGACAAAAAAGAAAAGGAATCATCAGCATCTCCCTTTAGTAAAATTTGTCTCAAGAGAGTATGTTTGATCGTCTACAAGGGCGCAACTTTGCCCCTTAAGTGATGAAAAGGAATCATCAATATCCCCCTTTAGTAAAAATAGTCTCAAAGGAGTATGTTTGATTGCCCAAAAAAGCGCAGCTTTGCCCCTTAGTACGCATAAGCCTCTTACCTCTCCGTCGGTACACCGGTCGTCCCTCTGAAGCTGTTTCATGGGGAGGTACCGACACGGTGTACCGACAGTCGCTATATTGGTTCTTGCTTCCGGGTTGGGCATGGGCCGCGTGCGTGTACGTGGCGTCATGACGTCACGACGCATAGCGGTAATCGGGAGATGTAGTTTTAGTTAGCCGAGACCCCGGTCTGGTCCCAGCGAGAAGGGTCACTGTAAGCAATTATATCAAAGGACTAAAAAACAATGCTATTACATAATCTTATCTGTAGATCACAATCATAGCAGAATTGGCGATTACGAACCCTACAATTTTTATTCTCCAGTTATAAAATGCTGGTGTCTGATAGGTTACCATCTACCAGGGGGGCTGTTATGATTAGTCAAGGAGTGCTATTCCGTGCTTTAGCATCTTGCTGGAACATCCTTGACCTTATGACAATCAATCGATATGAAGAATTAGCCCACAGGAAATATAATCTGAGTTAAACACCAGGCCAGATTGTAAAACTGTGAAAAGGGTCATCAGAGTGACATCCAGGGAATTTCTTCATTTAACCCTGATTTGTCTGTCTTAAGTCTAAAGACCCATTTTTGTTCACATTTGAAAAGAAATTTGGGAATATCAATGACTGTTGGTGGAATCCACGGTTGGTCAAGTACTGTCCAGAACAAATCAGAGGGTTGATGTCCTACTTCTAAGAAATGATTAGTTAGTTTCGTCGCTTGTCTGCAGCATCCCATTTGTTTCAACTCCAGTTATGAAAATATCAAAAATGGTACAACACACATTTAAACGTGCTTTGCACTTTAACGAACCTTTTGGAATTTAACTCTAATGACTGCACATTTCCAGACAAATTAATTTGGCAATGCATTAACATCTGGAAGTGCATGTGTTCTCTGTACAAACTCCTCTGTTTTAAAAGAGCAAAAAGAGATGTGACCTCCCCCCTTCTTACTCTCAAAGCAAGTTGACTGAATTGTACGGATGAGCTGCAAACCTAGTGCTTAATTTGAGCCTCTGTTTTATATGTTCGGCACCGGCACTTAATTATCAACACTGGGGCTTGTAACAGTCTGCCACATGGTGGTGCTGTTAACATAAACACAACAACAGTTGTTTATTAATTCAATGTACATTAAAAATGACAATTGACTGCTACCCAAGCCTTTCTTATAGCTTTGGGGACCTGGATTAGGCTGAATTGTCACACTTGTAGGAGTGTTTATCAGTGGTCCTGCCATTGGCAGCGCTGGGAGGGGCATGTGTGGTCCCAGCTGCAGTGGTCTCCTAACGAGAGCCCTGGCACTTATGTTTTTTTACAAATTAGGTACTGTGCAAACCACCACAATTAACTTCTGCCTGCTTCAATTGTGGAGTAAAATCCATTAATAAATTGCTGCTGGGGATTTGTGACGTGAAAATGTAAACACACCTTGGTGATATTTTCTTTCGACAAAAGAAAAGATGCGGTTCCACTTTTAATTAAGTTTTATCAGTAGGATCGAGCTAAAAAACAGAATGTTCCTGATGCATGCATTTGAAGCCCCCAAAGGCTAAAAGTTGATTGTAGAGTTAAGAGGGGGGTCAGATAAGGGCATTAGCACAAACATTCCAGTGAATCTAATATCCCAATATAAGTCACTTGTGGGTCTTTACAGAATAGCAGTAAAAATATGAAACATCATTTGCAATGTGAAAATTCAATAACTCCTCTTCCCGTTGATTTATGGAGAAAGTAACACAATGTGCATTTCAGATCAAATTGGGCTTTAATTAAAACTGCATATTCTGTTCCATTTTTTTCTCTCTGAAATGAGAGCAGAATACCGAGTCATAATTAAAGTCCAATTATATCTGAAATGCGCTGTCTTTATGTGCTAATGTTACAAAAGAGGTTCAGTGCCCTCTAATGAGAGGCAGAGTGATGCCCAGAGTAACCTTACTCAAAGTTTACATGACTGTGTGTGAAACATTTCAAGGGCATATTATAGCAGAGGGACCACATAATTGGGGTTTAGCTGTTGGAGTGTATAGGCATATTTAGTTTCAGTGCCATAATACAATTTGTGTTGTGAGAAGGAGGATTCTTTAAAAATGGCCAACTATTTGAGCTATTTCTTAGGCCTCAGCAAAATGTTTGTTTCACTGGCACGTTCTTGTTTATTTCCCATATTTTGAGTCAATCACCATTTTGTATAACATGCCCGTTTTGTTTGATTTTTTGCCTGCAGGAGAATAGTTCCTGTACATCATTTTTCACTGAGAGACATTTTAGCCTTGAACCAATCTCCGAGTTACATACAGCATGGCATTTTGTGCAAGTACCAGGAGCATATGAAAGTGAGCGAACGCTTTTTTATTTGTGCATTTGAGGAGGGTGGGAGTATATAATATATAAGCCACATTTGTACACCTAATGAAGGCTTAAAACCTATAGTACGAAGAAGAAGTTATGATTACTTGTAATTTGAGATTATAGGGGTACCCAATTGTAGTAAGCAAAATAGAAATACAAAATGATAGAAACCTAAGTCTGAGAACCCAGATAATTAGGAAAATATTTAGTGGAAAAATATAAATAGGAAATGTTGAGTCAAAAATACTATAAAAAATAAGAGTGTTTAAAAAATAATAATATCAATTTACAAAAGCACACTATTTAAAAATGAAAACGGTGCTCCAAGTGTGATTCCTGGTTAAAGAACATAATTGTATTATGTAAATATTTGTGCTATATATTTATGGTAAAGAGACAAAGGTGGAGGGAAACAAGATGGGTAAAGGGTTAAGAGGAGGAATGAGTGTTCAGACGCAGTGAAAAGGAGGTGCATGTGTGAGAGAGATATAGAATGATTTTAAAAATAGATAAAGGAGAGGAGTTGGGGGTGTCTGTCCAACCCCAAAAAAACAAGCAGAGGGGGAAGATAAAGGAGGATGGAGGAAGAAGAAATGTATGAGGGGAACAAGCAGAGAAAAGAGGGAAATAATTTCAGAAGTAAATCCCATAACATCAGTTTTGTAAAAAAAAGAAAAAAAGAAAAAGAAAGAAACCTCACCCAGTGGCAGGATGCGAGAAAGAAAGGGGGTGGACTCCATATGCAAATCTTTACAAAAGTGAAAGAAGTGATTTTGAAGATTAATGGCATGTGCTCCGTTGTAATAAATATGTACGAGACATTTAAAAACATATTTTAATTGATTTCTATTAAATGGGAAATGCAATCCGGCTTGAACATTTTGATAAACGGTTTAGTTGAAATCTTTTCTCAGGATCTGTATTCTAGGAATTATTTTTTCTAGGAAATCACACACAAATGTAAACAGCATCTGTACTAGTTCTTGAAGTTACCTTCACTGGATGTGTGAATGTCTAATTAGGGAACACTGTCATGCCACACAATGAATGGGTGTTGAACGTTATCTCGTGTTACAGTGAGAGCTTGCTTTTTATCCTTTTGCTCTAAGACACACAAAGCAAAAAAATGAATGGATTTTGCCCAAATTCATCCTCCAGTAACTACTACATATTATATATATATATATCTATATATATATATATATATATATATATATAAGAACAACTCCCAACAGCAAGAAGAGAGCAGAGGCCCATGGGGGAGTTCAGGAAACATCTTTATTGTAGCAATTCTCTTTAAATGGCGGATGTATTTCGGCATGGGTTTTGCCTTCTTCAGCGCCTAGAGAAGTATGTGGGGATGCGAGTGAGAGCCGTGGTAATGAAATGTCCAGCCGCGCACCGATAGGGTGACATCCGATTCGGCCCTCACCGCTGATGATGCAGCTCACCTGACGACTGGAGGCCTGCCATGTGGACTACAGGACCCAGCATGCCATGTAGTGGCGTGGTGAGCGCTGCGGGAACAAATGGATGTTGGTGCGGTCTCGTGGATTTCCAGCTACCACTCACAGTTGTGTCCCAATGTTAGCCAGCAACAAAGTTGTCCCCTTGCGTCCCCTGGACCGCATCAACCCCCAAGGTGAAGGGATTACGATGGCGGGGGCAAGTCCGGAAGTCCAGCTTCGCCCAACGTGCAGCACCGTGGCTGCAACACCGCTGTATCTTCTTCCCGAAATCTGGAGGTGGGCCTGGGTAAGTTTCAGTAACCTGAAGTGCAAAAGTCCGCCGTAGCAGCAGCCAGAAGAACCCAGGCCAGCTTGGAGATGCGGGGGCCCCTGTAGCGCGGTTCTGGCGTCCGCGCTTATTATAGAAGAACAACTCCCAACAGCAAGAAGAGAGCAGAGGCCCATGGGGGAGTTCAGGAAACATCTTTATTATTGCAATTCTCTTTAAATGGCGGATGCATTTCGGCATGGGTTTTGCCTTCTTCAGCGCCTAGAGAAGTATGTGGGGATGCGAGTGAGAGCCGTGGTAATGAAATGTATATTTATATATATATATATATATATATATATATGTTCCTTTGCCATGCAATTTTTGCAGACAAGTAAGGGTTGCAAAATGCAAAATCTCTCACACATGAAGGTGATGTAAACAAGTAACCCTAGCCCTATAGGATACTGTGGTTTGTGTTTTATTAGCATGACGTGAAGCAAGTATTGCCAAAGAAAAGATGAAAAAACATGCAATACCATTGTCTGTCCAGTAGTGGTCACTGCAGTTTCCAGGTTATTTTGAACTACTTGTAGTATGCACCATATATTTTTAGAGACATCGATTCACGTATTCTGTCGCTCTCACTGCTAATTCTGTCAGGTCTCCCTGAATGATACAGGTAGGATAAGGATGCAGAAAGTGTGGAAGGGTGGAAGCACAATGAAGCAGGATGAAGAGGAAATAGTACCCATTTTAAAATGACGTATAGGTGTCCACAAGTGTAGAGAATTTGGGGTATTAGTTGAGAGAGGTAGGTACCCACCTTAGAAAATAAACACACTCATTGTCAGTGTGAACTAGTGTCAATAAATTAGTCTGACCTCAGTACCTATTTAGCAATGGCAAAGAGCAGAAGGGATTCACTTTGATGCAGTGTAAAGGATTTGCACAGTACTCAAACAGTAGTAAGGTTAAATGACAACACAAGAAAAAAATCTCAAACCAATATGCATTTTAATAAATAAAATAACACAAAAATGACAAAAATCCAATAAAAGGGCAACCCCGGTAATCTGGTTGCTTTAGATTGGTATGTAGAAGCAAATTAAGGCTGACCACCATGAATTGGAGATTAGACACCGAAACCAGATTCTGAAGTTTTACTTTCAGACTTGGGGCTTGATCATGATCTTGGTGGACAAATATGACGGATATCGCTTCCGCGGTATTACAATTCCATTATATCCTGTGGAACTTGTAATACGGTTGATGGGATATCGGTCAAGTCAGTGACAGAGTAGTCATCCTCCAAGATTGTAATCAGGCCCTACATTTCTGGAATGGAAGTAAATATTCCTCAATGGGGTAGGGCAGCAGGCTTTGACCAAACAGGGCTCCACATTGTCGGATAGCCTCTGAACAAGATCTAGGTAAAGCCATAACATTTTGATGGAAAAAATGAGCAGGAGAAATTTCAATTTTGTACTTGGAGAAGGTTCCTTGTCGCCTTGTGAAGTTTTATTTATTTGGTCGTAGTCATGTTTTTTGGAGCTCGGACTCTTTAAGCGTGGCAAGGCTACCTGGTGGCTGTAGCTGAAGAGGGCTCTACGGGGACAGATAGCTGCTCCGTGAGTTTCTGCTGCAGCGGAAAATAACGTAGCTGGAGCAACCGTAAACTTTGATCCAGCGGTAACACTCCTTCATCCAGTCGGCTCTACAGTTTGGTCCCAGACACTCACTGATTCACAAAGCAAAAAGTTGGCAAAAATGTCTTCTTCCCAAGTTTCAGAACTTATTAGATGGAGTATACTTTGACACCAACAAAGGGGAACGAGGAACTTGGGGCAGCATTTGGCTGTCAAGACTCACTCCAGCAGATGTCAGCAGCAGGTCCAGGGCAGGTCTAAGTGGAACTGTTCAGCTGGAAATTCAGGAAAAAAGCCTCAGGTAGCTTGTTGTATCCCTGTCTCTAAAACAGGGGGTCAGTTTTATGACCCTTGGAGTGCACGTTTTTGTCCTGGGTAGGAGAAGGAAAGGACGTTCAGTGTTCAGGGCCGTTCTGAAGTCATGCACAGCAGTTCCAGCCCTCTTCTGTTTTTCGACAGGACCAGAAAGTGTTCTGAAGAGAATAATGTGGTTGCCACATTTATGCCCAGTGCCAGCCAGCAAATGGAGGAAATTCCTGGCCAATCCCTAAAGGATGGGGTAACAGTTCCCAGAGGTGATCCTACTTACTTTTGTAGCACTTCCTGTGTGTTTTACTGTTAAGAATCCTACAGTGCATTTCTCTGCCCAAACCGAATATGAACCATTGTTTCCGCGTACAAAATGTCTGAAACCATCCAGAGGTTTGGCAAGGGAAATGAGGGACCCCCTGCTCATTGGTCACTCTAAGCCATTTCTGGGGGCAGCTCCTCTCCCACTGTGCCTGGTGCCTGACAAACTAGGGGGACAAAGGAAGGGTGGAAGGCACAAGTGTTAGCTCCATCTTCCTGTGAGAGGGTAGGTGGCTTTAAAATTAATTAAGTTCCTATGCACAGCCCAGATGGTGAGCTTGCAAGAGGAACAGAACACCCCTCCCCCCACACACACACATACACACATACTTACACTCACACATATTCCAAAGGTCTTTGTCTTAGCTCTCGGAGCATGTTCACACCTTATCAAAGGGGACTAATCTGCTCCCAGGTAACAGTTGGGAACTCATGCAAATGGATTTCTAGAGGCTTTAGGCAGATAACAGACAACTTAATAAAATTACCTGTAAATATTAGTTACAAATTTGATTTTATCTATGATTTGAGCTTGTAATAAATATCTTTAAAAGTTGTTTTTAATGTTCATATTATATTTCAAAGCTTTCCTATGGAACAGCTAACTGTGTTACAGTGGAAATATCTTTAGGAGATTTCTAAACATGTTTTTTATTAAACCTCTATATATCCTACTTTTCAATACCATGCACCCTGCCTTATGTGCAGTAAGGCCTACTTAGGGGGTAACTTATTAATATTTAAAAGAAAGTTATAAGCCTGTCAATAAAGGGTTATCTGGACAGGTCAAATATACTGTTAAAACCTGCAAACCCACACTAAACACGACAGACCTGCAATCCTGATTACACTGTCAAAGTACTTGGTGGCACAATGGGTGTTGCAGCCCAATGATGACATTTAAACTACAGGCCTGGGTACACTTTGGGCACCACATACTAGGGACCTATAGGTAAATTAAATATGCCAATTAGCGGTCGGCCAATTCCATCGTATTGAAAGGGGTAGTACAGGCACTTTATCCACAGCCAGCAAAAACAGTGAGGACCAAAAATACAGGGCATTGTCTCAAGGACTTATCGCCGATTTATCGGCACTTTAGTGCCGCAAAAGTGGAGATAGATTTATCGCTGGTGCAAACTGTTGATATTACCAGTTTTCCAGCGAAAGCTGCCGCAAAAAACATTGCAACGGATGGGAGCGACAACGAACGCTAATGATATGCAGAGTAGGCGTTCCCGTGCAAAAACACCACTTTGCGATATTCTCAACGACCAGCCAGATCTGCGAAGCGACCCAAAGGCGCGTTAGCAGCAGGGATTTAACACCTGCCTTTTACTGGTGTTAAGCAGGATGACAACCTGCAGTATGAAAGGAAAGCCAGCCCAGAACCACATCTGAAGACCAACACATGTCATGGAGCTACTGATCATGCAGCTCAGAGACCCAAGAGGGCCACAACACTCACCGCCAACACCCCCAGGACTCTCCCCCGTACCACCGCCCCCGAACTACCACCTAGGCAGGGCAGAACAAGACAGCGGACGTTCCTAAAATGGACCAGCCTCAGACTCAACACCAGAGGATGCCATTGCCCACTACAGGCTCAAAAGGACAACCATCCTCTACATGCTGACCCACATTGCCCACAGGCTGACAGTACGAACACAGAAAAAAACAACATCCCTCTGCAGACAAAGCTGCTGGCTGTGCCGCACCTGTTGGCTTCTGGTTCCTCGCAACCAACAACTGCCAGAGTCGGAGGAGTCTCACGGCCAGCCCTATCAAACTTCCTCACACATGTCCTTGGATTCATGTCAACAAAACCAATGGCGGGCCCCTGTATCTGCACCACACGCTAGTTCAAATTCGTTGTGTTCCTGAGTCACCAACCCCAACGCCAGCCGTTGTTTGCCACCTCGGTGCTCCAGATCCAAGATTGTAGTCACTGAAATGGGGATGCGCCAGGTCATGAAGACCAGTAGTCAACAGTAGTATAAAAACAGTTCTTTATTACAAAAACATAACTCAACAATACGAAAAGTTCAGCCAATGCGTTCTATTCCCAATGGTGAACTTCATCAGGGCAACGCGTGGATTTAATTAACAGCATATGCTGCACGAACTCCCCAATACAATTCCTTATTCCCAAAGTAGTATTCAGAAACCTGTTGGATAAATGGTGACAATGGTCAAGCGTCCGTATAGTCACAAACGTAATCTGGTACAATAAATTGCACTTGGACAAACCGGAATGCTTCCAGGTGTGATTAATCCTGCATAAAAAAACTGTAACAGAAGTTTGTGTGGTCGTAACCATCGTAAGAAAGAAAAGGTAGGTTATGACCACACAAACTTCTGTTATGTTCTTAATATGCAGGATTTATCATACCTGTAAGCATCACGGTTTGTATCAGCTTGTTAACCCTGCACCTTCACTTCCCCAACACTGCGCAGGAACAGCTGGAGACCAGGAAAGGGAAGTACGCAATAGCTGGCTTCCCGCACTTGTTGGGGGAAATTGACTGCACACATGTACTACTTGTGCCCCCTGCCAACACTGCACACAATCACTGCAACAGAAACCACACGCGTTCCATCAATTTGCAGGCAAAACTGGACCACTGGGGCCTGTTCACCAATGTCGTCGCAAACTTCCCAGGCAGTGTGCATGATTCCTACATCTTCCGCAAGTCTATCACCAACCAGCGCTTTGAGGATGGCACCCATGGAAATGCACTGCTCATCGGTAAGTACCAACTGAACACAACACACACCTCAACTCCAGAATCATACAACTCACTACTGTTGGAATGCACAAATTACAAACTCACATACAACATTCCAATCAGCATGCCCAACTACCAGACACGACAACACAAGTAACTGTGGTAACCGTGGCCAGCCATGTAGACAAACCATCCATGGCATGGCACCACTGCCACACAATTGCAGAATGTGGGGAGAGGTGGGAACCAAGTATGTGTGTAGGAGGCGAGTGACCCATCAATGAGAATGTACACAATGCCAAATGTGGCGGTGATGTGCTGGACAGACTTCAGTATGCAGAGAACAGTCATGTCCATGTGGATATATACTGCTGGTGTTTGTAGTGTTGTGGACAGTGGATGCAAACAGGTCACCTCAGGCAGTGTGGAAGACCTTGGACATGTAGCTTTGTCGTTCCCCCCTGTAAGAGTGAGCGGAGTGGCCTTGGCCAGCATATGTCGTGAATAAATAGCCTGGGGCTGTGGGCGTGGTTCAGTTCCGGGATGGCCACCAAAGTAACTACTGGCTGTGTCCGCCATGTCCTGTCCATAGGCCTACACACAGATGGCCGACCACCTTTAACAGCCAGATTTACACTGGAGACGAGGTGGCTATGTTCCCAGCCAACCCGCGCACATCTCGTCATCGCATGCAGGGTCGTGTCTGCCAGGGAGGTACCCCCAACCCAGCCACAAGGTCGCCGCTGTGACCGGTGGTGCCTGCACGATCCTGTGCGCCTGATGCACCCTAGCCCTGGTCCCCAGACTCATCCGCCGCCCAGCGATGACTGACCGCCACTGTGCACTCAGGTCTCAATGCTCACCTGCCGCCACCGCCGTGGCTCCAAGAGCGCTCACCATGTGCCAGTGCAACCTCCTCAGCCGATCACTGGATTCCACACCACGCCCCCAGGGCACCCTGCGACACTGCACCGCGGAGTCATGTGTGTGCTGACTGCTGTCTTCGGTGTACACTGCGGTCCAGCAGGGCTCTGAATTCAAATCGAATCTTGATGGGCAGGACGGCGTATAGAGACCTGCACATCCTCGCAGGCTGCACACCTGCTCAGCTCCTCAGGTGCCCCTACCTCAGTGCATCGCAAGTCACCGTCCCTTGGCAGTAGGCCCATGTCGGCTGCAGTGCATCAGGTGCCACCAACTCTGTGCACCGTAAGTCAGCGTCCCGTGGCGGTAGGCCTGTGCCAGCTACAATACATCGGGTGCCACCAACTCTGTGCACCGTAAGTCATCGTCCCGTGGCGGTAAGCCCATGCCGGCCACAGTGCATCGGCTGCCACAAACCCAGGGCGCCACAGGTCATGGACCCTTTATGATTTAGTCTCGTGGTGCGGACGCCATCATGTCACCTCTGGCAGGGGAGAATGTGATGTGGTAGGCCCCTTTTATTGGCAGGGTCACATGTCCTGTGACACCTGTGCTGGATGGGTGTGGTGTGGGTGTAAACCAGCCCTCAGGGAGTGGCTGAGGTATGCTGACAACTAGACCAGTGATCAGCAGATCACCACAGGGAAGACCTGGGACATGTAGCTTTGTCGTCCCCCCCTGTAAGCATAAGCGGAGTGGGCTGGGCTGGCATATGCCAGTCTAGCGTAGGGATGTGAACAATGAGCCTGGGGCTCTGGGCGTGCTACAGTTCTGGGCCGGACAAGTGAGTAACTAATGCATGTGTCTCTGTTGTTGTGTTGGTGCCACCCAGACTACAATCGGCAATGTTCACCCTGTGACTTAAGCCCGACAACATGAGCAACATGGACATAAGGAGGAATCACTGACCCTACATACATCCATACATTCATACTTGAATGATCATAAACATGACACATCTGTGTGAATTTGAATGTTTTATTCACATTCAGTGGAGTGTTAAAACTGGAGCAGTACAGGGCCATGCAAACCCCACTTCACATTGTTGCCCCGTGGAGGGCCAGCCAGAGTCCTTTAGGGAATGACAAGTTCATCGGAGGAGTTCAGTCTGCAGTCTGATTGCTGTGTAATTGGTAACCAAACAGAATATGCCAGTCCATGTCGAGGTCCAAGGTGAGTGTCGCAGAGTGTATCTGGGGACAATTGAATGTGATGATGCAGAGGGCAGAACCAAGCAGAAACCGGCCATATGGCGAAGATGAATGTGACTGCGTCCTTCTTACCACTAAGACAGAATCATCTGCATCTTCATCTTCTGATGTATCATGTGGAGTGTCTGCAGCACTGTGTGTCACTAACACTTCAGGGGGCGGAGCTGTGGATGGAGTGGTAGCAGCTGCATTCATCCGCGCCAGGCCTTGTGACAGCAATGCAATGATGAGGGTCCGCAGAGCATGGAAGAACCCAGCTACCTCTTGCTGGTGTGCAGCCATGGCAGCCATTATTTACGCCTACGTCCGCTCCATGTTTTCCATGATCCTCCGCATGTGTCCCAACTCCCGAATGATCTCACTGGAGCCACTCTGACTAGGCAGTTGTTCTTGTCTCAGAGTCAGGACTCCTGCGATGTCAGCCATGGATCGTTGGAGAGCATGGAGCAGACTGTGGAGTGTCCATTATGGGCTGTGAGTGGTCCCTGATGTAACTTAGACACCCACGTATGGCATCTAGTTTGGCTGCCATGAGGTCTAAACCCACCGCACCTGATCAGCCATCTTCTCCTGGCATCCCAACACACGGCGTTGGAAGGCCATGTGTTGTTCGTGGGGGTCTTGGGAGGCAGTTGTGGTGGTGGGTGCTTCCTGCTGTGTGGTCTATGCAGCGGGTGAGGTCTCCTCAATGCAGCTGGGCTGCCCTGCTCCTGGAGGTGGGGTGCCGAAGCTGTCTATGAGCTCTTGGAGGGCATTGTTGTCAAAGGTGTGGAGGTCCTCTTCGTCATCAGTGAAGAGATGTTCGGTCTGCTCTGCAGGAGGTGTTGATTTTCCTTCTGCAATGTGAAAGAGAGATGCAGTTTAACATTGTGTTCATATGTATGTTGACGCATTGTACAAGTTTACATACAGACTGCATGACAATGTACATTGTGATTGTTTGGGAGGAGTTGCCTATTTGATGCGGGATAGTGGACATTTTGACAACTTCACAGATGTGTGTTTGTACTTGTACATTATCATCTCACATTTCCATGCTATACCAAATGTGATTGGCCAGTTTTTACACACAAGCGGCACCAGTTGCGTCCTCTGTTCTGTTGTGAACATGTTGCAGTTTGTACCACATTGTTGTCAATGTTGATGTGCACTGAATTTTATGTGTGTGTGCTGCATTTTGGGAGAGTCGCCCCTCCAGCTCTGATTTTGCTACCCCTTATCCCTTTCAGGCGGATTTCCTATGATTTCTATGCCTATACAATGCTGAGATGTTGCATACTGTGTACATTGGGCTCTTGGTAGGAGTTGGGAGTTTGGGGCATGGTTTGTACACAGATGTCTTGTTGACGTCAGGGGTTGTTTGTGCACGTGGATGTGTCAGAGTGTGACCTGCTCCTTTACGGATGTGGTCCACACTCAGCCACCTCAGTGTTGTGGCGTCCAACATGTCATGATATATCTGCTGCAGCCATGCTATTTGTCATGCAGTGTCACTTGCATTGTCAGTGTGGCTCATAGACACGTCGCTTTGCTAGGTTTGGCACATGTGCATGGGTTGGCTGTGAAATTGGTGATGTGTGGGAAGGGCCCCCTATGGGCACATAGTCGACGGGGGCCTGATTGCTGTTTCTAGGTGTGCTACAGTGTGCCAAGGGGATCAGGGAAATGATCCAGAGTCATTGTGGGTGTGCATTATGCTATACTTAATTGTGCATGTGTGCTATTGTGCCCATCTCCCCGTGCCTCCAGTCCCTGGTCGTTACTCACCATGTTGCTGTTGTGTCGGGTCATGTTGAGCAGTGTCCGGTCCCCCAACTCCTGACACCGTCTCCACACTGATGACTGTGGACACCATTTCCTCCATCTCATCCAGCTCCTCCTGTGGCGCTGGACTCCAACCTCCAGTCTGCATTACTGCCTTCTGGTTGTTGCCGAATTTCTGCCTGGTTTTGCGCTTCACATCATTCCAATACCTCTTGACCTCTTCCCTTGTCCTTCTCACCACTTCGACTGCATTCACCTTGTCCACGATGGACTGTCATATTCCATTTTATGTTTCCAATGACACATTGGTGGTGATGAACAGTAGTTGATGGTGTTCTATCACCTCCGTTATCAGGATCCTGTTTTCCTGAGGACTGACGGTGTCTTCCTCTTCTTCTTCTCCTTGCTCTTCCCTGATCCTATGGTCCCAGGCTGGCCCTGCGTGGGGCTTGTGGGGTTCTGGTTGTCCTCTGTACTTGCTCCGGCTACCTGCATTGTGCTCCGCAATAGTTTTGGTTTTGTTTTGGGTTTTTGTCTGCTTTTATAGTCATTTTTCCCACCTGACTTGTGTGAATTGCAGGCCTGGTGCAGATTATCGCAGGTTTTTTTATCACGGTTGGGCCCATTGCCACTTTTTTCACATTCGGCTTTGAAATTTTATCGCCGTCACAGTAATTTTATTGCGGACATTTGATGCGTTATCAGGAGACTATCGCATGTTACCGCGTGTTGTGAATACGACGTTTACACAGCGTTATTTTCACGCGATAGACGGCAATATGAAAAATTGCGTTGACCTATTTTGGCGATGATTATCGCACGTTCTTGAGGATATCCCATGTATATCACCCCAAAAGATGGTCAATTCCAACAGTTGGTATATCCCGGTGAGGCGCTTCCTGCCTATAATTGCAACTCAAATTGAATTGTTTTGATTTAATAAATAAAATGATGTCCATCATGGGCTGTTTTCAAAGGAAGACAGAGAAGGAGGGAAAATGACCCTTGCAGGAACTTAAAGAAAAAAACAATGTTTTCTTTCAACTAACCCTCACCCACCCGGGTTTCCCCTTGATGGCCTGCTTCATCATAGCGTCTGGTGCACAGTCAAAATATCGACTTCAAAATATCGACTGGACATAATATCGAGTTTTAAATATCGACTGGACAAAATATCGACTGGACAGAATATAGGCAGCAAAAATATCGTTTTCAAGGTAAGTAAAGTAATATCGACTGTTAAAAATATAGACAGTTAAAATATTAAAGTATATAATATAGGTTATTAAAATTGTCTAATTTTTAATAATATTGAAATTTTTATAGTGTGTTTTATGTTATTATATGTGTGAAAAGTGTGTATTTATGTTATAAATAATAATAATTAATGAAATTTGTATTTTTAACATTTTGCGTTATTTAATTCTGTAGCCGGTTGTGGGTTTATAGGGGAATAGGGTGGGAAGTAATTTAATAATAATTAATTAAATATGTAAATTAATTTATTGTTATAACATTTTAAATTTTTTAATACATTTTTTTGGGGTAATTAATAAAAATTTAATTTCATGTAAATTAATTCATTAATTGTTAATTATGTTCATTTTTCTAAATTATTTTCTGTAGTGGGGTGTGGGTTTATAGGGGAATAGGGTGGGAAGTAATTTATTGTTATAAATTGTTAATTATTTTTTAATTAATTTTTATTTGGTAATTAATAAAAATTTAATTGGCAATCAAATTAAATTAATTGATTAATTGTTAAATATGTTAATTTTTCTAAATTATTTTTTGTAGTGGGTTTTGGGTTTATAGGGGAATTGGGTGGGAAGTAATTTAATAATAATTAATTAAATATGTAAAATAATGTATTGTTATACATTTTTATTTATTTGTTAATTAAGTTGTATTTGGTAATTCATTAAAAATTAATTCGCAAATAATTTTAATTAATTGATTAATTGTTAATTATGTAAATGTTTATAATTTATTTTCTGTAGCGGGTTGTGGGTTTATAGGGGAATTGGGTGGGAAGTAATTTAATAATAATTAATAAAATATGTAAATTTATTTACTGTTGTACAATTTTATTTATTTATTAATTGATTTTAATTTGGTAATTAATAAAAATTTAATTGGCAATTAATTTAAATTAATAGATTAATTGTTAATTATGTTAATTTTTCTAATTTCTTTTATGTCGTGGGTTGTGGGTTTATAGGGGAATTGGGTGGTAAGTAATTTATTTATAATTAATTAAATATGTAAACATATTTATTGGTATTGTTGTAGAATTATTTGTTAATTATTTATTTTATTGGTAATTAAATACATTAGAATTGCTAATTTAATTTAATTAGTAATTTTAATTGATTATTTATTATATTATATTAAATTCATAATTACTTTTAATTAATTTTTTACCTACGCTATCCAACGCTTTCCCTACTGTTGTACCCACTGGAGTGGGAATAGTAATTTTTACCTCTACGTTATCCAACGCTTTCCCTACTGTTGCACCCACTGGAGTGGGAATAGTAATTTTTACCCCTACGCTATCCAACGCTTTCTCTACTGTTGCACCCACTGGAGTGGGAATAGTAATTTTTACCTCTACGCTATCCAATGCTTTCCCTACTGCTGCACTCTTTGGAGTGGGAATAGTAATTTAAACCCGTACGCTATCCAACGCTTTCCCTACTGTTGCACTCTTTGGAGTGGGAATAGTAATTTTTACCCCTACGCTATCCAACACTTTCCCTACTGTTGCACTCACTGGAGTGGGAATAGTAATTTTAACCCCTACGCTATCCAACGCTTCCCCTACTGTTGCACCCAATGGAGTGGGAATAGTAATTTTTACCCCTACGCTATCCAACACTTTCCCTACTGTTGCACACACTGGAGTGGGAATAGTAATTTTTACCCCTACGCTATCCAACGCTTTCCCTACTGTTGCACTCACTGGAGTGGGAATAGTAATTTTTACCTCTACGCTATCCAATGCTTTCCCTACTGCTGCACTCTTTGGAATGGGAATAGTAATTTAAACCCCTACGCTATCCAACGCTTTCCCTACTGTTGCACCCACTGGAGTGGGAATAGTAATTTGTACCCCTACCCTATCCAACGCTTTCCCTACTGTTGCACCCACTGGAGTGGGAATAGTAATTTTTACCCCTATGCCATCCAACGCTTTCCCTACTGTTGCAACCACTGGAGTGAGAATAGTAATTTTTATCTCTACGCTATCCAATGCTTTCCCTACTGTTGCACTCTTTGGAGTGGGAATAGTAATTTAAACCCCTACGCTATCCAACGCTTTCCCTACTGTTGCACTCTTTGGAGTGGGAATAGTAATTTAAACCACTACGCTATCCAACGCTTTCCCTACTTTTGCACCCACTGGAGTGGGAATAGTAATTTTTACCCCTACGCTATCCAATGCTTTCCCTACTGTTGCGTTCTTTGGAGTGGGAATAGTAATTTTAACCCCTACGCTATCCAACCCTTTCCCTACTGTTGCACCCACTGGAGTGGGAATAGTAATTGTTACCCCTACGCTATCCAACGCTTTCCCTACTGTTGCACCCACTGGAGTGGGAATAGTATTTTTTACATTTTGCTATTGTACGTAAATAAAAATGGATATTATTTAATTATATTATGTTAATATATATATATATGTTTTAATAACTATGATTGTTAACATTTTTTATAACTTTAATTAAATATTTAATTATTATATTTTAATTTAAGTCTTTGTAAGTATATTTTAGTAATTAATTTTAAATTTTAATTTATTTTAACACTGTTTTTAATAAAGTCGATATTTTTTACATCTATATTTTTGTAGACGATATTTTTTACTCGATATTTTTGTACTTACCTGTTTGTACATACAAACTCGATATTTTGGCTGTAGATATTTTTTCCTCGATATTTTGGGTACTCGATATTTTGGCAGTCGATATTATTTCAGTGATCCCATAGCGTCTATCCCTGCCCTCTATGGACAGGGGCGTGCTGCTACCAACGAATATGCAGGAGAACTTGATTGTAAATTAGGGGTGTCCCTATACACCTCTACACCTATATTGTTTTAGAATAAAGATGGAGTGGGTTTTTATTTGAAGCGCTTAAAAAGGTTAAAAATACCAAATTAGTGGGACCAAAACAACTTTATTTCTTGGTATACTAAAATCTAGGAATACACAGGAAAAACTCTAGGCGTGAATACCTATTGTTTCCCTAGAAGGTCGACTAGTTTCATGCCCTACCACAAGGTATTTCATCTGGACCTAGAAAGGAGTAATGATGCTCCCACTCCTGTTGCAACAGTGAACACAATAGTAGTAATAAAAATACAAAAACAAATATACAGCACTTAATTGGTCTGTGTTAAATATCAAAAATTCTGCAGGGGTACGAAAAGAAAGAAAAGGTTAAAAAAATACACAACCCCTGGCCAATATTACATTAAAAAATCTGTGGTGATTCAGTGGTTGTGGTGGGGAAAATGTACCAAAACCATGTTTCTAGCATGCTCGAAACAGTGATAATGGGACTCACAAGACAGTACAAAGACATATAACATATAAAACTGTTTGCACATCGTCATGTTACCGTCATAATCATATAGAGGTTAATTACATACTTCATATGTGACCATCATTTGGCCCCATGAGTCCTTCAAAGAGTTTGGGAGGGACACCTGTAGTCACACACTAAAAATTATAGTCACAATGTGAGACCAAAGCAAGTAACAAATTGCCAAATGCAAAATAAAAGTTAAAGATTGCCTTAGCAGAGTGTGAGCGTACCCTGTCGATTGGCAGTGGAGGGCGCATCTACTAACTCCGTCAAGGCTACTCTCTCTCGGTAGACCTGTCTGTACTCGCTCTAGGCTCCGACGTTACTGGAGTCGCGAGCGGGTTTCCTATTTAACCGTCTGTGTTACGCTGCTCTCATTGGAGTGAGTGACTTGACCGCAAACCACGGTGCTAGTTCTCACTACCGGGTTTGGTTGAAGACTGACTTGCATTTCTGTATGTGTGAACAATAAAGTTTTGGCAATGGTTATCTTCATAACTTTTTTCAGGGGCTGACAGGTTGCCTCAATGCAATGCTCTCATACTTCCCCTCATTGGGGGTCCCTATCGTAGCTACAAAATTAACGTTTTCAATTAAATCGAATATTGTTTGATATAGTAGGATTAAAACAGATAGCGGTAGGAATGGTGTGACTACTGTCCATTATCCCACGCTTCCTGCGCATCACGAAATAATATGTTTGTTACCATACAATTTCCCATAACAGAAGAGTGCATAAGAGATCACCCCAGATGTAATGGGGGTTTGTTTTACTGCACGGTACGTTGGTACAAATTGCATATGTGATCAGCAAAAGGGACGTGAAACCAAAGTGTAACAACAGATTTCCCATTCTGCTTGGTGGAGAGCCTCTGTATGAGGGCTGTACACAATTGTTTATGGGCTTGTAGGACATACTTGGTACCCAGGTTAGAAGAGAAAGACGTAGTGTGCCTCCTATTCCAGAAAAAAGGGAGACCTGGTAGGTATCGTGTTTCATAAAGGTGTTATGTTTATATAAATTGGCCCCATAGTATATTCTTGTTCAGCCCGCTCTCATGTGATTTAAGTCTGTAAACCTATTTCTGCTCTTTTTTTTACAGGCTAGATTCATTGCTGATTTGTTCGATCACTGTCCATCTCAGATCCTTTAGTGTGTGTTTCAAGTAGTGAGTTGTCATTTTAGTTGTTGCGTGTTGGCATCTCAGGTTGCTCTGGTGCTTGCACATACGTGTTTTTATTTTTCTCAATGCCATGCCCACATAATGAAGGTCACACAGGCAGGTGATGATGTATATGGCATTCTGTGAGTCGCAGTTTGTAAATCTTTGCTGTTGCCCAATTGTTCCGTCATTGAAGGTAATCTATTTGCTGGTCTCTGTCATACGGCACACGCTACCGTTGCCACAAGGATGATGGCCGCTAATTTGGTCCTATGAATCCCTGACTGGGTGGGTTTTCACGTGGTTGGCGTGGGCGTGTATGGAACAACATGTCCTTCAGGTTGAGGTTCCTTCTATGTGAGAACATAGGTTTGGGCAAAGTTATTGTACTTCCACTCAGAATCCACCAGTGTTTGTTTATTATTTTAGTAGTTGTGCTGGAGGCGCTATTGTATGTTGTGATGCATATTAGACGTGTTTCCTCAGGTTCTTTGGTGGTGTGGTCCAGTAAGTCTTGTCTGTCATTGTTTCTTGCTCTTTTCATTGCTCGTGCCACTAGTTTATCTAGGTAGTTGCGTGCTTTCAATTTGGAGCTGAGGTCGATTGCTTGTGATTTGAAGTCTTACACCTCAGAGCAATTCCGCCGTAGCCGCAAGAATTGCCCAAACGGCAAATTTTCCCTAAAGTGTCTCGGGTGATGACTGTCAAAGCTTAAGAGGCAGAGTATTTTGAGCAAGTAATATGAGTCAAACGTTACAGCTCTTTCTATGTTTATGCATGACTCTTTATCATACCCTACACCACTGTACACTGTCCCCTCCTTTAGTCTCTAATTCAACATTCTTCCCACCATGTCTCACCCTTTGCAACTACATCCTATCTCATGTTATCCTTCTTCTTCTTTTCCGAGCTGTTGCAGAGCTATACAGTTCCCTTCTTTTCATTTCTCAATTATTTTCTTCTCTCTTTTTGCTTATCTCTCTCCTTTCTTCATTCTCCACTACTCCATCGCTCTGACATCACTTACTTCTCTTTTCATCTGCTTGCGTATTCTACTTTCACCTCTGTATCTATGTTACTGTATCTTCTCTGTCTCTCTGTTTCTCTCAGAGAATAAGAGGCGGAAACCGGTCTAACCAATCTTGAGTATGTTTTCCTGTCTTTATTCCTGTATTCTTGCTATTTATTTCTCGCATCCCAAATATCTCTTCTTCCCATTTTTACTCTTCATTCCCCCTCCTGCTATCTCCTTCCCAACATATTCCCAATTTTCTTACCCTATTACCTATTTTCTTTGTTTTCTCTTAACTTAACCTCCAAAGTCTTTTGTCTTTAGCACATTTCTCTCTCCCTCTCTCTCTCTCTTTCTCTCTCTCTGTGCGTTTAATCCTATACACCATTTTCTTTCAATGCCTCCCCTATTTCTCCGTTTTTTTTCTTGATTGTTTTTCCTTCATTTCCCTGCCTCAAGCTTACTCTCCTCCTCTTCCACTGCTTCCCTCTAATTTCAGTTTTATTTATTTCTACCTCTCGTTTGTTAGCCCCCTCCCCGCACTCGTCACTTTCTCTTTCCTTATGCTTCTTTCAATTCACCTCTTCTCTGTTTATCTTTTCCTCTCTTTTTTCTTTGTCCATTTTTAGTTTCTGCCCAGCTGTTTTCTTTGAAATCTCCACCATTTTCCATGGGCTCTCTGTAGGCTTTGCTTCGCTGTCTAGTGCAGCACCCGCATGGCCTCTGCAACATTCACCATGCCTTCAGCAGGTGAAGTTTGATGGAGGTGCTGCAAGGTGAGAGACGCCAATGGCAGATTCTCATAGCAAGAAAACCTGCCCACCCTGCAGCAGCAGAGAAGTGCATTATTTAGAACATTATACTTAAGTCAAAATATATTTCTGTATATGATTTTCTGACATACAATCCACGAGGAAACATTTGAAATCTGATCCTTTGGTCTGTGGCTGTTAGTTTACCACACTCTGACATCTCAGGTTCATCAAAACCGCTTACTGCTAAAAATGTTACGGTTTCCTTGGTTTCTTGTTAGAGATTTCTGAAGGCTGCCATGCAAAAATTCTGTCAGAGGTTCTTGTTATGTAGGAGTAAGCCACATTTAAGAATCCCCACAACAAAAAAGACAACTAGGCATTGGAGGATTTACATCTGATTTCGATTTTGAAGCACATCTATAGGAAGACAAGAGCCCCAGGGTCTAAGTTGTGGCTCCTCTGGAAGTAACTCCAGTAATAAAAAGAAAACAGATGTATGGAATTATTCTCCCTCTCTCTCTCTCTCTCTCTCTCTCTCTATATATATATATATATATATATATATATATTTATATACGTTTTACATCGGTAACTACATGGGAGATGAACTTCAGTCATTAGGAATTTACGTTTGCTTTGAGCAATGGGCCTATTTATATTTCCCATAAAATATGCGGTCTAGTAAATATACTGTGTGTGCGGCGAGCAACCTCCCGATTTAATCTATCAGCAGTTGCCTATGCCTATGATGGAGGCTCCATCAGACGCTTCTCCCAGATGGAGCTTTATGTACCTCTGGGTTTAAGCTTATTTTTCATTTTTCCTCTTTTTCACCCGCGGCCTCTAACTTCCAGTCGGTCCTTCTGTTTATCCGAGGTTGGATGAATGTAAACCACCTCAAGCTCAACCCGGATAAGACAGAACTGATCTTGACTGGGGGCAGCGGCAACCCTTGGTCACCATCTTTCTGGCCTGTTTCGTTTGGTCCCCCCCCACCCCTTCTCACTCTGTTAGAACCCTTGGGATCATGCTTAATCACCATTTGACACTCCACACCCATATTAGTTCTGTTGTTTCTTCCTCTTTTTTTACTTTACGCATCATCAGGAAAGTATCTCGATTCTTTTCTTCCTCTGCACTGAATACGATTGTCATGGCCATGATTTTATCCAAAATCGATTATGGCAATATCATCTATATTGGCGCCCCAGCCTATGCACTTCAACGCCTCCAACTGGTGCAGAACCAGGCAGTTCGCCTGGTACATGGCCTACCAAAATTCCATCACTCCTCCCCTCTTCTCGCTGCCCTTCACTGGCTTCCAATAAAGCAAAGAGCCCTTTTTAAACTCGGCTGCCTTACCTTTCAAGCCCGAGCTGGCACTGCCCCCGCTTTCATTAATGCGGGTATAACCAACTATATTCCCGCCAGAGACTTGCGCTCTTCCTCCAAATTTCTATTAGTCATCCCTCGGTTCAAGAAGAAGCGCTCTGGTGGCCAGAAATTCTCGGTGCTTGCTCCCACTTTCTGGAACTCTCTCCCCCCCTCCCTTAGATCTTTGCCCTCTTACACAGAATTCCGAAAAAACCTTAAGACTTTTCTATTTCAGCAAGCATTCAGCCCATAACTCCTCTCTCTTCTCAGATTGAAATCCTACAGCGCCAAGAAACTGCAAAGTGGACGTGCGCTTTACAAACAACTCAAAATTCAAAAATTCAAATTCAAATTCAAATTAAAAAATTTAAGTAAAGCTAAAGGTGGTTCCGAGAGAGCTAGCATTTCTGTGCAACCATGATGCAAAACATCAGTAAGAGGTTCCAGAGGTCATTTAAGAAATATTGCATCCTTTAATTATCAAAAGAATCTTAGGGCTACATGTACAAAGCATTTTTGAGGTCGCAAATGGCCCGATTCTCAAAATCGGGCTTTTTGTGACTCCAAAAATGCTTTTTGGGACGTATAAAGCCCAAGCTGTTGTTTGGTAACTTTTTACTGAATAACAGTGTGGGTTTTGCCATTCGGTATTAAGATGGAGATTGCTGAGGGCATCCCTTCCTTTTTTTTTTATTTCTGTAATTTTTTATTGTAGAAAGATATACGTTTACATGGAGCATAACATATACATGGGTGGAGGAAGAAAAGGAAGAGGGGAAGAGAAAGGCGAAGAAAAAGAAACGCCCGGGGGGGTCTTGCATTGATTGTCGTTCTTGGTCCCACACCCCGGCCGCATGCGGGAGAGATAAAGAGAGAAAAGGCGCAGCGCAGATTTCTGGTGTGTGCACTATCAGGAGGGCAGGGGGCTCGGCAGCTGTTGGCTTGGTGTCCGGCTGTGCTACCTATGGGGGTTTGTGCGACGATAGGTAATTGTCTAGGGACTCCCAGATATTTGACTGCCTGTGTGTTTTGGGTGAGTGTGTCGCTGTGATGATGTCCGCCCCTCGTAAGAAAGTGACACAATTGAGCCATGCTTTGGGCGTGGCTTTCCCTGTGTCTTTCCAATTGTTCAGAACTATTTTGACTGCCGCTGTCAGCAGGAGGTCGATGAGGTCGCGGTCTTCTTTGGTTGTTATTGAGGGGGATGTGAAACCCAGTGCCCGGCTGTGGAAGTCTAGTTGCATGGTATCCCTGTGATATCGTTTATTAGTGTTACAATTGTGTTCCAGAATGTTCTAACCTTGGAGCAGTGGAAGAGTAGGTGTGCGAGGTCACCCTTTTTTTTGTTGCAATTCCAGCAGGAATCACTGTCGCGGATTCCCATGGATGCCAGGCGGGCGGGGGTCCAGTATGCCTTATGTATGAGCCAGAATTTAGTCTGGTTTAAAGTTGCCGTAACCTTTTTCCTGGATGTGGATCTCCATAACTCAGCCCTCTCCTCCTCACTTAGCACCCTACCCACTAGTGTGCCCCAGTAGGTATTGACTTTATCGTTGAGTTTGGTGGATTTTGGGCATAGGGCCTTGTAGAGGTGTGCGACTTGGTGTCCTAGTATATTAAGGTTGGTGGCATATTGTATGAGTGATGGTGTTAGTCCGTTCAGGTTTGCCTTCCTTATTGCTACCTTAATCTTCAGGAACTTGTACAATTCTATGCTCTCTAGGTTGTGTTCCTCCTTGAGTGTGTCGAAGGTTAAGTTTGTGCCTTGTTTCTGTAGGTTGCTGGCAGTGGAGATGCCGTGCCTGTACCATGAGTGCATGTTCAGAGTCTTATCCCTGTATTTTATTGTAGGGTTGTGCCATATGGATTCAAACTGGGTTTTCTTTATGCCTGTCCCCATTAGTTTGTCAATACTTAGGAGTGCTGTCTTTGTGTTTCTTAGGATGGGGTTGTCTTTGATTGCTGGGTGTCGGGTAGCAGTAAGTAGGGCGATAGGGTTCATTCCTTTCAGTAGTCCTCGCTCGAGTGTTAGCCACGCCGGGGTATACTCTGGTCTCGGGGTGAGCCAGTATAGACCCTGTCTGACCATGCACGCTTTTTGGAAAGTTTTGAAGTTTGTTATGTTTAGGCCGCCTAGGTCTTTCGTCAGCCTGAGCTTATGTAGGCTTATTCTGGGCTTTTTCCCCCTCCACAGAAAGGTATTCAGCGTTTTGTCTAGTCTCTTGTGGAAGTCTTCTGTATTTATCAATGGCAGCATGTTCAGCATGTAATTCACCATTGGTGTGATCATCATTTTAATCGCTTCCACTCTCCCCCACCACGTGGTGAATTTGGCAGACCATCCCTCCACTCTTTCCTTTATTTTGTGTAGTGTGGCTTGTTCATTGTGTTCTAGTGTGGATCTCAGGTCTCTCTCGAAGAGGAGGCCCAGGTATTTGATAGGTTTCTGTTGCCATGTCAGGCCAGACGAGCTTAAAACAGTCTTAGTGGTATGGACGTTCAGAGGTTTGCACTCGGATTTGTCCCTGTTTAATTTGTATCCCGAGACCTGGGCATATTGTTCTATCGTTTCCATCAGTGCTTTGATTGATTTCTCTGGGTCTTCGGTGATTATTAGCACGTCGTCTGCATATGCCTCTAGCTTAAAAGTTTCTCCCTCTACCGGTATCCCTGCTATGTCTGTATTAGTTCTGATCATGTTTAGGAGTGGTTCTATCGCTAGCAGGAACAGGGTTGGCGAGAGCGGGCACCCTTGTCTGGTCCCCCGACCGAGATGGAGTAGTTCTGATGTCCCTCCGTTTACTACCACTCGTGCTTTGGGGTCATTGTAGAGGGCCAATACCATCTTCCTATAGTTGGGTCCGAGCCCGAATTTCAGCATGCACTGGTCAAGGAATGGCCAGGACACTCTGTCAAACGCTTTCTCAGCATCTAGGGCTATCATGACCGCCGCGTTGCTGCTCTTGGAGGAGTGATTTGTTATGTGGCATAGCAGCCTTGTGTTGTCGTGGGACATTCGGTTTTTAAGGTATCCTACTTGTGAACAGTGTATGAGCTTTGGTAGGTGTGCGTTGAGTCTGGTTGCTAGTATTTTGGCGTAGATTTTACAGTCTACGTTTATAAGTGAGATTGGTCTGAAGTTCTTTGCTTGGTTTGTGTCCTTGCCTTCCTTTGGTATTACTATTATGTTGGCTTCCGCCATTAACGGTGTCATGCGTCCATTCTGGACGCACTTCGCGAACACCTCCTTCATTGTGGGCCTGAGTATGTGTAGGTACTGCTTGTAGAAGCCGGCCGTGAAGCCGTCTGGCCCTGGTGCCTTGTTATCCTTGAGACTCGCTGTGGCTCTCTCTATTTCGTCCTGTTATGTTTAGGTCAAGGATGTCACGTTCCTTATCCGATAGCGTTGGTGTGGATATGCGTTCTAGGAGTTCTCTGCCCCCATCATCTCGTAGGGTTTTGTCCCTCGTGTAGAGTTTCTCGTAGAAGTCTCTGAAGACCTCCAGTATCTCCTTGTTTGCAGTCTGGGATTTATTATTTCTGTCTTTGATGGCCTCTATCGAATGTTGTTTCTGTTTCCCCTTGAGGTAGGATGCTAGATTTTTCCCTGCTTTGTTTGCGGTGCATAGGTTGATAGCTTTGTATTTATTTATCCAAGTACCTGCTCTTTCACTCAGGCTTTTGTTAAGTTCATATTTTCGTTTAGTTAGGCTGGTGAGGGTGTTCCTATCTTCAAGGTTAGGTATGTGTCCATTCTCTAGGTTTTTGATTTCTTTTTCTAGTTCGGCAATTTTTTTGTTTCTATCTTTGTTCAGCCTTCCTTTGATGGTCATAACTGTCCCCCTGATGGTGGCTTTTAAGGCATCCCAGAGCAGGTCCCTGTCTATCTCGGGGGTATCGTTAATCGCCAGGTACTCTTTTATTGCTGTCTCAATATCTGCCCTGGTTGAGGTGTCGGTAAGCAGATTGTCGACAAAGCACCATCTGCGAGTTGGCTTCTCATTGTGTTTCCCTGATAGGTTTAGGCTTATGTGCGAGTGATCTGAGATGCTCCGGGGGCCAATTTCCGTGTGGTCTATGAGATGGGTGTGTGTGTCTGATATGAGGATGTGGTCTATTCTGCTGTAGGAGTTGTGTGGGTTCGAGTAGAAAGTGTATTCTCTGGCGTCTGGGTTTTGGAGGCGCCACGGATCTTTGAGGCTGATTTTGGAGCACAGGTTTTTCAGGATGTTGCCCTTGTGTGATGCTTGGCTCGGTCTGTGCGGGTGCTTGTCAATGGCTGGGTCTAGGACTTGGTTCATATCTCCTGGGACCACAAGGAGCTCGCCTAGTGGTAGAGTGTGTAGTTGTGCTCCTACCATGTCCCAGAAGGCCCTATCATCAGTATTAGGGCCGTAGATGTTGGCCACATGTATAGTTTCCTCAGCTCTCCTTAGGCTGGTCACTAGAATTCTACCCTCGGTGTCTGCCTGCATGTTCACCAGTGTTAGCTTTGATTTCTTGCTGGTTAAAGTCAATACCCCGTTTTTTTTGTTCTGTGCTGCTGACCCTCTTACTTCGCCTATCCAGCTAGCCTTGAGGCGCTCTATGTCATCGGCTTCTAGTCTTGTCTCTTGCAGTACATAGATGTTGCTTTTAAGTTTCCTTAGGTGTTCTAGTGCTTTCCTTCTTTTCACCGGGCTATTGAGACCATTGACGTTTAGGGATACTATCTTGATATCAGTTGAGAGGTTGGTCTGGTTGTTGTGTGTCATCTGTGGTGCTGTGCATCTGGCGATCTGTGTGGTCTCGAACTCTGTGGTTCCTTGTGGCTGCCTCTCCCTAGCCCTTGGCTTGCTTGTGGGTTGTTGTGCTTATACCTGCGCTTGCTGCTCCTAGGTGAAAGTGTGGAAAATTGGAAGATAGAGTAGTAGAGAAAGAGAAAAAGAGTAACCCCATGTATGTGCTCCCTGAACCCCCCTCCTACCCCTGCCCCCCTCTCCCCCCCCTTACTTGCTGAGTGGGTGTGCGACAACAAAGTTCCTTTGCTCCGCATCGTCCCTGAGGTAGAGTTTGTGCGTTGTCGATGGTAGAGTGTTGAATAAAAAAAAAAACGTGAGAAAAGCACAGTCATTCTTGTTTGCTTGGTTATTCCCGATCTTGTATAGTCTTTCTCAGTGCTGAGGTAGATTTTTACAAACATGTAAACGTGGCTTTAGGCGTCCCGCAGTTCTCTTAGCGACAAAAGGGCGATTCAGCTGCCCTGCTTGCTTGGTGTTTCTCGTCCGTGTAGGCGATTTGTCACTTGGGAGAGGTTGCTTGCCTGAGGTAGACGTGTTGTCCTGTTGCTCAGGTTGTTCCTTATTCCGAGTGTGCGGCCTCGTCTGGTGAGGCGCATCTTTTGGCTGCTCCGGGCTTTTTGTTTCCATCTGGAAGAAGGAAAGTGGAGAAGTGTGGCTCAGGGGTTAGAGGCAGCAGACCCGGAAGCTGAGATCGGTCCTGGACCAGGGTTCAATTCCCGCCTCGGCGGGTCTTGGGCTAAAAATTCCACGGACTCGATAATTCTCGCTCCGGTGCCTCCTCGACTCACGGGTTCACACTCTGTGACTCTGGGCAATAGCTTGCTTAATCTCCACAACGGCCCCTCGCGGCGGGATGCCTGACTTTCACCTTGTGGATACCCTGCTATCTCACAGGGGAATACCAGGAAGGGTTCCCTAAGCAAGCACCGGGAAACCCACTGCGGGCAGCTGTGCGCTATATAAGCTCAACTACATTTACATCTCTTCTGTCGGCGGACCTTGCATGTAGCGTCTCAGATCTTCCGGGTTCTCAAATACCATTGTTCTCCATTTGTCCGTGATCTTGAAACGAGCCGGGCCGACGAAACTGAAGCTGATGCCTCTTTTGCGCAGGGTCTCTCTGAGGGCTAAGAAGCCTTTTCTGGTCTCGACTGTTGGTTTTGAGTAGTCTTGGGTCAGCACGATCTTGCTGCTTGCCCATGCGAGGTTCTGATTCTTCCTGGCAAATGCGAAAATGGCGTCGGTGTGGCTCATTCGCAGTGGGTTGCATATTATTGGTCTGGGACCTTTTCCCGTCGCCGGTTTCCCTGCCGGCACTCTGTAAGCTGTACTTCGAACCGCCTGTCAAAATTGATGCCTGTGAGCTTTGGAATCATGTTTTCAAGCATGGCTGCGCATGAGCCTGCTTTATCCTCTGTTCCTTCCGGCACCCCTAGGATCCTCACGTTGCCTCATCTGGCCCTGTCGTCCTGCTCCGCTAGCTGTCTTTGTATGGCTTTCGTGGCTTTCTGACATTCTGCTATTGCCTTGGTGTTCTCTACAGTTGCATCCTCCACGGAGCTTATGCGGCCTTCTGCTGCTTCCATTCGAGTGTTGGTGCTGTGCAGGTCGGCCCTAATTGCCGCCAATTCTAGTTGCATGTTTTCTATCTTTAGTTTTGTCTCCTTCGCCACTGCGTTCCCTTCATTGATCTTCCTGAGGATAGTCTCTAGGGTTGCCGTTTCGCTTTTTGTCTTCAGCGGGGAGTTGGGGATGTCTTTTTTAACCTTTTTTTGGTCCCCTGCTGTTTTGCCTTCATTGTTTGCCATTGTTCTGATGCCTCTTCTCGACAGAATGCTGTCCAGGCGCCCCTCTTTTTGAGCAGATGTTAGGTTGCTTGTTGGGATTGCTTTTGGGGTCGGGGCAGTTGGGTGGGTTCTGAACCTACTTGGTTCTCTAATGTGTCTTGTTCGTGTCTTGGCTTTTGGTCCTGCCAGCGTGTGCTTTGTCTCGTTCGCAGCCTAAACCGGCTGCTTTTTATGAGTGGCTGGTTGAGGGTGGTATCGGTTGAGGCTCTGGTTCGCTTGGCTCTTGGCTCTTTTGAATGGTTGCGGGTGATATCAGTTAAGGCTCTGGCTCGCTCGGCCCTTTGCTCTTTTGGCTTGGTTGGCGGGCGGTCATGAGCGAAAACGAGCGAAAACGCTCGTGCCTTGGTGTCACCCCCTCAGGAGTCCGTGTTCATTTCTCGCCTTGGTGCCCGTTAGGCGCGCTTCCACGCGTTCCACACGTTCCCCGGCGGTGGGTGTGGCTCTGTTCCTTGATTGCCCCCTTCGTTAGGCTCTTTATGGCTTGTGTTGCCTCTCCGGTTGGCCCCCTGGTGTTCCCCTTGGCGTGTCCGTGTAGCGGTCAGCCTCCGCCGTGTTCCGCTTCCACCTCTCACACCTTGGAGAGTCTGCACTGTTTGTGTTCCACTTGTTTAGTGAGCGCTAGGCTGCCGAGATTGAAACCAGCGCTGGATGTTTACCTCAGCGCTTGCTTTTCCGCTTGGGCGTCTTCCGTTTCCTGTCTTTGTTGTTGACCTGCTGCGCGGTTTCCGGTAATGGCGGTGCCCATGCGTGAGGCTGGTTTCGCTTTCGCTGGTTCCCGTTGGTCTCCGATGGTCTTCCTAAACGGCGAACAAAGCCCGCTTGGAGCCCTCGCGCTGCTTTAAAAACTCCCTCTGCGAGCCTTCAGGGGGATGCTCTGTGCTTTTACCCACCCTCGATGCGCCTTTGTTCTCCGTCGTCCCTCTCTGCCTCTCTCGCTATCGCGCTCGGCTGGCCGACGTACTTGAGAGCCCGCCGGGGGGCAGGGAGGGTGGGTTAGTGCAGGCGCTTAGCTCACCCCTTCTCCTCTTCTCTGGCTCACTCGGCTCGATGCCCGTAGTATGTTCTCTCTTTCCTACCCTCTGGACGCCATTTTGTCCTCCGCTCAGTTACTGGGTTCTTGGAGCTTCGTGGTCTAATATCTCGGTTTTAGCATTGCTCCTGTTGTGCGCTTCTCGGCTCTTCGTGTAGCCTCGCTCTTCCCATGCTTAATTCTTGTTCTTTTAGTCAGAACAAACTTGTTTGGCGGGTAGTTATCGCCGTAGTTGGCCTCAAGGGTGCGGAGCGAGTGGACTCAGACGACCATCCACATTGCCGTCCAAGCCACGCCCCCGAGGGCATCCCTTCCTAATGCCGAATTGAAATGGTATGTACGAATATTTTGTGACCGAAATGCAGTTGCAAAACATTCACATTCCATCACCAATTAAAAGTTGGCAGAAACCCATTAGCAATTAGAGAGGGGTCCCCAATTTCCCCTTTCACATTTGAGAATGGCGGGTAAATATTTTTTAAGAGCCGGCACACTGCCTGCTCTTAGAAAATGAAACTTCCAAGATTCATTTTTTTCATTTTAGGTGCACCCTGTTTTCTTTTCAGGAAAACAGGCTTTAAAAAAAAAGATTGCTTCATTTGAAAGCAATAACAGACATGGTGGTCTGCTAATCTCAGCAGACCACCATCCCCATGATGGCAGCAAAATAAATTGCGATCTACCTCATTAATGTTCACGAGGTAGGTCTATTTGCGACCCACTACAAATCCCTGATGAAACTCAAAAGAGTTAGCGATTTCCAAATTTTGATTTGCAGGGAATTGCAATTTTGGAAATCACTATTCCTCATCGTCATACATCTGACCCTTAATTTTTTACAAACTGTTACAAGTTGGACAACTTGCTTGTGCTGTGCACTATTCACTGGGTTGAGAAAGCCAAAATTCAATCAACAATTTGAAATTTTAAATTCAAAACAAGTCTGAACCATTTGTTCTCTTATTTAGACCTATTTGTACCAATACAATAAATTTGGGCAAAACATAAACATATACATTACATATTCATGATAAGTTATGCAATTTTCATGTTAACAAAATAACTACATGTAATTTGATACATAGACACTATTATGTGTCGTTCTTGTATATGCCCGACGCATTTTGATACATTGCAGACCCTTCCTCAGGGGTCAATCGATAAAAAAAAACACTTTTATGATACTTTGCTCTTAACATTTGATAGTTACACGTGAAACAACATTACCCAGTCCACCATAGTCTCATTATGGATTGAAGCCTGTGAAGCTAAGAGTTTCTTGAAAATCTGACTCAATGCTGGCCACGATGGGCTACATTTGACCTTCCTCCAAAAATATGCATTAAAAAATGTTATCTCCTTTTAGGGCTGGTGGTTTATGTTTTGTTTAAGAGTGATGCTCTTTTTATTGCATGGTGTGTCCCTCTTTATGAAGGTCTTGATTATTTGTGATGAAATTCTCATCACAAAGTTTTAGTCACATAGGGCCAGATGTAAGTAAATGAGAAATACCAATTTCTTAATAGCGAATTTTACTGATTCGCTATTAAGAAATCGGTATTTCCTATGTAGGTAAAGATTCGGTAGAAAATAACGAATCCTTAATATTCCTTATTACCAAATCGGTAATTGAGATTCGGTAATAAGGAATACCTACCCATTTGTTTCTATGGGCTTGGAGGCTCAGAGGAATGAATGTGAAGACATTCAGTATTAGCGATTCGGTATTACCGAATCGGTAATACTGGAAGGTATTTCAAGGGTGCCTGTTGCACCCCTGAAATGTGCATGTGTGCACATGTGGCGCACATACATGCCCTAAGGGCATGGATGTGTGCCACACGGTACTTTATAAAAAGCAAAAAAGTGTTTTTTTTTAAGGGAAATTGGTAATTACCACCAACTTGAAGGTGACCGATTTCTTAAGGCTCAAAAGCACTCTTCAATGTGCTTCCTACATTGCATTTAAGGAATCGGTATTACCGATTCCTTAAATGCAAGAGCAATAAGGAATCGGTATTAAGGAATCAGTATTTACCGATTCCTTATTTACCGATTCCTTACCTACATTAGGAATGGCTAGATACCGGTCGGAAACACTGAAATTTACCGAATTTCGCCGTTACCGACCGCTATTTACCTACCTACATCTGTCCCATAATGATGAAGCCTGTTGTGGTTGAGGGCTCCCTTCTAATACATGTCCAGAAAATCTATTGCTGAGGTCTTTAGTACTGTAGATTGAAAAGAAAGGTTAATATTTGGAATGCAAATGGAAGAGAAGCAGACATGAGTCTGTGTCTCCGGTGGGGGAAAGCAGGTGTCTGGCATACAGTGTGTATCCTGGACATGATTTTGGTTTGCATATTGCTTCATTGTAAAAGTTAAATAGTGTTGAAATAGCAATACAGAGCTCCAATACTAAACTCTTTCCAGGACAAGGATGGGTTTTTGTCCCTTAAATATCTGGAAGTCTTGCACAGATTTTCTACTTAGGATTAAGATGATGCATAGCCCAAAACATACCAGTAGCTGTTTCAGTGCTTCCCCAAAGGGAA
Organism: Lissotriton helveticus; assembly: GCF_964261635.1. Lineage (NCBI taxonomy): Eukaryota > Metazoa > Chordata > Amphibia > Caudata > Salamandridae > Lissotriton > Lissotriton helveticus. Next base: position 144,762,198 of record NC_136071.1, read on the forward strand.
TTCATCTATTTTATCCCAAACTTAGAGTCTCAGAAAGGCACAGATGTTCCCAACATTTCGCCTAGGCATACCACGGTACCAACTATTCTAATTGTAAGGTTTTTGTATCAAGATTTCTTATTCTCCTTCTGTAGATGTTCTTTCTTTTATTGGCTCTCTGTCCATAGTTAAAATCCACATCTGTTTTTCTTCTTATCCACAATTCATTCTGCTCAGTATCACTGTGACTGCCTTGTCTGTAAAGACGCGCACAGCAGTAATCATGCTTTGTTCTTTTCCTCTTTGTCATTACATTTCCTCTTAGCTTCTTGTACTTAGCTGACCTGTACTTATGTTCTCTGTACATGTGCAATGGCATACTCAACACATTCTTGCCACATTAATTCAAATGCCCTCAAGTGCATTTCATATACTTTTATTACACTTGAATTGAGGTGGCGTGTTTGACCAGGCATCCTTGGCACAGGTACAAAAGTTAGGTAGAAGTACCTCCTTTACTATAAAACTTAGGCCTGCTCTTCATCAAATGGGGTTTTGGATGAGCTAGGGGTCTTACGATGAAGCATGACACCTGGTGGTGTGTGAGGGCATACAGTCACATTTTTGTGTTTTGTCAGAGATAAGCTTGAGGTGAACGAACATATGTAGAAAAAATAGTTACGTATTTTCTTGGGTGGCTTTTCTTGTGCATAACAGTCTTGATTGAAGGCCAGCTCACCCTAGAGACCCCATTGCCTCTGGTTCCCTACTGTGGAGAGAATCTAATGTTTTTGTGGTTTAATGTGTATCTGACTTACTCTAACTAGGACTGTGGTTCCTTCTTGGACAGGGTGCATACCTCTGCTGACCAGAAACCCAATTTCTAACATTGGTGATCAGCAGTGAGGATAGAGCTTGTGTTTATGCAGTGCCATATAGTAATTTGTGTACATTACCAATCCATACCTAAGACTAATTAGAGTCAATTCTCCTTGATTGCCATTTTTCTTATTTTTCAGTTCTCCCTGATTGCCATTTTTAACTTTCCCCCAAAATCATGTCACTAACTGGAGGCTCTACATCTGCACCTGCAGAAATGGACTTTGAGCTGGCCATCCTAGTTACACTGTGTCCCAGCTCAAGGATTTCTGCAAGGGAATTGGGCTTCCTGCAAAGAGCTCCACCAGGAAGGGGGAGCTGTAAAAGGCGCTCAGGGCCTGGGCAGAAGCTTGTGCTGCCTTGAATGCAACTCCAGAGGAGGATGAGGAGCTGCATGAGGAGGATGATTTTGACAAAGACTCGCAGGAGAGTTTAATGCTGATACCTGTGGAGGAAGGGGGCAACATCCTGCCAGGATTAGTGATTGCCCACCGACCAGTTAGCAGTGTGACATCCAGAGGCTTATCCCCAGAGGACGGGACAGAGGAGAGAAAGTTAAAATTGAAGCTGACGAAGCTCAAATTAGAGAAGGAGCAAGCCTTAGAGGAGAAAAGGCTGGCCATAGAAGCAGAGGAAAGGAAAAGATTGCTGTGGAGCGTTTGTCTCACGAGAGAAGCCTTAAGGAAATGGACATAAAAGCTATGCAAGCAGAGTCCAGAGTAGCAGCAATACCCCAATGAACTCTGGTGACAAAAGGTTCCACATACCCAAGGGTCTGGTGCCTGACTTTGTTGTGGGAGATGACAAAGACAGATGGTTTCGCTTATGAGATTGCCCTGCAGATGCACAAGAATTCAGAGGGGATTGGGGGGCTAGTCTGTGGAGGCATATCCCTAGTGAGGGGAGGGACACCATACTACCCCTAGATGTGGGTGACAGGATGAGGTATCCCCGATGAAGGAAGCCCTGAGCAGGAAATTTGGTTTGACTCCAGAAAATTATAGACAGAAGTTCAGGGACCGTCAGAAGCTATCCCATCAGACCTGGGTGGATTGTGTTGAATACTTTTGCAAGGCACTGGATGGTTGGGTGAAGGACAATGAGGTAGAGGATTACCAGGAGCCGAATAACTTGTTTGCAAAAGAGCACATGTTCATTCTTTGTTTTTACAGATCTGCACCAACACTTTGTTGACAGCAAGCTCTCTGACCCCAGGGAGCTTGCTAAGGGGATGGACTGCTGGGTCAGCACCAGGGTGCACAGAAAGGTACTTGGGGGGGGGATCACCACAAGGGTAGGCTGGATCCTCACCAGAAGATGGAGGGGGAGGACAAAAACAAAACGAAGAAGTTCTCTAAAGGGCCCAAAAATAGTTCTTCAGGTCAGGACTCCCATCCCCCTACTGAGAAGAAAAGGAAATGGTTCCCTGACAGTAGATCTGCATGGAAGGCACACTTAAGTGCTTTGAGTGCCAACAGGAAGGGCACTTTAAGGAGGCACTTCAAGGGAGATGCAAAGTGTCTCATGTGGACACAACCCCCACTGGTGGGCTGTCACTGGGTAGGCTAGTGTTGCGCTTGGAGAGAAGATTGTCCCAGATAGTTTTGGGGAGAGAGTAGAGGTCCCTAATGTCTTTTGGTGAAGGAGAGATGACGCAGAGTACCCACATGCCTAGCAATACTAAGAAGTACAGGCAGTGAGTCACCATTATTGGTCAGAGGGTGGAGGCTCTGAGAGACACGGGAGCCAGTATGACAGCCAACAGGTGTCACCTGGCATCTTCAGAGCAGGTAGTCCCTAATGGGTTCCACCAAGTTGTTGCAGCTGACAACCATGAGAGCAGATACCCAGTGGCTCTGGTTCCCTTTGAATGGGGGGGTCTCCCGTTCCTTGAGGGTAGCTGTGAGTACATCCATGACTGTAGCTTGTCTGCTTGGCAGTGACCTGTAGCCTACCACCTGGAAGGAGGTAGAGCTCAGTTCCCACTTGGAGATGTTAGGGTTGCCTGAGTGAGTGTGCCTGACCACATGGTCCACGGCCGACAAGAGGGTGGTCAAGAGGACCTGGAGCCTGGAAGACTGGCCCAGGGCCTGTCAAAAAGTGGAAGGGCAAGGTGCACAGGAAATCTAAGACTTCTGCGGTCCAGGAGGAGCCTAACCCTAAGGGGGATGCCCCAGTACCTACAAGGCAAGATGTGATCAAACTGTGGAACATGCCTGAGCCGTCCAACTGGCAACAGGAAGGTGGTCCCACCAAGGTGGATTTCTGCAAGTTCTTAGGGTTAAGCCTGACAGCCAGGCAGTTGGTGACGTCTGTGGCAAACTCCTGCTTTACTTGAAGAATTGTCTCCTGTATAGTGAGCCTAAGGTTACTGAGCTTGATTCAACGGGTGTGTTGTGGGTCCCCCAGTGCTACAGGGCCTCTCTACGGGGCTTGCTCATGATGTACACCTGGCAGGTCATTTGGGTCAAGACAAGACCTTTGACAGGGTTGTCACCCCCTTTTTATTGGCCTCAAATGAGGAAGGCCTCAGAAGTGTTCTGTAGATCCTGTCCTACCTGCCAGGGGAGTGGCAAGTCAGGGGGGAAGTGCAAGGCCCCCCTGCAAACTTTCCCTGTGATTAGCACTCCCTTTGAGTGGGTGGGTATCAACATCATTGGTCCTCTGGACCCCAAAACAGCCATGGACAACAGATTTGTTCTGGTCTTGGTGGACCATGCCACCCAGTACAAGGAAGCTATCCCTCTAAGGACTGTGACTGCGCCTGCTGTGGCCAAGGCTCTGATGGGTATCTTTACCCGTGTGGATTTCCCCAAGGAGGTGGTATCTGACTGGGGTGCCAATTTCATGTCAGAATACATGAAGGCCATGTGGAAGGAGTGTGGGGTAACCTACAAGTTCTCCACTCCTTACCACCCGCAGACCAATGTGCTTGTTGTTCAACAGGACCCTGAAAGGCATGATCATGGGCCTGCCAGAGCCCATGAGGTGGAAGTGGAACATCCTCCTGCCATGCCTTTTGTTTGCCTACTGGGACAGCACTGCAGAAGGGGGTTGGCTTTAGCTCTTTTGAGCTGCTGAATAGGCACCCTGTGAGAAGGCCTCTCAGTTTGGTGAAGTGGGTCTGTGAGCAAGCTCTCAGGATACCCCACCAGGAGGAGGTCAGTTAAATGCTGGCCCTCCATAACCAAATAGCCAGCTTATGTATACTCACACAGGAGAATCTGAAAGCTAGCCAGGAGGACTTGAAATGCTGGTATGACCAGAATGCCACTCTGTTAAATTTCAGCTTGGCCAAAAAGAAAGTGGGCGATGGAGCCCATGGAGCCCTGGACCATGCAAGATCGCTGGTCTGGGCCTTATGTGGTGAAGGAGTGCAAGAGTAATGTCACCTACTTAGTGGACCTGAAGACTCCTCAGAACCCATTAAGGTCCTGCAGGTCAATCGCCTCAAACCCCACTTCAAGAGGTCTGAGCTTACTATGCTCCTGGCTACTGATAATGGGGTAGAAGAGAAGAGTGAACCTCTGCATGACCTCCTTTCTTCCAAGGAGCAGGATGGGTCAGTGGAGGGTGTCAGCCTCTCACCTACATTGACCCTAGACCAACAGAGAGACTGTCGCTAGTTGTTGGGGCAGTTTGCCACTTTGTTCTCACTTACTCCAGGGCTCAATACTTGGTGTACCCACGATATTGATATTAGGGACAGCAAACCTGTAAAGAACAACATTTATAGGTTGTCTGACAAAGGGAGGGCCAGAATTTGCAGGAGGTCTCTAAGATGCTAGTGTTAGGAATGATTGAGCCCTCAAGCTTCCCTTGGTCCAATTCAGTCACCAAGACTGACTCACCCCCATTCCCAAAGCTGATGAGCTCATAGATCTGCTTGGAGCTACCAAATGCCTCAACACGTTTGATTTAATGTCTGGATACTGGTAGATTGTCTTGACCGAGAGGGTTAAACCAGTAGGGCACTTCCAGTTCCAGGTCATGTCCTTCAGGTTAAAGAACACACCTGCCAACTTCCAGAAGTTGGCCAACCAGGTCCTGGCTGGATTGGAGAACTTTAGTGTTGGCTAGCTAGATGACATTGAAGTCTTCAGCTTTAGCTGGCAGGACGACTTGTGCAGGGGGCTCATTAGCGCACTGATTGTGCATTAAACATATTTCAGACCTGCCATTGCAGAGCCTATGTGTGCAGTTTTCTAACTACCATGTCTACCTGGAAAGTTAACCCTCTCGCCAAGCCCAAACCTTCCTTTGTAATACATATATGTCACCCCTAAGGTAGTCCCTGGACAGCCCGAGGGCAGGGTGCAGTGTATTTAAAAAGTAGAACATGCACTTATACGTTTTACATGTCCAAGTAGTGAAAATGTCTTACATTCATTTTTCACTACTACATGGCCCATCTCTCTCATAGGTTAATATTGGGATTACCTTATTGAATCTTAGAAGTGTCATTTACAATTATGAAAAGATAGGGCCCCCAAGTTTGCTGGCTCTGGAATCACAATTTAAAATCCTAACTTATGGTGCACTTTGATTTTAAATTGTAATTCTGAAAATGGTACTTTTAGAAAGTTGCCATTTTCTTACTTTAGCCATTTTGTGCCTCCTGCCTGTCTCTGAATACACGTCTGGGTGGGTGACAGCTGAGCTTTGTGCATTCTCTCCAGACACCCACACACAAAGGGAGCTTAGGTGTCCACATCCTTAGGTGTCCACATCCTGATGGGCCACCCTGGGCAGGATGGGAGGGAGGAGCTGACACTTTAACTTGAATGGGCTGGGGTCTACCCCACACATAGAACTGCATACCTCCCACATAGTAAGTCTGGGACAGGACAGAAAGATCAGGGACTCTGTGCACTTTGAAGGCCTCTCTGTGAAGTATTCCCCACTTCAAAGGCACAACTGGGTATAAGTACTGGACCTCTGACACCACCAACTCAATACACTTCTGGACATGTGGCCAGCAAGAAGGGCTGCTGCGCTGCTGAAAGAACTGTCACTCTGCTGGACTCCTGCTCAGCTGTGCTGAGCTGCTGCCCTCTTTCCGGGGAGTGGGAAGGACTGGATCTGCATCTCTTCACCACTTAACCCAGAGTTTCTCCAGGGGCTTGTCTGCTTGCCTCATGTTGGAAGTCTCAGGGATATCAAAAAATGCACTCCACTCATCAACAGCACCTGGACTCTGCCTTCTGAGAGTCATCCCCTGCCAAGTGGTGCCAATCCGGTCCCGGAAAGTGGGTTTAGACTGCTGCAACTGCAAAAGACCACGCATTGCTGTTGTGCTGCTCGGAAGCAGCGCATCTCCTTTTACGTATTGCCGCTGCTGCTGGATCGAGGACATCACATCAACAGCTGCCAGAGAGGTTCGATGACGATGCATCCCTGATTTGCGCAGCTCAGAACTGACAAATCGCCTGTATTTCCGCGATTGATGCGCACGCATCACCTCCCTTGCTCCTTACATCTAGTGCTCAACATTGGCGCAACCTGGAACCAGGGTACTGTTTTAGCAGGTCAAGGCTGGTTCCTGTATTTGACCTGCACTCCATTGAGGTCAGCCTGAACTTTTGGATTTGTCCCATTCAAGCATGAGCAGACAGCCCAGGTTAGCATATTAAGCTTTTAAGCACTATTTTTCAAGATATTCTTTAAAAATTAAGAACTCCAGTTCTACTTATTGTATTTCTGTCATTTTGGTCTTGTTGTGTTCAATAAATTAAACTCTATCTTTCTATCCGGGTGTAATATCTATTTGTGTGGTATTTTCACTGTTTTATGTGCAGCAGAAATACTTTACACATTGCCTGTTAAGTTAAGCCTGACTGCTCTGTGCCAAGCTACCAGAGGGTGAGCACAGGTTAATGTAGGGTGTTTATCTGACTTACCATGACTTAGTATTGTGGTTCCTGCTTGGACAGGGTGCATACCTCTGCCAACCAGAAACCATGGCACTTCACCGTTTGTTTAATCTTTCAAGATTAATATTTCACAAGGATGAGAGCCTCTTATACACTGTTTAGTTTTCTTACTGAGACCAATAGCAGCAGTATAGCATCATGACCAGGCCTTTATAATGATGATTAGGTATCAATAAATGTGTTTAGTCATTCAAAATCATTGTCATTTAGAGAATATACAGTGATACGGAGGGCTGATTCAATAAACGTTCTAAATCCCATTACAATCATCTTGTCTCTGCTAGAATTCAAGATAACATTTAAGATTTCAGTTTTGGAGGATGGTGCCAATGCTAGTTGTTGGTGGGCACTGCTGGTTATTGCTGGTTGTGGCTGGGTGTTGAACATGTTGTGGATGTTGGTGAGTGATAGCTGTGGTGGTTATTGGTGGTTATCTTTGGGTGATGCCAATGGTGGTGGCTGGTGGGTGTTGTCGGCAGTGGTTGCTGCCAGTGGCATGCATATATATCGGTGATTTCTTGAATGGCAAGCAAAGTCAAATGTCTTACTCTTTTGCACTATTAACATTGAGCGCAGACTATCATACAGGCAGAATATCTAGGTTACAAAAGAATACACAGTAGTCATGTTTGTAATCATCCCAATGATTAAGTAGTATTTTCATGTTTTTATTTTTTCCTTTTTGATTTAATATCATACATTAACCACAAGTAACTGATGAAAAAATATGGCTTTAAATAGAGGATGTCTCCAAAACAACTGATTAGTGTCAGGTGGCAGTTCATTGATGGTTAGGTGGCAGGCAGTACAGTGATGATTTGCCCTGTTCTATGATATAGTGTATATACAAAGCTTATTTAAAGCAGCAGCTTTTCAGCATTGTATCTGTGTTTTCTTTTTATTTCTGTGAGTGTGTGAGACAACCATGCTTCCTTTGTGCGGTAGCATCTTCTTTCTGAGATGCGGTTTCATCGATCTGGTTAGTTGTTATGTGCTCATGACAGCAAGGTACAATGATTAACATAAGGGCCTTGATATCAGTGGACTAGAAATCTGAATGCGCATCATTTCCTCTTGCTATGCGTGGTCCGTCTTACCATGTTTAGTCATTTTGTTCTGTGCATCCCATGCATAATGGAGCAGTGTACTGAGCCAAGTTCCTTTCAATCATCAGGGGGCATGTCTAACCTTTGCAAACACTTTGAAGTCACTATACAGATGCAGTATCCTCTAGTTTCCCAATGCTTTCCTGTATTAAACCTCACAGATAGGCTCCATATCTTGATAAGATATATGCACTTATTGGGTGGTAATTTTTCAGGTGGGGGCAGGATGGTGATTGTTGTCTACATTCATATGTAATTGACTGAGATTTATTTCACCACAACTGTTTCCCCTGCATATGAGTAATTTGCATTGCCAGCTTGTAGTCTTTACTACTACAATTAGTCCCCCAGACGTAAGTTTAGGTACTCTAAAATGTCTTTGTGAATCTGTCCCATAAGTACTCCTGTAGACCAAGCAGTAGTTTTACAATGATTTTTGATTGTACACTGCTCATGCTTCATTTCACAAGGAAAAACACTAAGAAATAAAAAGTGCATAAGAAGGAATTCAAGAAAGCAATAAATGTTTCATGTATCTAAGAATCCAAGTTTATAGATAAGGTTTATTCCTACCACTCTGAATTTTGCATTATCCATATTGCTAGGTGATTCTGGGGGCTTTGACTTACAATTGGAAGGTAGAAACATAGATACATTATTAGAGAACTATCCAGCATTTCCACACTTCTCATAAAAATAAAACTCAACCTGTGAGAGTGGGCATACCACATACAACAGGAAATGCCCCAAACACGACCATTTGAATAGAGGAAATAATTTTTTAAGAAGACAGACTTTTCTGGTGGAGCTTACCTGACGTAGTTAATCCCAGGATAGGCCGGCATTCAAAGAAACAGCCTAACTCCTTGACATTACTGAAACCTATACACAAGGAGTAGTCTTGAATAGAATGACACGAAGGGATATTTCTTACCCAGAATGGCCTGCAAACTTCAAAATGATACCTAAAAAAAATACGTTTCCTCTCACTTTTCACAGGTGATTGCTTCAATTCTTGTGCTCGGGGTTGGCTTGGAGCTGGGTAAGCATACCAACCCTCAGTATTTCTAGGAACTATAGCTCTAGGTCACAATTATTTTCTGCTTGACATGTTCAAATGTTTCATATACATATGTGCAAATTTCCGCAAATATTACGATTCATAAATATTCCGGTAAAACACATAAATATAAAAAATTCATCTGATGTACAAAATGTATAAATAAGTATAAATACTTTTTGTTAAAAACATTCAAAACTCCACTCTTAATGCAAGATGTGTGCAAAATCGCAAAGTATTCAGTGCAACATGGCATTCTAATTTAGTGCAAAAATGTGCAACAATTAGCAGCTTTAAACATGTCGTATCAGCATTTGGGCATCCTTATTATAGCCCCAGTGGGCAACATTATTAGATTTGGCTTTATTGGTTTTGCCACCATCGGCACTACTGAGTCATCTGGAATTGTCATGTCCCAACTGCCCCTTCCTTTAGGTCAACTGGTGCTATGCATTCAAATCATGTCATAATAAATACAAACAGAAAAAAAGAAAGAAAAAAAGAGAAAAAAGAAGAACCAAACCCCTGTTGTGTAACCCTCTACGTGATTTACATTGTTTATTAAATGGTAATCTAAAGGGCCTTCCTTAGTGATGTTAACATTTCTCTCTTTTACCCTTAAAAGAAGCTCGGTTTCATGTTCAATGAAAATTTAAGACTCAGTAACAGTTAATATTCCCCCAGATCATATGGGGTCCCGTAGTTGATTCTCGGGTACACAGTTCTCCATGATAGCGCTCATCCCAGGCAAGTATACATATCCTCCCCCATGTTGAGCCCATTTGGGGTCTTGGTATTAAGTTCGATAATATACCGTGTTTCCAATGTTCTCAACTGGGCCTCCCTGTCACCTCCCCTGCGTAGTGGCAGTACTGTATCTATGGCATAATATGTCAGACAACTCATGTCACTGTTGTGACATGAGTTGATATGCCTCGCCACCGGATAAGACTCATCCCTGTTGACAACCGTGCGCATGTGCTGCAGTATGCGTTTGTGGACCTGCAACTTCGTGCTGCCCACATATCGCAGGCCACACACACACTCCAGCACATATACCACAAAATCTGTTTTACAGGTTATCTTCTTGGTTATTGGGATGGGTATATCACTAAAGGGGGTCAAATATGAGTTTTTATTTTTCCCCTGCTTACATGCCTTGCACACAGCACACTTGATGAAGCCTTTGGTGGTATGGAGCCATTGGGTCTTATCGGCCACCTCTGGGCTGCTCTTCACCAACATGTCACTCATTGAGCGTGCTCGGCTGAATGTAATTTCCGGTTTGTTTGACAGGGTCATGCCAATGATAGGGTCCCCTTTGACAATGGGCCAATTTCTACGGAAGATAGTGTGTAGTTGTTTGTGCTGCCTGCTATAAGCAGTAATGAGTCTTGGCTGGTCTGGGCCTGTGGCCTGGCTGGGTTGACTCACCGAGTTATTCACCCCCTGCTGTTTCTGACCACTGATCTGATTGGCCTTAGCGATTGCTCTATCTACCACCCCGACTGAATACCCCCTAGCTAGAAATCTGCTCCTACTGCTAGTTTGGGCCTTCCTGCATTCTAGTTCCGTGCTGCAGATTCGCCGGATCCGCAACATTTCCCCGTAAGGGATGCTGCGGGCCAAGTGACTTGGGTGGTGACTTGAGGCATGCAGGACTGTATTCCCGGCCGTCTCCTTCCTGTGAAGCCTGGTTTCCAGTCTGCCCCCCTCTACATAAATCTCCACATCCAGGAAATTTACTACTGAATCGCTTATGTTGGCTGTAAAATTTAAATTCAGACTATTTACATTGATGTTTACAATAAAATTTTCCGTGCTTGATTTTGAGCCATTCCAGACAATAAAAAGGTCATCAATGTACCTATACCATGATATGATGTTGTTACTCAAGTTTCTTCATACGTGGTCCTGAGGACCTGCTCCTCCCACAGTCCCATGTGCAAGCACGCGTAACTTGGGGAGAAGCAGGCCCCCATCGCCACGCCCCTCAATTGCTGGAAAATCATGTTCTGGAATAAGAAATAATTATTGCATAAACAAAAATGTATCATCTCGCTAATCATTTTGTTGTGACTAAGCATCGAGACTGATCTCTTTCTCATAAAATATTCTACTGCTCGAACCCCATCCAAGTGATTAATGCTCGTATATAGGGCAGTCACATCGAGTGTTATCAATAAAACCATCTGATCAATTTGATCTTCTCTAAAAAATCCCCTGTGTCACGCAAGTAGGATGGAAGTGATTGTACATATATATATATATATATATATATATATATATATATATATATATATATATATATATATATATATATATATATATATACACACACACACACACACACACACAAAACCCTGCAGAGGTGTGGCGAATGCCAGGATGGTGGTGGCTGCTGGTTTAAAATAATGGGTTAACCACAACCACAATTAATTAAGCTTGTTAGACTTGACATCCTTGGAATGGCTTTCCACCAACGTTTGGCCTCCTGTGTTTGGTACTTTGTTTTTGCTGGCTTTAGGAATTTTTACACTTTGCCACAGCTAGCCAGTGCTAAAGTGTTTGTGCTCTCTCTTTTAAACATGGTAACATTAGCTTACATCTAATTCACACTTTTAGTTTACAAGTAAGTTTCTAGTAACACTGTACTACAATTATCCAGGGCCTGTACATTGAATGCTACATTGGGCATGCTGCACGATTGTGCCACCCACTTAAGTGGCTTTCTAAACCTGCCTCAGCCTGCCATTGCACCCTGTGTGAACAGTTTACACTGCCATTTTTACCTGGCAAATTAAACCGTTTGCCAGGCCTAAACCTGCCTTTTTAATACATACAAGTCACTCCAAGGGTAGGCCCTAAATATCCCACATGGCAGTGTGCTGTGTATTTAAAACATTTGATATGTACTTTTAAGTTTTACATGTCCTGGTAGTGAAACACAAATTCATTTTTCACTACTGCAAGGTTGGCCTCTCTCATAGGATAACATTGGGTTAACTTATTACATTTAATACGTGTTAACCTTAAATTGGGAGCAGGTATGAATTTCGAGTTTGGTGTCTAACCCATCCCAAGCTCCCTCCTGTCCCACCACCCCCTCCCATCAACCTTACCTGTTCCTAAATACTCCATCCCATCTACCACCCCTACCCTGAGAGTGGTAACTTGGCGTGGTGCCGGGAGATCGTCTAAGGTTGCTTAGGATATCTTGCAGAGAAAGAGAAAAAAGAGAAGAATGAAAAAAGGAATTATCCCATTTAACCCCCAAAAGAAAAGCAGTCTGGAAAACAGTAAGAAATTACATGAATTGCATCCAATCCAAATGAGTCAGTATATAGAAATGTACACATAGTATCACTGCCGTAAGATAACAGTATCACAGCAGAAAATTCACATTGTTATACCGACTGACATTTCACTAATTTATTACCCCTAGTGCTGGTTCTAGTGCTGGCGCTCCTACCCCACCCCACCCCACTCTTTCCACCCTGACTGCTGGATTTCTACAGAATGGAAAATGTATGAACCGTCCTTAAAACTGACTTTTAGCTTTGATTCCTGGACAATACCAGCAGGTGCTCCAGCTTGCTAATTAAACTCTTAAATTCCTTTATGTGGCGAGCTGACATGGCGGGCTAATCGGAGAAGATCTTAAAGGAAAAGTCCCCTGAATCTGATAGAGCTCATCTTTTATGGCATTGGAGAGAATCTGTTCCTTGATCCGATAGTCCCAAAAATGTACATGTATTGTCCGAGGGCACTAGCGCTGGAAGATTTTACTGCAGGGAAACTATGTGCCAGTGTGATAGTTAAATCCAGTTTATGAGTCTCCGTTTCTTGATAGACATATTTTTTCACTAGATCGGAGATGAGGTTAACAACTTTGGCTATTTTCGCACCCTTCACGTATATCAGTAAACCTTAGGTTCGCACGGCGTGATCTGTTTTCAGCATCATCAATTTTCGACTGCAGGCCAATCAACTCAGCTTGTAGTTTAGCAGTGGAATTGTCCTACTGTCATCTTGCATTCTCTAAATCTGACAGCCGCTGTTCGACCACAGATAAAAGCATAGTTAAATTCTGTGTTTTATGATTGATGAGATTCAACTACTTTTCTGGTTTTTTGTTAGCCTCACCCTAAGAGACCTTAAAAACACCTACAATTTGAAGAAGAAGGGACTCTGTAGAAGAGATGCTTCCATTTTCAGATTTGTCAGCTTGTGTAGCTATCTGGCAACAGCCAAAATCGGAAAGAGCCATCATTGCCTTTGGAATTGCTTCATTCTTTCCCTGCTGAATCTCCCACATCAATGGCGATAGTGAAGCAAGATCTGTCGGTAACACCTAATGCAAGTTGGTATTAATGCCAGTTTATGAGGAGCAGTCAGAATATCTTTATTCGACTTGTTCCAAGTCATACAAAGAAACAAAAACAATAAAAACATGAAAAGGAATACATACATACATGACCCTACATTTTCCTAAAAAGCATCAATCTAGATGCACATTATAAATACTATATACAAGATTAAAAAATGCCTATTACAATTCATATCAAAACACAACAACACTAAAAAGAAAAATTTTTAAGGCGAAATTTGGCCACCCGCTTTTACCCTCGAAGCGGCCACTAAAAAGTTAGCAATACAGAAAGTTGTGCGGGGATTTGTCAGGAGCTGTAAGTAGAGCAGCGCGGGACGCACCTGTGTAAATCCCGCTTCTTTCAGGATGGGGAGCAAATATTTTTTCCTCTGCTCATGATACAAGCTACAAAACATGACAAAGTGCATTGTGTCCTGCACAGAAAAGTGATCACAGCTGCATGGAGGAGCTAGGTCTGGCTTCTGCCAGCACTTAAAAGAACCTAAATAAAAATGTAACAGGTTAAACCTGAACTTAGTTAGTAAAAACCTGTGATAAGGGAATGTGACAAAACTAAGGTACGGTGCGAGGGAGGGTACACTCACCAGGAGGTTGTGTGCCCTAACTGCTGGCTTCAGCAGTTCAACTTCCTCGCGGCGCGCTTCCTTCCTTTCCCTGAATGACTTTTTTATATTGCCTATATCCAGAGCCCTGATTTTTTCTGGGCTTGAAAAGAGTTCTGGACGACCCAATTCAGTAAATGATTTAATTAAATAGGCCAGCCATGGGATACTGCTATGTTTGTCAAGTGATAGGACATCCTTCAATATTATGTGGTTCAAAGGAAGGTCTTCATTCAACCACATTTTCAGCCACAGGGTCAGGGGCGCTAAACTCAATAAATCTGACAGGTAGGGTAAGCCCACCTCTTTGTGGATGGAATAAGTTGGGGTTGACTGGGGAACAGAGAGAAGAAATCTAATAAATCTATTTTCAGCTCTCTGAATGGGGTCAAGATTTACGTGCCCCCACAAAGGGGATCCATATAGTGCAATGGCCACAGGCTTACACTTATAGATTTTTAAAAGGGCTTCCATGGGCCTGGCTCCCAGCTTACCAGCGAAACCCAAGAGCGCTGAGGAAGATCTGGTGACCGCCAGCCTCTTTGCTCTTATCTGTGGCCCCCACGTTCCTTTCTGGTCAAACAGTACACCCAAGTAGGGGAATGTGGTTACCTTAGAGACCGGGACCCCTCTGCAAAAGAATGATTTATATCTTTTTTTGGTACACTCACGCCCCATTACCATCGTGTGTGATTTGGAAACATTAACCTTAAGGTCCAAATTATCCATGAAGGAGCCAAAGGCGTCCAAGAGGCGCTGGAGTCCTACACCAGTGCGGGCGATCAACACTGCGTCATCCGCGTACAGGAGTGCCGGGATATGGACATCTCCTGCACGTGGAACGTCCGCGTCCTGGCCTCGCAGGTGTGCCCCCAGGCCGTTAATGTAGATGGTAAAAAGCGAGGGGGCTAAAATACAACCTTGCCGTACCCCTTTTAGAGATTTAAACAGTGGGGTACATCTGCCATTGTTTGACACTCGGACGGCTGCAAAAAGCTCCTGATGCAAAGTGGCCATGAACGTGACCAAAGCTTCGTCGATGCCCATCTCCATCAGGATTGACCATAATTTTGACCTATTGACAAGGTCGAAGGCCGAGGAGAGGTCCATAAATGCCAGAAACACAGAACCCTCCTTGGCCACCGTGTACTTAGAGATGAGCAAATGCAGATTAATACATTGTTCAATGGTCCCTTTTCTCTCCCTAAAACCATATTGCAGGTCAGACAGCCCACCACAACCCTCAACGTTCTCCCTCAATCTGGATAAAAGGACTCTGCCCAAAATTTTTATAGTTGAGTCCAAGAGGGATATGGGCCTATAAAACGCGGGGTCGTCCCGCTGACCTTTATTTTTAAAAATGGGGACGATGGTGGATATGGCCTACGAGGCGGGTGCTGGATTACCATTAACTGCATTAAATAAATTTGACATAACCTCAGCCCACAGTTTAGGTGAGTACATAAAAAAGTCAGCGGGGACTCCATCGGGACCAGGTGCCTTATGTTTGGTGGTTGCCAGAAGAACTTTTTCCACTTCTTGGGGGTTAAAGATGATGGGACGTACAACCATATTGGGCGATGGACCCTTTTTGATTCCCTCATCGTCCCCCCCATAGACATTTTTGAAAAAAGACAGCCATTTTTCATCTGTAATCACGCAGTCCATGGGTGCATTACTATCTTCAGAAAATAGGGGCTGTTTGATGATCTCCCAAAACCTCCTACTGTCCTTCAGCACTGCCGCTGAGAGGAGATTATCCCATGTATCGCGTTTGATGGTGTCTTTACGATTCTTTATGGCTGCCTTATAAGTTTTCCTTAGTCTCGAAATGTCATCTTTATCCCTTGGGACGTTTTTTAGGGCCACCAACAGCTCTCTGTGGGCTTTCGAGCATGCGAAATCAAACCATCGCTTATGTCCTTGTGCTCCCTGGGTGGGTTTGACTAAAAGATCCTTAGAAACCTGGTTGCATATTGCCTCATAAGCTGCTACTATGTTTTTACCTTGAGTGCCCGGGTTTTTACAGAGCTCCACCTGGTCTTTAATTTTAGGGAAGCATTTTTCATAAAAATTTTCCGGGATCACTTTGGCCCACTTCAATCGTCTATCTTGGTCAGTGGTCCTGAGGGGATGTGCCGGTTTTGCAATTATTGGTGGCGCCCCCATCTGGGCACCCCAGGCCACTTCAAGTAGTACTGGGTTATGGTCGCTGTAGTGTGTTGCGACTGTACGATAGGCCGTGGTCCGATTTAGAATCCCTGGTGAGACAAAAATATAATCAATAACTGTGCCATTTTGGGCGCCAGTAAAGGTTGGCATTCTCAGGCCACAGTCAGGTTCGTATAGGTCATAGTTAGCCAGTAAATCTTCAAGCTCCTGCCCCTCTGTGGAGTGTTCAAAGTGAGGTCCCTGTAAGGCCGCGTCGTCGACCTCATTGGCTCCTCTTCCCTTACAGGCTAAATTACATAAATGGATATTAAAATCGCCTAATAAAATAAACTCAAAAACGAACTCGATATTCTGTGATACTGTATTTAAAATGCTGTCCAGACTGGCAATATTGCGACAGCTATAGTCACTGTTCCCAGAATTGTAAAAGTTGACATATAAAGTCCTACTTGTTTTGTTGATCACCCTTTCAACCATTAGGATGTTATCAGAGTCAGAGCTAATCTGCCTATAACTTCCTATTAGATCCAAGGAAAACAAAATCACCAATCCACCTTTTGCTCTACCCGCCCTGCTAGGGACTGCAGGTTTAGTAAAGCAGGTGAACCCATCCCACCAAAGATTGTTGGATGTATCCCAGGTTTCTTGCAGGGCGATGATGTGATGCTTTGACACAAAGCTCAGCCAGGCATGGTCCTGGCGTTTTGCAATTAAACCTGCTACGTTCCAGCTAATGATCTTACAAGAGTCGGTGGGTAACCTTAATTCGTTTACACCCTCTGAATCACCTTCAACTGTTAGTTGCAATAATGGTCCCTCACTGGTTTCCGCTTGACAAAGGCTCTGTGTGTACTCTCCCAGCGTACTCGTTTTAGCACAGGCGACAGTCCGAGATGAAATTAGTTGCTGGACGAAATTAATTGGCACTTGAGACTCTAGTGCTACGTTGGGAACATGATTACTGAAGTGCTCAACAATATTAAGACCACCACGTTTTGATATTGGGTTGTTCAGCACCTCCCTTTCTTGATCGACTCCTGGTTCAAGTCAATCACAGGTGTTTAAATCAGATAAAGGGCCAAACCTATTTCCTGTAGCAAAACCCCACTCAAAGGGAGTGGCTGCCTGACCCTGTGCATATGGAGCTGAGTTCCACATAGGTTGTGGAGTATTTGGACGTGATAAAAACTGATCGTTCCTCAACCAATGTGTGGGCCTATTGCCCCGAACACTATGTTCGTAACCCAGAAGGCCAGAGCCCCAACCGTTAATTCTTGACTCATGTGCAAGGACAGGCCTGTTGTTTAGCTCATTCGGGTGATTAAGTCTTCCTAGCTCCCGGTATGCCATAGGCTGAGACCAGTCATTAGGATGTCGAGATCTGGTAACCCCTCCCCAGCTGCTGGTGTTAATGTGTCTTTTATAACTGGGGATATTGGGTAATGTAGCAAACTGAGTCTCATCATAGAAAAACTTGAGGGTAAGGGGAATTATAGAACCACTACGACGTTGGAGTGGGAAAACATTGCTCAAGATATCTGGGAGGACCTCGGCATTAGCAAAGTTTAGAATAACACAATCCCCTTTAAACTTTTTTGGCTTACTGCCAATCCAAGATACCCTCCTGGTCATAACAATGTCCCCTGCCAATTTATCGAACCCTTGTTGTGCCATGTGCATATTGTTAGTGAGCCATTGTAACGCTTTATCTTTTAGACCCTGATTGGACTCTATTTTATTTTGTGATAGAACAGGAACATTTGCCAACACCAGTACTACCGGTGAAGCTTCCAATATAAATTGGGCTGAAACATCCTCTTGATGTGTTACCACTGTAACACCAGTAGTACTGTTATGGGGGTCTCCAACTTCTACATCTTGACCAGGAGCAGGTAATGAGGGTGATACTGGCGGAAGCAGCAGCCCTTGTTGGATGGGCTGTAAATTGCTTTCAATTGGGGTAACCTCCACGTCCGTGGGTGTTAGATTTGTTACGAGGGAGGATAAATTCTCTACCTCATCAACCAGTTTACTATGTACCCCACCCAGCTTTTTAACCTCAGATGTTAATTTATCCAGTTTCCCGATCAGGGGTTTAATTATAGTCCTGATTTTGACGTCTATCATGTCTTGGATCCTATTAAAAAGGTCGTCATCGGAAATGCGTTTTGACTCAATATCAGTGTCGGGATCTACATATTTCCCCACCCGCCTAGGGGGTGGGGTGGCGGGCTTTTTCCTACCTAGTTGTTTCCCCCCCTCTTTACTGGGAGTCTTCTACAGGCTCTAACGGCCCGTGTGGCAGGCTGCGGGGGTTGTAGGTCTTCGTCCGTAGCGGCTATCTGGTGGTTTGGATCAATGATAGCGTTATCTGATAAGTCTATTAAGTCTACTCTATCTATTGGAGGGTCAGAGTCAGCAGCAACCTCAATGCCGTTGTCCTGAATATTGGAATCTGCAAGGTATAACGGCGGATTATCTAGCAGTGAATCAGATGTCGCTGTACTTAGTACGCTTGTGGAAGGGCTTTCTGTAGGCAGAATGGGTGATTGACTCAATCCAAGGGATTGCCTTCTCTTATTGTTAATGTTACTGACCACTTGCACAAGGTAGGAATCTAAAGTGTTCACTGTCTCTACAGGGGCAGGAACCAGTTTTTTCCCCATAATTGGAGCTGTGACTTCAGGCAGCCTTTCAAAGCTCAACTCAGATGGGTTCAGTAGATGTTGACAGAACGATGTGCTATGGAAATCAAACAATCACCAGCGACGAGATGGCAGGCCAATGACTCTATAAAGTATTTTCAGCAAAATATCAAACTGGGAACAGTACCTTAAAGTCCAAATGGTGGGTGTCAGAGGGGTGGCCTAGCCTGGCCTTATCGTGCCTCTGAGGGCCGTAGAGGGCCCGCCCTTTGCCCGGGCGTCCCGCTCGGGTCCCGCGTCGCGGGGGTTCTGCCGGCTTTATCTGGTCGTTGGCGCTCTCTGGCGCGTTTCCCGTCACTCTGGATGCGCCGCCGCGAGGCCTGCCGGGAGTTGTAGTCCCCCGGAGCGGCGGCGCGGAGTCCGGTGTCTTTGTGACTCTTGGCGGTGGCGGCAAAGTCAGGTAGGCTTTGTTGACCCCTGTGTGACTCTCGGCGGTGGCGGCGCTTCAAAATCAGGTAGGTCTTGGCCCCTGCGTGACTCTCAGCGGTGGCGGCGCTTTTAGCTATCTCTCCCCCGCTCTGCCGGGGTTCTGCCGGCTTTATCTGGTCGTTGGCGCTCTCTGGCGCGTTTCCCGTCACTCTGGACGCGCCGCCGCGAGGCCTGCTGGGAGTTGTAGTCCCCCGGAGCGGCGGCGCGGAGTCCGGTGTCTTTGTGACTCTTGGCGGTGGCGGCAAAGTCAGGTAGGCTTTGTTGACCCCTGCGTGACTCTCGGCGGTGGCGGCGCTTCAAAATCAGGTAGGTCTTGGCCCCTGCGTGACTCTCAGCGGTGGCGGCGCTTTTAGCTATCTCTCCTGAGGAGCAGAGTTACTACTGATCTGATCCTGCGTAGAAGAATTATCAGACCTCAGAAGAGCTGTATCTTTGGGGGTTCCTTCAAGCTGAACACTGCAAACAAGGGGTAAGTCTGGCACAATGTGACCCCCACTCACTGTTTGCTAGTTTTTTTTTGTCCCTGCTTCAGCTGCTATGCCAATGCCTTCTATTTCAGTAGCAAACTTGAAAGCGAGACTGGGACTGGGTGATCTTGTGGCAAAGATAAAGGGTGTATTTTGTTTTCCTTTTACCTCCACCAGAATTGAGTCCATAATATCAGCAGCTGATTCAGCCTGAAGCTCCCCTTTTTCCTGCCCTACTGGAGAGCATAATGAAAGATCAGGCGAGGGAGAGGGTGCCTTTTGCTATGGATGGAAGAGCCTGTACCTTCTCCACTAAGTTATTAAGCTGCTTGCTTGTTGATTTCATGGACGCTTTGGTAGAGATGGAATTGGGGGTTTAATCAGTGGATCGCAAGAAATCTGCTTCATCATATATAATTATAGTTGCGACAGCCGTGCTTTGGGATTCGTCCTGGAAGCCACAAGCCGCACCCTTGACTACACAGGCTGCTTCTATAGCAACCAGGAATCCCCCTTACCCCGAGGAAGCCTAATGCATCCCCCCAAAGGTATATTCCAGCAATCCTTTTCCTTAATTCCTTGTTGCTTTATTGCAGAGACTAGTGCCAAAGGATAGTTTCTCTCACCCCCCCTTTCAGCAAAATTGCATAGTTTATGCAAATCCAATTAGATTAGTGCTCAAACTGCCACTATTGCCAATGATTTAAAGTCACCCAGCCAGGCAGAAAAGTCCAATACTGCTGCATGGGGGAAGGGTTCTGGACCACTGCTAGTCCCAGTTTAGTCATTAGCAAGATCGATATGGCCTACAGCTGCCCGTCACAGCTTCACGGGTTCCACGACAGGTTTAGGAATGCCACAGACTCATGGTCAATTGACTGCCGAGCTCCACAATGTGTCTGTCCGCCATCTTGGATGCCTTTGGCTGCCGTCATACATCTCAGCTGCGGAGCATGATGGGAGCTACGTACATATCCCGGGCACCACTGAACTCAGGTGCAGGGGGTGGGTCGTAGTTGATAGGGTTTTGGGAGGGAAAATGGGAAAACTTATAGCTGACAATTGGGCAAAGAAATATATCTTGCAATGTCTCACAACAAGTTGAGAATAGTGTCATGCAACGTGAATAACCTAAATAACAGTGAAGTGTCAAGGCATGTTAGCCTGGTTTAGGTCTTTAAAGGCAGACATAATATTTTTGTAGAAGGCAAATCTAAAAGATAGTGATGGTCTGCCTCACATTCCCTTGTATATACAACACACATTCTTTGCCTCCTCACCGGCATCACATCGAGGCGTGGCAGTCTTAACTACCCATGCAGCACTGTCAGAGGTTCTCAAGGCAGTGCATGATCCGGGGGCTGGATGGATTTTTGTCAAAGTACTGATAGGAAATGTTACATACAATCTAATATGCTATTACAGCCCCATCAAGGACATACCTTCCCCACTATATGGTCTTAATTCCCTTCTACATCTAGAGACGGGTCCTTTAATTGTAGGTAAGGATTTAATTCATGATTTGCTTTTAGACACTTCACGCTTAGATAAGCATCAAAACAAGTCTAAATCTATTCAATCTTTACAAACTCTTACCCACAACTTCACTCTCTTCGATTCTTGGTGGGCACAAAACGGTTCGATACGTCAATCTACGCGCCACTCAAAACGGTATGGCACCGCCTCGCGAATTGATTTTTTTCTAACATCACATTTAGTTTTGTGAAAACATGCTGTGTATATCGAACAATGCATTCTCTGATCTCACATGTATTAGGCTAGTCATATTGTCAATTGCACCATCAGCACAGGGATCAAGATGTTGTTTCAATAAAACACTTCTAACAGATGACTCTTGGGCCGCGCAGATGAAGATTAATTTAGAGGAATTTCTTTAATTTCAATGTAGACTCGGCTTCTGATTTTCAGTATGGGAGGCTCTAAAGGTGTTTTTCAGATGTCAGGTAATTTCTAACCCTGGGCGTATGCGTAACCCGCCCGCGCATGCGCATTTCTTGCGAGAAATGCACATGCACGGGCGGCCGTGCATGCGCATTGGTTATCAAAACTGCGGCGTGAACGAGCAGAGGGAGCCCCGGGACGCCGCGGACAAGGTAAGTGCCTTTTATTTCTTTTTAATTGCCCATTTACTAAATTTAGGTATGTTCGGGAGGGCAGGAGGGAGGCAGGTGGCGGGCAACTTTGCTACGACCAAGGAGTGGGCGTAGTGTTGCCTGCTTCGCCTACTTTGCAAAGGGCTAGTATTTCCTCCCTGGCTGCTCGAAGACTGGAGGAGAAAATACAGTGCATGAAGTTACGTAAGAGTTTAGACGAAGCCGTAAAAACATATGCTCAGGCCCCCAATAAAAATACATAGATGGCTTTAGACAATGTGAAGTATAATTTTCGGGAATTTCTTACTCTGAAAGAAATAGTAAGTGACACATCCTATCTCCAGGAAAGATATGATGAAAATGAATTTATTGGCAAATACTTAGCCTGGTCCTTGCAGCGAAGCTCTAACTCTAGGATCATTAAAAAAAATCACGATCAACAGAGTAAAACAACTCATATACAACCATCTGAGGTTGCCCAGATATTTCTTCAACAGTACGCCAGAGTATATTCAGTCAGTCAGTCAAACAAAAGTTTTCGTTAGTCCTTAAACATTTAAAATCTCCATACATACAGACTTTTATAATCAGAGTATATTCAGAAACTCAAGATAGCTCCGTCACATCTATTAATGGATGGTTAGAGGGGTATTCAAGTTCCTACCCTGACCTTGGAGCAGGCTGACTCCATAACAACACCAGTAACACTCTCAGAATTAAGGCTTGTGATTAAGGGGCCATATGTATCATGCCCAAATGCGTTCGCAAACGCCGAAATTCGCAGACTCTCTGCGTTTGCAAACGCATTTTCGCAAAATGGTATGTATCACACAAATCTGCATGCAAAATAGGGAATTGCAAAATTTGCGATTCCTTATTTTGCAATTGCATTTAAGGAATCGCAAATTTTGTGATTCCTTAAATGCAATGTATGAAGCTAAAAAAATTGCTAGTTGTCCCTAAGGAATCACAAATTACCACCAACTTCAAGTTGGTGGTAATTTGCGAATTTCTTGAAAAATGCCCATTTTTGCATTTTTCAAAGTGCCATGTGACGCACATACATGCCATTAGGGCATGTATGTGCACCACATGTGCACCCATGCTTATTTTCAGGGGTGCAACAGGGTGTCCTTTGGACACCCCTGCACCCTTGAAATTATTCTCAATTTGCGATTAGCAAATTGCGAATCGCAAATTGAGAATAAATTCCCATTCCTTCCTATGGGCCTCCCGGCCCATAGAAATGAATTGGGAAGTACTCCTTAATTGCGAATTCGCAATTTGCGAATTCGCAATTAAGGAATATCAAGAAATCGCTAAAAAATTGCAATTTTCTTGCGACATACCAATTAGCGATTTTGAAATAGCGATTTCTTAAAAATCGCTATTACAGAATCGCTAATTGGTACCTTGATACATATGGCCCTAAATCATTAGCTAATGCTAATGCCTGTGGGAAGGTGGGATTACCTGCAGAAATATGTAAGGTGTTTTTACAGCAATTGGTTCTGTTTCTCATTGACATTTTAACGCTATCCTGCAGGGGTGTCCTGTACCTAGCACCTTTACCGATTCAGTAGCTTACTTAAAAAAGATAAGTCATAAACCCACCCGAATTCATACCGCCCCATAAGCCTCCTCAACAGTGACTACAAGCTTTTTACTAAGATCACGGCAAATAGAATTTCGTCTGCAACATCGTCAATCATTCATGGCGACTAAAACAGGTTTTTACCCAGGAGTTTTATGTCTTCAAATACCAATTTTTTGGTGCAACCAATAGATTTTATTTTTTTACAAGAATGTTAATACTGCTGCTCTAATGTTTGGAGCAGAAAGTACATTCAATTTAGTCAGTTGGGAAGTTTCATTCACACTTCCCCATAAATTAGCTTTTCCTGTGAACTTTCTGTGCTTACTGAGAATGTTGTACACTGGGGCCAGAGACTCTATAATTATGAACAAATCCCTGGCTGGGGTAATAGTAACCAAACGTGGCACTTGTCAAAGGTGCCCTATGCCTTCTATTCTATCTGTGCTATTTGTAGACTCACTAGCTTGTGCCATTCATCAGGATCAAACCATATATCCACCCATTGCGGGAGCTCCCAGAATCCAGCTATATGTGAATGATATTGTACTATATATTGCTGTGAATAAGGCAAAGGTCCATCGTGCTTGCGATAAATTTGCTGAATTTACAGCCATCTGTGGCTATAAAATCAACCAGATAGAGTCTGAAGTCCTATTGTTTAACCCCTTGGCTGCGGTGGCAATTCCGCCGCAGCTCTAGGGGGGAGCCCGCGGCGCTCCCATGCTCGTGATGGAACCGCTCCGTCACGGCCGCCCCCACTTAATGGAACGTGCCGCGCAGGCGCGAAATCAGCACTGCGCAGGCGTGCCGAGCGTGCCGTGACGGAACCGCTCCGCCACCAGCACAGCGCGACCGAGGCTGGTGACGGAGCGGTTCCGTCACCAGCACGGGAGGGGTTAATAGCTCACCAGAGATTCTCCCATCAACTATGCACACAACGTTTCAAGCAGGGCGGACCATTAGGTATCTGAGGATTAAAGTTAGTTCAAACTATGGTGATTTACACAGTCAAAATTACAAGTCTCTATTATTTAAAACTTGTACGCTATCACAAAGTTGGTATAGACTTCCTCTAACGATCATTAACCGTATTTCCCTTATAAAATTAAACTTGTTGCCGCTGTTTCTGTTTGCCTTTTCTAATGTCATGACTAACATTTCTAAATCATTTTTTAAGGCAATTGATGCAGACATTCGCACATTTACCTGTCAAAAGAAACAACCAAGGATTAAGTTACCAATTCTTCAGTTAACTTAGGAGGAAGGGGATTTGTCTCTTCCATGTTTTAAAAATTACTATCAAGCTGCCCTGTTGAGTTGGTTAACTTCTGTCTCCAAAAAAACATCCGGTGACGATAATTACTTTCTGAATAATATGTTAAAAGTTACAGCAATTTACCTTGTGTCTTTCATACGGATCCCCAGACTACCAAAGAAAACTCGGTATAAGATCCCCCAAACTATAGTCGATCATTTTAACCTCATCTGGCAAGGATATAAAGTCCCATATTTTCATCCTGAGTTAAAACTTGATTTCTGTTCAGGGCTTGGTATAAGATTCAGTCATTGCATGATCAGTCGATGGACAGGTCGTGGCTTTCGGCGTTTGAGAGATTTTTTAGTAATAATCATTTTGTCTCATGGCAAACACTTAATTCAGGAGTACATATCTATCAGCTCAACCCTTTATTTCAGTTTCATTCAAATACAGCATCTATGTAGTAGTAATTTGGTTGAGACGATTGAAGTAGCTGAGAAAATATGCCATCTCCCGCCTTTCCTGGAAATTGGTATAGAGTGGTATGTCAGAACATAGGACCGAAGTTAGTATCCAATCATATGGGTAAAATAACGACTATTACAGGATGTGAAGTAACTAAAGCACACTGAAATTATAACCAGATGACTGAAAAAGCTATTTGGGAAGACAACTTCAAGCGTGTGGCTTTCTATTGTAAATGAATGTTATATTATACTGCCGCGCCGCAGTGCTCGTGATGAGCCCAGCTCGTCATGAGTCACAGTGGAGCTGTGCTCATGATGAGCTGGGCTCATTACAACTCCGCCCACTGATTAATTTGCCCGCACAGGCAGAGAATCAATCGCGTGTGGGCGGAGCGCAGCCGTTATGATGAGCCTAGCTCGTCATGAGCACCGAAGGAGTTAATACTAGCAAACTAGAAATTAATAAACATACCCACTATGGCTCAATGGTATATAAAAATGTCGAAAGTAAAGAATCATGAGAATCTCTATGCCAACTAGGGATTTAATACAATCTTCTCAAATTTGGAAGGTGTAGGAGTGAATCCATCCGATAGTTAATTTGGCTAGCTAAATGTGGGAGATAAGAAATACCCCCTTTAATTATTGATGATGTGCATGTTTTCATCCCCATGGTTATGGTATTCGATGAACTAATTAATTATTCTATACTTTAGAGCCGCTGAATAGAGGCTGTACCCAAAACCATTCACAAATACTGTCAATCGATTCACTGTTAATTCTTCATGATTATTGTGTTTGACTTTTTTTTGTATTGCGTAAATTGATCAACTGTTGGTTTTAGGTCCTATTTATGAAGTGTGGGACAACTTGTCTGCTGCATTTGTGCAAAATAATTATTTTAAGTTTGTTGTCTCAAGAATTTCAATTTAAACCGATCTTTAATGGTAAATTTCGAATTTCGGTCACAATTCTGAAAATGTTACTGTTACTGTTAGCAAGTTGCCTCTTTCTTTTCCCAACCATATGGTGCCTGCAGCCTGTATCCTTGGTCACATGGCTAGTTGTAGCTGGCAGTTGGATGTTGTGTATTGCTTCCAGACAGTGAGGAGAATAAGTGTTGGTAGGATGGTCCATCTTTGACTTGGTGAGGGGTACGAGTTGACACCAATCACACTTACACATCACAATGGCTCTGCCTGAGTACACTCACAAAGGGTTTGACATCAGTATTGTGTGACTCCAGACAAGCTGGGCCAGGACAGGGAGGCAGGAAATTCCAGGCACCTGTGGGGTTGGAAACCTCCAAAACCTTATCCTACTTCAAATTGGCCCCAGGTATAAATAGTGAAATCTCAGACCCTACCAGGCCCGGACTGGCCGTTGCGGGCACCGGGCAATCCCCCGGTGCACTGCAAGGGTGGGGGTCGGTTTTGGGCCCCTGAGGGCCGTTTTTGTGACCGGGCCGTTTATGCAGCATAGCTGCAAAATCGGCCGGAAACCGACCCCGACAAGGAGCTCAGACCTCTCCCCGGGGGGGCGGCTGAGCACTTTGCCGGGCCGGTTTTGGTTCCCAGTCCAACCCTGGACCCTACTCTTCAGTACACCTCTAGACACGTGAAAGGACTGCTGTGCTGTTCTGCAAGAAGGACAGTTACTCTGCTGTCCTGCTGCCTGAGTGAAAAAGACTGGACCTGCATCTTGAAGCCAGGACCACCAGAGTGACTCTAAGGGCGAGTTGGCTGGCTTCCTGATAAGAGCCTCTGGGACAGCAACGGCTCCAGACACCTTGAACCCAGCACCTGGACTCGGTCTACTGTCAGCCCTACCCCCCAAATGGTTCCACCCAAGTCCTGTATCCTTGGAAGTCAGCCTGAAGATGCTCTTCCAGGGCAGCTGTGGTCCTGTGAACAAAACTGATGCAGTGCAACACCACTCCTAACAGCTATGCTTCAGCATCACTGCAGTGGGACACATCTCCGATGCCGGACCTTGCATCACAGTATGCAGTTTCCTCGAACCCGTGCTGTACAGTACTGGCCTTCGCATCGCAAGCCTATCATCAACGGCATCCTTGGCGATGATGTAAGACACCACATCACAGCCCTGCAGCTCCTCCGAACTTTTGCTTGACAACACATCTTTGATGCAGTATTTTGCCTTGCTCCACAAACAGGATTTAAAGTACTTTGTTCAGTAGGCCTAAATGGATTCCTGTTTCCGCCCCTCACTTTGTTGTGGTCGGCCTGAACTTGTGACTTTTATCCTGGGCCGGCACAAACAGATAAACACGTTGGTGCTTTGTGCTACTAGGCACTATTTTCACTTCAATCTTTGAAACTGCATATCGCCGGTTCTACTGATTGGATTTTTGTTGTTTTTCATCTCAAAATATTTAGTACATTTTACTCTATCTTTATAAATTGGTGTGGGATATTTCTTGTGTTGTGTTTTCCGCTACATTACTGTCTCAAGTGCTGCATAAATTACACATTTCCTCCAAGTTAAACCTGACTACTTTGTGCCAAGCTACCAGAGGGTTAAGCATAGGTTAATTTGGGGTTTGCTAGTGTTTTACACTAACAGAAATTTTGGTTGGTGCTTGAGTAGGGGTTCATTCCCTTCAACCCAATTACCTACAGCGCTCATACAGGATGCTGAAAATTCTGACTTACTTTGTTTTATGCAATGCAAACTCCTGACTTGTTTTGTCTGTCAGCAGCCTTTGTGACGTTAGACAAACCAGATTTAATGGACAGTGGGTCCTTGGATGTAAATCCAGTGTAGGTGCCTGTTGAGAATGGGGTGTGAAACCACTATAAAATCTGTGGTGAGATTCAGGAGAGCTGTCTCTGTACTGTACTATATTGTGGTTGGTCCTGAATCTGGACTGTATGGCTTGGAGGAGCTGGTGGTTGAGGAGACGGTCATTGAGTCATCGGTTGATTAGTGTTTCTAACATCTTGGTAGGGTATAGTAGGAAGGGGATGGGTCTCTGGTTGGAGAGTGTGGATGGGTCAGTGGATGTTTCTTACGCATGGTGGCATGCTGTAGGTGTCCAGGAATGTGGTTGAGTCAATGGAGGTGTTGAGGGTGGGTATTATTGTTTTTCCAATTAGATGGGTCTAGGGGATTTCTTCATGGTAGCAGCGGTTTTAATGGTGGTGATAGTGAGTCACCAGGTCAGAGTTCGTTCGTTCGTTCTTCAGCCTCAATGGGAAGTTGCGTTGCAATTTCGTTGGGATACGGTTGAGGATCTAGGTTACCTTATATATAGGTGAATTTGTTACAGAAGAATTGCAAGTTGGTTGCAAGGGTCTTGTGAGGGAGCTAGAGGAGACAGGGAGTACTGTGAAATCTTTGATGATGGGGATTATTTCCTTGCAGCTGTTTGTGTCAACTTTGATGAGGTCTGCAAGAGGTGTGTGCTTGATGTTTCATATTTGCTGGTCTTAGCGTCTTAGTGTAGATTCCAAAATGTCTATATACATGGTGTCTTGACTTTTCATCCATTTAAGCTCCCGTTGCTTGCAGTGGTATTTCATCAGTCTGAACTCCTCTGTGTAACAGCTTGTCTGTAGTCGGATTCTTGCTGTTGGGTTGCATTTGAGAGGAACCAGAGTGTTGGCACATACTGTGATCCAGCTGTCGATGTTCTTGATGGCTTTCAGCAAGTTGCTGGTGTGGGGTGGGATTTCAAAAAAAATCTAAATAATTATTTATAAATTAAATTAATGTATTTTAATTAATTACTTATTTACCTACACATTTAATTTGATGAGTTAATATGCTGCAGCATTTATTTAATTAGTTCTAGTATAAAATAAATATTTAAAATTAATTTACATTTATATTTTACCTTAAAATATGTTTAATATCTATACTACTATTATAACGCAAGAACTTTGAACCTTTGAGGCGGGTAAACTCGATGACCAAAGCGCCAATCCACACACCCAATACATCATTGTAATCGTCAGGGTGTGCAGATGGACATAGGCTATATAAACTATAAAAATATGCGTTATTTAAAAACTGTACCTTAAAAAAAAAGTAGTCCCTTCGAAGTAGCCCCGGCCGCGACCGGCGTGCTGAAGTCAGGAGCGCGGGGAGGAGCGGCGTCCAGGAGCGGCGGACATGGAGCGGGGGAGGAGCGGTGACGAGCGACGGACAAGCGGTGAGGACCGGCAGACAGGCGGGAGGAGCGGTGACGAGCGGTGATGAGCGGCGGAGCGGTGAACTGAGGAGCGCGGGGGAGGAGCGGCGACTGAGGTAAGGCTCCGGGGGACCCACGGACAATGTCGGGGCAGACGGGGGTCGGGGCAGGCGGGGGTCGGGGCAGGCGGGGGATGGGGCAGGCGGGGGCCCGGGCTGCTGGACAATGTCGGGGCGGGCGGGGGTCGGGGCGCGCAGGCGGGGTCCCGGGCTGCTGGACAATGTCGGGGCGGGCGGGGGGCGGGGAAGCCTGATTGCTCCCGGACAAGGTCGGGACGGGCTGCTAGTGTTTTATAAATAATAATAAACTTCAATAATTTTCCTTATATGTTTGTTTTGACAGATCTCTACTACAGTGACTGAGATCTCCTCCTACGTGTGCAGAATTACTGGTACTGACTTTACCCTTGGAAATCCTGCTTTAGGAGGCTCCACCCTTTGATTTGGGGTAGAGACATGTACATCTACACTAAGAATAAACCTACACTCCTGTGTGAAAGTTACAAGTAGTAATTTTACACTCATAATTCTTGTTTTAGAAAGATTCAACCTTGATTTGATGGGGGTAGACACGTAAGTCTACACTGGAGTGTAAATCTGCACTTGTGAATGGCGAATAGCAAAAAAGCGTTACAACTAGGTGCAGTAATAAATATACATGTGAGTAAACAACACATGTATATCTAACTTTGTGAAAACAAGCCTTTCGATTCATGATCGACAGGGGTACAAATGCCAGCTCTTTTTCTGCACCTGTCTGGCATTTTGCTGATTATGATAAAACATAGGTGCAAGGTTTGTTAAAGATAATTCTTACCACGCATTTGAATACGCTATCAGACACATATCAAACATGGGCCTGTTTGAGTTGCTGATTGTTCAAAGGGCACCAATCGCATTACAGCATGTGAAATGTTTTTTTTTCACTGACGGTTTTGCTAAGTTATCAATTTGAGGCCATTTTAATTTTTGTTCAGCTTCACTGTTTACATTTGTACTTGCCCAGGCAAAGGTTTCTTCTGCAATGCTAACTAATTTTCACAACACAGCGAAATAATTTAAAATCTAATCATACTCAGAGATTCAAGAAAATGTATGCATATTTTTGTCCTGCTGGAAAACCGTTGTATACACACTGGATAATGATTGCAGAATTTCCCATTGCAATTCTACCTTTGCAGAGCTTTTTTTACACTGATATGTACAGTAGACGACTGATATGGACCTAATTAGTAAGAGTGCTTTTTGTAGGTGCACTCACTAATTAACAGTATTGTCGGATTGTTGCACAATTTGCACCAGATTCTGATTTGGGCAGTTGGAAACAGGGATAATGTGCAAAATGCATGAATTTCCCCTCATTCTGAGTTGCGCTAACGTTTTATCTGCTGCAAATCATAAGAGCAAACACTCAGATAGGGAGCGACACGCTCTGGATTTGTAATACCATGTTTTTGATAAACAGGAGTTTGCACCTCAATCGATCGGGGCTACCAGCCATGTTCTAGTCAGTCCTAATTGTTTTCTGCAAAGTATATGTTATGCAGAAGCATTTATTAGGGGTGTTAAATAATAAAAATGTTCTCAAATTCCACATTGAACTGTGAAAGTGGTAATCTTTCTAACTCTTCCAAGATTTTTCCTAGACCTTTACAAAGGTTGCCAAAAAAAACCAAAATTCAACTTCTCATACTCCTACACCAGTAGTGAGTAAAGAAATTCTCCCTCATGGTGTCCTGTGTTCCACATCACGGAATCAAACCTGTTTGATTAGCCATTCCTGATAATTGGCATTCCCACCCTCGTCGAAACACACCTATGTTATATTATGCTGTGTTCAGTGCTTAATTTGTAAAAAAAGAAGTGCAGGTGCTGAAAATTATGCCAAGGTGGCCACAGCTCACTTCTTCCTCCGGTGAGCCCCACTTTCAACACTCTCAGTGCCTCAGTCTCTATCTTCTAACCTTGATCTGTTGTCTGTCCCCTAAGTCTTTGCTCTAAGAGTCTATCTTCTCACCTCTCTAATCATTTTCTATCATTTGTGTCACACCTGGTGTGTTACCTTATTCCCTGTATTTATGATTTTCCCTCTATTCATTCTAGCCCTGCCCTTTTTCCTCTTCACGTTTATCCATGCTCTGCTCTCCCTCCACTCGATCTTGGTTCTTTACTATCACTCTTCTAGCAGTGATTAGCTGTGTCTCCGTTTTATCATTTGTCTGCTTTTTTTTCTTCTGTCCTCTCCTCTACATCCTTTCATTCTATCTTCTCTCTTCTTAACCACATGAGCGCTAGCGAAATTCTGCCCCTGTGCTCAGATTTTAAAAAACGCACTTTACATGACGAGCTGGGCTCGTCATGAGCGTGCGAGGAGGCTACCTCATGATGAGCCCAGCTCGTCATGAGCGTCGAAGGGGTTAATGCTCTCTTCTTCACATCATGGCTGCTTTCTCTTTGTATCAGATTTGCTCTCCTTTTCTTCTACTTAGCTCCATCTTATCTCTCTCCTCTCCTGTTGTTTCTTTCTCCTCTTTACTCCTGCTCTCTCTCTCTCATCTATAACACTGCTGCTGCCTGTGACCCCTGTTGTCAGCCTGTACATGTCCCTGCTATTTTGAACTCTGCGTTTTCCTGTTGTCATCCCTTAAGAAGTGGAGGATGCCGTGTTTTATTGTCTTACTTACACAAAGTGCAAAAACAAAATGTACAATTATCCAATGGGAGGCTCAGGCTCAGGCAGTGGCAGGGTGCAGCAGACTCGGGGAACAGAATGCAAGCCATAGTTTGTCGATGACTTCTTGGATTTGTGATCGGCGTGATGACATCATCACTAATGTGGTGATACACAATCACACCTGCCTGGACAGGCGTATGCTGGCCTGTCTATGAACATTTACCAATATGAAACAGGGGGAGAAGGAGGAATCAGAGACTAGGTCGTCCTCCAAAGTCTTAGTGCATAAGTTGGGATCCACAATGATGGATACCGAGACCTAGCTCAAGTGTAGGTGACTGAGCTAATTGATCAGTGTAACCTTAAAAGAAAGAAAAAAATATTTCTATTGTCCCCTCCCTCACCGGGGTTGCCCCACAGTGACATGCTTCTTCATTGGGGCCATCCCAGTTCTCTACGAAAAGGGGCATGCTGCGACTCACGAACTACGCAGGAGCACTTGAAAATGAAAGACTATGTGTAGTGCAAAGAAGTGATGGAGTGGGTGTGAGTGAATTAAAAATACCGTGCTGAGTGGGCCTCAACAGATTTATTTTGCTCCTAGGCAGGTATATTAAAAATGGGGTGAATATCACTGTAGACCAACCTGTAATGGGGATTGGTTCAGTGAAAATACACTTTTGACCATGAAGTGTTATTATGCACCTTATTAACATCAGAAATTCGATACAAACGTATGCTTTTCCACTGTGAACGCATGCTTTGATTATCAAGTGTATTTTCTTAAATATCTATTCCTCCCTTACTAGGGACATAGGAGTGGCAAATGCAGGGCTGGTCCCGGCATGGTCCTGAAGAAATGCTAGGGGTAGCATGAAACATGTTGACCTTTCACTTTCACTGAACCAATCCCCATTACAGGTTGGTCTACAGTGATATTCACCCCATTTTTAATATACCTGCCTAGGAGCAAAATAAATCTGTTGAGGCCATCTAAGCACGGTATTTTTAATTCACTCACACCCACTCCATCACTTCTTTGCACTACACATAGTCTTTCATTTTCAAGTGCTCCTGCGTAGTTCGTGAGTCGCAGCACGCCCCTTTCCGTAGAGAACTGGGATGGCCCCAATGAAGAAGCATGTCACCGTGGGGCAACCCCGGTGAGTGAGGGGACACTAGAAAGACATTTTTCTTTCTTTTAAGGTTACACTGATCAATTAGCTCAGTCACCTACACTTGAGCTAGGTCTTGGTATCCATTATTGTGGATCCCAACTTATGCACTATGAACATTTACCAGCCAGTCACCATGCAATGTATGTTGTTCTTTTTATTTTGAATTTGAACAATTATTATTAAGACCACCACCTGCAGAGTCAGAAATTGTAGCCCCGGCCCTGTGAAAGAAGTGCCGGTGCTGAGCACCTGAAAGCAACTGCTCAAATTAAGCACTGGCTGTGTTATGTCTAGGCCTGGATGGAGCTCGCAGAGTTCTGCTATGCGGAATTCCACAGAGTGGCCAAAAAGGTCCGTGAGATGACAAGGAATTCAACGAGTGGGCAGAGCTGCTCAATGCGCCTATTCATGATACACTTTTGATGCTCGGCAGTGCCATGAGTGTTTTCTCACTCAAAATCATGTGCAAATGGCACTCGAGGAGAAAATATGTTCGAGGATGCTGCCGGTCGCCGCTGCGGCCATTGGCGCGCTCTCGTGCTCACTATCTTAAAAAAAAAGGCACCGTATGTCGCAGGTACGGCCTAAAGCCACACTAGCCGTCGACAAGT
Organism: Lissotriton helveticus; assembly: GCF_964261635.1. Lineage (NCBI taxonomy): Eukaryota > Metazoa > Chordata > Amphibia > Caudata > Salamandridae > Lissotriton > Lissotriton helveticus. The sequence goes on from NC_136071.1 coordinate 144,796,037, forward strand.
CTTGGAGCGCAAAAACCAAGCTCAAATGCGCCAATCGAAAATAAATTCTGCTGTTAGGGTAAATGCGGAATTCATTGGAAACTCTGCGCTATCCGCGGAGTTCCTGAATTTTGCAAATTCCGCGAGCAGAGCAGAATTTTACATCCTGGCCTAGTTATGTTATGTTATGTTACGTTATGTTATGTTTTCTGTTGGTGTGTGTTACGCATGCTGTTATGTTATGTTACTGGAAGAAATTGGGCTGTTGGTTGAGAGGAGTAAAACCCAACTCAAGCAGAATCCACAATCCTTGTCAGAATGAAGTCACAAGTAATCCCCCAATTATCCTGTGCTCAACCCCCTGGTAGCTTGGCACAGAGCTGTCAGATTTAACTTAGATGCAATGTGTAAAGTATTTGTGCAATACATTAGTCAGCAATAAAATGAAAACACACCACAAAAGGGAACCCACACCAGATTAGGGAAATGGAGTAATCTTTAATAAATAAAATAAGACCAAAATGACAAAAATGCAATCAGTAGAACAGGAGAAATGCATGTTTAACGATTTAGGTGAAAATAGCACTAAAAATCACAAAGCGACAACTGTGAATATTTGGTCACGAGGTCTGGCCAACCACGATGGATCGCGAGTCAGCTGCAAGGACCCAGTTAGGCCTGCTGAACAAGAGAACCTCAATTCCAGGGTGTGAAGCGTTGCGAGATTCTACGCCGAAGATGAGTTGCTTAGCCAAGGCAAGTTGTCAGTTCCATGGAGCAGCAAAGCTGGGATGTGAGGTCCTGCATCATCGTTGAGGATCCTGTCGGGGGGCGTGGCTAGCCAGCCAAGATGGAGGTCACAACCCGATAGAGCTCCGGATCCTCCCTGGGGAAATTACCCTGATGGCGCGGGTTTAGAAGCGCCTACACCTGGCTGAGAGTGCGGGACGTTGCTCTCACACCCCTGCACCCCCCTGGGATATTCTTCTGAGCCTGAGGGCGGTCCCATGTTAGCGGGACAACGAGAGGCCTGCCGCTGAACCCTGCAGGCTGAGTCCGGGAGGCCCTGGTGGAGGCAGGGACCGTGGTTTGTGGAGCCGCCTTCGGGGGACAGCGAGCAGTGCTCCTGGCGTGCGGCCACCCCTGAGGACTGACCGAGAAGAGTGTGAGCGGAACCAAAGCTGCCCGTCGCCCGGGTCAACTCAGCTGCCGGAGGAGTGATTCGCGCAACTGCGGGAGTGCCTGCGCGGCGCCCGACCCGGATGTGGGACGGGGCCCGGGCTGACTCAACAACCGCCATTGCAGGTGGCCTGACTGCGCTGGGCCTGTGGCAGACTTTGCGGGAGCGGGCCGGGAGTCGGGACGCTGAAACTCGGCAGGAGGCCGGTGAACGGATTGCGGTGCCTCCCCCGGGGCCGGGACTGTCACTGTTGCTGGGGTGCTGATTGACTTGGCCTGCGGGAGTTTGCCGCGAGGCGAGAGACTGTACACGCCCTGTGCTCCTCCTGGCAGACTGAGGACTGCGTGGACCTGAGGATTTGAAGGTGGATGGCCTGGCGGGATGGGAGGCCGCGTGGTCCTGGGGGAATTTGCTGTGAGTACCGACGGGGGCCCGGAGCTGCACTGGAGATGTCACGCGGTCTCTGAGATCACCTGAAGCCTGGGGGGCCTGACCTCCCTAGACATAGTGCGGGACTACGGAACTGGGGACAGGGAGCTCATAACACCCGACGTTGCCTGTACTTATACCTGGCTTGCCGGCGGCGTGGTCGGTGGCCTGGTCATCTACGATGCCCACCTGGCCTGGTCCCTTGCAACTACTGGTGGCCTGATCCACGCCCTCTGGGAGACCTTGCAGATCGAGAAGAGACCACTGCAGGCACACTTAGACGCATGTGGGAAACCCCTGTGAACTGATCATGGCGAGTGGAGGTGCTCCCTGAGGGGGCTCTCCCTACATATCATCCTAGGAGGCCCCCGCCTCTCCTCCCTCCGCAACTTACGTGACGCTTCGAGGATGTAGTTGGACACCCAGACCCCATAAGAGAGGTGAACGAGGGCTGATTTACCTGCTGGCCCTCCTTTTCCACCCCTTTTCCATCTCCCCCCCCGGCCTTTGTTTTGGAGACTCCGGGCCATACATACCCTCCTATATGATATCCTAAACCTGACCTCCATGATGGCCAGAAGAGCACCTGCCCTACCCTAAGGACTACCTTGCTGGCAGTCACGTCGCGCCATACCCTTGAGAGCTGGACGACCCTTTGCCTCGACTGAGAGGTTGCGGTACCCCTGAGGTGAGCGTAGGGAGATCTCGGGGTCATGGGACGAAACCGGGCAAAGGGACAGGAGAGCCAGGGCAGCTCCGAAACCCCCCGCACCACGACAGACACTGCAAGTGCGCGCTCCTCACCGGGGGCCACCTCGACTGATCTCACGGGGGAAAAACCCCCGGACAAACTGGATCTCATCCTTAAAGAAATAAGGGACTCTAGGTCGGCGATGGCGCTACAATTGGGTGCTCTCACAACTGGCCTGACTCTCCTAAAAGCTGATCACAGCAAGTTGACAGACGGAGTTAAAGAACAGAGTCTCACCTTAGAGGATCTCACACCAACAGTAGCAGAACACTCCTCCTCATTGCAGCAACTCCAACAACAAGTCGCCACACTGCTGGATCTGGTGGAAGATGCGGAAGGAAGAAACCGACGCAACAATATACGCGTCATAGGCCTGCCAGAGTGATGTGAGAGGAATCGCGCGGCGGATTTTATGGAACACTGGTTCAGGGACAATGTGGCACCTGAGGGGCTCTTGTCATACTTCTGTGTAGAAAGGGTGCACAGAATCCCGACCGGTCAGCCTAAACCCGGACTACCACCCCGTCCGCTGATTGTGAAGAGCCTTAATTATCGAGATAGGATACTCTGTTACAGAAAGCTCATGAGAAATCACTAATCAAATACGAGAACCACTGTGTGTCCTTATATCCAGATTACACAACGATGGTCCAGAGACAACGTTCCTCATGCCAAGCGGTGAAGAAAAAACAACAGACTGCCCAGCTCAAATGCGCACTCCTTTATCCTGCCCGACTGAAGGTCATACATGAGAAAAAAACTAATTTCTTTGAAATTCCTTCTGATGTCGAAGAATGGATGGAGGTGATATGCATAGTGCGTGCCAGGCCGACACTCTGGGAAGGTCCACGCAGGGTTCGGAAGGCAGCTCAGGCGGAATGCTCGCCGATCCCCGACAACCTGTAGGAGCGGTGGAAATGCCGGCCCCTCGCGAGAACAACAGAGGAGAGACCAAGAAGGGGCGCTTGCAGTGGCTGGTGCCTTTCGTGAGGATGCACATAAAATTGTAACCGTCTCGGAGGATAGCACATTAATTAATTAATTAATTGCGTGTTTCTAACGCGCTAGAATCGACTCCCGAAGGAGTATCTCGGCGCTATAGACCGCTGGGGAACCCGTCCTGGCTTTCCCTGTGAGATGGTCCCTACTGGGTATCTCCAAGGTGAAACCAGGCATCCCTGGCGTATGTGTGGGGCCGTTGTGGAGATGAGGCAAGCTAATGCCCAGAGTTGCCGAGTGTGATCCCTAGTTAGAGTAGGCACCGAGGCGAGAATTATCGAGTCCGCTGACCCTGGTCCAAGACCCTGCCGCGTCGGGAATTGATCCCTGGTCCCGGGCTGTCCTCTGCTCCCGGGTCTGCCGCCTCTAACCAGTGAGCCACACCACTCCAATCACACTCAGGCTCCGAACATAGCGCAATCCTGTTTCCTACCATCACGCCTAGAGCAGCGGATGACATGCTAGATAATTGATTATAAACATTGAACTACCGAGTACAGAATATATGATTACGGTTCCTGAGATCCGTGCTGATGTAATGATTGATATTGCTATTGATGTTTTACCCTGTGGCTGCACTGCTTAGGTGGTAAGGGATGTATTTCCTGGATAGCACACCGAGTGTTGGGATTCAGGATTGTGATCCTTCTTTGAAATGACCTGCATTGAAACTAAGTTTTCCCTAGTTCCCCGCGGTTGCCCGCTGAATAGTGTCGCAATATCACTCCCTTCACATTTATGTCTTTTGCTCTCCCCCGGGATGGAGTACCATTGAGCCATTGGGTGCCGATGTTTGGCTGCACTATGGCATCACAAACGACTGGCCACCTCCCTTTTAGCGTACGCACCGTTATCTGATTCTTATGTTTGACACACCACAGTAGGGCCCAGCGCAGTTTTGATGCTGTGCCAAGTTTAGTTATAGTTCTGGAGGACGAGGACTCCTGGTCAGATCTACCTATGTACTTAACACGGGAGGGGATAATATATTACATCTGGAAAGATGGTGAGAACAGCTGAGACCAAGGGGGTCCTATAATTTCCCTACATGGAATGTGCGGGGACTGGGAGCATTTCAAAAACGCCACCGAATTCATTCGTTTCTCCTTAGACACCACACACACATTGCATTTCTCCAAGAATCCAATCTCACTGATTCGGAATCGCAGAAGATGCGAAAGAAATGGAGATGCCACATTTATTCCACAACTTATTCGGCCTTCCCTAGGGGGGCTACTACCTGGGTACGTCATGGGACCCCATTTGTTGAGATTGAGCGCTGGGTGGACGACCAAGGTAGATATATTTTAGTGAAGGGCACTCTGGATGGGTCTCTAGTAGTCCTGGGAAGCATATATGCTCCAAACTATGAACAAGACCGGTTCTTGTACAGTCTGGGTATGGTGTTGACGGATTGGGTCGGGATTCCTTGGGTACTTGGAGGGGACTGGAACGCAGTCTTGGATTTAGGACTAGATAGATCACATCCTCCACTTCAGGCCTCGGTGGCGATTAAACTGACCGACCAATTTGCCTCTTGGGTGGACGATTGGACATTATCTGATGCATGCACGGCCTTTATCGTACCCATAAGGACTATTCCTTTTACTCTCCACTACACAACCTTCATACTAGGATCGACCGATTCTTATGTTCCCGATCTATAGTCACTAGAGTAGACGGATCGGAATATCTAGCTAAGACCTTTTCCTATCACAGACCCCTGAAACTCACACTTCTATGGGGTAGGGTGCCGACCCCGGTACCCACCTGGAGACTCAACCCACATCTGCTTGAAGACGCTCCCTTTCACACATCACTATCCAACACTATCACTGATTATTTATGGGAAAATTGGAAAACTGCCTCTTCGAACCTGATAGAATAGGACGCCCTGAAGGTAGTGGCCAGAGGGGCGACGATAGGACAATTAGTGGGGGCCAGACAGGAGGTACATCGGAAACTTTGCGATGTGGAAAACCGACTAAAAAGTACTGGAAAGGGAGGTAGGCCTCGACCCTGGGAGGAGTGGGGAGCTACAGACAGCTCATATAGACCATACTGAGACGTTAGAAACACTACGGACGATAGATTATAGGGAATATCTACGCCGCAAACACACTGACGCTGATAGATCTGGCACACTGCTTGCTCGACTAGTGAGGGATCAACCGGACCCACATAACATAACCAGCATCCGTAACCTGACGGGCACATTGGTCAATACACAAGAGGCAATAAATACGGCGTTCCATGATCACCTTCAGACACTCTATGCGCCCCCCGTACCAGTGGACAATGCACTGATGGAAGAGTTCTTACAGGGACTCCCCTTCCCAGTGCTGACAGATGATACAAAGAAGGACATTGACGGCCCCATTACCCAGCATGAGATACGGGCAGCGATCAAAAGTCTAAACCGTAATAAAACACCTGGCATGGACGGTCTTGTTGTAGAGTTCTACCTAACCTACTCGGAACTCCTAGTGCCAGTACTGGAGACAGTTTACAAGGTAGCATTCAACACTGGTCACCTACCAGACTCCACCATGCAAGCGCTGGTTACATCTATACCTAAGCCTGGCCGGGATGTGCTAGAAATGACCAACTATAGACCTCTCTCCTTGCTCTCAACCGAATATAAGATTCTTAGTAAAGCTCTTGCCAATCGTATACTATCCCACCTTCCTACACTCATATACCAGGATCAATGTGGATTTCTCCCGGGTCGCAGCACGTCGCTGAATACTCATAGACTATACTCTATAATGATGGCTACTCCATGCGAGCTTCCCCGAGCGGGGTGTATAGCACTCAACCTTAAACAAGCATTTGATTCCTTATCCTGGGTATTTATGGTTGAGTCCTTGAAGAGATTCGGCTTCCCGGATAACTTTCTGAAGTGGGTTATATACATCTCCCACAGCTAGGGCTCGCACCGGCCGATATAGCTCGGAACGTGACATGGTGCATAGAGGTACAAGGCAGGTTTGCCCCATGTCCCCTTTATTGTTCGTGCTGGCTCTTGAACCCCTTGCCCTGGCCCTAGGGAGCATAGCGGACTGAATGGGCATCCCTATAGACGGGACGCAACACCTGATATCTGTCTACGTGGATGATGTTTTATTGTATCTGCTCGACTTGACTTGACAGCGGATCACACCTCGCTCTTCGCCATATTTGATAAGTTCGAACTTTTATCAGGTCTAGCAATACCCCCTGCAAAGTCGGTTAGCTTCTTCTGGGAGGCTCCACATCTTGCCCACATACGATTTGGCACATACCCGATTCCAGTAGCCCCTACCACTTTTAAATACTTGGGTATACATGTGTATAGAACACCGGAGGACCAGATAGACTGCAATATCCAACGTGCCATAACACGACTCCGAAGTAGTGTGGGATTCGGGACCTCTCTGTCCCTGTCAGTAATGGGCAGAATTGCTATCTCAAAAATGGTTATGCTCCCTCGCCTTCTATATTATTTTGTGAACCGGTGATCCTCCCTCAAACCTTATTTAATACACTGAACACTATCTTGATAAATCTAATCTGGGGATCCGGCAGGAGACAGATTAGTGTCTGGAAACTCCAACTTGGGACAACGTTGGGTGGTTTTGGGGTCCCTGATCTCCGGGGATACTACTAGACTAGCCAACTCCAGTGGCTTTCTTATTGGACTGCGGGTAGGAATTTACATGAGATCGGCTTCATTACGGAGCGACTTGACCGCGGAGAACTCCATTCTTTACTGATGCCCAAGGCCCGGATACCCCCGGACTGTCCCCCTTACTACGAACCGCCTTACTTTGTTGGAGGAAAGCCCTTTCTTATACATCTGCAGTGCCACCCTACGCAGCGAACATTCCTTTATTAGGCATCCCTACACCACACGGTAGACTCACACGACATAGGCTACGGAACTGGGCGGATAGTGGTATAGAGGACGTGGGAGCCTTTTTTAGAGATGATGCCTTGCTGGACCACGAATCCTTCATGCAGATTACTGGTGCTCCCCCATGCCTTTATCTGTTACACACTACGGTAACACATTATATTAGGACCACATGGGCACCACAAAGGCTTAAACCCACACAACACAAACTTGTACATTTATTATATTACATGGGACCTGGGGGACACCTTGTACGGTGGTTGTACACTGGGATAAGGGCACATGCAGCGATTCCACTCATGACCCGTAGAACGCGCTGAACAGAGGACTCCGACACTGAACTGACAGACAAGGCATGGAAGACCATACTAGAGCATCCCAAAAGGGTGTCACACAATGCTAGGTTCAAATTCATCCAGGCAATGGTGCTCCACAGATCATATCTCACCCCTAAGAAAATACATTGTATGTTTCCGGACTCCCCCCATTGCTGCCCTCGCTGCAGAGGGGATGAAGCGGACTTTATGCGCATGCTGTGGTCTTGCCCACGGCTGCAGGGCTACTGGGCCGAAGTTCGCCGAGCGCTCACTACTGTGACACAGTTGCCAGTCCCTGACGAAGCCCTACCTTGCCTTGTAGGATTATGTAGACGGTCAGGGAAACAGAAAGTCAAGCTGAATTTTCTCGACCTTGCACTCATTTTAGCAATCAGGGTCATAACGATGAGATGGAAATCCCCCAGGCCCCCCGTAGTGGCTACCTGGCAGACAGATTTAGTACAGTGGGGACGGGAGGAGGGAGCGGCCCTCCGGAGGGAGGAGCAGAGAGGACTACGAAAACGGCCCATAGCACTAGAGTGGGAAGCCATGCTGATTGACCTAGAAACGCTCGATTTAGTCCTACCACAGGTGATGTAGTCCTAATAACATGCACGTACCTGCAGGTCCTTTTCAGTGTAGGGCCCTTTCAGCGAAAAGTAGTTGGATGGTTTCTGTTACATATACCACATAGTCTGACGGCTCCTGGAGCCTCCCCAGGAGTAGTTGAACTACTGATAACAGAATGACCAGGAGTGGGAGAGGGTGGGTTAGGGAGGGTTTGGGTTGGGGGGTTTCCTATGGTTTTTTGGATTGTTATATAAAATAGAAATTATTACATCTCTATTCAAATTGTATTGAAACACCCTTCAAACGATATGGAAAACCACGCTTATGATGCTCCGTTTACATTTTGACATTTTTCCTTATATAACACATGAGATATGGATATGATTGCCGTGAAATGGGGGGGGATATAAATCAAAAAGACTGTTCATACTGCATGCACCTGTTCATATCTTTGCTGAATTTGCAGTCGATAATAAATAGTGTTTAAAAAAAAATGTTGAGGATCCTGTGGATGAGGGCTTGCTATGTGAAGCCCAGCGTCAAGGGAGTGTTGCACAGTCGAGCCGATGTGTCCGTTCCGAGGAGCTGCGAGACTGTGATACAAGAACCTGCTATGTCGTAGAGGCTATAGTCAACAAGAGATTTGCGATGTGAGGGCCAGCATCAGGGAGATGCCACACATTGGTAGTTCTGCTGCAGGCTGCCAAGTTAATGCAGAGTCCTAGCACTTGAAGAATCCTCGCATCAAAGGGAATGCAATCTCACTTCCAAGGGTCCAGAACTGGGGTGGCACCCCTTGGCAGCGTAGGACTCACAGATGGCAGAGTCCAGGTGCTGGGTTTAAGGTTATTGGAGCCTTCTGACCCTGAGGCTCTTGTTAGGAGGCCAGCCAACTATCCCTTGGAGTCACCCTTGGGTCCTGGGTTCAACAGATGCATGTCCAATTCTTCTCACTCAAGCAAAAGGGCTGCAGGTCAGCTCAGCATGGCAGCAGTCCTTCAGAGCAGCAGTCCAGAAGATTGACAGTCCTTTCAGCAGCAAAGCAGTCCTTTTTCCTGTCAGAGTACACAGCTTCAGAAGTGTACTGAAGGGGTGGTGTCTGAGGTCCTATATTTATACCTGGTGCCTCCTTTAAATTGGAAAAATATTCTAGAGGTTACCCTTTGAATGGCACATGTTTCCTGCCTCCTTGTCCTGGTTCCAGACTAAGTAATTACAGGGGTAGCAATCCTTTGTGTGAAGGCAGGACACAGTCGATTCAAGTGTAAGTAGGGCTGTGCCCAGCTCCACCCTCCCATCCTGCCAGTGATTGTCAATCCAGGTACATCTAAGCTCTTGAGTGCAGCTGTCTAGGAGGAATACACAAAGTCCAACTGTCAGTTATACCCAGGCATGTGACACAGAGAAACGCTGCAGGCACTAAAAGGCACAAGCAGGAAAATGTAAACTTTCAAAAAAGTGTCATTCTCAAATCTGTAATTTAAAATCCGACTTTATCATAAGAGAGGATTTTTCATTACAATTCCAAAGGCACCAAACATGAACTGGTTACTTGCTCCCGTTTGGAAGTTACAGCTTATTAAAAGTAATAAGGCAATTCCAATGTTATCCTAGAGAGACGTAGGCCTTGCAGTAGTGACAAATGAATTTAAGAGTTTTTCACCACCAGTACATGTAAAACTTAAAAGTAAATGCCTATCATTTTGAATATACTGCACCCCACCCTCTTGGTTGTCCCGGGCCTACCCTAGGGGTGACATATATGCATTAAAAAGTAAGGTTTGGGTCTGGCAAAAGGTTTAATTTGCCTGGAAGATGGAAGTTTAATCTTCACACACATGCTGAAATGGCAGGTAACACATGTTTTAAAAGGCTTCTTATGCAGGTGGCACAATCACTCCAGCAGGCCAACTAGTAGTATTTAATTTATACACCTTGGGCACAGGTAATACTACTTATCTAGAGACTTACAAATAAATTAAATATGCCAATTGGGTCTAAGCCAATATTACCATGTTTAAAGGAGAGAGCACAAGCACTGTAGCACTGGTTAGCAGGCCAACAAAAAAGAGATCAGCAAAAATAAGAGGGGTGAAGACAAAAGGTTTCGGAGAGGACTACCTTAAGACTGACAGGTCTAACAGTTACGTTATGTTATGTTAAGTAATCTGCTGTGTTGTGTGGTGTTATGTTATGTTCTGCCATGTCACATCATGTTATCTGTTGTGTTATGATTTGTATGCTATGCTATGTTGCTATGGGCGTATATTATGTTATGTTACGTTATCAGTTGTGTTATGTTGTTTTTTACATATGCTATGTTCTGTTACAGGCTGTGGAATATTATACATTTTTCTAAAGCGCTCTAACACTAAATCATTGTCATTTAGAACCAGTGTCTTCAGAGGGGATTGTAGTCCCAAGTGATTGTTCTCTGAACAGCCAACCCAATGAAATCTCAAATCCTCTTGATATTTACATCTTGCAGCTACCCTTTGACCTCATCAGTCTGGTGATGCTACAGCTCAAAGTGAAAATACAACTTGTACGTATCCAGTACTATGCACCAATAATCATCATGTTCCATTGGGCAGGTGGGTAGTCTGGAAGCAACTTCCTCCAGTACCCTCCTTTTTAAAGCCCTGAATATCTTTAACTTGGATATAATTACTGGACATCGATTGTTCATCCCATCTGGCAAGTGCTCCAGCATTACCTATACAACCAAGGCAAGCTGGTCTGTATGCCTAGTGTAGCAGCCATTAATAAGGTCCATCCTGTATGCACTTCCATTAAGGACTCAACATGGTCTTCTCATCAGTCACCACCACCGACAGGCTCCCAGTGATCCGACCACCCAACATCATAATCAGCCCCATAGTCACAAGAGCAACTCTAAAGCACAAACATCACCTGCCTATGCATTGGCAAATTACACATGACGTGGTCCATAAAAGGTTGTATAATACACGCTACTAGACTTATGTGTTGCTATGTACATGTAGACAATACATGGTGTAAAATATATACACATATAGGAACTAGACAAACGACCATGTCACTTGTTTAGAAATAGTTCTTTGGTTCCTTAGTTTTTTTCACTTCTCCCTTTCTAACCTACATCTAGTGGTGGGCAAGCCAACAACATAACAAGAAAGAGTCTTGGTTTTCTCTAAGAACCCGCACAGTAGCTGTGCACTTTATAATTAATGTATTATCATAGCTGAGCCTTGAAAATATCTGGCATGCAAATACTGCAAACAAAATTTAAACAAATGATAAAGCCTCCTCAAAATTAAAAATACACATTTCTCTAACATGCAGAAACATTTCACGTTAGTACACCGAGTGGCATTAAGGCATTTTTTTTTAAAAAATGAACTTAGAAAAATGAATGTCCTCTGACAGCAATACAATTAGTGAACCAAGAGACAAGTCATTTGCATTTGTCACATACACCCTATATGTGGGATAGGTTGTTATTAGACTTTTATCAATATTATCTATGTATATAAAAACAAATGTATGTCTGTCTGTCTGTTTGTCCTTTATGCATTACTACACCATTCATCCGATCGCCATGAAACTTTTGGAAGTTGTTGAGTACACTCCCGCAAAGGTTTCTGGCATATTTTTTAAAAAAATATTGGCCCCCCAGGGCCTCATAATCTTTCGAATACTAATGCACGCACCAGACGGAAAAACAACAAATCGCGTATCCACAAGCACTCGAATAAATAAATAGAATTAAAACACCATTCATCCGATCGCCATGAAACTTTGGGAAGTTGTTGAGTACACTCCCGCGAAGGTTTATGGCATACATTTTTTTTAAATATCGGCCCTCCAGGGCCCTCATAATCTTTCAAATACTGATGTACGCCCAAGACGGAAAAACAAAAAATTGTGTATCCACAAGCAGAATAAATAAATAGAATTAAAACAGCATTTATCCGATCGCCAGGAAACTTTAGGAAGTTGTTGAGTACACTCCCGCAAAGGTTTCTGGCATAATTGTTTTTTAAATATCGGCCCCCCAGGGCCCTCATAATCTTTCGAATACTGATACATGCACAAGACATAAAAACAAAAAAACGTGTATCCACAAGCACACAAATAAATAAATAGAATTAAAACAGCATTCATCCGATCGCCAGGAAACTTTGGGAAGTTGTTGAGTACACTCCCGCGAAGGTTTCTGGCATAAATTCTTTTTAAATATCGGCCCCCCCAGGGCCCTCATAATCTTTCCAATACTGATGTACGCACCAGACAGAAAAACTAAAAATCATGTATCCACAAGCACTTCAATAAATAAATAGAATTAAAACTACACTTTGATATGTTTTCCATATTAAAATGAATAAGTTTCAATAAAAATGACACAATATAAATTGAATGTTATCATAACGAGTTTCCTTGAATTTCCTTTCTTCGGAGATCGCAGCAGGGCGCGACAGGTAAGCTAGTAGTCTAAAAACACAACACAAGAGAGATTTCTGTACACTGTATATCCTGTATTTATGCATTACAAGGTGGTCTCATATATGAAAATAAGAAAAAAAGGAGGCAGGAAGAAATAAAATAGTTGTTTAGGACCATACAATTTGGTCAAGGAGAAAAGCTGGGGTTGATTCCAGGTTTTCTGATATTAAATTATGCAAGTCAGTCGCTAAATGGGTATCTATTTCTCTCTTCCACTTACATAAAAGGTTAAGGCTTTGTTCTTAATTCCTAGTGAGTTGCTGACAGAAAGAAGCTGCATGAGGACTTGGTAGCTCATTTTGGACTCAAGGCAGCAGCAGGATCTTGAGCTGATCCAAAGCTGGCATCTACCTTGAGCCTACAGGGGCTCACCTACCCCTACCTATATCCTGTGCAATGAGATAAATTGGTCCATGCTCCCATACCTTCTGTAGCACACAGACCTCCACCCCTGAAGTAAAATATTACCATGCATGGCAGAATGTTCATTGATACCCACAGTTTTATGATTGCGGTGTACACATTCTAGATTCATTGTATTCTCCTAATCTCTCTTCAGGCTTTGAGATAGCAATGCCCAGAGGACTAGGCACTTATTGTAGACGTAGGCACTTACTGGGGACCACAATTATATTCACACATTTATATGTGCCTCACTGTTTGTGACTCAGGTGCGAATTTCGTATGCATACATTTCACCTTTTACTTGCCTACGTCTCATTTAAGTCTGGAAATATGTTTTTACTTTGATTGTCAGTTATTTGTATTTATGTTATACTTTTAGCATGCTCTTTTACTGGTCTCTTTTTTGTATTGAGAATGGTGTTTCATAACTATTCACTAAATAAAAGACTTGAATTAAGTTAAAAGGCCTGCATCATTTCTGTGCAAGTTCTGTGAGCTCTCCATGGTGCTAAATATTGCCTATTATTTATTTCTTATTTGGAGATGGTATTTTCGTCTCTACTACTCCCACTCTAGGCGGTGACAAGCTCCCCTTGTCGTTCACACTGCTGTTCCTTTCTCTTTGTCCTAGATTAATTCCATGTGCGTTGATAGTTTGGAATTATTTTGTTCAAAATGTTGAATTAAGTCTAAATTACACAATATTTTCTCGCTTGGGCTCTGAGTTGTTCTGTTCAACAAAAAAAACAGGGGCCATTAGGGCTTTGGGAGGGGTGGCCGGGGAAGGGGAGGGGAGGGCAGCCAGCACCTCAATTGAGCTGGTTGGAAAACGTGTGTGGCTCCTTTTGAGCTGGGTGTGCTGGTTTTGGGCTGTATTTAGGCTGGGGGAATATTTAGCCGGACATTTTGGGGAACTACCCACCATTTTAGTGGTAGTGACCCAGCAGCCAGTTGTAGGTGACCTGGGGGCTTCGGTATTTTGACTTTTGTCTTTTGCTGTAGGCAGCTTACGTGTGGGCGCGTTAGCTGTTTTGCCTGGAGCCTCTTGTGTAGCTGTAGGGCTTATAGTAGCAGGTTGGCGTGCGCGGAGTACCTGTTGTCTAGTGTGGATCCTTGGGCGGAATGGCAGGTATGGAGGATCCTAGGGAGGTGGAGGTCCTCCGCCTCCTTGAGGATGCTCCCGCACGGACATCCTGCGGCCCGGAGTGAAGGTAAGGCCGCTGCAGCGCGCGGAGACCGACGCCGAACAAGAACAGGCACAGGAGCGGGAGCGGGATGCCCCCAAGCAGGAGAGCGATGGGGGCATCTCCCCTCTTGATTGACAGCTCAGAGGGCGAAGAGGAGGAGGGGTTGAGGGCGGGAGGGGCTGGGGAGGGTGTTGAAGGTACACAGCGGGGGTTGGGCATTCGGGGGGCGAGTAGGCCGCAGTCCCCTGGGGTGGGGGCAGGAGGCGGTGAGCGCGGTCCTTGGCGCGAGGGGCATGGGGAGGGGATTTGGCAGAGGGGGGCCGGGGCGGCTCTGGGCTGGCAGTGCGCGTGGCCCAGGCCGGCGCACACTGCGGGTCTAGGCTTATGGGGGTGGGGGTGGGGGAGGGTTGGGGCGCCTAGGGGGTCAGTGGGTGGGATGGGGTGATGGGGAGGGCGACTGGGGCAGAGGGGGGTGGGGGGCTTTCGGGGGAAAGGGGGAGGGGTTTCTGTGCGGCAAGAGTTGGAGTCGCTAGTGTTGAGCGAAGGGGTGGTTGGGGGGATGGGGGTGGGTCTGGCGGGGGCAGGAGGGGAGCTGGGGGCATGGCAGGATACCCCTGCGCATCGGGGGGTCATTCGTTGGGGGTGGGGAGGGGTGCCGGGGTGGTGCGGGTGGATCTGGCGGGATGAGGGGACTTTTTAACCCGGGTATGCTGGACTTCACTTATTTTTCTCGACAGAAACGGGAGGTGCTCGGGAGAGCAGCATGCGGCTCCAACCCGCCGAGAGGATGGGCCAGCTCTGCCTTATTCAGACGGTCGACGATAGCGTCCTACGGGAGGCAGGGCGGTAGGTCCCCACCAGCCCCACCCCAAAGGGTTGTGACGGCCACCGGGGGACGGGGCCGGAGGTCAATCAGTGCTGATCGGGACCCTGAGGATTAGCAGGAAGAGAGGAGAAAGGAGAGTGTGAACTTGTAGGGAGAGGGCAGGACTTAGCCGGCTGGAGCCCGTGGGGGGGCGCACAATGGCAGAGCGTGGATCTGGAGGAGGGCAGGTCCCAGCTGGATTATGACGAGGACAGCACGGAGGAGGGGGAGATTCGGGAGTGGCGGGGGTTGGACAGGATGTGGGAGCAGAGTAATGTAGTTCCTAGTGTCTTGCAGGCCCAAAGGAGGTGCAGATCTGAGAGAGTGGTGGCCCCCCTGCTCAACTGGTTAGGCGGCGGGATCCGGTGTGGACGCCGGGTAAGGAAGGTTGCGGAGCATGGAGCTGGTCGGGCGGGGCCCAACTAGGTACGGTGTCAGTGGAAGTTGTTGAGTACACTCCCGCAAAGGTTTCTGGCATAATTGTTTTTTAAATATCGGCCCCCCAGGGCCGTCATAATCTTTCGAATACTGATATATGCACAAGACATAAAAACAAAAAAACGTGTATCCACAAGCACACAAATAAATAAATAGAATTAAAACAGCATTCATCCGATCGCCAGGAAACTTTGGGAAGTTGTTGAGTACACTCCCGCGAAGGTTTCTGGCATAAATTCTTTTTAAATATCGGCCCCCCCAGGGCCCTCATAATCTTTCCAATACTGATGTACGCACCAGACAGAAAAACTAAAAATCATGTATCCACAAGCACTTCTATAAATAAATAGAATTAAAACTACACTTTGAAATGTTTTCCATATTAAAATGAATAAGTTTCAATAAAAATGACACAATGTAAATTGAATGTTATCATAACGAGTTTCCTTGAATTTCCTTTCTTCGGAGATCGCAGCAGGGCGCGACAGGTAAGCTAGTAGTCTAAAAACACAACACAAGAGAGATTTCTGTACACTGTATATCCTGTATTTATGCATTACAAGGTGGTCTCATATATGAAAATAAGAAAAAAAGGAGGCAGGAAGAAATAAAATAGTTGTTTAGGACCATACAATTTGGTCAAGGAGAAAAGCTGGGGTTGATTCCAGGTTTTCTGATATTAAATTATGCAAGTCAGCCGCTAAATGGGTATCTATTTCTCTCTTCCACTTACATAAAAGGTTAAGGCTTTGTTCTTAATTCCTAGTGAGTTGCTGACAGAAAGAAGCTGCATGAGGACTTGGTAGCTCATTTTGGACTCAAGGCAGCAGCAGGATCTTGAGCTGATCCAAAGCTGGCATCTACCTTGAGCCTACAGGGGCTCACCTACCCCTACCTATATCCTGTGCAATGAGATAAATTGGTCCATGCTCCCATACCTTCTGTAGCACACAGACCTCCACCCCTGAAGTAAAATATTACCATGCATGGCAGAATGTTCATTGATACCCACAGTTTTATGATTGCGGTGTACACATTCTAGATTCCTTGTATTCTCCTAATCTCTCTTCAGGCTTTGAGATAGCAATGCCCAGAGGACTAGGCACTTATTGTAGACGTAGGCACTTACTGGGGACCACAATTATATTCACGCATTTATATGTGCCTCACTGTTTGTGACTCAGGTGCGAATTTCGTATGCATACATTTCACCTTTTACTTGCCTATGTCTCATTTAAGTCTGGAAATATGTTTTTACTTTGATTGTCAGTTATTTGTATTTATGTTATACTTTTAGCATGCTCTTTTACTGGTCTCTTTTTTGTATTGAGAATGGTGTTTCATAACTATTCACTAAATAAAAGACTTGAATTAAGTTAAAAGGCCTGCATCATTTCTGTGCAAGTGCTGTGAGCTCTCCATGGTGCTGAAATATTGCCTATTATTTATTTCTTATTTGGAGATGGTATTTTCGTCTCTACTACTCCCACTCTAGGCGGTGACAAGCTCCCCTTGTCGTTCACACTGCTGTTCCTTTCTCTTTGTCCTAGATTAATTCCATGTGCGTTGATAGTTTGGAATTATTTTGTTCAAAATGTTGAATTAAATCTAAATTACACAATATTTTCTCGCTTGGGTTCTGAGTTGTTCGGTTCAACAAAAAAACCAGGGGCCATTAGGGCTTTGGGAGGGGTGGCCGGGGAAGGGGAGGGGAGGGCAGCCAGCACCTCAATTGAGCTGGTTGGAAAACGTGTGTGGCTCCTTTTGAGCTGGGTGTGCTGGTTTTGGGCTGTATTTAGGCTGGGGGAATATTTAGCCGGACATTTTGGGGAACTACCCACCATTTTAGTGGTAGTGACCCAGCAGCCGGTTGTAGGTGACCTGGGGGCTTCGTTATTTTGACTTTTGTCTTTTGCTGTAGGCAGCTTACGTGTGGGCGCGTTAGCTGTTTTGCCTGGAGCCTCTTGTGTAGCTGTAGGGCTTATAGTAGCAGGTTGGCGTGCGCCGAGTACCTATTGTCTAGTGTGGATCCTTGGGCGGAATGGCAGGTATGGAGGATCCTAGGGAGGTGGAGGTCCTCCGCCTCCTTGAGGATGCGCCCGCACGGACATCCTGCGGCCCGGAGTGAAGGTAAGGCCGCCGCAGCGCGCGGCGACCGACGCCGAACAAGAACAGGCACAGGAGTGGGATCGGGTGGTGGGATGCCCCAAAGCAGGAGAGCGATGGGGGGCATCTCCCCTCTTGATTGACAGCTCAGAGGGCGAAGAGGAGGAGGGGTTGAGGGCGGGAGGGGATGGGGAGGGTGTTGAAGGTACACAGCGGGGGTTGGGCATTCGGGGGGCGAGTAGGCCGCAGTCCCCTGGGGTGGGGGCAGGAGGCGGTGAGCGCGGTCCTTGGCGCGAGGGGCATGGGGAGGGGATTTGGCAGAGGGGGGCCGGGGCGGCTCTGGGCTGGCAGTGCACGTGGCCCAGGCCGGCGCACACTGCGGGTCTAGGCTTATGGGGGTGGGGGTGGGGGAGGGTTGGGGCGTCTAGGGGGTCAGTGGGTGGGATGGGGTGATGGGGAGGGCGACTGGGGCGGAGGGGGGTGGGGGGCTTTCGGGGGAAAGGGGGAGGGGTTTCTGTGCGGCAAGAGTTGGAGTCGCTAGTGTTGAGCGAGGGGTGGTTGGGGGGATGGGGGTGGGTCTGGCGGGGGCAGGAGGGGAGCTGGGGGCATGGCAGGATACCCCTGCGCATCGGGGGGTCATTCGTTGGGGGTGGGGAGGGGTGCCGGGTGGTGCGGGTGGATCTGGCGGGATGAGGGGACTTTTTAACCCGGGTATGCTGGACTTCACTTATTTTTCTCGACAGAAACGGGAGGTGCTCGGGAGAGCAGCATGCGGCTCCAACCCGACGAGAGGATGGGCCAGCTCTGCCTTATGCAGACGGTCGACGATAGCGTCCTACGGGAGGCAGGGCGGTAGGTCCCCACCAGCCCCACCCCAAAGGGTTGAGACGGCCACCGGGGGACGGGGGCGGAGGTCAATCAGTGCTGATCGGGACCCTGAGGATTAGCAGGAAGAGAGGAGAAAGGAGAGTGTGAACTTGTAGGGAGAGGGCAGGACTTAGCCGGCTGGAGCCCGTGGGGGGCGCACAATGGCAGAGCGTGGATCTGGAGGAGGGCAGGTCCCAGCTGGATTATGACGAGGACAGCACGGAGGAGGAGGAGATTCGGGAGTGGCGGGGGTTGGACAGGATGTGGGAGCAGAGTAATGTAGTTCCTAGTGTCTTGCAGGCCCAAAGGAGGTGCAGATCTGAGAGAGTGGTGGCCCCCCTGCTCAACTGGTTAGGCGGCGGGATCCGGTGCGGACGCCGGGTAAGGAAGGTTGCGGAGCATGGAGCTGGTCGGGCGGGGCCCAACTAGGTACCGTGTCAGTGGGGATGGATGCAAAAGGAGGGGAGGAAGGGGTGCGTCTTAATAAAGGAACATACGTGAGGGACATAGGGGTGGGCCAGGACGCGGCGGGTGGCGGTGGGGCCGGGGACGCTAAGCCAGACGGGGGAGCAAGGGGGGTAGCGAAGGGAAGGAGAGTCAAGACATACCGGTGCGCAAGCTGCCTTATATGGGCATCACAAAACCCCTTGGGGCGCACCTGTCTCTGGCCACCAAGGAGAAGATTTGAAAAGGGGACTTTCCGGCCCACCCCACCCGTGGAGGGGTGGAGCAATGAGAGGGTGTCACGAACACCGCAGTTGGAGCGTGTTGGGACTACAACAAGGGCGCGTGTGGCAGACAGTACTGCCGATTCCGGCATGAGTGCTCCAAGTGCGGGAAACGACACCCGGTGGTACACTGCTGGGGGGTTGGGGCGGTACGCAGGGTCAGCAGCCTGCGACATCAGGGGCACAGACCAGGGGCAGGGGAGGAAAAGGGGGGTCGGGGCACTTGGAAAAGGCTCATACGCCAGTTAAGCAGGATCGGCTGTAGACCCTACTAGCGTCTTATCCACGGACCGAAGACGCGGCTGTGTTGCGCCGGGGGTTCCGGGAGGGTTTCCGTTTGGGGTACGAAGGCTTGAAGATTGCAAGATGGGCCGAGAATTTGAACTCGGTCAATGCGCACAAGGCGGTGGTGCGGGACAAGTTGTTCATGGAGGTGCGAGAGGGGCGGATGGCGGGCCCCTTTCGGGAGGTGCCAATTCAGGATTTAATGATCTCTCCTATTGGCGTGGTGCCGAAGAAGGAGCCGGGGCAATTTCGCCTGATTCAGCATCTATTGTGGCCGGAAGGGACGTCGGTGAACGATTACATATTGACCGAGCTGTCATCGGTGTCCTACTTGTTCGTGGATGTGGCACGGCGGCTGGTGGCATCAGTAGGGGCGGGAGCCCTTATGGCGAAATGCGACATTAAGTCGGTATTCAGGCTGCTGCCGGTGCATCCGGAAGATCACCAGTTGTTGGGGATCCAGTTTGACGGGGCCATATTAGTGGATAAGGCGTTGCCAATGGGATGTTCGATCTCGTGTGCTTTGTTTGAGCACTTCAGTACCTTCTTGCAGTGGGCTTTTTCCTGGCACACTGGTAATGAGACGGTGACGTACTACCTGGATGACTTCTTCTTGGTGGGACGGCCTGGTGCGGCGGACTGCCAGAAACAGGTGGACGGTTTTACAGAACTCATGGGCTACCTGGGTGTGCCCCTGGTGCCAGAGAAGACGCAGGGTCCCAGCACGGTGCTGTCATTTCTGGGAATAGAGCTCGACTCCATGGCCATGGAAGCACGCCTGCCAGAGGACAAGAAGGTGCATATGATGGCATTGGTGGGTGGCATGTTGAGGAAACAGAAGGCGACGGTTCGGGAGGTCCAGGTTCTTTTGGGGCATTTGCATTTTGCATGACGTGTCGTCCGGGCATTCCGTACATTTGGCAGACGGCTGGGTCTGGCGCTGTCCGGACTAACTAATCATCACCTCCGATTATCGGCAGGGACGAAGGAGGACCTGCGCATGTGGCCGGCCTTTTTGGAGCGCTTCAATGGGGTGCCCATGGCGCTCCCCAAGGACTCGGAATGGGACATAACCATCTCGTCGGATGCGGCGGGGTGGGCGGTTTCGGTTTGTACTGACAGGGGAGGTAGTGTGAGGAGGAATGGCCGCCACATTGGCAGGGCGGGGATGGAGCAATGCGTTCTTGGAGCTCTTACCACTGGTTGTGGCAGTAACGGTGTGGTCACGAGAGCTGGCACACAAGCGGGTGATTTTCAAAGTGGACAACATGGCGGTAGTGCAGGTCGTCAACAGACAGTCCGCCAGGGAACCGCAATTGCTCAAGTTGATGAGGGTGTTTATATTGCGATGTAAGTATGGGCGAATTTTGCGGATCTGCACTCCGCAAATTTGCACGAAATCGGCAAAAAAATCTGGGAGTTCACGAAAAAATTCGCGAACTCGCGGATTTGCCCAAAAAGTTGTGTAAAGTGCCAGAAGAGTTGTCTCCAGTGACCATGTGTGTGTTACTATGCCATCGCGCCGAAGGGCGCAGGGGTCCCTTGAGTGAGCTGTCCATCATAGTGGGTAAATGGCGGGAAGACGGTGCACACAGCTAGTGTACTGTCACAGGATGTCTCGTATGCTGTTCTGTGGGGCGAGAAGGCACAGACTTCGAGTCACTTTGGCACAGAATAGAGCTGCACAAAATATGTGTTGTGTCACTGGGCTCACCCAGCTCTGTCTACATCTCAGGAACAAATAACACATACATAACATTTGCAGTAACTTACTTCCTGGAAAATGCAATGTAATGTTACCTCATGAAGCCATATTATCTTCTTCACAGCTGGTTTCATTTAATCATTTTTATGTCTATTATAAGCGCATCATACAGTTTTTGTTTTCTGCACATTAAATCACTCCAGTCCTTCTTTAGATAACACTAACCTACCAAATGGTCGTGAATAGTAACTTCCACGCGCCTCTCGTGTAAACAAACACCCTATGAAACACACAGTGCACCAAAGCCTATTCCAAAGAAGCCCGCCCAAGGGCCATGATGTAATCAGTAAAAATGCTTGATTTACATATACCCTAATGATACAAAGGCAACGTCTACTGGAAAACCTGTGAACCAAGTTGCTAAAAATATTATGTGTTCGCACATAGCAGCATCACATAGGTCATACACATTCTTTAAACACTTGCGGGAAGCCATTCCTTAGGCCAGACAGAAGCATTCCTGACACAGACTGCATGCACCTGACCCAGTCCCAAGCCCGCTGTGATGCTGGATAGAGGCCTCTGCATCCTTCACTTTCACGAGCGCAATCCCCATTCAGTTCCTGTGTCCAGGAGCTGAACACACAAGAGGCATGTGAACTCGCATACAAGCCTTGTATGCGAGTTCACATGCCTCTTGTGTGTAAAAAAGATCAGAGACCGATCAGAGCAGCAGATGAGGAGAAAGAAGTTCCTGGACACAGGAACTGCACGGGGATTGCGCTCATGAAAGTGAAGGATGCAGAGACCTCTATCCAGCATCACAGCTAATTTTCGATGGAAGATATGGGGAGAAAGCACACCTGCCCAGCCTCGACAAAGCTCACGATTGTTTTTTGGGCTGATGAATGCGTTACTGAACTTGAGCTTCAACTCAGGCACCTGCTTTATTTATATCTGTAAGTGCTTCCTGTTGAGGCTTAATTTTTGTGACAGGAGCATCGTGCCAGAATGAACCCTGCCCTTCATATTTATCCAAGAAGATGCCATCGTTTTGTGCAATACCTCTACTCAACTGAAGTACTTTCTACTGGCTAATCAGTAAGTGCTACCTCGTTGGGTAAATGTATAGTGGTTTTCCTACACTACAGCTGAGTAAAGTGCCAGAAGAGTTGTCTCCAGTGACCATGTGTGTGTTACTATGCCATCGCGCCGAAGGGAGCAGGGGTCCCTTGAGTGAGCTGGGCATAAAAAATAATAATAATCCGCACGTGAATTTTTGGCAATGTCGCGAGATTTGCGGATCGCGAAATTGCCGAAAATCCGCAAATTTCGCAAGCGTAACAGATTTTTGGCCCATGCTTACTGCGATGTTTGGAACATGACATTTTGTTTCAAGCTCGGCATATGCCAGGGGTGGACAATGAGATTGCGGATTTTTTGTCTCGTTCACAGTGGCAGAGGTTCCATGGGCTAGCCACGGAGGCGGACGAACAGAAGACGCCTGTGCCGTTGGGGCTGTGGTCAGTGGGAGAGACCGGATCGTACAACTGGTTAGAGCGTCGGTGGCAGTTTCTACCTGGAGAGCATACGAACAGGCATGGTGGGAATTTTTGGAAGGTGGGGCAGTGCGGCAGGACGATCGCTGGCTACGGGGCGAGCAGGTGGTGCAGTTGAAAGTGACGATTGACGGCAAGTTGGCCGTAGTCGCTTTCATGGGCAAGTTGTGGTGGGGTTACGCGCCGTCCGCTGGTGAACTGGGAGCGGGTATATTGGAAGGTTGGGAGCATGAGAGGGGTGCCAGGGTTAGTGAGTGCCGGCCCATCACAGCAGGTATGCTCGTAGGCTTGATAAAGCTTTTGCCGTCAATTTGCCACAACCGAGAGGAGACCATTCTGTTTTCCATGTTCATGTCGTGGATGTATTTTGGGGCTTTTCGAGTTTCGGAACTGGTGGGGCTCAGGGGGGGGCCAGGGGTCTTTTGGGAGGAGGTGGAACTGAGGGATCGGGAGGTGGCGGTGCGATTATGGTGTTCCAAGACCGACCAAAGGGGGGTCAGGGAAGTGGGTCGTGATGGGTCCGGTGGGGACAGGCGCAGTATGCCCCGCGGGATGGGGGAGCTTTTTTGCGTCAGAACTGCGAGGGCGGACGGGTGAAGTTTTTTGTCGGTTGGACAAGAGCAGGGTGATGGCGACTCAGCTGTTAGGGGTTCTTCGGCACGCCCTACGCGCCATGGGTGAGGACCTGATGGTTTTTGGGACACACTCGTTCCGCATAGGGGCAGCGACAGATGCAGCAAGACAGGGTTGGGGGAGGGAGGAGCTCTTGCGCTTGGG
The DNA here is from genome assembly GCF_964261635.1 of Lissotriton helveticus. Lineage (NCBI taxonomy): Eukaryota > Metazoa > Chordata > Amphibia > Caudata > Salamandridae > Lissotriton > Lissotriton helveticus. The sequence goes on from NC_136071.1 coordinate 144,819,564, forward strand.
GCGTTGGAAGTCAGACTGCTACAAGATGTATATCAGGTTGAGGGGGGTCGGGATGGAGGACCACGCTTGATGGCATCTTTTCCTTTGACTTACATGTGTGTCTTTACAGGTGCGGTGGCAGGGCCGGATGAGGCTGTCCTGTATATCCTCATTTTGGGACATTCATTCGTGAAATGGGCGCAACGTGCAGAGTGGGATAAGAACCGGAGTTTGAATCTGGGATTGGATCCCGGGTTGTTTGTATGTCTTTGGCAAGGAAAGGGGGGCATGAGGTGGCATGGGCTGTTGCCAGCATTAAATAAGGTGGTCAGGAGGGGAGTGTGTCCGGATGTGTTAGCCATCCACCTGGGGGAGAACGATTTAGTTCAGTGCAAGGGACTGGCGTTAGTGAAGCAGATGAAAAGGGAATTGTTGCAGGTACGGCGTCAGTGGTCAAGTTGCCATATCATATGGTCATAATTTATACCAAGGCAGATTTGGAGAGGAGCGGCCGGCGGCCATAATGGGTGCGCAGGAAGATCAACAGGGAGATGAGGAGTTTTTGCGAGAAGGAAGGTTTGGGTAGGATGGAACATCCCGAACTGAGCTATGGGGCAGTGTACTTTTTTAGGGAGGACGGGGTCCACCTCTCTCGGTATGGGATGGAATGTACATTGTGCAATTGAAGGAGGCTCTGGATAAGGTCATAGGGGTACGCAGATATCCAAAGAGCCAGGATGCCTAAGTGGGGGCGAAAGCCGTCAGGACGACTTTTGAGTGCCTGGGGGGATTTTATGAGGTCGGGTTTACAGTTGGGGTGAGTACAAGAAGTTATATAGTTAGGTAGGTAGGAAAGTTGGAAATTTCATGTTGGTGTTTATAATTGTTGCAGGGGGGATCCATGTTTAGGGGAGGGGTGGGGGTATGTTACGAAGAATATATTTAGTGAGGTTTAGTTTTGTACGGCACAGGCCAAGGTAAGGTGCACCTGTTTCCAATAAAGCAGCCTTTTTCACACCAACAAACTGGTCTGTGGTATGTGCTGCCCCCCACCCCATTATGGGCCCAATAGGGCTTTGGGAGGGGGGGCCGACCAGTGGGAGGCCTGCTCCTCCCGGGGGGTTTGGGCCAGGGAGGAGGGCAGCCAGCACCTCAGTTGGGCTGGTTGGGCTGTGTGGGCTCCTTTTTGGCTGGGTGGGCTGGTTTTGGGTTGTATTTGGGCTGGGGGCATATTTAGCCGGACATTTTGGTGAACTACCCACCATTTCAGTGGTAGTTACCCAGCAGCTGGTTGTAGGTGACCTGTGGGCTTCGTTATTTTATAAACAACACAAGGCCTCACCTAACCGCAACTTCATCAGGGCTAATGGGGGTTCACCTTCTCAATCTTTTTCTTCATCCATGCTTAAAACCTGCAGGTCGCGAAATTACAGCATACCTACAACCCTCCTCACCGGGACCAGCGTGTCTATCGATCACGTGTCCCCTGGAAGACTGTCCACAGTTTGGCCCTCCGTGCCGCATCCCACCGGCGTGTTAGGAGCTACAACACGATGAAGTAAAAGATTGAGAAGGTGAACCCCCATTAGCCCTGATGAAGTTGCGAGAGAGTACAGCAACGAAACATGTTGGCAGTATGGAATTAAACATGGTTTGATGGGAACCATTTTTTAATTCGGAGGGCTTGCAGCTTGGAATAAAAGTTGGTTGGCCAGCAAGCCTTACCAGTTTTTAACGGTGAGAATTATGCTCATTATTTCTCACAGGGGTTCACTGGGCACATATACACAATAGTAAGCACGGTTATTTTGCTTTACTATCACTTGTGTCACCACGTTTTTTGTGGTTCTCGAAAAGGAGAACAAACACTGCTTTTCTTTTCTTTTCTCTTTTTTTCTTTCACATACAGAGAGAGAGCTACCGATGATGAGAAGTGGGTAAACTGACGGATGTTAGGAAGCAACCCTGTTGGCGGTTCTACCTTGAGGTACTCTCTCTCTTCACTCACATTTTTCCATTGGTGGAAGGTGGGGAGTCTGGATGGTAGCATTTGCTGTTTTTAGTGAGACACTGTGACAAATCAGAGTAGTTGAATGGATCACACTCGAGGGAACTGAGAAGATAATTGAAAACCCTGGGTTTGTCATTTATGTTAGGACTAAGTGTATTTTAGGTGAGGCCTTGTGTTGTTTATAATGTTATGAGTGGGGGACGGCCTCTCCTTTTTCTTCCCCCTAGGCTCCGAGTAGATTGAGGCTTTGTTATTTTCCCTCCCGCCCGCCCCTTTTTTCTACAGTTCTGGGGGGTTGTAATTGGGTTGCAAGCTGGTGCTTGGTGAGGTGGACTTGCTGGGAATGGGTGCATTTGGGGGGTACCTTGTATGGGGTTTTGTCGCTGGAGCAGGTGCTGGTGTGTTTATGCAGGCCTTTATGGTGGCTTTTTTTCCTAAAGTACTGGGGGGATTTTATGAGATCTGGTTTACAGTTGGGGTAGATACAAGAAGTTATATAGTTAGGTAGGTAGGAAAGTTGGAAATTGCAAGTTGGTGTTTATAATTGTTGCAGGGGGGATCCAGGTTTAGGGGAGGGGGTGATTTAGTGAGGTTTAGTTTTGTACGGCACAGGCCAAGGGTATGTATTTGTAGGGTGCACATGTTTCCAATAAAGCAGCCTTTTTTACACCAACAAGCTGGTCTGTGGTATGTGCTGCCCCCGCCACCCCATTATGGGTCCAAATTAAATGTAGGGTGCACTTTTCCTGTTTGCACCCTGCATACTTTTAAACAGGTGCGCTAGGTGCAAACGAAGAAAGTGTGCCCTTACATGGAATGCGCTGCCACCAGGGCAGCCGCAAACTCGTGCTGCCCTGGGGGCAGTTCATTGAAGTGAAATACAGAGCGGCTTTGAAGCAGCTCTGTGTTTTCAGAGTGCAGACGGCAGCCGCCTGCACTTTTAAAGGGAATTAGAGATTCCCTTGCAGTCGGGTGCAATCACTGACAGTACCTGCCTGCAAGGGGATGTCTGGAGGGTCCGTAGGACCCTCTTTGCCCCCTGCAGATGGCTGCTCTCAGGGGGCGCGCTGACAGTGTGCCTCCGACAGCTTCTCTGACTCTGCACCCACATCTGTAATACGGCCCGGCGCAGAGGCAAAGGGCTTCCCTCATTTGCAAATGAGGGAGTGCCCCCTGCAGACAGTGTTGGCTCTTTATGTGCTCCAGCACTATTGGTATTACAGAAGGGACTGCACAAGCATCTGCTGCCCCTTCTGTAATACCAAAGTGCCCTGGGGGTGCACAAAGTGGGCATAAACAGCCTCTTGCTCCCCTGGGGCACACTCTGTTATACGGCCCCAGGTCTGTCCGGTGATTACAGCCCACTTTCACAGTATATTGAGTTAATTCCCTTTGCTGTGCTTGATAGGTCTTTTTTCTAGATGACCCAAACCAAGGTTGAACTTCAGGTGTTCCAGCGCAACCATCTGTTCATCGGAGTCCTCTGGCCATCACCTTGGCTGTTAGCTCAATGGAGTACTGGGTTCATTGTAGAAGGCAGTGTGTAACTAGCAGGTCACAGGTTCACTCCTTCTTGGGTCAAGCAAGAGAGTACCACTAAATTGGAGTATAATCATATCGGTTATCAGCGCCTAGTGTCAAGACTAATGGTGGTAGACTGTTCTACCAGTTTTTATTATTAAGAGATGGTTTCACCACAACAATGTACTACTAAGAACTTGTTCCAGTCAGGCTGGTAATCCCAAATGCGTTAATAGTTTATATTGTAATATCATACTTTGTCACTGCATTCATTTCGCCAGGTAAAACCAAGCAGAATTTGCACTCGGAAAATGCTGAACATTCGGAGTTATTGTGATTCAGGATGGATATGCTTCATACCAGCAGTGGTATTCATTCTGCAATTACCAGGGCACTTGTGATGAGGCTCTAAACGTATTTTTATCATGAGACTCATGACGCACCTATTTTATCCATTATCCAAGTCCATCATTCAAATGAAGTATCAACATTCCCTGCAGCGCAGTCCAGCACCAAAATGTCTGAAATGAGGCCCCAAGTGTTTGCACCAATTTTAAGGCCAGCTATTTTCTGGTCTTAAAAACTGTCTCTAACTGGACTTAGCAGCAGTTTTGGGGGGTTATCGCTATATGGGAATTTCATTGTAAATATCGCGAAGTGGGGTTAGGGGCAGTTTTTTGCACGGGAACACTCACCTTGCATCTAATTTTGGGTAAGTCCCGCTAACAGAAGTGGCAATCTTAAAAATTCCCGGTTACGCCGGAAAAGTGCTGCTAACTGCAGTTAGCGGCAACTTGTAAATACAGCGATTAAAGAAAGACTCCACCGTAACATCAAAAAATGTACGCTGCGATGGCATTAAGTTCTTGTACATATGCCCCTAGGTGCTTAATGTAGGTGTAGATACACACCGGAGACAACAATTTCATTCTATTCTTCTATTCTGCTTGGTTTTTGTGGAGCACATGGCTACCTCATCTAGACTTCGCAGCCCTAACTCACCAACTTCGACCAAGACAGCACAACTGACCTATCTAAAACAAAGATGTCTTAAATAGATTCCTGAACTTTACTTCAGACTGTTCCAGTTTCTAGGATATGGGTAGGCAATTCCACAGTTTCGGTACACAAGGAGAAAAAGAACGGACACCGTATCTTGCTCTTTTCATCACAGGGACGTCCACACGTTTATTTGTGCCTCACAGTTTGTGAATAAGGTGCAAATCTCGAATGCATAAATTTCAACTTTTACTTGGCCGATGTCTCATTTAAGTCTGGAAATATGTTTTTATTTTGATTTTCAGTTATTTGTATTTATGTTCTACTTTTAGTATTGAGATGGTTTTTCTTAACTATTCAATAAATAAAAGTCTGGTATTAAGTAAAATGTCCAGTCTAATTTCTATATCAGCTCTGCAAGCTCTCCAAGGTGCTGAAATATTGCCTAATATTTGTTTCTTATTTGGAGGTGGTATTTCCATCTCCTCTACTCACACTTTTAGCAGTGACAAAATCCCTTGGGCGCTCGATTTTTCTCTCTCTAGTGTTCCTTTCTCTTTGTCCTAGATTAATTCTATGTGCTGATGATAGTTTTTGAAGAATATTTATTACAAACTGGTGAATTAAATCAAAATTACACGGTTGTGTGATGGAATAATGCATGCCTCAACAACGCATGCCTGAACCAGGCGTTCTTAACCAGAACCACTTCTTTACCATGCATGCCTTTACCACACATTTTTGTGTTAAAGACATGATTTGTAAAGGGACATGTGTGATAAAGCTCACACTCCTGCCCCTCTGCTCTGAGTCCTAAAATTCGGTCCCCCTCCATTCTACCCACCCCAGCCCTATAAACTTCCCCGACCCCCTATCCTGAAGCATAATACTCAACCCCACAGCCCCTAAAAACTACTCCAACCACAGACCCGCTCCCTCAGCACCAAAACCAGCTCCCTTCCCCAAAAACCTACCCCCACTTCCCCCCTGCCCCAGCCCAACTGCCCCCTGGACCTGAAAACTGCCCCTTTCCTGTCCTCTGCCCTGAGCCCTAAAACTCATCCCCCAAAAAACGACTTGACCCCAGCCCCCCTCCCTGAGCCCTAAAACCAGCCCCACCCCTCAAATCTACCCCCACCTACCCACTGCCAGAGCCAACAAGCCATGTAAACTCCCCCTTTCATGTCCCCTGCCCTGAACCCTAAAACTCCCAACTCTCCAGCCCTAAAACTACCCGACTCCCCAGCCCCCAAAACTGTCCCCAACCCAAACAAACTTTCCCCACTCATGTCCCCTGCCCAGAGCCCTAAACCTCCCACCCCCAGCCCTGAAAACTAATCCAACCCCCTCAGACCCCAAACCTATGCCCCAACCCAAACTCCTCCCTACCCGTGTCCCCTGCCTTACCCCTAAAAACTCCCGACCCCCTCCAAGCCCTGAAAACTACCCCCAACCCCTACAAACTACCCCCATACCCCCAAACCCACTTATCTCACTGCCTCGTCCTGATCTTTCCTCTTCCTGCCCTGCAGCCAGCAACTAGATTGTGCAAATGCCTTAACCACGAATATGCGTAGTTAAGGCTTACACGTGGTTAAGGCAAGTGTGGTTACACTCCAGCCGCAAACTAATGCTGCCTTGGTGGCTGCGCATTCATGTAAAATACGGAGGGGCTTTGAAGCGGCTGTTCCGTGTTTCACTGTGCAGGAGGCAGTTTTAAAGGGGATTAGAGATCCCCTTGCAGGGGCTGCATAAGACCCCCTTTACCCCCTGCAGAGGGATGCTCTCAGGGGGCGCACTGTGAGTGCGCCTACTGAGGGTTTCTTTGCCTCTGCGCCCATGCCTGTAGTACGGCGCAGAGGCAAGGGTATTCCCTCATTTGCATGGGGCAGGCCCCCATGCAAATGAGGGAACGCCCCTACAGATAGCACTGGTGCTTTATGTGCGCCAGCACTATCGGTATTACAGAAGGGGCCACACAAGCGTCTGCAACCCCTTCTAGAATACCAAAGTGCCTCGGGTGCGCAATGTGGGAGCAAATGCCCGTTGCGCCCCCGGGACACTTACTGTAATACGCCCCCAGATGTTCCAGCACAACCATCTGTTCAGCAGAGTCCTCTGGCCATTGCCTTGGCTGGTAGCAGCTCAATGGAGTAATGAGTTCAGTGTAGATGGCAGTGAGTACCTAGCAGGTCACAGGTTCACTCCTTCTGGGAAGCTATGTTTAGTTAGAAGCACTATTCAATAAAAAGCATTGAGGCAATGCACATTTAGTTAGGATTACCAATGATAGGCCACATTCTGTGAGAAAGGCCAGTGGTAGGTCCCATTGGTCGAATGAACAAGAAGGGATTAGTTTCTGACAACCGCATAAACATGACAACTTTGTTTCCCTTAGAATCGGGACAATCTCAGAATTGTGGAAACAATAGATAAGCGTTTCAATCATGCGTGCTTTGTTTCTACAGAGTTACACAGAAATAGTTAGACGGGCATTTCAATAAAAAGGGTTTATTGAACAGTCTTATTTCTCATGCAAGAGATATGAACTGCTATACGCATAAGACAGAATGCGAAGTATAATACGTACAGTGTTAGCAGTAAGATAAAATAATACTGTAATAGCATCGCTTGTAGACATATATTCATAAAAATACATACATAAATAACACAGGCTAAAATGTGAATACTCATCTGGTGCTTCTAAATAGTTCTACCCCAGTGTACCTAACCTAAGTGTAGTACGAGGCAAGAAGTAGGTGTTGTAAACTAAAGTATAGCTAGCTATAGTTCAGTTTTTCCAGATTTGCCAAGAGTCCCTGTAGGTTCTAGTCTGCTCCATACCTTAGAATGAGAGAGGTTGGAATCTCTTTCCTGGTCTCGATCTCTAACACCCAGCAAGGGGAGTCAGAAACACTGGAGCTGGATTCTCTGAGAGGAGGATGGCAGAGTCTGGTCAGTGCGTCAGTTGGGGACTTGACTTCCTTCCCAACTTGCCGTTGCGAGCCGACTCGTGCAAGTAGGCAGCCGAACCGTGGACCATGATTCGCCATGGCAAGTGAAGGTATATTTATACCTTGAAGGTGTTTAGGAATACCAGTATTAATGTAAAAGTCGGGCATAAGAATGTCATGGATGAACCCCTAAGGAATAGATGCATAATAAATAAGTTCTTGGAGAAATCAATATCCAAGCAAGGGGAAGTCCTAAAGGCTTAAGAGTCTGGTTTTCCAAGAACTCGTTGTGACGTAGATGAACGGATGTAGGTGGCCATGCCTGTATTTGGTTAGCAAGGAGAATGCCTAAATAAGGGCTGGATTTCTATTCCTAAATAAGGGCAATGTGAATTGTACCTATATAAGGGCATAAATCGGGAAATCTATATACGGAATCTAAATCGAGAAGCAACAAAGTGCAAGGCATGGAGGTGGGTCACAAGTATGATCATCAATGGTGGCAGCCTTCATTTAGAAATACAAGTGGTAGGCCACATTCCATTTACAAATTCTCTATTCGAAGTCCCTCTGATCCCGATGTTTTCATTTTTTGAACACATTGGGGCAGATTTTCAATAAACGAATGCAGCACGGTGCCGCTAGTTATTTCGCTGCGCTGCGTTCATTTGGAAGCACAGGAATGCATCATATTTTCAACAATATGTCACATCTCTGTGCTTTCCCCTGTGCTGGCACACATATTGCTGCAATGCACCGACGCAGGTACCCTTGCCCATGGTGCAAGGATGCCTCCGTCACAGGGATAATTGTTTCTATGCAGGAAGGACTCCCTTCCTGGACAGAAAGAATCAGAAATGGCGTTTTCCAACTTCTATGTGTGCTGCATTAGCACACATGGAACTTGTAAAACTTCATTTATGTAAAGGATTCTTTCTGTTCAGGAAGGGGCTCCTTCCTGTACATAAACAATCATAGGAGGTTATTTCCTGGTTCTACGTGTGCTTCAGAATGAGGAAAGAGGAAAGCAACGAGGAGAAATGAATACATTTCTCCGTGTTCCGCCTCCCTATGCCTACCCTGGGGAGGCGTAGCATTCAGACGCATTTCCAGATTTATAATTTATTGTAAATCTGGAAATGTTTCTGGCTCCAGGGGTGTTGCGTGGGAACACCCACAGCAACACCCATGGCACACCCCTTTCACACAAAGTGCTGCGTGTAAAGGGGCCGTATTTACAAGGACTGGAAAAGCCACGCAGGGTGGCTTTTCCTGTCCTTGTAAACATAGGGCAGAAAAATAGCGCTACCAGTGCGTCACAAAAAGTGGCGCACTGGCAGCGCAAGGGGCTTGTAAATCTACCCCATTGATTTTAATTGGACAATCAGGTGAATAATGTCGCGTTTTCCTGACACCGAATTTAATTTATCAAAAATATCCAGCCAAAGCCCAGTAAAGGAAGCCTGTCCCTCCCTGCGGTCTTGAACACCCTCCCCCTCTCGCCCCCATCCCTTGCAGGCATAGTGCCCACACTCCCAGCGCTCACTCCCTTCTGCGCCCTTCAACTCACATACCAAGAAAACCATGAAACAATTTAGTGGGAAAACCGTGGTGCAGGCTTTATTTTGCACAACAAGTGGAAATAAGGTGGGTCATCTTACGGGCGATCCAATACGGCAGCCCCTCGCTGTCCCGCATGCCTAATGAGCCATTCTTGCACGGCGAGTCGATGCTCTGACGGTGCAGTCCCTTTTTACTTTCTTTTGTTCACTCCCGCCCCCCCTGTCAGGGCGGAGCGATGAGGCACACCCCCGGTCGGTTCAGGCCCCCCGACCGCCCGAAGGACTAACGGGGCGCCGACGCTGTTCGCTGGAACCCCCTCGGCTCCAGGTTCTTGGCTCGGGCACCCCTACTGTGCCAGGCAGAGGTATTGCTTGTGTCCTTCTGCCGCAGAGGTACCCTTACTGTCCATCTGCCTCCAGATCGCCCTGTGACTCCGCCTGCAACACAAAATCAGACCATTAACAGTTCCAACACGCCTGCCTGCCGCTCTGCCGCTGGGTTTGGGTCAGGGCGGGAGAAGCGCAGAGCAGCCCGGAGCGACGGCAGGAAAGGCCGAGCCTCGCTGCCGCGCTGGTTTTGAACTCCTTCAGGGCCGCCCCCCACCTGAGGCCTGCGTCCATAGGCTGAGCGCGGAAAGGGGCGGATCAGTGCTGGCGTGCGCGCGGAATGTGGGACTAAGATGCTGTCTTCGCTTAGCTCCCCTTCGCGTCGCGCGGCCAGCGGCATAGTGCCCACACTCCCAGCGCTCACTCCCTTCTGCGCCCTTCAACTCACATACCAAGAAAACCATGAAACAATTTAGTGGGAAAACCGTGGTGCAGGCTTTATTTTGCACAACAAGTGGAAATAAGGTGGGTCATCTTACGGGCGATCCAATACGGCAGCCCCTCGCTGTCCCGCATGCCTAATGAGCCATTCTTGCACGGCGAGTCGATGCTCTGACGGTGCAGTCCCTTTTTACTTTCTTTTGTTCACTCCCGCCCCCCCTGTCAGGGCGGAGCGATGAGGCACACCCCCGGTCGGTTCAGGCCCCCCGACCGCCCGAAGGACTAACGGGGCGCCGACGCTGTTCGCTGGAACCCCCTCGGCTCCAGGTTCTTGGCTCGGGCACCCCTACTGTGCCAGGCAGAGGTATTGCTTGTGTCCTTCTGCCGCAGAGGTACCCTTACTGTCCATCTGCCTCCAGATCGCCCTGTACTCCGCCACAGCTCTGGAGGAGGCCCCCGTCGATGACAGAGCCCCCCCACCACCTTATACTTTTTGTACTGTTTTCATCACTTGTATCTTACTCTGCCGTATCTTCTGTGCCTCGCTGCATTGTTACCTGTCAGCCAGATCACTGGCACCCTGCTGCTGTTAAGCACTCTTCCAAGTCCAAGAGGAAGACATCCATGCCCAGCCCAGACGAGTGCACCCCGTCCTTTTCGTAATAACCCACAGTCCTTTCCTGAATCAATGCATGTCTGATGAACCCCAGGCCTCTCCTTTCCATGAATTTCTGCATGGCCCTGTTTACCCTCTTCCTGCCCTGCTCCAGGACAACAGCTGCCGCGCTCCCTTCCAAGCCCTCCGTGGAACGAACTCCGACCATATTAGTTCAGTGGCACCCAATTTGTTCGTTATAGCAATTGTGCCCTCTGCATTGCCTCTAGCAATGCTCTTCTCCCCATTGTCACCAGAACATTCCCGCCCAAGTGGATGATGAGGATGTTGGGAGGTCCCCCCTGCGCTGCCAAACATTAGTCGATCCTGCGCCTCAGCTGGCCCCATCTCATACCCGGGCAACCCAGCCATAAAATTTGTGTCCTTGCCAAGGCCGAATGGTAGGTCCCACTCACACGGGACTGGATACCACAACATTGCTCTCGCCACCTCGGGACCTGCATAACCCATAATTCCCTGACTCAGGGCGCCCGCTTAATATGTACCTGGCCCAGGGCCCTCCACCTCTTGTGAATCCTGCTGTTTGAATTTAGGCTGTTTGGCATTAGCTGACAATCTCTACAAGAGGGGCCGCATGTCCTCGCTTGGTCCCTGCTTCTCTGTTGCATTCTGCATGTTATTTGCAAGATTTGCCGGATGCTAATGAAAGACCTGGATTGACTTCTCTGTTGCATACTGCCTTTTATTTGCAATATTTTGTCGGATGCTAATGAAGACCGGTATTGATCCCGGACCAGAAAGGGATGGGTAGGTGGTCATAATGTTAATGCCTGCAATGCAAGGCCATCATGTATCAACAGATGACTGCTTAACTTCGTGTTTGTTATAGCTTTACTTGCAGCTCATCACTGGAATCCTGCTAACGGACCACCGTGGACTGTGAAGGATATGGGACTCCTGTACCTTGTGACCCTCTCCGTCACATGAACACTATGTATACAGCTGTGATTACCCACTTCGCAATGTATTGTACCTGTATAGTGTGCATGTTTACTAAACGCGCTCTACCATCCCGGATGAGAAGAGTAGTGCTGTGATGAATGAATAGTGCTTTATCAAACGTATTTGGGTAAGTACAATGACAGAGAAAGACATCTGGCAATCTTTCAGTGCCTGTACTTATATGTAGGATGAACCAGTCACGGCATGACTCCCAAGTCACTGCCATTCGGCTGCAGTATTATCCTTGTACTTGTGTTTAGTACTCTTTTGTAACATGTAACCGTAATACGGGCACGGCATAGTAGTCCTTATGACCATGAATTTCAGCAATCCTCCTTCCCGTCTAATGTTGTAACGGTATCGTTGCTTGAGGCCTTCCGTGCCATGACCTCGTCTTCATGCTCCATCCTTCCCCACAGGGAACTTAAGGGTGTTATTTCAAGATGTCAGTGGTACACCTTCGTACTATCTGCTTGATGAACAAGCGTCAGCAGTTTTCGGCCAGTGCCTATTTGCCTTACTGCATCTGGCGCTGGAAAACCCGTGATATGTGACTAAGCAAGCGAAAGCATTATGGAAGTCACCCTGTGATCAGGATTAATTGCTCGCTGCTGAACGCAGTAGCCGAACAATGACAGTGCATGTCCTAGCTAAACACTGCAAGGTCATTACCTGATGGCTATAGCAGATACACCTAACAGGTGGTGGTACTCCTATCCCTTGTAACCCTCGCCGTCTCATGTAAGCAGTCCCTGTGAAGTATTTGCCATTATGTGCAATATTATCCTTGCACCTGTGCGTGGTACTCTTATGTATTAGGCGTGATCTGACAGAACAAAATGTACTCGTTGTGCACACTTTGGTTTGTGCTCCACTGCCTTGCACGTTCCTCAAACTACCCTTGCTGTTTTCCCTTCGTCTGTTTCAAAGACCAACCATACATAAATTTGTGTCATTTACAATGCCCATTGCTCTAAATTTTGCAAAGGCGAGACCGTTGAATTGTAATGCGTGTTATCTCTTCTCATACCTGAAAGATATCAAATTTGTCACTGATGGGTAAATGCCCCCTTATCCGCCATCCTTGCCTGAAGATGCTTCAACAGAAAGGATGGCAGTTAAAACCCTTTCCTTTCCCACGAGTTATTTATGCTCCGGGAACTTGGGCGGGACTAAGGCAGGACATGGTGATGTTTCGTGACTGCTGTATTACTTGCAGCACACACCAACACATGGGAATGTGTTTATATAAACACAGCAAGTTTACTCATTGCACGAAATGGCAGAAAAATGCTGTAATTATGTTAACATTTCCTTTCCTTGCAATATTTAACATTTACTTTTGTTGCAAGATGCACCGTCTTACTGCCATACCAATCATTCAATCTCCCCTTGCCCAATTCCCCGTGGGCGCATGCAATGCAACTGTCTCTCCCTCTCTAGTTTTCAGTTGCATGCAACATTGTATAACACATCTGACACCTGGCTTATGTTATACAGAACTGCAAAAACCGCGGTTTATTTATCTCACTGTTCTATTTCCTTGTTGCATTATAAGGTGCGCCAGTGTAGGTTTACTCTACCTCAATTATCTAGGTAGGTACGTTAAACAAGCTCGTTATTTGTTTTCTGTTGCTTCTAATTAACATTTACCAATATACATATATAAGGCATATATAAGGCTGTTGCTGTATATTGCAGTAATAATCACTATTTTAGAAACAACACGTTATGTATTGCCATTTTTCAGACAGGAAAACTTTGAACAAGAAACAAGAAACCCAAATTGTCAAAACAGCGACATTAATAGGCCTGTGGGTCCTAATTTACCTAATGACCGGTATATTTCCTTGTTTGCCTGAGGTCTAAATACTTACTTTCCTCACTCTGTGAACTAACGGCTTTCCAATCAAAGTATCATATTTGTTCAACTTCTGGTTTCTGCTTAATGTGCACTGCGTTCGCTTATTTCATCCGGAATTGCTGCACGGGGGATCGGCAAGTGACTATTGAATTCTTCTATCTGATGCTGATGATTAGCATTTGTTGTAGCATGTACTTGCAGCTCACAAACTGGAATCCTTCTGATATAGCACTGTGGACTATGAAGGATAGGGACTCCTATACCTTGTAACACTCGCCGTCTCATGTAACACATGGATACTGCTTTAATGACCCACTCATGCAATGCATTGTCCATGTGTAATGTGCATATTACTTAAAAGCGATCTACCATCCTGATTGGGAAGGGCACACTAAATAGGACCCCAAAACACCTCAGGGGTAGATTGCTACCGCAAGGTAACATGTTGGATTTAGCACCCTATTATTTGCCAGCTAAGCATTAGTGGTCTTTAAGGCTACTATCAAAGTGCATGGCAATACAGGGCTCTATTTCCCCATATACACTACTTAGGCCGTATTCTATTTTAGCTGGTGGAAATCGCAGCATTAAAACACAGAACCAAGCACAATTTGCACACGTTTCAAGATTTGCAATGTGGTGCAAACAACATTTGCGCAAGATGTTCACTCCTGCTGCTTCGCTGCTCAAATCGATCCTATATAATCTCTTTCGTTGCTGCTTTATTGTAAAATGTATTATTAATTCATGCGTGCACTCGATAAGTAAATGGTCGGACTGAATTCTATCTTTTGGATGCACATTACACTGTGACTTTGGAACCGCAGTGAACGGGGGAAGGGCGGTAATTAAACAATGTACTGCACTGTTATTCTGTGCCTACAGCTCCAACTAAATTACCCATGGACATTTTACTGAAAATCTACTAACCCAATTGTAACGCTCAAAGGTTAGGCTCGTAATTTATGCGGCGTTCACAGCTAATGAGCCTCGCTGGCAGGTTCTTGGGGATGCGTCCATTCGTAGGTATGATCTCCGTCAGTGTAAATGGCTTCTAATACGATTTTCAAATAATTACTGAGAGCTAACACAGTGGATCTATCTGGCCCTCCAAGTGTGTGCATGGTAACTGTCTGGAGCTGTTATGTTTCGGGAGACATGCACCAGCGGTTATCCTAATTATAGCTCCTAAGCACAGCTTTAAGAAGTGTTTTTCATCCAGGGAACATAAAAAAAAAAAAAAAATCAACTCGGGGACATGCACACGCTTGCCTAGTAAATTAATTGTGCGGTGCCAATAGCTTTGAGTGGGGCATATAGTTCGTATTGGGTAACTGACGCACAGTACCCAGTGCATGGACATCGACAAGGAGCACCACTTTGATTTGTGGTAGTTAGAAACCGTTCGCCATAATGCGTGCGGCATTAATCAAGGTTTTCGTAGTCGAAGAATTTTTAAGAGGGTGCATGTGGAAAACACGCCGATGAGACGCGGCTCAGAATATCACATGCATGGGCAAAAGAACGCCCGCTGAATAATGCCCCCCCCCCACCATATCTAATGCAGTTTATTGCACCCACTGGAATATGTATATTTACTACTCCTTTAATAGGGGAATGTTTATCGAACTCCAAAATGTCTATTCATACAATTACTATTGGGAGAGTAGAAACGAAAAGCCGCATTCCGCGATTGTGCCTTTCGAAAGGTTCATTAGCATGACAAGAGGCTCGTCCCTGAAGACGGTGAAAGACAGGACTAGCTTCCTGGAGGGGGGATGGGCCCATTTACAACGGAGCACACCTTGCTAAACTTGGTCTAGAGAAGCAGCATGGCATACAACTCTCAGTAGTTATTGCCTCAACCTTACTACGAAATTATGGTCACCAAACAAATGAAATACATTTGCAGGTGCCGAACACCATTCAATGTGGGTGCCCACAATTGCTGTATTATTTATTGCATTCAAAACAAAACCTTTCCCTAGCTGCACCTGTGGCAGAGTTTGCGCTCTGTGAAAAGTTTAAAGGCACACAATAAACAACCCTTTCTTTGTCGTAAAACATTGCTCTTACTGAATAAAAGCGTGGCCAACATAAAATGAACGTAATATGACGGCAGATGTGGAAGAAAGAGAGATGACGAATGGAGACCATGAGGAAAATGGAATCTTAGACAGAAGTACATGGAGAGGAATCAGAGAAGGGAGTTGGAACACCAGGAGGATCAGGGCTCTCACATAGGGAAGACCTGAAATTGGATCAGCTGAGAGGGTATGCGCCAAATCAGATTCCTATGGACAAGTAAACTGGTATTTTCACAATCTGCACACCAGACTAACAGAAACTGAGTGCATCACTATCCGCCGCAAAACGGAATGTGGCATTTGCAGTGAGCAGATTCGGATTTCAAATTCTTCGTTCGAAGCGTCAATCTATCGCTCTGATAAAACGGGTGGAGCAGCACGCTCTGATGTGCCCTGCTAGTGCGACTCCGTTGCTCATTTGGTCTATAAAGCATGTTGCCGCGCCGGAGGTCCACTTTTAAACAAAGCTCATATTATTTGACTGGGACCCGGCTTCCTAAAATCGAGCCTCGCTCCAAAACACAGGGCTAAAATTGTATTTTTGAAATTGAAATTGCACTACATTTGTCACACCCTGCTCTTCATCTACAAACGAGACATTCATTTCAAAATGAAAGTTAGTCAATGAAATGCTACGAACACATGTGCTAATGGCAAGAATGTAGTAGGAATGCTGAGCTATCCTAATTTGGAAAAAAGCCAGCGATCGGTTTGCCTTGAAATAACACTCAAGTCGAATGCGGGCATCGATCCCGCTACCTCCTGCATGCTAAGCGAGCGCTCTACCATTTGAACTAATCCTCTGCGAAATCGAGGCGCATTCAGACTGCTCACTATTCTCCGTAGTATTGCCCTTGGAAGCTCGAGAACCAACAAATGAACGGCAATTTTAACCAGTTTCATACGGGGGGAGGAATATTACTATAGACGACCTGGCTATAAGATCTGCAACACTCGGGTAAAATAACTAACGGCATTACCTCGGCGCAAACATCCGTTCCCCATGACTGATCCACATGTTATACCAGAAACCGCACGCACCACTGCACGCGCCGTCTGGCAAACGATGCTCCAGGCCAGGCAGCATTTTTATCGCTGAGAAGGAACATATCAAAGAAAGCCTGAGAGAAACACGGCTCAACTGGCTAAAACGGCAGAAGGAGATGAGCCCCAGTTATATTGCAGACGGCTACATTCACTTTTAATCAGGAACCAGGCCTGAAGGTATCAGGGCACTTTTAATGAGCCCCAGTTATATTGCAGATGGCTACCCTCACTCTAGTCAGGCACGGGGAAATCAATCACGCAATGTTGCGCGTCCCCACCGAGACCCGAACCCGGATCCCCCAGCTCCGCGGTCGACCGTCCCAACTGCTAGGCCACCCTCTCCATGAAACCAAGCACAACCGGAGATAGACCTTGCACACGCTAAGGGGCACTCCGTGCCATGCTCTCGACCTCGACGAAGATACACAGCGATGCCACACCTAAACTCAACCAAAGCTCTCCTGCCCATCATAGCCAACCACACCGGCGGACTCATGCTCACGACAAGGCGCCCGAGTCCATCATCCTGAAATTGCCCACAGCAACCGACCTCAGAGCAGACTGGCCGACTCGGCTGCAAACCGTGTCGATGACCCGCGGACCAGGGGCACTCGGGCCAACAGCCTGGCCAGCAAGGCCCCTTTCGCGCGACCCCGAAATTCGTCCAGACATTCGACAGACTCCAACAGTGCTACCCAGCCGCATCGACCAGGGGCACTCGGGCCAACAGCCTGGCCAGCAAGGCCCCTTTCGCGCGACCCCGAAATTCGTCCAGACATTCGACAGACTCCAACAGTGCTACCCAGCCGCGTCGAGTCTGCAGCACCACAACCGCAAACAAACGCTCCGCACTGTAAATTTTTTTTTTTTTTTTTTTTTTTTTTTTCCTGGCTCATTCAAGTTCACAACAGCAGAGCCTCCCGAGCCACGGCAAAGCACATCCACGACCCAGGCACACCCAAACATGCAGTACCCCCGAAGAACACGGCCTGACCATCCATACCGTGCACGCTCTCCCTCGGCGCCCCAGGCAACCCAAACCGCTGCTCGGCATCAGGGGACAACAACGTACCAAAACTTCCTCTCTTTGTCCCCACCGCTCTCAAACACCGGCACTCACCGCAAAACACGTCGCAAGATGGAAACCCGACGCAAGACCATGCTCCATGCAGGCGCTGGACGCCCGGCACAGAGGCCGGCAGGGGCAGCCATGAAGCAGAAGCGCAGAGCAGCCCGGAGCGACGGCAGGAAAGGCCGAGCCTCGCTGCCGCGCTGGTTTTGAACTCCTTCAGGGCCGCCCCCCACCTGAGGCCTGCGTCCATAGGCTGAGCGCGGAAAGGGGCGGATCAGTGCTGGCGTGCGCGCGGAATGTGGGACTAAGATGCTGTCTTCGCTTAGCTCCCCTTCGCGTCGCGCGGCCAGCGGCATTCACCCTCTTTGATCATATCTTTTCCCTCAGTTGATGCGTCCATGACAGAATGTTTAATACACTCTCCTTCCCCGAAGACACCGACGATGACTCAGCGCTTTCTCCATCACACGCTCTGGCCAATCAGATTTGGAGCCACAGCAGACATCATTTAAAGAGCTCATCATCTCTGGGACGTATATATTGCTTCTCATTAAAGTAATAAAAATCATCAGCGCACGGATGCACTCGGTGCTCCTCCCATGAACAAGAAATTACTTCCAGCATCCTCGCAATCTGCTTGTTTATTTTTTATTAATGCAGCTGTGTGCCAGCACTCATTTATATGAACTTTCCCCGTCCCTGCTGTGTGCCCCTGCGCACTCTTACAATCTGCTGATACGCGATTTATTGATATAACTCCTGCCAGATCTCTGAAATAAAACATCTAAACAGTAATATTGTATCGGTGTTCCAACCATTCAGCCGCACTAGTGACCACGTGACCCCTAAACATTCATCGGAAGCAGTGAGGAAAGAATGGATTTGTCCACCATTGTATGACGTCATAATCCCCATTCTTAGACTTTTTTTGGAGTGGAAGCGCTAATCTTGGTTCAATGAAAGGCATCCTCTTCATGTCCTCAAAATTACAGTTTGTTGGTTGGCTTAATTTAAACCGGAAGAAAAAAAAACAGGAAAACAGAAATTAAATGTGGTCTGCCCAGATGTCGAGAATAAGTAAGGAAAAAAACAAAGGAAAGCTAGTGCTGGATCAAGCAAGTTACCCAACGAATAGAGGCTAAATCCTTTGTGAACGGTCAAAGGTCAAAAGTGGGCGCCAAATACCACTCCGCTCGCTGAGTTTTTCCCACCTTGCGCTCCGCTTAGTGCATGGAGTGCTGAGTTTTTTCTTGCTCGCGCTTGCCAACGTTAAATTTCTCAACGCGAGCGGTCGTGGATGGCCGTTATCGCTGGGGTTGAGAAACCTTCCGCTCACCTTGAGGAAGCTGCCTATCGATTAGAACATCTACTTGAGTGTGCGCTGCATATGGTACAGTTTGCACTAATTTTTCAGGGCAGTACAAACACTCAAGTAAAAAATCAGTGCAAACGGCGTGACCTAACACACTCTGTCGCAGTCACTTTTCAGAGTTCAGCATAGCAGAACTATGTGAATTCCACCCTGGGCCACTGATCATTTATAATATAAAAATAAAGGAAAATTGATTACATTTCGGATCATCAGATCAGGTAAATAACCTAAATCATGAGAAATAATTAGGTGACATGAGGAGAAGATTAAAATGAGGGCTGTAATGAATTCCCATAAAATTTCCGTAGTCAAGTTGTGCGCTGTGTACATTCGATAGGTGGAAATTAACTAAATTAATCCTTTTTTGTATAGGTCATTTAGAAGATTTCATAGACAATAGGCCCATCATCTAGGTACTGTGTAAAAATCTCTACTCCAGCTGCTACTGCGAGAGATATTATACTACTAGTCAATATTGCGATGACGTTGACACCATCAACTTGTCTTATGCAGAACAATTCTGCATAACTCAGCAGAGAGAGAAAGGACTCGGCTGCAGTAGTTAGATTCACCTCAATTGTTACTGGGGCTCGTGTTGCAGCGGAAGCAGGTGTGTAACAGATGATGGATACACTGCCTAATTTTTGTAAGAAAGAGTGCCTGTGCCAAAACTCTGCCTAGCAGCCCCAACTTGGAGCTATCATATGTTGTTTTTGCCGAATACCAAGACTGATTAATCTTGAACCCACATCTGTGGGAGCACAACACTGTACCCCAAAATCGAGACACCTCAAAATTTACCTCAAACAGTGTTCTCACCTTTCACTGGATCGGAGACAGTGTTAAACCTCAGTTTCATAAGGCAATGTGTCCCAGTATTAAGGCATCTCCCAAAGCATCAAGAACCGAAAAATACAATTCACGAAATAATGCCAAATTTCGATTGATTAGGCCCACTAATTAACTGATTTCTAGATCAATGAAAAGGTAAAGGTTATTTTACAAAAATGAAAAAAATAAAGCGGTACGTAGACAATGCCATGAAGGCTCTCAATGGATCTCAATGGAGAGTTATATAGCGTATGTAATAATCTGAAGTGATTTTGAGGGCCAGATGTACAAAGCTTTTTTTAGTTGTAAATGGCCTCCATCTCCGAAGCGGGCCTCTTGCGATTAAAAAGAGGCATTTGTCAAAGTACAAAGGCCAATTTTGCGATTCAGTAGCCTATTCCTAATAGAAAATTGGGTTTGCGATTCAGTATTAGGAAGGAGCATGTTTATTGCCTACCTTCCAAATACCAAATTGCAGTGGTATATGTGAATGTTTTGCGACCAAAATGCAATCACAAATCATTCGCATTTTACCACCTACTTCAAGTAGAACCCTTCCCCTTTGTGAATGTCTGTAAAAACATTTTTTAGGAGCAGGCAGTGGTACCACGGACCATTGCCTACCCTTAAAAAATGAAAAGAAAACTTTAATTTTTTTGTGAAACACATCTTTTTTTTCTTTGAAGACAATGGGCTGCATTTAAAAAAATTGAAAAGCAATCACAGACATGGTGGTCTGCTGACCCCAGCAGGCTGCCATACCTGTGATTTCTGCAATTCCCAATAGATCGCAAACCTAGCCCTACCTCATGAATGTTAATGAATGTTAATGAGGTAGGTCTATTTGCGACTCCCTGAGAATCGTAAAATGTGATTTGTACATTGGTGTTTGTGATTACCAAATTGCAAATATCAAAAATTTACTTTTTGGTAATCGCAAACACTTACCATAGTCCATAGTCCATCTGACCCCAAGTCCCAAATGGACAGAAAAATTAATAGGAGCCATCTAAGTCTTTAAGAAAGTCTTCTGGCTCACCCCCAAAATCTTGTTTTTTTTCATACATTATTCTGTCAGGTATATCAAGCACTCTTACCAGTGTGTTCTCGAACCCTTACCTGTAAAGTGCTTGATAGGTTTTGCAGAGACGCTATGAGCCAAACTCCCAGAAACCCTATCCTACAACCTGTGATTCTTATAGTTACACTAGGGTGGAAGATAGCAGTTAGGGAGGGAGGCCGGAATCTGACGCTAGTGAGTTTTTCTTGTAGTCGACCTGCGAAGCAACTAGAAACTCCGTAGAATAGTCGTCCTATTATGTTTATCTACTTTTTTAATGAACATCTAGCATAATCCGAGCTGTAACATCTAAAGGTTCCTACCTGCGATCTACCACGTTAGGCTTCGCGTCCTGGAAATCGTTGAGAGCGAAGTCTGGTCAGCAGAGTTGTTGTTTTATGGAGGTGTTGTTTTTAGAGGCTTGACTCAGTTGAATTTCGCCCCTTGGAACATGCGTCGAATAACGTTGTTAATATTCTATAAGAAACAACAAATAACATTTGCACCACTTCCTTACTCAGATCTTTCACTTCACTGAACCTTCTTTAATTAAACTTACTTAGTAATCTCCTGCTTGATGCTCTTCATGACTTCTCTCTAATAAACTAAAAGAAAATAAACAAAACACTCTAAAACATTCTAACACTTTTGCTTTAGCTGTACACCTTGGATAATCCAATAATTTGTAGCTGACTGTAGGTTTTTAATTGTTCCTCTTTAAATTAAAGAGTGTCCAAAAATGTTTCTTAAACTTCAGGAGGTAAAGTCTTTGCTAGCGTGGGCGCCTTTTTAAGAGAGGGGTTTTACTTAGCTTTCTTTCTTTCTTTTTGCAGAAACTTCATGGATTCCTGATCAGACTCGAAGACTCAGACTTCGATGCAGAACCAAAGACTCAGAACAGCTCGGAGCTCTAGAAAATCTCTGACGTCCTCAGGTGAGTGTTTTCAGGCAAGCGCGATGTTCCCTCGAAGCAAGCTAGAAGTCTAAGCACCTTCTGGAAGTCCGGGTGTCGTTATACCCCAGCCACACCCTAGAACATCCGTTCTGCCGTATGCGTCATCCTCGCTTTCACGCTGTGTTCCGAACTTCACACAGCGCGAGAGCATTGCTGACACAAACGCGTCCTGAAAGTTCCTTTAACTCCGGTGTTTTCAAAGAAAGAGGCATTGTTTCAAAAGCGGTTTGCAAGACAAACCTTCCTGCATTCTCTCTCACTAAATCAAAAGAAACCCTTGGTGATATGTCGGTAATAGTATAATAGTACAAAAAGCACTGGTAAACACAATCATCATTACGTTCAATAACATGCGCAATCCACACTAAGGGGCCGATTAGGATGGCGGACGGACTTGCGTCCGTCCGCCACCCCTGAGTTGGAGGGACCGTCCGCATGGGCAGCGGCGGTCCCTCCATAGCATTAGGATGTGACCGCCACCCTGGCGGTCACATCCTGTATGTTTTACATTGCGGCGGATGCTGCTTGAAGCAGCATCCGCCGCAATGCAAAAAACGAAAGGTGTGTATTTGCATGCACAAAGCGGCAGGCACCGCGCGGTGCCTGCCGCTTTGTGCACGCAAGGGCATATGGTACCCCCCATGTGCACCCCCCACGCAACCTTCACCCAGGGGGCCCGCAACGGGCCCCCAAAGTGACTGTCCGTATGCTTTTCCACGGCGGAAAAGCCGCCGCGGAAAAGCATGACTCACCCTGCATCCTAATATGGCTGGCGGTGTCTGATAGACACCGCCAGCCATGTTATTGCTTTTCCGCTGTGGTCGCCTTCCGACCACGGCGGAAAAGCGGCGGACGGATTGGGAGACCCACCAGCCATCCTGATTTGGCGGTGGGTCTTTCAGGCCTCCTCGGCGGATTTCCCGCATACTCCGGGCCGGCGGTGGCTTCCGCCGGCCCGGAGTATGCGGGAAATCCGCCATCCTAATGACCCCCTTAATTATAAACACCAGGGGCCTCATTTATGAAAAGTGACGCATCGCTGCCTGAAAGCAGCGATGCGTCACTTCTCAGTGCGCACTCCTTGCGACATACCTGATGCTTCAAATTTACAGTATGACGCATCATGCCGCAAGGAGTTACAGATACTTCAGTATTTCTGACGTATCTGTAAGCGCAAAAGTGACGGATTGCTGGAGTGTGTCACAAAAGTGACGCAACTCCAGCAATGCATCCTTAGGGCTTGCGTCAGTCTTATGCCTGCTGTGAGGCAGGCGCAAGATTTTGACGCAACGGCGTCTTAGAAGTGACGCAGTGAAATCTCATAGATTTCACTGCGTCGCTTCTACGAGGCTATTTGCGGGGGAACGCCCCCCCTGCATACATTATACCTGGCGCAGGTATAATGTGGCACAGGGGTTTACAAAGTGACGCATCTACCTAGATACGTCACTTTGTAAATATGGTGCAACAAGGCACGTTATTTACGCTGCTGGTGCGTCACAAAAAGTGACGCACCGGCAGCGTAAAAGTGACGCAAGGGCTCATAAATGAGGCCCCTGGAGTGCAGGATGCACGGGACAGGGGCGGGTTTCTAAAGGAGTATAAGAGGTCATTAGCTCTCCTTTACAGCCACTTTGGAGGTCCTCTGAGTTAGACCTCGGCAGTGATAAGTCCAGGAACAGCGGGATCATGACATATCTTGCATATTAAATCAACATTTCTATAGATTCATTGTGATGGGAGCAAGTCTTCTAAGGGTGACAGGACCCATGGAGCCCACAGGCGCACTGCTTTTGACTCCGGGGCCGGATCCAGTTTTCCATTTCACTCTTAGCAGGAGAATCGATGCTACACCTGTGGTGTGACGTGTGTCACTTGATGCAGCTAGCAGGATGAGTAATAGACTGGTCACCAGGTCCCCTTGGTCTCCCAATAAATCCAAGATATAAACAAATGAGCTGATAAATAGGCCAGAGACAGGACACCCCTGGCCCACTCTCAAAAGGCAGCCATATTGCCCAGCTGTCACAAGGCTCACAGTCAGGCAGCAGGCCCGCTCTTAGATTGTGCTGACCAATGGGAGGTGGTTAGTCAGTCAGGCATACTGTATTCCATCTCTCTCTGATACATCTGTGCTGAAATATGTATAAATAATAATAATAATAATAATAATCAGCATTTATTAAGCGCCTGGCTGCACAAAACTGTGTGTCCCCGCGCTGACTGCAAATGCAAACAAAATAGCAAAATAGTAGTGCAGTCTGGAATTCTTATCACATACCTCACAAATTTCGAGGAGAAAGGAGAGCTCCAAGTGCTGCCCAACATTAAATTGTTGCAAACTGTGTACAACTCATGGCTGGTAATCCTTTTTGCCTAAGCTTTTCTGACATTTCCATGCTCCTGGTCACCTGGAGGGGTGTTCCGCAAGCCGCTTGGAGTTCTTATGCCTTGAGTCATGTGCCTTGCCTTATTTCTGCTTTTGAGCTCCCTCATAGCATACATTATTCAGGTTCTTATTATAATTTACATGTATCTTACACTGTGTGGTTTTATCTTTTCATTTACAAGTGTCGGCAGCATAACTGTGCTTACTTATAGGCTGATAGTGTATCAATAAATTCATATATTATAGACTCACAAATCATAATAATTAGAGAGAAACAAACAAGTCTTAGAAAAATGTGGAAGGGGTTTCAGTTCCTATGATTTTATCACACCTTCCACCACAAGTCACACGGCTCTTTTTTTCTCATAATGATGTCGTGAAATGGTAAACAAGATATAACTGAGACTTGTTTGAGGAGAGTGAAACATTCAGTCATTCCAGATGAATTATTTATTCCATAGAAGTATGTGCCATGGTCACACACTTGGTACACTAGTGCTTGCTGGTGCTAGTGACCTGCTTCTGAAGAGAACAGTGAAATAATATAAACAAAACTGTCTGTGTGCCTCTATGCAGGGTTCAGACTGGAAAAACACAGAGTTATTGTCTGCGGTGAGCCATTTTAGAAAGCTCTTATTTTTGGAAAGAATTTTGGTGCAAATGTAGACATTAACTATGGCTAGAATAGAAGGGATTCTATCATAAATTCCATCCAAAGATTGCCTTGCAATCTACAATGCAAATATGTTGCAAATATTTATCATTTTGTACATGTACAGGCTTATTGTATTGATCCTAATGTTTATATCTACAATAACACCTATTCATATACTCTGCATTAAAACAGAGCTTTAGCATATTAATAATAAAGTCTGTTAAATAATATTGTGGATTTCTTATGGGTGTGCGTCCTTCAGGGGAAAGTTTCCCAGTAACCCACATTGAAATATATGTATTCCTGGCCGTCTCTAGGAGGATTGATAGTTACCTAATATGAATTATCTCCAGGTAACTGAAATACATGCATTTAATATGCCTGACTTTCTTGCTCACGCTGGTAAATTGTTTTAAACTTCTGCTTCTAAAATGCTAAGGGAAGCCTCCTGGGCTGCATTTACAGGTGGACCTGTCAAAATGTATCAAAAGGGCTTTGACAGGACTACAGAATTCGGCACAACAGAAAAGATGTATAACTTGAGCTTCTTCTTTGCTTGCCTAGCAAATGCTTTCAATTCCAGGAGAGTAGCATGGACAAACTTTATAAACAGCCCTTTTCAAGATGGAAGATGGAACCTTGAATACCATAAAATGGTATTTAAGGTTCCCTGTCCAAGAAGTCCAGTCTTTTCCTGCCACTTGAGTTCCCGTCTGGAGTACATAAAGGAGCCAATCAAGATAGGAAGATGCGTCAAACGCTTTTATTCCCTGATTTTGCTTTGCATTCTTTTTGTCCCTGATTTTTGTCTGCTAGCAGTTAGAATATTTGCTGGATTTTGATTTTGGATCTATGCCTGGCACATTTCTCCTTCCTGATGTCAGGGAGAGTTTGGTGCCTTGCTGGTAACTTTAGTGTTTATCTTTATATTCAATAAAGAGTTACAACATTGGCAAGGAGGTTTCTTAATCTTTGTGTTTTTTTCCTCCCAGCAGGGTCAATCTTGAGGAGACATCTGACAACTTTCAAGTATACCATTCTATGCACTGATGCCCCCCTAACTTCTGGCAGGGTCACCCTTTCCTTCCATACTAGCACGATTCCAGTCCAGGTCTTGTGGAGGTTTTGTGGTGCACGTGAAGGAAGCAGCAGCAGCAAGTGGCAGAGGCAGCAAGCGGAAAGAAGACCGCGGGAGCTTGGAACCGCGGGCCACGAACTGAAAGAGAACTGTGAACCGCGAGCTGTGAGCCCAGAATCCTGAGCCTTGAACCTCTGCAGGGACCTGCGGGAACCGCACAGAGCCACGGGAGCCACGAGGAGCCGTAAGGACCCGCGGGAGTCACAGGGAGCCGCGGGAGCCGAGTAGAGCCGCGAGTGCTCTGAGTGGAGTGAGTAGAGCCCCGGGGGCGACAGCGGCACCAGTGCAGTGCAGCCCGGATAGCCTGTGAAGCTCAAGTGTGCTCCACTCCTGCCCCACTCCTGCTCACACACGTCCTGTTCCTGCCCCACGTGCATGCACACGGTCTCTCCACTCCACATTACTCCTGGTTGGCACTTGCTCCAGTGTGTTCCAGCGTGCCCTGCCCCTGAATCTGCCCCAGCATTGTGGGGAACTGGTGTGAGCCGCAAGGAGCCGCAAGGAGCCGCAAGGAGACGCAGGGAGCCATGTGGTGCTGAGTGGTGAGTGGTTCTGGGGGAGTGAGTGGAGCCAAGTTGCCTTCTGCTCCTGCTTTTGTGCTAGTGTTCTCTGCCCCACACCACCCTGTGCTCACTGTGAAACATTACGGGAGTGAGGATTGAACAGCCTTGAACCTGGACCTGCAGCAAACAGGCAAGCACTATCAGTGTCACAGCGTCAGCCGGGAGGACTCCGCGTAAGTCGCGTCAGCTGCTCACCTCATCATCCTTGCATCCCTGCATCCTTGTATCCTTGCATCGTCCTTGCAATAGCCCCGGCAGTAGCAGCAAGGGCTACTGGGACCACCGGTGACAGGACAAACAGCTCCAAAGAAGAAAAAAAAAGCAGACAATACACAAAACTAGATCAGACCGAAACTAATTGAACTGATCAACCGCCCCTTCACGCCGCTGCCCCTCCACCAGCAGCTGACGTGCCCGACAACCCATCCTGATCCGCCCTAGGAGGGCTTTTGGCAAATACAACGTAACGGGGAAGGCGCAAGAAAGCAGGGCCTCTCTCAAAGGACAAAGACCACCTCAATCATGAGGTCGGACAGGAAAAGGGGGTAGCCCGCTGTTACTGTGCGTAAAGCCAAACAAAATGGAAATTCAAAACCAAGTACAGTAACTCTGGTGATGGCCACCGAAGTAGGGGAGGAAGTGGATGTCCCCAATAATCCAGCACAAAACCCTGGAAGCCATCAACCTCACTTGCGTCAACCAAAACTGTTATCAAAATTCCAATTTCTAAAGGACCCAGCATTGTCTATATTCTCTTTCAGTGGCAAAAATTTGGGCCTTCAAGATCCACTCATCCCTCTCCTCTCCTCACTGCCATCAACCTCACCAGTCACCAGAACAAGCTACTGTGGGAATCTTAGCGGCCATACCGGTGGTCTCTCCACTAACATCAGAAAACATTTGGAAACCTAAAACAAACAGCCCACCTATTTCTCAGGAGGGGTGGCGGAGGTGGAAACTCATACTGAGGAGTATGTTATTCATCCATCCTTGCCTACCCCGACCCCAATTTGCAATGCCATAACAACAGTCTCAATCGACTTCAAAAAGCGTGGGAAGGATCCACAAAACTGACATAAGCCTAAAACAACGAACTGCAAGCTCACAAACTTAGGGCAGGTGGACTTGATTGGACACAATTTGAATTGTTCACCCAAACACCTCTTCAAACTCCTGCTTCAAAAAGAACTCCACAAACCCCCACTCATGCCGCCACAACATCGAGAGCGCCCCAAACTGGCCCAATCTTCACCAGGAGCAGAAACAGGGGGTGGCCAAGATACCCCTAAAGTCTTTTGAAACTTCTTCAGAGTCTCCGGTCTCCAGGGGAAGTGGGCAGGACCCCATCTCCTACCTTGGACCGCAGGAGTGGGCTGACCTAATAGTGTCCTATGCACTGGACACTCCTGGGAAACAGCTTCCGCCTACAGCCTGCATTAATATAAATCAAGGCAACGACCAAGAAATAGTGATTAACAATCCAATTTCACAAAAAAGTCCTCCAACTCCTCCTTTGACCCCAGGCTCACCAAATCGAACCGGGAATCAGGCATCGAAAACATGGAACATCCTATTAAATACAATGCAACAAACGGTTGACGTTTTACACTACCAGTCAGACAAAATGGACCTGCAGCTGACACTTTTAGATACTCTGGCCCTTTTCGTGGGAGGGCACAGATGACAAACTAGGCCAACTAAACTTTTTAATCAGCAGAGCCCAGCAGGAAGTAAAACTGAACTGCAGCTGTGGTCCTATAATTGACAAACTATCGTCACTCCCCTCAATTGTTTCCACCCTTATAGAAGGCCTGCCAATGGGCCCACAATCAAAACAAACTAAGGGCAAACTCAAATAAAGCAGCAGCCAAAGAGGCACCAAACGGGGACTCTACTGCCTAAAACAACTATGGCAACAACCCTCCGATCCGTCACGAGGGTAGTCTGCCCACTAGGACCTCTCCGCCACCCAAGGAGCAAACACCAAAGCAGAACTCAAAGCGATGCCGCCAACTTAGGAGGAAAGGACGGAATAAAATACCATCTCCGAGCCTCACAAAGATCTAACCTCTGTTTACAACAAAAATAGCACAGCAGCAAGCACAAGTTCAATCTACCATCACATACATCCCCGAAGCTGAGGGAGTATCTAACCAGCCAAAGGACACCCACACTATGGAAAACAAGGATGTAACACAAGCTGAAATACCACCTTTGGGGGCAGCCTGGATGTTGCCCAGCAGCCAAACCAACATCCAAGTTAACAGAACAAGGAAAGTTACGTCAAAACAGGACAACAGCACCACCACCAGCAGTCAAATGTCACAATCAACTGAGTTGAGGGAGCCCCCTACTAACGAAGGCCAAAATCCAGGAGTTGGCCGCAACCTCAACTTTACATGTCTCACCTCTACTGGGTGCCAACTCCTACACACCAACCTTGAAAATTGAGCCGTCAGCTAACAGGATCACTCCGGACCCAACTAAGGCATCAGGGGAAGAAAACCAAAAAAATGACAACACAAGTAGTGCCTGTATTGAAGCACAGGGACCCCCTTCGAGCCAAGGACCACTACATTTGGGCATATGGGCCTCACTCCAATACGACACCTAAACACTGACCGTGGCCTAGACGGATCAATAGGCCCTAAGCTCCAAGAGTCCCTATTTCCTGATACCTCGAGCGGACCGAGTCAGAAACTCACAAAAACATCACCACGAAATATCACTTGGGGCCAATCTTTGGAAAAAAAAACCTCCAGTCAACCAAACCAGGAATTCAGCCATTACTATTTTTATCCCAGAATACCAATTCCAATTCAATTTATTTATTTTGTTTTGGAACTTCTACGGAGGTCCACAAAAACACATTAACAATTTAAAAAGACAAACATTGCATACAGTACAAAATTCCTTCCTTATACATTACTATAACATGATATCAAACGTAATGTGAAGGGTGCAAATAATGCTATACTACGTAAAACAATCACATATCCGGCCAATAAAATGTCTTATATACATACTAAGTAATGTGCAAATGATGCAATGAATACAGAGACAATTAAATAGCCAACCAGTTGATATTAAGTCGAAACCAGAGTACTACTGTTAGACAAAATTCTAATAAATAAGCAAAAACGTTCTAAAAAATTGGTATATCTTAAAAACAAACCATTTCATTCGGGGTGACAAAACCAGAGAACGTGCATCCTGAGCGGAGTGAATATTAATTTTGATAAACACTGGTTTTAAAAACACTCGCCTGGCACTTTGCAGTTTTGGACATACAAATAAGACATGGTTAAGATCTTGGATTTGCAACTGACACAGTTCACAAATTCTCTTCTCTCTAGGTGTTTTATCCCAGATACCAGTGACGTCTCTTAACGGGAGCAGATTGAATCTCAGTAGGAGTATCAGCCTTCTAATCCCATGAGGGATATTCCAAGTTAAATAAGGCTGTGGTTTATTCCCCAATGTACTCACACTGACCGCCACGTTACTGGGCCTGGATTTACTTAAAGTAATGTCTCTAGCTAAACTGATAGGGGATCTAAATTTCTTTAAGAACAGTTTCAAACCAGGTTTAGGCATTGGAGAAGCGGGAGTTAAACTAAGACCAAAAGTGTCAATTGCACATAAGAAGGACCCAGAATACGAATCAAAAGGACCCCACGACATCTTGAACAGAGGGAATATTCCCCAACTCCTGGGCACAATACCTACGCTAAAAGGCATACATTCTACGGACCTTCTTTCAATAGAATTTGTAAAGCTGGACAAGGTAAACGGAACAGAATCCACCAAAGCCACCTGGATTAGTGACCGAATTGCAAACTAAGGGGTCCATTAGGATGGTGGACGGACTTTGTCCGCCATGCCGGTGGAAACAAGACCATCCGCCAAGTGTGCGGCGGTCCCGCCATAGCAATTATGATGCGCCCGCCACAGTGGCAGGCGCATCCAGCATTTTTAAGATTGTGGAGGGCGGTGTCCGCAATGCTAAAAATGCATGTTGTACATTTCAATGCACAACATGACAGGCACCGCGTGGTGCCTGTCATGTTGTACATTGAAATGCTGGGGGGTACCATAGGTACCCCCCATGTGTACCCCCACCCCCCTTCACCCTGGGGGCCCACAATGGGCCCCCAAAGCAAAGACTGTATGCCTTTCCGTGGCGGCATTGCCGCCACGGAAAGGCATACCCCAAAGCCCATCCTAAGATGGCTGGTGGTGTCTGATAGACACGCCACCATATTAGACCTTTTCTGCAGCGGTCGCAAGGCGACCGCGGCAGAAAAGCGGCGGACGGTCTTACCGTCCGCCGCGGTCCCCCCGCCATTGTAATATGGCAGGGGGTAAATTGCTGGCGGACGGTTATGGATGTCGGACGGATCGCCACCGCCTGCATGGCAGTGGCGATCCGTCCGCCATCCTAATCGGCCCCATAGTCTTGGAAGAACAGGAAACCTTTAAAGCCTGGGGGATACAAACCACCTTATTCTATAACACAGCATACCCATTCCCTTTACTTGATATAGCAAGAGAAGGACCAACCCACAAATGCAATAACATTTTGTCTGTACTTAGGGGGGCACTAGAGCGGTCACCACAAAAAGAACAGACATCAAACATACAAACGAGCACAGCAGTTAAGATTGCAGTTGCTCCTGCTCCCTTTCGGATCACAAGAACTATCCATACATTTGGTCACCCACAGTGACAGAGATACACAACGAGGCATTGTGGAACTCAAGGTGTACTATCCCTGAGGATATGCTCATGGAATATTAACGGGCAAAACAACAAGGCCACTGACGCTGAATTTCTCGACTACTTAAAAACCTTCAATATCATTCTACTGCAGGAAACATGGCAAGAGGCATACATCTGTTTCCATACTCCCGCTCTAAGGAATAGAAACTATTGCCGTCTATCAGGCGGCATGGCCACTTACATCAAAATAACACAAATTCATAGCTCAGTGGAATTATCGCCTGTATTCCCAGCTGTAAAAACACAAAAATGCAACTAAACCTCCGCGGAAAAAAGGAGGAGGTACTGATAATAAACATATACATAAAGCGGAAACAGAAAAAACAGGACTCAAAAATATTTATTGAACACCTTTATCAATTGATGAGTATGCATACCACTTCAAATTTCATTCTGTCAGGAGACTTCAATCAGCACATATTAGGTACCACCTCAAATGAAGACACCCAAGTAAAGTCTTTTCATTGGAACATTCCATCCAATCACACCGAGATCAAGAAAGAACATCCAAGGGCGCCACTGAGCTGCTAGAAGATCTGTTGAACTTTGGACTAAGGGCGCTAAATGACAGATTTGTTGATGATTCCCAGAATACTGGTCAGAAACACTAGCTCCAATCTTCAGCTCTGTTAGACAGTCTGGGTGTTTGCCCACATCATGGAAAGGCTCAGTCATCTCACCAATTTATAAAGCGGGGGACAAAACCCTACCAAAAGACTACCGTCTAATTGCACTACTGGACGTAGAGACAAAATATTTTGCGGGGAATCTACGTACAGAGCTGCAAGAATGGGCAACAGAGCAAAACATAATCCCCCCTAGCCAAATGGAGTTCTGTAGAGAGACAGGTACAACAACCAACCTATTAGCAATGTCACTAATCATCGACAAAGCAATTTTAACCAAACAATCTCTCCACTTCTGCTTTTTGGATTTTAAGGCGGCGTTCGACAACATTAACTGAGCTAACCTTTGGAGGAAATTGGCGCTCTGGGGGGTTCCCTCGGCCCTCCTGAACCTCCTAATAGAACTACATTCCAACACGTGGATACAGGTAAAGCTTGGAAATGGCTCCCACCTGTCGAGGCGCATACAAACAACTAAAGGCCTCAAGCAGGGGTGCGTTCTCGCACCCCTTCTATTTAACCTCTACACAGCTGGCTTAACAACAGTCCTCACTGCCTGCAATGCCCCTCGAATAAGAGGAAAACTGATTTCCAGCATGTCATATGCAGATGATATTGTTTTAACTAGCCATACTGAAGTAGGTTGACAACGGTTACTTAACACACTGCATGGGTATGCTGATGAAAACCAACTAGAAGTCAGCATAGACAAAACAAAAACTTTGACTATTAGTGGAAAAAGCGGTCCCATGTCTGGTTGTTTGGAAAAACCGCAATCTCGAACTGCAATGTGTATAAGTACCTAGGTGTCATGTTTGACAAAGGGGGCCAATTTGTGAACCAGCTTAAAACCATCAAGAGGAAAGGAATGGCGATTTCGACAATGCTAAGGATCCTCAAAACAAAATTGACTGGACCAACATTTGCCCCACTTCTTCGCGTTGAGCAAGCAAAAATTCCAACAACAGTAACATACGGCAGCAGGGTACTGAGAGGCAGGGACGCTTCACTGCTGGATACAACCTTGGAAAAGGCATACAGAGTAATGCTAAACCTCCCGTCATATACCTCACCAGCACAGATTTGCCTGGAGTTTGGTCTAACAAAGCAACTCTGTCCCTGGCCCAGTCCACCATAAGCGTGGAAGGGTATACTCAGATGTGAGTCCTTTGCTCATTGCACCATCAGGATTCAAGCAAGCCGGGCCGACGACGCCTGAAATGGCAGAAACCGGTCCCCGGAAGCTTGTTTCCTTCCCAGTACAAGAATTGGCTTGGTAGTTTGGTCTGCCCTGTTCCCATGATGCACTGGGCCAGGGACAGACTAATTTGCATATAGCCAGGTTCTGAGCTGGGATGGGGCAGTGAGCTAAATAACGGTGATGGATCAAGCCCTGATCTTTGGACTGGGTAAAAGTGGTCTGCTTAATTCAGGCACTCTGTTCATCACCACCCCCTTTTCTGAATCATTTTGTCCACCATAAGCGTGGAAGGGTATACTCAGATGTGAGTCCCTTGCTCATTGCACCATCAGGATTCAAGCAAGCCGGGCCGACGACGCCTGAAATGGCAGAAACCGGTCCCCGGAAGCTTGTTTCCTTCCCAGTACAAGAATTGGCTTGGTAGTTTGGTTTGCCCTGTTCCCATCATGCACTGAGACAGGAACAGACTAATTTGCATATAGCCAAGTTCTGAGCTGGGATGGTGCAGTGAGCTAAAAAACGGTGATGGATCAAGCCCTGATCTTTGGACTGGGTAAGAGTGGTCTGCTTAATTCAGGCACTCTGTTCATCACCACCCCCTTTTCTGAATCATTTTGTCCACCATAAGCGTGGAAGGGTATACTCCGATGTGAGTCCCTTGCTCATTGCACCATCAGGATTCAAGCAAGCTGGGCCGACGACGCCTGAAATGGCAGAAACCGGTCCCCGGAAGCTTGTTTCCTTCCCAGTACAAGAATTGGCTTTGTAGTTTGGTTTGCCCTGTTCCCATCATGCACTGGGACAGGAACAGACTAATTTGCATATAGCCAAGTTCTGAGCTGGGATGGTGCAGTGAGCTAAAAAACGGTGATGGATCAAGCCCTGATCTTTGGACTGGGTAAGAGTGGTCTGCTTAATTCAGGCACTCTGTTCATCACCACCCCCTTTTCTGAATCATTTTGTCCACCATAAGCGTGGAAGGGTATACTCAGATGTGAGTCCCTTGCTCATTGCACCATCAGGATTCAAGCAAGCCGGGCCGACGACGCCTGAAATGGCAGAAACCGGTTCCTCGGAAGCTTGTTTCCTTCCCAGTACAAGAATTGGCTTGGTAGTTTGGTTTGCCCTGTTCCCATCATGCACTGGGACAGGAACAGACTAATTTGCATATAGCCAAGTTCTGAGCTGGGATGGTGCAGTGAGCTAAAAAACGGTGATGGATCAAGCCCTGATCTTTGGACTGGGTAAGAGTGGTCTGCTTAATTCAGGCACTCTGTTCATCACCACCCCCTTTTCTGAATCATTTTGTCCACCATAAGCGTGGAAGGGTATACTCAGATGTGAGTCCCTTGCTCATTGCACCATCAGGATTCAAGCAAGCCGGGCCGACGACGCCTGAAATGGCAGAAACCGGTCCCCGGAAGCTTGTTTCCTTCCCAGTACAAGAATTGGCTTGGTAGTTTGGTTTGCCCTGTTCCCATCATGCACTGGGACAGGAACAGACTAATTTGCATATAGCCAAGTTCTGAGCTGGGATGGTGCAGTGAGCTAAAAAACGGTGATGGATCAAGCCCTGATCTTTGGACTGGGTAAGAGTGGTCTGCTCAATTCAGACACTCTGTTCATCACCACCCCCTTTTCTGAATCATTTTGTCCACCATAAGCGTGGAAGGGTATACTCAGACATGAGTCCCTTGCTCACTGCTCCATCAGGATTCAAGCAAGCCGGGCCGACGACGCCTGAAATGGCAGAAACCGGTCCCCGGAAGCTTGTCTCCTTTCTGGTGAAGAATTGGCTTGGTAGTTTGGTCTGCCCTGTTCCCATGATGCACTGGGCCAGGGACAGACTAATTTGCATATAGCCAGGTTCAGAGCTGGGATGGGGCAGTGAGCTAAATAACGGTGATGGATCAAGCCCTGATCTTTGGACTGGGTAAGAGTGGTCTGCTTAATTCAGACACTCTGTTCATCACCACCCCCTTTTCTGAATCATTTTGTCCACCTTAAGCGTGGAAGGGTATACTCAGACATGAGTCCCTTGCTCACTGCTCCATCAGGATTCAAGCAAGCCGGGCCGACGACGCCTGAAATGGCAGAAACCGGTCCCCGGAAGCTTGTCTCCTTTCTGGTGAAGAATTGGCTTGGTAGTTTGGTCTGCCCTGTTCCCATGATGCACTGGGCCAGGGACAGACTAATATGCATATAGCCAGGTTCTGAGCTGGGATGGGGCAGTGAGCTAAATAACGGTGATGGATCAAGCCCTGATCTTTGGACTGGGTAAGAGTGGTCTGCTTAATTCAGACACTCTGTTCATCACCACCCCCTTTTCTGAATCATTTTGTCCACCATAAGCGTGGAAGGGTATACTCAGACATGAGTCCCTTGCTCACTGCTCCATCAGGATTCAAGCAAGCCGGGCCGACGACGCCTGAAATGGCAGAAACCGGTCCCCGGAAGCTTGTCTCCTTTCTGGTGAAGAATTGGCTTGGTAGTTTGGTCTGCCCTGTTCCCATGATGCACTGGGCCAGGGACAGACTAATTTGCATATAGCCAGGTTCTGAGCTGGGATGGGGCAGTGAGCTAAATAACGGTGATGGATCAAGCCCTGATCTTTGGACTGGGTAAGAGTGGTCTGCTTAATTCAGACACTCTGTTCATCACCACCCCCTTTTCTGAATCATCTGGCAAACACCATCACAAATAAAGCACTGTTGAAATGCAGAAATGAAAGACAAAACTGCATTAATTTATTTTCGTTTTTTTCACATGAAAAAAAAATTACCCTGCATAGAAACCTCTTCCACTGCACTTACAAATATATGAGACTTTGGGCCATATGTATCATTGAAATTCGCATTCGCAAAGGCCGAAATTCGCAGAATTTCGGCCTTTGCGAATGCGAATTCCCAATATGGTATGTATTAAGCAAATGTGGTTCAAAATAAGGAATCGCACCATTTGCGATTCCTTATTTTGCGATTGCATTTAAGGAATCGCAAAGTTTGCGATTCCTTAAATGCAATGTATGATACAAAAAAATATTGCTAATTGTCCCTAAGGAATCGCAAATTACCACCAACTTCAAGTTGGTGGTAAGTTGCGAATTCCTTTAAAAAATGATTTTTTTTAAAAACAAAAGGTGCCATGTGACGCTCATACATGCCCTTAGGGCATGTATGTGCGCCATATGCGCACACATGTCATTTTCAGGGGTGCAGCAGGGTGTCCTTTGGACACCCCTGCACCCTTGAAAATATTCTCAATTTGCGATTAGCTAATTGCTAATCGCACATTTCCCCTTCATTCCTATGGGCCTCCTGGCCCATAGAAATGAATGGGAAATTATTCCTTAATTGCGATTAGCAATTTGCTAATCGCAATTAAGGAATATTAAGAAATCGCTAAAAAGAAGCTGATTTCTACATACATACCATTTTGCGATTGCTAAATAGCGATTCCTTAAAAATCGCTATTTAGGAATCGCAAAACTGAATGTTGATACATATGGCCCTTTATCTCCAAATTTCTACCCTTTATGCATAATGCGAATGACCCTTCCTAAAGTTTAAAACAGCAGAAGTGTGCATGTCAGTTGCTATTCACCTACTTTCATAGGTAGCATTGCCAGAACCCGCTGCTGTGAGCAGATTAACAAAATGTACTTTTGTGAATCACTAGTCTGAACTTTGTCACATAAATGATTTTTTGAGCATGAAGTGTCCCCTTTGTGAATTAGGTCTCATATTTCTAGTGGAAATGAAGATAAATTCTACTGGTTCAAATGAAATGAAACTACAATCAGTAGCTGTAGAAAGACTCACATGCCACTAATCTGATTAAAGAAAACAAAAAGAAACCATTTTTTTTTTAAACAATTTTTTATTGCAGATACTCAGACATGACAAAGGAGGCAGTGGTAGCGTTAATCAAAGAAGACAGTTACATATTGAGATACACCTCACAGAGCCCCCGATTCCGTAGCAGTGCATAGTCCATAGATCAGTCTTACCAAATCCTCGGTTCTCTCTCGGTGTGCCCCCGCCACAACATATTTGGTGGCCACATTAGCCATCTGGGCATCTGCTTTTTGGTTTAGTTGAACTCCCCCCCCACACCCCCCCAACAAGCATTATTATGAATGTAAAGTCGGTAAAACAACTGCTTAAACGAGATCTAACATTACAGTCATGTTAAGGGCGTAGACATTTCCTGCCTACCCCGTCCCTCCCCCCCACACCTGGTAAACAAGCGATAGGAAAACATTCAAGCATGCATTTCGTGACTGAAGTAACAGTGTCTATTCGTAGCTTGTCCTTACATCCCGAACTCGTTTATCTTCCCATTCCGGTTTCACTCACGAGCCCCCCTCCCCAAGCCCCCCATCCAGCCCATGATATTGCCTCCATTTCGACCAAACCCTGTTGAACTTTTTCGGGCAACCCCTTGATTTATATGTCACTGGCTCTGCCGCCATGTAAAGGTCTAGTCCCCTTCTCCATTCCTCCATAGTGGGTACCGTCTCAGCCCCCCAATATTTTGCAACGTCACGTTTTGCTACTACCAGAGCTAATGTCAGGAACACCAGTAGGGGCGGGGGAGGTCAACATCATTAGTCATTCCCAGAATGGCCAGTTTGGGCTCCTGGTCGAGCGATACAGACAGGATCTCACGCAGTTCGGTGAAAATGAGCGTCCAGCAGGATTGTATTTTCACACAATCCCATAATATGTGGAAAAAATCCCCTCCCTCAAGATGGCATCTCAGGCACCTATCGTCTGGTGTCTTCCCCATTTTGAACAGTCTCACTCTATCATAGTACGTCCTGTGGAGCACGTTATATTGGATCAGGCGAAGCCGGGATTTTACAGCCACCTCTCGCGGGTGCATGAGGATTAGGTCCCAGTCAATGTCTTCCAGTGCCCCTACTTCCCGTTCCCACGTGGCCCTAAGCTTCGCCAGGTCCCCCAGCATGTTGTTTGTGAGTGTTTTGTAAGTGAGTGACACAGCCTTGTGTGGTATCTGTTCCTGCAGCAGTCTGCCTTCCAGAGGCGCATATTCTGGTAGGCCCTCTAGGGTTAAAGCCTGTGCCCGCCATGCGTGGCGTAATTGAATGTATTTAAAAAACTGTGAGCGATGGAGCCCATATTCCGCCCTCAAGGTTGAGTAGGGTTTTAGGTTTCCCCTGGCGATGACATCCCCCACCGTGGAAATCCCAATGTCGTCCCAGTGCTTAAATCCTGTGAGTTTGTGGAGTTCAGAGAGCCATGCGCAGTGCCAGAGTGGGGTCTGTCGGGTGGGTTTCCTATCCCATCCCGTGCGTCTCGTCGCCCCTTTCCAGGCCTTGAGTGTGATTTGCGTGGCCGGGAGTAAAGACCGTCTCGCCGCACCACCGTATAAGTACAAAAGCAGAGGGCGTGGGGCCAGTTTGGACCGTTCCAGTGCATACGTAGGGTGGTCCGCCGGGGCGTGGAGCCAATCATTAATGGGGGACAAGTGCTCCGCCCAATAGTACGCTTCAAGGTTCGGTAGCGAGATACCCCCACTGTACTGGTGGCGTTGGAGGGTGGTCAGCGCTATTCTCGGCTGTTTACCCAGCCAGAGGAAAGATCTGAGGTCGGCGTGTATTCTGCGGAGGAGGCTGTCCGGAATCGGATAATATTCATTCTGTAGGGCATATAGATATTTGGGCAATATAATCATTTTATACATCGCCGCCCTACCTAGGAGCGTCAAAGGGAGCTGACGCCACCGGGCCATATCCGCCGCGGAATTCACGAGGATTCTCTCAATATTTTTAAGATGTGACAGTTGCCTATCCAGCGTGACGAATACTCCCAGGTACTGGAAGCCCTCCGTGGACACCACCAGTCTATCTGGAAGGTCCCCCTCACTCGCGTCCCCTCTGGGGTCAAAGAGGACAGACTTGTGCCAATTTACTGCGTAACCGGAGCGACTGTCATAGCCTTCCAACTCCCGGAAAAATTCAGGCACTGAGGTCTGTGGAGCAGTGATATAGAGGAGTACATCATCCGCGTAAAGGGATAGTTTCTCCTGCGGACCGTCTGCGTCCGTAAGTCGAAAGCCGGAGATCCTCTGATTTTGCCTGATCCTGGCCGCCAGCACCTCAATAGTCAGTGTGAAGAGAAGCGGTGACAGGGGACACCCTTGCCTGGTGCCTCTTTGGATCAAGATTTCGCGGGAGAGCCTCCTGTTCACCCGCACCTTGGCCCATGGGTTGGTGTAGAGCAGGTGTACCCATGAGCGGAATTTGGGGCCGAGACCAAATTTTTCTAGGGTAGCCTCAAGAAATGGCCAGTGTACGGAATCGAAGGCCTTTTCTGCATCTAGTGAGAGGAACCAATGGGGCGTGTCCCTATCTCTCACCTCCTGCAGCCAGTTGTGCGTGCGCCGGAGGTTGAATTTCGTGGCTCTATCCGGTAGGAAGCCGGTCTGGTCCAGGTGTATCAGATCAGGGAGGACCGTCTTAAGGCGTCTCGCCAGGATTGTGGCAAGGATTTTCACCTCCGTGTTCAACAGGGAGATGGGACGGTAGGACGCGCAGTCTTCCCGCGGTTTGCCTTCCTTGTGAATAGGGACTATGATTGCCAGGGTGAGGTCGTTGGGTAAGCCTCCGTCGTCATGCGCCGCAAGGAATAGGTTTTTCAGGTGCGGAGCCAATATGTCGGCCGTGCGCTTAAAGAATTCCGGGGGGAAACCGTTCGGCCCTGGTACCTTGCCCGGCTTTAGTCCGGCAATGGCGGTTTTGACTTCTTCTAAGGTGATATCGGCCTCCAATGCAGGTAGGGCCTCATCTTCCATAATGGGGAGGTCGACCTGCGACATATAGAGAAGTGAGTCCTCACACGAGCCCAGTTGCCTGGCTTCATAAAAGCGCTCATAGTAGGCTGCGAATGTATCCGCAATGTGGAGGTCCGAGCACACAGTCCTCCCCATCTCGTCAA
Source organism: Lissotriton helveticus (assembly GCF_964261635.1). Lineage (NCBI taxonomy): Eukaryota > Metazoa > Chordata > Amphibia > Caudata > Salamandridae > Lissotriton > Lissotriton helveticus. The sequence continues at coordinate 144,859,580 of NC_136071.1, forward strand.
TGACTGCATCTACCCACCGCGCTGCCCTCTCCCTACGGCTAAGCCAGGCTAAGAGTTTGCCGGACTTGTCCCCCACATCGTAGAGACGGTGTAATGTGGCCAGGTTTTGTGTTCTCGCCTCGTTCGACACCAGGTCTCGATAGCGTCTTTGGTGATCTAGCAGCTTACGCAAGGTAGTCGTGCTTTTAGTACGCAAGTGATCCCTCTCCAACTTCACAATAGTGCGTTCTACGGCCTCCACCTCCTCCTTTAGTCTCTTCCTCTCCTCCCCCAATCTGCCATTAATCCTGTCTCTCATCACCGGTTTCAGTGCTTCCCACAGGGTTACCGCCGAGTCCACCGACCCCTCATTTTCAGCCAGGTAGACTCGAGCATCCGCCCTAACGCCTTTGAGGATTGTCTTGTTCGCCAGGTCCCAAGCGGCAAGGCGCCACGGTGCCTCTTTCTTGTGCCCAGACCTTCCCATCGATATGAGCAGTGGCGAGTGGTCTGAAAGACCTTTTGCTAAATATTTCGCTGCGCCCTCCATAGACAGCTCCTGCCTAGACATAAAGACATAGTCCAATCTGGAGAACACTTTGTGCGCCGCCGAGTAAAAGGAGCAGGCCATAGTGGTCGGGTGTAACAGTCGCCATACATCGGTCAGTCCTAGCTCAGATACCATATGGGCCAGGGGGGTCTGTGTACCTTGGTTATTAACCGCTCCTGACCTATCCATACCCCTATCCATTACATCATTAAAATCACCTCCCACTATCTGAATTGTGTCTGAGGTGTCTAAGAGTATGGTAGCTAGCATCTTTAGCGCATTCGCCTGCAGTTTAGGTGGTGCATACACTGAAACTAGGGTGTAAGTACGTCTGCGCCAGGATCCCTGCACTCCTACACATGTCCCCAGAGGGTCCCCCCACGTCCGTGTGACCTGAAATGGGAAAGTGTTCTTAACGACAATCGCTACGCCCCTGGAGTCAGATGTGTATCCCGCATGGCCCAATACCTTATACCTACCCCGTGCTATGAATGCACAGGCCGTGCCCCTCAGATGCGTTTCTTGTAAGAAAATGATATCAGGACCTATTCTCTTGAGGAAGTTGTTCACCAGACCTCTCTTAATTTTGTTACCCAGACCATTTACGTTCCATGTCAGTATATTCAGTTTGTCAGTGGCCATGGGTACAACAGTGAGGCATGTGTATTCCAGGTCGAGGGGTCAAGCAGGCAGGCCAGCGCCCAAAACGAAAGAACCAAATAATGTGCCAATCCCCATGACTGTGTGCACTTAATATCACATCACCCCCCCCCTCCCCCCTCAAACAACCAAACTGTATGAACAACCCCCAAACCCCCACCCCCACCCCACCTGTACCCCCCGGCCGTCCCACCCGTACAACCATCGACGGTGTGAGCCACCAGGCAGCAAGGTCTGTCACCCACCCCTCAAACAACCCCAGCTAAGAAATGTCTAGCTGTTCAAAGTCTGAGTCCGGGAGTGGCGTGTGCCCACCCCAAACAACTGTCGTGTATTTCTATAGGTTCTGAATCGATCCCCCTATTCCTGACCCTATTCTGGTTAAACTACCTAGCTAGTTAACTAACAGTCAGCCCATGAGGCAAGAAAACCCCCATGATGCAGATACCGTTATCTGACGCAGTCACACTACGGCACAGGAACGTGTTATCTGATTAGGTCATAACGCTTGAGATCTAATTAGACAAGCGACATTCCTCCAGCCCCTGATAAGGCATACGACGTTCTCATAACAAATCAAACCTATGACAACCTGGATAATCCGTGCGGCCATTGTTTTGATTTCACAGAGAACTTTAGTAAAGAATGTGCTAACGAGCAAGTCGTATGACATCTTTATTGACGTACCTATGTCCATCCTTACGTCAATCCCGGCACCTTTAAGGTATAAATATTGCCGACCTTGCCCTATGCAAACACACGCGTGGTGACAAGACGGAGCAGCCATACTTGCCGAAGCCGAGAGCAGAAGCAGACCCCGCAGGCAACAGCCCCGCCTTCCTGACGCGCTGAGAGACGCGCTGCTATCTCAAGCCGAGAGACCCAGCACCGGCGCTTCCGGGTAGCCCTCGCAGGCAGCCTGGAATATCGAGAGCAGAGAAAGAGATACCATTCCTCATTCATCCTAAATTCCAGGTACAGAACTGAATAACCCCTCACAGAGAATTCTTTAGTTATTCACTTGGCAAAAAACAAACTTAACTTAAACTGTAACTTTCTATTCCCGCCCATGCATTAGACTTAGGTCAGGTACACGGGGTAGGCGTATTTAGAAACACCAGTTGAGTACGTTTAGTCAAATGTATATGTGTATGTAAATATATTTTAATCATTTTAAACATCATATGGCTCAGAAACCATATCAATGTTTTTACAGTATTATTTTATACTATTGCTTCTAATGTATGCACTTTACTTAACAATAAGTATTGCAATAATATCGATCCATTTCTCTTGTACGAGAAAAGAGACTGATCAATAAATAACACCTTTTATTGGACACGCCCGTCTCTTCCTTTTCTCTACATTCTGATGAGACTAAGAATGCACGTACTGACTGAGTAAAATAATTGCCTTGTGCTCACACGACTCTTGAGATTGACTCTTGATTAGGGGAGAGCAAAGTTGTCATGTTCTATGGTTGTCAGAAACTAAATCCCTTCTCGTCTAATCAGGGGAGTTAATCCTTCCTTGAACATTCGAGAAAGTTTCTAGCGAACTCTGAGCTTAGCTGGCAAACCCAAAAATTAAGTCTAGTATCGACAGTAGTAGACCTAGTTAACGTCTGGTCTAGGCCTTTACTGCTGTAGGTACTATTCCAATGCGCAGAGCCTATTGGGAAAATAGGAGCTACACTACATGGCGCCCAACGCGTTTGGAAAGGGCGATAAAACTAACGTAAGACATTTAGAGTAACTCAGTCGTGCTTTCTCACTCAGACCCCTTTTCCCAAATACTCCAAAGACGTCTGGAGTGGGTGAAAGGTTATTATATCCTCCAAAACCTCGCAGGAGGGAACTCCTATGTATGGTTCTTGGTCTAGTCAACGTTGAAGGATAAAACAGTTCCAGAATATTGTGCATCTAATCTCTGTTTCCATAAAGAAACCTGATCTGCAAACAAACATAATACCATCCTGTCTGTAAAATGGCAGAGAGTGATGATGAAAGAGAGGCAATTAGATTAGCTACTGAAATAGCAGATGCTGATGCTACCATGCAAACAGCAGACCCGGATATAATACTCATCCAGGTCGCCAAAAGGAGATCTATAACCTTAAAACTTATAGAAAATGGACTGACACCTAGAGGTGGCACAGTCATATTCGTAATTGAGGCACACGAATATCGGCAGACAGAGGTATACTATACATGGATACATTTTCCAGCAGCAAATGCTGTAACAAAGTACTTCCACTATTACAAAGTAGAGGAACCTCCTGAAACGTACACTCCTTTCGAGGAGGTGGAAGTACCACTCAAATTCCAAGAGCATTTGCTCTTATTTGATGGCGCCCTAAAACATAACAATCACATTACAAGGCTCGGTCCTTTAGGAAGACCAGGAGCAACGTGGCCGGTCTTAGCCGGATACACACCACATCCAGACATCGAAAGAATGCCTGCAGCAGAGCTGTTAATACAGCTAAAACAACTACTAAAAATTCACAGACAGTTAGTTCAGTATGTAATGCGGACTTCAACAATTCAGCCAGCGATTAAACTTCCACAGCTGACCCCTCACCAGGGGAACACAAATAAAATTACACCACAGAACATCCAATCCTGCCTAGGTAAAGTTCCAGCTAAACGGGAACAAATACCATTCTGGTTGGCACAGAAAATCACCCAAATAGAGGCGGTGTTTCCTGACACCACCCCGCTGGAAAAACACAGGATTCTGACTATATGTCTCCCAATGGGAATCGCACCACACATTGAGGACTGTGACACTTGGGGTACAGTCTTTGCTTCCATCTACACAAAAACGCACGGTGTTCCATCCATTTCGGTAATACCAGATGTGCTTAAACAAATTCAAGATGAATACGGTCCAGAACCTGCTTTAACTCTTGGTATGAAATTACTGAAAGACTTCAAGCAGGTCTCGGCTATATTACTAGCCAACATAAAAGGTGAAGCAGCAAACGTGGCGATCCGCCAGAGGTTAAAAGAGACAGATATAGCAGACCAACCAGCTGAAATTGCCAGAATCATAGAAAAATACTATGAAGAACTAGGCAGAGATAGTCTAGGTGGAATACCAGTAAAACCGCAACTGACTACAAGTCCAGAAAAAATATTTTTTAATAATAATAATTCACCAAAAAAGAACTGGGATGGAAACAAACAATCCAATCCTAAAGAAAAGAAATTCCAGTCCAGAGGAAGGTCTCCTAGGCGAAGAGAGAAATCTCCAAACCCGAGACAAAGGTCACCCCAGAGTGACCCCTCTGGGAATAGATATAACCTTAGAAATAGGGATAATATTAAAAAACCTGATAGATATCAAGACATTGATACACGTCCCTCTCAATCTTTTCAGAATTCCTCGCAGAAATCGGAAAGAAGAGGACGATCAGAAGAGCACGCCAAGTCCAAAGACAAGGAACCTGCTCAACTGAAAAAGAAATCACAATTTCCAAAAAAGAAGGTAGCCAGTATCAAGGTAGTTAAAAATGCCGAGAATACTGAGGACACAACTGAAAAACGGAGAGTGGGCTCAGACAATGCTAGACAGCGCAGCAGAGGTGAGCATAGCTCGCAAAGTCCTTATGAATCATCTGGAGACAGTGGACACGAATGAATACCTTCAAGTGGAAACTGCAGATACCAGAGTTAGCAAGCCCCACAAAATATACGAGATAACATTACGTATAGAGGGAGATAAGACTAGGAAAATAAGGGGACTATTTTGGGATAACCTATCCAAAGGCTATGACATCCTTCTAGCTGAAAAAGACTGGCCACCAGAGTTTGTCAGGGAGTGCCCTCATGGCGAAGAAGTAATTATGCCTGCCTTCTCGAATCAAATACCGATTCATAAAAAATATACACTTGCTAGAAAGTGGGCAGTGGCCTTAGCACCTGCTTTATATAAAAATCATGTAGGATGGGATGAGGATTCTCCTCCTCACAAAGTCCAGTTAAAATCACAACCAACTGCACAAAGGCAGTACCCAATTAAGCAAGAAGCTAAAAAACAAGTAAATGAAATACTAGATCAGCTAGAATACCAGGGGGTGATTGAAACTTGCACCTCACAAATGAACAATCCTTTGTTTCCGGTCGCCAAACCAGACAACTCATATCGTCTAGTTTTGGATTACCGACACCTTAACACATGTTGCAAAACCTTTGCAGTGCAAAACTCACACAGTGCTGCACTAATGAATAACATAGTGCGCAAAAAATACAAAACAACCTTGGACATCTCCAATGGATTCTTTTGTCAAAACATAGCACCAGAGAGCAAATATTTAACAGCTTTCTCAGTAAATGGCACTCAAAAACAATTCTGTCGGTTAGCCCAGGGGTACAAGAACAGCCCGGGGGTATTCTCAGCGAGAGTAACAGAATTACTACAACTATATGATGATGAAGCATTATCTTATGTTGATGACATTTACTTAACAGATGATGACTTGGAGACTCACTTGAAAAGAGTGAACACCATAATACTTGGTTTCGCTGCAGAGGGTTACAAATTCAACTTCAAAAAATCCAGAATTGCCCATCTGAAAATCCAGTACGGAGGATATGAATTATCAAGTATTGCCTGGTTGACAGTCTTTTAAGAACTAGAAGAATTAAAAAATCTAAAATATGAAAAGACGTATCCTCTGCCAATCGACATTCTGCCTCTACGACATTACGCCTGTGTAATCTATACAGACGGACATGCTCAACCATCCGTTTGGGAAGAACAAGCATACAATCCCACATGTGAGATTACAAAAGAAGTGTGGCGCGGAGGTAAACTAAGACCTCTATTAACAAAGACACACTCAGTAGAAACCAATTCAGAACAACAAACTGAAATATTAGCTTTGAAAATGGCGCTAGATAATGCGGATCGCGAATTCCCGACACTTATAGTGTCAGATTCATATTACTGCGTCAAATCATATAACAGCGATTTGCAGACATGGATTCAGAACGGTTACAAAGATGACACAGATGCACCAATAAAGCAGAGACTTCTCTGGGAACAAGTAGCTCTTTTGAAAAAAGAACTACCAAAGACTCACGTGATACATACACTGAGTCACCAGCGTGATGGCGTTCACGTTGTAGGGAATTCATTGGCTGAAACAGCCACAGCGGCAGCCAGTAAACCGGCTCCCGTAGATCGAAAAAAGCATACATTAAAATACATTGACGGTGAAACATTGCTGGCGGTGAAAACGTCATCAAAAGGCGACTGCTCAGCGTTACCGATCAATTATCCACTCAATTATACATACATAATCGATGCAAACTCCGTCCCTTTTGCTCGAATCCCTGGAGTGGGGGATAGAGAGATTCCAAACATGGACAGGAGACACTTGTTAATCGCAGACGCACACATGGGCGAGGGTCTCAGACACCTTAAATTAAAAGATTCTCTGGAAGAATTACAATCACGGTACTGGTGGCCAGGCATGAGCCTGCACTACACCATGTTTGTAAAAAACTGCCCAAACTGCAACAGAGATCGCAGTGGGGAGAGAAGCAGTTTAATACCTCGTCGTATCAAGGCAGATAATATTACCAACAAAAAGAATGGCTTGCGATTAACATACACAGGCTAGTTCCACTTATAATGTAGATCCACAGCACTCGGCTGACGTCCGGACTGTTATACAAGATTTGCGAGTCTAAATGGCATATACGCTAAGAGCATGCTACGTTCGACCATTTTTTTTTTTACTCAGGCAATCCAGCCTGGGGGGGGAAAGAATGGCCAAATGAGCACAGCCCAGCGGGAATCTTCTCACTTCCTTCCTGAGGGTATGGGACGGTGTAAAGAAAAAACCAAGGCAGAAAGCAATCTATAATAGAAAGGATATTAGGTTCGGGAGCTGGGTGGGTCAAACATCTAATAAGTGTCCAACGTAGTCTAAATAACTTGCCAAGAAATTCTCTGAAGGGATTCAGTCCGTACGAATTATTATTCGGAACTAGGATGTTGATCTCTGACCTTGATAGTCAGACTTCAGTGGTAATAGAAAAAACCTTTGATGTCAAAGACCGTTTGGCTATTTTGCAGGACTTAAACAAAACAAGAAAAGACCTGAGCAACATACAGTTGAAACAACAGCCAACGACCACTGAAGATTCACCACCTGTCCCAGCAAGACCTGTCTGGATTCCAAAAGTCGGGGATCTAGTCAGGGAAAAGATCGCGGTAAAGAAGGAATTTGGGCCTTCTTACAGAAAAGCAGTTCCTGTCTTGTCTGTCAACGGGACAAGATCAGTAGTACTACCGCCACTTGCTGGAAAAAAGGAGAACCGAGTTGTATCCATCGACCTGGTAAAACCACAACATGTGGCCGATAACAAACAGTAGGCCAAGTGGACTCCCAATAAGTAGCAGAACACCAAGGTTTGCTACCAGTACAGAGGTCCTATCAAAGAGGCTCATCACATTCGAAACGCCTACAGAAGAACAACAAGGACTATGCAACAATGCAATAGAACTAAGACCTCTGAAAACCCAAATAAAGACATTTAGCAGAGAGACACCAATCTATACTGAAGTACCAAGTGAAAATGCAAAAAACAAAAATCCTGAACCAATTGGAACAATTGACAGAACTGCATCTGGTTACTTCATCAACTTCGATGATTCCTCTGACGGCTTCAGTGAACAAAAGACACAGCCATCATCAAAATCCTTTAAAGACAAAGCTAAGGAACTTTTGAAACAACTGAAAGAAACATATCTGGTTTCTCCATGGATTGAATTTTGGGTGGGTTTTGGTGCATTTATCCTCATACTTTGGCTCATCATGGTATTTACCTTGGGACGCTTCATTGAGGGAAAATATGCTAAAATGGACACAGCAAGTCAGAACATCAACTTGGTCCTCAAACCACACACATCTTCACACGTCGAGAAACGAGAACTTTCTTCAGAACTTTCTTCAGCCAACTTCACAGCAATTCCAATGCCTGGTGGGGTAGCCTGGGACAACACTGACTATGAAATTTATGGTCCGGTCGAGATCCTGAAATATCCACACCAAATCAAGATCTCCTTGAGTGATTTTGCAAAACCAAACTCATTTGCTGATGATTGGGACTTTGAAAGTATAAATAATATGATGTCTGACTTAGTAATGTCTGCTAAATTTACAAAACATGATTATTTGCAGGGTTCTACAAATTATGATAGTATGTATTGCTATAACCATTATGGTAACCATTTCTTGCATAAATCTGCACAACCTAGAAATGTTTTAAATTATAATCAATGGGAACATTGTGCTACACCTCCAAAAGGGAGCTCTAGAACCGTTTATGACAAATATTCATATTTTTCAGGTTTTAACATAACTAATGCTGAAACATTTTATTACAAATTGTCAAACAAGACAGGGATGAAAACCATGATAACCAACACAAAATTGATTTATTCTGATTCGTTCTTTGAAAAAATGAATACTTTTGGATTTGATTATTGGGACAAAAATGTTGATTTGAAAAGTGTTTGGGGTACAAAAGAATGGCAAGTACAGGGTTTAGAAGCTTTGTTTAGAGCCTGCATGATCCCAGAACAAATGATATTTTTAAATGACACTGTTCAACAAACCACCTGTCTTGGCTTAGCCAAAATCAAAGATTTAAATAACCTGTCTATTCCAAAGCCAACAATGTTTAGCAATAGCTCTGAAACAGATGAAGAAATAGACATAAACCATATACTTAACCAAAACAGAACACATCCTGATTGGAAACAATGGTTGATCTGGCCCACAGATACAAATAACTGTCAAGATAGATTCCTGAATAAAACACAGGGTTTCAAAATGACCAGGCCAGACCCTAGATATCCTCAAAGACATCACCCAGGGATAATAACAACCTACAGTGTGGGCAAATTATGCCTTCAATGGCTACAAACTTCCACACTGCCTGAAATTAAGCAACACCTAACTTTACTTACTGATGGTGCTGACTTGCGTGATTTCATACTGGGACCACGCAAACAGCGTCATAAGCGTTTCATAGCAGCCTCTGTATATGCAGCATACAATGAGGCCTGGAAGGTTACTCAAATTGAGACAGCAGAGAGAATGCGTGAAATTGATCGTATTAATTTGGAAAAATCACTTTCTGTAGTGGACAATGGGTTAATGACTCTGTCCTCCAGAATTTTTTCATTGGACAGCATTGTGTCTTCAGCAATCGATATATTATCGCAAGACTTACTGTTATTACAACATGGACAGTCACAATTGCGTTCTATTGTACAGCTTGGCTGGACGTTACAAAATCTGCGTTCAGGCTACGTGCCTTGGCGTTTAATCAACACAACGTCACTATTCCAAATCTTTAACCTTACTGATAGACAAATCGGTATGGCGCAGAAGGGTGCTGATTATACAATCTTGAGCATTGAAAAACTAGAAAGATTACCAATGACAATGTCAGAACGACCTGTCAGTGAATGGATAATCCACGGAATCATAAATATTCCAATCTCAACCTTCAGGTTTCAATACTGCCAAAAATATATACAGGCTGGCATGTACGAGAAATTGGGAAAGGGGTACCTTAAAACAACTTGGAACCTGCCCTATTCACATGCATGTGTCAGTAACAAAGGACAGAAAGTGTTTCTTAGTGGCAACAATTGTGCTATGTCACTAAGCGGCACGCTTCTGTGTAACGGAATTAGTTTGCACGGAGCCTGTGAAGGGAATTCATACAACCTTTCATGTCACCAGCAAGGCGCACCTGCAACTGAAATAGAACCATTCTTTCAAAGACTCTATAATGGGAGTTACATTCTTATTGTAGACCGCAGATGTTGTAGTCTTATGCCCGGGACTCCTTATCTCGTCACTACGACGGCGAAGGTCAAGTGCTGTGGACGTTCTTTGTTCCCCAGCTCCTTTCCAGACAGGGAGGCAAGGGCATGGCCCGGTTTGAAAATTACTTCTATTCGAATAGATACTTTAAGCAGAATGAAAACAGTGCTTCTACAGACGCCTACAAGGCTCACGTCATCAAAAGAAACATATGATCTACAAGTCGCAAGGACGACTGCAGAGATACATACATTATTGTCGACTAATTCCCCCGTACATTTCGCGGAAATCCTGAGCGAAATCTTAAATATTTCTGATACCACTGGGGTCTCAAAGGTATTTAAGACAGTATTTTCGATGGCATTAACACCATTCAAAGCCATACTGGGTATTTTTCCAGATTTCGTCCATTCGATTTTTGGCGGACTTCCCCTGATCCTAGGACTAATTGCAGGAATCCTATTCCTAGTCCTTATTTTTCGTTATGGCAACCCATGTCACAGATCAAACTCTCGCGACAATGGAAGATACGATCCTAGCCATTGGATACCGGGACCGGATATCAAAAATCCTGGGACTCTCCCGGCTTAGAGACCTAAACATGACTTGGTTTCTATCATTTCGACCAATGTGGCAAAGGTGTGTTTTACCTGTACTAAGGTGTCTGCTATGCGAAGAAGAATGCGTGTTAGACACCTGTCTGACGCTACAATCGGATGCGCCGGTGGATGCAGATACACTGTTGGTTCCTACCAAGGTTCACGCACTGTGCTGCTCTCAAAGGCTGCCAATTCTGATGACGGCATTCCTGGAATCTTCACCACTGCGATTGAGTAGTGAAGTTCAAGATGAAAGCAGCATCGAACAGGTACGACCTTCTGTCAGCAATGCAAATCAGAATGTCAATGGAGACAATCATGCGCACGAATGCATGGTTACCCCTATTTCCGACTTAGAGGAACTTTCCCATGAAGCTGTTGACAGTTTTTTCGAAAGCCTGAATGATATGATGTTCTCTCCGGAACAGAAATAGAGACTTTTGAGTAAACTCGCACACGGCGTTCCCTGAATTCGGCCTTCAACTTTAAAAATAAAGTCACATGAACAATTACAATCCAGTTCACGGACAGCAACCTTTTTCAGCAAGCCCTTAAAATATTTTTCTATATATTTTTTCCCCGGGACACTGATCTTCTGCTTAAAGTAAGAAACTATTCCTAGAGAACTAAGATTTCTATTTTTAGATACTTTATATAGACTTTAGCTGCCCGCTGGTATGTTCACAAAATATATTATGTGATGAAATGGTTTCGACTTTTCTTTCTGTATAGCCATATTAAGAGCCATTTCATGTGTATTTCTCATATACCAACAAGCAATAATGCATAAAATGCGTGCTTACTTTTGCATTTAATTCATAGCTTAAGTGCATACAATATATGACTGCAATTTTTCAGTATATTTGAAAATTTCAAAATGCATTTATGTATTTTGGGGTGGTAAGGTATACACTATACTCTATAGTATGTTGTACTATGTTATACTATGCATAGATTAGTAGATATGACCATAGTTAGCGTGGAGTGGGTGTCGTGTATTTCTATAGGTTCTGAATCGATCCCCCTATTCCTGACCCTATTCTGGTTAAACTACCTAGCTAGTTAACTAACAGTCAGCCCATGAGGCAAGAAAACCCCCATGATGCAGATACCGTTATCTGATGCAGTCACACTACGGCACAGGAACGTGTTATCTGATTAGGTCATAACGCTTGAGATCTAATTAGACAAGCGACATTCCTCCAGCCCCTGATAAGGCATACGACGTTCTCATAACAAATCAAACCTATGACAACCTGGATAATCCGTGCGGCCATTGTTTTGATTTCACAGAGAACTTTAGTAAAGAATGTGCTAACGAGCAAGTCGTATGACATCTTTATTGACGTACCTATGTCCATCCTTACGTCAATCCCGGCACCTTTAAGGTATAAATATTGCCGACCTTGCCCTATGCAAACACACGCGTGGTGACAAGACGGAGCAGCCATACTTGCCGAAGCCGAGAGCAGAAGCAGACCCCGCAGGCAACAGCCCCGCCTTCCTGACGCGCTGAGAGACGCGCTGCTATCTCAAGCCGAGAGACCCAGCACCGGCGCTTCCGGGTAGCCCTCGCAGGCAGCCTGGAATATCGAGAGCAGAGAAAGAGATACCATTCCTCATTCATCCTAAATTCCAGGTACAGAACTGAATAACCCCTCACAGAGAATTCTTTAGTTATTCACTTGGCAAAAAACAAACTTAACTTAAACTGTAACTTTCTATTCCCGCCCACGCATTAGACTTAGGTCAGGTACACGGGGTAGGCGTATTTAGAAACACCAGTTGAGTACGTTTAGTCAAATGTATATGTGTATGTAAATATATTTTAATCATTTTAAACATCATATGGCTCAGAAACCATATCAATGTTTTTACAGTATTATTTTATACTATTGCTTCTAATGTATGCACTTTACTTAACAATAAGTATTGCAATAATATCGATCCATTTCTCTTGTACGAGAAAAGAGACTGATCAATAAATAACACCTTTTATTGGACACGCCCGTCTCTTCCTTTTCTCTACATTCTGATGAGACTAAGAATGCACGTACTGACTGAGTAAAATAATTGCCTTGTGCTCACACGACTCTTGAGATTGACTCTTGATTAGGGGAGAGCAAAGTTGTCATGTTCTATGGTTGTCAGAAACTAAATCCCTTCTTGTCTAATCAGGGGAGTTAATCCTTCCTTGAACATTCGAGAAAGTTTCTAGCGAACTCTGAGCTTAGCTGGCAAACCCAAAAATTAAGTCTAGTATCGACAGTAGTAGACCTAGTTAACGTCTGGTCTAGGCCTTTACTGCTGTAGGTACTATTCCAATGCGCAGAGCCTATTGGGAAAATAGGAGCTACACTACACAACAAAAAGAGTTACTTGCGTGCCCCATGGCAAAGAACTGCTATGTTGAATCTCAGTCTCTCAGCTACTCAGGAATGGGAGTCCTGCGTGTCAGGGTCAGTAGCCTCCGTGGTGCCCGGCACCCCCTGCTCCAAATCGTGGATGGCAACAGCTAATCGGTGTAAGGATTGCTCCGTCTGGTCTTCCATATCCGAGATGTTCGTGTCATCCTCTCGATCTGATGCAGTTTCCGATCCCGGGAGCAGGCACCTGAATCTCGAACCCCGAGTGGTATCTCCAGTGGTGGCAGTGGCGCCGCCTCCCTGGGCTCCTCCGGCCGCCAGCTGCTGAGGCGGGTAAGGTGTTCGCTGTGAGTGCCTGTCCGCCCGGTGATGTCGCGTCCGCTGTGACCCATTCGGACTCCTCCTGAAGTTGGCCGCCGCCTGCTCGTCCCGAATTCTGCGACCCTCTTCTTCCGCCTCTCTCAGCGGCGGTCTCTCCTCCAGCCAATGCCAGGCCTCCTCCGGGCGGGTGAAGAAGTGCGATTTGTCCTTGAACAGGACTTTCAGTTTTGCAGGGAAGAGGAGCATATAGGATATATTCAGTTCACGCAGTTTAGCCTTCACAGTGTCATAGGAGCGTCTTTGTTTTTGCACTTCCTGGCTATAGTCAGGGAAGATCATAACAACGGTGTTCTCAAACTTGATTTCCCCCATTTTCCGGGCCTCTCTAAGGATGAGATCCCTGTCCGCATAGTTGAGAAATCTCGCAATGATAGGGCGAGGTCTCGCTCCCTCCGGTGGTCTAGCGAGGAGCGCCCTATGCGCTCTCTCAATCACGAAACAGTTGGAGAAGTGAGCTCGGGGGAACGTAGTCGTCAGTCAAGAGTAGAGGAAGGCTGCGGTGTCGGTTTTCTCAATCCCTTCCCTCAGGCCCACGAAGCGCAGGTTGTTTCTGCGTGCCCTATTCTCCGCGTCGTCCACTCGCGACCGCAATTGTCTTTGGGAGGCCTGCAATTCTGCCATGTCTTTTTTGAGGGAGGTAACGGAGTCTTCCGTTTCGGAGATCCTGGTCTCCGCCGTGCCCACCCTGTCAGATAGGTTCCTGAAATCTTGACGTAGTAGGAGGACTTCAGAGCCCACCTCCCCGATCTTGGTCTCAAGGGCCGCCCTGGAGTTCTGGATGTCAGTTCGCGAGGCCTGGATCACCTCTAGAAGCATGTTGGTATCTGGATGTGCTTCTCGGGCCCCCCCGGCCACGTCCCTGTGGGTCCGCGTGGTGGTGGCGTAGGTTTCAATTGATTCCTGTCTGGCAGACCGTGGCACCGGGTCCCTCTTGCCCATGGTATCCGCCGAGTGGCCCCCCGATGTTAGGACCCTGCAGGAAGAGGGTGGGGGGGGCTGCAGCCACAGCCTCTCAAGACGATAGCCGCCCAGGGCCGGGACCGACCTCGTGGTCTCCCCCGTACACCGGGGTTTCTCCACACCAGGCCCCTTCCAGGGGGGTCCCGACTAGGCGGGCAGAACCAGTCCGGATCCTCCTCACGGTGCGGGGGCCCCGAGATGTCCTCGCACCCTCCGGGGCGAGAGGGGGGGGGGAAAGGCAGGTGAATAGCTCGAGGGCACCACAGGACGGCCCTAATCCGTCTGCCGCCTCCGGGACTAAGGCAGGATCACGCGGGTTGTGCACCACCGCCGCTGGGGAGGGAGAGGGGGGAGGGGGGGAAGATGTAATCCCCTCGTGGGCCCCTCCGCAGATTCCACAAATCAGCTCTGGGCCCAGGGGAGTGCACACCCCCACGTAAGTCTCACAGCCCGGGCAGCTCACCAGGCGGCCGCAGGCAGAAAATCCAGGCCCCTTGTTCACAGGCCTCCACTCAATCGCCGGTTGTCCCGCCCCCGAGAGCCTCTCCGCGGCCCTCCGTGGCTCCCAGAAGGCAGCGCCAGGCCCAGGGTATTGCAGCCTTGCGCAGGGCTCACAAGTCGGGCAGCTCACGTGGAGGGCCGCAGGCAGGAAATCCAGGCCCCGGTGTTTCAGGCCTCAGTTTGTTGTCGCCCCCGGGGCTGCCGGAGCGTCGGAGGGGGGGGGGGGGAGAGCAGGTCCCAGGGTCGTCCGCTGCCGCGTGGGGGCAGGGGCCTCTCGCCGTCCTCACCGCCTCGCCGTCCACACCGCCTCACCTCGTCAGCAGCCGGTCTCGATGACTCCGGGCGCCGCCATTTTCGGAGTTCAGGGTCACCGGCTCCGGGGATAAACTGGCGAATATCTTGCCTCCGCCTGGGCGTACGACAGAGCCGGCGGGCTTTCCAAGTGCCGCACACCGTCCAACGTCTTCACAGCCAATTTTTTGGGAGTTTGCACGCTGTTTGGGTTAGTGAAATGCCGGATCTCGTGCAGTCTTGCCAGGAGATGCGCTGAGGCACGTCTTACTCAGCCATGCAGCTGGCCACGCCCCCCAAAAGAAACCATTTTTAACTGATCAACTAGGCCTTCCATTCGGAGTAGGAGCTGTCCAGCGCCCGTTTTAGTATAGCAGTGAGTTTCGTTCTCTAACTCTGTAGAATGTATGACGTTACAACGCATACATTTACGATACATGCCTTTACAGCGCAATTTTTCATCGCAACATCCTTTACAAAACATACATTTACATTGCATGCCATTACAACAAATTGTTTAAAACTACATTTACAATGCATTCCTTTACATCGCATTTTTCCTTTTCAAAGCATACCATTACATTGCATTTAAGGTAAGTGTTGGATAGTGTAGGGATAAAAATTACTATTCCAATCCCAGGGGTTGCAAAAGTAGGGTAAGTGTTGGATAGTGTAGGGGTAAACATTACTATTCTAACTCTAGGGGGTGCAACAGTAGGGTAAGTGTTCGATAGTGAAGGGGTACTATGCGTTGTAATGGTATGCGTTGTAATGACATGCAATGTAATGCCTGCTTTGTAGTGACATGCGCTGTAGTGTCATGCGTTGTAGTGACATGCAATGTAATGGCTGCGTTGTAGTGACATGCGTTGTAAAGGATGTAACAATGTAATGACTGCATTGTAAATGTAGTACAATGTAATGACTGCTTTGTAATGGTTGTTTCCAAACTCTGTATACTAATATCTTCACCAATGCTCATCGCGCTTGAGCATTAAATAATACTCCGAGTAACCGTCTTCATTTTCTTGTCTCTACTCTTGGTGTCTAATGTATTTTTCCATTCGGAATTCATCTCAAATGTTTGTCAATATTTGCATTTATTATACTCTCCTTGATAGATTCGACTTGCAGTCCAATAGATCTCAAAATAGCAGTGTGTTTTCATATAGGCTTCCATCTGTTTATTTAAATTTTAAGAGTAAATCCAAAAAGAATGTCAATTTATGTTTTCTTTTAGTTAATATTGGACCCTAGATTTTGCCCCACGACCAATCATTTACCTAGCCTTGTATTCATTACGTACATGAATGTCTTTTTTCGTACAAAAATACGTGCATTTTTTTTGTCCTGCTGCACTTTTGTGCTTCTGTGTTATGTAAGATGTCATGTTAGATTAAGCAATCTGAGGTAAATTTCTTTCTTCAGCACCACAAATCCCATCAGAACTGAGTATGGGCGAAATTTGCGAATTCGCGTTCCGCGAATTCGAGCGAAAGTGAATTCACGGTCCGCAAATTCCGCGAATTTGTGCGATCTTGCGAATTTTTTTATTTTGCGGTGTTTGTTGGGGTTTTTTTCAGCGCGGCTACCGCGAACTTACCCATGCGGTCATTTTTGGGCGCGACCATCTTGTTTGCAGGAGGAAAACAACTCGGCAAACTCAGAATCAAATTAAGTCAACGCAGCGCGAGCGAGATTGTATTTTTGAAGCGCGAACAAGCAAAACAAAATCACCAACTCACAAATTGCGGATTGTTTGGCAATTTCGAACGGTTCGCGGAACGCGATATTCCCAAAAATCCGCAAATTTTGCGAGCGGAACGAATTTTCAGCCCATGCTTAATCAGAACCCAATGAAAAAATGAATCTGCAAAATGTGTGAGGTGTGAAACTCAAAGGGATTTATAGCCCGGGAGAGAAAGGCAGCTTATTTTTTCAACGTCTGGATATATGCAGAAATATATACCAGCCTCCACAAAAAGTTGGAGTATTCAAACATAATTATTAAATATGAGCCTTTGAGTATATTTTTATGCAGATTCCTAATATGTAATGCAGTTAACATACAGTTTATTTAATTATGAAACTCTAGGCAGCTTTTAATATAAATAGCCTAGAGGGCACTCAGTAAAATCTTGAGGGTAAGAATGCATTCTCACGGAAGGGTTTCTGAGTTAGTCCAGCTTTCTTTCAAAACCTTTCTTTGAAGCTAAATCAGACGATGCACTCATTTTATTTGGGTTGCCACAAGAATCATCTTGGCCCTATGAGATTCAAATCATAACTAGAGACACTGGGGGTCAGATTTACTAACATTTGGTGCAACTCAACGTAGAAAGACAACTTGCTGTGCTGCCCTGCGTCAAATGGAGAGAGCAGAAATGTGCATTCCTGCTGTCTCTGCGCTGGTGCACTGATTGCTGCCTAGTGCCAACGCAGACACCTTACCGCTTGCATTACAGACATGATTGGTTTTGGGCAGGACGGGTTCTTTTTTATTCCTGCTTTCTCTCTTTGTCACTGTCGCTTTTCTTCTTCTTTTACAATTTTTGCGTTTTTCTCTTTTGTTGAGGAAAAATAAGTTCCAATCACTAACAAGCATTTGCAATGCAATAGGTCTCGCAATAGAAAAGTTTGAGCTTTTGGTGTGTAAAATGTAAATATTTTTTAATTATTGTTTATGTTTTTCAAAATATAAAAGTATTAATTTTGTTATTAGAAATGCAAATAGTTATAAAGTTAGCAAATGTTACATCTATAGCATTTGTAATGGTACATGTTTAGTTTTCCACTGTCTTACATGTATTGATCTGACAAATCACAATGTTTTAACAAGAACAGAAGTGAAAACATTTAAAATCTTTTTATGACATTTGTAATAAAGCTTGAAACATTGACTGGTTGCACAGATTGATGCTGTTGTGGCGCTGAGTGGTGTTGTTTTGGGGACAAGTGATGCTGTGGCGTTCAATGATGCTGTTGTAGCGCATAGTGTTGTTGTGGTGCCCCTGAGTGATGCTGTGGTGGTGCTGAGTGGTGCTGTGGTGGTGCTGTGGTGGTGCAGAGTGGTGCTGTGGTGGTGCTGAGTGGTGCTGTGGTGGTGCTGAGTGGTGCTGTGGTGGTGGTGAGTGATGCTGTGGTGGTGCTAAGTAATGCTGTGGTGGTGCTGAGTGGTGTTGTGGTGGTGCTGAGTGATAATGTGGTGGTGCTGAGTGAAAATGTGGTGGTGCTGAGTGATAATGTGGTGGTGCTGAGTGGTGCTGTGGTGGTGCTGAGTGATGCAGTGGTGGTGCTGAGTGATGCTGTAGTGTGCTGAGTGATGCTGTGGTGATGCTGTGGTGATGTTGAGTGATAATGTGGTGGTGCTGAGTGATGCTGGGGTAGCGCTGACTGATGATGTGGTAATGCTGAATGGTGCTGGGGTGGCGCTGGTTGATGCTGTGGTGGTGCTGAGTGATGCTGTGGTGGTGCTGAGTGATGCTGTGGTGGTGCTGAGTGATGATGTGGTGGTGCTGAGTGATGCTGTAGTGGTGCTGAGTGGTGCTGTGGTGGTGCTGAGTGGTGCTGTGGTGGTGCTGAGTGATGCTGCAGTGGTGCTGAGTGGTGCTGTGGTGGTGCTGAGTGATAATGTGGTAGTGCTGAGTGATGCTGGGGTAGCGCTGAGTGATAATGTGGTGGCGCTGAGTGATGCTGGGGTAGCGCTGAGTGATGTTGGGGTAGCGCTGAGTGATGCTGGGTAGCGCTGAGTGATGCTGGGGTAGCGCTGAGTGATGCTGGGGTAGCGCTGAGTGATGCTGCAGCAGTTATGCCATACAGAGACACATTCTTTTGTAGCAAGCAAGGGGTGAGTAAGTGATTTGCGCTGAATCACAGGATGTTCAGCAGACGTCCAAAGCCCGGAGCTGGCAATTCTGAGCGTTAAGCCACACCCTGTCTTGGTTCTGTAATGACAGCCAGAGCAGAGAGCGAGAGAGAGGTGGCTTGTACCTGGCTTAGATTCTTGGTATGTTGGGCAGGTCAGTGTTTTAGGGTATAACTTACGGCGACAAGCCCTTAGCCGTGGGCTGCACGCATGCCCCTAGAATTATGTTCTGACTTCTCTGCATTTCTTGCTGGGGACACAGATTAAGTCGCCGATCCTTTTAATATCTTTCCCCTGCCATATAAAGATGTCTTTACCGAGTCCCGCGCTGTTTAAATGTAAACAATGTAAGTATGGTTCAGCTCACAAGTATGAATCCACGCAAGGCCAGCTCTGCCTTCCATCCTTCAGCGCACGCTACGTTGGGATTTAGTCTAGTTATTCGCAGCGCTTAGCATTTGTAAACTTGCGAAATGAGGCCGTGGTCACGATCTGTATTATTTTCAGTTCTTAGAAACAACAGCAGTGCGCAATTTAGCGCTATATAAAATCAAGGAGCTAGATTTATCAAGAGGCAATTCCCATGGGAAGTCGGCTTTTAAAGCAGATACCTGTGTTTTCCCACAAGGAAATGTCACCTTAAACTGTGATGTTTGTGTTTTTCACTCCGATGTTGAAATCAGTGGAATTCTTCACCTGGTTTCCATGGGAGTGCAGTAATCCTCCCTGTCCGTGGACAGCTGATAAGATTTCACCGGGTGTTCGTGGCTGGAGGTGGGTAGACTTTGCTCACTCGTGCACACGCCCGGGGCGAGGCAGATTCTAAAGTACACACCCTGCTCGTTGCGTCTAGGCCCCAGCCATTCATTCGCATTTACAAATGAACGTACCTTGTAATGAGACTTAACGGGTGGATTTGTAAGAGTTAATGATGCCCCTAAACTAGCCACAGGTAGAGTGCCCGCTCTGATGTTCGCAGACGACACTCTATTGTTGTCTAGAACATCATCGGGCATTCAAAGAATACTTGATGGGTTTGTGGAATTTTGCGACCTTCGGGGGCTGGAAATCAACCTAAGTAAAACTAAATTTATGATTTTTAACCCTCCGAAGCGTGTACGCCCAAATCCTGTTTGACACGGCGCTCCCCTTGAAAGGGTCAAAACATTTATTTATTTGGGTGTCACGTTAACTGAGAACTTTGGTTGGAATATGCAGATCGCTAAATCCACACTCAAGTTATCCCAGTTAACGGGGGGCATAGGTAAGGTTTCCAGGGCATCTACTTACAGGCCGGCATCTCCAGCCCTAGAGATATACTGCCGGCAGGCTAGACCGGCAGCGACCTATGGGGCTGAACTTTGGGGGCATAAGCAGATCACGAGTCTCAAAAGGGTGGAGCACTCTTTTGTTAGAAACTTAGTTGGGTTACCACCTAGCACGCCTTTGATCCCTCTCAGATTTGACCTTGGCATGTCGCCAATAGAGGAGGTCACTACTGCTAGACCTATAATGTACTGGAAGAGGTTATGGTCAGCTCCGGAATTGGATGCATATAGAATGGAACTTTCAGAGATTTTGCCTCTCCTAAAGAACAAAAAGATCCCCTGGCTCCAGCATATTCGTGCTGTTAGTGCCCGTTTAGGTGTTCCTGAACTGTGGGAAACTCCTGAGATCTTTTGCTTGGAGATATCCAAGAAAGAACTTCTCTCTCAGATACATACGTTAAATTATCAATTATTGATGAGCTCTGCATCACTGGGTAAGCTGACATCTGAATTCCTCTTAGTCAAACTAGAATCCAAATTCGAGGTATTTATGGACTTAATTGAACCCCCAGCTGCCCGAAAGCTTTATATACAGTTAAGACATGGCACCCTTCCAGTTAGGTCCTTTACATCTAAATGGTCAAACCCTAATAGTAAAGCTTGCCCAGCTTGCAGCCACAAAACCGAGAACGTAACCCACGTACTGTTTTTCTGCCCTGCTTATTCTGCAATCAGAAAATGTTGGCTAATACCCATCTGTAAGAACTTGGGACTTTTGCACTCTATACAGGCATGTAGGATAATGATGTATGATACCCATCCACCCATTGTGTTCGCAGTCTCACGTTATTTATTTAATATGTGGAGTAGGAGATTTACCTTTTTAACCTGATTGTTGTACATACAATTCTGCCCAAATGCCTTGCTTTATGATAATTCTTAGTTTAATTCTTCTTTTTAAGATTTCATGAATATTTATTGTTTTATTGTTTGTGCTGATGTATTATCATGTGCACTTTTTATGGTCTTTTGATCGAAATAAAAGTTATCAAGCAAGTTTAAATGTAAAGCGAAGTGCCTCGCGCGCCAGCAGGAACGGACGGTTGTATGTATAGTGTCCTGGCGAGATGGTGAGCTAGGCGTGTATGAAAAGAAGATTTTTAAATGTAAACAATGTAAGTATGCTTCAGCTCACAAGTATGAATCGCGCAAGGCAAGCTCTGCCTTCCATCCTTCAGCGCACGCTACGTTGGGATTTAGTCCAGTTATTCGCAGCGTTTAACATTTGTAAACTTGCGAAGTGAGGCCGTGGTCACGATCTGTATTATTTTCAGTTCTTAGAAACAACAGCAGTGCGCAATTTAGCGCTATATAAAATCAAGGAGCTAGATTTATCAAGAAGCAATTCCCATGGGAAGTCGGCTTTTAAAGCAGATACCTGTGTTTTCCCACAAGGAAATGTCACCTTAAACTGTGATGTTTGTGTTTTTCACTCCGATGTCGAAATCAGTGAAATTCTTCGCCTGGTTTCCATGGGAGTGCAGTAATCCTCCCTGTCCGTGGACAGCTGATAAGATTTCACCGGGTGCTCGTGGCTGGAGGTGGGTAGACTTTGCTCGCTCGTGCACACGCCCGGGGCGAGGCAGATTCTAAAGTACACACCCTGCTCGTTGCGTCTAGGCCCCAGCCATTCATTCGCATTTACAAATGAACGTACCTTGTAATGAGACTTAACGAGTGGATTTGTAAGAGTTAAAAAAAAACTAGAGTCAGTGAGAGCTGAGCCCAACGGACGGTTGTATGTATAGTGTCCTGGTGAGATGGTGAGCTAGGCGTGTATGAAAAGAAGGTAGGCACTTTACTTCTGTGAGGGCAGGATCTGAAGCTGGGGAGAGAGAGTGCAAGTTGCCTAAAGAATTGGAGTTTGTAGTATTTCTTTCAAACATGCCCCTAGAATTACTGAGTCCCACGCTGTTTAAATGTAAAGCGACGTGCCTCGCGCGGCAGCAGGAGCGGACGGTTGTATGTATAGTGTCCTGGCGAGATGGTGAGCTAGGCGTGAATGAAAAGAAGGTAGGCGCTATACTGTTAAAATGTGGAATTTCAAACCATTCATTAAGCAGGATGGCTCCGTCTAGTGGTCCTTGTGCAGTGTGTACTGAGCCATGAGGTATGATGTGATGTGATATATTTTCTGACAATGTGCAGTGTAAAGTCCAGTAGCCTTGCTAATACATGTTTATGTGATCGAATCTGGAGTGATAGGGTATGCTGGGTTGTTTTTGGGGTTGACGAGTGAGAGGAAAGTGTGAAGAAACCTGGCGGGAGGATCCTATTTGAAATGCTAACTTTGTTCAGCTGTGCATGGATGTGTTTTGAGGTCATAGATGATTGGTGTGAGTCAGTGGCAGAGACAGTAAGGTATCATGCAGATGAGGCGAATGATAACTGAAAGGGGACAGGAAAATGAAAGAAGCGGAAGGAAAAAGACAGGAGGAA
This sequence comes from Lissotriton helveticus, assembly GCF_964261635.1. NCBI lineage: Eukaryota > Metazoa > Chordata > Amphibia > Caudata > Salamandridae > Lissotriton > Lissotriton helveticus. Next base: position 144,882,356 of record NC_136071.1, read on the forward strand.
GGAAAAGGTGTAGAGAAAGGAAGGTGAAGAAGGAAGACAGTCGGAAACGAGGACGGAGGAGGGGAAGGGGTGAGTAGACTTGAGAGGAGAGGCAGGAGGATGAGAAGGAAGGAAACGAGGACGGAGGAGGTGAAGGGGTGAGTAGACTTAAGAGGAGAGGCAGGAAGATGAGAAGGAAGGAAACGAGGACGGAGGAGGGGTAGGGGTGAGTAGACTTAAGAGGAGAGGCAGGAGGATGAGAAGGAGTAGAGAAGGGTGGGAGGGAATTAAAGTGGGATCAGCTAAAGGAACAAGGTTTGGAGATGGTGGGCAGAGAAAACTGCAGGACGAGCACTGGGGGAGGGCTATTAAATGAAGTGGGCGGAGAGGAGCCAAAGCAAAACAAGCGGCCGGGGGGCAGGGAGCGGATCACCGTGAAAGAAGTGTAATTAGGGGGAGGAGAAGTGAGGCCGGGTGTGCTGGGGGAGTAGAGATGCGAGTCACGGCCTGCGGCCGTGAAAAGTGAAGTGAATAATTAGGGGAGGAGAACTGGCAGAGGCCGGCCGTGAGCACGCTGGGGAAGCCTGCGGGAGGGAGGCTGATGCCTTTCATGTGGGGAAATGCGTGTGCTTGTGGTCACGTGATTCTCGTGAACTGTTGGAAATCCGCTTTTTGAGAGCCTTTTGAGAGCCTTGGGTTTAAGTCTTGGTTTAGCGGTGGTTTAGCGGCATTAGACTCGCATATTCATTCCTGCGGAATGGAATAGGCGAGACCTAAAAATGAGTGCGGGTGAGCCCCACCTTCCCCCACAAGCTCATAGTAAGCACTGACTGCCCGAAATTAACTCCTACAAAATCTAAGTTTCTTCTTGTTGATTGCAAAGTTTATAATTGATGGAGAAGTTGAACCAAGGGGGCAAGTTGCCTTTGCAATATACCCGATTTATATTGCCGGGTTTTGCTTTTAGGCCCAGAGCTAAAGTAACATCCTCATGTTAAAGTCCTCATGTTAAAGTACTCATAAAGTCAATAAGCTTGCAACGAACATACGCTTCCCAATGTGGTCCTTATGAACGTGGTGCCACCATGGTGGCTCTTCTCTGCTGGAATCTGTTAATTCAGAGCTGGCAAGCCTCTCATATTCCACCTAACTGTGCTACATTCCACAACCATGCTGGCTGTTGATTCTTATTAATAAGCCAAATAAGGTTATAAAAACAATTTATCTGTGAGCCCCAAGAGATTTAGCTGAGAATCTAAAAATATTAGGAAAAATATTAAGCACACAGTAAAAAGTTAAATATTCTGAGGCCTGAGATGTCAATATTTACTTTGTATAGACCTTCAGAGGCATGGTCACAAAGGTGCGAAACACTCCAATTTCTCTGAAATTGAAGGATTGCTGTTCTTTGATTATTTGTGGTGAATCTTACATTTTAGCTTTTTTTTAACATTGAGATTTACTTTTTATCTATTTTTTATTGTTCCATATTTTTGTTTTTTGTTTGTATAGCTGGTACTACTTCTTGGTGGTAGATGTTAATGTTTATGGTTTGCTGAAGATTTGAGACCTATTCACAAAGGCTTTTTGAAATGTGCAAAGTAGTACTTAGTTAATACTCTTTTATGCACTTTTACATGCCTAAGTTAACTAGCCAAAAACATACAGAAATGGGAATGGAATAGAAATATTCAGGGACTATGCATATACAATAGAAAGAGTTGTATCTTCTGCGTTTTTGTACTAATGGGGATCTGGGGGTTTCAGTCTATTCACAGTGCTATGGAAGAACATGCAAACAAGTAATCCTGTTGTACTGCTTCTGATACGTATAACTTGTAGGAAAGTACCTCTTTTTGCATTGTCACCACTACACCTGGCTGAAAATTTAATTACACGAGGGTAGGTCACATAATTTAGCTTCTTAAGCAAACATTCCAGGAATTACGCCATTATGTCACTTCGGGTATTTATGTGCCATTTGCAGTAATAATTTACCGCAAATGTTGCCATTTAATTTCAGTACTCTTTAGCGCTGGGAAGCCCTCGGGAAGCCACGCACTCTACAAATTCTTAAACATAAACATAAGGTGGAAATTTACAGCAATCAACAGAATGCAAGAGGCTGGTGTTCGTGGTAGTTTTATTCAAATGCATCTTTGTGCCAAAAAATTGACTCAAGGATGCAATTCACACTAAACTACAGTGCAAAATGATGGATTTTTATTTCACTTAATTATGCATAATTTGGGGTAATGTTTTAAATTCATGTAATTTATCAAACTGTTGGCATATATATGCGAAAACACATTATGTGAATTTCACATACCCCTTGTGGTCAACCCCATAGTTGAGGCTGCTGGTTTTTTGACTCTGTACAGTGGGTTAATGCAAGCCAGGCCCCAGTACATGTGCTCTAACCCGTAAAGTATGTTCAAATTGGACTCACTGCTAAACGGCCAATTTAACATACCTATCAGTCCCTAATATATGGTACAAAGTGTACCCATGATCTGTAAGTTTGATGTCACTAGTGGACTGCAGCACATATTGTGCCACTAAACTGACAGTGTAATTGTGGCATCAGGCCTACCATTGTAGCGAGAATTTGGCAGTTTAAAAAGCTCAAAAGGACCTGTCAAAACAAACCTGTTTGACAACGCAAACCTTCCTTTTCAATATTAATAAGTCACAGCTAAGTAGGCAGGGTGAAAAGAATTTAAAAGTAGATATGTGGAAAGGTAATGTTTTTTAATAAATATTCAGGAAAATGTACTTTTAGAAAGTTACCTTTCCTGCCTACAGTCTCTGAATAATAATTTGCATTATCCTCGAGCCGCATCCGTCAGAGTCCTTACTTCCTGAATGATATGTGAAAACTGCTACCAGAGCAGCAAAATGCCTGGGCGTGGGGAAGTGTTTCTGTTCCTCTGGCAGTATGACCATTTGGGCAAAGCCCAGAAACAAAATTAACTTCAAATGAAAGGGGCCTCACCTATCATAGGCAGATATCAGATGTCACCTGCACAGGCAAACTTCTTTGTTCTCCCAGTCAGGCAGGTTCTAATCCCAGTGGTGAGAGAGCTGTCCCTAGAACTGGTGTGAAGTGACCTCAGAGGAGTGTTTGCTTATCTCCCTAATGGCACCTTGGGGATGAGCACACAGGCTCTGCAGAAGGGGATGAGGGCCTCACCATCTTGTATTTAGGCAGAAAGGGGCACTTTGAGATTGCTTGCAGTAGGGCTCACAAGAATAGCAGCAAAAAGTGGATATGGTTGCCCCTGGGGACTTTTTCCCTATAGGTTAAGGAGAGGCCAGGAGTGCCACACATAAATGTGGACCCTTGGATACCTTCTTCAGAACACTCTGGACCTGTGGAAGAACATAGAAGGGCTGCAACTGCTGTTTGAGACCTGTGAGGAAACCTGAAGGTTTGGACCTGCTTACACTCGGACCTAGGACAAGGAACTGGACTCCAAGAGTAGGTTAGCTGACCTATTGCTAAGCTACAGGGTCACAACAATCTGCAAGAAACATTTTCCTAAAGAGCCCAGCTAACCAGTTATAGCTGGACCTTGCTTCGAACCTGCTGGTGGCTTTTTTTAGAGTGAGTCGTGGCTGCCGAGTGCTGTTCCAAAAGTCCTGGGATTTTGGAAAAGGGGGTGGTGATGGACAGAGTTTCTGAATGATGCAGCATACTCTTACCAAGTCAATAGATCATGGTTTTAATCCATCACCGTTTTTTAGCTCACTGCACCATCCCAGCTCAGAACCTGGCTATATGCAAATTAGTCTGTTCCTGTCCCAGTGCATGATGGGAACAGGGCAAACCAAACTACCAAGCCAATTCTTATACTGGGAAGGAAACAAGCTTCCGGGGACCGGTTTCTGGCATCACAGCCTTCTTCGGCCCGGCTTGCTTGAATCCTGATGGTGCAATGAGCAAGGGACTCACGTCTGAGTATACCCTCCCACACATAGTGTGGATAAAACCGATTTTGGAAAAGGGGGTGGTGATGGACAGAGTTTCTGAATGATGCAGAATACTCTTACCAAGTCAATAGATCATGGTTTTAATCCATCACCGTTTTTTTAGCTCACTGCACCATCCCAGCTCAGAACCTGGCTATATGCAAATTAGTCTGTTCCTGTCCCAGTGCATGATGGGAACAGGGCAAACCAAACTACCAAGCCAATTCTTATACTGGGAAGGAAACAAGCTTCCGGGGACCGGTTTCTGGCATCACAGCCTTCTTCGGCCCGGCTTGCTTGAATCCTGATGGTGCAATGAGCAAGGGACTCACGTCTGAGTATACCCTCCCACACATAGTGTGGATAAAACCGATTTTGGAAAAGGGGGTGGTGATGGACAGAGTTTCTGAATGATGCAGAATACTCTTACCAAGTCAATAGATCATGGTTTTAATCCATCACCGTTTTTTAGCTCACTGCACCATCCCAGCTCAGAACCTGGCTATATGCAAATTAGTCTGTTCCTGTCCCAGTGCATGATGGGAACAGGGCAAACCAAACTACCAAGCCAATTCTTATACTGGGAAGGAAACAAGCTTCCGGGGACCGGTTTCTGGCATCACAGCCTTCTTCGGCCCGGCTTGCTTGAATCCTGATGGTGCAATGAGCAAGGGACTCACGTCTGAGTATACCCTCCCACACATAGTGTGGATAAAACCGATTTTGGAAAAGGGGGTGGTGATGGACAGAGTTTCTGAATGATGCAGAATACTCTTACCAAGTCAATAGATCATGGTTTTAATCCATCACCGTTTTTTAGCTCACTGCACCATCCCAGCTCAGAACCTGGCTATATGCAAATTAGTCTGTTCCTGTCCCAGTGCATGATGGGAACAGGGCAAACCAAACTACCAAGCCAATTCTTATACTGGGAAGGAAACAAGCTTCCGGGGACCGGTTTCTGGCATCACAGCCTTCTTCGGCCCGGCTTGCTTGAATCCTGATGGTGCAATGAGCAAGGGACTCACGTCTGAGTATACCCTCCCACACAGTGTGGATAAAACCGATTTTGGAAAAGGGGGTGGTGATGGACAGAGTTTCTGAATGATGCAGAATACTCTTACCAAGTCAATAGATCATGGTTTTAATCCATCACCGTTTTTTAGCTCACTGCACCATCCCAGCTCAGAACCTGGCTATATGCAAATTAGTCTGTTCCTGTCCCAGTGCATGATGGGAACAGGGCAAACCAAACTACCAAGCCAATTCTTATACTGGGAAGGAAACAAGCTTCCGGGGACCGGTTTCTGGCATCACAGCCTTCTTCGGCCCGGCTTGCTTGAATCCTGATGGTGCAATGAGCAAGGGACTCACGTCTGAGTATACCCTCCCACACGTAGTGTGGATAAAACCGATTTTGGAAAAGGGGGTGGTGATGGACAGAGTTTCTGAATGATGCAGAATACTCTTACCAAGTCAATAGATCATGGTTTTAATCCATCACCGTTTTTTAGCTCACTGCACCATCCCAGCTCAGAACCTGGCTATATGCAAATTAGTCTGTTCCTGTCCCAGTGCATGATGGGAACAGGGCAAACCAAACTACCAAGCCAATTCTTATACTGGGAAGGAAACAAGCTTCCGGGGACCAGTTTCTGGCATCACAGCCTTCTTCGGCCCGGCTTGCTTGAATCCTGATGGTGCAATGAGCAAGGGACTCACGTCTGAGTATACCCTCCCACACGTAGTGTGGATAAAACCGATTTTGGAAAAGGGGGTGGTGATGGACAGAGTTTCTGAATGATGCAGAATACTCTTACCAAGTCAATAGATCATGGTTTTAATCCATCACCGTTTTTTAGCTCACTGCACCATCCCAGCTCAGAACCTGGCTATATGCAAATTAGTCTGTTCCTGTCCCAGTGCATGATGGGAACAGGGCAAACCAAACTACCAAGCCAATTCTTATACTGGGAAGGAAACAAGCTTCCGGGGACCGGTTTCTGGCATCACAGCCTTCTTCGGCCCGGCTTGCTTGAATCCTGATGGTGCAATGAGCAAGGGACTCACGTCTGAGTATACCCTCCCACACATAGTGTGGATAAAACCGATTTTGGAAAAGGGGGTGGTGATGGACAGAGTTTCTGAATGATGCAGAATACTCTTACCAAGTCAATAGATCATGGTTTTAATCCATCACCGTTTTTTAGCTCACTGTACCATCCCAGCTCAGAACCTGGCTATATGCAAATTAGTCTGTTCCTGTCCCAGTGCAAATCGGTTTTATCCACACTATGTGTGGGAGGGTATGCTCAGACGTGAGTCCCTTGCTCATTGCACCATCAGGATTCAAGCAAGCCGGGCCGAAGAAGGCTGTGATGCCAGAAACCGGTCCCCGGAAGCTTGTTTCCTTCCCAGTATAAGAATTGGCTTGGTAGTTTGGTTTGCCCTGTTCCCATCATGCACTGGGACAGGAACAGACTAATTTGCATATAGCCGGGTTCTGAGCTGGGATGGTGCATTGAGCTAAAAAACGGTGATGGATTAAAACCATGATCTCTTGACTTGGTAAGAGTATTCTGCATCATTCAGAAACTCTGTCCATCACCACCCCCCTTTTCCAAAATCGGTTTTATCCACACTATGTGTGGGAGGGTATGCTCAGACGTGAGTCCCTTGCTCATTGCACCATCAGGATTCAAGCAAGCCGGGCCGAAGAAGGCTGTGATGCCAGAAACCGGTCCCCGGAAGCTTGTTTCCTTCCCAGTATAAGAATTGGCTTGGTAGTTTGGTTTGCCCTGTTCCCATCATGCACTGGGACAGGAACAGACTAATTTGCATATAGCCGGGTTCTGAGCTGGGATGGTGCATTGAGCTAAAAAACGGTGATGGATTAAAACCATGATCTCTTGACTTGGTAAGAGTATTCTGCATCATTCAGAAACTCTGTCCATCACCACCCCCCTTTTCCAAAATCGGTTTAATCCACACTATGTGTGGGAGGGTATGCTCAGACGTGAGTCCCTTGCTCATTGCACCATCAGGATTCAAGCAAGCCGGGCCGAAGAAGGCTGTGATGCCAGAAACCGGTCCCCGGAAGCTTGTTTCCTTCCCAGTATAAGAATTGGCTTGGTAGTTTGGTTTGCCCTGTTCCCATCATGCACTGGGACAGGAACAGACTAATTTGCATATAGCCGGGTTCTGAGCTGGGATGGTGCATTGAGCTAAAAAACGGTGATGGATTAAAACCATGATCTCTTGACTTGGTAAGAGTATTCTGCATCATTCAGAAACTCTGTCCATCACCACCCCCCTTTTCCAAAATCGGTTTTATCCACACTATGTGTGGGAGGGTATGCTCAGACGTGAGTCCCTTGCTCATTGCACCATCAGGATTCAAGCAAGCCGGGCCGAAGAAGGCTGTGATGCCAGAAACCGGTCCCCGGAAGCTTGTTTCCTTCCCAGTATAAGAATTGGCTTGGTAGTTTGGTTTGCCCTGTTCCCATCATGCACTGGGACAGGAACAGACTAATTTGCATATAGCCGGGTTCTGAGCTGGGATGGTGCATTGAGCTAAAAAACGGTGATGGATTAAAACCATGATCTCTTGACTTGGTAAGAGTATTCTGCATCATTCAGAAACTCTGTCCATCACCACCCCCCTTTTCCAAAATCGGTTTTATCCACACTATGTGTGGGAGGGTATGCTCAGACGTGAGTCCCTTGCTCATTGCACCATCAGGATTCAAGCAAGCCGGGCCGAAGAAGGCTGTGATGCCAGAAACCGGTCCCCGGAAGCTTGTTTCCTTCCCAGTATAAGAATTGGCTTGGTAGTTTGGTTTGCCCTGTTCCCATCATGCACTGGGACAGGAACAGACTAATTTGCATATAGCCGGGTTCTGAGCTGGGATGGTGCATTGAGCTAAAAAACGGTGATGGATTAAAACCATGATCTCTTGACTTGGTAAGAGTATTCTGCATCATTCAGAAACTCTGTCCATCACCACCCCCCTTTTCCAAAATCGGTTTTATCCACACTATGTGTGGGAGGGTATGCTCAGACGTGAGTCCCTTGCTCATTGCACCATCAGGATTCAAGCAAGCCGGGCCGAAGAAGGCTGTGATGCCAGAAACCGGTCCCCGGAAGCTTGTTTCCTTCCCAGTATAAGAATTGGCTTGGTAGTTTGGTTTGCCCTGTTCCCATCATGCACTGGGACAGGAACAGACTAATTTGCATATAGCCGGGTTCTGAGCTGGGATGGTGCATTGAGCTAAAAAACGGTGATGGATTAAAACCATGATCTCTTGACTTGGTAAGAGTATTCTGCATCATTCAGAAACTCTGTCCATCACCACCCCCCTTTTCCAAAATCGGTTTTTTCCACACTATGTGTGGGAGGGTATGCTCAGACGTGAGTCCCTTGCTCATTGCACCATCAGGATTCAAGCAAGCCGGGCCGAAGAAGGCTGTGATGCCAGAAACCGGTCCCCGGAAGCTTGTTTCCTTCCCAGTGTAAGAATTGGCTTGGTAGTTTGGTTTGCCCTGTTCCCATCATGCACTGGGACAGGAACAGACTAATTTGCATATAGCCGGGTTCTGAGCTGGGATGGTGCATTGAGCTAAAAAACGGTGATGGATTAAAACCATGATCTCTTGACTTGGTAAGAGTATTCTGCATCATTCAGAAACTCTGTCCATCACCACCCCCCTTTTCCAAAATCGGTTTTATCCACACTATGTGTGGGAGGGTATGCTCAGACGTGAGTCCCTTGCTCATTGCACCATCAGGATTCAAGCAAGCCGGGCCGAAGAAGGCTGTGATGCCAGAAACCGGTCCCCGGAAGCTTGTTTCCTTCCCAGTATAAGAATTGGCTTGGTAGTTTGGTTTGCCCTGTTCCCATCATGCACTGGGACAGGAACAGACTAATTTGCATATAGCCGGGTTCTGAGCTGGGATGGTGCATTGAGCTAAAAAACGGTGATGGATTAAAACCATGATCTCTTGACTTGGTAAGAGTATTCTGCATCATTCAGAAACTCTGTCCATCACCACCCCCCTTTTCCAAAATCGGTTTTATCCACACTATGTGTGGGAGGGTATGCTCAGACGTGAGTCCCTTGCTCATTGCACCATCAGGATTCAAGCAAGCCGGGCCGAAGAAGGCTGTGATGCCAGAAACCGGTCCCCGGAAGCTTGTTTCCTTCCCAGTATAAGAATTGGCTTGGTAGTTTGGTTTGCCCTGTTCCCATCATGCACTGGGACAGGAACAGACTAATTTGCATATAGCCGGGTTCTGAGCTGGGATGGTGCATTGAGCTAAAAAATGGTGATGGATTAAAACCATGATCTCTTGACTTGGTAAGAGTATTCTGCATCATTCAGAAACTCTGTCCATCACCACCCCCCTTTTCCAAAATCGGTTTTATCCACACTATGTAGGGGAGGGTATGCTCAGACGTGAGTCCCTTGCTCATTGCACCATCAGGATTCAAGCAAGCCGGGCCGAAGAAGGCTGTGATGCCAGAAACCGGTCCCCGGAAGCTTGTTTCCTTCCCAGTATAAGAATTGGCTTGGTAGTTTGGTTTGCCCTGTTCCCATCATGCACTGGGACAGGAACAGACTAATTTGCATATAGCCGGGTTCTGAGCTGGGATGGTGCATTGAGCCAAAAAAACGGTGATGGATTAAAACCATGATCTCTTGACTTGGTAAGAGTATTCTGCATCATTCAGAAACTCTGTCCATCACCACCCCCCTTTTCCAAAATCGGTTTTATCCACACTATGTGTGGGAGGGTATGCTCAGACGTGAGTCCCTTGCTCATTGCACCATCAGGATTCAAGCAAGCCGGGCCGAAGAAGGCTGTGATGCCAGAAACCGGTCCCCGGAAGCTTGTTTCCTTCCCAGTATAAGAATTGGCTTGGTAGTTTGGTTTGCCCTGTTCCCATCATGCACTGGGACAGGAACAGACTAATTTGCATATAGCCGGGTTCTGAGCTGGGATGGTGCATTGAGCTAAAAAACGGTGATGGATTAAAACCATGATCTCTTGACTTGGTAAGAGTATTCTGCATCATTCAGAAACTCTGTCCATCACCACCCCCCTTTTCCAAAATCGGTTTTATCCACACTATGTGTGGGAGGGTATGCTCAGACGTGAGTCCCTTGCTCATTGCACCATCAGGATTCAAGCAAGCCGGGCCGAAGAAGGCTGTGATGCCAGAAACCGGTCCCCGGAAGCTTGTTTCCTTCCCAGTATAAGAATTGGCTTGGTAGTTTGGTTTGCCCTGTTCCCATCATGCACTGGGACAGGAACAGACTAATTTGCATATAGCCGGGTTCTGAGCTGGGATGGTGCATTGAGCTAAAAAACGGTGATGGATTAAAACCATGATCTCTTGACTTGGTAAGAGTATTCTGCATCATTCAGAAACTCTGTCCATCACCACCACCCTTTTCCAAAATCGGTTTTATCCACACTATGTGTGGGAGGGTATGCTCAGACGTGAGTCCCTTGCTCATTGCACCATCAGGATTCAAGCAAGCCGGGCCGAAGAAGGCTGTGATGCCAGAAACCGGTCCCCGGAAGCTTGTTTCCTTCCCAGTATAAGAATTGGCTTGGTTGTTTGGTTTGCCCTGTTCCCATCATGCACTGGGACAGGAACAGACTAATTTGCATATAGCCGGGTTCTGATCTGGGATGGTGCATTGAGCCAAAAAAACGGTGATGGATTAAAACCATGATCTCTTGACTTGGTAAGAGTATTCTGCATCATTCAGAAACTCTGTCCATCACCACCCCCCTTTTCCAAAATCGGTTTTATCCACACTATGTGTGGGAGGGTATGCTCAGACGTGAGTCCCTTGCTCATTGCACCATCAGGATTCAAGCAAGCCGGGCCGAAGAAGGCTGTGATGCCAGAAACCGGTCCCCGGAAGCTTGTTTCCTTCCCAGTATAAGAATTGGCTTGGTAGTTTGGTTTGCCCTGTTCCCATCATGCACTGGGACAGGAACAGACTAATTTGCATATAGCCGGGTTCTGAGCTGGGATGGTGCATTGAGCTAAAAAACGGTGATGGATTAAAACCATGATCTCTTGACTTGGTAAGAGTATTCTGCATCATTCAGAAACTCTGTCCATCACCACCCCCCTTTTCCAAAATCGGTTTTATCCACACTATGTGTGGGAGGGTATGCTCAGACGTGAGTCCCTTGCTCATTGCACCATCAGGATTCAAGCAAGCCGGGCCGAAGAAGGCTGTGATGCCAGAAACCGGTCCCCGGAAGCTTGTTTCCTTCCCAGTATAAGAATTGGCTTGGTAGTTTGGTTTGCCCTGTTCCCATCATGCACTGGGACAGGAACAGACTAATTTGCATATAGCCGGGTTCTGAGCTGGGATGGTGCATTGAGCTAAAAAACGGTGATGGATTAAAACCATGATCTCTTGACTTGGTAAGAGTATTCTGCATCATTCAGAAACTCTGTCCATCACCACCACCCTTTTCCAAAATCGGTTTTATCCACACTATGTGTGGGAGGGTATGCTCAGACGTGAGTCCCTTGCTCATTGCACCATCAGGATTCAAGCAAGCCGGGCCGAAGAAGGCTGTGATGCCAGAAACCGGTCCCCGGAAGCTTGTTTCCTTCCCAGTATAAGAATTGGCTTGGTAGTTTGGTTTGCCCTGTTCCCATCATGCACTGGGACAGGAACAGACTAATTTGCATATAGCCGGGTTCTGAGCTGGGATGGTGCATTGAGCTAAAAAACGGTGATGGATTAAAACCATGATCTCTTGACTTGGTAAGAGTATTCTGCATCATTCAGAAACTCTGTCCATCACCACCCCCCTTTTCCAAAACCAAAAGTCCTGGGACCCTTGGTTGTGTCAATGTGTACACCTCCTACCATCTTGAAAAACCTGCCACTTAAAAACTTTTTGGGTCCCACAGACTTCTGGAGGACCAGGACAAACCTGCCTAGTTGATCCGACTAAGGTGCATTGCTGCTCGGCTGAAGATTCCTGGTTCATCCGCTCAGGGCTGTTCCGCAGCAGCAAACCTATTTCATCTAGACCTCACAGAAAAGGTTTCTGGCCTAGGAGAGCCCTCTTTAGCTACAGTCTGCAGACTTGCTCCACTCCAAGAATCTGAACTAAAAAAAAGTCACTGAAGGCCTGATTACAAGTAGGGCAGTCTGGAGACTGTCGTACTCACAATGGCCGTCTGACCGCTGCCTTCTCGACCGTACGACCGCCCGATTATGACCATGATGGTCGAAGCACTACAAAACCGACGCAACCGCCAAGATCCAGGATCCCGAGGCCGCAGTGGAGAAGGCAGCGGCGCTGGTAGGTGGTACCGATGAAAGTAACTGGTACCATGATGGGCGCAAAATGTACTCCACTGTTCGGCATGTATCTTTATGAGCCATGTAGAAAAAAGTTTGGCTATGAGTTTCTCTGACTTTACCTCACACATTATGTATTGGGATTGGTATATTGACGATATTCTCTGCATCTGGCAGGGAGAACCAGACCACTTGCAGAGATTTCTACAACAACAGGATGATAACCCAGGCAAATCAAAATGACTCATCACTTTTCCAAATTTGAAGCCAATTTTCTTGACCTCACACTCTACATACAAGATGAACTACTGCATTGTATAATCTATCAAAAAGATACATCCGCCAGTTCCATTCTCCGTGCAGACAGCTGTCATCCTGAACATAATATTCTAAACGGCTGTTCCTCACAATACTTTTGTTCAATTCTTTCCTTCATTTATTCTGATGCACTATGAATCACCTCCCACATTTTGATCGTGAGTAATAAATACCCGATGAATTACAAGGATTAATCCAATTTATTAGGAACATACTCCCTTGTCCTGGTACACCTTCTCAGCCATCCCAATCACGACCTGCCTTCCACAGACCTTTTCATGGCAGAGACCCTGTCATGAAAAGTTTGGCAGAAAGGCAGAGAAGGGGACCCAAAGAGGGCCCCAGGGAGATTTTGCCCATTGGTCAAAGTGCATGGGGCACATGTTGTGCACTCCTCTTATTGCCCTGTCGGTGTGGACTATGTGTCATGCATGACATGGTGCATGGTACAAAGTGCACCAACATGCAAGTGGCGGTGCCACAATGCCGGCATGTGCTGCAAGCTCTCCATGACCCAAAGCATGCCGGAGCATGCATGCTGCTGCCGTGGCACAGCTGACACTACACTGCCAGCCCAGAAGTGTAATCATAATACGGCGGTCAGGATGTCACCAACTTGGCAGTGTTCTCCCGGCCTCTGCAACGGCTGTCCAGTGGATCATACTGCCAAAATCATAATTAGGCCCTAAGTCTGAACATAGAAAACATAACTGGGCGAAAAGTATACGGCAGGTTAGAGGTCTTTCTAGGTTTGAATTTTAAATTTTTTCTACTTTGAGCTTTTCCCGCCTAAACCAATGGCTTCATTGTGACCTTGTTCAACCTCTGCCCGAAGATCAAGAATGCAGCCTAAGCTCTTTCCAGTGGTTGAGGTTCATTCTATCAATACTATAAGATAATAATATCAATAATTCATATATTTATCCCATCACCTTGTTGTTCGAGCATCTATTAAGGATCAGTTGCATGTCTACTTTATATGCTGTTCTTGGGCGCCATCTTCGTGGAAAACGGTTTTTCAAATGAATAACTATAAAATAAAACTTAAGAGCAGATTTATTATAGCTACTTTTTGAGCCCTCACAATGCACAGAGGACCAAAGGGCACAATTATCTTTAGTGTGCAAAGTTGTTTACCACCAATAGTTGATGTGCATGCATCACAGAACTCCTTTGCAGCCAAGAACACCAAAGCCCCAACAATGTACTAAAAGAGGATGTAACGGGGCGTGAATTTAGCAAACGCCCTTGGATTCCGAGCAAAGCCAGATCTACGTAACAAGCATGACTTGACTTTGCATGAAACAAAGCACCAAAGACATCTGTGCTTGAGGTATACCCTCTAGTTCAATATTTTATGCTTTGGCAACCTGCCAAGTTTAGCGCCCAAAAATAGCATAATTTGACTGAGATTATAAATGGTACATGCAGGATTACCACACAATAAGCAAAAAAATGGGCAATCAGAATATTGTGTGGTAATCCTGCATGTACCATTTATAATCTCTGTCAAATTATGCTATTTTTGGTCGTTAAACTTGGCAGGTTTCCAAAGCATGAAATATTGTACTAGAGGATATACCTCGAGCACAGATGTGTCGGTAGACACGACTGCCTTGCCACCCTGTTTACCTCGGAGGCACGGTGAACAGTTCTTTCTTTTTATCTCCCCCCCCCCCAAAAAAAAAAAACATCCCAAATATGTGAAATGCTAATGGAGTCACTGAAAGCAAAGAAAGCAAATTCTGCAAGGTTGAAGTAAAACTGCTAAAGCAGGTGCATCTGTCCATCCTGTTTATTGGAGCATCAGTTGATATAAAGGCAAATCTTCAGGAAATTTGGACCACTATTAACAAGATTAGAACCGATTTGCACTGGTTGCGACTGCTCGAAAGAGTGATATCATTCCTAGCCGAAGTGGACTTCAGAGGGACCCATGACGGGGAACATCGTTTACAACTAAACTTTTACCCCGCACTACCATTACAACGCAGGAATTACAACGAAAGTCGTTACAACGACTTTCGCTGGAGGGCGCTGTTGGATAGGAAATAGTTTAATTTTTTATCCAACACCTTCCCTACTATCCACGGGGACTGGAGTTGGAATAGAAAATGTAACTATTCCACTATCCAGCGCCCCCCAACGCAAGTCGTTGTAACGACTTGCGTTGTAATCCCCGCGTTGTAAAGGCATGCGTGGTAAAAGCATGCGTTGAAACTACATACATCCACCAATGACATTCTGGCACTATCCCGCATGGTACAGTTGCAACACATCCTACATGTTGCAATCTACTTCATCAAAGGTGTTTGGAGGTATGCCCTACTGCAATCATCCCTGAGAGAGGCTCCCGGGTTTATGCTTCCTGCCTGCTCATCATCTATAAGGTAGGTATCATCAGCATCCCACCATATGTGGGAAGCAAGATCAAGATGCGGATCGCGTCACGTAGAAGCTATATGTCCAGCACGTACTGCGCTAATGGCAGTCCGCAGGGCGGGGATACAGGGAGAAAAGGCTAGGGGCAGAGAGAAAGATGCATATGCAGGGTAAAAGAAAGAGATATAGAAAAGGAAGGAAGGAAAGGGAAAAAATGAAAGATAACAAAGGGAAAAAAATTAAAAACTGGCACAGGAGGAAGACAAAAGCTGACAGAATGATAATAGAGTTGAAGAAAGCGGGAGAGAGATGAGCATAGGAGCTATGAGAGACGTGGTAAGCCACTGATGGGGAGAGAGAAGGACTGCTTGGTTGGAAGAATGAAGGAGAAGAAGACAGACAGAGACGCGACTGAGAGAAGGAAAAGGGGCAGTCATGTCTCGCTATGCCGCTCCTGCCATTTGAGCTTGGCACCCCTCCTAAGAGACTAAAGAGAATGAACCGAGTAAATTCCATTTTCACGTCTCTTTGGTTCAGTCTTAGAAATGCCTGATGTGACAAACACGCCTCAAATCCGGCAGAGAAGAATATCTTCCTTCTCATTGAATATTCCATGGAAAATGTAATCTCGCCTTCTGCGAATCCTTCGCGGATTTAGGAAATCAATTTTCAACACTGCGATATTTTTAGAGAAATCCCAGATGAGCATAATCTGGTTTTACTTGATCATAAAATACTCTGCTTTCTGAATCCCAACTGGGTGCCCTGGCCTTTTTAGATATGGCACTAACATTTATGAAATGTACTCCCAGAACAAACAACAAATGGGCTGTTCTGCTACAACAATATGTATTCAAGCACGCCTTTTCATTGGTCAGTGTTACCAGTTAAATGTTTCTCTGAGCTGTACAACATCGCATCCATTCAATTTTCAGCTGTATTCAGTTAAAAAAGGTACAACCATAAAAGCATTCTAAAAAAGACAATATTCTCCTCGTAATTCGTCAGATTATCAGCACAAAAACAAATAAAAGCTTTAAAAATATTCTGTAGATGGATTGGCAAAGTACAATTATTAATAGAATGAGTGCCAGCAACAACATGGCATCATATTGTTTACATTGTGTTATCTCACGCTATGTTATACTATTTCTATGCTACATTATATGTTGCATTACATTGTGTTACATTATGTTATATTATGATATATATTATGATATATGATATGTTAGGTTAAACATTACAATGGATGATATATTATGTTGTGTTATGCTATACCACGTTGATTTCTGCAATTCTTTTCAACATCATAGTATCTAATGTCAATATTATGTTGTGTACTTTTGTACTATGTTAAGTGCTAAATTATATGATAGTACTTTGTGCAACTGTGTTGTATTATGCAAAATTATGTGGGTGTAGATCCTAAATATAGAGTAGGGAATATCATTTAATTACATAATATATCATAGCCAAAATATCAAGGTCAGAAATATCGCCAGGTAAGTGTGTAAATATTTTCTATATCTAACTCTACATATAGGTCTAGGGACAATGTATATAGCTTCAAGGTACATAGATGTATATGCGTCCCTATATGGACTAAACAGTCAGAGGTAGATTTACAAGAAACTAAAGCATCTGTAGAGATGCGTCAGTTTCCCTGCGCCTGCCTGCAATACCCTTGCACCACCATGGATGCACCAAGGCGCAAGAATTGACCGATGCGTCAGAAATTCTGACACATCTGTTGGCCCAAAAGTCATGCATTGCTAGAGTTGTGTTGCAAGCACCACGCAACTCAAGCATGGCATGTTGAGGCCTATCTTTATTGTACTGCGTCACTCTTTACGTCTGGTTCAAGCAGGCGTACGGTTTTGACGCAGTGGCGTCCTACATTTGGCACATTGAAGTCTTGTAGATTTCACTGCATCACTTTTACGAGGCTTTCCTGTGTGGGAACTCCCACCCTGCATACATTATACCTGACGCAGGTATAATGTGACGCAGGGCTTTACAATGTGACTCATCGCCCTAGATGCATCACGTTGTAAATTGGCAGCTGTGTTTACGCTGCTGCTGCATCACAAAAGTGAAGCAACTGCAGTGCAAAAGTGTCACAAGGGGCTTGTAAATCTGCCACTAAATATTTTGGTATTTGATATTTCGGGTAAAATATTAAAATATCACAATATTCCTGTTCTCAATATTCCTTACTAGAAACTGTTATGCTGTATTGTAGTATGCCGTTATATTATGTTGGGTTCGGTTATGTATTGCTATGCTCTGCTATGCTATATTATATTATGTTATTTTGCATCAAGCTATGTAATGTTTGTTGTCTTATGCTCATAGGAGCTTGTTAACCGCATGCGTGCGGGCGGAATTCCGCCCGTACGCTGGTTTTTTTTAAATCGCACTTTACGTGACGAGCTGGGCTCGTCATGAGCGTGCGAGGAGGCTACGCCATGACGAGCCCAGCTCGTCATGAGCGTCGAAGGGGTTAAGTAAGGCATACAGAATAAAAGCAGCTGTTAGAAGAACGAGTTTTATGTCTACACTCTGCTTCGCTGAAAGAGGGGCCTAATGACCAAATGTGATACCTGAAAATTGAATTTACTAAGAGCATAAAGAATATTCAGCAGTTTGATTCGAGCTTGTCACTGCAGGAAGAA
The DNA here is from genome assembly GCF_964261635.1 of Lissotriton helveticus. Classification (NCBI taxonomy): domain Eukaryota; kingdom Metazoa; phylum Chordata; class Amphibia; order Caudata; family Salamandridae; genus Lissotriton; species Lissotriton helveticus. Next base: position 144,900,033 of record NC_136071.1, read on the forward strand.
GTAGAGAACATGTTTAGTGCAAAGTAATCTTTCAATGCACTTAAGAAATTAACCACTCTGCAGGGTATGCTTCTAAAAAAAATGTGAACATTTAAAAAGGGTATCAAACCTGTACAAAGCAACACAATTAGCTAAATGATGAAGAATTACTTTTAGGTGTGAGTCACAATGATTTTCCTGTGAGTCAACTAGCTTTCCGATGATCGCTTTCCTTATTCAGGCGCTATTGGGTTGGCTGCCAAGTGATGGGCGTTGAAGGTCCCTCGTCCACCGGTCCTGGGGTGCCAGTTTTCCATATTTAGATTTCCCTTACTGTGCTGCTTGGGCAGGAAGTTTTCACTGTATTTGCTCTTGCTTACATGGGTAATGAAACAATAGAAAAATGACTGCCGGATGTGTCATCATGTCACTACAGCTTGATTGTGTTTTTTGTTTGCTTTCGATGAGACAAACATCCAAAGTAGAGAGAGATTTTGAAAAAAGTAACTAAAAAATCCGTTACAGACACAAACGACACTTACTCAGATGCCCACTTTAACCCTCACCTAATTCTTTCCTAACCCTTACCATTACCCTTTCCCCTCCCCCCACCCACCTTCTCACCTAGCCCCGCCCTGGTCCCCCCCTCCTGATACCCTCTCCTATTTCTCCTGCCACTCTTTCTCTTCTCTAACCTTTAGTTCGATCTCCCTTCCTGTCTACATACATTTTTCTCGACTTGGGGCTCACATTTGACATACACAACTTAGGGGCTGATTACGATGTCATGTGGAAAGCCCCCGACCAACAGTCAGATTCTCATGGACAGTGTTAAAACCTTTCCGCCAAACTTGGTTGGATTCCCATCCAACCAACCGATTATGATGTTTGCGATCGGATTGAAAACCGCACTGTATTTCTGAATCGGTTCCAACCGGCTCTTGGAGAATCCGTGTCAGTCGGAGCCACATCATACAGTTCTAAGGACAGTGTTTCCGACAGAGCGATTATGATGTTGGTTTACAACAGCCTATCCGAGTCGGCCTACCCGACACGAAAAGGCTGTCGGACAGTGACTTTGGGGGACTCTAGCAGGGCCCCTTTATCCTGTGGCCTCCGGGTGGGGGACTAGGGGCTCCCCAAGGGACCCCCTTGTAAAACCATGCCCTGTTGGCAGGCACAACGGGGGGCCTGCGACAGGGTGCAGGGTTTTCTGCGCACACCCCATTTCAACATAGGAGCAAGTGTTGTTGGTCTGAACAAGGGCTCCCATAGAAGTCAATGAGACTTCGATCAAACAGTGTTCAGTCGCATCGTAATAGGCCGGGCGGAACCACTGACGGTGAGTCTGTCGGATCGATTCAGAGAAGGAGGCAGTGGAAACTTTCTGCACAACATCGTAATCGGCCCCTAAATCTCCAATAATGTTTTTACATTTATACTGTAACTCAGTTCACTCAGACCTTAACTTTGCCATTTATCCTCAATACGCCAGACTGTTTTTTCTGTTTTATTGTATTGTTTTATTGTTTCATGAAAACGTAATAAAATCTTTCTGGAATACAAAAAATAGAGCAATTACATTTTTCCTGATGTACATGGCACTTTCTCCTTGCACTTCAGGGACATTTTACCTTTTTTTCTTGTTCCAACTGCCAAGACTTGGAAGGCAGTTGTATACACTTCCTCACCACTACAGATGAGAATGTGAAAGTTTAGAAATTGGATGTGGCCATCTCCTGTGAGACTAGACTGAAAGTAGATCTCAGGTCTTCCTATCATACTAATTTGAATAACACTAGGGTTTGTGATGCTAGAGGTTCTCTGTGAGGGAGTCTTGTCCCCAGGGAAATACTGAGGCCCAGATTTAATAACATTTTGCATCACGTTGAGTCACTTTTTTGATGCAGCCCGACACAAAACAAATGTCGGGAATGTGTAAGCCACGCAAAGCCCGATTTGGCATAACAAGGCTGGCCTAATGAGGAGAAATATCCGTATTTCTCCTTGTTACTTCCTCTTTCCATGTGTGCTGCAGAATGCAGCAGACATACAATGAGGAATAATCCTTAAGAATAGTTTTCGTGCAGGAATCTATCACTTCCCATACAAAAACAATCCTGCCCATAATACAGGCGCCCTTGCACTATGGTGCAAGGGTGCTTGCCTTAGAACTAGGCTACCACAAGTGTGCCAGTACAAACAGAGAGCAGAAGTGCACCATATATTTGTAAATATGATGAGCTTGCTCTCTCCCTTCCACGCAATGCAGCACAGCTATTTCCTTTGCTGCATTGTGTAACATGAAGGTTTTGTAAATCCGAGCCTAAGGGTGTGCAAATGTAATCAGGAAAGATTGGCACATTTCACCATTTGTGAAATTTCATTTCATCACAGTCTTGGGGGTCCATTAGTATGTCGGGCGGATTGCCTCCGCCAGGGTGGCGGTGGCCACCGCCACCCTGGCGGAGGCAATCCGCCCGACAAGCACTCTCGTTTTCCCCTCCGCCAGATTAGGATGGCGGAGGGCACAGAGGAGGACGGAAAGACCGTCTGCCACTTTACCGCCGCGGTCGCCTTGCGACCGCGGCGGTGATGGAATAATATGGTGGCGGTGTCCAATGGACACCGCCAGCCATATTATGATGCCTGAAATTAGGGGCCTTTCCGCGGCGGCAATGCCGCCACGGAAAGGCAGGCGGTGATTGCTGCGGGGGCCCCCTGTGGGCCCCCAGAGTGACGGCCAAAGGGGGGTGGCACACGGGGGGGGTACCTGTGGTACCCCCCTGCATTTGCATGATTGCAGCGGCAGGCACCGCCTGCCGCTTCGATTATGCAAATGGGTGCATTTGTATTTCACGTTGTGGCGGTCGGTGCAGTGAGCACCGCCCGCCACAATGTTAACTTGAGGAATGTGCCCGCCACTGTGGCGGGCGCATCCTAATGCCAATGGTGGGACACCCGCCCTTCAGGCGGGCGGTCCCGATCTCCGTTAGGACGGCGGGCGGACAAAGTCCGCCCGCCATCCTAATGGACCCCTTAGTCTCTGTTTTTCCACTAAAACTGGTAATATATCCTTACGAGTACTAGTTTATATTGAAAATGCTTTTTTTCAAGAGCTGGTTTCCTCACTTTTTTTTAGGCTGGACAGACGTTAGAGACCTTTTTCCCTTAAACGTCTTAAAACGGGTCCAAGTTTGCTGAGTTTAATGTGATCATCCACAAGCAGAAAACTCTGTCTAATAACTGTTGTAACTAGGAGAATATGTGGCCTAAGGACCAGAGTTGACAATTTTAGAACTGGGGAATTAGGTTCAAGTCCCTGGCTTGGCATCCTGTGATCCTTGGCAAATCACTTATTTCCCATGCCTAAGAAAAAAGTGTAATGTCATTTGGTGCAAAGTGCTCGAATACTCTTGGAGCCAAGTCAGCATATATAAAATGGCAAAAAAACAAAAAAATTACAGAAATATTTACAATAGTTACAACAAGTTTTCAAGAGCAAATCAGCCCTAGTTTTGATCAGAAACACTTCTTGCCCAATGACAAGTTTGAGTTTAAAATTTTTCTTAAGCGCGCGTACACTGAATGGTTTCATGGCGCTGTACAGTACTACGAATCCCTCAGGGACAAAAAAACCAGGACACCAAAGGGGGGTTTAGGAAGGGAAGGCTTGGGTGAACAGGAAGGTTTTAAGTGCCTTGCGAAAGATTGGGTACTGGGAGCAGGATCTCAAGTGGGCCGGGAGGGAGTTCCAGAAGGCAGGAGCGAGTGTGGAGAATTTGGAGCCTCCCCATTTTTTTCGTTTAAAGCGGGGGACTACGAGCAGTTGTTGGGTGGATGAACGTAGCTCCCTGGGAGGGGCATAGGAATGAATTTCGGAAGTGATAAAAGCAGGGGCTGCACCGGACCGGGCATTGAAGATGATGCAGCCCAGCTTGAACTGGGCTCGTTCCTGTATGGGGAGCCAGTGTAGGGACTTGAGGAGGGGCGTGACATGGTGTGATTTGGATAAACTAAAAACCAGGCGGGCCGCCTGGTTCTGGACCAGTTGAAGACGTCTCACGATGTACGCGGGCATGCCACAGTAAAGGGCATTGCCATAGTCCAGGCGGGAAGTAACCATTGCCAGGACTATGAGTTTGAGTGCGGAGGGGGAAAAAACGAGAGACTTTACGGATAGTGCGAAGGGAAAGAAAAGATGAGGACACAACGGAGCTAACTTAGGAATGGAGGGAGAGTTGGTCATTGAGTTTGAATCCAAGAGTTTTTACAGAGGAAGATGGAGTAGGAGGGGGACCTAAGGAAGGGGGCCAGAAGAGAGAAGACCAAGGACTGGAGCAACCACCTGTCAGCACCAACTCCGTTTTGTCGGGGTTTAGCTTCAGGTGGTCATGATTCATCCAGTCCTGGATGAAGGTCATGACTGAATGGAAATTGGATATTGACTCGGGGAAGAAGATAAGGAGAAAATAAGCTGGAGGTCATCCGCATAGTTGTAAACGGAGACCTCCAGCTGTTGAAGGGCAAAAATGAGAGGGGCGATGTACAAATTAAATAGCAAAGGGGAAAGGGAGGATCCCTTTACCTTGTACTGCACGGAAGTCCGCCGAGTAGTCACCCAATCGCACTGCTTGGGTGCGGTCGCGCAGGAAGGAGGACAGCCAGACCAAGGCCGAGCCCTCGATTCCCGCCGCTCTGACATGGGAAAGTAAGATGGCATGATCAACCGTGTCAAAAGCGGCGGAGAGATCGAAGAGGACCAAGGCCTGAGGATGGTTAGTGTCCATGCCCTCTCTGAGGTTATCAAGGACTGATAAAACTACGGACTCCGTGGAGTGTGCGGGGCGGAACCCAGCCTGCCTAGGGGCTAGAACCCTGTTCTTCTCCACAAAGGTGCTCAGTGTTCTAGTTACATGGCGTTCCAGTACCTTCGCCAAGAAGGGCAAGAGTGAGATGGGGCGATAATTGATGGGAACCGAGGGGTCAGCGCCAGGTTTTTTTAGGATGGGTAGGATGACGGCCGATTTTAGAGGTGAAATGACAATGCCCTGTGTAAGTGAGCTGTTAAGAAAGGTGAGGGGTGGCGAGACACAGGCAGAGTAGATCTGGTTCAGAATGTGAGCTGGGCAGGGATCCAGGGGGGAGCCGGACTTGACCAAGGGCAGAAGAGAGAGGAAGGAATCTTCTGTGAGAGGAGGGATGGATTCGAGACGAGCTAAAACAGGAAGACGCTGGGGGCTGATGAAGGAAGGGGAGGGGAGGGGTATATTAGCTTTGATGGCGATAATTTTATCAAGAAAGAAAGAGTTAAGGGAATCACAGAGGTGCTGTGAGGGGGAGGGTTTGAGTGTGGCCCTATCAGAATATGCGAGATCATGCACTATGGCGAAGATTTCTCTGGGCCGATTGTCGGCGGTATGGATTTTGGACGAGAAATAAGCCTTTTTTGTTGCCAAAATAGATTTTTTGCATAAGGCCAGAAGGGCGATATAGTGATTTCTGAGAATCGGGCAATAGTCTCGCCGCCAGAGGCGCTCCGCCCGGCGGACGTTGAGCTTTTGAGCCTTCAGTTCCTCATTGAACCAGCGATTAGCGTCTTTAGAGCGCCTAGATGATATCCGCCTTAGTGGGGCGACTAAATCGCAACCTGCTCGCAACCATGCGTTGATGGAATCCGCTTGTCCGAGGGATGACAGCCCGTGGAGATCCGGGCAGGATGCGGAGAGCGTGGCAGACAGGGAGGCCACATCCACGCGGTTCCATGAGCGCGCCCAGATGTTTTTGGCTGATTCAGTAGTCATATGAATACCAGGGATGAAATTATGATCTCTGGCTGGTACTCCTGCACTCTGCAAAAAAGCAGTGTTGGCCCAGAATAGGGACTAACATGCAGGGACCAGAGTTACTGGGCCTTTCCTGCATGCCCTTTCCTGATTCATGGCCAGTTTTGGCACAGAAAATCCACCTACTGGAATCCGGGTAGAAGCAAAAGTGGGGTTCATGGATGCGAGACATGGGCGTACCTACTTATGGTGCAGCTGGTGCAAGGCACCGGGGCGGGGATAGGCACCGCAACAGAAGAGTCTAACAAACTGAGGGGCATATAACCAAGGGTGGCGATAGGCAATTATCGCCGGTTTAGCGGCCGTTTTCGGCTGCTAAGCGGCGATAATTCTATCGCTCTATTAGCAAGCTGTCGCTAACTAATGTTAGCGACAGCTTTTAGACGATAGCGAGCGGTTTGGGGCCCGCTTTGCATGTCAGCGATATTTATCGCTAATGACATGCAAAGTGGGCGTATCCAACCTGTTAGCGACTGCAAGCAGTCGCTAATGTTGCTATCGCCTATTAGCAAGGCAGGTGTACCAATGGAAATATTCCCGCTATCGCCAAAAACTAACGCCTGCTCAGACCAGTTCTTAGCCATGTTATCCAATGGAAGGAGGATAACATGGCTAAGAGCATTTCGTCGCTAATGCGTGAATATCGCTGTATTGTCAGCGATATTCACGCATTTCGCCTGATTTTTATCGCTTTTGAGATAAACCTTACTAATAGCAAGTTATCTCAGTGATAAAAACCGGTGATGCGCGGTGATAAAAATATTGCCGCTAACCCTACTTAGCGATAAATATCGCTATTTCTTGGTAATATGCCCCCGAATGAACAAATCAAATTTGTGGAAGATGAGCTGCTGTTCGGGACATTTTCCTTGTGGGGTTTTAGGATTCCACTCCCCTTTACAACAGCTGACATTACCTGTTGCTTTGAAAAGCACGACAGCATGCCAATGCAGTGTGAATAATCTCTCCCCTAGGCCTACTCCGACCTGTACAGGTATATCATATCTTGCATACATTATGATTAAAGTTACACCAGACGTGTCTTTGTTTTCTTGTGGGAAATCTTGGTCGCAGTTGTTTTTTAGCATGTATGATATACGTTGCATCAATATCACAGTGACATAAATTATTTGTAACAGGCTCACAAATCATACTTGTGACAGGTTATAAATCACAAACTGATGACAGGTCATAAATTATCTCTGCCGTTTATCAATCCAGTCCTGTTAGTTGCTTGTCATATTTATGGCAGCTTTTAGTTGTTGAGGCAATTATACATTCCGTTTTTTGGGATCATAAAGTTTCTTGTTGGTTTTACTCCGATCCCGTGGGGGGTTAACCTCTAGCTGCTGTTAGGCCCAACTCGCTACCTTGTCTGCCCATTTTGTGCCCTGCCTTCTGGTGGGTCTCAGCTGCAATTGCCATGCTCCACTCACTCCCTCCATCCGACTACTCACACTGCTGTAAGGCATCCCCAGGTAAGTGGCCTTCCTTTGGCACACTGCCTCACCAGTGTGCTTCCTTTACCAAAAAATGTACCCCTTTTATCCACCATACCACATGTCAGGCTCATGTCTTCAGGCTGCTCCCCCTTCCTCTTTAGGGGTTTGTGCATCTTGAACCTTTTTAAGCGTAGCCTGTCCTCGCCATTGCTTCCCATACGTTAACCCAGAAAACCTTCATTCCATCCTGTGACAGATGCACCCCATTTGTTGCATATATATAGTTCCCTGCGCCTAGGGTTGATCAGGCCATGAATGATGCTCTCCACGTCGTTCACTTTTCAGTGTCTGCTAACTGAAGTCTTTAGTTTCCTTCTGGAGTTATCCACTGCCCGTTTGACATGGCCCCTTGCCATGAGAGCTTAGGGTTGATTTCTGACCATATGATGGTGGTCTTGCCAAACAATGGTAATGCTTCTGCTAAACCTAGATGGATGTTGTGGAAGAGGTCCATCCCCCCCAGTTACCCATGGTCATTGCCACGCAGTTGGATTACCAAAATATTGGTGTGCCAGGTGGCTGCCACCTGTAGTTTGATCATGGTTGCCTATAGTTGTTCCCATCTCATCCCTGAGTAGCCCCACCACCTAATGCATGTGGCTTCTGACCTGCCCTTTTGCTTTCGGCTGCTGTACATCCACCATGTCTGCATCTGGTGGATGAAAGAGTGTTCGTGCCACTGTCCACCAGCTGTCCCCGGTTCGCTTTCTTGGATGCTTGTTTTCCTGTTGCTCATGGGAAGTGGCTTGTGGATTGATGTAAGCAGGGTGCGGACGGTTTTTATTTGCTTTTTGCCACAAGTTCCTCTGCTGCTGCCAGCACCTAGACCCTCAAGTTCTTTTATGTAGTTCCTTATGCTGCCGCTATAATTACGCCTTGGCACCAAATGCCTTTAGTTCAATGCTGCCTCAAGTAGGGTTCTGCCGCTTGAAATTTTCCCTGCACCAAGTTAACCAGTTCATGTGGGCGCTCGGCCCTGCCTGCGCCTTTAAGGATACTTTGATGGTTGGTGGGTGGGCTAGGCAAATCGCGTTACACGCGGCTGACGCAGTCGCAGCTTAGTGCGATGCAACGGCAAATACAATGGTTGCTGTTGACTCCCACCTCGGCATCCGTACTCCTGTCCTGAAGGATTCTGCACAGCCACAGGCAAGAGTCTGCACCTCTCTGCTACGGCTCCTAGCTCTGGGAAGCCTCTCCGTCTTCTGAAAAACCTGCGGCCTCCGCGCAGAATCACATCACTGCTTGAATCAGCGTTCCTCTGTTGGGGAGGGTGGGGATGCACTTCAGCTACTGCTCTGGGCTCAGGAAAGGGGTGACAAATTCTCTGAAGAGGAAGGTGCCTTTCTCCTGGCCATTGCAGTGAAGTCAGTAAGCAGAGCAAGGCCTAAATTGTCACTCCAAACTACTTCAGCGGTTCTCAAAATCCAGGTGCGACTTGTCCAGGGCACAAGTCCTAAAAAAAGAAGTGGGGATACGCTGACGTCACGACAGGAAGTGACTTCACGAAAGGTGGCTTGCACTCAGTTGAGTTTATAGTTATCGAGCTCCCGGTAAAATAAGTGGGGGGACGCTGTCCACCCGCGTGGTACCCCAACACAAGCCCTGGACTTGTCCTTCTTGTTGATTGAGTGCTGCCCCTGCTCCATGAAAGTAGCTTGTGCAGGGGCAGCACCATGCTTATAACTCCCTGTTACCCATCTTCTGGCAGCCGCGTCCCTCCACAGGGGGATTTGAAAATTCAATAGGGCACCCATTGGCCCAGGATTTTTTACACCAACGTTGGTGCACATTTTTTGTCTTGGGGAGTGGGGGAAACCCCCTTCTTCTTGTTGAGCACACTGTGGCGACCCAAACCAGTATTTGTGGGTCGACAGCGGATGTTATGGCACCGTGGTGGACATCTTGCTGGCTATTCCTGAGCACATTCGGCCAACCCTACAAGTCCCTGTCTCGATTGAGATTGAGGCCACAGACACACTCTGGCTCCCAAGACTGATCTTATGATTGATCCTCATCTAAGTCACGAAGCTCGGGTACGCCCAAGAACTTCAAAAAACGTAGGAAGTCTGAACACTTACCTCTTCTGTCCCACCGCTCTCACCGTTCAGATTCACATGATGCCCCGGCTACCTCAAGCCCTCAAGGCCACAGAGTCATTCCTCAACTTTGGAACTGATTCCAGCTTTGCTCCTGTTGTGCCTCGATTTCTCCAGCCCATTGGTGACACCCCCAACACCTCCATGAGCTGAGACTGGTTCTGGTACTGGTACTCCTCCATATCCCTCTGGAGTGCTTTTGGTTCTTAAGGATTCAAGGTGGCCTTCAGATGGTTTACCGCTGGCAGATCAGTCCCCAAAGCCAACTGTGCAATCTGACCTTGATTCAAGGTGGGCCTTCCCCAAGAAAAATAGATTTACTCCTGCCAGAAAGCCTAGTGCTGTAGGCGTCGACCAGCAGAATTAATCCAAATGTGTGTCCGACCACGCCTCCTGATGGAAAATTCAAACACATCGGAACGTTCTCCAAACAAATGATTTCCTCTACTAGTCTTGCCATTTGGTCAGTCAATGCAAGTTTTCTCCTGAGAAGGTACTCATATGCATTTGGATAGAGTGGTGGACATCTTGTTGGCTATTCCTGAGCACATTCGGCCAACCCTACAAGTTCTTACGACATGGCCAAGATTCAAAACAGTTCTCGATATGTTCAGACCTGTACAGTACCGACTGTGTAGGTAGGGCATTCGGGACCAGTGTGGTGCTTAGGCGCAACACTGGGATTCGCTCCACTGTCATGTCAAATTTAGTTCCTTCTGCTCAGAAACATTAATAGACATGTGCTTTGATGGCTGTAGGCTCTTTGGGGTTAAGTCAAACTTAGCTTTGGAAAGAATTAAATAGAGCAAGGCCACTTCCAACTCTGTAGTCCTAACCCCACACACCCAACAGTTCCCCCTACAATTGAACCCTTTTTGAGAATTCAGAAGTGAATACTAGCTGAGCCAGTGCCTGAATGCGCCCCTGTGATAACAGGCCCTCCTGAGGTAGGGGCAGGAGATCAAGCGGACAGTGTCCTGGCCCCAAGAGCATCTATCTATCCGAACAACAGCGCTCCCCCCTCCCCCCCCACAACTGCCACAAAACTACTTTAGGTCCTCCTTGTCCTGTGGGAGGCGGCAGAACCCCATGTGGAGAAGCATTATTCCGACCAATGGGTGATCCAAATTGCTGTACATGGTTACTCCTGTCCCCTCCAGTCTACTACTCCACATATGCCACCCACACCACAACCCCTCCAAAGAACCCCTGTCCATATTCTGAAGAGAAGTTCAGGCCATGGAGCCATTGAAAGGACAGCATCAGAGATCAGGACTGCTGTTTAATCCTGGAGCCAAAGAAGGATGGGGGCCTTCACCCTATCATCAATCTTTGCTCTCTGAACTGTATGCTGCTTTTTTCACACACCCATCCTGAAGTCCCACATTGGTACCTGCGATGTCAGGTAGGTCAGAAGCACATTCAATTCTCTATATTCCCCTTTGACCTTCCCAGTGTGCCTTGGGTGTTTACGAAGGTGATTGTAGTGGTTGCAGCCCATCTGTGGAGTGTGGGAATACCAGTATTCCCTTCACTCAACGACTGGGTCTGAAAGTAGGCTTACCTTAAATATTCATAAACCACCTCCAGATGATGGCCTGCCTGTTGACGTCACTGGGTTTTCCATCAAAGTGACGAAGTCACATCGGACTTCTCATTTATGAGCCTTTCCTCCACCTCAATGAGTTCAGGACATTTGGGCTATGATCCCAATGTTTAGACCCCTGACCTGAGTCTTGTGGACCACACCGGTGGCACATGTGGGATCTGCAGGTGAATCTGAAGTACTAGTGGGTTTAGCACCAAGGGACCAGTCAGATTCCATCCAGGTGTCAGAGGAGACTGCGAAAGATCTGCAGCGATGGCTGCTCAGCTGCTATGGCACAGATGGCACATTCCTCTTCCTATTCAGAAGGTAGTCACGTCTTTTCATGAAGGACAACTCATCTCCTTTACCGGCTTTCTACACTCCTCCTCACCCTTCCAATGAGAAAGAACAGTGGCACTGTCTTGACCCTAGGAGGGCCCTACATTTGTACATTGATCGTACTGGAGACCACCGATTAAATGATATCTTTTTGTGTGCGTCTCTTGGGAGCAAAGAAAGGGAATGAGTTACAGAAAAGAACAATCACCAAAATGATCATTTTATCCATAAAGATTTGCTATGGGCTGGCCAAGAATTAGGCAAAGACGATTTGAATGCTGATTCCACCTGAGCGAAGCCTGGTACCACAGCACTAGTGAACGCTGTGCCAGTCTAGGACATCTGCCAGGCGACTACTTGAGCATCAGTACATAGGTTCACTACTGCCTAGAGCACTAGGTCCAGTAGGAGGGGCATTTTGCCTGTTCTGTCCTTCAGGATTTTCTGGTCTCAACTATTCAACAGAACCACCACCTAGGGAGGTACAGGTTTGGTTTATATTCATAATGTGAGGAATCAGTGGTTAGAAGTCTGGATTAAAAACAAGTTACTTACATAAAAGTACACCTTTTTCAGGTAGAGACTCTATCACACCACAGATTCCTCACTGAAACCACCCTCCCCAATCTGTAGCATGGATTCATGACCAACGGCATGGACAGAGATTAAAAAAAGAAACTGGCCTGAAAGCACAGAGCTGGTACAGACATAGTGGCCTCAACATCATATCCGGGGCCGGACAAATGTGAGACAGAGCAGCACAATGACACCTACCGACATGCAATGGAACTGATATTGAAAAATCTCTGAGTCCTGTCTCATGCCTGGGAGGTATTCACAAGGTGAGGAGTCTCGAGTTAGATAGAGTCTCTACCAGGAAAGGCATTACTGAAGGTAAGTAACTTGTTATTCTTCTTTTCCAGTCATAAATTGAGGTTTTCAGAATATAAAGAAAATAAACAGGACTTGATGAACTATTGATACCTGATACAGGCTTACTTGAGATCCTGACACACACTTTTCTGGAGAGCCAAGAACTATAATGTTCAGTTCCATCACAGTGTGCTGTGCATGTCACATCTGGATTGATATAGGTCTTGTAAAAATGTACCAGTTACTGAAGGCATACCAGCCCAGACAGACTCTGCTTGCTCCGTCAATCATCCCCTTTGGTTTTGCTTTGTTCGCCCTAAGTTGGCAGGGTATGCCCAGATGTGGTTCCCGTGCTCACTTTGCCACTGGATTCAAGGTAGCCTGGCTGATGACAGCTGATTAGCCAGAAACTGGTCCCAGGATGCTTGTTTCTGGTCCAGGGAAGACATGGCTTGGCAGTTCGGGCTGGACTGTTCCCATGGGGTACAGGGTCAGACTGATTTGCATATGGCTATGTCTGAACTGGGGTGGCAGAGTGAGCTAAAGAATGATGATGGATTAAACCCAGATCAGTTGACTGGGGTGAGTGCTTGCAATGTTCAACACTCCGCCCATCATCCCCTTGGGTTTTGCTTTGCTGCTGTAAATGGGCAGCTGTTGTGTGGGTCACTATAGAAATGCAGTTCTTGTTAAAATTGTCTGTAGGTCACCACTGATTTACGGTATACAACGTTTACAACGCAATTTTTACAACGCACTACCATTACAACGAAACTTTTACAACGCAAAATCCATTACAACGCATGCATTTACAACGCAGTCATTACAACGCATGACACTACAACGCACACCACTCCAACGCATACCATTACAACGCAGTCATTACAACGCATACCATTACAACGCATAACTTACTATCCAACACTTACCCTACTGTTGCACCCCCTGGAGTTAGAATAGTAATTTTAACCCCTACACTATCCAACACTTACCCTACTGTTGCACCCCCTGGAGTTAGAATAGTAATTTTAACCCCTACACTATGCAACACTTACCTTATATGCAATGTAGTGTAATGCGTTGTAATGGTATGCGTTGTAAATGTACTATGCGTTGTAGTGGAATGCGTTGTAAAGGTAGATTTAAAGTATTCGTTGTAATGGTGTGCGTTGTAATGGATGTTGCGGTGTAAAAAATGCGTTGTAAAGGTAGGCGTTGTAAAAGTATGCGTTGTAACGTCATACATCCCTGATTTACACGTCTTGCCTCAAGTGTCCCTTTAGGATACAGCTCATAACTCCGAAAGGTTAAGGAGCTTACGAATGATGCATCACTGTGGAAATAGGGAAAACGTGCACTTTATTGCTACGCTGGTGAATGTAAGAAATGTGTACTTTACACCAGAATTCTTGATACTTAGCAAATATGTGTATTATTGAGGTATAATGTGGATGGACCACCATGTTGTTGATGTGGAATATTGTGTTTGGGCATTGGCGAAACAATATGTAGTTTTCCAATGTTGGCCATCCTAAGCACTATTAGCATGGAGGAGATAATATGCTGATGCTTGGATCCGCCATCTTGCTCTGATAGCATGGTGAAAAGCATTGGTAACATCAGCAGTACTAGTGCTTAAAAACTGTTTGCAGACTGGGTGGCTACTAGATGCTTTATGTGATACTGTGGGTAACAGGGGAGTACAGACACATTACGTTCTACCCAGTTCTGACCGCTATCCCTAAAATTGCCCCCTTTATCATATGTCCTTGATTTTACTCTGGAAAATTATGCTTATTTTTAAGAATTTCACCAATAACACTGACTAGATGGTATTGAAAACCAACTTTGTCAAACCTTTTCTTTACGTTTCTATTAGTGAGTTCCCTTGTTAAATTATTTGTAAATCCATTACAGTACAATCAATGTCACTGTTTAAATCTACTGTAAAATGCAGTTTTGTGCAAATGTTCCCAAAAAAGTCCTTCTGTATTTTAAAGTGCACAACATACCAAGCATTTTTTCAGAAAATTACACATAAAAAAAACAGCAAACGCCCTATTGAAATACAAGTAAATAATTTCATATTGTTTAAGTTATTGGCCCAATACGCTTTTTATTGCACCGTTTCCTCGTACCTGTATCGAAAATAGTATGACAGTGAGAACACTCCTTTCCAAACCCCCCATAACTGGTCTTTAAACTTCTAAATTGTAAACACCATTATTATTAGGCCATTGTGCTTGAAATGTTCCATTTAAAAAATCTCTAAGGAAAGACCCTAATCAGATCATGTTTTCAGCAAGGTTACCTCTTGCCACCAAAGTTTCTTAGTGGTGGTTCCCTAAGTTGTCCTGCCAAGAGTTCATTAATTCCTTTTTTAATATTAACCAGTGTTTTGCTAGTGGCACAGCACTGGCACAGGTCTCATCTCCAGTGGCAAAGTGGCAGGTGCAATTACTGTGAAGGAAGCTTGAGGAGTGGTGTAGGTAGCTGGTATTTTGAGTCATGACCAGTATGGGGGCCTCATTTTCTAGCTGCACTAATGCCCATGAGTACCTTGCTATGCCAGTGGTGCAAGTCTTCATCTTTTATGTTATATTATGTTATGTGTATTTATATAGCGCACTTTATGTCATGAGTGTAGCATGGCGCTTTACAGATATGTGAGTCTAGCCCAGTGGAGGGTTTGGGCTTTCGCAAAGAGCCAAGTTTTCAGATTCTTGTGAAATTCAAGAAGAGATGGAGAGGTTCTGATGTGAAGTGGGAGGTCATTCCAACCTTTAGGAGTGAGAAGGGACGACCTCTGTACCTGTTTTTGGGAATTCTGGGACATGTATTAGTAAATGTTCTGCAGATCTAAGGTGCCTGGTGGGTTGGTGGAAATGTATGTGACTGTTCATGTAGGCTGGGCCTGTGCTGTGTAGTTTACCTGTCAGCTCCGAATTGGGTAGGGTGTTATACCCATGGAGATACCACTCCACTCGCCTCATAAATAGGCTTGGGTGAAATTTGAACTATGCCCGCATAATTGGCATCATTTTGGTAATTTCGAGCAAAACTACATTTACAGAAAATGACAAAGAATACTCCATTAAGCCACATCACTAATTTTGGGGGGAAATCTTAACACAATATGTATAATTCAGAAATGTTTTGACTGCAAGCAGCATTTCAGGTAGTTTTTTTTACCAAAGCCAACTGTTCGGGTTATTTTTTTAGCACAAAACAACAAATCTTAACATGAGCCGCAGTGTTTTGAATGCGAGCGGCAGTTCCATTAACGTGGGCTATCAACAAACATTTCAGGTGTTTTTACCTGAGTGGAAAGTTCAAGTAATTTTTGACTGCAAAACTAGAAATCCGAACACAAAGAGCAGTGTATTAAACATGTGATACCGTAAATCATCTCGAAATTACATTTTTGAGTTGAATTTTTATGTTCAACGAAGTTTTTGAGTGTGAAATACATTTCTAGTATTACCTGTAATTTTGAGTATTTGTTTACAAAAAAAATTATAAATCTTTTTATTGACATTTCAATAAAGAAGATATTCAGAACATTGTTGTACACTGACATTTCCAGTAGGTTCAATAGCATCTTAGGGTACGACATCTCTCGCATCTCTTCCACCCCCTCCCTCAACACAGCTGTAATCTTGTGGTGATCTTGCGTAATTAAACTACAGTTACCCTAGCTTTGCTCCCCCTTTCCCCCCCACCCCAGCCCCACAGAATGCTTTCAGAATCGAAAATAAACACAAATGGATTCCGGCTACTTAAACACTTTCACCTCATTGGCTCGGACACCACAGGAATGAATGACCTTTGGCCAATGTCCTACCAGGACCAGGACTTCCGCGTATTGCATGATGGGGCGGAATCCGCCTGCCTCTCCCGCTTTCTCGCCTCCTCAAGTGAGTTCATTCATGCTGTGGTAGCATAAAACATGTGACATTTCTCATCTCCCGGCCGCGGGCCTCCTCATTCCCGAGACAATGCATTCAATGTATGAGAAGCGAGTTTTCATTATAGAGAAGAACAAACAAAGCACAATGATGTGCGTTATTGACTTTAAGCCTACATTTGTATTCTTCACTTTGCCTTTTCCTTTATTTTAATTTCCTGTCCCCATCTCCCGCTTCAGTTTATTGCATTTCTTGGTGGTTGAATGCATGTAGAGTTTTTCATAATATTTTTCTAATAAAAAACATCATTTATGATTATTTTTCTTTTCCACTAAACGTCGGGCTCCTGCTTTTATTTGTTGCAAACCTAGTTTAGCATTTATTTAGTATTGGCTCCAAACAAGAATTTGAATATGAGCTCGAGTGCTGCTGATAAATGTGCTCTGCTGCTGAAAAGTATGTCGCTATAGCGCTAGCAAACAGATCAGTCAAACAAACCACTTTCAAGTCACTTTTAGGTCTACCTAAAGAAAGTTTCAATTGACCAATTTCACTTCTCAGCTTTTATTTAATGCGTGCACGCATGTTCCTGTTTGGAGTGGGAATACAGACGCAGTACCCAGGGGAGTACGGCACCTCATTGCTTACTCGCAGTGTGAGAAGCAGAAACATAAATGGTATTTTAAATACCATTTTTATGTTTCTGCTTCTCGCACTGTGAGAAAGCAGAAGGGTTTGGTTGGGGGGGGGGGGGGGGGGGGTGGTCCTGCTCCTGGTAGGGGAGGAGTGGCTTGCCCCCTGTTGTGGGCGCTGACTGTTTGGTGGGCCCCAGGACCGACCAAACCAGTCATATGCACTCTGCATTTTCTCTGCAGCCTACATAGAGAAAATGCCTCCCCGTAGACACCCGAGGGGTCGGCGTCCCAGCCAATCACAACGCTGCCATTGCAGCGCTGTGTTTGGCTTAGGGGAGGGAGGCTGCCTGTGGCTGCTTCCTGTTGACGCAGACCGACGACGCAGGACGGGCCGGCAAAAGTAAGTTAATGCAACCTTAACAAAAAATTAAACCTCCCTCCACGTAACCCCCCCACGCCCCCAGCTGCGAGTCATACCGGCCGCGACTGGCTGTACCTCCCTCCACTTGACCCGCGTAGTTAAAAAGGCATACATGGCACAACCTCCTGTAAACAATTTTTCACATTTATGACCTCTCAAGGGTCAATCACAGAATATGTGTAATTTTCATGAAGATTCCGCTAATGACCCTTTAAAGTATTGTGATTTACTTTTGCCCAATGTTTATTTTCATTTTGCGCTATCATTCTATGCAAAGTTGGGCTGGACTAGTTTGCATGACATTAAAGGGTTTGGCTTTGCATTGAATCTTAGGGTACTTGTGTGGTTACCATCTAGTTACATCCCCTTTGCATATATTATTGGGGGTGTGGCAATAAATTCTGCACTCAAATCAAGTTTCAGCACAAAAATCCATCTGCTTGCTAAAGTTGATGACACTATTGTTTGCACTGCTTGGGATCCTATGGTGTTACTTCGTGAAGCATGAATGCCCTTAGACAAACTTTATTCAATCTGGGCTTGTTTTAATTCTGTACATGCAGAGATGTTTTAAGGCATGGGCAAAGTGGGCAATTTCCCAGGGTCCCCAAGCTTCTAAGGGTCCCCTGACGAAAGTGAGCTTTCTCTCTATATCACCTCTGTCTATTTCTGTATCTCATCCTCTCTCCTTCTCTTTGCCTACCTCTACCTCTTACTCAGACTCTCTTTGCCTAAGGTGATCATAAGGATTTTGGAGCCCCAGGCATGGCATATTTAAACTTTTTTTCAGTGACCCTATTTCTGAAAATTCGTTTGGTATCATGCGGACTGGAATCAGTAGAACATTGGTACGAAAATTCAAAAGTGCTCTAAACAGGGGCCCCCAAATATGTCTTGCTGGGGCCCCAAAACTTTCTTAAGATGACACTGTGTACATGTATCTTAGTTTTGCCTAAACAGAGGTATTCAGGGGATCTGCTGTCTCTGTTTTACTGTGCCATTGTGAGACTGGCAAGAAAATTCAAAGTATTCTGCAGTGACCCAGAATTGGCAGAACCGGAGAGGGGCGTGGCACTGAGGGAACTTTAAGGAATACAGTGCTTTAAATGGATAGGTACTGTCTGGTACTGAGTACCGGCACTTCTTTAATTTGGAAGAGAGAGTACCTGCACGTCTCAGCACTGCTTCAATACATGTAATGGGCGAGTACCAGCACTTCTCAGGAGCAAACAGGTACTCTAAATAGTGAGTACCGGCACTTGTATATTTCATTTTAAAGCACTGAAGGCAGATATGACAAAAATAGGTTGCAGGAGACTACACAAGGTCTTAACCAAAAAGGGTAGAACTGGAAAGCAGGAGGAGTATTAGCCATGCTTCAAAGCAAGCAGAAAAATAGAAAAATTAGAAACAAGATGCTTTTGTTGTGCAACATGACCATCGGAACTGTGTGAGACTGATGTTGGGTTATGTCCTGCTAGTTCACGATGCGCCATCTGTACCCCTATACTGACAGGGTAAGAAATGGATTGTGTAACCTCAGAACATGACAACCCTGACTAATGAAGGAAATTGTGGTAACAGATCTAGAACCCTTTAGCTTAGTCACTTATGCATACCCAAAGAGATACACAAGAAATACACAGTAAAGCATTTCAATATTTATTGAAGCATTGCGATTCTTGAGTAAAATACTTGCAGTGCAATATTTAATTGAAGGAAACAGAATAATGTGATTAGCAGTTCAACCATTTTGAATATCACAGAGAACATATGCTTGCATACAAGTACTGAAATATATGAACTCCTACCCAGTGTATTTTAACCTATAATGTCTAGGGTAAGTGAATCTGCTGAATCCCTGTAGGGTGATCAAACTCCCCGTTACCTGTGGGTGAGTGTCATCAAGCTGCTCGTCTTGGTGAAGAGCCATACAGCACCCCCCACATGAGTTAAACAGGAATCAGCTGATCTGGAATTCCAGCATCGATCGACCTGCCAGCAAAATGTTCCTCTGTCTAAACATGATGTCATATATGTATAATAACATCCTCCATGTTACCATGCAGAAGCCACAGCCAGGCCACTATTATTTATTCTATATGATAGCTCTGGTGTCGAGCAGCCAAAAGAAATAACAACATCTTGCATGATGAACTTAGCCCTTGTACAGAATGTTAAAGGTGTTTCGATAGAGTGCCTACGAAGTGGTGGTGTAAGCAAAACTGAGCTCAAAGAATGTTATCCTATATGTGCAGGCAAATGAATGTGTGTCAAATGAATCTTATGTAGGGAGAGAAAGCAGGTTAAGAACGTGAGCCTGTAAAACGGAATTTCTTAACTGGGCCTAATACCTCCATGTGACAGGGATAGGTCATTTCGAAGTGTCCCTATTGCTTGCTGATCAAATGGAAGTGTGGTGCTTTGGGATGGATGTTGAATATTCTACATAAAAAATTGAGACATTTGTTTTGCCAAAGTACAGCCTCCCAGATTCTGCACATTGGAGGACGCATTTTTCAGATACTCGTAAAAGACACGCCTTAAGATCTAAGGGGCACATGCATCAAGCTAGACAATTGCGATTCCTAAATAGCGATTATTGAAGTTGAAGTTGACTTGAAGTTGGTGGTAATTTGCGAATCCTTAAAGCAGGGTCGCAGTTTGTTCATGCTTCCTGCATTGCATTTGGGGAATCGCAAAATGTGATTTCCTAAATGCATTTGCAAAATAGGTAATCGCATAAATTGCGATTCCCTATTTTGCAATTTGCTTTGGGTTTGATGCATCCCAAATATCTCAATACTGGTAGCTAACGGGCCGATTCTGCGAATCGGCCCATTTGCGACCGGTATTTTGCTAAATGCATGTGCCCCTATATGCTGTTAATGGCCTGAACGTGAGAGCCTATTGACTTACAGCATATCTTTGCCACACAATTATCTAAGTCTCTAGCTCACTGAGGTGAATATCTGCTACATTGAAGTCCCTTTAGGGATTTGTCTAATTCAAAAGATGTCAAATGTTTTCATTTTTTTACCCCCAGTATGCCATGTTTGTATGATGTACATACAGAGACATGGGTGCGTACAATGCCTTTTTTTATAAAGAAAATTATTTTCTTAGGAGCTCCGGAAGTGCTGGTGTGAAAAAATGAATTTTTATTTGGGGTATATTATATTAATTGGGGCATTCATAGAATAAACATGACCCTTGTGAGGGTGAACCCACACAGTCACTAAATTAACCTGAGCTCAGCCACCTGGTAGCCAACAAACAGAGTAAGCATTTTTAACATAGGACCTACGCCATTGTGTAAAGTATTTATACAGAACTAAAACAGTAATAAAGTCAAAATGCAAATCAATAAAAATCCCAAACTAAATTGAAAAAAAGAGTAAAAATCAAAAAATAAAATCACCCCAAAATGACAAGCATCCAACATCGGGAACTGGAGGCATGAAGTTATAAATTATTAAGTAAAAATAGTGCCAAGAATCATTGCATGCTAACACTAGTCAATGGTCATGGTAAAGTGGGACCCATGCTCAATTTGAAGCTAACCACAATGTAGTGCAGATTGGATACACCAACCAGGTTCATCCTGGTCAATTATGTTACCTTCTAATTTTAGTCCTTTAATTCCGAATCTACCTCAGGAGTGCACTTCTAAATACCCTATGACCTCAGGGGAAGCACTTAGAGTCTCACAGTGTTTCAGGATGAGGCCACAGCAGGGCCCAGTCCAGCTCCAGTTGCCACTGGTTAGCTGGGCGCTTGCAGGAAAAGGCCACTTTAAGCTTGTTGTGCCCCTGCAGCTTTCGCAGGGGGTCAGTCTAACGACCCTTGGAGTCCATTCCTTTGTCCTGGATACAAGAGAGAGCAGGTCTTGCCATTCATGGCTCTTCTCAAGTCGCAGATAGCTAGTTCAGTCCTCTTCTGATCTTCCTCAGGTCCTGTGGTGTTCTGAAGTGGGTTCCTTGAGTTATGCCTGGCATGAACTAGTGGCATTTTCAAGATGGCACACGTGTTCAGCCACACTGTAACTTGGGCTCTGAGGGCTGGGGAGGTGTGTCGGAGGTAAGCTATGGTAGTCCAAGTGTCCGCCCAGATCTAACAATAAAGTCGGGTTTGGAGAAGTCATTGTACCCATAATAAACTCAGAGACTGAATTCTGATAGAACAAAAGTAGGATTTTCAGCAACCAGACAATGGATACACAAGAACTGTTTTTCAATCCAGTTTCCCTTCCTTTCAAGTGTGCTACACTGCGTTATATGTAAACCCACAGACCTGTGAAGCAGGATTTGACATTTGACACTAAATGCAGCCCCAACTTGCATATTCTGTCAGGTTCAGAGAAAACCTCTCTGCCCATTTAGGTTAGTTTATTGTTTGTTCCTGGGAGGCACAACACACCTTTTCCACACTTATTCAAATGCTAATTAATGGCAGGCAGAAGTCAGAAATCAAATGCAAATGTAGCCTTCAAGAACTTCAATCAGGTAAAAAGGTAACTATCTAAAAGTTATTTTTCCTTAATATTTGTCAAAAACCCGACTTCACCATTGTATTGGATTTTTAATAACTATCAAAATAGATGCTTAATTGTTTTCTAGCTAGTCTTATTCCTGAGATTTAGCATTAGAATTTTTAGTCTGTACTCTGGATTTCTACATAGGACAGCTAGGCCTGCCACAGTGAAAAATGGCTTTTTCTGATGTAGTTACTGTAAGAACATGTAAGCATTAAAATTGCAAATGTCCTACTTTTAAATACAATGCACCCTGCCTTGAGTGTGACAAGGATTACGTATTGGTGGCTTATTAATATTTTAGTTTATTAAAAGGAAGGGTTTAATATGTCAAAAGTGTTTATTTTGACAGGAGGAATTGCAGTCATTCAAGCAACTTTGGTAGACCTGAAGTCATGTTTTACGCAGTCACTGTCGGCCTGGAGTATATTTTCTACGATATACTAGGGCCCTATATGTAGGTTTCAATGTACCAATTAGTAATATATTCCAATTCAACCATGCTTAAATGGGGAGCATGGGCACTTTACATCTGGTTAGCAGGGGAACAGTGGATAGAGTAATACATTCAATCAAAATAAATGTTCTAACAAAAGGCAAAATATCCTGGGTGACAACGCAGTATATGTGGATTTTTTACAGCTGTCTAATGCTGGGATTCCTGAATACTGAGGTGCCCAGCTCTGATTCCAAGTCATACCTTTATTTTCACCACCCTACACAGTCTGTCTCTTTGTCTCACTCTAGAAGTTTTTTTCTTGGATGCTCTAAGTAAAAGTCTGAGGATGAAAAATAAGTGCGTGTCCCAAAAATGAGTCTTTGCATCCACCACTTGCAACCACCAGTACAAATTAAGCATTGGGGGCATTTTTCTAATTGGCCATGGGCAGGTATGCAATCTTCCATTCTAAATCATTATTTATTTGTTCATTGTATATTATTGTTTCATTGTGTTCGGTACCATATTGCTAGTACCTCATGCTCATTCCTTACAACAAAAATCTTTACATCATAAATTTCTTTGATACATAATTTAACATAAAGTGAAATCATAACATTTTATGCGCTACACAAAATATTTATGTCCTGTTCATTTTCATGCCCAATGCATTTCGGCACAGCAGGGTCCCTTCCTCAGGGTCATGCCTCATGAAATACATCTCAGTAGAAGATCTGTGACAATGGCGGTGCCAATCAGTCTAAAACAATCTCCAAAATTAGTGTATATTCCAATCTGAAGAGATCTTAATGTTTACTCAGTCTCTGTCTTGGTATATGCAATCTGTAGTCTCGCTGAGCTGATTCACCTCCGAACGGTGTAGTAATTCAACTTTTTGTTGTAAGGAATGAGTATAAGGTACTAGCAAAATGGTACCCAACGCAATGATGCAATAATATACAATGAACACATAAATAATGCTTCACAATGCAGTAACAAGCAGATTGTGTTTTATACTGTGATTAACAAATGTATGAATTTGGTTAAAAAGTGAACAGTGCACACTGCATCCAAGTCTGTGAACTTGTTATATGTTGGAAGTTTATGCACCGTGTGTCGACAGCATTGATTATCTTGAAAATATTTTCATTTGAGACAGAATATGTATAGTAAATAGCAGTGCACCACTCAACAAAATACAGGTATGTAATCCTGCCACATTCTTCTTGAAAGTTTTAGGTGCTAGTTTGCTGCCTGTTCTTTGGATCACTATTAAATCAATTGTGTGAGGTAATTTATCATTGCAAAACATTTCCTTCAAAGTTGACTTTTCAGATGTTTCCTTCTGTGACAATGATTTTCATGCATCCTGGGGTAAGTGTGCACTAAGCAAGATATGGCGTGGTGTAAACAACCTGGGTGGGAAGAAATATATTGACAGGAAGAGAGCAGTGTGAGAATTGTTAGAAGGTGGTATAAAAATCTGGGCAGATCAAGAGTAGTGCAGGCATATGGGTGGGGCATTAAAAAAGTTATGGAAGTGAGCAAATTACTCTCTGGTCAGAAAAACCTAAACAGATAGAAAGGATATTTTGAACCTTGACCCCAATGTGATAAAAGAGCTTGGCTTGATGCAGGAATGGACCAAGAAGATGCTTAGACCCAATAGAGGACAGCACTTTCATGAATATCATGTTACTCCAGGGCATTTACAGCTATAAATTAACTCTGTCCTCATTACATGCCTATGTCTTTGACTCAGACTAAATATTGCATAGGTGGTGGAGGGGACTAGTAGCCATTAATATTCACAGCAGTGGGCGATAGCGGTTAAATTCACAGTTTATATTAGGGCATTATTTCATCTAGACGGGTGAGAGGAGAATGGAAAGTAGGTTAGAAAAGTGAGAATTGTTTCTAGGAAATGGGGGAATCACCACAAATGATCGTTTCCCTAGTGGGATGGAAGAGGTGGGCCTCTTCTGACACACCAGGCCCTAAGGCTACATGCCAGGCTCTTGGAACATAACAGGGTTAAGACAGAAATGCAATGGCCCAAAGTGTCATTCTTACTGCTGTAGAGCTCATTCATCCATTAGAGCTCGGCCACAACACCATTATTTAAACAGGGATACAGGCACATTGGTATTGAAGAAAAGAAGGACCCCAACAATTGACTGCTGAGGTTCAGATGCTACATGTCCAATGCCGGATTTTCCCATCAGCAGTTTATGGAGATCTGTTTAGTGTTTCAACAGAGGAAATAAACTACAGCTAGAGATTAAAGCTATTGGGTTACTTTATCTGACCACCAATTTACAGCAGACTTGTGTACAACCATGTCTAACTAAAGGTATCGGGCTATTAAGTTTGTGGATGGGAATCAGATCTTGGACATTTCTAACTGCACTAATCTACTGGCACACATATTCAATTTCATCACTACACCAACTGGCAGAAGTATAAAACCTGCCAAACTGCGAACTTTGCTTCAACAGAAAATCCAGAGCACAAAAAAAATTAGGTCCCATAAGAAGATGACATCTACAATGCATCTATGTAAGTTAATAAAATAACTTAGAAATTAACTAAAAAGGAGATCAGTAAAATAAAAAGGACACATCAAGAACGAATCTGGAAGGAGTTGTTTCATGACATAGGGTCATATGTATCAAGCAAATTCGCATTCGCAAAGGCCATAATTCGCAGAATTTCAGCCTTTGCGAATGCGAATTTGCTAAATGGTATGTATTAAGCAAAATCTGGTGCAAAATAAGGAATCGCAAAATTTGCGATTCCTTATTTTGCAATTGCATTTAAGGAATCGCAAATTTTGCGATTCATTAAATGCAATGTATGAAGCAATAAAAATTTTCAAAATGTCCTTAAGGAATCGCAAATTACCACCAACTTCTAGTTAGTGGTAACTTGCGAATTCATTGAAAAATTTACCTTTTTGCATTTTTCAAAGTGCCATATGACGCACATACATACCCTTAGGGCATGTATGTGCGCCACATGTGCACCCATGCATATTTCAGGGGTGCAACAGGGTGTCCTTTGGACACCCCTGCACCCTTGAAATTATTCTCAATTTGCGATTAGCAAATTGCGAATCGCAAATTGAGAATAACTTCCCATTCATTCCTATAGGCCTCCTGGCCCATAGAAATGAATGGGAAAGTATTCCTTAATTGTGATTCGCAATTTGCTAATCGCAATTAAGGAATTTTAAGAAATCACGAAAAAAATGCGATTTTGTACATACATACC
Organism: Lissotriton helveticus; assembly: GCF_964261635.1. Classification (NCBI taxonomy): domain Eukaryota; kingdom Metazoa; phylum Chordata; class Amphibia; order Caudata; family Salamandridae; genus Lissotriton; species Lissotriton helveticus. Next base: position 144,925,469 of record NC_136071.1, read on the forward strand.
TATTTGCGATTCTCAAATAGCGATTCCTTAAAAATCGCTATTTGAGAATCGCTAATGGGTATCTTTTTTTTTTTTTTTTTTTTTTTTTTTAGAAATCTTTATTGTCAGGATTGCAAACATCATATGCTCATCAACATCTGGAATCCA